>NW_028263387.1:5729035-7157785 GCF_051168715.1 Poecilia mexicana
ATGATTGTTAAGACGTTTATGGAGCTCTCTACAGACAGTCATGACATTTGCCTCTTGGTAAGAAAAGGGAGCTGTCTGTTAGGTGTTAAAGTAGAAAACTGTAATCATGACAAGTTCTGGGAAAGTAACAGCAACTGGTTCTGAGCATCACGGATCGACCTCCTGCGGTTTTATGACACTGTCAGGGCGTTTCTCTGGTGTGAGACCAGCTGGCCAATGTTATGACAGAACCATTGTTATAATCTACAAAAGAGATGAGGAACACATTATGATTGTTCTTTTTATTACAACAGTACAGGAGGTCATTTAGAAACTGGTAGCCAGACAATACTTTGTTGTTCATCACGTGAAAAAAAAAGGCTTTAGTGGCCTTTATTAGAGCCTGATCAGACACTAAAGTGGGTAATGAGCCGCGTCAAGGACTAAGGCCTCTATACACGGTGGTGCTTTAATCCTGTGTCACCACAATATCACTGCTCTTCACTTTTAATGGGTTTCTGCTGACTTTCACTTTCACCAGTCAACAGTTTTTAAAACAGCACTGACAGAAAGTGTCTAACCTCATGATCTGAAGGTGCAATAGGAAGAAGTCCATTTAGACTGATGGACTATCTGCTAACGGGGAGCTACTGTATTCATCTCACATGAATACAATAAATCCTCTATCTGCATTTTTGGTAATTGTAAATACATTTCCAAATGCAACAACATTCAATAGAAACAGACCAATGACCTTGATCTGTGATCATTTTTTTCATATTTAAGCTTTCACCTTTAGTTGATTAAGATGAAAAAGTACTTCACAGAGTCATTTTTTACTGCCCTGTATTTTGTAGTTTGAAGTAACACAACTATTACTAGAGTAACTATTTTCCTACTTCTCGAGGCACCTCTTCTGATATGTAACACACACCGGGTGGGTAACACATGCTTCATGCATGGCGGCACACACTCAAATCATATCAAAGCTCTTAAGCTTTTTGAGCTCTTGCAGATTCTCCAACTTGAAAGAGCGCTGCGTGTGTTATTCATGATGATGCTCTTTACAACCAATAATGGTTTTGTTCTATTAAAATGATTCTCGTCGTCAGCTTGAGGAAACGGACACAAAGAAAACTCCACCTCCATGTTGAAGGCTCTGTAGAACTGACACACAGTTTATTGCTCTAACTGAGCGCAATGATGAACATCAACATGATACTGGTTTTCCTCTTCACCTTCAGTAAGTACAGCTACATATGGTTTTCTCAACACATTTACCATTTCTCTTCAGAATGGACAAGAAAGTTGATCTTTGTGAATGTTTCAGGTTGGATCACTAAGTCAGATTTTGAGTTTCACTCAGTTCTGGTTCAGCCTGGTGAAGACGTCGCTCTGCTGTGCCCCAACTTAAGCAACATTGCTGAACACTTATTCTGGTATAAACTGATTGATGGACCCAGTGTCAGCCGCATCTCATCGATGGTTGATCCTGGATCTGAAGCTCGTCTATATGATGAATTTCAACGTGAGAAATTCAACATGATGTCAAACATCACAAACATTTTTCTGAACATCAAACAAGTGAATTTCTCAGATTCTGGAGTTTATATCTGTGGAACCATATCACCAAGCTGTCTGAAAATCTTCAGTGAAACATATTTACAAGTTGAAGGTAAGAATGTTTCCTCAGTGAACGGTCTCTCCAGTATTGTTTATACATTTATTTTCTTCATGGTTTTGTTCCGTCATTTTTTGAATGTGCAGTTTTTGATCGAGAAAGTTCCTGCTTTCTCAACAAAATCAGAACATTGGCCCAAAAAAGGAATTTTATATATTTATAATACATTTTAACTTAATTTAAAGGTCCGATTTAAATACTTTTCTATGACCTACTTGTAGTCTAGGTAACGTGATGCAAGTAAATAATATCTACCTCTTATAGGTCACTAGAGCTAATTTGTTTGTACTTTAAATCTGGGCCCACAGCTGCATCAGAACCAAAATCAATGGAAATACTGTAAGAAATGACAAAACGTTTTCCAAAAGAATGCTGTTAAAAACATACAGTCTATGTATGACAATTTATCTCTATAATTTCTGAAAATATGTCTCTACAACAGGTATTAACAGTTATACTGCCATTCAGGCGAGTAGATTAAATTGGTTGGTTTACAGGTGTGAAATAAAAGTAAAGGGGAGTTTGTGTCAGTCAACTTCCAGGGGCAAGTTGACCTGGAAACGTCTTTATTATAATGGACTGAGTTCACATTATATGTCTTTGTCTCGGTTGTAGATGGATTGGATGTAGCCAACAACCTGCCCACTGTCATTCTGGGAGGTGTGTTTTTTTCCCTGGTCATAATCATCCTGGGACTGGTTTTGAAAACCAGACCTTGTCATAAAGGTATTTTGTGGTTGTATTTTTATCTGTATTTTCTTCTCGACCAACTTCATAATGTGAAATGACACGATGAAAAAAGTTCAAACAGTTTGCCAGCTTCAGTGTCTCTGTTTTTCCAACAGACAAACAAACCAACAGACAGAATCAACAAAACAATGAGGTGATTTTTATTTTTTAAAAATCACTCAATCCTAAAACTCACTGAGTTGCTGTAAGTCATTTCTTGTTTTGTAGAATCTGGAGTCTGATCCTGTGAACTACGCAGCGCTGAATTTCAGACCCAAAGCAAACAGGAACAGAAGGCCTGCAGAGAGAGAGACGGATCCAAATGTGCTGTATGTTGCCACCAGATAGGCTCTCTCAATATTAATAACAGCAGCTAAGGAACAATAATGCTCTGTTATTGTCATGAGTTATTTCATAATCTACTTGTATTGTGTTTTTGTGTCTCTTATAGCAAAAATGCTTTTAATAATAATAATAAAAAACATCTTTGCTCAATCTTGATTGTGTACTATTTTGTGTTTGTCTATTACATAAATTCCCAATAAAATAAAATAAATGGAAGTTTATGGTTGTAACATTACAAAATGTGCCACACATGAATTTTAAATTTTTTAAACAATGTTTAACTACCCTAAACCCACATTGTCTTAGTGTAGTTCACCTAGCATCTTTTCCCACTACCATCTTTCATGACCTAAACACACATCACCGAGAGGAACATGCCCCAACATCACTAATGAAACGTTATGAAAGGACAGTAACTGAGGCTTTGCGCTTTTTGATTCTGCCATATTGCTGCTCTTGTTTGGTGAGTTTCAGCAGCAAGGAAGACATTGTTCTGCAAGTTTTTCAAGGCCTTCCCCGAGGCCCACTAAACACACTTTAAAAGAGAAGATCAAATCTCTTGATGTGAAAGCAGTGAAGCTTTTGCCACCTGTGGTTTTGGTGCAGCGCTGAAGGCTAGTCTCTCTGTGGCTAAATGTCACCGCAGTGGAAACTGGGGAGGGACTATCAGACCTGCTTGTTAGAAACCAACACATTAAACAACACACATCTCGCTGCTGTTTTATTTCACTTCAACTCCTTTGCAGAAACACACATTTTGATGTTATTCTCATTTTAAAAAAAAGGAAAGTTAAGTCCAACATGTCTGCTCAGTTTGAGGCCTTTCATGCTGAAGGTAAAGAGACCAGCAGCTTTCAGTTGTCCTCTCTCACATTGTGCTGCCTCTTCCTGAGAAGCGACATTCATCTCTGCCCGTTTATGACTCATTATAAGTGGTCGCATCATCTGCGTCACATGAGGCTTCTCCTCGTTAAATAAGCTGGTTCTGTTGCTCCCTTTGTGCAACTCATCTTATTCCACCAATCATGAAACAGTTTGCCTTCAGAAGTCCAGCAGATAAAATAAAGAGATTTTTTTTTTTAATGTGTCATAGCTGGATAACAGTCTGTGTTTGGAATGCGCAATATTATCGGCTGATATTAGCTGTAAAATGTAATATCGGACATCGGCCATTGCGTCAGAATAACTCAACAATATAAAAGCCGTTCTTATAAGACACACCACTGACAATGACACAAGCAGTGTTGTCATTGTCTTAGAGAGAGCAAATGAATAAATTTGACATTAAACATAATGCAAGTTGAAAGTGTTACATAATTTTCCGACTCCATTTCAGCATTTGCATTTAGTAGCAGGCTAAATTGACAAAGATTATGCAGCATTTTAATTCCACAGTAGAGAAAGACATATGGTTTCAGTAAGTAGATATAGGGAAAACTATCGGTATTGGTATCGGTTATCGGTTATCGGCCAAACGAGGTATAATATATCGGCATATCGGATATTGATCAAATATCCAATATCCGTGCATCACTAATCTGTGATTTTCACACTCATAAACGTTGATGCATAGATTCTTTACTAAAATGTCTGACACTTTTCTTGGGAGTCACATTTTAATTGGAAGAAATCAAACAGTTGGTAACATTATTAATTATTTAAATATAATTAATTTGAATCTTGTCAGTTTTTTCCTATGAAAAGTGTTTTGATGTGATCAGCCACTACAGAAGCAAAATACTCTGAACCAAATTAGACTGTATTGTTAAAGGAAGTCATGATGTGAAGAAAACTATAAATCTGAAGCGTTTTGCAGTTTGAGATGTGTTGCTGTTAGAGCTGTTTGTAGCGATAGCCTCCAAGATGGAGAAAACCCAAGAACACAAAGACCATAGATGTCATTGTTAGTGTTCATTTTACTGCATATGTGGTGTCATGTTGTTGTTCAGCTGCTGTGCACGGCTCCCTCACCAAAATTCACACACAAGATCACAGCACCTCTCAGCTGAAACACGTTCCCACGGCGACAGTGTTGGTCCTGTCTGAAGGGTGTGGTCTGTGGTTGAGTTTTGTTTTCAATGCATACAAGTTGTTTTTTTGTTGTTTTTTTTAATCTCACTATGATGTTTTGTGTATGATACATTTTTTAAATCAAACTAAATACGCTGACATGCAGCTGCAGCTCTGATCTGATCATAGCTGTGATGTTTTCATAATTGTCTGAAAAGAGTCGATGCATGAGGTTGTGCGACGCTCACCTCAGATGTGCTCAGACCACACTGCGCTGTCTCTTCCTGTCAAACACTCCTGCACATTTCTCTCCTCCCACTGCAGACCACTTGACTCTTTGCACAAAAAAGCCTGACAGTCATTGGTGTCGTGTGAGACTCTGTTTTTCATCAGATTTAATCTCACGATACGCTACATAGACGCTTCATTCACCTCTCTACACTGGATGCTTGAAACTAAACTGGAGGGTTTTCAGCATGACTTCCTTTCTGACTCAGTTCTACTGATCAGTTTTTGACCACTAGGAGGCGCTCACACAGCACTGAAGTTTCTTTCCCCAGGGAATCAGTTGACCTTTTGACATAAGAAGTCAACAACAACGAAACAGAAATAAATTAAGCAAGTCCCTGAAAAAACAACTTACCTGGTCTAGATGGAGCAGAACACTGTGAATGCCAGGCCCTTATTTATCCCCAAGCAAGTGGACTCTACTGAATGGGAGTGCATTTTAAATGGTCCATCCATTTTAATTTTCAGAGAAACTTTACTGTGAGCCACAATAATGTAAAATAAGAGAAATTAATCATTTTGTTTTAACCTGGGTCTCAGTTTTTGAACTGTTTTATATCAGTATAAAATGAAGCTATAAAAGTCACTTGTGTACTGTAGGTAAACCAAGAAATACTGTAGGTAAATCAAGTAATTATACTGGATTAGCAGTATAATTATGCTGGAAACTGTTGTTTAGTTGGTTGCTCAAAAAATAAAAAAATAAATAAATCACACCTTTTGCTTACAATCACCTCATGTTCCAGTATCAGAGTTATTTTTAAAAGTTTGTTTTTTGGACTATTATGGAGCTTTGTAATTTCTAAGATTGGTGCTGACCTCAGACATTCAGCGATTTAGGTCACAGAAGTGGGTCTGTGGCGACGTGTGTGGGTCACAACGTGCTTCGCAAATCCAGGAGATCACATAACGACATAGCATGCTTTTCTTTTTTTGGTGGTAAATTTAATTCATTGATGAGAAGTCAGAGGTAGACAACTTAAAGTGTACTTACCATAGTAAAGATAATTGTCTTTAAAAATGTCTGCAAAGAACAACAATGATAATCTAGCTCAAACATTTTACCATCAAAATAAGTAAAGAGTCAAATACAAATAGCACAGAGTTAAAGAAAAGAAAGAAAGCGATGGTCTTTCAGCTCCGATTTACAAAACAATCACATCTTGGTTGTACTAATTGATGGGAAATTATCCGCATTTACATCTGTACAGAGGAGTACACACACTCAGATGTTTCATTTCTCTGCCTTGTTGATCTGCTGCTCTTCTTGTCTGTTAATCGTCTCGTCCTCAATGCCGCATAATGAAGGTTTTCCCCATTTAGGTCACCCTATACATCAGACAAAAAAAAAGGAAAATTATTGTAAATTGAGAAGAAAAAGTTACTATTGATGTGAATTTTATGAATTAAAAAAAAACAATACTTCTGTAATGGTTGTTGAAGGAAAAGGCCTTCTGGACTGAGAGTCTGAAAAAGTATAACATATCCCATTTTTGATGCTGTCTTGATTTTTTTGTGTATTACTAATATGTAATATATAGTTGAAGTACCTGGGTCTTCAGAGTGGTTTCTCTTGTAGATAATGAACAACAACACGGCCTGTGAAACACTTAGAAATGTGGTGAATACTAAAGCTCCTGTCAGGAGATACACAGAGTCTGTCTCAGCTGTAGAGACAGAAACAACACATGATCAAATACTTAGTGTCTGAAAGAGAGAACTGTATTTGAGTGGAAAACAAAATCTGAGTAAAAGTTGTTACTCACTCTTCACATTGAGGTTCGTCCCGTTTCCAAACAGTATTCGTCCACATGAGGCAACAGCACAGTAGTAGGTCCCAGCGTTGGACACAGTGAGGTTCTTCAATGGCAGACTGAACACACATGTATTACTTTGTTCCCCAGGCTTCCTCCCACATTGATGGTTGCTCCCTCCATGAGTGTAAATTAGTCCTGGATAATGTTCCTCAGAGTTTCTGAACCAGTAAACTCTGTGTTCTCCACCACAGCTCCCAGTTTGTAATGTACAGTTCAGAGTCACAGAGTCTCCTGGTGGGATAATTTCAGTTTCTGACTGTTGGTCAATTAAAGCCTGGATGTTTAATACTGATTCTTGGACGTGAATGACGGTGCCCCCATCAAACTCAATCTTGTATGAATGCCCAGTTATGCAGAAATAAGTCGCTGAGTCAGAGGGCTGCAGATTTGCAATCCTCAGGTTACTTAGATGTTCTTCAGTGTCTAGGGTGAAGCGGGGATTATCTTTGAACTCATTATAAAATGTTCCATTTTCATACTTGTAGGCAGTACAAATGGGCTTTGGCTTCTGTCCAAATGATAGTTTGTACCAGTTAATCTTTGAAGTTGATTGTGGGTTATAAAAACATTGCACAGTTACACTTTCTCCAGCTTTTACTGAAACAAACCGACTGCCTTGTTGAACAGATGAGGAGACCTGGTGAACCGTCTGAGCTGAGATAAGGAGAGACGGATTAAAATATATCTTATATCAAACATGCAAAAACAAATTGAAATACTCTGACTCATATTACAATGCCAGAAAAACAAACTTACCAAATTTGAATGAGAATAAAAATGTAAGACTGACGGCAAACTGTCCAGGATTCATCTTGATCAACGAGCTGAATGAGAAAAACTCCACGCCTTTGTTCCGTTTTAATCGACTGCACTAAAATCGACTGACAAAGTAGAAGTGAGAACTTATGTCATGATTACCACCATCTACAGGCCAGAATGAAACAAAGGTAGACAAGGAGGAGACAGACTTGTCATTTCTGCTGTGGAAAATTAGCTGCATTAGCTGCAAAGGAAATCCCTCCTCTAGTGTTTTGTTCTAGTTTAAATTCTGCCTGCAAAAATATCACAAACAACTTTGAAAATTGCTGTTGCTTCAAGACAAAGACAACACTTTATAAGTGGCCACAATGTCAGACCTGTGGCCACTTATAAAAAAGTGCACACAAAATATGGAGCATGATGCTTTTAAAGTAAGATTAGATCAAGACTTTGGTTCAGATTTCACTGAATGTTTGCAGTGAAATCTGTTCATTTCAAGTGTGTTACCACATCCTATAGGACCAAACCTATAACGTCTTTATCATCATGTGTGGGGTGTCTAAGGTTGTGAAAATCAACCAAAAGTTTTAAAATCCTGTCATGTGAACAAGGAGTGTCGTTTGGTCAGATGACACCAAACATGAACTCTTTGATTGGCATTTCACATAGGAGGAAGACTGGTTCTGAAAATCAACCCTAAAACACCATGCCGGGTATTAGCAATGAAGGCTTGGGTTGTCTTAGAGAAGAGGGCTGGATAGCGAAATGTACTGAGACTCTGTAAAGTATCAAACTGACAATATTTGGAAAAAGCTGAAGATCAGAGTGTCCAGAAAATGCCTGCAGAAATTATGTGCAAAAGAATTGTCAAAAAACACACCTGTGAGATATATTTGACTAGTTTCTCCAAGCAGGAGACATTTAGAAGTTGTCAAGAATTACACTTTCTAAAAATATTTAATACATTTTTGATAAATACATTCAGAAATTGTATCCAGTGGCATCCCATTTTTGGATCATTTGGGATCTAATGTGCTTTGATTTCTTTCTAAAGGCTGCTAGGATCAGACTGGCAGGTGTTATTATCTCACATGTCTGTTTTGATGATAGTTGCACTTGTTACAGTCAGACCTTTTACTGGAACTTGAGGATATATCAACTACAGAAGACATCACCCATACATTTTGGATCACGTAGTGTAGATACAGTCATCACCTCCACCCACGACATTTAGGAGCAAGAAATGTTTTAAGTTTACAGACATAATAGCTACTGTATTCTACCACTTAGATTAATCTCCAATTATAACCTGTCAGACATTTTCTACAAACTTCCACCAGCAAAACTAGAACATCTTCTTCAGAAACCAAGGTTGTTATCTCCAGAGGACACTGATGAAAGCTCTAGCTGTAGTTAGGTTTCAGTGTATTGGAGACTAAACCAAGAGTGGGCTACACCTGAGGCTTGAGAAGGCCTCCACAGTTTATAGAAACAAAGGTTTCTGGTTCATAAACAGAACAAAGGTTCATGTCCCAGATCAGAGATTGGTTGAATCTTTACTGGATTGAATCTACAAGAGCTAGAAGTCAGAATGTTGCCAAGGCAAAGACAAGGTTTCCAAAGATTTATTTGAAAAGCTGATATGATGATGATAGAAACCAGTGTGAAGAGTCAGATAGAAATAGATGAGTGATTTGATTGATTCTTCTTATGGACACATGGTGCGCTGTTGGATTTGCTTGGAGGCTTGTTAACGTATACTTTGTCATGGTCTTATGTAAGCTTTTGACCGACATGCAGAACACTCTCAGGAGGCAGATGAGAAAATTAATGAAGTTTATTGAACAACATGTCAGGGTTCCTGTGTGTGTGTGTGTGTGTGTGGGGGTGTGTGTGTGTGTGTGTGTGTGTGTGTGTGTGTGTGTGTGTGTGTGTGTGTGTGTGTGTGAGAGTGATGCATCTGTTCCAGCGAGTATCTCATCTGCCTAATCAGTGTTGGGGATAAAGGAGCAGCAGAACATTCACTCAGTGCTGGATGATTAACTGCACCGGTAGTCTCTCTAGCCGTCTCTTGTGGTTTACATTATTAGTTGTTTTGATCTGTCTCTTCAGTAATTTACCAGTGGTTTCATAGTCCCTGTGTTTGCCTGCCTTTAGGTCAGTCTCTGGAGTTTCAACTGGATCAAGTTCCATTGTTTTCTCCTCCTGAGGATTTTACCTCCAAGTCTGCCTGCCCGCTGCTCCCTCCACACCTCTCCATCAATTCTCTGGCTCCCAGTCAATACCATCCTCACTCTTCTCAGGAACCTCCGTGAAACATTTTCCACACTGGACCTTGGCACATTCCCCCATGCCTCAACCAGAACCATTCTAAAGTAAGCCGTTTCATATTGCATCGCTGATCATCTAATTTTGGACCACCAGTAACCCCGCTCTCATTCCAGGCACCTCCGATTGCACGACACCACCAGCCCCAGAAGGATTAAGAAGAATTGCCTTTAAGTTGTCTGTCTTTAAGAAAATAAAATCCTTACCTTTACTCAGGCTTCTTGATTTTGCATGTGGGTCAGAAGGTTAAAACCAAACATGGCACAACAATAAAACTGATTATGCTTCTTTGTCCAGAAAATCTGGAAACAAGGGAAGGATCAGCAAGACTGAATGGTGAGTACTTGGAGAGGTCAGGGTGGAATGTTCAGGAGAAATGAGGATCTTACTAATGATGATGATGAAGAGTCCATGAGGGGAGGAGTCTTAGAACTGCCATAGCGAGTGAGATCTTTGGTATGATACAAGGAAAGCTACTGGATGGTGAAGACGTTGGAGGACGGACAGGATACGTAGAGTTTGAATTGAGGAAAAGGAGTGGAACTAAAGGAGTCTTTAGATTGTGAGGAGAAACCAGACTGACTTGAGGAGGAGAATCCAGAGAGGAGACTGGTGACTTCAAGAGATCATCAAAAAGTAGCACAAAGACCAAACTATCGCAGCGACAACAGAGGAGTCAGAGTATCATGTTAGGTTGAAACTCAGGCACCGAAGGACTGGCAACTAGCTCCTCTTGTCCTCGGGCTGATAAGCCGAGATGATTAGCAGGGGTGTGAGATTGATTGGCAGGTCCAACCTCCACAGCAGCTTCCTGGCTCCCTCTGGTGGAAACTGTGAGAAACTGAAGACCCCACACAATATCCAAACCCCAGCTCCCTAATAGGATATAGGATGACTTCAAGCAATAGAAGTAGCTACATAAGATCCTTCAGCATCTTTTGTTCCTTTTGTTGAGCGCATATGCACTTGTGTTCTACTCAACAAATACATTGTACAGTAAAGATTTTATAACTCTTTTTTTTTTGGTTATTGTTAAATTTAAGCTGATGTATGGTCATTGTTTTTTTTATAAAGAAAACTCATCTAGCGTGACTAACAACTTATGTGTATTTTCAAGAAGAAAATAGGAAATGGAGACGAAACACTCTCACCTTTTCCTGTTTGCCACAGAGAACAACATTCAGATCAGGCCCAGTGAGGTCATCAGGATCAAGTCTTTGAGCAAAAGACAGTCTATGTCAAGTCTCTGGTCTTTCAACAAGTTTTTTTTTTTCCAAATTTGTTTATGAATTTGTGGGTTTGAACTGGTTATTTATTACATTGTTGAGTTGTTTCCAATTTGGTTGTTTGAGAAACCAGTGTGTAGAGTTATGGACATTATGAAACATCTGCATCAGATTACATATGGCTATTGATTTGAAACAAGTAGACATGATTTTCAAGCTGAGCCTGTAAAAAACCTCACACTTCTAAAACAGCTGGTGGTTACATATACCACAAAAGATTACCTTTTTTTCCCACCTGAGACTTGCCATCCCTTCTAGCCCCGACCCAAATAAAGATGTCTCTAAAGACGTAGTTATTTGCATAAAATACCTCATGTTTGCTTTGTAGCACTTCATGTTGTCTTATGAAAATTATATTTAAAAGTGAGTTTTCTGGTAAGGATCATTTGGGAGCATTTTGATTTCTAAGATCAACGTTGGCATCGAGCGTACGGCGATGTAGGTCACAGAACTGGGTCTGTGGCGACGTGTGTGGCTGACACTGTACCTGTAGACAACATCATGACATGCCATGCTATGTTTTTTGTTTTTTTTGTGGTAAATTTAATTTCTTGATGAGAATTCACAATAAGACAACTCAAAATATTCTTGCAAAAATGAATTTCCTTTAAAAATCTCACCATGTAATGGTGACTTAGCAGTCTGTTTGTCATGAAAACTTGAAAACAAGTTAGCAGAAAAACTATGTAAAAGAGATAAAGATTGTTGCTTCTGAACTGTCAGTCTGTTTTACAAGGCAAGAGCAACATGGATCAGTTTTCCAGCTCTACAACAGAGGAGTACACACAGTCAGGTTTTTCATTTCTCTGCCTTGATGATCTGCTGCTCTTCTGGTCTGATAATCTTCTGGTCCTCAAAGCTACATAATGAAGGTTTTCACCATTTAGGTCACCCTGCAAATAAAAGGAAAAAAAGCTCATTTTAAAATGATTGTTAATTAATGAGAATGGCATGAGTCCTAATGACATAAGTGTTATTAAAAAAAATCTACTTCAGTGGTTGTTGAAGGAGAAGACCTTCTGGACTGAGAATCTGAAAAAGAGTGAAACTGCTTTTATTGAAGCCGTCTTGAGTTTGTAGGTATTAGTAGTATATAGTTGAAGTACCTGGGTCTTCAGAGTGGTTTCTCTTGTAGAGAATGAACAACAACACGGCCTGTGAAACACTTAGAAATGTGGTGAATACTAAAGCTCCTGTCAGGAGATACACAGAGTCTGTCTCAGCTGTAGAGACAGAAAGAACACATGATCAAATACTTAGTGTCTGAAAGAGAGAGGGTTTTTTTTTTTTAGTAAAAACAAATAAAGAAGCCATGCTAAAGTTGTTACTCACTCTTCACATTGAGGTTCGTCCCGTTTCCAAACAGTATTCGTCCACATGAGGCAACAGCACAGTAGTAGGTCCCAGCGTTGGACACAGTGAGGTTCTTCAATGGCAGACTGAACACACATGTATTACTTTGTTCCCCAGGCTTCCTCTCACATTGATGGTTGCTCCCTCCATGAGTGTAAATTAGTCCTGGATAATGTTCCTCAGAGTTTCTGAACCAGTAAACTCTGTGTTCTCCACCACAGCTCCCAGTTTGTAATGTACAGTTCAGAGTCACAGAGTCTCCTGGCTGGAAAATCTCAGTTTCTGACTGTTGGTCGATTAAAGCCTGGATGTTTAATCCTGATCCTTCGACATGGATGATGGTGCCCCAATCGAACTCAAGCCTGAATGAATTCCCAGTGATGCAGTAATATATCGCTGAATCGGAGGGCTGCAGATTTGTAATCTTGAGGTTCTTTTGATTATCTTTGGTGTCCACCGTGAAGCGGGGATTGTCTTTGAACTCATTGTAAAAAGTTCCATTTGATCCATAGCTGTAGACAGTGGAGATGAGTTTTGGTTTTTGTCCCAATGTTAGTTTGTACCAGTTAAACTTTGAAGATGAATTTGGGTCATAAAAACATTGCAGAGTTACATTTTTTCCAGCTTTTACTGAAAAGAACTGACTGCCTTGTTTGACAGACGAGGAGACCTGAAGGACTGTCTGAGCTGAGATAAGGAGAGACGGATCAGTATCTCTTAAATCAAACATGCAAAAACATATTGAAATACTCATATTACTCATATTGCAATGCCAATTAAATAAACTTACCAAATTTTAACGATAATAAAAATGTAAAACTGACGGCAAACTGTCCAGGATTCATCTTGATCAACGAGTCGAGCTGAATGAGAAAAACTCCACGCCTTTGTTCCGTTTCAATCGACTGCACTAAATTTGACTGACAAATTAGAAGTGAGAACTTATGTCATGATCACTACCACCTAGAATGAAAAAAAAGGTAGACGAGTAGGAGACAGACTTGTCATTTCTGCTGTAGCTTTAAAGATGACATGGAAAATTAGCTGCATTTGGCAAAGGAAACTCCTCCTCTAGCGTTACGTACTAGTTTATATTCTGTATGGGAAAATATCACGTACAACTTTGAAAATTCGTTATTTTGATGTTTAAAGACAAAGAAATCAGAACACCAAACCACTTTACAAGCGGCCACCATGTCAGACCTGTGGCTGGTTGTAAAGGCAGAGTACACACAAAATATGGAGCATGCTTTTAAAGTAAGATTAGATCAAGACTTTGGTTTTGTGTGAATTTCCATCTGAATGTTTGCAGTGAAATCTGCTCATTTACATGTGTTACCACATCCTATACACTGTGTTTCAAATTATTATGCAAATTGGATTTAAGTGTCATAAAGATTTAATTTTTTGTTGTGGTATTAAATTTATAGATGGTATTGTGTCTCAGGGCTCTTTGAATCACTGTAATTAATTTCAGAGAGCTGGGTTGATTAGTTTGTCTGGTGAGAAAATGAACTAAAGGAAATCTACTTAAGAAGGATGTTCCACATTATTAAGCAGGCCACAGGTTTAAAGCAATATTGGAAAGAGAAACGTTCTCTTCTGACAAAAATCATTAGATAGTGTAGTGCCATATGACAAAGTATGAAAACATTAGATATTTAACGAAAACTGAAGCGTTATCATACTGTGAAGAGATTTGTGGCTGATTCAGAACAAAGATGGGTTTGTGCAGACAAAAGCATAATGAGGAAGGTTTCTGTTAGATAAGTTCATCGGATTAAGAGAGCAGCTGTTAAAATGGCATGGCAAAGCAGCAGACAGTTATTTGAAGCTCCTGGTGCTTCTCAAACCTCAAGGTGGAGGATCCTCCAGAGGCTTGTTGTATATGAACCTAGTATTTGGCCACCCCTAACCATTTCTCACAAGTAGAAACAGTCGCAGTGGGCCCAGCAGTACATGAAGAAACAGACTTGTTCACTGATGACTGCTGTGGCTTGGTGGATTGGTGGTGGGTGGCCATCATATCCCAACACGGCTGTGACGTCAGCAAGGAGTTGGTGGAGTCATTGTTTTGGGCCAAAATCATGGGGAGAGAGCTGGTCGGCCCCTTTAGGGTCCCTGAAGGTGTGAAAATGACCTCATATGGATTTTCTGACTGATCACTTTCTTTCATGGTTCAAAAAGAAGATCCGTACCTTCAGTAGCAAAATCATCTTCATGCATGACAATGCATGCTGCAAGGAATATCACTGTGTCATTCCTTACAGCATGACACAGGAATGCTGCAAGGAATTCCTGTGTGCCCCTTTTATAGGCATAAAAGGGGAGAAACTCATGGTGTGGTCACCATCCTCCTCTGACCTCAACCCTATTGAGAACCTTTGGAGTTTCCTCAAGCAGAAGATCTGAAGCTGGGATGCAGTTCATATGAAAACAGCAGCTCTGGGAAGGTATTCTGACATCCTGCAAAGAAATTAAAGCAGAAACTATCCACAGACTCACAAGTTCAATGGACGCAAGAATTGTGCAGGTGATATCAAAGAAGGGGTCCTATGTTAACATGTAACTTGGTCTGTTAAGATGTTTTACATTGAAATAGCTTTTGATTTTAGTACCTGTGACCACTTAATGCCACACATTCAAAGAATGACAGTTTGCAGTTATTTATAATCCATAAAATGTCTAGAAAATCTGCTGTGCATAATCATTTGGAACAGTGCCTTTTGAGTTTTTTATTTTTGAAAAAAGGACTGTTCTCATTGGGAGCTTTGTTCAGTAAAATTTGATTTATACTGTAATAGTTCATGACTTGAAAATTGACAAAAATGACTGACAATATTTGGAAAAAGCTGAAGATCAGAGTGTCCAGAAAATGCCTGCAGAACCTTTGAGATTGGAAGGCAGTTTGTGCAAAAGAATTGACTCTAATGTGGCTTTAAGGCGCTTTGTTGAATTTGATCACTGGAGAAACTAATTTGTACAGTGATGAATATTATGAAATATCTGCATCAGATGACACATGGGTATTGATTTGAAACATAGTTTTACATAGTTTTTAAGCTGTGCCTGTAAAAATCTCACTCTACCAAAGCAGCTGGTGGTTACATAAACCACAAAAGGTGACCTTTTTTTCACATCTGAGCACCTGCCTTCCCTCCTACCCTCACCCCAACAAACAATGTCTTTAAAGATGCAGTTAGTTGCTTAAAATACCTCATGTTTGCTTTCTAGCACCTCATGTTGTTTTATTAAAATTATTTTTAATATTGAGTATTCTGGTGAGGACCATTAGGGAGCAATTTGATTTCTAAGATCAACGTTGGCATCAAGCGTACGGCGATGTAGGTCACAGAACTGGGTCTGTGGCGACGTGTGTGGCTGACATTGTACCTGTAGACGCCATCATGACATGCCATGCTTTGTTTTCTCATAGTAAATTTATTTTCTTTATGAAAACTCACAATCAGAAAACTCTTAAAACTCTACGCGTATCATGGAGAGTCAGCAGGAGGTTCTTCATCAAAACTTGAAAACAAGTTAGCAGAAATAAGAAACTGGAAATATAAAAGAGACTTAAGATTTGTTCAGTCTGATTTACAATGTAGGAAAACTTAGATTAATTGTCCAGCTTAACAACAGAGGAGTAGACACAGTTAGTCTTTTCATTTCTCTGCCTTGCTGATCTGCTGCTCTTCTGGTCTGATAATCTTCCGGTCTTCAAAGCTGCATAATGAAGGTTTTCACCCTACAAATGAGAAAGGAAAGAAAGCCATTTTAAAATAATTAATTAATAAGAAAAATGTACTCATGACAAACGTTATTTAAAAAAAAGCACAATACTTCTGTAGTGGTTGATGAAGGAGACCTTCTGGTCTGAGAGTCTGAAAAGAATAACATATCCTTTATTAATGCCGTCTTGAGTTTGTAGGTATTAGTAGTACATAGTTGAAGTACCTGGGTCTTCAGAGTGGTTTCTCTTGTAGAGAATGAACAACAACACGGCCTGTGAAACACTTAGAAATGTGGTGAATACTAAAGCTCCTGTCAGGAGATACACAGAGTCTGTCTCAGCTGTAGAGACAGAAACAACACATGATCAAATACTTAGTGTCTGAAAAAGAGAACTGTATTTGAGTGGAAAACAAAGTAGAAGTTGTTACTCACTCTTCACATTGAGGTTCGTCCCGTTTCCAAACAGTATTCGTCCACATGAGGCAACAGCACAGTAGTAGGTCCCAGCGTTGGACACAGTGAGGTTCTTCAATGGCAGACTGAACACACATGTATTACTTTGTTCCCCAGGCTTCCTCTCACATTGATGGTTGCTCCCTCCATGAGTGTAAATTAGTCCTGGATAATGTTCCTCAGAGTTTCTGAACCAGTAAACTCTGTGTTCTCCACCACAGCTCCCAGTTTGTAATGTACAGTTCAGAGTCACAGAGTCTCCTGGTGGGATAATTTCAGTTTCTGACTGTTGGACCAAAGCCTGGATGTTTAATCCTGATTCTTGGACGTGAATGACGGTGCCCCCATCAAACTCAATCTTGAATGAATGCCCAGTAACGCAATAATAAGTCGCTGAGTCAGAGAGCTGCAGATTTGTAATCCTCAGGTTATTTAGATTTCCTTTAGTTTCTAGGGTGAAGCGGGGATTATCTTTGAACTCTCTTTGAAAAGTTCCTTTTGGGTCGTACTTGAAGACAGTAGAAATGAGTTGTGGTTTTTGACGCAAAGTTACTTTGTACCAGTAAGCCCTGGCAGCTGTATCAGGGTCACGAAAGCATTGCAGAGTTACACTTTCTCCAGCTTTTACTGAAACAAACCGACTGTCTTGTTGAACAGATGAGACCTGGTGAACTGTCTGAGCTGAGATAAGGAGAGACGGATTAATATCTTTTAAATCAAACATGTAAAAACTTATTAAAAATACTCTGAAAGACTCATATTATAATGGAAGAAAAAACTTACCAAATTTGAATAACAAAAATGTAACACTGACGGCAAACTGTCCAGGACTCATGTTGATCAACGAGTCGACCTGAATGAGGAAAACTCCACGCCTTTGGTCCTTTTTGATAGACAACACTAAATCTGACACGTTATGTCATGTTCGCTACCACCTATAGGCCAGAGTGAAAAAAGATAGATGAGGAGGAGACTGATGGGCCATTTCTGCCTATATCTTTAAAGATTATACAAAAGTCATTTTGTATGTTCCTTTAAACATATAAATTCACTCTAAATTGTGACATCACTGCATCTTTTCATGGATTATTTTGAAATTGATTTTTTTCTGTAATTTATTAGTTTTTATCATTCTTTTCTTTTCTTTCCCAAAACAACTTTTTTGTTTCAGTAATAAAAGATAACTTCTGCTTTCTGGTCTTCAGTCTTATGTTGGCTTTCAAGTGTTGTTTACATGTGTTGTTACATTGAACCTCTGAAGCTGAGGTTCACTAGTGCTTTCCTACACAGCTGGGCAGGATTCCCTCCTTCCCTATGAGGTTAAGTGGAGCTCAATATACTCACTTATGTCACTTAAATCTGAAGTCAAGATGATCAAAAACACAAATGATTTTATTGGCACAAAAAGTCTTGCTGAGTAAATCAGAGCTTGACTGAAGAGTCCTGGCACCGTGCCATGTCTGTAGTGCAGTGTTTCTTTAAACACTGAGAACAAAGCTTCAGATATTCACAATCAGTGGTACAGACTTGTGCTCATATCAGTAGCTACGTATCATCATCTGACTCTTGATAAATGATCAGTTCATAGTCTCAACACTGGAGAACATTTATTTTTGTAACCAGACATTTGGTATTGTAATCCTTATTGTCTAATTTGAGACATATACAGAACAAAATATGTACTTCCTGATGCATGGATGTTTTATTCATCGCAAGTTTCACTGTTGGTGTGAATAGATGGTTCTGGATCTGCTTCACCATCAGTCAGCTGTGTTGTTCTGGTTGCATCGCTCTATAGACTAAAAGCCTTTACTTCTGTCAGGCAGAGGCTTTTAGTCTGTACTTACTAAATACAGATTTAGTCTGTATTGCAGACTAAATCAGTGATACAGGTTTAGTCTAGAAAGTTGTGATCATATCAGTAGAGATGTAAAACTCAGAGACTCACAGGTAGTTTTTGATCTTTATTTGGGATTTCTTGATGTTAACAAAGACACGAGTTCAAAGGTTTGTACAAGCGGTGACAGAGGAGATGGAGTTACTTTGGTCATCTCTAACAGGTAAATGAATATGAATATTTATGTTTCAGTCAAAAGCTTCACAAAGAGTTTCTACCGGAGACGTTAGCCGTTAGCCTAACAACACGAAGAAGCAACTTCAGTTCTCAGGCCCAACACTGGAGTACACAACTTCACTGGTGGCCTCCCTCTCCCCTCTCGATCTGCTGATTTTACTACTTGTTAAGGCAGCATGATGGAGATTATGTGCATCGTTGGAACCCTGGATAAAACAAGCAATAGAGTTAAGTCTTGAACAATGTAACTTTTATGCCAAATACAACACTGTATTGCCTTGTGGTATTGTTGTATATGTGACTGCATAAATATGGCATCATTTATATTTTCAACCTGCTTTATGTTGGACCAACACATGCAGGCCTAAATATACCGATCTGATATTTTGCAAATCATCAGCACATTCATCTTTGACCAAACCAACTTTTTAATTTCAACAAGATATGATAAGTTTTTAATGAAAATACTCTTGGTTTTTATATCTGAGTTGCACTGTCTTCTAATAAACAAGACAGCACCTCCAACAAAGGTGCTGAAGACCCCACCTTTGTTGGAGTCTTCAGCATAACCATACCTCATCTGAAACAGTCTACTGCACCATAAGGCCTTGCTGAGACGCTACTCCGTCAGACTGTATTAAGTTCAAACTTTTCTTTGAATGACCTGATGTTGAATTTATTTTTTTGTTCTCTTCCTGCAGCCTTCTCATATTATGAACACACTGTAAAACATGTCAGTGAGAAATGATAAGAAAAAAAAAGTCATGCTCACATCTGCATTTGTAGCCAGAATTACCACCACGATGATGTTGAATGCTAAAGCTCCACTCAAGACGTAGAGCAGGACGGGGGAGTCAGACTTTTCTGAAGAGAGACAATAATTACAAGGTGTTACAAACATCAGCAGACATTCTCACCACTTTTTGAAATGTAAGAAGGTCTTTGCAAAAAGATTTGTTACTCTCATAGTCCAGATTCATCCCCTTTCCAAACAGGACGTGTCCACATGAGGCAACAGCACAGTGGTAGGTCCCGGCATTGAAGGCGTTCAGACTCTCTATGGTGAGGCTGTACACACAGCTGTGTGCCTGTGTGGTTGGCTTCTTACACTGGTCATCACTGGCTCCATTGGTGTAAATGATCTCTGGAAGGTGTTCTTCAGAGTTCCTGAACCAGAAAACTCTGTGTTCCCCATCACAGGTCCCACTTTGTACTGTACACTTCAGAGTCACAGAACCTCCTGGCTGGATGATCTCAGATCTGGACTGATCGACCAAGGTCCAAATGTTCAGATTTGATTCTTTTACATGGACTGTAATGCCCTCTAGAAATTTATACAGATATGTATCAATTGCTGCACAGTAGTAAGTAGCAGAGTCTGACATTTGCACATTGGAGATCCTCAAGTGGTTTTTATTTTTGCCTGTTTCCAGCTCAAATCGTGGATCATTGCGAAATTCACCTATAAGTGAACCATTTCTCTTATGTCTATAAAACTCTGACATCTGCTGTGGTTTCTGTACCAGAGTTTGTTTATACCAGTAGAAAACCACTCCATCAGTTTCTTTATGGAAACACTTTAAAGTCATGCTGAAGCCGATGTTGACCGATTCAAAATTCAAAGACGGAGACGGTGTCTGAGCTTCCGAATGAGCTGAAAATGGAGAAGAAACACACAAATAACTTTCTACTGAGGCTCGAACATGTTGAAGACAACAGTATGCATTGAGAAGCCAATAAAAAAAAACAACCACTAAAAGTCACAACTTACCCAAAGTATCCAGGATCAGACATGTCACATAGCCAATAAACATTAGAGGAGTCATTTTCTTTAAATGGTTTTGCTTCACTGATAGAATCTCTTACTGTGCTCTACTTTCTAGAGACAAGACTGGTTGTGACAAGCCAATCAGAATGGACTCAAGCCTCACATGATCACTGTCTGCTTTCAGTGTTAATGGTTAAAGGAAATGGACAGGGGGAAAGTTATTTCACTTTTTGGAGGGGAAATTTGACATTCCATGTTCTCAGAAGCTATTTAAGACTCACAACATTTTCATATATATGGGATAAAGGTAAGTGATAGTCGAATTCCCTATATTGTAAATTAGGGGCATCAAAGGGGCCAAAATAAACAAAAAAAGTTGCTAGTGAAAGGCTGGACTTGTTCAATGTCTGTTGAAAACTTAATGAAATTACCTTTGAAAGAGTCTGGCACTAATAAAGCCTATATTATTCCTACAACAGACAACAATAATAAAACAACTTAAAACAATTTTTTAGTTCCCTTCATTTTATTTTGCTCTATTTTCAGGGTTTGTTGAGTAATTTTACGTAAAAACATTCTACGAGCAAACAAGCGCCACCAATAAAAAGAATCCTGAAGTTAAACTGCCACATACTTGGTGTCTCATCTTGGATATGACTTTATCAGCGTTTTGTGATGAGGTTCTCAGTATAGGACCTTCAGGTGGAGTGAAGGTGTTCATCAGTGAAACGACTCCAGTGGGACTTTCTGTTAACCTTCATGATAGAGAGCAATCGCTCTCACAAGCACATATTTCCAAACAAAAGGAGCATCAGAGCAGCTTGGATATTCAGATGGGGCATCATATCATGGATGAAACATGGAAACTATGCAACACCCACAAACTCATATTTTGCGTTCAGTGTGCCCCTACATCGGCGGTCAGTCAAGTCATTGCAAAGATTTCATGTTGTATACTCCATGTCCACTGCAAATGGATTATCGAGCAGTTCAAGCCTGCTGTTTTGGGCTTTCAAATTGGTCAAATTGCCGTGTGAAGACAGCGCCAAGTGTGCCGAGTCTGGCATCAGGCAGGCTTTGTGGTGAACAGATGGAAGGTTTTATTTAGACCAGGGGTGGGCAATCCTGGTCCTCAAGCGCCGGTGTCCTGCAACTCTTAGATGTCTCCCTGGTCCAACACACTTGAATCCAACAGCTGAATCACCTCCTAAGTGCAGTCAGGTTCTCCAGAGTCCTGCTAACGACTTCATTATTTGACTCAGGTGTGTTGAAGTAGAGACGCATCTAAAAGTTGCAGGAGACCGGCCCTCCAGGCCTGGAGTTGCCCACCCCTGATTTAGACCCTTGTCTTTGGGTAGTTTGAAAGGTGAAAAACTATATAAGCATAAGAAAGTATTAACTTTGAGGTGACTGAAACGAAATGGCATGAAAATTTCACCAACAAGAAATTCTTGTCATAAAATTTCACCCTCAATGGGTCCAGTATCCATCAACATCTGACTCCTGATGAATTATCAGTTCCATGTCTCAACACTGGAGAACATCTATTGGCATCTGGTATTGTAATCCTTATTGTTTAATTTGAGAAATGTACAGAACAAAATATGTACTTCGAGATGCATGGATATTTTATTCATCTTACGTTTTGCTGTTGGTGTGAATAGATGGTTCTGGATCTGCTTCACCATCAGTCAACTGTGTTGTTCTGGTTGCATTGCTCTGTAGCGTGTGCAGACTAAAAGCCTTTACTTCTGTCAGGCAGAGGCTTTTAGTCTGTATTTAGTCTGTATTTAAAGACTAAATACAATCTGTATAACAGACTAAATCAGTGATACAGGCTTAGTCTAGAAAGTTGTGATCATATCAGCAGAGACGTAAAACTTAAAGACTCGCAGATAGTTTTTGATCTTTATTTGGAATTTATTGATATTAATAAAGACACAAGTTCAAAGGTTTGTACAAACATAATGACAGAGGAGATGGAGTTACTTTGGCCATATCTAACAGGTGAAGCTTAATTACAGCTAAATGAAAAGAAATATTTATGTTTTGGTCAAAAGCAGAGAGCTTCTACCGGAGACGTTAGTCTAACAACACAATGAAGCAACTTCAGTTCTGAGGTCCAACGGTGGAGTACACAACTTCATCGTTGGCGTCCCTCGTCCCTCTTGATCTGCTGAGTTTACTACTTCTTAAAGCAGCATAATGGAGATTTTCTGCGTCCCCATAATCCTGGATAAACAACAGAGTTAAGTCTTGAACAGCATAGATTTTATGCCAAATATTGTCTTGTACTATTGCTATATATGTGACTGCATAAATATGCCATAATTTATATATACTCTTTTCAACACATACAGGCCTAAATCTGACAATCAAACATGTCTGAGGACACTTTGTAATTCAGCAGCATGTCTATCATTTACCAGACCAAATTCTCAGTTTCAAAAAGATATATAAGATCTTTTCAACAAAAATACTCTCAGTTTTTATATCTGAGTTGCAATGTCTTCTAATAAATAAAGATGGGGTTTAAATACCACAACTACTGTTGGAGTCGTCACCTTTTCCCTGTAAGTTTTGAAATAAAATTATAATTTCCCTAAAAAAAAAGACATTAATAGCCTAGCCATATCTCATCTGAAACAGTCAACTACACCATAAATCCCAAGTTCAAACTTTTCTTTGAATGACCTGATTAATTTTTAAAGAACTGATTAAAATATTAAAAGGCTTACTATTTTATATTGTTTTAACTCTATTTCAGTGGGTGTCTTGAACTGCGGAATCAAAGATGTGTTGTATTGAGAATAAATAATTCTGTGTTTTCCTTCTATCTCCATTAGCTAGTTGCTCAGCTATAGCTAAACTGAAGCTAAAAGGAAATAACATCTTAGGAAATGCCCTCAGAGCTAAGTTACAGGATATGACAAACTAGGTAACGCCCTCTTTGGGGCGTAGCTTAGACAGAGGCTAACAATGGGAGTGGGAAACTGGGTGTCATTTTGTCTGTTAGCTCTTAAAGGTAGCCGGTCTTAATGGACCAGCTGTATTTTGGTATTAATAAATAGAATTCATGAATTAAACTCACTGACTCTTCTGTAACCTCACGGTTAATTCTCCACAGTTGCAAGTAACTTAGGCCTCAGCTGTGGGCGATTTCCTCTAGGGGATTTCCCAAGGGCTCAGCATTATTGAGTCATGATTCTCTTGTATGCTTCCCAAATACATTTATGGTTTAAAGTAAAGAAAAGAGGTATTTATTTAGCATCCTCCAGCTGTTATAATTTCTGTCAGATTCTGCTGATCAGCCTGTGTCTCACAGTTGATGGATGATGGGTGATGATGTTTCTCTGTTCTGTGTCGGCTACAGAAGGAGCAACTGCCTGCTTTGTACTTTTAGTTATGACTCTTTTAGGGGCCATAAGCTGACACGTGTTAGTCTGTTAGTAAAAAAATAATTTGGTTCCTCAGTATTTGAAACATCACCGGAGTCTTCCTCTCACCAGATCTTCATCTCTCTCCATGTACCTTGAAAGTATGTGAAATTGTGCCAGAAGCTTTTGGTAATCTTTTAAGGCACAATGTCACATTTATGTATTATAAATTCTATTTGGTTTTATGAAATATACCATTTTTTTATTGGTATATTAAAAGAAATACCAATAAAACACGCTGCAAACATACTACTGTTTGAAGCATGTCACAAGCTTCCAAATTAACAAAAAAAAACATTATAATTCTATAAGTCATTAAAAATATAAAGTGTTACCAAAAAGGTATAATTATCATTATTTTATTGTCACATATTTTGGTTTATCTTACTTTACATCAACCTCTATGATATGTAATTTAATTCAATTTCAAACCTGTTTCACTTAAAATTTTTTTGGTTATAACTATAAAAACAAAAGCGTACCAGTTTTATAAGTACCTCTTCTTTAGTTTTTCCATCATGACGTATTTTACGACCTACTATAAAATAGCATTTTGAACCTACAATTTAATGACAGATCATATAAAAATGTAACCTGGTGAATTACAGCTCTAGACAACACCGTGTGACACTTAGAACATTAATATTGCTTTGATTTACTCCTTCTGCAGCCTTCTGGTATTCTGAACACACTGTAAAACATTTCACTGAGAAATAAAAAGGAAATAACAATGCTCACATCTGCATGTAGAGTTGAGGCTGCTGAGGATCTCTCTGGAGAGTCTGTGGCACAAATAAAAGCAAAAACAACAAGGGTTGATATATTATCCACGGTATATTTGAGGATTTTTTAAATGTAGTTTTATCCTCTGACAACCAAATGGTCGACAACCATTTGGTAATAAAATGTCATTTACTAAAAACAGTTAGTCCAGTTTTTAGTTCCATTTATTAAAAACTGGACTTGTTACTTGGATGTATCTATCAAGTTAAAAAAAAACATCAGAAACCAAACCATAATTAAAGTTAAAAGAAAAAACATCAATAGATTAAAAAAGAAAAAAAAGAAGAAGGAACACAATAATCTTTTACTGTTTGACAAATAATTTCTAAATTAGTCAAGCTTTACCTTTGCAGGTCTTGGTCTTGTGCAGTTTTTGAGCCAGAATTATCACCATGATGGTGCTGCATACTAAAGCTCCACTCAAGGCAAAGAGCAGGACGGGGGGGTCAGACTTTTCTGAAGAGAGACAGTGAGACATTACAAACATCAGAGGACATTTTCACCACTTCTTGTGAAATGTAAGACAGTCCTTGCAAAAAGATTTGTTACTCTCATAGTCCAGATTCATCCCCTTTCCAAACAGAATGTGTCCACATGAGGCAACAGCACAGTGGTAGGTCCCGGCACTGGAGGCGTTCAGACTCTCTATGGTGAGGCTGTACACACAGCTGTGTGCCTGTGTGGTTGGCTTCTTACACTGGTCATCACTGGCTCCATTGGTGTAAATGATCTCTGGAAGGTGTTCTTCAGAGTTCCTGAACCAGAAAACTCTGTGTTCCCCATCACAGGTCCCACTTTGTACTGTACACTTCAGAGTCACAGAACCTCCTGGCTGGATGATCTCAGATCTGGACTGATCGACCAAGGTCCAAATGTTCAGATTTGATTCTTTTACATGGACTGTAATGCCCTCTAGAAATCTATACAGATATGTATCAATTGCTGCACAGTAGTAAGTAGCAGAGTCTGACATTTGCACATTGGAGATCCTCAAGTGGTTTTTATTTTTGCCTGTTTCCAGCTCAAATCGTGGATCATTGCGAAATTCACCTATAAGTGAACCATTTCTCATATGTCTATAAAACTCTGACATCCTCTGTGGTTTCTGTACCAGAGTTTGTTTATACCAGTAGAAAACCACTCCATCAGTTTCTTTATGGAAACACTTTAAAGTCATGCTGAAGCCGATGTTGACCGATTCAAAATTCAAAGACGGAGACGGTGTCTGAGCTTCCGAATGAGCTGAAAATGGAGAAGAAACACACAAATAACTTTCTACTGAGGCTGGAACATGTTGAAGACAACAGTATGCATTGAGAAGCCAATAAAAAAATAAAACGCTAAAAGTCACAACTTACCCAAAGTATCCAGGATCAGACATGTCACATAGCCAATAAACATTAGAGGAGTCATTTTCTTTAAATGGTTTTGCTTCACTGATAGAATCTCTTAATGTGCTCTACTTTCTAGAGACAAGACTGGTTGTGACAAGCCAATCAGAATGGACTCAAGCCTCACATGATCACTGTCTGCTTTGAGTATTCATGGTTGAGACTTGGTCATCTCGATTTACAGAAGGTAAATGTTACATTCCATGTCCTTGGAAGTTATAAAAGACTCAGTAAATATATCGGGGATACGGTTACTTAATTATTTGTCACGGTAGTTAAATGTCTTACATTGTAAATCAGGTTGTCAAACTCCAACACACAGAGGGCCAAATTTAAACAAAAAGGTACTAGTTGAGGACTGGACTGGTTCAATGTTTATTGAAGACTTACTGTGCATGCTGAACCTGGAACTAAATAAGTCTATGTTATGTAAAGCCATTTGTTTACTTGAGTAATTTTGAGTGAAAACATTTAAAATTACTCTACAGGCAAACAAGCAAAACATAATTCTTTATTCAAAGGAAAATCAAATGTCCTTTAATAGCAAGCAGAAAAAATCTAAAAGTCAAACTACCAGATAATTGGTGTCTCATGGAAACAACTTGATCAATGTTTTGGGATTATGCTCTGAGTTGAGTAAATCTTCAGGTTGAGTGAAGGTGTTCATCGGTGAGACGACTCCTTTGGAATGTTCTGTTACAGAGAGAATGATTGCTCACACGTCTATGTGTGACTAAACATAGGGAACGTTTGAGCAGGTTGGCACGGATGGGGCATTGTGTCGGGATGTAACGTAGAAACTCTGCAGCACCCACAGACTCAGGTTTTCCTTTCAGTATGTGAAGCGAGTGAAGTCAGCGCAAAGTATGTCGAGCTTTTCACCAAACTGTGTACTTGTGAAGACGCCAGTACAGACCTGCTTCTTCTTAGTTTGGCAGCACAAGAAATGACTCGCAATTTCTCGCAGCATCTTTATCTCCCACAGGAGCAACTTGGTTTTAAAAACTCTCACTTTAGCCAAAAACATCAGTGTTGACATGGGCACACAGTGGTTCTTGGTGGACGATCCAATAGTAAGCTGTTAGCACACCCATGAAGTTTTCCTTCTGCATCTTCTCCAGGGTCCTTCCCCACAATCCACCCATATAACCTTTGGTGAAATTTTGGATGTCCTCTTTTACTAAGTCTCTTCCGAGGTGGCAGAGTTTGGCAGATGAAATCAAAGTATTTAAAAAAACAGTCCCCAGGAGTACTAAGAGTGGATCTGACTTATCCGAGGTTTCTAGTGGCTCTGTGCATTGTGGGTCTGTCATGGTTGAAATGACCCTGCATTGTAACACATCTCAAATTGGAATCAAGACTTATTGGACCAGGACCTTGTTCTCCACTTTATTTTCAAATTTTGATAAACAGTTTCTGGTGTTAAGCTAACAATGGTGGCACCAAGTATGGTCATCTGCTGCTGTAACCTACCTGCTTCAGTGAGATGGTGTTTCGTCTACCATGATTCCAAATTTACACGAAAAGAAGAAAGAACCAGTCATTTGTGAAGGTACTTTAAAACACCCTCTCTGGCATCAGTGACTTCAAGTAATCTCTACCTTCTAGAGGTTAGCATTTTGTCCCATTTTTCCAGGTTTTCTGTTTTTCAGACTGGTAGGTGTTCACAGTCCTTCCAATGAATAACCACTCTCACTGTAGAACCATTAAATTACCTTCCAATCCTTGGTTGATTGATAGACAATTAATCATTGCTGGTATCTTTTTCTACTGGACATAGTAGCACTTGGCTCATATTTTCTTAAGTTTGACCCTCTGCACAGTCCCACTGGTATCCAGATTTTTCATGTCCTCAAATGGGATTACGTTTTTATCTTTTTACCTGGTGGAAAGTAGCTAAATGGTTATATAGAAAGCACAATTTATCAATCACAGTAGGACATTTTGATCATACTTTACTGGTAACTGCGCTGAAGTTATCTCATTTCTAATATCTGATTGACCACTTAATGCACTAAAAGGCAATTTTGAAGCATGTTAGAGAGCATCATCTACGATACTTCAAAATCTGAGCTGGAATATTCTATAATTATTACAGGTTCTTTGACAATGTCTTTAGTTGGTGAAACCTTTGTGCAAATAACAATATGGGATTATCCTCTTAAGAATTATTATTATCATTATTATTTTAATTGGGAGACAGAAAGAGAGCTTAACAACCAAAACTGATGTAAAGTCATACATGCCGCTACATCTTCGTCAAGTTCAAAATGTCCTACAGTCGCTCAACTTTTGTTGTTCCTGTTGTTTACAGCAAGTCCAGATTACACAGATATGGTTGACGCTGGAAGCTCAAGGCCATGCAATCTCTTCCGCTTTGGCAAGAACAACTATTTCCACTGGTGGAAACTTTTGCTGACTAGGTCAAACCACCGTCACCACACGAGGGGACAGTAGACGGTAAGAGACAGTTGTGCACCAAAAGATCCAACCGATGCTCACAAACATATTTATAGAATGCAGGGGAATTTTTTTTCAAGGTGACTGCAGTGTCTATATCTGTGTTCAGTATTAATCTACATGCATGGGAATTCTGCTGATGGTTAGTTGGTGTAGAGTCAACCTGGACAAATGAATCTTGAGTGATAATGAACAAAGACTGAATCATATAGCCAAGAGGACCAGTACCTTATGTGTAACTTACTGACATCAATGGTCGTATTGGTGAGATTGTTCTGACTGGAACTTATTACATACTTCTAACACAAGTTTAGTGCTAAAGAAGCTTTTTGTATAATGTGAAATATCTTCAAGAGGAGAGGGTCCACTTGGCATTTATGATTAGAACTAGTGGCCATGTTTTGCTTTCAGAAACCAGCTTGTAGCTCTTACAGATGTTTTCAAAGTACAGAAAAAATGTCATTTGCTGTACCTTACCACAGGTGGAGTATCTGTTTTTTGGATTCTTGTGATAGAAGATTATTCTGGAAGGATGTCACAAACCTTTTTCATTGAAAAAGTTTGATACCAGCAAATAAGGCTGTTTTATATGGAGTGGAGAAACATGAGTCACATTTTTCTGTGTCACTATAGTCACGTTATGCCGTAGTGATACAGAACTTTTATGTTAAGTTTTTATTCTTATTGTTTATAATAGATTTTTAGCTACATATCATATTCACACCTCCAAATACCTGCAACAAAAACCTAATCGCCATATTTTTTTTTGATCTTTATTTAATAACTTGCTGCAGTATGTAACTTAAATAAAAAATATATTTTTCTACACATTTGTTGAAACTGTCATCTCCCTACAGGTTGGTATGAAACATATAAGCTGTGAAAAAAAAAGAATCAACCTCCTCTGCCTTCTTTCAGTGCTATTTAGAAACAACCAATCAGACACAAGAGGCGGGTCAAAGCTCTGTCAATCACCATCAGTCTGGCACTGCTCATTCCTCTGCTTATCTCCCCTACCCCACCCCTTGCTCTCTGCAGCGCTGCAGCTAACAGAGACTGTTGTTAATGCTAAAGCTAGTTAGCATGGCCACTGATGTGGTGGTTAATTTGGTTTCCTGTAACAGTAAGCTGTTCCTCCTCCATTAGCACATTAAGCAACAAGAGCAATGAGATTGATTGACAGCGCGAAGGCCCTCCTCCTAACTCTGATTGGTTGTTTTTACTGAATACTGGGGAGCGCTGCTCTTCTTCAGATGGCAATAGTAGCTCAGGGAGGAGGTGGAGGAGCTCGATTTTTTTCCCAGATTATCTGTCTCATAAGGTACTGTCACAATATGGGGCAGTTCTAACATATATTTAAAAAACATGTTGTTGTTTTTTATATAAATGTTAAATACTGTAACTTTAAGACCTCTAAGTCAAGTTTAAGTTCTAAAGTTATGTTCTATAATTTCCCTAGATATTGTATATGTTCATATCTTGCTCTCTATTGTTGTTTTATTGTGTTTCTGTATGTTCTATGTTTGAAATGGTTATTTGGAAAAAGAAAAGAGAAGACGAGGAGACATAGACCAGTCTTCATCTACTTCAAAATAAGAGCATCAACATAAATGGCTAATTACTTGAAGAAAACTTGACAACCAACATTTCAACACATACCAGCATTTAAAGCGTTGCGGGCCTCACTTGCCTTAGTTGCAGTCAATGTTCATGATTTAATAGTAAAGAGACTGAGTTTCAAGGGGGGAAAAATCAGTCTGAAAGAGACAAAGTGTCTCAAAAAACATGATGTTCCCAAGAGCTTAAATGTAAATATATATAACATAATAAAATATTTTTTATTGATTGACTGGGAAAAGTTGGGTTTATTGGAAGGTAGACACTGTCTGCAATGAAAATGAAAGCATGAATCTTCCTAAAGTCACTTCAGCATCACCAGTCAATCAAGCATAAATAGGTACCTAAAAGTGAATAACCACATTTCTTTTCTACTTAATCGGATGGTTTGGGTTGTTTTTCGTACAGAACACAATATGAAAATCTATGTTGATGAGATCAGACTAACAAAATAAAGAAAATAGCTCTCAATGTATAATAAAAGCAAAAACATTTTCAAGGATTACAAAAAGCAAATTTGGACACGACGTCTTTTGGGTGGTGGTTGGAATTTCCTTCACATAGTTTTAAAATCTCTTTAGCTGTTTAACAACACATGCAAACAAACAAACTCAGAGAGATGTTTGATACTCACAGATTTCATAAAGAAGAAGAAAAGCCGGAAAGCCGGATCGTCACTGAACCTCTTCTGTATTTGCCGTTCATATTCACAAACGCACAGAACTCTTTCCATGAGACAAAGGCTGCTTGTGATTGGCTAAGCTGGAAGGTTTGGTTAAAATGCGTCGCTTGACGCCTTTGACTGTCCAAATGATCTGATTATGTGACAGAGGGGGTTGCAGTGGGTTAGGTTCAGCCCTTTCAGTGGCATCATCTTTTTCTTTTTTCGCAATGAAGGACAGCAAGCACTATGATATGCACACATGAGAATAACTTGGTCTTAAAGTGGACAAGATATGTCAGCTTTGTTGCAAGTAAAATATCCAGAGAACTCAAAAAAATGAAACATGTTATGTGACATTTGTCTGAGTAATTTAAGATAATTTTGAGATTATTTTGTGTTTAGAAGCTGTAGTAAAGACAAAAATAAAGTTGTATGTAGCAAACAGACAGTACTGTAGTTGTAATATACTCTGGCTGGCCAAAAAAAAAAACTTACCACCAAACTAAAGGTAACACTTATATTGGATAAGCCTCTGCAATGTTACCAGATTTATTCATTTTTCACCAAGGTTTTGTACTGAGGATGAGAGAGTCCTATCAATGTGCAACGCCTTCTCCTTCCCATCCCAGAGATTCTCCGTGGAGTTAAGGTTTGGACTCTCTGGGGGCAGTGCAGGTGTGAAAATGATGTCCCATACTCCCTGAACAACTCGGTCACAATTTGAGTCTGATGAATCCTGGCTTTGTCATCTGGGAACATGATGAGATAACCTGGTCATTCATTATTTAAGTCATCAGCGGAAGCGATTATCCATCCATCCATCAATTTTCTTACACCCTTATCCCATTGGAGTTATGAGGTGTGTTGGTACCTATCTCCAGCAGTCAACGGGTGAGAGGCGGGGTCACCCTGGACAGGTCGGCAGTCCATCTTATGGGTGCACAGAGGTTCAGTTCCCTCTTCATTTTGCATGTGGAAATGCTTTTGTTGATATTTGATTTCACCAAATATCTAAGTGATCGCCAATCATGAACATTCAGGATTTTTTTTTCCATCCACGCTACTTCTTCAAAGTCAACGGTTCTCCACTTTCCATCCAGACATTAATAATCCGCTGGACAGTTCTTGATCCAGATTTAGTAGTTTATCTGGTTTGACCAGTGCCAGTGATTTGACCACTCTTAAACAGACACACATCCTTTCCAGGACAAGGTGATGTGTCTTTAGACATGTAGGTTGAAGAAATGAGAAGCTACGTATTGCATTAGTTTGGGTTCAATAACTTGTTGCCAACTGCATAAAGATCCTTGTGCCTGTTTGCTTAGTTCAATCCATATGATGAGTTTTATTGGCCTGGAAACGCAAAATACTGCACGTACGAAATCACATAGACATGTTTTAGCATGTGGTGATTGTTTCCATCGTCATCATCATCCAAATCAAGAGATTATAAAGATCAAAATATTCAATAATTTTTATTAGACTGAAAACAATCACCAAAAGTGGTTTGGTCTAAAACCAAAATGGAATCAGAGTCACAGTGCTTTGGATAAACGTGTATTCTTTAAATGTACTTTATAAATAAAATGGATAGATTGGATAAATAAAGTGCAACAGTTCTTGGTTTACAAAATAAAAGTCAGTTGGAAGTAACAGCAAGGCGTCGGTATGACATGGTGGCACAATCTGACAAGCTTTTTCTGCAAATTACCGTATCCGTTTTGTCTCATAAGATAATATAAGAGGAAACACAAACCGGTCAGCTAAAGCCTTGAACAGAATTATTTTGACAAAAGAAAATCATATTACTGCTTCGTGTCTCAAAGTTGACTGCTACACCACATTATGAGCTTTTCTACATCTACACTTCTTTACCACACATGAAATACGTAATTGGAAAATCCTGAAGCAAAGAACAACCTGGCCTCTGCTCTCTGCTTTCTGATTGGCTCTTTCAGCATGGGCGGTTCCAGACCTGCTACAACTAAGTATTGAAGAGATGATACTAAATCACGATACTCACTGACACAGAGACTGAAGCCAATTGATCCCATGGACCAATTTCATTTTTACACTTTTGCTTCGGCAAAGAATAAAAAATGAAGATGTTCAGTCGTATTGAAATGAGATCACAGTTTTCATCTGCTGGACTCTGAGGTTCACTTATTAATCGATGAAATATTTCCCTGTTCTTTGTTTTGTTTTGTTTCATTCTTTATTTCTGGTCCTCCATAAAGAAACACTGGCCTCGCTTCCCAACTGTGTTTTGGCAAATCATTTCACATGAAAAAGTGACTTTTCATAGATTGATAAAACTTGAACATTTTATGTAGCCTTATTATTATTTCTTGTGATGGCAGACCTCAGGAAAAACATGACTGTAAATAGTAAATTAATTTTTAAAATAGGCAGAACAAAATATTCTCACAAAATCTATAAAACGCTCTACAGCTCAAAAAGTATTCAACATATTGAGAAAAATAAGGCTTCAAAGCACCTTAAGATGCAACTCTGTGCTTACAGGCAGACAAATAAATAGATTTTGGCTACATGCGGTTATGGTGGTTTGAGAGACACAGAATCAGGTCTGCATTGGCCAGAAAAGTTCCTAGTTTGCTCTGGAAACTTACACAATTAAAATAAGAACTTTTTGGCTCCTTTTTGATGCATTTGCAAGTTTTTTTCTGTATATAGCTTTCTTTCTAAATGCATGAATAAAATTTAGTGTTAAAAGACTGGAATATAAAGGTTAAAATCCAAAACCGTTAAATTAAAAGCAGGCCTTCTCTAGCTAACCCTATCAGAGGAGCTGTTGTTTCTACATCAGAGCTATGACCACATACACATCCTGTCAGGGCGGAGGAGGGGTGGCGCTGACTGAACCGCTGGGGCAGAGGTCGACGTGATCGGCCGGAGCGGGAACTCGGCTGCAGCAACCTTTTTTTTTTTTTTTTGTTTCTTTGTTTTCTATATTAGTCAGCTGCAGAGAGTAAATTCTTCTCTGTCCTTTTTCTGAGGCAGCAAATCTGAAGGAAGCGTCTGAAATTTCAAAGTTTGATGCTGACTTGAGGCTCTAACAGTGCGCCTCGTGCCCCCCTTTCCAACCACAGCCTGACCCAGAACAAGGTTTCAGTGTGACGGGAGACATTCTGTAGAGGAGAGTTCAACTTCATCTGCAGCTCTCTGATGAGGTTGCAGCATCAGAGCATGTTAGTTAAAAAAAGACAAGGTGATAAAGTGAAAAACTAAAGTGTATTTATACGGCACGTGTCTTAGAAAAAAACTCAGACAGTGCTGTATAGGTTAAAATGTACTAAATCTGAACACAACAAATGCAGCAAATAAATTAAAAACGCCAAGATCCTTTATTCCAACACATTATAACCTTTTATAATGACTCTAATAAAATGTAGATAGTGAGAGTTGCTCCATCATAAAGTGTTTTAAGTTGCAATGAGGTTTGGTGCTGCCACTGCATTCATTTACCCAAAGATTCCACAAAAGAAAACAAAATTTTCTTTTTTGAAAATTTTAGTTTTAAAATGGTCACGCAGATATCTTGGTACTGTTCTCGTTTCAAATGTATATCAGTGTATATCCCATACACTGAATTTAGGCCAAATTATTGGGACGTTTGCTACTCACTGGAGACTTCCGGGATGATTTATGTGGTTTGGTTGGTAGCCTACTGCCCTCTGCTGGTCAAAATCCTTACTTTACTGATTATCCAGACTCGCATTTCGTTTCATAAACTGTTCACTTAACTGAGGAGCTCATCACACACCGACTGACTGTGAGTATGACAGTTGACGCTGGAGGCATTGATGGTGAGAAAGGCATCCACACTGGAAAAACAAGGGAGTAAGGTGATTACAGCATTGTTCTCATAGAGACACAAAACACACACAATGTATATACATATCCATTACGATATTTGAGCTACGCTGACAGAAAACATTCCAGTGTGTGGTGCAAAAGAAGCTGCAAAAACAAGCTTTGAGTGCCCCAAAAAACCCTGTTCCATTGTCTGAAAATGGAAAGAAGGGAATATAAATTCAAAATCTTAAACATACTAGCAACTTTGAAAATCTGTCTATTTAAATAAAGTCCAACTATCAAAAAATTGAATGTGTAAAAATAAGGATTATTATTGGTAAAGGTAAGTTAATTAGGGATAATTATATTTTTTGTAACATTGTATTATGATGAATACGTCCAATTTCTATTGGTTTCTGAACTATTACTATTGTCAAAACCAGTGACGTGTGGTAAGGGGAAAATAATATAGAATAATAAAATCATTTCTATTGCTATTTTCACTCTGTGGTTTGTACTATAAAGCAACTATTTTTTTACTTAGCTTAACCAATTCTTTGTCAACTGTCAGTTTCTATGGCAACAAGTCTGCTTGTAACTTGGTGGATACAGAGCAGCAGTGGTGGAGCCAGAGGAGGGCTGGGGGGGGGGGGAGTGCCCCCCCTATCATCTGATTGCCCCCCCCCTCCCCCTCAGTGGCCCCCCGATGATTGACATGTAACAGCACCAGGTCATTCCTGTACATTATTTGGAATCATTCTAAGCCAACCTAATATCTAAATTAGAAAAACAACCCTGGTGGTTGTAAAACACCAAGAAGTTATTTAGTGATCCTCCACAAAAAAAGAAGAAAAGAAATGAAGAGGAGCCGACAATGTTCATAGTTTGGAGCAGAGGTTGCGCTGGAGTTTTTTCGTTGTCCGTCAAAGAAAAACAATCATTTTATTTCCAATTGAAATCAAGGAACATTTCACGAAATGATGTAATTTTTAACTTTCAAATTACCTATCAAAACATATTAACAGACTATTTAGCCGCATTTTTATGTGGTTTAGTTAATATTCACCTAATTGAATCCAGATCCCATCACACATAAAGCAGATAAATGCATCTAACTTTTTCTCCGTAGTGACACAAACCACTGACTGTGGCTCCAATATTTCTAACTTATTAAATTAAGCGACTCCACTTAAATTACCATTAATTCACCCACTGCGTCTATATATATATATATATATATATATATATATATGTATATATATATATATATATATATATATATATATATATATATATATATATAGATAGATAGATATAGAAAGATAGATAGTCACTGATTCTCTCTCGCTCTCTCATATGTATATATATATATATATATATATATATATATATATATATATATATAGATGTAGATACATGTCTACATCTATATGTCTATATATCTACCTACTTTCTCTATATATGTATATATACATAGAGAGGTAGATGTACAGATAGATTGATATTGATATGTATATATATATCTATATATATCTATATATCTATAGATAGATAGATAGATAGATAGATAGATAGATAGATAGATAGATAGATAGATAGATAGATAGATAGATAGATAGATAGATAGATAGATAGATAGATAGATAGATAGATAGATAGAATCAGTGACTATATATCTATATATAGATATATATAGATAAGCACCTTGAAATGCCTTGTTGCTTAAATGTGCTATACAAATAAAATTTGATTGATTGATTGATATAGATATATGAATATATATCTATATATTTATATATATAGATAGATATCTATATACATGTCTACATTTCTACATCTATATATCTATATATCTACTCTTCTCTATATATGTATAGAGAGGTAGATGTATAGATAGATTGATATTTATATGTAGATATATATATAGATTTATATGTATTTATAGAGAGAGACAGATTGATAGATTTAGATATTGATATCTATATCTATAGAGATATGCTTATAGATATATAGAACAATTTAGATATGGATATAAATATCTTGCCACGAAAGATAGTTTTCCTCATTTTTCCAATTTTTATTGGTTAGACTTCTAAAATGCTCTTTTTGTTCCACGTTGTTTACATTTTTTCCCTAAATCTGCCTTTAATCAATGAATGTGGTTGTCTTATTTTCTGTTCAGAATTAGAAATACAAATCTTACAGTGGATGAACATGTTATTGAACGTGGGGGAAGCCGGATCACCCGGAGTGAACCCACACCTACACGGGGAGACATTCCCACCGTGCAGTCCTGTCTTTTTAATATTAAAATGTCCAATTTAAAACAACAGCAGCTCTTTTTTCAATTCTTGTAGTTTCTACAGAATTGAAAACTACAGGAACTGGAAAAAGAGTTGCTGACCTGTTACATCTTCAGGTTTTTCAATGGATTTTCCATCCATTGAAAAATCCTACAGTGGATGAACTTGAGTTCTGATGCTGTTGAACGTGGGGGAAGCCGGAGCACCCGGAGTGAACCCACACCTACACGGGGGGACATTCCCACCGTGCAGTCCTGTCTTTTTAATATTAAATATCCAATTAACAACAACAGCAGCTCTTTTTTCAATTCCTTTAGTTTCTACAGAATTTGAAACTACAGGAACTGGAAAAAGAGTTGCTGACCTGTTACATCTTAAGGTTTTTCAATGGATTTTCCATCCATTGAAAAATCTTACAGTGGATGAACTTGTTATTGAACGTGGGGGAAGCCGGAGCACCCGGAGTGAACCCACACCTACACGGCTCTTTTTTCAATTCCCGCCAATTACCCAAAACACACGTGGCCCCACCCCCTTTTAAATCTAATGTATTGAGACGTAAGTTGATCTCTGTGCTGTTTTGACTTAACGCCTGTCTTTGAATTGGCGCAGACATGTTGGAGTCAAAGCCTTTTTGATTCTCCTCCACAGCGAGATATTCTTTCTGGGGCGCTCTTCTTGTTCAGACACATTCTTCTGTTCAGCTGACTCTTCAGCTCCTTGAAGTTCTGATTCCTCAGGTGTTGTTTGGATTATGTCTTCCTTTACTGTGACCTTCATCTGTGGAGGAGATGTTCTTTGTTCCTCCGTTAGGCCATTCTCCCATTCTGTGGACACTGCATGAACTTTACTTGTTACATCTTCTGAAGTTATGCAAAGGTTTGTGACTATTTTTTCACAAACTGTCTGAGGGATCTCAAAATCAGTATTTGGTGTCTCAATGTTTGTCTCATCCTGCTGGTCCCCATTTTGTTGTATTCCCATTTCGTCTTCAGTCGGCTGCTGTAGTTTGTCAATCACTGTTTTGTTTTCACAAATCTCAATTATGATGGTGGCTCCCTGATCCTTGACTATTTCCGGTATTGAAACTTCTTCTTCCATGTTTTCTCCAAGAACTTGATCATTATTGGTTGTTTCCTGTTCAGAGGCAGCTTTCAATGCTGCCTTTCTCTTCTTCTTATTCTTATATTTTTTTGATTGTTTCTTCATTTCATTAACGCCATTTTGTTGTCTTTCAGACATCATGTCCTCTTCCGAGATTTGCTGGGGACTGCAGATTGTTGTTTCAATCATATGAATATTTTTGACTGTGGCTGTCTGATCCCCACCTGTTTCTGGTACAGAAGCTTCTTTTTCACAGTTTTGTCCAGAAACGTTGTCCTTGTTGGGGTTTTCCAAATCAGATGCAGCTTTCATTGCAGCCTTTCTCTTGGTCCTCCATTTAGCTTTCCTTGATGGCTTTTTGTTATCTTGCTCGTCCCCATTTGGTTGGTTTTCAGACATGTTATTTTCCTCAGTGATCTGCTGTTCTTTAACAATCACAGTTTCTTTTGCATGAATCTCATTTTTGATGGTGCCTGTCTGATCCCCAACCGTTTCTGGTGCTGAAATGTGTTGTTCTTCACCATTTGATTCAGAAAGCTTTTCTTTACAGATGGTTTCCAATTCAATCATTCCATGGACTGGAAACCGATAGCCGGTTTCCAGCACATCCATTTCTGTTTGAGTTGATGTCGTCCGACTGACTGGTTTCACTTGACATTTGCTTTCCAGCACATCCATTTCTGTTTGAGTTGATGTCGTCCGACTGACTGGTTTCACTTGACATTTGGTGTCCAGCACATCCATTTCTGTTTGAGTTGATGTCGTCCGACTGACTGGTTTCACTTGACATTTGGTTTCCAGCACATCCATTTCTGTTTGCGTTGAAATTGTTCGACAGTGTGGTTTTAACTGGTAGCTGGTTTCCCGTATATCCCTCGCTATTTGTACTGAACCAGATCGAGTATGGACGGTTTTCTGCCATGAGCAGTCTTGGGAATCTTCCTGAATTTGAACAGAAGTCTTGCTTTGGCTTCTCTCTGAGAGTCCTTTCCTCGTCACCTCTTTCTGCTGTCTGAGTTTAGCACTCAGTTTACGATTAATATCGAAGAGCTCATCAAGTTGTTTCATTAAATATTTCTGTACTTTTATATATTCCAATTCAGAGGCTTTAAATTTGGCTTCACAGTTACATTTTCCTTGACTTGTCTTTGCAGAGGAGTGGGGCAAATTTTGAATTTCTCTTAAACACTCTCCTTTAACATTTAATGATGTTTGATTTTGTTCTTGTGCTGGCTTTGACACTTTTTGAGTTTCAGTATTCTCAGCAATAAAACTTATATCCATGTGAGGTTCAGATTTGGGGAGCACTTTCCAAAATGACTTTTTTCTGCTGGGCAAAGCTGCCTGATAACTATTTTCAGTGAAAAATGTAAGATCTATAGAAGCGTCTGACTCTGGGAACGATTTCCAAAGCAATGGCTTCTTCTTGCTGCGCTTAGTTTTTGAAATCTCTTTCTCCACTTTTTGATCCTCTCTCTGTTGTGGTTTGGAGATTGATTTCTTTTCAGTCACCAGCTGTTTTGTGGAAATGACAGGGTCCTCTTTGCGAATCTCCTTTAAGGAATCTTCCAGATTACCTTCTTCTTCAGGGGGAGAAATGTCTTGCTTATTAACGTTTTCACCACAAGACTTAAAGGACTTCTGTGCTATATTGATAGTTTCCTGCAGTCCAGAGATCTGTACTTTTTCGGTAACTGGTGAATCGTCTTCCGTTCCAGTACCTCCTTCAGCTGAAGTCCTTAGATCAGCAGGGGCATATTTCTCCATCCAGACTTGAAACGGTATCTTTTTCTTTTTGTTGCGCCTTGTCTTTGGTGGCTGTTCTTCAGACTTGGAGAGCTGTTCCTTCTCTGCTGTATTGCTTGTCTCCTGCACTCTAGTGGTGGTCAGTGAAGAGTCCTGCTGTTCCATATTTTCATCAGGTATCTTTAGGTCCTTAGGAGCTTGCAACTCCAACCAGACTGCAAATGGGATCTTCTTCTTGTGCTTGGGTCGCTGGGGAATCTGTAATTCCCTTTCAATGTCCTCGAATGTAACCTCTTCTACTCCAGGCTGATCAGAATGCATTGTGGCTTTTGCTTGTTTCCGGTTCAACAATAAATCCCTTGTCTAGAAACTCGGTAAAGATTTCACGTTAAGTTTCAAAAGAAATGTGCACCAAACAAGTTGAAAATCTAACTTTAAACTGCTAAGCAAATTCTCAATAGAAACTATTAACAACAGCTGCTAACAGGTTGTGATGAAAGTAGATCACTGTTCGGAGCTTTTATAATCGCTGGTGATGTCAGAATTCTGCCTTTGAAGTTATATTGTGATGTCACAGTGTCATTTGAAATTCAGAGCGGGCATGTCTTATGGATGTTTTACTAACACAACGGATGCGCGCGCAAAGGGCCAGCGAGCTTTTAAACTGTCACTGGTTTCCATAGTTACAAGCCATTACCTTGTTGTTTTGACGTTGGCTAGCATGTTGTCAGCGTAGCTAGCCTGGGCTACTATGACTGTTTAAAATTGAGTGAGAAAATAAGACCACTACCAAATTGACATTAATGAACGGGATACTATAAATGGCTAAGAGTTGTATGGTGGTTAGAATTTTATGCTCTTATTTTGAAGAATGGTATATTGTTATACGTGTGCATTGTGACATGCTGCACTTCCTTGGGTCTAGTTGTTTTGTTTTTTTCTGAGAGAAAAAAAAACGTTTTAATTTGAAGAACGTTTATGTATAACTTAGAGAGAAGTGCACTAAAATAACTTTTGGATTTTTGTTTCTTTTTCAAAGCTGAGTTCACTGTCCTCGAAAAGAAAACTATCAATAGTTTATAAGAAAATGCGTAATTTTATTTCACTATGTTTCTTTTGTACCTTTTCTGTCTTTACCTGGCTTTTTTGGGGGGGTTTTCTTCAGTTCTCTTGCTGTAGTTTAGGTGCAGGATTCATCTATCAAGGAAATTGTTTTGTTAACTTTTCAACAAAAATCTTTTGTTTTATTATTATTGAAAATGGACTAATATAACCGTGTATCACTTTAAGAGCTCAGGAAGTCGTCTGAGTAATGTTTGCTGTGATTGGTTCAATCTAATTTCAAGCTGCCAATAGCCGTCGTTGCTGTAAGAGCACATGTTCAGTGTTAGATGAACAGAAAGTTGACGAAGTAATCGTTGGAGACCGTTCAGAGCTTTTTGTTCAAGAGACTGGGAGCGTGCAAATGAATAAATGTAAGTTTTGTTAGTATTTAAACAGGATTTGTATATATGTGCAACTTAAATACATATATATGACAATTTAAAAACTTAAGATTATGATATGTGGTTTATTTGTGGTCTCTTGCTGCCATCTGCTGGACAAACCAGAGGATTTTGTGAAGAAAGATCTATGGTCAACAACCTATTAACTGCCCCTAGAAACTTCTCACACATACAACGGTTCTTCTATATATTTGTTGAACCACAGCCACGCCCAGTGGCCACACCATAACACACCGAATATTTTATGACTCTTACAATACAATCAACGTAATTTTTTTTTTTATAAATTGAACAAACAGAGGGAAAAGACTGACAAACCAGGTACATTATGCAGGACATTTCTGTTGAGTTTGTCCCTGTGTCCAGCAGCAGACTTAAATTATTTGGACAAGACATTGCTGTGATTTATTCAAAATGAAGTTATGCTGTAAAGATGACATGGGAACAGAACATGCATTCTTAAAAATCCTGAATTAAAAAATATATATCTGAAGGGTTCTGTGGTTATATTAGGTTATGTATTAACTTTTTTGTGAATTGATTGTGGTAATCTCTTAAATCTTGATTTATTTGTATAGCACATTTCAGCAACAAAGCAGTTCAAAGTGCTTTACCTGATGAAACACAAACATAAAACCTCATAAAAACAACAGTTACCATCTTAGAAACTAGTAACAGACATTACATTTTGTCGAGTGCCATCATCAAAATCATTAACACCAACTAAGAAAAGCGATCTCCATTAAGTTGAAGATAATATTCTGTCGGATCATGTTTTTAATGTAATGCAATAACCATGAGAGCTAAAATAAACCATTAAAGTACAGGAGGAGCAAAAGCTGAAGGTCAAGTTTAAGAGTCACATTCCTGAAATGACTGAGTGACGACAAAACAATCACTCTGTCATTTTAGTCGTCAAGAAGAATACGTTTCAAGTCAATCTCTTCTTTGTTAAAAACTCACTTTAAAACTGGTAAGTACAACTAACATTATTCACTGTTTTAGAACAACCAGCATCAACACAAAGGTTTGTTGTCTTACTTTTAGACTAAAACTAGAGATCTTCCAATCAGAATTGTACTTTAAATCGGTTAAGAAAGCAACTGTGATATTCTGTCAATGTCTCACCTGAAACATGTAAAGCTTTATCATTACACCATACATACAGTCTTTAATAAACTCTGCTCTAGTTTTTGTTTTGATGCTCAGCAGTTATGCTAACTTTAGCATATTGGCTATTGCATTTTTTTCTCCAGCAGCAGAAACTGCTCTAACAATGTAAGATTTAACTGATGAATGTTTTAGCTATCAACAAACTTATGGCTCACAAACTATGATACAGATTCATCTAAACTAATAGTTCAAAACATGTTTTGCATCCCTTTGACAGTAAGTCTGAAATTCCTAGGCCAGCACCTGCTAACGGGAGTTTAGTTTCATCAGGGACTCCTGACACCTATTGTTTAAAAATACTGTGATCATGAAGTTACTTCCATTAATATTTCCCTTATCTTTAGTAGACAGATGTCACATCATTAGCTAATAGGAAGTTAAATGATTAATCTGAGTATTTAATGGCTAAATCTTAAAATATGCGTTTCTTTTAGCTGTCTTTCAGACAGCTCAAGCTAAAAACATTTATATGAGTGGGATTCATCTCTCTTAGTAGAAATAAAAAAATCTACTATTTCATAATGGATGCTGTTGCATTTAGTGCTGCTTTGTTTAGCTGGACAGTGTCTGTGTTTCTACGTAAAGTCATGTGGATTGAGCCTGTTTGTATCAACCCTCCATGTCTACTGTGACTCATCAGTACCCTTCAGCTCCATGTTCACATTAGTTGTGAATGTTCAAAGTCTTAAAGGTGTTTGACAATTAGTCACGCAAACTCCATATTAGCTGACAGGTGTAATTTTAGTGTACATCTGGTTAGCTTGTTTAGCATTCAACACCTTGACGGATGGATGTATCTGATTGTCGAAAAAACTGAAGGCGGTAGGACTTCTTTCTACCACATTTAATAAAATAATCACCCTCCACAGAACCTTAAATCAATAAAACCAAATCAACTGTTTAAGTGTAATAAAACTGAATTTCAGGTTGTATACAGTAGATCATTGTTAATCTTTATTTATTATTTTTTTTACACACTGCAGACATGTTCGCTGGCCAAACCTCTCAACTTATGGATCAGTTTCAGTGCTCCATCTGTCTGGATGTGTTCATCCATCCAGTCAGCACACCGTGTGGACACAACTTTTGCAAACAATGTATCGACAGACATTGGGACAGTAGCATTCTGTTCAACTGCCCGGTGTGCAAGGAGCATTTTCCCACCAGACCTCGACTGAGCATCAACACCTTTATCCAGAATCTGATTGCTCAGATCAGCAGATCTGAGCAACAAGCTATACAGCCAGGAGACGTTCCCTGCGATGTCTGCACTGAAACCAAGCTAAAGGCGGTGAAGTTCTGCCTTGTGTGCTTGGCTTCTTACTATGAGACTCATCTGGAGCCCCATTTGACGGCATCGCGTCTGAAAAGGCATCAGCTCATGGAACCTGTGGAGGACTTGGAAGAAAGGATATGCGCACAGCACAGTAAACTGCTGGAGCTCTTCTGTCTGACGGACAACACATGCATCTGTTCTCTCTGCTCAATTTTAGACCACAAGTCTCATGAGTTCATTCCTCTAGGTGAGGAATGTGACAAAAAGAAAGCGGAGCTGGGGAGGACGGAAGCTGAAATTCAGCATGATCCAGACTAAGCAAGAGAAGATTCAGGAAATTGAAAAGTCTGTGAGGATAAGTAAGGAGGCAGCAGACAGAGAGAAAGCAGAAGATGTTCGGATTTTCACTGCCCTCAAGAGGTCTGTTGAAAAAGGCTTTGAAAAGCTTGTAACGGAAATCGAAGACAAACAGAACTCTGCAGAGAAGCTGGCTGAAGTTGTGATCAAGGATCTGAAACAGCAAATCTCTGATCTGATGCAGAGGAGCTCTGAGGTGAAGCAGCTCTTGTGCTATGAGGACCACCTCCAGTTTATTCAAAGGTTCTCCTCCCTAAACTTTGCACCACCCACTAGAGAGTGGGAGCATGCCGACGTCAAACCGCTATCATATGACAGGACTGTTGTGAACGCTGTGGCACAGCTGGAGGGCACTCTTAGGACGAAGATGATTACGTTTCAGTTGAAGTGGATCCAACAGTACGCTGTGGACGTGACTCTTGATCCGGACACATCACATCCTAGACTCATCCTGTCTAATGATGGAAAACGAGTGAGTCACGGTGATTTGAAGAAGAATCTTCCGGAATACCCAGATAGATTCTCTTACTGTGTTTGCATTTTAGGAAAGCAGAGTTTCTCTTCAGGTAGATTTTACTTTGAGGTTCGGGTTAAAGGAAAAACTGACTGGGACTTTGGAGTGGCCCGGGAGTCGGTCAACAGGAAGGGAGATCTCATAGCTTGTCCTCAACATGGCTACTACACAATAAGTTTGAGAAATGGAAATGAGTATACAGCTGGTAGTGTACCTTCTGTCCGTCTCTGTCCTCAGCCTGGTCCAGAGAGGGTGGGGGTGTTTGTGGATTACGATCAGGGTCTGGTCTCCTTTGGTCTTAATGTAGAGCCTAGAGTCCTCATCTACTCCTTTACTGGATGTTGCTTTACAGAGAAACTCTATCCTTTCTTCAGTCCCTGTAAGAATGACGGTGGTAAAAATTCTGGACCTCTGGTCATCTGTCCTGTCAATCCTACAACTGTTGATTTTTTAGATTTTGGAGATAATGTTCCATGAATAATGAAACTATTTCTGAATAGCTTCAGTGTATGTTTTCCATTTCTGGTGACAGATCCTTATTTCACCTTTCTTCCAGGTTGAAAGTCTGGGTGTCATCCTCAAATACATCCTTCCAGTCCCACTTAAAAATCACTTACTCCCATTTATGTATCATACATCCATACCTGCCTCTCTACTGGCATTCTGATCCATTCTTTAGTCACAACCCTCCCTTTGTTTTGGTTTACCTGACAAATCCTCCCACAGATTGCAACTAGTCCTAAAACTCTGCTGCCCACATTATTTCCAGAACCCTCTCCATCATCTTATCCCTGTCCCGTAGGAAATCCATTTGTAAGTTACGTATGATTTATATCATATATCATTATGCATATAGCGTTGCTAGTCTGTATCATTGGATCTAGTTCCTTCAGCTTTGAACAGGCATATTCATCTCATCCTTGGGTTTGAAAAGACCTCAATGATGTACTCTGTAGTTGTTTCTGTAATATTTTGACCATTGTGTTTGACCACGGCGATTTATTTTCCTGTCTTCCATAAACTGACCTTGAGTGTCCTTTCTGTTGAGTTGCTTGTATTAGATACAGTCTAACCTGTTATAATTTTTTTAAATCTTTGTAAAAGAGGAAAACTATTTATAGATCTTTATGACACATTCAAAACCCGTGTATGACAAAAGGAAAGAGTTTGTTTTCTTTTAATAAAGGAAAATATTCAGGATTGATGTGTCTCTATATGTAACACTTGTAGATGTGCATGTGTCTGATTTCCTTTACGGCTCTTTACTTTAGTTACAGAAAATACCTGCCAGTCAGATAATCTTGCTTACTGTAACTGGTTGGATTTTATCTGCCCAGAATGCCTTGATCTCATTGATAGCATTGCTTCAAATGGACGACTTAGTTAGCCAATAATATTTTGTTTTACTTACTACTTCAGTGCAGTCTAGCTAGCAGACGACAATACTTGTTTGTCATCAATTATTTGTCTCCTATGTTCACATGAATTTCCTGTGTTTTTCTCGGATGGATGGGATTTCCTACTTCCCTTTGTTCCTCCACAGCAGATTCCACACAAAAGATCTGAAAGGATGTAATGATAGTTCAAAATTAACATATGAATAAAACAAGAAAAGAAAAACTGTTAACAAAGACTAAAATATTAAGAGTGTAGGACGACTTAACTCTGGTTTGTATTGCATGGTTGTAATGGTTTTGACAAAGAAATATATGTTATTATGAGGATAATTTTATAACAACAAAATGATACTACTATGACAGATTTCTAAATGTGGTTAAAAGGTAATTACAATTTCAAACTCTAAACACTAGGTGTCACCAGAGGGCCTTGATCATACTAACGTTACAGGTAAAATGTTAGTAAGTTAAATATGTTACATTTTAATGCATGTGAAAGAATTTGAATATTGTGGAAAAAATTGACTTTTTGTCACTTCGTTCTGAAAGTAAAACTCATATATTACGTAGATTCATTCCACACAGAGTAAATATTTTAAATCTTTTTTTGTGCAATTTTAATGATTATGGGTTACAAATAAATAAAACCTCAATTTAGTGTCTCCAAAAGTTATACTATGAGATAGGGTCAATAAAAGTGAACATTTTTCATTAATTGATCTTTTAAACACAAATGTCACTTCATTTCTATGCACTCAATACTTGGTCGGGCCTCTTTTTGCACAAACTGCTACAGTGGTATCACACTCATTTTCATTTTGGGATTCATCAAGATCATGAATGCCGTCAAAGTTCTATTAAAGAACCATAAATAGGTTTCATAAGCCATGAGGTAAAAATAATGGGATTTAAGGGGGTTATCAGTTTTACAGTGTACCAGTGACCTCTTCCTGGTTGTAAAGTCACCGATCTCCACCATCTTCATCTTTAGTTTGTGTAAATTCTTACGGTTAGTAAATGTGTTCATCAGACAGAATAGCATAACCATATCAGAGGATCCTGGTACGATGAATGATGAGAACTCTCCCACAATAGCTGTGAAGATAAACAGAATAATAAATATAAAACTGAACTTTAGTGTAGCAGTAATGTGCTGTTTAAACTGTCCGATCCTCTCATGTTCCGAATCGATACATTGATCATCAGTCATCATACATCCTATTGGTTCATTTTGTGATTTTTACATACAGTGAAATGATCTTAGTCTAACTTTCAAAATATAGATGGTCAGAGATTCTATCAAATGGTTTTTCAAATGTTTTAGTGTTATTATATTTGAATGTACATTTAAATGTGTCATATTTATTGAAACATCTTGAAGGTTAATTATATGACTACTTATGTTCCAGAAACCACTGTGTTGATGAAGACACCCTATGGAACTGAGGACATGAAAAAATGAGGGGTTCTAACAGCAACTATATGATTACCTGAATGAATATGATTTTGGTTTCATCAAAATAAAAGTAATTTTAATTTTCTTAAATGTCCTGATTTTAGAATATAGTATATTAGTCATGACCTCGTGAAAGAAAATCTGTCTGCAAGTTAATTCAAAAACTATGTTTAAAAGGGGAGTGAGAGGTCGTGCGAATGTGTAAGGTAACAAAAAAGATGTTTATTTGCTGATGAGGACTAGCCATGATATTGTTTTTCGTTGCATCTGCTGCTGAATCCATATTTAGCGCAGATGGGACGTTTATTCCAGCGGATCTTCTGGGAGCAGTCCGCCTCAAGCAGCGGGGAAGCGGTGTGTTTACATCCGCGGAAAACGCTCCTCTTAAAAATCACTGGATCGCTTCAGCGCAACGTTTTCACCGTGATTATGTCTCTTCATTTGTCTGCTATTAGAAACGTAATTATTACATGCAACTTAAGATAGTTTGGGATGTTTTTGGAGGCGAAATTCGAAGAAAACTCCCAGCGAGAGGCACAACGAAGGTGAGAATCTGGCCGCTTTAAAGGCTCCTGGAACAAAGGAAAAACATGATGGGTGTCAAACATGAGCTCAGTCTGAAGAATGGAGACTTTTATATCTGCTTTAGTAACTTTGGTCTTGTAAGATGTTTGTTTTCGGAGTATTTTGAGACTAAATGTTGGCGGAGAAAACACAAAGTGGAGCCGCTGTTCGAGGCGGCAGCAGAGCAGCGGACCGAGTTGTCTCTTCACGGTTCTCATGTGTGTTATAAGTCCCGCCTCCCGCTCTGAGCTCGGTACGTTCAGAGGAACAACCCAGTCCGACAGACATGGCAGAGGAAGCTCCAGCAGCCGCGCCGGCCAAGGCTCCGGCCAAAGCCCCGAAGAAGAAGTCCGCTCCCCGGCCCAAGAAGGACGGACCCAGCCTCCCGAAACTCATCGTGGACGCCGTGGCCGAGTCCAAGGAGCGCAAGGGGATGTCCCTGGCGGCCCTCAAGAAGGTGCTGGCCGGGAAAGGAGTGGACGTGAGCAAGGCCAACAAGCGCATCAACACCGCGGTCACCAAGCTGGTCACCAAAGGGACCCTGAGCCAGACTAAGGGCACGGGTGCCTCCGGCTCCTTCAAGCTCGCCAAGAAGGAGCCCAAAGCCGCTAAACCGGCCAAGAAGGTGGTGAAGAAGAAGGCTCCCGTCAAGGCCAAGAAGCCCGCCGCCAAGAAGAGCGCAGCGGCCAAGAAACCCGCCGCAAAGAAACCCGCAGCGGCAGCCAAGAAGTCCCCGAAGAAGGCTCCGGCCAAGAAAGCGGCCAAGAAACCCGCCAAGAGCCCCAAGAAGGCCGCGCCCAAGAAGCCCAAGGCCGCCGCCGTCAAGAAGCCCAAGGCCGCAGCCAAGAAAAGTCCAGCAAAGAAACCTGCAGCCAAGAAGGCCGCAGCCAAGAAGGCCAAGAAGTAAACAGCTGCTTCAGCCCCGCATTTCACTGACCAAAGGCTCTTTTAAGAGCCAACACACATTCTACTGAAGAGCTCCTCCTTTCATTAGAAAGTCTCAGCAACTTAAAAAATCAATGCCACCTTTTACATCTGTTACATAAACACCATGTATTTTCATTAACTGTTTATAGAGCCTTATGTAATTTTCCCGCTTTTTTCCTAGTGGTTATCTCATTTCAAGCGTGTGTCGGCCGCAACAGACACAAAGCACTCAGCGTTTTGACTGAGGCGGAAGAGCATACTCCCAAAGAAACTGCTATATGGGAGAGTTCCAGAACACTGTTGGAATTAATTATATCCAGTAATTATTTTAATGGTGCTATATAATATAACACAATGTCTGATATAAATTTAAATATGATAAAAGTGAGATTAGTCAGTGGAGAGAGGTATTTTTAGATTTTTTCCATGTGTGCGGATTTAAAATCCGCTTCAAGCTGAGATAAATAAACCACAGTCTGTCATAGTCTTGTAGGAGGAGCTGCTGAGATCGGCTCCTCATAGGTCCGCAGCTCACACATAAAGCCCGACACTCCGCGGCTCGGGCTCACATTCATCTTTGTGTTTGCACAGAAGAACAAGACAAAATGAGCGGCAGAGGAAAGGGAGGCAAAGGACTCGGTAAAGGAGGCGCCAAGCGTCACCGTAAGGTTCTCCGTGATAACATCCAGGGAATCACCAAGCCCGCGATCCGCCGTCTGGCTCGCCGCGGGGGAGTCAAGCGTATTTCCGGTCTCATCTACGAGGAGACCCGCGGTGTGCTCAAGGTCTTCCTGGAGAACGTCATCCGTGACGCCGTCACCTACACCGAGCACGCTAAGAGGAAGACCGTCACCGCCATGGACGTGGTGTACGCTCTCAAGAGGCAGGGCCGCACTCTGTACGGCTTCGGAGGTTAAACGGTGAACTCTACTTACTAAACCAAAGGCCCTTTTCAGGGCCGCCCACTTATCGGTTAATGAGCTGAATTTCTGTGTGATACAACATGTGTAAAGGTAATCTAGAAAATCTAAAGAAATGAAGTTTACTTCTGTCTCAACCTGCATAACAAAACATAAGAAATTAAAATAGCTTGTTCACACTGTGTAAAGTGTTTTGCTTCCACATATTCTTACGGAAGTTTTGAGGGGTTAAACTGGCAACACATGAACTCATTGTTTCATCAGTAGATGACAAGTAAATTCACGGGGAGGTACTTGGGCTAAGTTATCAAAAGTGGGGTTTATGTGAACTTGAATGTATGCTTCTCTTGAAAATGTAGAGGAAAAACTGTGTGAGTCTTAAAAAAACAGCCTAGTTGTTACAAGTTATTGGGGAATTAATTTCTTCTGGAATTTTTATTTTTCAGTTTTATTATGGAAGAACCCTAAAGAAATATATTTGAAAGAATTAATCGTATGTAAAGTATGACAATGAAAAACTGACTTCTGTTATATTTTTTTTCACCCTTTTCATTTTTTATCCAGGGTTAAATCTTTCTTTTTGTAGGCCAGGCATTTTGTTCTGTTTTAAATTTGAAAAGATTAAGTGAAATTGAAAGGTTACTCACTGTTTCTAAACAAAAAATGATCTGCATGTTTTATTGTCAAATGAGTTTTTAGTGGTTTTTGCTCTGTGGTTTTTAATGAGAATTTATTAAATGGTTATTTTGTAAAAGTGAAGGGTAACAGCATTTCTTTTCATCTATGAGAAATACACTATTTTGACAGTATTTGTCTCTAAAGAAACCTTGGAAAAAGTTTCTGTGGTTCAACAAATGTGGACAGAATAAGCAATAAATAACAAAAAGCAGTGATGAAGTGTCTGCTTTTATGGTTTCACTTTTAAGGAGAACGTTGGCGATTCCCGCCCTTTGTCTCGACTGCGCGCAACATTTGAAAAACCACGTGGCTTCAATTCAAATACCTCCTGATTTACTGAGCCATCCAATCACAGCCAGGAAATGCAACAGCTCAATTTCCATACAGCATGTATAACATCAGCGGTTCCTGTTCAGCAACACATTCGTCGCTGTAAGTTTCCAGAGACAACATGCCCGAACCCGCAAAGTCTGCGCCCAAGAAGGGCTCCAAGAAAGCGGTCACCAAGACCGCCGGCAAAGGAGGCAAGAAGAAGAGAAGGACAAGGAAGGAGAGCTACGCCATCTACGTCTACAAGGTGCTCAAGCAAGTCCACCCCGACACCGGGATCTCCTCCAAGGCCATGAGCATCATGAACTCCTTCGTCAACGACATCTTTGAGCGCATCGCCTCCGAGGCCTCCCGTCTGGCTCACTACAACAAGCGCTCCACCATCACCTCCAGGGAGATCCAGACCGCTGTGCGCCTCCTGCTGCCCGGTGAGCTGGCCAAGCACGCCGTGTCCGAGGGAACCAAGGCTGTTACCAAGTACACCAGCTCCAAGTAAACGGCTCTGCTGTTTACACACAAACCCAACGGCTCTTTTAAGAGCCACTCACTACATCTGAAGAGCCTTAATTCCTAATGTTGGTACTAGAGCTTAATATTATTTTTACAGATTGCCTACTGTAAAAACAGTAGGCAATCTGTTTTACCTGGTCTATAAAGTGTGCTCCTGTCTTTACGGTTGGATTTAATTAAAAATGTAACCTAGAAATGGACATTGCATGCACATCAACATGAATCTAACAAATCGATACTGAAACCTGACATTTGACCCTTTAATGTTCATTTGATGTGCTTGGTGTGTGAACATATGTAAAGCTTTCAGGCAAAAGTATTTCATACCAAATATGCCAACATTTATGTTGTGCATAATCTGAAGGATAAGATCAGCTGAGAAAAAAGACTATCACCAGATTGCTCCCATGCTCCATTTGCACTAGGGGGTGCTATAGCTCCCCCTAGTGCAAATGGACCATAGAACCCCCAAGAAAATATAAGTCGAAGCTTCAGCACAACACGTGATTTATCATATTTTTAAAGAATCTGAGTCGTTTCTCAACTGAGGTAAAAGTGTTGGATGCAAATTGTTTTTAGATGGAAAAAAAATGATAGACGCAATGCACAGCCACAGGCTGATCTCTACCAGAGTTGGCAAAAGAACCAATTTTGGTGTGCCACCCTAAAATTTTCACTGGTCCAATCTGAATATCACTATGAAAGATGTCTGGCGATGCCACAGATTATTTCAGCTTTTGCTGCTGATCAGATTCTCCTGGTTGTATAGCACATTTTTTCCTGTTGCATTTATTACTGGGCATAACAGCATATTCTTTCCAGCTATAGCCAGACAGCAGCAGTCAAAAAAAAGACTGCCATTGTCAGAAAAATAAAAAAAGTTTTTAAAATGTGTTTAAAATATTCATAATGAGCTGTAAGAGAACATCTGGTTGAAGATTAAAGATAATTTAGAAGATTAAATTACTATGGGTCTGTTCAGCAGATTTCTTGGCAGTATTCTGTTCATTTGTTTGTTAAATATTACAGAAACACAAGAATGTCTCCTTTCATAACAGAATAGATAAAATTAAGGAAGTATAACATTGAATTGAAGAGGATTTGTCATGAAACATTACTATTTGCAAATATATGGGACTGGAGATGAGAACTCATTAAGGGCCATTTTGGTCATTTTGAAATTCCCATCACTGCAAAGCAGCTTGATTTTCCATTGTAAAGTACTTTAAAACACCGTTGGCCGAAGTGATGTACACCCGAAACCGATCAGGACAGAAAAATGTGCTAAAGAATGAGGATTTGATGCTCTCATGATGTAATGAGTGTGTGGCTCTTAAAAGAGCCGTTGTGTTTGTTGCTGAGCAGCAGCAGCAGCAGGTTTACTTGGTCTTGGCGGCCTTCTCTGTCTTCTTGGGCAGCAGCACCGCCTGGATGTTGGGCAGCACTCCACCCTGAGCGATGGTGACTCCACCCAGCAGCTTGTTGAGCTCCTCGTCGTTGCGGACGGCCAGCTGCAGGTGACGGGGGATGATGCGGGTCTTCTTGTTGTCGCGGGCGGCGTTCCCAGCCAGCTCCAGGATCTCAGCGGTCAGATACTCGAGCACAGCGGCCAGGTAGACGGGGGCTCCGGCACCGACCCGCTCCGCGTAGTTGCCTTTGCGCAGCAGCCTGTGAACACGGCCCACTGGGAACTGGAGTCCGGCTCTAGAGGAGCGGGTCTTGGCCTTAGCTCTGGCTTTTCCTCCGGTCTTTCCGCGGCCACTCATTTTCTTATCGTTTGTTCCTGGAGAATGAAACTCAAGAAATGAGAAGCAGCGGCTGAAAGCTGCTTTATATGTCCGCGGAGAGGCGCGGGACGATGCTGGCGACCAACCAGAAAAGCTTCCAGCAGAGCGGGACGGAGAGGCGGACTTTTTTAAACGCGCCTTCCTCCAATGAGCGGCGGACATTAAGCCGGGAGGAGACGCCTCTGGGCGGCGCCGAGCTCCAGGAGGAGCCGCTAACCAACCAGGATCCGGAGCGGAGCCGCAGCGTCACAGAGTGACGCCCAGAGCCTCGGCTTAAGAGCAGCGGAGCCTCGTCGGTTTGCATCATTTCTCTCCTGATCGTGATCAGAGAACAGAAGCATGGCCAGAACCAAGCAGACCGCCCGTAAATCCACCGGAGGCAAAGCCCCCAGGAAGCAGCTGGCCACCAAGGCGGCCAGGAAGAGCGCTCCGGCTACCGGCGGCGTGAAGAAGCCTCACCGTTACAGGCCCGGTACCGTGGCTCTGAGAGAGATCCGTCGCTACCAGAAGTCGACGGAGCTGCTGATCCGCAAGCTGCCCTTCCAGCGTCTGGTCCGAGAGATCGCTCAGGACTTCAAGACCGACCTGCGCTTCCAGAGCTCCGCCGTCATGGCTCTGCAGGAGGCCAGCGAGGCCTACCTGGTGGGTCTGTTCGAGGACACCAACCTGTGCGCCATCCACGCCAAGAGGGTCACCATCATGCCCAAAGACATCCAGCTGGCCCGCCGCATCCGCGGAGAGAGAGCTTAGAGGCTGCAGCTCCAACTAACACACAACGGCTCTTTTAAGAGCCACACACCTTCATTAAGAGCTCTTCCTGTTGCGTCTTAGACTTAATTTTTTCTGTTTGTACAAATCTAAAAATGTATTCATAAACAAAATAAGCAGTTTTATCCCATACTATCACCACTGCCCATGAAAACAGAATATCCATAATTTGTGTGAATCTTATTTGTCCTGCAGATTTAATTTTTTTGGCCTTCTCAGTTTAAGGTCTTCAGTTTATTTTTGGGCCCCTCTTCATATTAAGCACAGCATGTTCCCAAAACAAAATGGATTTTTACAATTATAGGTTTATCAAAATACTAACTCCAAACAAGTGGATTAATACCGTCATAAATAGGTTTATTTTGCATACAATGCAGAAATGAACAAGGCTCAAATGTTAACAGAATATTTTAGATTCATGTTCCTGCAATGTCCATTTCTAGGACTTTTTTAGTTAAATCCAACTGTAAAGACAGGGGCACATTTTGTAGACCAGGTAAAACTAGTAGGTAATCTGTAAAAATAATATTAAGCTCTAGTACCAACATTAGGAATTAAGGCTCTTCAGATGTAGTGAGTGGCTCTTAAAAGAGCCGTTGGGTTTGTGTGTAAACAGCAGAGCCGTTTACTTGGAGCTGGTGTACTTGGTAACAGCCTTGGTTCCCTCGGACACGGCGTGCTTGGCCAGCTCACCGGGCAGCAGGAGGCGCACAGCGGTCTGGATCTCCCTGGAGGTGATGGTGGAGCGCTTGTTGTAGTGAGCCAGACGGGAGGCCTCGGAGGCGATGCGCTCAAAGATGTCGTTGACGAAGGAGTTCATGATGCTCATGGCCTTGGAGGAGATCCCGGTGTCGGGGTGGACTTGCTTGAGCACCTTGTAGACGTAGATGGCGTAGCTCTCCTTCCTTGTCCTTCTCTTCTTCTTGCCTCCTTTGCCGGCGGTCTTGGTGACCGCTTTCTTGGAGCCCTTCTTGGGCGCAGACTTTGCGGGTTCGGGCATATTGTCTCTGGAAACTTGCAGCGACGAATGAGTTGCTGAACAGGAACCGCTGATGTTATACATGCTGTATGGAAATTGAGCCGTACCGTCCCGTGGCTGTGATTGGATGAGGCGCTCAGTGGAGGTGGACTTTGTTGTAGTCGCTCCCTGTCGGTTAATAGCGGGAGAAGGAAAGGCGGGAATCCCGCAGCTCCCCGTTTGTTACTTAATGTAACAAAGTAATAAACACCATTGATACATTTTAACCATTTGAATCGTTATTTTTCGCTTTTGAACACTTTTCTCTTTTTTTATGAAAAACACTTTTGTTTCATTATAAAATACAAGTGCAGGATGTACAGTATGGTCCTTTGAAAACTGATCAATATTGTGAGTGATTATGTCCATGCAGCTTAACTTAAATTATTAAATACAGTTTAACCTTTACTTTTATACATGAAAAAGGTACCTTATGTCATGCTACTTCATGAGACCTTAGTGATCACATTTTTTAAATCTATTTTGGGTCCACGGCTGCTGCGGTTCAAAAGAACTCATGATTAGAATAATACAGTAATTTTGCTCTCCGCCGTTTTCCTCCAGTGAGTGACATATCACATTTCAGAGACTTGTGACAAAATAAGTTTATCATTGATATTCACACAGAATAAAGTTTGACACAAGTTAATCACGTTTTGACCAATCCACTGGATCGGATCAAACGAAGCTCAGATTATTCCAAAGCAGCAAAGCAGAAATTTACAATCATTTATCTTTGGTGATGAGTTTCAAGTCCAGGCTGGCTTGGCACGTTGATTTCACCTGTCATCTAATCACGGATTATTACAGATTGTGGCTATATGATTACCGTATTTTCCGCACTATAAGACGCACCTAAAAACCTTCAATTTCCTCAAAAGCCGACAGTGCGCCTTATAATCCGGTGCGCCTTATATATGGACAAATATTGAGCCACAACAGGTCCAGCAACGGACTTTACCACAGGGGCCGCGTTTCATTGGCTAATGCCCATTTTAGGTCACAGTGCAGCTACCACGTGCGTGACCGTCTCACAAACACAAGCTACAGTAGTAAACATATGCTAATGTACATTCAAAACCATGAATGCCGACTTACCCAGCCTTGCAAGAACAATAGGCATCAGTGATCTTGTCCACAGCTATATTTATGCTGAGGGTGTGAGGATCTGCTGTTTTCCTCATCTATCGGTAGCTTTTAGCTGTGACGCGCACAATGTTGGAGGCATCCAGTGGCTCAAACACCTTGATGTCGTCCAAAAAAGATGACATGAACTTGTTGGTTCCCCTGTCCATTGTCGTGGCTGATATGTTGTGAAAATCCGGCAGAAATGCTACGCTAATTAACTCAGATCGAAATGAAAGACGTCATGTTTACAGACATGCAGTAGGCTGCTTACGTAGTTGGTCCACTACGGTAAGCAGCCGCCTACTTCTTTTTCCCCCTAGAAGAAGTGGTGCGCGGTGCATGCTGGGATAGTTGTCAGAACACTGGTTTGTTAATAAAGTTTGATAATACATTTAAAGGGGGGGAGGGGCAGGGGAAGAGAGACAGAGACTGCAGCGGCAGCGTGTCGGTTGGTCTGTGTTACCCAGAAAGCAGTTGGGCATAATATCGCAACACCAACACCGTGAGTGAAACAACGGCTGGGCCAGCCTACTATATAAAGTACTCGGGGACCATTTCTTTATTAATGTGGATGTGTAATAATAGAGTATGAAGCGTCTATTCTATGCGCCTTATAATGCGGTGCGCCTAATGTATGAAAAAAGTCCTAAAATAGGCCATTCATTGAAGGTGCGCCTTATAATCCGGTGCGCCTTATAGTGCGGAAAATACGGTACATTTGAACTGCCACTGACCAAAGGTATAACCAGATTTATATAAACCATTCCATGCTGAGATCAGTAACTCAGAGATATTCCTTCTTCTTAAAGACGTCTCCATCAGGCTGCTGTCTCCATTTCAAGGTGGTTACACTCGGCCCATTCTCATTCAGTCTGTCCTGCAGCTGGTGAAGGAAGTATGGGTTTGGGAGATTAGTGTTCCAAAGAAATGTAATTTTTTTTTTTTTTTTTAATTTCCAAAAATGACCTTTTTCAGGATGTTTGCCCTCAGAAGCGGATCATTCAGATTGACAGAGTCCTCAGTCTTCAATCTCAGTTTCACAACCTGTTTCATCTATACTTTTTAAACAAGATGAAAGAAAGAAAAATAAAGCTGCAGCTCATGTTGTCCTACATGCATATCAATAAGGGAAAACCACTTAAACACTTACCTGGGAGGCTGTGGCAAACAAATGAACTTTTTTTTTCACCTGTGCGAAAACTCCAATCACCTTTATTCCATGTCACACCACAAAGTACTCAGTTGGAGCCTATTATTTTTAAAACATCTGCCCACTTGCTGTAGACAAAGCTGCTCCTATCAGACCAGTACAAATTTGGATCTCTAAATAGGCCAGTCCATGCTATGGTCCCACTAGGCACCAGACTTCGAGCTCTCTGGTTTTCTGTGTCGTTCCTGATGGTAACCAGGTCTCTGAAGTTCTGCCTGCAGTACGTCTGAGCATCGGACCAGGATCTGGGTTCATTGACCAGAACATATTCAGGATTCTCCTGTGTGCCTGCAGTATAGGATGAAAACGAGCAGCATTTGCACATTTTATGATGAAGTCTTTGTCAATACTGAAATGTAGTAGTTGTATATCATTACCGTTGTAGCAGATAAATGGGTATGAGAAGCTGCAGGAATCATCCCAACATTTTCCACTGTGTGTTTCTCTCTGCAGTCGGCCTGAGCTTCGCTCCAGGTGAAAGATCCAGAGACAAAGTGATACTGACGCTGGATGCATGTGGAAAGGATGAACCTCTCTATTAGGAATAAAACATAAAACATTCCTCATAAACTCTCAAGGTCTTATTCCACCAATGTAACTTTTTCCACAGCATTAAAGCAATTACAACCCATTTAACCCCACCAGCAACAATTTTTGGTAGGACATTTTTTTTGAACTTCTGGAAGCTCTAAAAGAAATTTGACTTTTGGCAGCTAATTGAAGTTTTTAAATAAAAATAATAGTGTCTATTCTAAGCAATATCAATTTCATGTAGCTAGTGTGAAAGGTCACATGACCAGACCTCTTTATTTCCTGCCTGTAATGCTGGAGGCAAATGTCAGTCACAAAGCTGTCCAAGAGGAAGTCAGCAAAATATTTAAATAAACAAATATAAATAAAATATTTTGAAGTGTCTTCTACTGATATATAAAGAAAATTGTATCCCTTGATTCATCTGTTGATCGTAAGAAGAGTAACAACTGTTGCTACTAGCATAATACATAGCACTGTGCTATGTCTAAATGGTTTGCCTGTTTATTCTATATAGATTGCTGTTTCCCCATAGCTTAAATTATCAGATATTTTAGACCTTCTAGACCTAAAGGAACCTCAAAAAGATGTCTCCTACATCAGTCATTCCCACAGTTGAACCCCTCCCCCAAGTTCAAAGGTCACTTGGTTAGCACATTGAGACAATGACATCTGCAGGGTGTGGCATTGAATATATGTACCTAAAATATTTCTGAACACTCTTATAACTGTTCTTTGTTATAAAAGTTTATGCATGTCATAATTTTTCTTATTTTTTTTCTATGTGTAAATTGGCCAGATTTGTGTAATTTAGACTATGCAGTTTCCTGCCGGCAACAATTGTTGCAGAGTATAAAGCCTAAATTTTCACTTAACATAACCAACATAAAATGTACCTACCTGAGAGAAAGAAGACCAACAAGATCCTCTACATCGTCATTCTGCTCTGTAGAGAGCAGGGGCAAAACTCTGATTTTGTTGCACAAAAAATAAAAAATATGCAAACATTTCTGACGCGTTCGGCGTATAGGAATACAGACATGCAATGGTTGTAGGCAAACATGGAAATGCTTACAGGGGCCTTTGTTCAGCGTTCCGGATATTAATGTTATGACATGATGCCTAAGCAAATTATTTTTAAACATTAATCTTCAGTAATCATAAGTGTCTGCAGGCAGGAGGCCGTCAGGCTGAGCTTCTACCAGCTGCAGACTGGAGGAGGATAGAAGGAGAACAATCGCCAGATTGTTCCTGCATGTTCAAATCTGACCACCTTCCGTATTTTTGTCTCTGTGTGACAGATCCCAGAATGTCAAAGCATGTTGCAGATTTTCCTCCATTTTCCCTCCACTGTTTTTCTGAAAGGCTTTTACAACCAACATAGCCACTTCTCCTGAGTTTGTTTCTGTAGCGTGGCCACTGAGTTTCTATGCAGTGGCCATAGAAACAGCATAGAGACTTCCTTCAGTTCGCCTCCAAAAGAAGTCCAGTTTTCTTGTACTTGACTTGAGCATTTAGGAATGTCTCAAAATGACTGATTGCAGTTGAGTGGTTGCTCTATGAATTTGAAAATACGGTCATGTATTTTTCACACAAAGTATGTCAGGATTTGTGCAAAATGTGCATGGGAGATTGTTTTTTTTTTTTTAAACATGGTTTAGTCACTACAGAATACAGAGCTTCAATCCATTAAGAACATTTGGGATTTTGCAACTCTGGACAGAAATAAATGCTGTCATTGTGAAAACACAGCAAGCGCATCCCATAATCAAGTCTGGAGGAAGTACAATGAAGAAATTGAAGCAGGTCAGTGTTTTTTTTATTTTATTTTATTTTATTTTTTTTATTGAGTGTGCAGTGCAAAATGCAGAAATTTGAGCATCTATAGGAGTTGAAACAAGAGATAAAGGATGAATATTTTATGTTTGTCTTCAAGAAAAAACATGAAAAAATAAAATCTGCAAATGGTCAGGTAAAGTCCAAACAGAAGTACTTAGGGGGCCTTTATGAGAAATTGTGATTATTATGTATATTTCTACCTTCAAAAAGAAGTACTATTATTTGGACATAGATGCTGCCCAAGTAAAAGTAAAAAAAAATGTGCCTAACTCTTCACAATATTTTTTCTTTTTGTGTATGTATCCAATTATTTCGGAGAAGTGTTAAAAATCTAGCGCACAGTTAGCAAACTAAATAGTGGCTAAACAAAGAAAGATGCTACAAAATAAAAGCTTCAGCGGTGGTCACGTGACAAACTTAGCTCACGTGCTTTCTGTTGTGGAGGTTTTCCAGGTGTTTTGCGACAAAACGTCGCTGTTAGGTTGTGTCATTAGGAGAAGTTGTGCAGTGTTGTTTGTTGGTCTCATTTAGCTCTCCATATATAGTATAGTGTAAATGTAGTACCTTTTACGCCCTGACGTCATAGGGACGAGTCTTTGAGATTGTTGAATTTCTCCGCGGGAGAACTGAGCAGCGCTACAGCAGTAGGTAGTTTTTTTTTTGCGTAATTTTCACACACAAAAAAGTAATACTTCTATTCGTGGTTCTCTCAAAAGCATTAGCCGAAGTTTCTGGGAGAATGTCTTTGGAACAGTCGTCGGTTGTTTCACTTTTTCGCTTAATGAAAATTGTGTGAGAGTGAGTTTTTTTTTTTAATTGAGCTGTTTTGCGAATGGAGTTAGGCGTGAACTGGTTTTTCCAAACTGAAATTCCCACCATCTGCACTGAGACGAGGGGACATTTTAGGACACAACTGGTCTTCGTAGTGAGCACATCCAAGCCTTTCCTCTCATATAGCTGCTGCTTCAACATATTACACTATATAAAACGGCTTTGCAACTTATGGCTCTTCTGCAGTTGCTGCTAATAGTTTTTCCATGAAAATTAAAAGCAACCAGTTAAGCTTTTCAAATACATATAGAATAAAACATAAAAGTTTTTAACAGTTTTTCCCCCAAAAAAATTCTAGCAGTATTTGCAAAGATTGATACTAAAAGTAACAGTCATATGTTCTAGATATATTTTCCTTGTCATGTGTGTTTTTTTAATGGTATCCATGTGCTTTAAAAAATTCTTTCATGTTTACCTTCACTTCACATCCTAAAAATAAGAAATTTCAAAAGTCATGTGACATTTGCAGCTCTGAACAAGTTTTATTTGGCTGTCCTGAGCAAAATGGCAAACGTTGCCGTCTCTAAGAGCAGACTCAAGACCCATCTTTTTAACTGTATTTCCTTAATTGAATAATTTCTGCTTAGTTTGTGCATTTTCCATGCAGTTGTGAGTTTTTCCATGTGTGGTTAACTGTTTTTATTGATCTCTACAGCACTTTGAGCTGCTTTTAGTATGAATGGTGCTTTATAAATAAAATTGATTGATTGACTTAGGTTGCAAAGGTTGCAGAGCAATGCTATAGAAGTTGGCTGACTCATAAAAAAAGTTTGTTATTGTACACTTTTTTCATAGTTGCACTTTAGAAAGGGATTCTTTGGTAAAGAACTTTCAGTCATTGTTTTAGTTTTATAATTGTTGAGTAGGGCTTTGTCAAAAGGCACACAGGACATGAGTAGACTTCAAACTGTTTATTTTAAACATTATTTGCCTCACTGCATCATAAATGGAGAACCTAAGGAGTACTAACAAAATGTTCTCAAAACTATTCACTTAAGTTTTTTTTTTTTTTTTATGTTTTGCATGCATTTGTTTAATTAAAACCTGGTTGTGTGTTCATGTAAGTGTTGTATTTATCTGTATATCTCATTAGTTTCTTTGTTGCATACTGGCTCAACAAAGTTCCTTTGGAAAAAAAAGAAAGAATGTTTGGAAAGGAAATGGAACTGCTTTAAAACAAGAGCATTAATGTAAAGTGTCTACTTGAAAAACAGTTGATAACTGAAACTTCAATACAAACGTCAAACTTTATTCAACTGAAAGTTTGCAAAGCAACCAAGAGAATTAGAACTGATCCAGAAAATGAATTTAATGGAAGCTAAATGTGTTTTCAAAGATGGCAAAAACACTAAGCAAAAAATTAGCTTCACTATTAGCACATTGTGTGTCTAACTCCATCTTTTTTTTTTTCCCCTCCCCACAGATATGAATGCACCTCAGTTGTCCCTCCGGCCTGCTAGCCCTCAGAAGCAGGTTCAAGTGAGCCATGCGGCTGGTAAGGCAGCCCAGCCACAGACACCGGAGTCGCTGGTGCAGGTCGCGTCACAAACACACGAAGGCGTTGACCATCGCTCTATGCTCGGAAAGTTGAAGGTGCAGTTTGGTGTGTACAAGGGAAAGACTTTCAGCTGGCTTTTAAACAATGACCGGGACTACATGGTGAAGGTTCTGGCAAGCCATGAGGCGGAGCAAGAGTGCGACAAAAGCACCACCTTGCTCCAGAGATACAAGGACGTCCTGCTGAGGTACGCTCGTTTGTTCCCAGAAGTGACCGCCGCCATATCTGCCAAGAGGCGGGCAGAGATGGAGGCCGTGGGCCACCAGGTGGTTGGTTTCGGCACATACAGTTCCCTCACCTACAGGGAGCTGTATGAGAGCAGAGAGCAAAAAATACGCAGGTGGGAGCATTCCTGTCATGACTGCTGCACAATCTGTGGTTTGCATTGCTAAAACGTCTCCATCTCCGTGTCTCAGCTACAGGAACTTGATTAGGAGGCTACGGGTTCGGAATGTCAACTCTCAGTTTAGTAAGCTAAAACAGTACGTCCTCAGTATGGACATGGACTGTACTCCTGCTCAATCCACTTCCTGCTCACTGATGTGCACCACCAACGCAGATGTCCAGTCCAACACCACCTTAAGGATTTTATCAGTATCATCGTTGTCCCCTCAGTGCCAGGATACCAATCTGGGGAGCGCCACGGTTCCTTACGGTAAGGTTTAAGACCAGGGTGATTTTAATGTTCCTCAGGGATGAGGAACATCCCTGAGGAATGCTGGCTAAGTGCTGGCTAAGCTGCTTCTAATGTGGTCACGGTTTGATCTTAACAACCACGTTTGACTGTGTGTGGTTCACAGCATCCAGCACCACTCCTGGTCCTCCATCACATCCCACAGCTCAGGTTGGTGGTGTTATTTCAAAGCAGAATCAGGTAGTTCAGCTGCCAGAATTCCTGCTCTCTCTTTCTAAAGTTTGGAGCTTTGTTGCTGATGCTGTGTTTCCAGATGTTCCCGTTGGAGTCCTTCAGGATTAGCCTTCCTCCTGAGCAGAGAGAGTGGATAAGCACGGTCCTGTTCTCTACGGGTGCAACAGGAAAGTGTGTTCTCTCTGAACAACTGCAGTTGTGGTACAACCCACCCGGTCCGTCCCTTACCTACAGCCAGCGTCCCACCTCGCCCAATGACTTCTTTCAGCGCCGCTTCTTCCTGTGGGCTCCAGTCAGGATGTGGCAGTACAGGCTCAAGTGTCCAAGCTGCTCACACAATCTGACGAGCTGCAGCCTGTATAAGACTGTTCACAGAGTTCTGGACCTGGACGGCTGGTATTACATGGGCACGGAGTACCTGGAGTGCATGTAAATATAAATCCTGATTCATAATGATCAGCAGTGCGCAATGCTAACTAGCTAGTTGTGCTAACTGTGAAGCACTAACCATAAACATTCGGTTATGTTGACACCCAACATGTGTCACGAGGAGAATGTGAGGAGGCTCTAAAGCATTTCATATATGCTATGTTTTGCATTTAATTGTTTAATTAACAACCATGGTTGTCAATGTATGCGTTTTCTTCTGTACACCCTCAATTGTTGCATTCTTGCCAGTTCTTCTTTTCTATAATGACGGAGCTCAAGGTACTTGACAGCTTTACAATAAAATTTATAAAAAATAAAAAAAAACGTTAGGAGAGGAAGTGAAACTGCTGTGCAAATGGACTTTATAATAAGAGCATGAATATAAACTTCTAGCTACTTGTAAAATTCTTAATAGTTCAACAAAATCTTTACTGAACTGACAGTTTACTAAACAGCCAAGTAAATCAGTGCTTTAGAATTTATCTTGAAACATTTATTTAGGGGTGGAAGCTAAGTACGCTAAGCATTTTCAATTATGAAACAAAAACTCCGCCAGCAGCGCGTTAGCAAAAGTGTGCACACCACTGATGATTAACACGTTGCAGCATAGGTTCCAAACAGATGAGGCAGGATTTTAGTGGGCTCTGTTTGGCTTCACAGGTTTTGTGGGAAGAAGCTGGCCGCCTGGTGCAGGAGTGTAAGAGAGCAGCTGGAGTTGGGTCACCAGATTCTCTTCCCTGCCGTGTTGACATACAGGTACACATGAAGAGCCCAGAACCACTGTCAATACAACCTGGTGTTAGGAATGATGATTTTGATGTTTTGCGCTGCAGGTTGTGGTGCGACAAAAGGGTTCTCAGTCAGATGACGGGGCCGTCGCCATGGAGAAGAGCTAAGCAGCTGTGTTCCTTCCTGGATGAGAGCCACAGAGAGGACTGGACGGCTAGGTGCCTGCTTTACCTTCAGACTTGTCTTCAGTTTGAATCACCAGGAGCACGTTTGCCTCCTCCTCCCGACCCGCCCAACATGCAGCCTGTTCCCACCACTGGTCACCTGCTGTCTGTCTATGCCAGAGACACCTTCAACCGGATGGAGGAGCTTCAGGCTGGTGTGACGTCCATCTTTGGCTCGGTTCTAAAAATAAAGTCCACAAAGGTGAGTTTAGCTTTATTTGATAGCGCCTAGTTAATGTTAAGGAACATGTATTGATGGATGGACGCCATCTATCCCATGCAGGTCACAAAGAAGCTGGCTGGATCAGATTCTGTAATGTCCCAGTGGATGAGCAGCGTGGGGAACGAGTTGGGCCAGGTTCTGATCTGCGTCCTGACTGCGGCGGAGGGCAGCGGGCTGCAGGACATGGCCAGAGGCCTACAGAACCGCTACAGCCAGACTGGCCACAGTCCTCCTGAGGTCCTCTATGTGGACCGGGGATGCTGCTGGGAGGAGAGAGAAGCCGCCGCTGGTCTGTTCTCCTCGTGGCCACAGCTACAGGTCAGACTGGATCCATGGCATTTCATCCGCAGACTGGCGTCTGGAGTCACTACAGAGAGCCACCCGCTCTACACTGACTTCATGCGGCAGATCTCTGCCTCCATCTTTATGTGGGACCAGCAGGAAGTGTCATGTTTGAGGACAGCCAAGCAGGCAGAGCGGTCCAGGTGGAGCTCTGTGTTCACTACCAAGGAAATGGCTCTGCACTGTCGGCGTCACACCCGTGGGGCAGAGGAGACCCTCCGTCTCCTCACCGAGACCATTGAGGCCTTCATGGGAGTGACGGACAGCATGAACAACCCCCTGCTGGACAAGGAGCGGATGGAGAACATCTGGAGATTGGAAAAGAAGCACGTGGCCTGCCTCCAGGATCCTCCAGGTGTTCAGCTGTACTCAAGGATCGGACAGTTGACCAAAGGAGGGGTGGACCTCCCCATCTATCGCTGCGCCCGGGGCTGCAAGTCGCTCGAGTCATTCTATGTTTACCTGGACAAGTTTATTCCAGGTAGAAGACGGCACACAACTTGCTCCTGCTTGTTCTCCAATTCTGCCACTCTGGTGTTAAGACCTCTTTCTACTTTCTTTTGCAGACACTTCTGCCAATGACTGTCATTTTCAGATGTACCTGTTGCAGGCGCTAATGCGCTGGAACCAGGACCAGACTTGGGTGGCAGCAGGTGAAGGGAGTACCATGGGTATGAACTCTACAGAGCTGAAGAAGCAGAAACTCAACCAACTGAGACAGCATTTGCTGGGAGAAACGCTGTCTGAGACGACCAAACCTCTGCTGTATACAGGTAACACTGAGCAGCAGAGATGGAACAATGCCAGAGGTTAACATTACCTGTAATCTTATAGATTTGACTTGCGTTGGGGATGTGGCTGGGTTTGTGTAGGTCAGGTGCATGGGTGATTTTTGTGCATGTTGTACGATAATGTCCTGCAGGTTATTACCGAACCTCAAAAATACCTGCTCATAGCATTTAGCAGTCACAATATGTGAAATGCAAATAATCACCCAACCAGAACACTAATAATAAAACATAATTTACTAAAGCCTCCAAGCACATCATTTGCCTCAAGGAATTTTAAAAATCAGGAGATATATAAAAGGGAGTAGAAAAGAAATCTTCATTTTTGGCCAAATACTTGTAGATTGTACGGAAACTTGTACAATAACAAATTTCTCCCGGTTGAGAGCAATAGATTGTGTCATAACACATGTCGTCGTTGACACACGGTGGATTTTAGCGCCCTAGCTTTTGCTAAAAACCATGTGTGTAAAGTACTTTAGCATTATCGGAACGTTAATGCTAAAGTGCTTTATGGTTGGTGCAGCAAACTTTTTGCTTGGCAATGCCCAGCAGCTGCTTTAAAGAAAAATAATCACTTCCATGTCAAACACAAGGTTTTATAATATTAATAGTGCCTGATTTCTAAATAATTTCCAAAAAAAACTGTTTAACGGGTTTTCCACGCTTGTTGGCAGCATCCTGCATTGAACATTTGGATACATTGGAAACTTAAATTCACTGTTTTGTACTTTTCTTCAAAGGGGAACTGATGGGGATAAATTACCTGTACAGTCAAACTGGTCGAAAGCTGCGTGGGTTTCCAGATGACCCAGAGGAGCCAGACTGTTCAGAGATTAAGTTGCCGGATGAAGTCATGTCTGAGGAAGACTGGCCTCTGAATGTCTTACACAAGGATGTGGATGAGGGCTTCGATGAGGTGACTGAGGCCTGTTTCAACCCTTTGCTTAAGCCATCTCTACTTCAGCAGTCCAGTGCACCTCAGAAACCACCTGTGTCTGATTCTCAGTTGGAGCCTGTCCAGGAAGCACCTGGTCTCCAGGAAGTAAGCGTACTTTTCAGCTGGATGCTTTTCGGATTCAAATAATTTTTTCTCTTGTATTTGTCGATAATGGCAATAACTTCTTAAGGTTATTCTCTGCCACTCTGTCCAACTGGAGCTCATGAATGAAACCTCATACCTTCTTTTCAGGAGGCGGTGGGACCTGACGTGGCCCCTGGGTACCAACATGTGGTCCGATTGGCTCACAGGCTAATAACGTTTGCCAGAAAGGGCTACATCACCAATGTTGAAGTCAAAGAGATCATACATCTCTGGATGAACCTCTCGGAGGACGATAAGCGACCCGTAGCTTGTCCCTCTAAAGAAAAAGATTCCCCGACTAGGGGTAGGGGTCGAAGGCCTGCTGCCAGCTGTGTCACAGGAACAGACGGCACTATGTCCCTTTTACCCGACGCCAGCCGCCTGGTGGAGGCCATCTTTAAAGAACTCTCCATCCTGCACCCAACCTTGCAGAGGATCATGGGTGTGGTAATATACCGATGGTCCCTGGTTTTGAGGCACTATAACTCTATTAGAAACGTGGTAATGAGCCATCCAACCCTCCGATCCAGGACCACCCTCAATCTGTTTGCAATCAACCAGGTGACCGCTGCTCAGTGGTACGATTAGCATTTCTCCGCATTTCATTGTCATTTATCTCATAAAATGACTACTTGTGATGTGGGTCAACTGCTCTATTTTTACTTCCCAGGCACAAGAGATTTATGCCCAGAGACAAGATGACCACCCCCGTGGTTGCTGTGGCCCCACTAGAGGTTACGGTAACATCAGTGGAGTCCTCGCCGGTTGGCCAGGAGCCCCAGATGGACTCGAGCATCTTCTCTGTCAATCAGAACCTACTGGTGTCTGCAAAAGACCCTGAAGTGGCACCGTCACACACCTCTCCTGCTCCATCTACCAGCATCTCCATGGTGGGGGATGCTGAAGTCCCCGACTTCACCACACATACCCCACAGTCCACGGCTTCGAAAAAGAAAGCACATCTGCCGGAGGTGGAAGTTGCAGCAAAGTGGGGGCAGATGCTGAAAGTGAAATCTGTCTGCATCAATTTCTGCAGGAGCTGTGGGGATCGGAAAATTAAGGAGACGGGTCACAGGATTCTGAGAATTGCAGATGGGAAGAGGCTGAACTATTGTCCCCGGGCAGCAAAGGGAAAGAGTCCAGAGGAATGGCTGGCCTCTCTGCGATTGTAATAGGGGTTGTTGAACTTTTCAATACTTAAGTCAACACGCATTCACCTGAAAATCTATAGAAACGGAGCCGTTTTCATCTCCCTACGTTGGCACACAGCTTCACACAGGACATTTAACTGCCTTCCTTCTCTTGCCACAGCTCACTTGGGCAATAAAGGATGGTTGAAACTTGAGCAACAAGGCAATTATCTCCAAACATGTTTTAGTTAAAAATTTAAAGTGCGATAAGGATGTTTTGAGTTATTTTTGCTTTTTTCGGCAGAGACACAGGAAAAGCCACACAATGTTGATGATTCCTGATGCTAGCAGTGCTGAAATTAATAAACTTGACTGTGATGATGTAAAGTTTCTATACTTTCAACAACTGTATTAACCATGCCAGAGGGCAAAAGCTAATGGGGAACCCACGGCGTACTCTCCCGCCTTCCTGTAGTTTAACACCAAGGTTACCAGAAACGGAGAACTCCAAAAGAACTGCTGCTAAATAGATCTGCATGAAACAGATATTTGTTTACATTAAATGAATATTGGCTTATATCAGAAACATATGCCCTAATATTGGTGAAAACTGACAAATATCAACTGCAAGGAACCCACAATTTTCTGACTTTTTTTGCTATTACAAAATGTTTCCACTACTCTGTGTACTCTTATTAGCATCTAAGCTAATAAGAGTACAGCAGACTTATCTTCTGGTAGGTTCACGATGCTTGAATTTTAACATTCTACCACATTTCCTTCCAGCAATACTTTCTGATTTATATCCTATACTCACACTGATATTGCACTGACAATTGACATTTATTTTGTGAAGCTATGTTAAGAAAACAGTTTTAAAATGGCTTGTTCAGCTAAATTGAAGGTACATACTTCAGGATTTCTATGGACTCTTGGAAAAAATATGGAATTGCATTATTGTATTTTCTCAGGTCTGAGTGAGTAAAAAAATCCAAAAATAAGTGGACAGACAAAAACGTTTTAATTTCCAGACTTCATTCAAGTGTTAATGTCATTCATTCTGTATTTTTCCATCAGATGTTCTGCCTCCCTTCCTTAGTGTCGATTTCAATAAGTTTATGATATAAAAATGTAGATTTGGACATTTGCTCTTCTTTGACTTCAATTTTTGCTAATATTAGTTTTACAGGTCTTTTTTTCCATCATTAAAATTTGAAAATGTGAACCTGATTGTATGTTTTTGTTTGTGATTAAATAACTTTTATAAATTAAATCAGATATTACATTTCACTAAATCCTTTTACTCCTACTACTTTAGTAATCTTTTTTATTTTAAAGTTGCCTTTTACTTTCAATTTAGAATAAAATATTCTGAAATAGCGTTCTTTAGAACATTTTCTGGCTGCTTTATCCACCGCTGGTTGAGAGTAATATAAGTTGTAGTTTGACCAATAGCTCTAATAGGGCCATTAAGGTTTCTGAAAACCTATAAAGAAATACCTGAGTAACTGGAACTAATTACTCCGTGGTTGTCGATCCAAACGTGTGGCTATAATTATTATTATTATTTTTTTTTTTATTTAATTTTTTTTTTTTTTTTGGGGGGGGCCTGGGGGGACGGGCGTTGTGACGTATTCTAAAGTGTGAATTGCTGGCTGTGGAGGCGAGTTACTTAAAGATCTGTTGATTATGACAAAAATAATCACTGTAAAATATACTGAAATAGATGCCTAAACAAACTCTTGCAGAATACACGTTATGAACAAACAGTTATTATTTTCATGCTTGAATTGTCGTGCATGTTACGACTATTTAAAAAATAAATAAATAAAAAAGAGTAACAATATAGTCAACGAGTGAAATAATCGCCATTCTCAAGCTGGGTCACGTGACAGAAAAACGTCACGTGGTCGTGCAGGGGCGCTTTTCCAGGCGTTTTAAGTGATTTCTTTCAAAGCCGCAGTTTTTAATTGAGTCAGTCGTGCAAAAGTTGTGCATTCTTACTTGCTGGTCTCAGCTGGCTTTGTCATTAGGTAAACTCAATATCATTTACACCAAGAAAATGCATTAAGGAACGTCTGTGGATGGGACTCTTGGCGCAGTAAGTAGCCATTGTGGCGTGAGTTTTTCGTTAAAACTTCATTTATTGTTCGTTTTTCTTTTGAAAATGTTAGCCGTTTTGTCAGGGACTGTCTATGGAACCTTAGCCGACCGTGTCATATTTTATTACGAGGTGAAAAAAAGTGTCAGAGCGTGGTTTATGTTAAAAACGCTATTTTGTCAATGGAGTTCGGCGAAGCAGCGAAACCTAATGATGTTTTCTAAGTTAAATAAGTGTTTATTATTAAATGTATTTTATTCACCATGACAATTCTAGCTTTTATTTTTATTTATTTTTTTATAACATCTGCAGCTCGTGCCTTGCACAGTAAGAATATGTTATGCTGCCTTCGAGTTGCTTCGGAAATTGGATATTTGACTTGAGCATTCGCCGTTAAACAACGTTTTGGTGCTATTTTCTATCATTTTTGTTACATTCATATTGAATACCAATCTCCGAGTCCTACTATTTCAATTGAAATTCTGATTTTTAGAACATTCTTGTTGACCTCAGAATATTTTCTCTTGGAAGGAGAACATTATGCGAGGTTCACACTGTATGAATTAATGATGTAGAGCTCCCCCTATTGTTAATTTTTGTCACTGAGCCACTGTAAATAACTCACTGTGATTTATTCCCAGCTACCCCCCCACCCCCCTCATTACAGAATGTACACACCTCGGTTTTTACTCTTGCCTGTTGGTTCTCAGATTCAGCTTCATGTGAGCTATTCTGCTGGTGGGGGCGCTCAGCAGCTCAACACAGAGACAACTGAGAATCAGCCTCCCATGACACCCAAGCCACAGGTTGTGCTGCAGGACATGGAGGCTTTGGGTAACCGGCTGGTAGGTTTTGGCACACACAGTTCGCTCACCTACAGGGAGCTGTATGAGAGCAGAGAGCAAAAAATACGCAGGTGGGACCATTTCTAGTATTTGCTGCAAAAATGGCTGCGCAATCAGTGGTTTTGTATTTGATAAGAGGTCTGTGTCTCTGTCTCTTAGCTACAGGGAACTCCTTAGGAGGCTCCGGGTTCGGAAAGCCGATTCTCAGCTCGGAAAGCTGAAACAGTATGTCCTCACAATGGACAGAGTGCAAAGGTCTGGTTCTGCCCTGTCCAGCAAAACCTCCAGAGAGTTGGTTTCAGGTGATGTGAGTTGAAGTTACTAGCAAGTTTTATCACAGTGTCAGACTTCACAGTAACAACCATGTTTTACTGCGTGTGCTTCACAGCATCTAGTACAACTCGCCCTCCTCCATCACATCCCACAGCGCAGCCCCCTTCAGCTGCTGCACGTCGTGTTAGGATCATCTGTCCTGCAGCACAGGTTGGTTTTCTTCTTTTGGGGGGTCGTTTTTAAAGCAAATGTGTTGTAGATCTTCAACCAGACTTTCTGATTACTTTGTAAAATTATGGATTTTGTTATGTTTTTTTTTCCCCATGTCTGAGAAAGGAAGGAAAAAAATAAGAAATGTTTGTATTTCCTTCTAAGTTTCATCCATCCTTACACATACCATTATTTTCTTTTTCCTTCCATCCTTTCAGTCCTTCATGTATTAATTCATCCATATTTTCATTCATGCTTGTTCTTTATGTGTTATAACAATGTTTATAATAGTTTTGGGGTTTTCTTAATAGCTTAGTTTTATCTCATTGTGACTTTTTATCTAATTGAGACAGTTTTAATTAGTTTTCAGAGTGTCCCTGCTTGTTATTAGTAAATATTATTTAGTTTTAGTTTAGATTTTTATTAGTCGTTATTGTTTTTTTTTTTTTTTTGTACTTTGGTTAATTTTAGCTGCAGAATTCAAAAAGGCCAAAGTGTTGTGCTCGTGTGTATATATAAATTGGATAATGACTACTCAACAGAAAATACTATTTTCAAAAAATGTATTCTTATTGTTGGACAATAATTGGATATTGTTCAACAGTAACTGTCCACAAAAGTGGCTAGTCCGCCATTAATCACAAGCTTAATATGGACTGCCGTAATCTGTCAATAGCTGATTACATAAACTGTTTGTGTGTGGGGAAAAATATACATTTTCACATCAGTTCAAAAGGCTAATAATTGGTTACAACAAGATTTAATTTTGCTGTTCATGCTATCCTTTATATAGGTTCAATAATGTACCGTGGAATTGAATTTGTTGCCTTCTTACAGACGTCCAGTGAGTCGCTGCCAATTAGCCTTCCTCCGGAGCAGAGGGCCTGGCTAAGCAAGGTCCTCTTCACCAGGGATGCCACAGGAAAATTCATCCTGTCAAACAATCTCCAGTTGTGGTACAACCCACCCGGTCCGTCCCTTGCCTACAGCCAGCGTCCCACCTCGCCCAATGACTTCTTTCAGCGCCGCTTCTTCCTGTGGGCTCCAGTCAGGATGTGGCAGTACAGGCTCAAGTGTCCAAGCTGCTCACACAATCTGACGAGCTGCAGCCTGTATAAGACTGTTCACAGAGTTCTGGACCTGGACGGCTGGTATTACATGGGCACGGAGTACCTGGAGTGCATGTAAATATAAATCCTGATTCATAATTATCAGCAGTGAGCAACGCCAACTAGCTAGTATGATTAGCTAAAGCACTAATTATAAAAATTAGTTCCACTAAGGCGCTAAATTCAGTTATGTTGATAACCACCATGTGTCATAAGGAGAACGTGAGGAGGCTCTGAAAAGTTTTGTGCTAATTTTATTTATCTAGTTAACACTCGTGGTGGTTTGTTCACATACCTCTGGTGTTCTTCTGTATATCCTCATTGGTTTGTCTGTTGTTCACTTGCCAATTTCTTGCTAAAGTTTCCTAACAAAAAAATTGCAAGAAGAGGAAGTGAAACTGCGGATTTCACAATAAGAGCATGGATATTAACTTCTAACTACTTGAATTCTTAAGTTGATTAAGAACTGGAACACAAATGTCAAACTTTATTCGACTGCTAATTCACTAAACAGCCGAGTAAATTAGTGCTTTAGAATTGACCAGGAAAAATGTATATAGGGGAAGCTAAGTGGACCAAGTGTTTTCATAGTTAGCTCAAGCGCTAAATATGAACTAGCTCGACTATTGACACGTTATCAAAAGTGTGTCCACCACTGATAATGATCAACATTCCAGCATCATACGTTCCAAACAAATGAGGCAGGATTTTAGTGGGCTCTGTTTGGCTTGCCAGTTCTTCTTTTCTATAATGACGGAGCTCAAGGTACTTGACAGTTTTATTATATTTAATTTATTTAAAAAAAAAAAAAACGTTAGGAGAGGAAGTGAAACTGCTGTGCAAATGGACTTCATAATAAGAGCATAAATATAAACTTCTAGATACTTGTAAAATTCTTAATAGTTCAACAAAATCTTTACTGAACTGACAGTTTACTAAACAGCCAAGTAAATCAGTGCTTTAGAATTTATCTTGAAACATTTATTTTGGGGTGGAAGCTAAGCACGCTAAGCATTTTCAATTATGAAACAAAAACTCCGCCAGCAGCGCGTTAGCAAAAGTGTGCACACCACTGATGATGATTAACACGTTGCAGCATAGGTTCCAAACAGATGAGGCAGGATTTTAGTGGGCTCTGTTTGGCTTCACAGGTTTTGTGGGAAGAAGCTGGCCGCCTGGTGCAGGAGTGTAAGAGAGCAGCTGGAGTTGGGTCACCAGATTCTCTTCCCTGCCGTGTTGACATACAGGTACACATGAAGAGCCCAGAACCACTGTCAATACAACCTGGTGTTAGGAATGATGATTTTGATGTTTTGCGCTGCAGGTTGTGGTGCGACAAAAGGGTTCTCAGTCAGATGACGGGGCCGTCGCCATGGAGAAGAGCTAAGCAGCTGTGTTCCTTCCTGGATGAGAGCCACAGAGAGGACTGGACGGCTAGGTGCCTGCTTTACCTTCAGACTTGTCTTCAGTTTGAATCATCAGGAGCACGTTTGCCTCCTCCTCCCGACCCGCCCAACATGCAGCCTGTTCCCACCACTGGTCACCTGCTGTCTGCCTACGCCAGAGACACCTTCAACCGGATGGAGGAGCTTCAGGCTGGTGTGACGTCCATCTTTGGCTCTGTTCTAAAAATAAAGTCCACAAAGGTGAGTTTAGCTTTATTTGATAGCGCCTAGTTAATGTTAATGAACATGTATTGATGGATGGACGCCATCTATCCCATGCAGGTCACAAAGAAGCTGGCTGGATCAGATTCTGTAATGTCCCAGTGGATGAGCAGCGTGGGGAACGAGTTGGGCCAGGTTCTGATCTGCGTCCTGACTGCGGCGGAGGGCAGCGGGCTGCAGGACATGGCCAGAGGCCTACAGAACCGCTACAGCCAGACTGGCCACAGTCCTCCTGAGGTCCTCTATGTGGACCGGGGATGCTGCTGGGAGGAGAGAGAAGCCGCCGCTGGTCTGTTCTCCTCGTGGCCACAGCTACAGGTCAGACTGGATCCATGGCATTTCATCCGCAGACTGGCGTCTGGAGTCACTACAGAGAGCCACCCGCTCTACACTGACTTCATGCGGCAGATCTCTGCCTCCATCTTTATGTGGGACCAGCAGGAAGTGTCCCGTTTGAGGACAGCCAAGCAGGCAGAGCGGTCCAGGTGGAGCTCTGTGTTCACTACCAAGGAAATGGCTCTGCACTGTCGGCGTCACACCCGTGGGGGAGAGGAGACCCTCCGTCTCCTCACCGAGACCATTGAGGCCTTCATGGGAGTGACGGACAGCATGAACAACCCCCTGCTGGACAAGGAGCGGATGGAGAACATCTGGAGATTGGAAAAGAAGCACGTGGCCTGCCTCCAGGATCCTCCAGGTGTTCAGCTGTACTCAAGGATCGGACAGTTGACCAAAGGAGGGGTGGACCTCCCCATCTATCGCTGCGCCCGGGGCTGCAAGTTGCTCGAGTCATTCCACCTACACTTGAACAAGTTCATTCCAGGTATTGGACAGCAGACAGGCTTCTCCTGCTTCTGCTCACAGACCAATTCTGCCACTCTGGTGTTAAGACCTCTTTCTACTTTCTTTTGCAGACACTTCTGCCAATGACTGTCATTTTCAGATGTACCTGTTGCAGGCGCTAACGTGCTGGAACCAGGACCAGACTCGGGTGGCAGCAGGTGAAGGGAGTACCATGGGTATGAACTCTACAGATCTGAAGAAGCAGAAACTCAACCAACTGAGACAGCATTTGCTGGGAGAAACGCTGCCTGAGACGACCAAACCACTGCTGTATACAGGTAACACTGAGCAGCAGAGATGGAATGTAACAAAAGTGTGTTGGGGTTCATTTTACTGGTGGTGATCTACCATGTTAAAAGGTCAGTGTGTCATGCTATTGAGTGTGGCAACTTGCACAGACAATCTTCACAGAAAGTGTTGAATACTTATTTTCCAAAGACTGATAAACATACAAACTGTCTACCACATGTCTATATACAATAAACAATCAAAAAATAAATGATGTCACATTCCTCTAGCTTCATAGCAAAGATGTACCTCAGATAATGAGACCAGCAGTGAACAACACACTTCCGCTAATTCACTAATGACGGAGTTAATTTTTCCTTTGGCATTTCTGCTAATGTTGAAAACATGTAGCTCCCTTAGCTTCCTCTGTACTTGGGTGTTTTGTAAACTATCATGTGAATAAAATTTGACATTGGTGAATTTTTTTTAATCGCCTTTTAAGAATTCTTTGAGTAGCTTGACATTTATATTCATGCTCTTATTTCAAAGTGGGTGAAGACTGTTTGTCTATGTAGCAGGTTTTTTTTCTTCTTTTTCTCGTGTTTATAGAGCTTTTTTCAAAGCTATGTGTTATTTAGCTGTTTTGAATGCAGAAGAAAAGTAAAACAGCAATGCAGAGACCAGTGGTGGGCACACTTCTGCCAATCCCCACATGTGCTAATAGCCAAGCTAATTTTTCATTTAGCATTTTCGCTAAGTTTGAAAAGGTTTAGCACAGTAAGCTGGCCTCAAAATAATCTTTTTCAAGATAAAACGTAAAGCCCTAGTTTCTGCCAGTTTTTTTAAACTTCTGAATGAATACACTGAAGTTTTGGTTATTGACTGTTTAAGAATACTTCAAATAGTTTGACTTTTATATTCATGCTGTTATTTTGAAGTGGGTGAAGACTGTTTACACAGCTTTTCCATTTCTTCTCTTCATGTTCTCCACCCGTGATGTGGCACACCAAATGACATTTATTATATACCCAGAATCCATTGCTGCACTGTAAATGATTTAAACTCCACTGATGTCTTGCCTGCTTTCTGGCCAAATCACTTCTAAGGTCAATTAGGTAAAATCAGCAACAGTTATCAATACTCAACTATAAATCTGAACCTTTATGTGAAAGGTCTGTTCCAAAGAATCACGTCCTGAAGCACAACCTAACAGGTAGGTTTGCAATAACAAATAAGCCCCTGTTGAGGGCAATAGACTGTAACACATGTGTCATTGACACATGGTTGAATTTAGCTCTTTAGCTTCTGTTAAATATCATGTTGGTATAGCACTTTATCATTTTTGGAACTAATGTCTATGATAAGAGCTTTAGGGTTAGTGCGACTAACTTTTTACGTGGCAATGCCCAATACCAGATTGACTTCCATGGCAAAGACAAGGTTTTATTGTAAACTTAATTTCCTTCGAAATTCCAATGTTTCAGCAATGAAAAGACCAACCTCACCCTATGTAGAATAATTTGCCCTAAAACCTTGTTGCCAACAACTAGCGTCAAGCAGTTAAATTCACTGGGAACTTAATACTTTGTACTTTTTTTTCTTCCTCAGGGGAACTCATCGGGATAAACTATCTGCATGCTCAGACAGGTCGCAAGCTGCGAGTGTTTGCTGATGATCCAGAGGAGCCAGACGGTTCAGAGATTAAGTTGGTGGATGAAGTCATGTCTGAGGAAGACAGGCTTCAGGATGTTTTACTTGAGGATGTGGACGAGGGCTTCGATGAGGTGACAGAGGCCTTCTTGGACACTTCATTTCAGAAGACCAGTGCACCTCAGAAGCCACCTCTGTCTGATTCGTACTTCAATGATTCCTACTTCGAGCTTGTCCGGGATACTGCTAGTGACGAGGGGGTATGCGTTTTCTTTTCAGCTCTTACTGCAGACGCTTTTTCTTTTGTATTTAGATTGCATATAATGCCAATACTTTCTTTAAGATTTTCTTCACAACTCTGCCCAACTGGAGTTCATGAATGAAGCCTCATACTTGCTTTTCAGGAGACTGTGGGTCCAGACGGAGCCCCTGGGTACCAACATGTGGTCCGACTGGCTCGCAGGCTAGTGGACCTCGAAATGAAGGGCAAACTCTGTGATGAAGAAGTGGAACATATCCTACAACTCTGGCAAAACCTCTCGGAGAAAGATAAGCAGCCCTCCTGCAATATAGCTGCCCCGTCTACAGGCTCCACTTCCAGCCGCGCCACAAGGACAGAAAACATTTCCTCCTTGTCACCTGACTCCAGCCGCCTGGTAGAGACCATCTTCAGGGAGCTGTCCACCCTGTACGGAAGCGACAAGAGGATCATGGGTGTGGTGATAAACCGGTGGTCCCTGGTTTTGCGTCACTATAATGCCATCAGAAACATGGTAGTTAACCATCCGATTCTCAAAACCAAGACCACCCTCAATCTGTTTGCAATCAACCAAGTGGCCATTTCTCAATGGTACGATTAGCATTCTTTTCCACCACTTTGGCATTTATCTCATAAAATGAGTGTTTGTGATTAGCAATGTGGGTCGACACTAACTGTTCTCCTTTTACCCTGCAGGCACAAGAGGTTAATGGCTAGAGAGGATATATCTACCCCTCTGTTAACATCAGGGGAGTCCTTCACAGTCGCCCAGGAGCCCCAGCTTGACCCCGGCTCTTCCTCTGTTGTTTGGAACTTACTGGTGACTACAGGAGAGCCTAAAGAGGCACTGTCACAAACCTCTCCTGCCCCTGCTCCTTCCACCAGCACCTCCATGGTTGGGGCTGCTGTTCTTCCTGGGTTAATCAACATCTCCACACGTACCCCGACGCCCATAGCCCCAAAACGGAAAATGGATCAGCAGCAGGTGGAAGTTCCACCGACAACTACCTGTATTCCAGAACAGAGAGCTGTCTCCTTCAGATGTTGCACGAGCTGTGGGAAGCGGAGAATTTGGGATACAGGTCACAGAGTTCTGAGAGCTGCCAATGGGAAGAGGCTGAGCTACTGTCCTGTGGCAGCCAACGGAAAGGGCCCAGAGGAGTGGCTGGCCTCTCTGTAAAGAGCTTCGCTTGTGTTGAGCTTGTTGACACTTTTGATATTTTAGTGTAATACAGTACTGTTGACACACATTTGCCCTAGAAACAATAGAAACTGCCAACTTGGGGGAGATAAAAACAGCTCAAACAACTTCACAGAGTAACACTGCGGACACTTGACACCTTCCATTTTCTTGCAACACCCCACTTGTTCAATGGCTGACAGTCAAACATGCTGCTGCTACGTTGAAACCTCAGTACAAGACAACCATCTCCAGAAAAATATATTTTTAGTTGAATAGGTAAAATGTGATAATTATGTTTTGAGCCATTTTGAAACAGGAAAAGTTAAAGGATGGTTGCTGATTCTTTTAGCTAAACTGATTAGCACTACAAAGTTGTGGATGATGAGGTCTTAAAAAAGGTCAAGTCAGTAAGGTTACCATAACTACTAGAGTATTAAACATGCCAAAGGGATTCTCCCTCCTAACTGTGGTTTATCACTAACATTTCCAGACACGCAGAACCTCAGTAAAACTGCTCCTGATTTTATCTGCATAGAACAGTTCCTTGTTCACACTGTTAAAGAAATATTGCCTGACAGTATCAAGAACATATATAATTGTAATACTATTACTAAAAACTTTGATATTGACTTCAATGAACCCACATTTTTTTGACCTTTGCAAAATGTTCCCACTACTTTATGTAAACTTGAACATCTCTGCCAATAAGGACACAACTAGTAGTTGGGGGAGGGGGGTCAGTCCAACTGGTCATCCAGTAAGTCCGTGACACTTGAATTGTAACATCATAACCAAATATTTCTTTTAAATTATGATGTTGCACACACTCTGACATTACAATGAGGATCAGCATTATTATGTGTTGTAGCTTTGAATAAGTATTTAAAAAGAAAATGAAGTGTGGGGGGAAAAAATCAAGCGTGCCTTTCTCCTCTTTGGTATCCTAATTTTATACAATTTTTTTTTTAATGACTACTCTGAGCAAAAATGGACTGTAGTAATGTAATTTTTTTCTGAGTAAAATCCTTGATTACCTATTAAGAACTTGTCCTAGATGTTCTAGATGTGAATTGCTGGTGTTTTATTTTAAATCCGTCAGTGTGATGGTTTAAAACAGAATGTCATTGGTTTCTTGGATATCCCATTCAAAAATGGTGTGAAAATGTTCCTTTTCTTTGAAATTTTCTATGGCAAATAAAATGCCATTTGAGTGTCGAGCTGAAATTGTGCTATTGTGACAACACTTTTTAGTGTGGTGTATTATATAACTGTGCATTTATTGCTTTCACTTGCCTGAACCAATCTTTTGGTTTCATTAAAGTACAAAATGGATAGTAGACTACTGGTGTCCCAAGTCTGTCCTTGAAGGCCGGTGTTCTGACTGGCATATAACACCTGCATCCTGCATGTTTTAGTTCTCTCCTGCTGGTAGTAACAACCTTATGTCAATGTTCTTCTTAGGCCTTCTAATGAGCCATAATTTGATCCAGATGTATTAAAACATGCAGGATGTTGGCCCTTGAGGACAGACTTTAGACACCACTGAGGAATAAAACATAATATAAACGCTTTTTTATACCTTGGGTACCAGGCACATTTTATGACTGTTGGAAATTACGCTATTTGATCAAAACGAAGTAAAGTATAACTACACAGGTATATGTTCTACTGTTTTCTTACTATTATCAGTCTTTTAAAACACTTCAGGGGAACAAAAGTGACGCGCAAAAATTGTAAAAAAAAATCAACAGAAGCAAAACATATGAAGTCATTTGTTTCTGATTATTGTTACAAAGTTTTAAAAAGTTAAAACAACGACCTACACAAAAGCTTCTGAATTTTTTTTTCTGGAAATAATAAAATTGTAAAAACGAATCAACTGATTGTTTGTTGCTTAGATTTCCGAGGGACCCTGAATGCGTCCTTTTCCCCGCATCACCCTGCTCTCTGCTCTGCTTTAGTTTCAGTTCGATGTCCGTCCGTTTGTCTGAGTGCAGGTGTGCGCGTGGACTCGCCGTTTCCCGTTAAATACCGAAAACTCCAGATGGGAAAGCCGACCATCCAGTGACCGGAGCTTTTACTGGGATAATACCCTAGTGTTTGGGGACTTTATGTGAGACGAAAGGGGAAAGAATCGAGTTTTGGCGTTAACGTATTAGCCACAGCACGACAGGTGAACCGCGGCTTTCAGATTTCAGACGTTAGCCTCACCGAGAAAGAGACATCTATTGCTCTGGAAACCAGGAGTCCAGCTTTGCTTGGAAGCCAGGCTGCATAAACCACATACATTATAGAGGTATGAAGCCGGGATTGCTTGTTTTTGACTTGTTTTGTTTTAGCTTATCTCGGTCTCAACAGCGGCACTAATGGAGATTAGTGGAGCAGGTGCAGAGAGTGGGCTAATTATCGGTTGACTCTGAAAGCGTCGTTACGACTAAATTTTGACACGTTTAACGGGTTGGTTTCGACTAAATAAAGCCATGGCCTGCATTATCAGGTGGACAATCACCAACTAATGTAGAAATATGTTGGAGAACACCAATTAGTTTTCATCTAAAGTGAAAAACAACCAGCAGGTTCCAGCTTATCTCCAGGTCATAGCCTTCAGGCATAGCGGCGGCTGTTTACACTAAAGCTATCTCGGCTGGCATCAAAATAAAGGTTTTAAAACGGGATTTATTTAGTCGTATGTGTTTTTAATTTTTTCTTTTTTCAAAGAAAGTGAAAATGAATTGGGTGAACAACTAAAACTTGAGGTAAAACTAATTTAAGTAAATCCGTTTATTTTTAAATCAAAGGAAATCTTTTTTTTCTCACTTTGGTTGAACCACTACGTTTGTTTAATTGTGCAAACAAATTAATTTCAATTTTTAAATCCCAGTTGATCTCTTAGTCATTTCATGGTTTATCTCCTGGTGGTTAAAATGTATTGTTACCCACAAAGTGGTAAATAAATGCTTAAAAACAATAAATTATGTGGCTGATTTTCAGGTACAAATGGACATTAAACACGGTTTCAGTGGCCCGAAAGTTTAAGATGAAACCAAGGCTCTGTCATCAACAGGAATAAGAAAAAAATGATAGAAGAGAAATCCTGGGATTGTTTGTAATATCAACAGGAAATCCTCAAACACTGATGCCAAATCAAGCAAAATGGCTGCTGCAGACTCTCTGACTGGAGAGTTAAATATTGTTCTATTACCATTAAACCGCCAACCCACATGACCAAAATGTACTCACTTTATTTACGGTAGAATCAGCATGTTTTTTTGGTAACTACGTGTAGTTGGATTGTTTTTCCTTGCTAAGAAAATTCTTGGAGTTTGGAAGGGATTGAGAAATCAGCAGAAACTCTGGAATATCTGGATCGACATTTTAAGTTGATGCTGAAGAATTGTTGGAGTCAGAATTCATGAAATGTTTGAAAATGGTAACAAACCACACAAGTGATGAAACAGGAGGATTAATGTAATTTTTGTTGGCCTGCATTCATCTTACCAGTAATTTGGCGAGCTACATCAATAAATCCAGTTTATCAGGTATGCAACACGTGGCTCATTAAGGCAAGATGAGGCAGGTGTTTAATAACTTTCAGTTCAAAAATGCTTTGTTTATCCCATACGGAAACTTAAAGGTAACTCGTATCATCCAAGTACCCTCAAAGAGTCATTTGCTTTTGCCACTCATTTTTTAAAGGAGCACAGCAGAGAGACAGTGGAGTTGGCAATATCTTCAGGGAAATCTTAAAAAAAAAAAAAAAAATCAGTAAAAGGTTCAAAAATCTCAATGCCTTTTGAAGAATCTGTAATCAGAATAGATCTTTGCAATCCATGGTCTCCATGATCTGAATTCCTCTTTCCCCGTCTTCTTCGGAGTCTTTCTTTGACCTCTTCCCTCATCCAACTTCTTCCTCTGCCTGCAGGTCTCTCCTCGAGGTCCGCTGCCTGAAAAGCGCCATGGCCTCCGCCCACTCGGAACAGTGCAGCGTCCTGCAGGACGAGCTCACCTGCCCGGTGTGCCTCGACGTGTACCGGGATCCCCGCCTGCTCCCCTGCGGACACAACTTCTGCAAGATCTGCCTCGACCGGCTGAGGCGGCAGGCGGAGCGAGGCCACGTCCGCTGTCCGGAGTGCCGGGAAAACCACCAGAGCGGCACCAACTTCCAGAAAAACTTCAAGCTAGCCAACATCGCCGACGACTACCTCCGCAGGCGGAGGGCCATGACGGCGGCCGCCTCCGCTTTAAAGTCCCAGGAACCGCTTTCGTTCTCTGCAGCACAGCTAGCCAAGACCATCTTCGCCGTTCAGTGCGACTACTGCCCCGCAGCAGCCGCCGGCGCCTCAGGATTCAGCTCCTTTGGGGACAAGTCCTCTACTAGTGCTTGTCTTTCTCAGGAAGGCAAAGACAAGCAGGACGCCGCTTCGTCAACGCTGGCGGTCAAGACGTGCCTGAAGTGCGAGGTGTCCATGTGCCAGGAGCACCTGAAGCCGCACCTGGAGCTGCCGGCGTTCCGGGAGCATGTTCTCGCAGACCCAATGCTGGACTTCTGGAAGAGGAAGTGCCTGGATCACGACGAAGTCTACAGGTAGGAGGCAGATGTTACAGCCTATGCGCTCTTCTTCTTCTAAGCTCTTAATTTTATGATGAAACTGCAAAAAAATTGTAGACAATTCCCTTCTAATCATAAAACAAAAAGAGCAATAAATTGATTTCAGAATTTCCCCAGAAAACCTGCAAAGCCCGGTGCTAGGAGCGTAAAGGCAGTCTACCAGCATGTTTGTGCTAAAAATTGTTAGAAATTTGGAGGAGCACGAACAGGTGTCAGCTTGTGAGGTCAATTTGCAGGCACAGGGTGTGGACCCCTCCAATGTGTCAACCATAAACCTAACTTAATCCATCTTTATTTTAAATAGGGTTTTTTATGTGACAGTGACATTAAACAAACAACGCTTAGTCCTGTGGCGGTGAAAGTAAAGCCTGGTGTCCCGCCAGTGTGTTTATAATACACTTGGGGAAAACACTGGATTTTATCCATGAATTGAATTTTGGGTATTTTGAATATTTTGTTTTTGGGGCAAAAAAGAAATATATATATATATATATATATACCATAAATGGTTTCCTAGTATTTTCATACTTCTGAGTGACGCCCACATCACCATCTTGTTTGACAAGTGTGTTACACAGCTTCCATTTATTTGGAATATAAGGCTTACGCTAACTTATTGTCAATGTTACAATAAAATACAGTTGAAATAATACAAGATTGAAGTCTTAACATTACGAGAATGAAGTAATTGTATGAGAACTCAACACAAAAAAATAATTATCCAAGCTTTTTTCTAATTTTCAGACGTTCTTCCGGTCTTTATCCTGTTAATGTTATTATGACTATATTTTCTTAAACATAAATTCTTGTAGTCAAGCCCTAATAGTTTATTGTACATCTCATAGAAGGGGTGATTGAAATAATCAACATTTTTAAAAATAATTTCAGCTTTTTTTTTCTTCTTAAGAGAAGAAAGTGAATCAGTATGGAGGAAAAAAATGTAGATTTTATTTTATTTTTGAGCCATATCACCCAGCTCCAACATATGTTCTCCAACACAGTTTCCCATGGTTACGTGTTATGTAACCATGAGAAACTACTTATATGTTTCAGCTTTTCAATATTCATTTTGGCGGCAGCAGATAAATGGTGACATTGGACTTGATCTTCAGTTCAATGAATAATTCAAAATGAAATGGGTTGAACCAGATGAAGATGAAGTCCAGCCTGTTTGTGAAGCAGATGCTTATATTCTCATTTTTACAGTTCAGTTTTCTGTTAAGAAATGGATCATCTGTAATGTTATAGTTGGTGCCATGTTGTAGTTTGAGAAAGTGATTTCTCAGGGAGCCAGGCGGCGTCCAGAATGAAGTTGTTTTGTGTTACTGTCTCACCTAAACCTACAGACCTTCTGACAAATAAACAGAAAACCTGCTGCAAATTCTCACTTTTATAATAACAGCAAACATATCTGCTGCAGTGGTTGGAGCTTATTTTCTAAGACTCAACTGATCAGTTCAGGTTCTTCCATTCTTTTTTAATGAGATGACAAGAAACAAGTTCAGTTTTTATAAGTTGTTTATTTTTATGACAATAAAGGAAACAGAATCAGAAGAATTTAATGTTTCCCAGTCTGAACAAAGTTACTAATGGTTCAATAATGGCAGATTTTCACGTAAGGATCAGAGTAATGATGCCATATGTTAAGAGTCTTAATGTTTTATCTATGATTGCAACTTTTCTACAGAAATGTTGCTTCTCCCACACAGTAATCAGATTTTAAGATTTACTTGATCTGAACCAAGTGTCTGTTTTCTATATTTTATTTCCTGTTATTCTCCAGATATTACTGCATGGATGACAAGATGTGTGTTTGCAACGCCTGCACCATAGAGGGAGGACACTCAGGACACACCATCAAGACCCTGAAGAACACCATGAAGGATCTGAAGGTACCAACAGAACCTCCTAGGAGTTTTATCCCATCTGCTACTTCTGCTGACTTCAAGTCCATCACAATCACTTCATGCTGTTTCCAATACAACAACAATAATAACAAAAAGTCAGAATTAAAATCTACTGACTGCCTTAAGGTTTTGTCTCAAAAGAAAATAAACTGTTAAACATATTTATCAAATAATTGACCACTTATGTCAGCTGTAACCCCTGAAACTGATCTGTTGGTTGTGACCAGCAGCGCAGTGGCACTGAGTCATTGTTTCTAAGCCACCCAGAAATGAGGAAAAATGTCTGATTGGTTTTATTTAGTGCTGCACACTTCCTCCTCTCACTCTTTCAGCTGGAGTTTTAGGACGTGTAGAAAATATGAAAAAAACTCCTAACAATGTCTGTCACATTTGGTCTTATTTTGATCACATTAGTGGTACTAAGAGGTTTATATTGTTTGGAAAAGTAACTGGTTTGTTTTTATTGTCTCTCTGTCAGGATAATGATGGGAATATGTCATTTCCCCCCCACCTTATTTCTACAGGACATAAACCTGTTGATGCTCAATAAATTCAATGCTTTCTTTTTTACATTAATTTCTACTTGTATTACATATGTTTAATTTGTGGTTAAACACAACAGTTTGAGTAATTTACTTAACCATATTTTAGTTTTTGTCTCGCAGGCTTATTCAAATATTTCAAGGAAGGAAACTTTCACATTTAATTCAGTCTTAATTGAACTTTTGGTTCTTATTCTGTCTGATTTTGAAAAGATAAAGATAATGCTTTAAGGAAACCAAGTGTAGAAAATTAACCATTATCACGATGAGTAGATCACTAATCAGTGAGTAGATCACTAATCGGTGAGTAGATCACTAATCGGTGAGTAGATCACTAATCGGTGAGTAGATCACTAATCGGTGAGTAGATCACTCTACTAGTTCTCTAGTTCCGCTCTAAAAACTGAAAGCCAGTTTCTGCATTTAGTTGGTTTCTGATTAGAGGAGCCTACAAATTATAAGATTCAGTCATTACTCAGTTTTAGGTTAAAATTTTGAAGTCAGAGAAAATGTAGAAGGCTGAGTGTGAAAATATGTGAGATTTTGAAATAAAAAAATTCATAGAAGAGTTGAGACAAACTAGAAATCTGTTTATAAGCAGCAAGAATCAATTTTCTTTCAGATTTACTTCAACCAAGGCAAATATATAGAATCCACATGAATAAATAATAATAGTTAGAGAATGAAAGGACAGTCATGTGACTTTGTCCAGCTTCTCTGGGTGTTAAAGCCACTTCCTGTTCTTTGTTTCCTTTGAACAATGCCACATAGAGAGGAGATGCTTCCAGGCTACTGCTGTGGAGACAACAAGAAGCAGAAATGTCACGAACTCACCTAAAAGTGAAGCGTAATAAACCACCAAAAACCTGCAGACGTCACCTTGTCCCAAACATTGAAGACATTTACTTTTATTTCAGGACATAGTTTTGTTAAGGACACCATTTTATATCAGTTTCCTCACATGAATGTTTTAAGAGCTCCAGAGACCAAATTGAATTCTAATGATTATTTTTCTTCATGTAGGTATTGTCATCTTGCTGCTTGTATGACATGTTAGTCATTTCTGCAGTGTAACTTGAATTGAACCCCTTCATGTTGCTGTCCTCCAGAGCGCTATGGACAAACAGCTGTACAGGCTGGAGAGGAAGAACAGCCTGGCAGAGAGGAAGCTGCAGGAGCAGAAGGAGAAGGAGAGACAAAATAAGGTAAAACGCAACAATCCAACCTGTTCAGCTGGGTTTAACTCATCTATTAACTGCTGCTTTCATGACACCCCTGGTTTGGCATTATGTTCTCTGATAAATGACTTTAGATCACTTGGGAAACAAAATCAAGACACGTTACATTTGACATTTGATGTGTTAAAAATGTCATTTTCTTTTGCATCTTTTTTGCGGTGTTATGGACAGGACACTTTGGAGCGCGTCTGGTTCAGAAGCGCGTTCCAAACCTTTGGTTGACATGGCACCTTTAATTCCAGTCTCCAATACACACAGAACAGAAAACATTAAAGAGAATGCCATGTTGTGTTAATCCATTTATAGTCTAAACAGAGGAGCCGGCAGTCTATCTTGAGGAAATAAGGATGCAGAAGTTAAATAGATCATAACAAGCAAAGTGCGCTGCACAACCAATGAGGACGCAGACCCCGCCGCTGCAAGAATTAAACTTAACTCGCACTGTGGTTTTAACAAATGGAGCTGGAAGATGTTACCCTCTTGCGCCAAGGAGGAGAGCGGTGAATGTAAGATCTGTCTGCTTTGGGGAAGCAAAATCGCACAAAAAAATCCCTGTGGAAGCGCACATGTGGACTCCACACAGGGTGAAAAGGTCGCAGGGTTCAATTTATCGGTTTGGATCAGATGGATCCAACTGATGAACTAGTACAGATTTCTCTTCAGATGAAGACCAGCAGGACATTGTGAGGCACTGTGCTCCACTTAAGTTGAAGTGCTTAAGTGAAATTGTTTAATTTAATTTATTATAAGTTATTGGGGCCACAGTCAGTGGTTTTTGTCACTACAGAGGAAAAGTAAGATGCTTCCATCTGCCCTGTGTGTGATGGGATCTGGATTCACTGTCCAACTAGGTGAATATTAACTAAACTGCATAAAAAAATGCAGTTGAACAGACTATGTTAACATGATTATAATTAGGGCTGTTGTAAACGAATATTTTAGTAATCGAGTAATCTATCGATTATTCTTACGATTAATCGAGTAATCGGATAAAAAAAATAATAATAAAATGAAATATTGGTAAATCTGGCATAATACCGGTGTTACTATCAGATATCAATATCAGTCCAATTTTTCATATTTGAGCATCCCTAACAGTTGCTTTTTTGTAGTTTAGAAAACTAACCTGTAACAATAATAGCTCACTTTCTAAGTTAACCAGAAGAAAAGTTATAGAAAAATCTGAAATTATATTGAATTTAATAACAAAGAGGCAGGCTCACAAATGTGCTTATAAAAAATGTCTACAATCCAGCTTTTAGTTTATGTATTCATCTTCAGTGAGTTTAATAGATTAATTAAACTCACCTTGCCACCTAACCTATCACGCTTTGGGTTTGAAAATACGGGAAATGCCGCCTGGAGTGGGAGGAGAGGGCGAATGAACGAACGTAAGATGGGGTGGAGGGGAGGAAATAGACCAGCGGACTGACGAACCGTTAGACCGGGGAACGAACACGGGGGAAGCAATACGGGATATTTACCACACCTTCACTGGTCACACTCAGAAACTCATCTACCAGCCATGTACGATGCGCTCCGCCACCCGTTTCTTCAGACCGGGATATGAAATTTATTGTGCGGTTCGTCGGTAAAGCTACATTTACACGGTAAGCATCAGCTACTCAGCCGCCCGCCCTGTTCAGGCTATCCGCTCACCTCAGCGCTCTTCCCGCCGTTCGCTTTCAACCAGCAGCCCCGGAGGAGAAATGCTGCCGTACTCCAGGCATTCCCCCAGTCATTTTAAGGATGCTTATTGGTTCCCCAAGAACGATAAAAAGTCGGGCATTATCATCAATCAATAAAATCCCCACGGGCCAATCTTGAAGATTGGACTTTATGCCGCTGAGACTTAGCTTTTGTCAACAACTCAGAGGCGGAAGTGAGAGCTCCGCGCAACGCAAATGAAGTCCCGGCCGGAACACGGTGCGCCAACTAATAAAACATAAATTAACGAAGCTTCGAGGCAGGTAAATTTTCCTCGAGGAATTTTAGTAATCGAGGTACTCGAATCATTCGAGGAATCGTTTCAGCCCTAATTATAATTAGAAATTGATGGGTAAAAATCGTACATGCCGGATTTTTTTAATGCCGTCCATTAAAATGATAGACATCAAAAAAAGTCTAGTGTGACCTCTGTCTCCAATGTTCCTTCAATTAGATTAAACATGAGCTTCATTTAGTAACTTTTATCATGGAATTTTGTGTTTTGTAATATCAGAGTGACGTCATTAATGACAGTATTTTGTGCGTTTTTCCCTCTGAAACTGAGTTTGTACCTCTGTCCTTCCTGCATGGTGTTTCATCCAGAAGTTCAAGGAGGACGCAGAGCAGTGCCTGACGCTCCTGGAGGACGAGATGAAGACCAGAGTGCAGCGCTTCATCCTCACACTGAGAGAATTCACTCGCACCCAGTGCGAGATCAACGGCTCGGCCATTCAGAAGAACATCTCCAGGATCTGTCAGGACCAGACGCGCCTTGACGAGGTGCGCTGCAGCATCGAAAGCCTCGTGCAGGAGAGCGACCCGTTCCGCTTTGTGGAGGTAAGCACTTCTCGCTGCTAATGGTGCGTTGTACACCAGCTTGTTCCGATGCAATACCTGCTGGTAATGATTTTATATTTGAGCCTACTAAATGTTAAAACAGTTGGCTTGGAGAAAAAGTGATCTTTATTTGAATTTAAAACTGTAATGAAAAGCTAAGACCCATTTAAATTAATTTTCTGTATTGATTAGCATAACTTGTGCCTAACTTTGTTCATGTTATATGTTTCTGAATGTTTTGTCTTGATTTCAGGCATATAAAACCACAGGAAAACAGTAAGTACCAATTTCATCTTTATCATTTATTGATGGATTTTTAATTTGATCTGTTTGATGTCATACAATGGAATTGTTTTTGTACTTTCAAACTAAATACAAGGAACTATGGAGATCTTTTTGTAGCTGTGGTCTTCATATATTCTATGAGGTGATGGACTTTGTCTATCACTCCGAAAACTTGTATTTCTTTCACAACCTGATTTGACGCGTTTAGTTAATGTGTAGACTTATCGATATCTTCATTAAATATCAGTAAGCATGTTTTATTTCTAAAATATCTTCCAGATAAAAATCAGTTCTCTACAAGAAAACAACAGAGCAATAAAATGACCAGAATTTCAAGTTAAACTTAAAACAGTGAAACTTCATATCTCCATTACACAAGTCTGTATCTGTCTTGAGTCTCAATAGTGTAATGATGCTCCTGCAGCTCTTTCTACAGATCTGATGCTGTGGCTTTTACAGTTTCATCTCCAGCTATTATTGGCTGCCAAGGATATTTTTTGGACGTGTCAAAATTCCAAGGCAGTAGAATTGTAACTCTTCAATGTGTAAATATACTGCACATGTGTACGTGTGTACATGTGCAGTATATTCAGTCTTATTCAGATGTTTTTGTGTCGTTTCCTTCAGTGGTTCTTGGTACAGCGCCACCACAGGCGAGAAGAGGAACAGGATTTTCAATTAGTTCAGTTCATTTGACATTACAGTGTGAAAGAAAACCACACCAGCTGAAAATGTAATAAATGTTACAACTTTGGTCAAACAGAGTCTGGTGTGAAAACACTCTAAGATTCAGACTTGTGTTGCGGTTAAGTGGCAAAAACAAGACTTTAGACTTGGAGTAGATTCAGTCTCATGGATGTCCTCTCCAAAACAGGAATACTTTATGAACCTGCCAGGACTTAATTTAATCAGGATAATGACGGCGTTTGTGTTCGACTTGAATTGTTTTTAGCTCTGTGTATTGGTGCCACCACGCTACTCAGGATCTATAAATCACCTTTAAACAGACTTTACCTGTAACTATTACTGTAACTCCTTACTGTAACTATTTTCTTTATGACAGGTGCCGTAGACAGCTTAGGAAAAATATGTTCTACCCCGAGTACGTCGAAATGGAGACGGAGATCCTTGGAATAAGGATGGAGGAGGAAATGACCAAATTTCTTGACGATCTACCTTGTCACATCGTCGCTGCCATCAACTCCTTATGTGAGTTTTTATTTTATTTTTCAAACGTTCAGAACATTCCACACATGCAGAAAATCACATTGCTCTGAACCCTACCGACCCTCAGGTAGTCTTTCTGACCACGAGGAGGAGGAGGAACATGAGGACAATGAGGAAGAGGTGGCCGAGGATGAGGACGATGATGATGAAGACGAACTGGAGGACAGCAGCGAAGAGGAAATGAGGAGCGACGAAGAGGAAGAAGAAGCGCACGACGACCTGGCCGACGACCACTTAAGCCTATGGGAGGATGACGAAGGGGAGGAGGAGGAGGAAGGAGAAGAGGAAGAGGAGGAAGGGGATGACGATGAAGATGAAGATGAAGACAATGAGGATGTAGAGGAAGAGGAGGAGGACGATGAGGAAGAGCGAGGGGTTTAAGTGAAGCGATTAGCTGTGGTAGGACCAGATGTTTGAACGTTTCCTCCCGCTGGATCCACTTGAAGCTAACTTCACTGACAGCCCAACGCTAAACTGTGATGCTACCGCTAAGCTACATCAAAGTGCTTTATATGAGAGATTCACTGTAGATAAAAACCCGGCTCACATCAAAAACATGAATGTACCATGACATAATATGTACCAAACCTTTGCATGGCTGCACTGCTCCATTTTCTATCACTTTGATAAATATTTTACTAAATCCAATATATTTCCCTGCAGAGGCATAGAAAGGCAACCGTAGTCTTGCCTGATAAGAAATGAATGTTTATTCATTTGAAGAAAAAGCATTCAATTTCTTACTTTCACTTCACTTTGTCAGCATGTTTGGTTTCTCAAGGAAAAGCGAACACAAAACATCTGGCCTGGTGTTTGAACAAGCTGTGTGTGTGGTGCTGTTTTATGCATTACAAGTTAAAGTGTGTGTGTGTGTGGCAGCGAGGGGAAGTATTGCAATGTGATACGTTTACATTAGATGGTAGAAAAAGTAAGGCTTTAAAAGCAGTGCTTGCATTGTATAAAGAATTGTCAAATGTTTCTATGCACACTTCAAATGTGAATTTTAAAGGAGCAGTTTTAGCTCGTATGAAATTTTGCACTTTAACATTCAGATATTTCAGGCAGAACAGAACATCTTTTTACTAAAGATTGATTTTTTTTCTGATTGTGACTGTAAGGGGCCAAAATAAGATAAGATGTGCATATTATTAATAAAGTCTGAATTGAATATTTCAAATGATGTTGCTTGTCTGACTCGGAGCATCAAGATCACTCAACAGAAATGTCTTTTTTTTTTTCAAATGCTGTCGGCTAGCAAAAATCATTTATTTGGACTCCTGAACATAAATTAGACTTCATTTTAGTTTTTCTGGTAATTCTGAGTTTTGGATGCAACATTTTCTTTGTTTTTTAAAAGAATTATTGTAATAATAAGAGATTCGTTCATATTAACTAATGGATAAATTGTTGCCACTTCTTTCTTAGATTTTTTTTTTATATTGTTTATTTCCTTTTAACTTCTTCCAATTTCTTTTTAAAGTCTGTTTGGCTGTGAACACAACAGTTTGACCTCAGTCTCATGAAATAAGCCTAGATTTTGCTATGATTTTTATCATAGCAAACTGATGTTTTCATCAGAAAACATCAGTTTTCTGATGTTTTCTGAAAACTGATGTTTTCAGAAAACATCAGTTTTTCTGATGAAAAACTGATGTTTTTCATCAGAAAACATCAGTGTAGTCTGTCAATAACTGAATGAGCGCATACGTTTTATTTAGGATATTATTAAATATTTATTTCTTATTAGGATCTGACTGTCGGTGGTCAGGAGCAGCCCAGTTCCTGACTACGAGTGGATTGAATGTGTTTAATGGCTAATAAGTTAGCCATTAAACACAGTAGTTCACTTAAAAAGAGGGAGTCAGATCTATTACACACAAATTATGGTAAATAAGGGGTTGCTTTGTATTCATTTTGATCGACTAACAGCTAATGAAACCTCAAAATGTAAATACAGAAATATTAGTTTGCAGTCATCAGGGAGACTGCTGAGTTGATAGACAGGATTCATGAATACTTATATTTTTACTTATACGTATGAATTGCTGGATAAAACACTATGACGGAGGAACGATACAACACCGGAACGCTTGTAGTTGTCACTCTAATCGACGGACCGAAAATACGACGTTCCGACTTCCTGTGTGTGTTTCCGTTCTCAGCAAGTGTAAAAATGCGTGTTTAGAAGATTTTTTTGTGTGTTTTTGCTAGTTTAGCTGAGGTTGTTAGTTTTACTGTGACTCACGCGGCGTGTTTTCAACACAGTGCAGACACAATGAACCACATATTCCGCAAGGTAAGGCTAATTGGGAGCTTTTTGTGCTAGCTGTTAGCTTTTAACTGGAGGTCATAATGGAGCGGAGCTCTGCTGTTTAATACCAAAAACTATGTTTATGGCACCTATGTTGCTCTTTTATGTTACGAATACACGTATGAGACGTTTTTGTAATTTTGTAAAATATAATTTATATATTGAAATATATCACCAACATTTCTAAAGTTGATATAAGGTGTTTGAAATCCCTCGTTTTTCATCCTTCCCAGTTGCAAGTGACTTTCCCACAGCAGGCATCTATCCTGAATCAGTCGTTATGCAGGTACTGTTATTTGATTTAATGGTTGACTCCCTCTGGTGCTTGAAAACTTTAACAGCAGTCACTATGTTTTTGATTGTCCTGTAATCTTTGCAGAGCCACACCGTCCATTCAGCATCCGGTGTGGTGTGAGTACAAAACCTTAGAGGTGTTGCTTCTCCATAATGTTTATGTCAACATGCTTTTGAGTTTTTGTTTTGTTTCAGGTACTGCAGCTATAAATGAAAGACAGTACAGAGATATGCCAACACACGGGATTGGACGGTGGAGGCATTTGTTACTCAAACAGGCAGTAAGTCTCCAAAGTTTGATACAAAGTTAATCATATTAAAATACAATCACACACTGTGTTTTATCATTTATCAGGTAATATTTGAGGCTTTATCTCTGAGATCCGAGTGAGGTTTTAGCTTTCTTTGTGGCCACATGGTCTACAGTCAGTGGGTAGATCTTAAAGTTGAGGAGGAATGTTTTCCCTCCTCAACAGATAAAACTTTTTTGGTTTTATCTGTTTTTATCTGATTAACACTCATCAATATTTTTCAACTTTTGTCAAATGTCCTCATCAAAATCATCAAAAATGTTGATCAATGTTTTCACTACTAATCAAAGGCTACTCTAATCTGGTGGGTTTGTAGCATTGATTTCAAGGCTCTCGGTGTTTCAGCATCTCTTAGGTTTGTATGCCAAATCATTCTTTTCCCAAATCTTCCTGAAGTGTAGAAGCTGCCTAACAATTATGCACATCTCGATTGGTTGTTGATCGTCTTAGGCCACACCATGTTTCATTATAAAACACCTGATATACTTTACTTTATGAAGGCTTTTTTTTGTTGTTCAGCCCAAGAAGAAGAAAGACAGAAACCAGCAAAAAGAGCTTGTTTCAGCGACTGATACGGCGTACGGGACTCTGAACGTGACGGTGTCCGGGTACGACATGACCGTGGTGGAGCATTACTCCCAGTACATCCACAACTTCTGCAACCGGCTCAACATCAAAGTGGCAGAAAGGTGACGATCAGCAGGAGAAAGCTGCAGTGTAGCAACAGTCTCAGGATAGTCATCACGAATATGAAAGCCATCTCAAAAACATAAGTTTGAATTGATCATGGATTTCCTCCCAAGAACACAGAGATTTTATACAGGACTTGTACAGTCCCCTCCAAGAGTGTTGAACATTTTGAGTTTGGGTGTGGTTTAGTTTAACATTCATGGAAAAACCTTACATAACCTTGTTTTAGAGCAGAAAGTACGGCGGCCCCTGTAAGAAAGGCTTACAGTATTCAATTATGCTGCATGCACTGATCAGCACATTATTGCGAAGGAATGCAAAAGAAAAAAAAAAATTCCCATGTCCCCTGAAGGGCTCGTTAAATTTGCAATCAACTCACAGTTATTTATTAGCATGAAAAAAATGCATGGATCTGTTGATTTAGCGTGAATTCCTGCAAAAAATTGACATTAAGTGGATAACTCTGCAATTTAAGCCCCAAATGAGGTAATTTAAAGATAGGTATATATTTCTAAAGCAGTGGTAAACAGATGTCCATCTAAAGTTTATGTCTAAACCAAATAAATTGGCTGAATCTGGAGCACAGATATAGAATTGACTGCCTTATGAATTAAACTGTTAAATAAGTTGCTGTGTACATTTTAAATAGTGAATCAAACGTAAACAAAAGCAGTAATATTTTTCTTATGTCCTCGACTCACAGCTACGCTTTGCCAACCAAGAGCACAGAAGTGTTGCTAATGCAAGAACAAGGCAACAAAACGTACGTGGACGCCGTCCTGAAGACCCACCGGCGCGTCGTCCAGGTCTTTCTAAAAGTCCCCTAAGCTGCAGGTTTGATTAGGTTCTGGAGAACGTTGTGGAAGCTGACGGAACGTGTTGTTTCTGTGTTTAGTTGAGTAGTTTGAACGCCTCGCTGTGTCCCGTCTTCATGGACGTTATTCTGAAGAACCAACCAGAAGGAGTTCAGCTCTCGGTGCAGGAGGTGAGTCAGATCTGATCCTGGATATTACAGCGTGTTGGTGTGATTGGGATTCATTTGTTGTCTTATAGTTTTGGACTTTTGTAAAGTGCATTTTCATGGCATTTATTGTGACATAGTACTTCATAAGTAAATCAAAGTGTTTTTCCTAAAAATAAACACACCGAATAATTAAAAGCCCAAAATCAAGACGACTTGTGTGCAACAATGAGTACAGATAAACCTCTGACAAGATCCATACAGCCCCGTTTAAGTCCAACCAACAATGATTGATGGCGCTTAGACCCTCCCCCTGGCTCTGATTAGTTGTTCCTGACTGGTTTTATTTCTGTAGATTTATGTAGTTTCAGACCATTCTGTCACAACATAGTGACAGTTTTTCTGTAAAAGTTGCAAACTGCAGTTTTAATAAGAACTACTCCTAATGAATTGATTCATTTTTCATAGTTCACCACCTAATCATTCACAGCAAAGTTTGTGTTCATTTATCCTGCTTTCTCATAAGGTAAAAGGAAAAGAATGACTTAATTTCCAAAATCGCTGCACTAATCCACATTTTATTGCTTTAATAGTTTGACTGAACAGCAGTCTAATATATTATGTTTGTAACTTCGGTCATCCCTGAAGATGAAATAAAAAAATCTTAATATAGTAAGTCCAAAGCACACTTTGCTCCCAATGCTTATTTTAAGTTAATTGGCACATGGTATGAAGGGAGCGTTTACTACTACTATCATGATTTAGTGACCCTTAAAATGTTTTCTTAGTGAATTTTGAAGATTTTCTCTTCAGTTACCTGCTGTGTTTAAATCTAGTTCACTTGTGCTAGATTTAAACACAAAGCGAAAACAAATCACACGTTTTCTGTCTGCCGTTACTACAGGTTAATGAAACAAACTGGTTTAATGCAGTAAAAAAAAAACACCATCTAACTGTACCAGTAATATTCTACTTTTAACCCCTCTCTTTCCACCGCAGCACACGGAGGCGGATTATCAAACACGCTTTAAGGCGCGTCCAGAGCTGGAGGGGCTCGTCGCTCAGATCAACCATTAGGATGTTCTCAAGGTTCCTCTGAAACTTTATTTCCACAAAATGAGCAAAACCTGTTTGTTTAAAATGGATTTATACCCATCTGTCCTACTGTTGCTATTTTTCTTGTTTCCAAAAACCTGTTTGAAATAAATAAATCATAATTTAAAAAAAAAAAACACATTTTCCTCATCCTCTTTCAAAAAAACTTTCCTTCAATTTGCCTTTTCCATTTAATTGGGATTTATGTGTTAATATAGAAATGCTGTAGGATTGAATTGTATATAAGACATTTGGTTTATATGTGGGGCATTATGGGATTGCTGGATTAAATTGTATATACTGCATTAATAATTATTCTTTGTTGCCAATCTATTATTAGTTTATTTATTAGGGCTTTTGTTTGTGCTGGTAAGTAATTTTTTGTTAGTTATTCCTTCATCTCGAGGAACGTTTGTCTGACAAGGTGAAGATTATGTACATTTGTACATTTCTTCATGAAATAACTGCTATAATACTAATATGACTAAACTGGTTAATAACTCCTGGATGGAAATTGAAACTTTGTTGTTGGCAGGGGAGACTGCAGAAAAGTGTGTCAGTCATTGATGGTAAAACTCCCCCCACCGCAAAACTGACATTATATGAGGCCATTAATGAGCATGTACTCAAACAGTTTTGTTCAGTTCAGATTTTTTTGTATGTCCAACAGTTGGTGAGTGAAAGACATTAAGAGACCAATTTGCCTACACACTTTTCATAAATGGTATAAAAAACCAGAGAACCTGGAGAAAAACTTTACATCCAATTATCCAATTGATAATTGTTACCGTCCCTAATCTTGAACAGTCAAGTGGAGAGGAACAACTTCCTTGAAGACTCTCCAGCTTAGAGAGACGTCATATTCTATGACCAGTTAAAAATTAAGACGACTAAGACAGAAAATACAGAAACACTAGGGCTGGGAGACATTGTATGAGGCCATTTAAGGAGTGTGCTAAAAAGAAACACATTAAGAATCTGTTCACAGATAAGTTCATTCTTTGTGAACAGTCAGTGAGTGAGACATAAGAGATCAATTAACCTAATCACTTTTTTTTTCCCTGAAGGAAAAACCAGAACACCCGGAGAAAACCTATGTATTTAGTTTAAAGAGTGTGTCTGTCATGAAATGCGGGTGATGGTGGTGAGAGAGAACACAGCAGACCCAGTTAGGAGATAAGTGATGGTTTTCATGATGAACAAAACAAAACAGTCCAGGGAACAGGCAGCACAGTTGAGCGGAAGGCTAATGCTAATCACTGGTAGCAACTGATCAAACAAGACTGACACGAGAGCTGAAGACGGCAGAGGACAGGAACGACGGTTCCACTGGGACGACTAGGATCCGACAAAAGCACAGAGACAACAGGTGGCATAAATATGCAGGGAGTAATCTCAGAACGAGACACCTGGGAACAATCAAGGGGGAAGACAGGACAGCACAGAGACTCGCAAGAAACAGAACCTAAAATAAACACAGAGAAAAATCAAATCCCCACAGTGTCCATTTGAAGAGTGTCTCCAACAGTTAGTGAGCAAGAGACAAAGGTAAACTTAAGACACCAGTTAGCCTAATCACTTTTTTCCCTGAATGGTAGGAAAAACCGGAACGCCCGGAGAAAACCTATGCATTTAGTTTAGAGTGTGTACCGTAGAAAGAAACAAGAGTTCAATACAGGTAGGGATACAAGTTATTAATTAATGAGTTAATCTAAAGTTGATTAGATTAAAACAGAAAATTATGGTTATGGCCAAAGAAAAGAAAGTCTGTGCGGACGTTATTTAATGATTGGAACTGTCCATCCATCCATCCATCCATCCACCCACTTTGTATCTCAGGGGTTGCAGCCTAAGTAAGGAGGCCCAGATTTCCCTTTCCCCAGTCATTTGGTCCAGGAGTTCCCAGATCAGCTGAGAAACATAATCCCTCCATCGTGTCCTGGGTTCCTCCGCTCAATTTCCGTGAGGAAAAACCTTCCTACCTGCCAGTGTAAAAGGTAAAGGTGGCCTTCCAGGCTTTCCTTTGCTAGGGGGTGTTGGCTTCAGCAGTTTCTGTTCTTTTGTTGTCAGGTGGTCTTTAAATGTTGGCTCTATCTTACCTTCACGCAGAACAAGAATTATTCGATTACATATTGACTGCTGAAGGTTTTTCTTCTGGATGAGTGATCGAACTCTGACTTGTTGATGGTTGGTTTGTGTTTGACCTTTGCTGTCATCTTTAGGTCCTTCCAAAGCAATATCATATTTTACCTTTGCCTCTGCTCTTTTTGGATTCCATCAAATTCTGGTGATCCATTTTCTCATTGGGGTACAATTGTGTCAAATGAAGCACTTGGTCAGTGATTTCTTTAATGTGTTTTTGATCCCTCTCCCTGTTTTTGGTTAGTACATTTATCTGGTGATTTAAGGCTCTTCAGGTCTCGCCACTCAGATTTTGTGTGGGCAAAAAACATTTTCACAGCCACAACCTCTCTCTGTTGTTGTAAGGCTAAGAGCTTGGAGGTCTCAGCCTGCTGCTCCTTGAGTTTACTCACCTGGTGTTGTTCTTTCATCAGACACTCTTTTAATTCTCTGTTTTGCTGTTTTTCCACAGCTAACACGCCTGAAGATAAATTGATCCTTGCTTTAAACTCTTCCTTTGTTTTATCTATGGCTTCCTCCATTGGAGTTTTTGGAAGTTTCTTTTCAAGAATTTTATTTTCCGTCTCTGCCTCTTTCAACTGCTTTTCCAGAGCTTTTACCTTGGCCTCAAGAAGTTTGTTCTTGTCTTTTTCTCTCAGAATCTCACTATTCTTCATGCCGATTTCACTGATCTTTCGGGACACCTCAGACTCAAGTTTCTTCACTTTGATGCTTTTCAAACTTCACATTGTATGCCGTCATTTGAGACATCAATTGCCTTTTTTTCTGCTTCAATCTTCTCAACCTGCAGTTTTGAGTCCCTCTCAAGGTTTTTTAAAGAGGTTTGAAGCTCTTTGACTTTATTTTTGTACTGTTTTACTTAAGACAACCACTGAGGCAGGTGGGAACTCTGGTTACAAGTGTAATTGTGTGAGTGTAACACTGTGTTGAACAGTGTTGGTTGGTTGAGTCTCCTTTTGCATGAATCACTGCACACCATCAACCATAGAAGGTTGATTGTGTGTTTTAGTAATCAATTATATTTTACCACACATTTATAAGATAAACAGGAAATCAGTTATTTTTCACACTTTTATTAGTGTACTCTGTCATATATTAAAGGCATACAGCATACATTAAATGAGTGTTTTTAATTGACTTGTTCTCCAGGAGAAATGAATCTGTAACGGTAGCCTGCTGCGCAAGTGTCTGGTGAAATGTTTACTTTTTCATGAAAGAAATGAATAGTGTTTAAATGATTATAAGTTCTGCTTTCATTTTTATGGATAGAGGTGTTTTTGGCTTTATGTGTCAGAAAACATGTTAGTGTCATTACACAAGTTTACGAGCTTGATGTAGTAAAAAATCTAAATGAAACAGAATACAAAGATATAACAAAGATTTGCACTAACTTTGCATGTATGTAAGAAAAAAACATGGGTCAATACAATAGGCAAATTCAATTAATAATAATACTGAACATTTGGTAAAAGAAGTAGATGTATTTGGGAAATAATATTAGGACAATATAAAAATGTGAGTACCTCTTTTTTTCTCTGTTGTAATAAAAAAATACATTTAAGAAGACCCCAAGACCCAAAACAAAACAGTCTTCCATGTAAGGTAAATCATGACATCTTTTTGAGTAATTATTTCACAAAAAAACAAATCACAAACAATACAAAACTCAGTGCATTGCATAACCACCTTTAAGAGACATCATTGCAGTGTCACGTAAAGTAACAGTGAAATGTATTCACGCTCTTCTTTCTAACTTTGTGTCCATTCATTCACAGATTTCGGACTTGGTCCCCACTACAGTCCTCTCAGGCTCATCTCTGGTCTTTAACTAGACCACATCAGCACCTTGCTTCTGTCCTGTTTCAGTCATTCCATTGCTGCTTGCTGCAATCATACAACAATAGAAACACTTCTTCAGAAGGACAGTCACAATTATAAGGAGAGCAAATGTTAGTGATTATTGTAGTCTTAGCATCACAAATGCACTTGAAAAAGCAGTTAAAGTTGGAACAAATGGTATTTTCTTACCATCTGCGTGATCAGGGTTTTTTACTTTTTGGTCTCCTAAAATGAAGAACAAGGAAAAACTCAGAATTGATGATAGCTATTTATATATATATATATATATATATATATATATATATATATATTACAAAGCAAAAACTTTTCATACAGTACATACAGTTGGATCTCAGTAAATTAAAAAGTTAACTTTTCAGTAACTCTGTTCAAAAAGGAAATTCAATTTTGAATGGATTTATTATAAACACTGGAATATATTTGAAGCATGTCTGGTTGTTTTGATTACGGCTTATAACTAGACCTACATTCAATTTTCTCAGATACTATCAATATTGCATAAAATAAATTAACACATTTTCAACAAAACCAAGTAGTTGGCCTTCTGAAAAATACTGTATGTGTTAAACAGTGTTGGTTGGTTGAGTCTCCTTTAGCATGAACCACTGCATCAGCCTGTTTTTATCTTGAAATAATCACAGCCTCCATCTCTTATGGATTGTTGGGTCTTGTGTCTCTCACTGTCCTCTTAGTGATTCTCCATAGAGCTCAGGTGAGGCATGTTTCCTGGTCAGTCCATATTTGTATGTGTGTGGTGACCCCTGAGCCACCACCTTCAGCTGCAGTCAGTGTCCTGCTTTACTTCCATATGTACGCTGACAACACACAATTTTATATGCCAACGCATAACCCTAGTCCATTAGACTCAATGGGTCAGTGTGTCCATGGTAGCAGTGAGTGGATGGTTCAAATTTCCTCCATAGTCTGATAGAAATGGTGGAAAAACCATAATTTCTTGCCATAAAAGTGGGAGGGGTCAAATAGATTCAATATGGCTAAACACCACAGATCATGAGATTAATGTCTCATGATACGAGATACAAGACAAAGAAAAACAGATGCTCTTATTTTTAGTATGTTGTAATACTTTCTATGAAGATGTCTGTAAAGTAAAATACTTATCCTGACCAAATCTAGAAAAATGGATCACATCAAACAAGGACTTAAATCACTGTACTTGATTGGTGTTTATCAAATAATTGATTAAGAAACTCTTCTATTTGTCTTTAACGCAGTAAAAGATTTTGAGTGGAAATGCATTTCTGAGTTCCTTGTCAGAATCATCTAGACCCCTCAGGTCTTCAGAGAACTGCTTTTACTCCAGAAACTAAACAAGAAACAAGACAAAGTGGCAACTAGTTTCTTCAAACTTAGCAAAAGTTGTGTGACCCTGGGACCCTGCCCAAAAATTAAGTGCCAGAGTAACATGTCTACTTTGACAATTTTTAAAGGGTCAACTCTGAGATACTAATGCATGTAGGTCTTGTAAATCCCATCACACGACATTGTAAAGAAATATGTAGTATTTTCTTTGTAGTGAGTAGTTTTCTTACCCTCGGTCACCAGTTCTCTTCTCCGAATGCTGAAGGCTACTGGACCTTTGATGGTAAATCCAAGGTAGAAGGAGACGTGACCTGATCTGCAGAGACAATCCCTTCGGTTTGCGTCTACCTCAACTTCGGTGCCTCTGAATCTTGCATAGACTCTGTAGTTTCGCACCACTCCTTCAACTTTGAGAAGGCGTTCTTCAACTATGGAATCTCTGAAGATGCTCTCATTCTTCCAGTTTGTGTTTGATTCTTGCAGTGCATCTTTGGTCCACAAGATCTCAAGAACCCGTCGGTGAACAAATCTGTTCAAGCTTACGCCTGGTCCAAGAAAAAACAGAGGTCGGAGGTATCTTGATCTAAACATCGTCTTGTATTCTTGCTCAAAAGCATGACTTGCACTTTTTATTAACTGATGGAGATCAGGAACAGGTTTGTCTTCATTTGTAGGCCAAGACAGAAGCAGAGAGAGAAGATGATATTCTGCTTGTGTGACAGAGGACGGTGGCTTTCTTAGTTTTAAAGCATTTTTATAATCATAACTGGATATTGGCTTGTTTTTGTTTGAAAGCATGATAGTTGCAAGTATAAAGTTGACAAAAGCATCAGTATTTGAGTTTTTTCCTTGTGAAATTTCCCTCCACCACTCTATGATATATTCAATGTGTGAGGTGCATGTTCGGTCTAGACATGAGAGGACCCCAGCAGAGGTGATGGCCAGTTTCTGCTTCAGTTTTTGGAAAGTCTGTTGGAGTCTGTCATTGTGTTCAGGGACAGAGTCTCCAACATACTTTTTGTAGCATGCTGAAGCTTCTCTAGAAACATAAGCTTTGTCTTTTCTCAGGACAGACTGTGAATAAGTGAGGAAGGTGTCAAAGAATTCCATTTTTTTCTCAACTTTCTCCCTGAGATTCTCTATGAGGTCCCTGAACCTAAAGAGTTTGTTGTCTCCCAGTGATTCCAGGACTGAGCCCATCGGCACATTCTTTGTAAGCACTTCCTTCCAAGTCTTATTTTGGATGAGGAGTAAGTCAAAGAGAATGTTACAGACCTGCAGGAAACCAAACTGCCCTCTGGTGTTTAAACCCCACAGGACTTTAGATTTCTCATCTTCTGTCAAACTTTTCCTGTGTTCCTCTTCAGCAAGTTTTTCTTCATGCTCAAAAGCTTCAATGGCCTTCTGGGCCAACTGCAACAGTTCTCTTGGTTCAATTGAAAGCTTTTTGTTCCTCAGATGGTTTTTATGAACTTGGCCCAACGTGTCAGCAATAACGGATTTTTTGGGGTCACGTTTTATTGCCTCTTTTGCCCAAAATTCAGCTTCCTTGTAGTCTTCAAGTTCTCCATAATAAAGCCTGGCAAGTGCCTGGGGGAACAAAGAGTTCTTATCAAACTTCTTTGATGCAACCTTGAGAACCGATGCACTCTGGTTTTTATCTTCTATCTCGTTAATGTGTAAAATCAGAGTAGAAAATTTCTCCAGATCCGAGTCTTCAATTGACCCATCCTTTTTATGCTCTCGTTTTGTCAGCAAGTCCTTGATGAAGCCAAGCAAACATGGAGAAACCTCATCTGGACAAAATCGGAGCAAGAAGTTTCTCGCCGTGTCACTTCTGGGCACTCCTGCAATAGCCAGTAGTTCAGTGCAATGCTTTGCAATCATTGGATGAGCCATCCGGATTCTTTTCTCACAACTTTTGCCATGTTGAAAAGAGATAATGAGATGACTGAAAGGCTGCATTCGGGTCACCAGTGAAAGGTCACCCTGCAGGGAGTTGTCATGTCTGAGGAAGTCTAAGCAGTCAGACTCTAGTAGATAGGAGCCTGGTACATAGGCATTCAGCAAGGACAGGAAGGACAAAAGTTGGGTCTTCAAGGGTTTCTTTTTCCTTTCAACCGTGCTAAGGACAGCACATGCTTCTTGGATATAATCCTGTGAGAAATTACTGTGTAGTATGTTGAAACCATGGAACTGGGAGGCGTTGGCTCCGTATTTTCGGCTGAGCTCTTCCTTCTTGGTATCCAGTTCTTCCTTTTCAGTGTCTGAGAGGGTTCTTTTGAGGATGACGTAGTCAGAGTCATGACCCTTCATGAAGCCCTCTTGTTCTCTGTAGTGTTCAGTTTTGAGGACGGCGTGGTCACTTCTCACACAGATGAATAAAATTACCACAGGAATATCAACATCTATCTGCTGTTCTTCAATCTCTGCCATGATGCTGTCCTGAAGATGCTCCAAAATGAACTCTTCATTTATCAAGAGCAGCACAGTGTTGAGATCATCTTTGCCGCCTCCAGTAAAAAGGTGAACAACTTCCTTTGCAATCTTTGTGCACTCTAGAGGAGAACCCATTAAGGCAGCGCATCTGAGGGTTTTTCTCATCTCCCATAATACTTGCATGGCCAGTGTGGTTCCCCCACATCCTTGCTGGTGAAGCAGTTTAACTGTTGGTGTTCCAATGTAGTTTCTCCGTTTGTGAATCTGCTGCACAAGTCTTTTATACCCATCTCTTTTGATGAATGAAGATCCTGCGCCATTTGACTCAGCCAGATCACTGATGTGAAAGTTTAACCATTCAGCTGGTGCTCCTCTGAGAAACTTCTCTTCTGCTTGTTCAGCAGTTTCTTGATCTATGGTCTCTTCTTCAAACTGATCTGCATAAATGACATCCAAAACAGTAAAGAAATCTCTGATTTCTTCCGAAAAAAGCTTTTTGCCTGCAGATGTGGGCAGTGCTGTTTTTCTGGACATTTTTGCCTTGTTCACCTGTAGATGAAAGACATGCGAGATTTGTGAAACTGCAAAGTAAAACATCATTACAACAGATATTGCTTCAGTAATTTTTTTTTTTTTTTACCTATTCTCAGTAGGAACTTTGTTTCTGAGTCATTCCCAGACCACACATAGCCGGATATCTGAGGGGGAAAGAATACATTTTTATGCCTTTTGGCCTTTCATCCACATGAAAAGTGTTTTATATCACTAAAAATGATTACTTATGAAAACTACAACCAAAGTGGAAACTTGAGAAAACGCTAATTGTTAATTATTATTATTTTAGATTTTATTATGCTAATTAAAAGTAGTTCAACCTATATATCTGTCCACACAAATGCACCTGGCACTATATTTAATCTCTAACAAGAAGTTGTGCTTCTTTTGAAGCAATCTGATTGACTGGCAGGTTTGACAGGTTTTAGTTTTGCGCTACACTGCCCTCTATGGGTTTGACCTGTTTAAAACATCACTGAAGTGTGGGCGCCTTCATGTGGATATAACTTTTCTGAAAGCGATCCTGTGTATAATATTACTTTTTAAATCAATGTGATTGAGATATTTGTTTTTATTAAGACCCAGTTATCTGCGTAGAAGACCTTAGAAGCATATTCAAAATGAAGAAAAGCGAATACTGGCAGATTCTGAATTATTGAACATCGTGTATTTTACTGAATGCCAACAACAAAGTAAAGACATGAAACACAAATGTTCAACTGTTGAGAGCCAGGATTTACAGAAATGCATTTACATTTTTTTTTTTTTTTTTTGGTTGAACACCTGTGATGTGGTGGTTTCTGTAGATTTTGCTTCACTTCAGACTGTATGGAAGCTACAGTGAGCTCTGGTACCCTATTACCCTGATCAGGGAATCGAATAGCTGCCCCACTTCTGATTTGGAGGAAAGTTTCTGTCCAACCCATTTAGGATTAAATAATTAATGAATGAGGCAGAGAGTCTCTGCAGTCACAAATAAACATTTTATCATCAAATCCACAACATGTAGATCTCATCTATGACTGATTCATTGGGTCATTCATTTCCAAGCCTAAAATACAACATGAACATAATCAATAATGATCAATCTTTTAATATTTATTACCAGGTGTCTTTTAACAGTTAAACCTTTAATTCGCCATCCGAAAGCACGACTAACGGATGTATATTATTTTCAAATTTAATCAAATGTAACATTCATCACTTAAGAAATAAAAATATAAATTTATACTTTAAGAAAAATCACGGAACTGTTGAATTTCTGAATGTACCAAATTTTCATTTGGAAGCGTTCTTGTAATAAAGCAGCTGGCATAACGGTGAGAGAATATCTGAGCTAAGTTACGTCTCTAAAATGACTCTGTTCAGTCTTGCTAGTTTGATCAACCCTCTTGATCCAGTTTCTACTCTGTTCCCATATTTGGGTGTCAAAGTTCAAGGAAAGTACATCCCTTTTTGTTTAATGTGGTCTCTTTTAAGACCTTGGAGGAAATTAACTCTACTGTTTGTTTAAACAGCTACGTCATTTATGACGGTACTAACATAACAGATAAAATAAAATTTGACAGAATCCCATGAACAAAGGATCCCGTAAAAGAAAAGGTGACCAGAGGACAAAGTTTTGCACTGGCAAATTTCAAGTGTTCAGCAGAAATCTTATCCATACACAAACCAAAACATCACAGATAAAGTTCTTGAACTTTACTAATTAAATTATCAGGTGTTTTATAAGGTTTTCTTACATGCATAACAGAAAATGATATAGTAAAGGGTATATTATTCAAGTTTGGAGGCCTAGATGTTCCTCCAGTCATGGACTGAAATGACTTTTCAACAAACTCAGTGATATGAGATTGTTCTACAGTAAAGGAAGCCATTACTCATAAACTCTGAAAAAAAAAAATCTCTGTAATATTATATAATTTGCGCTTACAAAGAGCCTGTGGGCCACACTCATCAACAATTACAGAGAAGTTTTCAGTTTGTTGATTCCATGACAATTCACAAAAAATGTTGCCTCGACACGTTTCAAAAAGTCAGTTGATTCTGTGTCACATACAGGTAAGTTGAGTATTTCCTGCTTTGTCGATCCTTCTGACATAAAATGTGTAAAAACGATGTCTTCTCACTTAGAGAGCAGTTGCTCAGTGATTTCAGCTTCCTGCTTATTTTGTCTTTCTATTTTGTTTCCATGGAGCTACAGTAGCTGGCAGGTAAAAATCAAGAATGTTAACAAGCATGAAGTTAGCAATTCATATCACACAGCAATGTAAGAGTTTCTTTTTAAATTTAGGTAATGAAATTGAACTATTTAAGAAATGTTCCAGATTTTGGGCACACAGAAAAGCCTAGAATCACTATAAATAAACCTGATGATAAGCTTTATGTTTATTTACAAATTGTGTAAAGTTTTTTCTAGGGTTGCACCAATTGGAGTTTTCTGTCCGATCGCCGATTTTTAAAAAGCCTGACCTGCCGATTCCGATTTTGGCAGATATCGATTTTTTATTTTCTTTTGTCTGAAATGTTGCTACATATAGAAAGAAAGTCACTGAGTTGTCAACAGTGGGGTGACGACTGTTAACTGCAGACATGAAAACATGACCTGGTGGGCGGGGCCAGCAGTTAAACTTCTCTCATAGAAGAGGACAGTGGTTGACTTTTAGACCGTTGGCAAGGTAAATAAGACTGGTGGATAACATTGGCTTCACATTTATGTATTACCAATCAGAAAAAAAATCTGGGCCAATTTATCGTAGCACCCTTTATTTTGACATCTTGTTTAGAAACCAGAAAAGGATGAAGTGAACTTTTTTGGTTTTCTTAGGAGCCCTCTGCTTTAAGAAATGATATATTCTAAGGTTTTTAAACCCTCCACTAATTCCATAGTATGGTTATAGCTTAAGTTATAATTTTTTGCACATAGATTATAATTTGCTGCATTGTAACAGGAAGTTCTTCATGTTCTCTCCAGGTCCTCCATCTTCCTCTACTGTCTGAGTAAGACATGACAGTTAGCTTCATCGGTCTCTGTAGTTTGTCTTCTGTGTCTCTGTGTTGCCCTGTGGAAGACTGGCCATCTGTCCAGAACTGACCCCACCTGAAACCCAATGACCGCTGGAGATACCCACCAGCTACCCCAAAGCCCTGCAGGGAGAAGCGGACAAACGGCGCATGGATGGATGTTTTTCTTAGCTAAGTGTCTGCTAGCTACTTCAGTTAGCAGGCTCTCTGCCTGGAACAGATATTAGGCTATAATTGATATTTTTTAGATCTATAGATTTCATCCCTTGTGGGTTAGATTTAGATTACTTTGAATCCTGCTAAAAGCTAGAACTTTCTTTTCCTGTCACTCTATTTAGCCTGCTTTTTTTTTATTGAACTTGCATTTTGGATTGCACTTATTTTGGCTCTAAGCCCAGATTACAATAAAAATAAGTAAAGATATACCACACACCAAACAATGGATCATAGTAAATGTAGTAAAATATTGTCAAGTAAACAGAGTCCAGTCTAACTACATCAGATAAAAGAGGTTGATGCTTCAAGTCTAACACTGAGCTGTGATTACTGCCTAACTACATAATCCTGAGTTAAACCCTGCACTGATCTGTTGCCAAGGTAAGCCTTTTAAATAGACAAATGTAATATACACTCTGATGCCAAACTCGTTAGAAATAATCAGAGGTTGTATTTTATAAGGTGTAAAAATGTACCAAGTTCTTACGTTTTCGGAGAAGTCTCTCAGGCTCTGTCTGCCTCCGTGAAGTCGGTGCCTCTTCTCTCTGACAGCAGAGCAGAAATGAAACCAGAAACCACTTGGGGAAGGCACTGCTGCTTGTCTGACACGGCTGGTATGCAAAGGGAGTGTCAGCCACTTTGAAGATGATCATTTCAGGAAAAATGAAAATAAGCAAAACAATTGAATCACCTCCACATTATGTTCGGAAAGCTGTCAGTAATATTTATGTTACGAAACAGGGTTTCTGCTTCTTAAAAAAAAAAAAAGAAAAAAAAGAAAGAAAAAATAACGAATTATTTCACTTTCATTTCTAGGGAACAGAAAAAGAAGTGGCGCAGGTTTGTGAGTCAGAGTGTCCACAGTTAGATTAGTTCCTACATGCTTTGAATGCGGCATATTTGCTAAACAAATTCGTGTGGCTGTGTACTTCTTCTACTAACAGGAAGTGTTTTGTTTTCATTCATGTTTATGGCAGAAAAGTATTGATGTGTCCCTCATGTGATACATATAAAGACATTACAACTTGCATGAATTCATTCATACACAGAAATGCATACATACACATAAATATATCATATATTGTCTGAATCAAACCATAGAAAGGGCTGATGGGCAGTAGCCCAGGGCAGCAATTTGGAGGGAGTTGGAGGTGGGACATTCTTTTTCTGTTCTTTTTCTCTATTTGTTTCTATAATGCATGTCTTGCATTGCAGTTTATATAAAAATCATAAGCTCATATCATGAATTCCACTACTATTTTGGGGATTTTTGTGTCACAATACTCAAGTATTTGAAAATTATGAAGGTATAGCACAATTTTTTGGGACATAATACATGTATAGATAGAAAAGGCTCTTAATGCTTTGGGATTTGAGCAGCTGAAATGTTTTTAAACACAAGACCATTCAGGGCTTTACAGACCACCAGTTTTTTTTTTTCTTTTCTTTTTTTTGTCTTTGTTTAGTTTTTTAATTATGTTTATTAAGAAATGGAGTCGGTAATGACTGGTGTAATGTGATTTATTTTGGCCAGTTATTTTTTCTTCATGAGGGCTGGTCTCCTGTGTCTCAGCATTAACACACCTGAGTCCAACAATAAGGTAATTAGCACTGAGCTAATTACACTGACCTACACTGAGGGTGTAATTGAGCTATTTGACTCAGGTGTGTTGGACCAGGGGAACGCCCAAAAGTTGCTGGACACGACCCTCGAGGAATGGATCTGAGGAACCCTGGTCTGATATTACCATAGAGATACCATAGTGCTCTATAATGTGGCCTAATAAGATCATGTAGATGTTGAATAAAAGTGGTCTGGGAATGGAGCCCTGAGGTACCCCACGGGTTGTTTTGCTTGCTTTAATTTATGATTACCTGTTCAGCACAGGATCACATAAATCCTGTCTGCTTTTCCATTCTATCAGTTACAATGTTATGATCAAAGATATCAAATGCGGCGCTGAGATCCAGATCACCAAGACAGACTAGACACCAACTAACTTTTAAATTAGGTTAGCGGTGGGCCTGTCATTACTTATTACTAAGGCATCAGCTTATGAAATATTTACTATCTGCAAAAAACAATTAAGGACAACTGTTTCAGTCAGAGAAACTGAATTCAAATTACTAAATTAATCTAGATTTACATCTTTGGTGAAAGTTCAGGATGGATTAACAATAGTCACTGTGACAGTCTGGCTCTTTTGAACTCAAGAATTTAAATATTAAGATTTTTTTTTTGTAAATATCAAACTGAATCTGACATCCAGTTGTTTTTTTCCCCTCTCACCTTGTCTACACTTTCTCTTTTGTTTCACTTAAAGAGGAAACTTTCCTTAGTTCATGCAGCATTATCCCTCTTGGATTTCTCCAACACATCAGGTTTTAGCTCGGACTTCAAAACATTCCCCAGAATCGGATCAACAACTACAGACATCCGGCCTTCATGGATTCATGGATCCATGGATCCATAGACACTGGGAGGAGTGGAGTATGGCACTGGATCCAGTTGAGTTAATGGATGTAGCATCCAGTCAGTTTTTAAAAGGTCAAAACAGATGATTAAATGATGATGTATTAAAGCCATCCTCATCATTCATCAACTCATTACATCAGCACAATTCTTGTCATTAACATTTCAAAAAACATAAATATTTCCAGGTACTCAAATAAACTTCAATCCCAGCTACTGACCTTGTTCCCTTGTCAACTGAAGCTAAAATTTAATTGATATTTATCCTTTTTGTCTGTTTTCCTGCTAAACCTTTCTGTTTATTACGATTAACCAAGGCAGGTAGAACTGCATTCAGTTACCATAGATACCTTGACAGAAAGTTACCAAAATATAAGAATATAACCTTGACAAGAACTATAGTGTATTTAACATGATTTCATACGATGATCATCCTCACTGAATCGTCAGTGTTCCTCAGATTTACTTTTTCTTTTTTTATCAATTAGTAGATAAAAAACCAACATTACAGGCCAGCAAACAACAGAGACAATATTTGACCTACATACACATATATACTATAAACTCCTTGGTTTCTAACACACATCGTCATATTCTCCTGTTGTCCTGGTTTTATGTATGGTTTGTTGGTTGCTGTTTATTAATTGCAGTTAATTAACCTGCAAATGTTACCTGGAACTAACTGTGGTGAACCAAGTGGTTTCCCTTCAGCTGCACCAGACACACCCAGGCCAGAGATCCAGCACATGGTCTGTGGAAAAGACGTTCTGATAGTTTTCAGGGTTGACCATAATCAGTTTCAGCTCTTACCTCACAGTCATGGTCTTTAAAATTTCATTAAACGTTTATTAAGGATGAAGTGGTGCCTTGCAAATAGTTGCATTTTTGTCTTTTTATTCTCTGTGTTAAATTTTTTTTTACCAAAATATAAATTTGGATAAAAATCTAATCCCAAGCACATTTCAGTCTTGTTTTGGTTTTATATACTCCCTATATACGTTTTGGTTTTTGCATGTCTTTGAAAAGAAAGTAAACATTTTTGCACAACAAAATCTGCTTGCTTTAGAGAAATGTAGGTCAAACATTCAACATTTTACTGTTCTACTTTTTTTTATTAGTCTAATCTATTCTGAGATTAAAGGCAGAATTCTTATTCTTTTTCTCAGTGGCCCTAATCTTCTTCCGTAGGTTTGGTAGCTACTAAGACGTTTCTTAAGGATGGGAATCATTTTTTACAAAATGCTAATATTAATATTATTTAGTATTATTTAGTAAATAATTAGTATTATTTTAATACAGAATTGACTTCTTTTGAACAGATCCAGTTGTTAGTCATAAGTTTCTATGTGATCTGGCAAGAGCTCAATAAAAACATTGTGAAACTAAGATGAAAATTTTTAATTTTTCTAAGTGTATTAGAGCTTGTTTATGCTTGCTAACACAGCTGCAGTTTTTAAATGCTTGCATTTCCTAAAAGTCACATTCTATTCTGACCAACAACAACCATGCCGGTCTTCTTTAGTTGTAATGATCATAATTCATTTAAAATTGTTGTTCTGTGCCAATTTATATAGTTTTGTGTTGCTGTAAAAAGACAACACTGATATAACAATGTATTTTTATTTTATGTTACAATCATTGGAAGATATCAAGTCCATATTTGCAGTCAGCTTCTATGCACCAAAGATCTGGAAGAAACTTCCAGAAAACTGCAAAAATGCCGACACACTGAGCTCCTATTAACCAAAGCCGACACCCAACTTTAGAGTTCAATTTGATTAGTAGCAACTGGAACGCAGATCAATATAGTTTAAGTACATTTTATATACTATTGATTTTGATTGCATTTGACAAATATTTGCTTCTTTCATAATTAGTTACACCATAAATACAATATAGTGGTTAGAAACTATGTATTATCACTTTTACAGTAGTTAACTTGTTTTTTAATTTAAAGTGTTCTAGCTTCCTACTGTGTGTTTGAGCTATTATATTGGAGTTAACTGTGTGATCCCTAACCTTGAATTATGTTTCCACAGCTGCTTTTTTATCTACCGGAACACTCCTTACTTGAGAAACTGCCTGTGTGCAGAAGCAGTTTGTTTCTCCCATCTTGCTTTCCCATCCTCCCTCTTTTCCTTGATAATAAAAGACGAGCTCTAACTGGAAGTTATCAGAACGCGCGGTGGGCAGCTCACTGGAGCGGTCCGCTGCGTCTTCTCCTTTCATGAAAGCTTGGTAAAAACTCACATAAGTTGTCTGTGGTTCATTTTACATAGGTTGTCGAAAAATACCTATCGATAGTAAATCACTTTGAACTCCATTGTTACCGAAATGTGCCATACAAAAAAACTTTACTTGATTGGTTTAAAGGCTGTGGTGTTCATGTCATGAATCTTGGATTGGGAAATTGACGTTACATCTGTGAAACAATATAGATCTTTACTAATAATGACTTTTCTCAATGCAAGTCAATCCTAAAGAAACTTTTGATGTCTCATTTCATCAGGTCTCTGAATTCATTAGTTATCTAAGGTATCCTCTCAGCTACATTAACAATAAAACATCCACCAGGCAGAACAACTTTGGTTAGCAAATATATTTTAATATATAATATTTATATTCATTTTAGCACAATGACAAAAATGGCATAATTTCAGTTTAGTCTCATAAATCATGACAAAAAAGCCATATGATTATTTCTCCCTCTTATCTATTACAATCACTGTAAAATGATCCTGAAGTACTTCTTACCCCCAGCAGAGGGCACTCTTACAGACAAGTGGTAACAGCATTGAGCCGATGGTGTCTAACGTGGTTATGTAAGCGGAACGTGAACGAATAATTAATGTCGCTCCTTGTAAATTAAGCACACCTGTGTTAATAGCGCTGGGAAAGAGCCGGGTCACTTTATCGTCTCAAACCAAATCAATTGTGTACAATATTGAACAGCAGCACATCTACATGACAACTTTTATTTTAGGAATGTTACGTTCTAACTAACATAAGAACAAGACGAACTGCCGCTTGCTGCACCATTTGAGGGTAATGCAATTCAAGAAACAGGCAAGCAGGAAATGAGAAAAATCAGCTGACTGAATGAGATTAGAGAGACTAAAAAAAATAAAAAATAAAAAAAAACTTGCGCTACCCAAAACGTTTATAATCGTATTTTCTCAAGAGTACAACAAAAGTATGCATAAGTGATGTCGGCACACTAGTTCTGTCCACACACAAAAACTCACATTTCAAAAAAAAATATTAAGATTGCCATCAAAGCTCTAAATCCCATCACAGGAATGTTTTCAGCCTTAAGTGAAACCTCCCATCCCGACACAGTCTGACAAACTTAAAACTACTTTGAAGTGACGTAAACTACGTCACTTCAAAGTAGCTTCTTCTCATGGCTATCGCAAAAACACACACACTCGCTCGCGCGCCCCTCAGATAATCTCTGATTCAGCCACAAACTCTTACCGGAAAACAAGATTGTTTTCCAGGAACACCGTGACATTTGCTAAATGTCGACCACATGCGTCTATGTCCGTCAGCCCAGCTACCTGCAACTCAACTGAGTTGCAACGTGTGCAGGTAATACGAAATTTAATTCTACTGCTTTGAAAAGAAAGAATAAAAAACACTAGTTTGTTGCTGTGCAGCTTCAACCAGCACTCATTACAGTGGTAGTTGGGTTAAGAAATAAATTATACATTTACAAAGGTTGTATTGTGACATTTTCACTTCATACCGTGCCAACTGTGAATTTGCAACAATTGATGCCTTCCATGTTAAAAATCTTCATATTTTGCTCAGGTTAAATCTTAAATATTTTTTCTCCACATCTCTAACCATCACTTACTCGACTCATTTCAGCTTAAAGCTACCTCCTCTTTTCCTCAAACACACACCCTTCGACTAGTCACTAAAATTTACCATAAACCATAAAGCAGCAAATAAAAAACACCCTGAACAGCATATTGTATAAAGAAATATTGTGTTAACAAATGAACTAGTAATTTGTAAGTAATAGAAAAGGGTAATAAAAGGACAACCTTGTTAGCATTTGTTATTTTTGTTGCTTAAATATTTGATTTAAAAGATTTAGCTCACCTAACCTACTCAATGATTTTATCAAGCTAACTAGCTATAAAATATGTTGTTAGCTAGATGTGTAGCATATTTAGTTTTGAGTTTACTTCAATTAAAATCCATTATGCTCATTTCCAGCTCAATAGTTTTATCCTGTGATATCAATAGGAAAGATTTGGATAGTTTAGTTTCAACAGTTTGAGACTTCATCCCCCGTTTTCAGAGCTAACATGCTAGCAATGACCAAAGTAGTAACTTTTGCCAAAACCTTCATATTTTTGTCATGATTTGGAAACTCTGAATAAAAGAAAATTGTTGTACAAGCAGTGACCACGACACATCTCATCAAAATACAACACAGTTGAACATAAAGTTACACATTGGAAAATACAAATAAATGAATACCACTTATTTCTTTTTTTTTTTTTTTTACCTTTGAAAAACCATCACCCAAAGCTGAAACAGCAAATCAGAAATGAAGAAAGTAACAGAAATTAATACAAGGTCTACATGGTTTTTAACCAACCCCTTGACATGTTTCCAGTTAGTAAAACAAAATCAAGACATGTAAAAACAATATATAGGCATTAAATAAATTAATCAATTTAAAAACAAACACTGCGACATACATCCAAAATACATATTTACAACCAATTAAAATGTAAAGAAAAAAAAAACACAGTCTCATTTTTTTAAGGGAAAGTATTGGAATGGATTTTAGTCAACTGTTAGCATCACATGCTAAATACGTCCAAAGCATGTTTGCCTCACACCTTGGTTCTAATTATGTATTCACCTTAAACACAATAGGCTTATACTTTTGCAGCATTTACCGAGCTGATATGTACTTTGTACATGGAAATCCAAATTTGACATCATCTGTGGCTGATATGTTGATATTATGCGCCAATGGCTACACAGAAAATAAGCTAAGCTACGTCAAAAATATGAGTTGCGTTGTGTTAAAAGTCGGAGGGACTGTGCTATTTATGGGAGTGGACTTTAAGGAGCAAAACTTGGTGTAAGTAATCTTCAGGAAAAACAACAACAAAAAAAAGCTCAGCATAGCCACATTTTGATGGAAACGCGGTTTCAAAAAATGTTCAAACCAAAGCGTTCATCAGGATACCATGAGGCAGCAAGAGATTTGCAAAATCTATACAAAAAAAGAACAAAAACAAACAGTTTAGTTCACGGCTAATTGAAATTCTATTTGAGAGAGACGGGGAAAAAAAGAAAAATCACACATTGAAATTCACAAACTGGTATTCAAAACCTACTTCAAATAAAAGAAGGTAAAATTGTTGGCTCCTAACCTCTTTTAGTGATATTGTGTCAAATATTGGAAACACATGCAAAGAAAAATCTGTCTTTTGGTGTGGTTTGTACAAATAGCCAAACTTGTTCAACAGAACTGTTAAATGGCAGTTTGACATTTAGCCAAGCCAGCGTGCATTGTAACACTGGGAATAAGCGTTATGCACAGTTCATCGCCACACTGCCAGATGGATTCACTTTGTGTTCAACAGGCCCAATCCAAAGAAGAGCCAACACCAATTCACCTAGTGTTTGGTCCAGCAAGGGCAAGCCTGGAAACTGGGGAGAAAAAAATCAATAATTTGACACTTCATATGTTCAACATGCTGTTTTTAACACATGTAGTCCATATTTGGGATATTTGACTACTACTTGTTAAATTACATGTAAAAAGTAGCCTCTGCCTCAAATTTCAAGACGATTCAAGACTTTGTTGTTATTGTTCCCTATTCACCACTTTACAAATTTGTCGTTTTCGTACCAGTAGGATTTTTCAGTTCTAAAAAAAAAATTGCCACCAGTTGTATCTTAACAACCAAGATTGTAATCATTCCCAACACCAGGCTTTTTCGACAACCACTGAAATAAAGCAGAGCCAATTATTTACCAATGCTTGGCTGTGTGATGTAATATCAAATCGTTAGAGAGGAAAATACAGTTAAATGAAATAGCAGGGGAGATTTGAGCCTTTTGGTAATTATTAGTCTGAATTTTCCACAATACCAAGACAAATACACTGACATGCATTTGTTACACAAAGGTATGACGTGGTTATTTGTGAATACGAGATACGAACTGGTGATGATTAAGTTACCAAAAAAAAAAAAGTTAAAATTACCTAAATTATGCAATGTCTTTCTCAACAGTGAAACAATAATATTTTCTCGATTTAATGCCTTCAAGCCAAATTTGATACTTAATAATAGATTTAAATAGCAAAAATATATTACTAACAATTGAGTCAGTTATTAAAATGTGAAGTATTGGAAAACTTAAAGAAAATTAAATGGATGCAGGAAGGCAGCAAAAGTAGTATCCAGTGCCAAAACATACAAAGGTTTGTTTTTACCCCAGTTTCCAGCTATTTTCCCCCTTCCTCTTTCTAAAGGTGTGTACTGTCAAGTTTCTACGACCAAAAGTCACATCTTTTGCAAAGAGATCATGCAAATTTAATATAAAACAAGCCTTGGTCCTGTCAAAGACCCGGGCGAAGGACAAACAAAGAATTCCATTCTGTAAAATTGCAGTTTGTGAAGTTTTTTTTCTTACAGACATTGATGCATAGGATACAAATCTGTCCAGCAATACAATACAAGTCAAGCTATATAAAGTAAAAACAAAACAGATCACACAAATCGTGATCCAAACGAAACGTCTCGATCGTTGGCACTAGGGTAGAATTGGAGCATAGTGGCAAAGGAATACAAGCGAGAATAGAGTCAGTGCTCAGGTAAATAACTAGTCATTACAACTGAAAGATCTCGATGCCTCAGTTTTAAATCCCACAGCTTTGAGGACAACAAAGAAAATAGACCACACACATTCTGTACTCACCAACACTGAAGTCCTTAGCAAATCTTTAAAAAGAAAAATCGCACAGCTCTCTTTAAAATGGAGAGCTGCTTTGATTGACCTAACGCGTGTGCCGCCGACACCCGTCGCTGCTTTTCACACGCCTGAACGATCACAGTTGTGGAGAAAAAAAACAGAATAAAAATTCAGGGGGAGTAAACGCAAAAACTCTGCTAAGGCTTCGTCGTGGGGAGAAAAGATACACAGTGTTCAGAAGAGTGGTCATTAAAGTTTAGATTCAACAGTCTGCTAGCTTTTCTTTTCGTGTCGGTGCATGGCGGAAATGGCGCAGTCCGATAATGAGCCGCTGTGTGCGTTATAGGGACCGTTGAAGTTTGAGTAAGGAATTTGAATGATCACGTTAAACTGATTTTCTTTATTATTTTTCCTCTCAGAAGCCTTGAGTAGTCTTTCAAAATACACTGGTCAATTATTTTCTGAGCGACAAATACAATGACAACGGAGATGCTTAAAACAGGCTACATAACGAGAAAACCAACTACGATGTCCAACTCTCCCAAAATGTACGTATGGATAATGTAGTCCAACTTCCCTTTGCTTACAAAGAGATGTTAGATAGTTTGGGATTAGCTGAACTTTTTTTGAAACTAGCTACACTAACTGAACCTATATGTGGTTCTTGCTAGAGCTAGAGTTTGCCCAAAAGAGCATCAACTGTGGATCATTATATTACTTCTACTATATGTTCTTGTAATATATTATTTATTTACATCTCTAACCTGTCCCTAAAAAGAACATTCACTCTGACTGGTCCCAATAATGGAAAGTTCCCTACAAAAAGGGATCTTCCACTGCGAAGAAATAAATGCTGCAGCTAAATATCTCCTGTAAATAACTCTTTGAAGTGACTATAAGCTAAAGGCAAATATCGGCAATTTTAAATATGTTTCACTAAAATATATTTTAGTGAAACATATTTTCACTAAATATGTTTAGTGAAATATGTTTTGCTCTTGAAACATGACCTCATTAATCATGTTAGAGTGAAGGGAATGCTCAGAGCCTTGGGGGAACAGAGACTCTTCCATTGATAACATTTGATATTAGCATTTAGCTTCAAGTAACTTGATAATGACGTAGTAAGGAACAACTAGATTTGTGGAGACATATTTTCCCACGAGCCACGCCCTGGTATTAGGAAAGCTCCCCTGTAGCTAGCTTGAAGGAGATAGCTTAGCTCAGCTTACTGTATTGAAACAGGGAGGCAAAAACGACTCAATCTTTGCTCAAGTTTAGCACTAATGCTAACTCTTGGCTAATCGACAGATGTGAATTTGGCATCTAGACTATTCCTCTTAACACAAACACGCTCGAATATTTATTCAGCTAGCTACAAGCTAACACAAGCACCTTCACAGAAAAAAACAACAATGTGTAAGATATTTTTTTAACCATTGAACCTTACTTAGTGGTTATCTTCTGAAACCGTTTTCTATCATCTAAAACACTTAGTTGTTTTAGTGCTCAAATATTAATATGGTCTTAAAAGTTTGGCTATGTTGTACAATAAAGTTAAATTTAGATAAATTAGCTTTAGCAAAGACAAAATATGAGTTGCAGTGAAGTATCACTGCACTTATTCCCACAAATATAATTTCATATCTTAAGTTCTGTAGGCTTTTCCAGAATTTCAGAATAAAATATAGCCTTGTAATCTTTTATTTTGCTTAGACACAGAGTCTGTAATTTCTGCTTCATCATGGGTTAGCCTAGTTTTTGTTTCATGCTTAATGACCTTTAAACGACATGAACACGCAACGTCACGAAACACTCATACAGAACTGACCCACTCAGCATCCAGGACAGACTTCAGTGTTCTCCTCACACACATACTACGTTGGTCCATCTCCAAATTTTATCTTGAAGTGTCTTTTTTTTTTTTCCCCCTCCCCCCTGCAACTTCCCATCCCCACCTCAGCTGGGGAAGGGACTGCGTCGCTACGATCTGATTGGTCAACGTTGTAGACAGCGTCTTGTGTGGTCCTGTGTCATTGAGTGTGATACCTAAGGAGGCAGGGATGCGGCAGGGGATGGTAGGGGAGAGTGTGTGTGTGTGCGTGCGTGTGTGTGTGTGTCTGGAGATGGTGTCGGGGAGGCTGAGGTGGGAGTGGTTAACAGGGCTGATGGAAAATGGCTGGTTGGACGATTTGAGTGCCGGAAGTGGAGAAATCAAGGTGCCAAGATTGGGACTCCGGACATTGACCTCATGCCTTTTTAGGAGGAGGCGCCAACTTGATGATTTCATCTTCAGAGGGCTGGCGGATGATGTCTTTGTTTTTCCAGATGTGAGTGAGTTGGAGAGAGCAGGAGACAGAGAAAGAAAGTTGTCAACATAAACAATAAACAAGTCAACACTTTCCTTGAATCTTTCTCTTCCTTCCAGAATCACTAATTCATGTAATAGCTCTTTAACGCTGCATTATGTAATAATGTAATATAAAATGTGCTTCAAAATGTAATCATTGAAACCGCATTATGTAATAATTGATGCAAAATGTAATAAAATCCATAGCAACATTATAACATTTTGTGCCGTTGATTACAAAATGCAGAACTTGTGTATTTTTTTTTCGTTTTAGAAATAATGTAATTTTGTGGTGCATTATGCCGTAAAAAAAAAAATCACAAACAGTTTGTGTTCATTCTAATCGTTATACTTCTATCATGTTGAAGATCCTATGTGCATTTGAATCAAAATTTTGGGCAATAAATGATGCATTTCTGGTCAGTTAGTTGCCTTTTCATCTTCAGTATTAACCTACATGTTGTTAAAGGAAAAACGATTCAAGATGCATTCAAGGATTTCAAGAAACTTTGCAACGATTATTACATAATGAGTTTTAAATGGTGTCTTATTAAAATTCAAAGCCTGATTTTATCACATTATAACATATTGTAGCGTTACTCCATAATGCAGCATTAAGTGCTCTACTTTTAGTGAAAAAGCTTTTGACTGACAGACCAAGCTTTTGTTTTTAAGGTATGCAATGATTTTAAAAAGTCACAGTTACATAGAGCTCTAAAATTTTCCAGCATACATTTCATAAGGTGAAAAGTTTTCATGGCTTTTCAAAAGAACTATGAAAGTTAGAATCTCTGTTGGTATGATAAGCAGCTTACTCCAGGTAAACACATGACAGAGAGTTTGCTCAATTTTTGTGTGCAAAACTAGAAACAAGAAAAGTGAGAAGTTTGCAATTTCATAATAAATGTTGAGAAAAGACCCCATACTACATAAATTTCCTTCTGTCACCAGACTAAGTTCCTTGCTTTTCAGTTTTTTTTTATATCCCCATCTGCTTTAGAGGCTTAACTTAGAACTGGGTTTTCACATAATAATCATCTGCATAGCTTTAAGTTAGTTTACTTTGGAAACTTATTAGACAAAAAAACAAAAACCTGTCAGAGAAAACTGGAACAAAAACCACAAATTCATTCTTGCGATTGCTTTGTTTAACCACTAGAGGGCAGACAGTGATCTTGTTTGGAAGACTGCTGCTCCTTTCATTTCTCAGTTTGATAATCCTTAACTTTGCTCTTTGTCTGCCTGGATGGAGATACAAGCAGAGGAGGCATGGGTAACAGGTGCTTAAATAAATGAAATCTTTTGTAGAAAGCCCATCATTTCAAATAAAAGCCAATTTGATATTTGGGACACAGCTGCAACACCTAGCATTGGCCACTTAAAGCCTGCCTCTGTATTTCATTATGCCTGACACTGAGGCGACTGATTTACTTTACACATCGACTTTAAATGTAATTAACAAGCCAGGATGTTTTTTATTGCCACACCACCCTTAGGTGTTATGTGTTTGAAACAGACTTATGCCAAAGATTCTCGTTCATAAGCCGCCTCCCTGCCTGTCCCTCCTCTGTGTGTATTTCAGGAACAGAGATGCCCTTCAAGGTGCTTTGCTGGAATCAATTTGCGGATCCCGTGAAGAAGGACAGAGGAGGAAAGAAGGCGAGAAAAAATCAAAATCAAAAACAGGACAAGTCTCAAGAAACCAGTCCCAGAAATGTCTAACTTTTTTTCTCACATTGTTGAATACACGCTTCCAGAATGTGCTTACCTTTGTATTTCTTGGCGGAGGGGATGCGTGTGAGCTTGGTGTCGATCTCATCGTCCTCGGAGATCTTGAGCACAGTGGTGCGGTACTCTATCACCCTGGTCAGCAGGTCTGGCCGTCGAGAGATCTCAAAGATGTGCTCGATGTAAGACAGGTTATCTGTTCGTTTAACCAAGATGGATTGAAGGTAAATCACATAAACAAGGCGGGCACTGTAAAAATTCTGGAATTTGAGCTTTTTCACCTTGGGCGAGCTTGTCGTTCTTCTCCAGGTAGCTAAACCACTCCTTGGAGGAGGTGATGTTGTTGCTCTGGTCTTCAGGGATGTCCTCCTTGCAGGCTGACTTGAGCTGCTCCAAGTCCTCGTTGGTTATGTTTTCAGACAGGTCGCTGAGCAAAGAGGTGTACTCCGCCATGGTCTGCTCAAAGTCAACAGATAAAAGAAGAGAGAAGAAGAAAGATTGTTAGGCAGATTGAAACGTACACCACAGCCCACCGACTTCCCAGATTCCACAGTGGAAAACAGTCTTCGCTAATGACAATAGCATACTACCAGGGTGAGCCCTGAAAAGCCAAAACACAAATGCCTTCTTTTATGTGGGCCTGCTTAATGTTTTTCTTAAAAGGCAGCTGAAAGACAAAGATTGATCCAAGGGACCAACCAGAGCAAAACACAGGTTGGAACTTTAATTAAGAAAAACCCAAGGGGCAGATCGATTGTACTCAACAACAAAGGAAGGCTTCAGTGTTCTAGGCTTGTTCAATTAAACTGGCAAGATCCTACAATTCCCTCTAGTTTTATTGCCAGAAAAACAACACATTATTGATGCCTTTTACTAGAAGTTAAATCCAAAACTCTAAAAAAAAATACATCAATATAATTTTGACAGCAATAACAAGGTTGAGAAACTCTTCAATGCCCTCTGACCTCAATATCCCAAACTTTAGTGAAACCTTTGCTGTACTCTATCTCCCTCCTATGGGTAAAGTGAATACCTGAACTTTAAAGATTATCTGTAAGATAATATAAAGATGTAAACAGTGTTATGTGAATACAGAGACCCAATGTCAGTATTTGTTGAAAAAGGGTCCTTGATAATTCCACATAATTTAAAAAGGAATGTACCTGATATGCTTATTAGATACCCTTGATTAATGGACCATCAACAAGTGTTTGGGAACACCAATGCCAAGATAGTCTTCCTAAGTAACAAGAAAATGTAATCCCTTTATAGCTACACAAAGAATAGAAAATGACAGAGGTATTTAATTCAACTTTCTGCTATAGTTTAACAAATGCAATAAATTACATTAATGTTTTATCCGTCTTTGGAATAATTGTTGCTTTTAGGTCATGAAACCTTGATGTTTCTACTCATGAGAATCTCTTGCTCAAGTCTTTGACTCTGTTGTCACACACCAACCGGCACACTGTCTGCACAAAAGAAAAGACAAAAACAGCACGGCCCACGGCTGCTTCAGCAACTCAGTCCTCCGGCCCCTGGTGGACCTAATGAGGCAGCAGATTAGTTTTGTGGAAGTGCTTAAGGTCAGAGCAGAACAGCTGCTTTTAGTCTAGCATAACCATGATCTTAGATCAGAACCAATCCCGTTCTCTTAATTTCCCATATGCCTCCTCGTTTAAGCAAATTTTCCATGTCATTCGTCACAAACGGCAGCCCCGACTCGACTCCAACCAATCCCCCCCTTCCTTCTCGTTCTCTGGCATCCATGCAGCTGGCGAGCAGTGGCAGTGGTGCATCATAGGCAAAGGCATTCAGCTCAGTCTGCTGCTGATCCACTCAGCCTTGTCACAAATAGAGGAAATATACAGAAAACCCAGAAGATGCATGACGAGCAGTATGACCTACATAAAAATGAAGCTCCCTACTGCCACCACAAGAGGGCCACCTGTGACACTTTTTTTTATCTTAACAAAATAGCTGCTAATTAGCTGCTAAGCTAACCAGCAGAATCAGACATAGTGCCTAAAACAACTGGTTAGTTTGGTTGATCCGCAGTGCCTGCCTCGGGGTGAGAGCTCTGTGATGACAATGCATTTTACTGTGAGCGTGTGTGTTTGTCCTTGCTTTGAATACTACATTCATCTGCTTGGGACAGGCTGGTATCATTCACCTTAGTACAACCGGGGGCTTGCGTTCCTTTGTGTGTACACACACGCTCGGCAATTGTTGCCTTCGATGACAGAATGTGTGTGTGAGAGTGTGTGTTGTGTCCTCAGGCCTCTACTCTCGTCTCAGGTCGCCAAGAGCGCTCCCTGCTTTGCACCACAATGGACTGCCACTGCTTTTGTGTACTTTTAACGAGAATGTGGAGGGGGGAAAAAGCGCATCGACGCATGAAGTGGCTACACATTGGGTTTTCATCTACCTACCTACTTCACTATGCAGGCACATCATGCTGCTCTAGCTCTTTCTCTGCCTTGAATTAAACAGGTTTATGTTATTTAATAATAAAAGACTTGCTCTTCTTTTTTCACCTTTTCCAATGTTTATCTCTTTTTGCCAGCTGCTGGAGACATGCCAAACAAGTTTTGTAATGCTTCAAGCAGTGGCGTCCCCAGAAAAAATAAAAACTCATCCTGAGATGATATGATGTGGTGAAATTGAGGCAGATGCTCCACAGTGATCACCACTGTCCCCTCTAAGTCCCCTCTAAGTTGGTCCCCTTAGAGGGGACCAACTAAAAGTAGTTTTCGATTGGTTGCCCTCTTTAATTTTGCAATCTGCCTCTTCTTCTGATCCCTACGCACCAGTGTAAACCACTTGAATCAGCCATGCCTTAAACCAGTATGCCCTGCAGGAGTGGATGGTGTGAGGTGAAGCAATCCAGCTATATTTAAAGTTTCATGCTGAGCTTTGCAGTTATGAGAAAACTGCAGAGATGGATATTCTTTCACTTCACACACACCCACACCGTTTGGGTCTTATTTCTTCCGTTAAAGTCAGACCCCCTGGAAGTGTGGCATATGAATCAAGGTCTGCTATGGCAATCAGGTTTTCGAAGAGATTTTTTTAACAGTGAGGCACAGATGTTTATTCCACTGGTTTTGCATGTTGTGGAACCACTGAAAACAAATTGAATTCAGATTAATTTCTATGTTGGAAATTGATTCCCACAGCAATCAAAGTCTGTCATGTTATGTCCATACTCTTTAATGAAGTTAAAATTTTATCATGATACGGTGTGGTAGTTATTGTGATGATGATAAAAGTGATGGTAGAAAGGTATTGACAACTTCTCAGCAGTTCCACAAACATAAATACTAATCCTAAAAAACATAAGCAGTTACATAAAAAAGTATGATTTGTACCTCATATATTACACACAGTACAGTACATGCCTTTGATTGGTATGTTAAAATGTAATAATATTTATTGATGGACCCAACAATGGAAAAATATTGTATACGTAACAACTCCGACAATATTGTCAGGTTTTGGAGTATTCAGGCATTAATTGCAATTTAGCATAACAATATTTATAAACATTGATCACAATCATAAATTTTCACAATACCGATAAACGATACAATAAAAACTTATGAGTCATTCCTATAAAATTGCTAGATGTATAAATAATGGGAAAAAAAAAAGTGAGTGAGCATCTCCGCCAACGGTATATTATATTGCATGATGTGTGTTTTTCTGTGAGCTCAATTTTGCCACAACAAACATTCCGTAATCGACAAACTGAGATTGAAAGTCTCTGGGATGCTGTTGCCTGACAACAGCTTGTAATAAAAAGGTTGCCATCCTTACTTTAACAAATAGCAATCTCTTGTGTGATTAAATATTATACTAAGGAATATAATAAAACATTTCAAAACATTCAAACTTGTTGTTAAAGATGAAAATGTGGACAGACTGATATATAATGGAATAAACTCCAAGCAGAGAAAAACATCCTCGCTCCCACTGATAACGATCATATTCTCTTGAAATTTCATTGCATACATGAGCACAACATTAAAAAATAAATAAATAAAAATGAAGTAAGAGGATCAATGCACATTTTAAATGATTGTTGTAGTCTTGTTGGAAGGAAAAGAGTCTGTGAAATCCCCTCCAGCTACACCCCCACCATCCTCCCCGGCCTCTCTGGGACGAGCCTGACACTGCTTCCATACATAGAGACCCACTGTGCTTGAAATTCTCCTGAACACAAACATGCTTTTGTCTGCCTGCTTGCTGCGCTGTCTATGCTGCCTGCCTGCCTGCCTTGTGTGTGTGATAGAGCGGAGGACTGTCAGTGAAATTACAATTACAAAGTGAAATAGCTGTGACAGCTGACTCATTTTCTAGAAGTTCCTTATGAGCTGCTCAGCAGGTATGGAGGTAGCTTAGTGCCCCCCTCCCCAAAGAAATCATTCAAATTCAGCTATTGTAATTCAAATGATTTGGAGTTAATTTTTGTAAATGCCTTTAGTATCTTATATTAGCAAACACAGCAATTAGCTTTAATAATACAGCCTTGTTGTGTGTATTCTCTAGTAAATTTATATCCGTACAGAAATCAGGCTGATACTGACAATCAGGGCCAGATTTAGACGGATGAGGGGCCCTGGGCTAAAGCCAGTTTTGGTGCCCTACCCAAAAAATTAAACATTTATAATAAGAATTTTATTAATGCCAATTACGAAACATTAATGGGAAGGCCAACACATTCACAGGTTTAAAACATCCCATGGAAGACAGCACAATGTTAATCCAAAAAGATGTTCTATAAGTTCAGAATTTTTTAATGTTTGAGTATCGTATGCATTAATAAAAATAATAATATTTAAAAAACGCACATCTATTAGTTTTATAGTCAGCTACAATGTAAAACATGCATTCATTATAAAAACATTCAAAATCTATAGCCCTGCTCCAAACCTGGGAGCCCTGGGCTACTGCCCTGTTCAACAAGTCTTGAAAAGCACTTTATTAATTCATTCCATTTAGCTGAAACATTAAAAACTGCTTTTTAGATTAACCATGCAAGGGATAATGTTGATGCCACTGTATTCTTCACTTCTACTTTTCAGTCACTAACAAAGTGCAAGGTAAAAATGGCTCATGTTTCAAAACATGTTTTATCTTTTCTTTTAATAAAAGTGCACTTATTGCCCCCCTTCTCTGAGTCTAAGAGCTTCGATGACTGAAGAGTAAAGCAGCTCTCTTCCACTCCATCGCTGAAATGACTAAACCACCTTTAATGGTCTGCTGCTTTCCGACATAAGATCTTCACACACAAGCATCTCATGCTGTTTGCCACCTTATGATCTCTCTCTTTTTCTTTGTGGTCACCTCTAATGGGCTTTGGGAATAGAAAATCAGAAGATAAATAAATATCTGTGTTTTTAATTAAACACGAGACAGAGTGTGAAAACATAATGTGACCTCACTCACTTGCTTCCATCCAGTCGGTTCCAAAGTCGATCTGATCGCTTGTCTGTCTGTAGTAATGTATACGAGACACTATACAGTTCAGACAACAACCATGAAAACTCCATTTACTCTCCACACCAATGATGTTGCCATGGAGACCAGGGCTGGCTTTGCCTTTGGGCCTCGAGACAGTTACCTAGCGACAGGGCAAAGGATACCCCCCATTCACTATATTCCCATTATTTACTTCACCTTGCACCTTCTTCATTACTTGAAGAGTAAAAGCTCCCGCACTAACACGACTAACGTTTTAAAAGAAGCGTGTCCTCTGAGTTCAGGAAGTGTAACCCTTTTTTCAGATTCATGCATGCACTTGGCTTAAAAAAGAAAAATAATAATTTGGAATTCAAACCAGAAAACTGTCAATACAAGAACACAGATGCGAGGACAAAGGTATTTTAAAAGTGGCCATCAATGGACTGTCAAGACGTAGCGATCATATGATCTCACAGAGATAGAAAGACAAAAAAAGAAACACATGCACACACGCATACATGCACACACACACCCGCACACACACTCTTCTTCAAACACTCTGGCCAACTGCGCTGGACTTTCAGCATGGAGACGAGCCTTTAGATTTTTACCATAGCAACCAAACCACCGGGAAAGCAGCTCGAAAAATCTCTGATGGCGATCAGGGAAAGAGACACAGCCTCGTCTTTACTGTTCTCCAAACAAAACAACCGAACAGAGCGTCTGGGTTCCCCTCGCCAGCTCTCCGGATCTATTGATCTCCATTCTCTTGCTTCTTCGTTCACATACTGTGTTTTTGTCTACTTCAGCTGTCGGCCCTCTCGCTCATCTTCCTCGGGCTTCTTAGTTATTCAGCTGCTGGAATTTACTTTCCAGGAAAATGTGGACTTAAAAAAAATATATTCACCAAAAATCTCAAGCCTCAACTTTACTTTGTAGTATTCCTGCATAATATCTTAAAATTTGTCGTAGTTACAAAATCAGTATTGCAATGCACTAGTTGGACAATAGCTTATTATAGGCTGTTACGTGTTACAACACTATGCATATTAAGAAAGACACATTTAAATAAATTAGAATATTATCAAAATCATAAGGTTATTTAATTATTGTATTTAAAAAAAATAAAACGTTCATAGTGGTGTAGTATTTAGTAAACTTTCTGTTGAATGACGTTCAACATCTGTGTTGAAGTTTTGGTTATCAACTAGGAATTTTTCAGCTAGTTAGACGTTGGAATTGTCAAACCTTTTATTTTGAAGGTTGTGAAGACTGTTTATGCAGTAGTTCCATTTCCTTGCCTGACCTTTCCTTGTACTGACCAAGTATTGAGTGGAATAGCAAAAATCTGCAAATTCTTGAGATCCCTTCTAAAAATGATTCTACCTTCCTAGTTTAACAGTTCAAACACCAAATATACCATAATATGCATTACTTCACACAGTGGAAATTGTTTTAGCACGACAGTAGAACCTAACATCTATAGACTTCCTTATTTTCGCTCTTGGAGGTACAGCCAATAAATGCCAAGAAACAAAAAGGCATTCCTGTATTGACTGCTTTGCGAATGCCAACCAGTAGCATGTCAAGTCAGATTGCACCTAGGTATTTCAGCTTCCCAAGCTTCAATTTATTGTGTCGTTTCACAGAAAAATCTGTGACAACTGAACCAGCAATAGACTTAACAGTATACATTTCAGTAGATCAGTATTTCAATAATAAAGCCCTCTTTTTATTAGTCTAATGCCATATTCTAGTTTCCACAGAAACTCAATTTGGACTTTGATTATCTGTAAACCATTACCCTAAAAATGGTTAATTTTGGTGACATTTTTCTTTTTTAAACTTTCCTATTTTAAATAATCATCATTAATGACCAAAGTTCAATGCTTTATTTTGCACCAAACAGACTCATTAAAATGGAGGGAAAGATATTCTAACATACCTGGTATAAACCCAAAGTAAAGACTTGTAATAAAGGACACCGTCTCCTTTCTCTCTCCTACCTTGTTCTGTATTCTCCCTTCACGTTTTCCTCAACACAGAGCAGTTAGTTTCCATCATGCTCATTAAATCGATCCTGGCCTTCGAGAACCTCACATTGTCTCTCTTCCCTTTCTGTTCACTTCTGTTTTCATTTTGATGAGCTGAGAGGCAGCGAGTGGGAGTCCCACCCACTCTCCATCTTCACAACACCCATGAACTGCGTCGAACGAGTCCTCTAAGTATGGTGGTGGCTCTTCTGAAACGGCCCAGCTTTTTATTCCAGCCCTTACATAATAACTTGACGTAATCATATTTATTAATTCAGGCCTTGCCACTTAAAAACCAATGTTTGAGTCATCTTACCCCCTGTCGAAATACGTCTCTTTCTGCCAAATCTGTCATTCTGATGACAAAAAAGTGAAGCAAGTTTCTCAGACAACGTAGTAGGAGGACCAGGAGCTCACAGGGGCAGAAGGAACCAAATATCTACTGTAAAAATCTCTCTCCATATCCATCTCTTAGTCTTACCCAGCCAAATAGAACATATTGCTGAAAATAACTGTTTTTAAATGAGGCCACATGCCTTGCTTTTCTTTCTTTCTGATTATAAAACCCACTGCAAGGAAGAATTACAAGCAAAAGGAGCATTACTGAACTGACTTACTTGCAGTCATTTGTGCTTAGTTAAAATTGATGTACAAATTGATTCCGCCTACTTATTATGCTGTTCACTGCAGCCTAATGTAGCAGAACTTCATCTGCTCATGTGACGACATGCATTCACATGTGACACTTCCTATCGGCACATGACTACTGTACAGGCTTTTCCACAAAGATCCCACACTGCCATCCAGCCACACACCAACATCTACTGATAACAGCCTTTTCTGACACTAGGACACCATCAGATGTTATTTTCATGTGCAGCAGCTTGTCAGAGCTGCTCCGCCAGACCCACTAAGTCTTGGGCAGTTGGCCATAATTTTCCTGGCTGACCAATCAATGTTTCTGGACTCACGTAATGGGTAAGGAGTTGTTTCTTGTCATTTTGTTTATAATAAAAACAGACACTGAAATCAAATTGCGCTGAGTTTGGAAATTGAAATTGTACTTGTTTGGTTTAAAAATCCTGGTTCTAAATTTTGTCTCAATACCTGACATTAATGCAAGATCTCACTCGTGATTTTAAAGATATCTAGCTGACACCATTTCAAAGTCATTAGATTATGATGCAGATATAGTCTCCTCTGAAGTCATGTGACTGTCAACAGCAACAGTATCTTCATTCAGAGGCTTTTTAAGATATGTTGTAACACTGACTGCTACAGGAGATCCTTCCCGCCTAAAGACATCATTTTCTGCAACTCTTTGAAGAAACTTGGATGCCATTAATTGCAGCAATATTTAATTTCTTTTTGGGATTAATAGAAGTCTTAAATTATTCAGAATCTTTTGACATTACAGTTGTACACTTGTACCATAATAACATGGAACAGTTGTTTTTGCTCATATGCCAAACATTGAACAAGGTAACTCAATGCCAAAGTGAAGTTCCTCCCCCAAAAAACTTACCATTAAGATAATAATCCCTTAAATGAAAACAAGCACTATAAAGTGAGGACTTGCTGTTCATTGGTTCAAGGAGATAAAGTGTCCTTATTGAAACCTATCTGAACTTATCCTGCTGTCAGCAATATCTCTCTCATGAGAAACAAAGAGTCAGATAAAGATAATTGTATCATATTTCTTCCTGGCAATTTACACTAAATGCTCTGACAGGACACAAAAGGATGCAGAGATTTCAGAACCACTGTCATTAAAGTAACGGGAAAATTCCTGACCCCTCTGCCACCGTGTTGTTCATTTAACAACCATGTGTACGCCATGGGCTCACCTCCTGCTTTCACGCCTCACAGGGTTACAAGTAATGTCTCATCACTTAATAAAAAGCCCCACACTGTATGGCTTCCACTAGCTACGTGTGAACCACTGAAAAACCCAACCGACCAAGCTGGCGTTCAGACATCGATCTGTTTCTGGCTCTGGACCGAGTCCGCCTGCCTCTCTGTGTGTCTCCTGTAAAATATCAAACAAGCCCATACCTCCTGCAGGCAGCGAGAGCTAAAGTAGAGGAAATGCACTGTGGGGCCTGACTAGCCTTTGCTGCGCATTGTTGTGTGTCCAAAAGTGGCGCCCCTCTGAGCTACAGAAGGACAGCACGGCGTCAGCGAGCAGCTGTACATCCTTTCTTGCTTTAACAGAAGAGAGAAAGCTTCGTTTTGACTCTCCTTCTGGGTTTGTTTTGGTTCCTGTTTCGGTTTTTAGAGGTCCTGCAGTTCTTTTGAAACCTGTCTCAACCTAAAACTAGAGCTAAGTAAACCAAAAGTGACAGCAAAACACATCAGATAAATTACATGGTCATCAGCAGAGACATTGTATCTTAAAGGACACAACTTTAAAGCACAATAAAGTAACTATGTTAACTTCAGTTGTTATGAGAATACTAAATAACTCAAAAATGACGTAAGAGATATATGACTTCTTAATTCCCATGTGTCAACACAAGGCCCAGGAGCCAAATCTGGTCCGCTGAAGTTTTTTATGTGGCCCTCTAGACTCCAGATTATATCAATAAGTCCCTCCAGGTTTTCACAAATCTGCAACATTCACACAAAATCAACAGATACCCAAATTTTTCAGATTTTATTGAATTTTTTTCTCAAAATCAGTCACAAACATTGGATTTAACTGATTGCTGCCTCAGCCATACTTGATGTCAAATTAAAGTCCATTCAGCGAGGAATAAAAAGTCACATTTAAGGTCACACATTAGAGCAAATATCAAAATATTCCTCACAAATATTTCAAAATTAGCACTACTTGATCAATTAGACATTACAAAAAACCCCCACAAAACAATCGCAAAATCCTGGAAGATTTATTAATATTTATTTGTTAATATTTTAACAGTTTAATGGGTTTTATCATTACATTCTGACACAACCGGCCCTTTAAGAACGTTCAGATTTTTGATATGACCCAAAATGAAACTGAGTTTGACGCCCCTGTTCTAAATTAATCCCTCTAGCTTTTTAAAAACTAGGGCTGCACTGATTTGATTTACTGGCCAGCCGATTTATCAGTGCCAATTTCCTTAATTTTAGGAAATCGATGATTGGTCAATACTTACACATGAAGCTGATCTTATCCCCCAATCGGTAATCGGGGAATTAAAGGATTTCTCCAACATCCATGAAAGAATCAAGGCAAAACTGATGAGGGAATAACATTAAAGCTCAAAAACATCAATACTTCCCCTTAAACTGCTTCTAATGTTTTACCACACCCTCAATTCTGTCCTACCTCTAATTCACTGGAGAAACGATTTTTTTATATTCAGACAATATTTAAGCACTTGTTTTTGGATAAAAGCAGAAATCTATTTTCTGTAAAACTTGACTAATGCGGATTTTCATGCGGGATGACATTTCTGCTGCTCGTTTATTCAAGATGTCATGTTCCGGGGACTCAGCAGAACGCTGCCATCTGGTACGGCAGTTTACGCGCACCGCAAATTAAAACATTCCACTGTCACTGGAAGGTCAAATACAAAGCCTAGAGATTACGGCCAGGCCGTATTCTCAACAGCTGCCATTTTCATCATGAACATGACAATTTTCTCCCACAAAGTGTCCTGCGCGGACAGCACTGAAGCGTCACCGTGGGATCATGTTACAAGGATCAGACATTAGAATTGATTTCTGACCATTAGTATTTTTATGCCTCTCTTTCTCTTGGTGACACAGCCACGTTACAGATCGAAACACCTGATAAAACACCAACGCTTCTGTTTTCCCTCTCATCCAAATACTTGTGCTGGCTTGGTTTTTGTTCACCTCTCTGTGTGCGTCTTCCTCAAATGTCCTGATTGTTTCTGCACATTCCCTGTGCTTCAGCAGAGGATTAACTCGTCGCAAAACCGTCGCCGTTTACGCTAGCGGCCCGGACGGTGAAAAGACAGGGATGAGAGGAAGAGCCAAAGTAGATATTGAGTGCTGGATTACATCACGAGAGGGTGAGGAGTGGGGAGGGGGTGGACGAAAAAAAAAATAAAGGAGAAAGAAAAAGTCCTTAAAGAGGGCCTCGTGTCCAATGAGGCAGCAAAGGCTGCCAGCACTTATCAGTTCAAAAGCCCAGAGCGAGAGTGCAGGAGAAAGGCAAGGAGAAAAACAGAGGGAAGGAGGAAGCGCTAATCTGACGAGAAGCAGCGAAGCACCGGAGAATATAGGCCACTGGCCCATTTTCCACTGAAGAGAAAAGAAGATTTGCCGTGTATATAAATAGAGCATTTGATGCAGACTTTTTTTGGGTTGTATTTTTTATTTTACTTTTTTTAATATTATCCACCAACTTGAAAATGTTTCACTCGTCTCCTTTAATGGGCCCAATGCCGTCATCTCGAAGCTTCATTTCACCAATCGGTAAAAGAAAAGTCACGATGCAAATGTCTGTTTTGCTCCTTTATTGAGGGAAAACTTTGAAGTTTGCAGTTTGAGGCATAAATAGAACGCTTGAGTGAAAGAAGCGAAGCCGGCTTGAAAGACAAGAAACAAAACGAGGATTAAAACCTTGCGAACAGCTGGAGACAAACGAGCCAAAACCATGAAACTCTTACATGTAGCTCCGAATTAATAGGATTTCTGGGTCAAGACCAAGCAACGCAATAGCTCCATCACAAAAAGGCCTTTCACAATTATATGACATTATGTATAAATAACAGCAATTATGTGAGCTGTATGCAGTTTTTTTGATAGATATTTGATGTACAAATACGAGATTCTCAACTAAAATTACATTGGCATGTATTAGCAAACGACATAATCTAACTGGTTTTATTTGAAGCAGGATAGCAACAGTTTGTTCACTTCCTGCTAAATCTATTTATCCAGCTATATAGATATGCACTAAAACATTTCTTTCTTGTTTTGATTTTGATGAACAGACTCCAACAGAAACGCCATCTAGAAACTGTAATATATTTTTAGAGCTCAGAATATGAAACGTTTCTGCCATCCTGCTCTTTTGGGAGCTGATGTCTAATCAGTGAAGGCTTGGATTAAATGTGCATTTGGATGCTTAACTGATGCCAGCTGTAGCTTTAAAACATTGTCACCGTATTTAATGGGATGGGTGGACTTCCTTTTTGTGACTAAACTATCACTGCTCATGTTTTTTTGCAACCGGAAACATCTTCAAAACCAAATTTGTCTTCTTTGTACACAAAGGGAAACTACAGACAGACAAAAAAGAACTTGTGGCCATGACTTAACTCATGGGAACAAGATATTTAGTTGTGGCTACAAGATAGCAGGTCATGGCCAAGAGTTATTAAGTCATAGCCAAAATATTAAGTCAACTTTTATAATAATTATCAAACCATTTTTCCTCCTTTTATTTCAAAATTTTCTTTCGTATTGGTATTTATAAATTAGCATTAGCCAAATATTTAGCTAGCCTTAATAATCCTGGCAACAGTGAGTATGGAGAGTGCCATTTACTGAAATATATATTTTTTCATTTCTTAACAGCACAAATACACAGCTGTCCATAAATTTAATTCACATAAAAAATATTATTTTTTTGGTCTTGATATTATATCGATCGATATCTTCAAAAGATTTCACATAGTCTTGGCTTCAACAAGAGAAATGTGTATCTATGAAAACAAAATCATTCCAACTTTATGAGCAACATTTTATGTGTAATCAAAAACTGCCATAAAACAAAGTTGAAATGTCTATTCCTAATCGACAACCCCACTGATTTTATTCGGTGCTAATATGTAGACTAATGAAGGCTATAAATACCAGACTAACGTTGATGGGATACACAATGAAGTGAACAATTTAACATTTTTCAAACAGCATGTTTTCTGATTGACCGTGTTGGTCAATTACAGCCTCACACAACCCCAAATTCAGCCACAATGAAACTTGATCAGTAGCTGATTGTGATGCTGATTAAAGATTACTGAAGAGGGCTTAAGGACAAAGTTCAGGCAGTGCTCGTAAATCGTCTCCTTCAAGAGACAATAAGGCTCATTTAACACGATTTCGGTAATAAAATTCTGAGGTATCCAGCAACATAGCTTGAAGATTTTCACGTTTCCTGCCACATTTATATTTCGATTTGCTGCAAACTTGATGGCCTGAATATTTTCTTTGTCATTTAAACTTAAGACGATTTTCTTTTTCCCTTTGGACAACCCAAATATATCACTGAACGGTTATTGGTATTTATTCCATATACCGATTCTTCAATCCTGCAGCTGCCACCATGGAATCAGATTTTTGTTTTGTTTCCTAATCTATCAGCCGCTAAGCTGATTTACTGCTGCGTCTGCACAAACAATGACAAGAACGCACACACCAATATACTGAGGATCTAAACCTGACATCCTTTAATGCTCGGCAATCTCGTTTATGTACTGACTCGCAGCTGCATGTGTAAATTTATGTGTTTACATGCACGTTTTTGTATTTTAACGCCCTCCTATTTTCCCCGGAGCTAAAGAAAAACGGCATTGCCGAGGAGTTTGTGTAGGCAGGGCCAACAATCAATCCTTCCAAGCAGCACACAAACACAACAGGCAGTCACACACCAACACTGTGAACACTGTGTGGATGTGTCCTGCATACAGATGTTCCTTATTTTTTTATTCTTCTTTTTGGTTGGGAGGAGAGGGGGTCTACAGCTTTGAAAAAGCAAGAGGTTAAAGGTCAATGAAAAAAAGAAAAGTTACCAGAATAATCTAAGTTTTCTGTCCAGTTACCAGGATTTGTCCTGATTCTGCCCAAACTGCAATTTATTAGCATAATTCATCAACCAATATGCAATGCAAACGGCATGTTTGTTGCAACTTTGAGTCCAAAATTATCAGTGACTAGAAACATGGCAGGTTGATACATCTGAGTGTTTAAGTGAGGAAGAAAACAACATATTCAGTGAGAACTTCCACGGAGGCCGAGCTGAGGCTAAACAAACTGAGGTTCCTTTTTTTTTTTTTTTTTTTTTTTACTTCCTGAAGTTACCATGGACACACTTCCTGGCCTCAGGTTTAAGGCTGCGAGAAAAACAAAAAACGGCTATGCGAGTGAAACAGAGGGAGTGAAACACAAGATACAGGGATAAGCTCAATAAGATGAAAGTGTTCGAAATTTAATACTTGAGAAATTTAAAGTGAAATTTCACAAAGGTTTTAAAACTGCTGAATAATCCATCACACTGTTCTGACAGATTAAAGGTCTTACAATGACATGCCAGATTTTTTTATTTATTTATTTTTGTTGTGTTGAGCATAAAGTATAGTTATACCTCCCGTACTTGTTGCTGCACACTACAGGTCAGCTGGCTGAAAGAAAACTATTACATTTTTCTCTCACTTTCACAAAAAAGAAGACAAATTCCTCTTTTTGTATATGTAAAAAAACAAACAAACAAACAGGGAACCATAGAGTGGAAATTTTAAAAAGCAATAAATTCTCTTGGAAATCTTTCAGTGTGTTAAAATATGATCCTTCCTACTGATTTGCTAAATTAAAGTCTGGATCTTTCTATCAGACACCGGATGTTATCAATGAAACTCCATCTCACCATTTTCATTCTCATTACATTACATAACTAATTACACAGACTAATTACAAACACAAAGACTGTAATCAGCCCACAAACCTAATCCACTTGTGCTATTAAGGTTTTGTTAATCTAATACAAAGGTTGAAAAAAAAAAAGAAAAACTTTCTAACAGAACAAAATTAAAACAGATCTGTATTTCAGAAAACGTGAAAATAAATTAAATCAAAATATGCTTGATTTATATCACTCAACTGCACAGTTACTGTACTTGATCATATTTTCAAAGTTCCTGATATTTATCGATGCTCTTATGGAACAAACTGTGGAGAAAATAGTAAAAATAAAGATTTCCGATAAAACTGTTAGTTTTGTTTTTCATTTAAACATCACAAATTGAAATTTGTCGACAATACAATTCTAAATTCTTATATTTTTCTTGATAAATGGTAACTGATGTGGCAAATTGAGATGCACCTGTGGATAATTAAAACTTTCACAATTAGTTGAAATTCTACATTTCTTAATGTTTTCTTTATATTTTATCAAAGGTATGAGTTCCGGCCTCGGTTGCCTTCTTCTGGTTGTCTGTAGGCTGAGTGAATGTGAACAGCTGCTGTGTGTGAGGGCCAAAAGCTGAAAAGGCAGAAAGTGGAGAGCGCTACGCCTGTCACAGAGGCTGCATTCTCATTAATCTAAACCCTTAAAAAAAATGCTGTTGGAATTACAAAACCCCAGATGGCCTGGACGACTGAAGCCAGGGGCAGAAGGTGGGAGTCCAGATGTGGCGGATAGATGCTGGAAGAAAAACTCAACTCATAAACTGAAGAGAAGCCATTTAATCTTTATGATTTCAGGAGCCAAATCCTGACCTCCTCCCACGTCTGGCACAGTTCTTCCCCTATTCAAAGTTTATTTAGAACAATCCTCATGACTTAGTGACCCATCTGTGACACTGGTCAGCCTAAAGCAGGTTAACAACTGTCAGGTCTAATTCCCTAATCCATCCTAATCCTGTTTTCAGGCGGCTAAGATCTCGCTCAGTTACCAACCTCATAACGCAGCGCAGCCCGCAGTCAGTCAGGACCAATTTACGCCTTCAAAGTACATTCACCAAGTGTTTTGATTTTACACAAATTCAAAGAAATAAGAATAGTCGGAGCTGGTGGGGCTGTTTTAGCGAAATGCAGCTATAGGCACATTGGATGTTATGGTTTACACCCAGAAATTTTGCACATGCGTAAAACACTGGAGATGTATTATGAGTTTAGCAAGATTTCCCCCAGAAAACTTGCTAAGCCCTTGTGGTTGGGGCGCTTGACAGTCATTCATCCAGCGGCCTGTCATGTTTGAGTTAAAAAATGTTTAAAGTTGACAGAAAATTTGAAAATACCACTTGATAATTATGTGCTATTGGAAGATTGGAAGATTAATATCTGAACGACAACTAAAAAGTCTTAAAAAATGCAAACATTAAAAAAAAAAAAATTAAATAAATAAGCAAAAGCAATGCTAAGCCTGGTGGGTGCACAGGTAGACTGGTGGCCCGCCAGGCTTGTAATACATTGGGGAAAACCCTGAGTTTGGTGCAGTGCGCCACAGCAAAGGAAAAATGATACAGAAAAACAACTAAAAACCAGTTGTATTCTTCTTTTTTCTTGCTACACACAGACCCATTGAATTGACTGACAACAGCTCCACTAATGTGTGAGGATTCAACACCAAAAAAACACACAGACATTTCCCACATAAAAAACAGAAGTCAGTTACAGTATTATGTTTACATACTTGATGTTTACATTGTGATTATCATTAAATGATGATCTGATAAGTTAATTTAAACACCTGCTCTACTGATGAGTTAGAAAGCCAGTGTGTGAGTCGCCTTTTTATAAACTGAACCAAAATACACTGAATTCTGCAGCACATCTACATGTTATGGTTATCAAAGTCAAGCTAAAGTAGATGACCTTCTTCCCTCTCCTTTTTCCTGACCTTGTTACTAGTCAAAGTGTTGACGAAGTGTTGACAATTAGTAACAAAGCACTGTGTCCCTTTTTCTTTCATACATCACGCGTACATACTATGGTACGGCAAAAGAAAATAATTAACAAACCGAAGAAGGAAGGATGAAATGAAAAGATAAATACTCAACTTTAAAAATAAGGCATCTCTGGCAAATTATTCTAGCTATTATGGAAAAAGAACCATATCAAGTAGTTGTGCAGGATAAAATGACAAATGGAGATATAGCCCAAAAGAAAAGCAGCTTTTTTCTGAAACAAAGCCATAAAAATACACATTACATGTTGGAAATACAGTGCTATAGAACGGGTTTGTCACATTGCCAAGTCCCAACTCAACCCCAAGATTACTGTCAAAGAAAAGATATTATGTACTGCAAGGAATGCGGCAGCTATGTGGTTGAACCAGAGGGCCAACAACTGCAAAACATCAAAGTTGGTGACAGACCATTGCATCACATTGAACAAAAATACATCTGTCAAAGAGGGCGAAAGGATAAAATCACATAAGTTTGGAAGCCTTTCTTCTGAATTTAGCATCTCTAGACCTTAAACTATTAGATTTTAATTTAAAAAAGTCTCTATGTCCTTTCATAAAATGACAAAAGCTTTCATCATTTCCCTCACGAGAAAAATCTATCTCGAGTAAACTGTCGGACTGCTTTGGAGGGGAGATGCGAGTCTCGTTTCGTAACGCTGTCAAAACACGCCAAGGGACTGGAAGTAAAAGGAATCCTCTCACATCACCGCCTCTCGAGGTTTTTAAGACCTAATACCTGATTAAAAAGGATATTTTACAATCGTACAATTGTTGCTGGAATGTAAAGACCAGACTAAGGGTAATCTTGACTCATGTAGGATGACAGTTTAGAGCCAAAAAGAAGGAAGGTTTCGTTGTGTCACAACTACGGCAGGAGAAGCCAGATGAGGGGGGAGAAAAAAAAAATCATGGAAATGTATTTGTGTCGTCAATGCTTCATTAGCGTTTGAGCTTTATGGAGGATAAAAATATCTCTGCGCCTCTGGGAGGAGAGAGGGTGAGGAGGGGAGGGGCATGGTGTGTGGAGACAAAATTAGAACTTTTATTTTTTGAAGCTGAAAATTTCTGATTTCTTCATGTGCTTTCACTGAGGCGAAAGATCACAAATCTCATCAAATTAGGTAAAAAAAAATAAATAAATGCACAGAAAAACACTAAAAAAAGGTTAGAATTGAGTCTACTTACAAGTTAGGTCAAACATACCTTCTCCTCACCTCTTCTTTACCTCAGTTTTAAGCACAAAGTGCACTGTAGGCTTTCTAAGCAGGCGTGCAGCTGTGATTAACACATGGTGGTGAGCGGGAAAGCCACAAAGAAAATGGGAACCCATTTTTGAACGTACATTCTCACCTCTGCGCCTTTCGAGGTCCAATCAAGAGTAATATGCCACAAATTGCAGCACGCTGAGCGCCTGTTAGGCCTAAATAACCACACCAGGCAGCATTTATGTCAAACTGAAAACATTATGCTGTGGGCAGCGGGGAAATTATACTGCAGAAAATGAAGGGGGCTTCGAATACTGAAGCATTCATGATTAAACTGGTTGGTTCAAAGTACTGAACTCTTTGGACCCCTGAAACCACAAGGCCCAGCAGAATCCAGATTCCAGAATGCCTCACAGTTGAACATCTATGTAACGCCTACAGTAGGTGAGAAGTTTGTTACCAAGGTCTAAAAAAGGATGATTTGAATGTTTCTAAAATTGAAAGTCATGACTGATTGACTGCCATAAAATGTGTACAGTTTTAAATTACAAGTATGGAAACTAATGGAGTGTTGCCTATCAAAGGCAATGTTTAGGTGTTTGGATTTAGATGATTTTCAGATGCATTCTACGTTGGAAGTATTTAGTTACCACTAAATACATCTTGTAAGGTAATTTTATTTATATCGCACATTTTGAGCAACAAGGCAATTCAAAGTGCTTGTATTAAATTGTCAGTGATGTTATAATTGTTTTTGTAATATATGCTTATGTTATTTGTTGCTGTGGTTTTTCGTTTTGTTTCTCTCCCTTTCTGCAGGAGTAGAGGCAAACTTCACTGGTGTTGACTTGTGTCCTGTATATGCTACTTTTTCTTTTTTACTTTTCAAATGTATATCAAGAGGAGACTCATGGCAAAGTATGTAATGCAATTTCCTTCGTCACAAGATGTAGACAAAAATGGAGTGGCATGAGTTTTTAGCAGTTGTAGGATTTCTTTTTTGTCTTTGGCAATAGACCATGAGCCATTTCTCCCACTAGCGCTAAACTCCCATGTTTGTTTTGTATGTATTTACCCAGAATGCCATCCTCTATTGTCCACTTCCTGCTTTTGGAGAGGTCTCCACACTTGCCATTCAAATGGCACCAGAGTTCACTTCAACCAAACCGGGACGTAGATTTGCAGGTGGACCTGCATTAGCTTTTTTGGTAGCTAGCCTACAATTACTTTATCCGATGAAGGGTTAGGGTTGAAAAGACTCAATTTTGATTTGCCATGTCATACGATGAAACTTTATTTTATTGAAGTTATTTTGTGCAACACACCACCAGCCATTTTTTCCCCTTCTTATTCTCATTAAATATGTAATTATAATGCCATGTTCTAATCTTCTAACATTTTCTCTTTAAGATATCAGAACTATCAGACAAACAGAAACTTTTAAATATATTCAGATTAAGTTGTTTTGTTTTCAAGCTCACTGATTTTTAAATTTTTTTATCATGATTACTCCTAGCTTAAATATAGCAGACTCTTTCAGGCAAATCTTACTTTTACATTTAATCATCAGGAAGAAAAAAAATCAACAGCAGAATAATCCATTTAATGAAAACAAATGGTAGTGTTTAATATATCAAGAGAAATATGTGTTTTAGTTGCCAAGCTTTGTCGGTTCAAGTTTATTAAGATTTATTTCGCTTCTGCTTTGAAGCTGCAAAAAACATAACTGACACGAATAAATAGCTACTGAGAATTGTGCAGCTTAATGTGTTTCTCTTAGCCAGAAAGAGAGCCAAAGAAACAGGTGGTCAGGTAGTCATGCAGTAAATCTAATTAAGAGCTGCGAATGTTGGGACACAGCGAGCCTGCAGTGAAACACTGTCAGACGCCTTGACAGGACGCCAAGACATCAGAAAAATCAAGCTGAATTCTGAAGATCATCTGATGACAGTCAGGCTAGGTGTGTGTGCATGTGTGTAGGTGTGTGTGTGTGTGCGCGTAACTGTGTGAGAACAGGTGTATTAGAAGTTGAGAAGGGAAAAAAAAAAAACGATCAGTACCGAGGTGTTATAGAGGAGCTGTGATTTTGGTTTGAGACGCGTCTACAGCACTCTCCTAACGAGGAGGTGAGCTCCAGATGAGAGAGCATGTCATTCTAACACCCGTTCATTTCCTCAACGGGTCAAAGTTCACAGCATGGACTCATCCACCGAAGAGGAAACGGTTGAAGACGAGCTAAATCATGTCCAGGAAGCTGAGCAGGAGCTGCCTTTTCCACTTCAGAACCTAATTATGGAGTTCAAAGCTTCCTTGGGTTTGATATGAGGGTTTATGAAAGTGTAGTAGTGTAGTTTTACAAGCTGAGTATCAGAAATAAGAAAGAAGTGCATACATGTACAGAAATATGTATGCATGTTCTTAATTCTGATGAATTCCTATAAAATAAAATCTTATTTTAATGACATATTAACTGCTTCAGTTTGATGCACTGTTGGTCTTTGAGAAAATAAAAAAAATCTCTAATATAATTCATGTTAACAATTTGCCCAATTTGAATATTAAAGAGACAAATAAGATGAAGGGACATTAGCTTTAAAATGACAATCATGTCTCGGTTTTTAACATATTTTCAAGAGAGTGAACAACTGTCATTTTCTGATAGGGATTGGATGAGGAAAAAATGGTTAAATGTGTTCTTCAGGTGAGATCATCCTACAGGAAAGACGAGGATAAAAAAAAGAAAAAAAAAACATGTTGCACCATTTTCTCTTTTCACATCCTTTCCAACGCCTCTTCTCAACAACCCAATTCATTTTTGGCACTTACCTTCCTCCGCCTCAAACATCTATAACACCTTCTCTCTCCCTTCCTTCTCATTCACTCCGTTGTTTCTTTTTATTTTCCCCTTCGTAGTGATACACACGTGATCTCACCAGTCTATGTTTAGAGGAGACTGATTTTCAAACTAGGAACTCTGGCGTCTGTTTGAAACAAACAAATCTTGCAGAAAAAAATAATTGAAATGACTCATTTTTTTCATTTTAGATTTGAAAAAATACAACAAAAAAGTTACTTTTTGTGCGAGGTTGACCACAAAAGCAGAAATGCTCAATTCCCAGCTCTGTTCTTTTAAATTGACTCCTGTCTGAGCTACGTGATTGTAACAGCTCAAAGGTTTTCAGCTGACTTTTGGAACCTTTGAAATAAAAGCCGAACAAGATCGCTGCCTCTTGTAACGTATGTGTTGACCTTTTCAGCAGCAGGAAACAATCAAAGTATGGCTGACCGAAGACACCGAAGCCTTCTCTGTAAGCAACATGGCTTTTTGTGCTCTGAAGAAAAAAAAAAAAAAAAAAAGAAAAAAAATCAGCAGCACCTCTGTACTCTGTACTTCCTCTTCGTCCCTCAGCAATATGCAAAGACAAAGAAATGAATGCTGAGCCAAGTCAAACACACACACAGTCAAAATCAATTTTATAGACATGCAAAACAATGCTTTATTACACCCAGTTTTGCTGTTTGCAGAGTGTGCTCACTCTATACTTTGCCAAAAGAATAATTTAATTCACAAATCGATAAGCTCTGTTCCTTCATCTGATTTTGTTAATGGAAAGGTGCCGTGACAGAATCGAGATACTATTTTTCCCAACCGACACTTCGTTCTCCTCATAACCAAACCGCCCCCTCCCCCTCTCGCTCCCACGTCTGTGCTTTCATTGTCAGGCTCACATCTGTACCTGACAGACACCTGCACAAGCCCACGTTGTCGCTGCCTCTGTGCCAACATCGACGTGTGAACATTTCGCCTTCGACAGAACACTGTTGGCAGGTAGTATTGACAAACCTGAGGCATATGTGTCGCGTTAACACGGGTGTTAGCCTGCTATCTCAGGGTTCGTTCCGGCCGTGTATCGGCGCCTTTACGGCAGCTGCCGTTTCGGTTGCCAGTTCTGAGATGGAAATGAACCCAAGCATGTTCATTGTGCCTCATAAGAAATTTCAAATGTCGTATAATCTGCTCGATTTTAAGCCACTGTTGCGTCTTCTTTAGCAGAAAAATAAAGATGAAGTCCCTTGTTACTGCAACTAACAGAATACTGCCAGAAAAAAACTTTGAATACAAGCATATGGTCTCAGAAGACAACTACAAGTTGCACTATTTTTTAAAACAAAATGACAAATTCAATACCAAATTTTAGCTGCAAGCAGCCAGTTAGCTACTTAAAGACAAGAAATGATCCCTAAAGTCATAAAGTATCTTCCTTTCTATGCCAAAGGAAGACATACTGACAGAGAAAACCCCCGCATTACAATGCTTTTGAAACTGTAGCAAAAAATAAAGCACGATCATCACATTGGCCAGGCTGCAACAAGATCTTTTGAAAATGTTTTGAAATTCCACCACATCTGTTCCTCAACTCTTTCACAGCATTGATATTAGTATACATGAACTATTCAGAACATAAACACATCCAAACTGTGCTTTACATGACGAGCATGACAAGGGCTGACGTTCCGCTAAATCTGCATCGTTTTGTCTTGTTGAGAGCCAAGTAACATCTTTCCCCCCCCCAATATACTAGCATACATGGCAAAATAGGAAATGCTACGACAGCAGCTTAACGGTAAATCGCATCCTCTCTGACATGACTGGTCCTGTTTACTTGTTGCTGCATTCATGTATGGTTAGTTTTCAGAAGTGTTTATTCTGAAATTGGCACTTTGTATTGACCCTTTAAATGAGTCTCCACGCTCTTCAGAAAGCGGCGCACTCCGCCACGATGGACGTCAAAACAATGGTCATAGATGCTGTGCGGTTGGTTGCATAAACGGACAATGACATTAAGCAAACCTGTCATTTTATTGTAAATTTTGATGAGGAAAGCCTAGTAGGTCTGAAAAAGCAGATAGGGCGTCCGTCGTCCGTCATAGCAGCTCAACATGATTAGGTGATGGAGTTGCGAAAGGTCAATAGAATGACCTTTTTAATGAGTAGTTTTTATCCTATAGTCTGTATTTTTAGTCAGCTGTTTATGGGAGAACCCTGAAGCCCAGCAGATTAATTTTATTTGTTGTTTTTATTTTTTAAATAAACAAATAAGATACAATAGCAGAAGTGTTAACAAACTAACAAGTTATGCCAGTTTGTTAAATTAAACAGCACTAACAAGAAGACACACACACACACATCCAGTGTGATGATCGAGTAACACAACAAGCCTTGGTCCGGATGCCCACGCTCTCCACTGTGATAATGGAGCTGTATCCCACTGTAAAGCAGAGTTTACTGAAGCTGGATCAACTCCAGATGGAGAGGCAGCGAGGAAGAGGAACAGGATGCCATAACCTCGCTTTACACAGAGGGCAGAAGCCACAGCTGTAGACACACACACACAAAGACACGCACACACACACACACGTAGGGAAATAGGCCATGCATCCATGCCTGTAACATTCCACATGACAGATTGCAGAGATGCACAGATAACACACCCACACATAACTTAAGCCTTACACAAATATCAGCACTACTGTTCGATGCGCAATCACACATCACGAAAACAGCAGAAATGAACTCGTTGAACACTGATTTGCATCCCCTACGGAAAGCTGAAAAAGAGTGGCGTCTGCAACCGTGCAGCTCTGCTGCGAGACAAGGAGTTAGTAGAGGAGGTGGAGGAGCTGGAAGCAGCACAGAACTGGGAGGAGGAAAAGCTGCCTTTGTTGTACTTTCCATCTCCGCAAGAAGAGAGGCGAAGGGAGCCAAGATTTTTCTTTCCCAACGTCTTCGTGTTTGGACTGTATCTGCTGGTTCACTGTTTTGCAAAGACAGGATACAACCATTGATATTTTACCAAGAGCTTTGAGCCACACCTTTAGAAACAAGGGGAAAAAAGTTGTTTTGGAGAATGAAACTCACACAATATAATGATACCCCTCCCTCCCATAAAACCACCACAGAATAACTGAAAACAAAAACATGTAACATGATCCAACAGCTTTGATTTAAAACAGAGATACAACAGGAATTCCTACTTTTGCAAAAATGTTTGTCATGTTATCTATACTGTAGATTTAGTCATTTTGATAAACATTTAAGCAAAACAATACAAAAAGCAACAACTAAATACACTAGCAAATAATAACTGGAAAAATAGTCATGCTATCTGCTAGTATAGTGCAGCTATAAGTAGAGTATTTAAAAAACTGCAGTTTTTTAACTAGTTCATTGAGAGTCATAACCAAGAAATCAATCAACAATATGAAATTAAAACGAGCGTGATAACTTTCATTTGGACAAGTCATGAAAGAGAATCTTTTAATATCGTTGAAAAATCAGCATTTTGAAAAATCGTGCAAACCCAAGACAAAGTAGTCACTCTGCACTACCTGCCACTTTTGCCTATTTTCCTGGCCTAACCTGTTGTTACAGAGATTTCACAATTCATTTTAATAATTGTTGTTTTGGTTAGTTGTTTTATTTTGGATATGCAAAATGCTTTTCAGTTCCAGTGTTAAATGAAACTAATTCATTTCTAAAAAACTTTAGAAATTAAAGTTTTTTTTTTATCTTTGAGTGAGTGTACTTGCTTTCTTGCTCTCATATTCTTAAGAAACAGGGTCATTTGGACCCCACAAGCTTTTTACCTTCTGCACGGTCCAGTGGAGTCACGCTGACCCCACATGCATTTTTACAATTTGTTTTTGAGAGTGTGTGGTTTTGGGAGCTGATGGTCTGACGGGACAACATCCTCACCTCTCCACTGTTTGACAGTGACATATACCGCGCTCCAACTGAGCATCGTGGGAGGGTTAATAAGCCTTTACTATTATATTAGTTGAAAATGGTCTCAAAATAAAAGTTTTATCGCAATAATTTCTGGGACAACTTATCATCCAACAAAATTTATTATCGTGACAGGCCTAGTGAAGGCAGGCCATGATTGCCTGTCTTTGTCCTGAGTTCAAATCACAAAACTCTCTACAGTCTCCACATTTAGTTTTCATTTGTTTTTTATTTGTCTCTATTGAGCCAGCACCAAAATGAAGACCTTTAACACTGTAAACAGTTATTAACTGCACAATAATAACCACTTATTTGTGACTAAGAAAATCTAAAGGACGTCCACCCGAAGTTTTCATCTACAGTAACCAGCCCAAGGCACATCTGCTGCCTCTGAAAGAGGAGGGACGGAAACAAGGAAGAGAGGAAGAGGAGGCGACAAAAAGGACGGTGAGGAAGAAGAGAAAGAGAAGGATGTGGGGCGGAGGGGTGCTAGTATGAGTCATCATTGGTTGCTGAATGGGGAGAGGGAAAGGCGCACACAGACACACTGGCAGTGGAGTGGAGTCAAACGATCAGGGACTATAAGGGGAAGTGGCCCAACACACACACATTCACAGAGCCCCTAAGAGTCCATTAGAGATTAAACAACTTGTTCAGTCTGTGTTAGACTCCAGGCAAGACTCAAAAATCTGCCCTCCTTTATTACACTCTGCCTCTCTTGCCGCCGTCACTCAGTCCTCCCTGTTGCTCCATTAGCGGATTGAGCGCACCAGGAGGAAGGCAGGTACAGTTCACAGGAAATGAAACTCCATCCATCATCCTGCATCAGGTTGCTGTCGCACTTCATATGCACATCACAGCCTCTCTTTATGGATTTCTGTAACAACCCAACTCTAGATGAATTCCCTGTGAGACAGTCCGGGTTGCTATCCTTGATGTTGCCATGGAAATAACTCAGTTAAATGACTGCTTCCGTTGGCAGAACAACGTTTCTGGTCTAATGTGCGGGCGACTTGTTGATTGACAAGGATGTGATGAAGATCTAGATCCTGACCCTGAGCAAATGAACCAACAAAGTCCATCACTCTGGAGATAAACACGCAGAGCAAAACCTTACAGCATTTTGCAGTTCTTTTCACTTTATCGTCCCCCACTGTATCATGGTAACTCTGGTAAGCACCAGCAGCAATAATTTGACACATTTCTAATTAGTTTCTTAGTAACCAAACCTGCCTTAGCAACCTGCAAAGCTCTATGCTCTGTCTCCCAGCAGTAATTACCAGCATGGGTAAAAAGCAACTTTCATCACCACAATTGCTCAAATTCAATTACAGCTCATGTAATACAAGCCTTGAACTCCTATTTGTTTTAGCTATACGGCTCCCTGATGTCAGCCCAGGAGCTATGGAACAAGGGAAATAGTGGAAGTATTGACCATTTTCTTCTCATTCTGGATGAGCATTTGTTTTTTCTCCTAACATGGACAGCCTCTCAATATTTATTTTGTCTAAACCTCTGCGATAAAGTGTGCAGTATAAAGCAGTGACGCATGGCTGTGATGACTGAAAGGGTTTTAGCAGTAATGATGTGCACACAATAAAGTCTTCTCAAATATGAAGAAATGCCTCTTCTGTTTGGGAACTGAGTGATGCTTTCCACTTAGCTTGGTTAGCAAAGATTTATTCGTAAGTTATTAGTCAAAGAATAGAATCAGTGCAACAGGAGCACCTGTTGCACTGATTCAGATTTCCACTAACAACCTGCAAAAGAAGTAGAGTTTGAATTGTATGGTAAAGTAGGACAAGTGAATTAAAACATCATCAAGTTGGCCCTAAAACTATATCAGCTCTGTTTGTAACAATGCAACACAGTAATGTAATAATCAGTTACATTACTGATTATTATACGGTAACATTGTTATGTCCGCATACCTACCTAGTACATTGTGTTTCCTTGTGGTCCCTGCCAACTTTTCTGGCGTAAAACAGAGGTTAAGATATCCAATATCGTAAATCTACCAACCTTCCATTTCACCCCTTGCAGTGTCTCAGTAGCCTGGCCATTGTCATTCCATTCCTCTCACTTCTCATCTCTCCACAGCGCACCGTCTGTGACTTGTTCCATTAAGTTAAATTTCTTAGAATGTATTTCAACCGAGATAAGGTTAGGGAACAGAAGGAGGAGTTGTGAATGATGACATTGAGTTTCTGTGACATTTTATGAGTTTATAGGTCTGCACTGACATCAAAAACAAACATTTGTTTCATTTTCATATTTAAACATGTAACAATTGAATAGTTTCTATCCTATCTCAGGTGAGTTTACATGTTATCTCTGTGGATGTGTGACATACCAGATCCCGTGGTTTGCACCCACAGCCCCAAAAGTAATAAGTTGGCATAATTAATGACTGAGAGTGTCTACATTCATATGTCTAGATGAAAACTAGACTAAGTCTGATTTAGAGATATGTTTTCTACGGACAGAGAGGCTCTGTGGACTTACTGAATGATTTTCTTTTGATGCTTTCAGAGAATCTCACATAACCCATTGACGCCCAGATGGTCTAAAAGATGGGTTCAGACTGCATGTAAGAAAACAAGAGCAGATGTGGTTAGGGTTGCTGCTTGCGGTCCACCTTGCATTTGATTTCTCAGAAATCTTGGCACGAGGCATTACATAAAAGCTTCCAGGCGGGTCTTTGTGTGATGGTACAATGCATTAGTGCAAGTCGCCGTACCTCGACTGTGGGTACTCGGGTCCCCTGAGGGTTATATAAACAACGTCGAACAAGTTTGACGCCTGAATTTGTACTGAAGCAAGGAGACGCTGCGAGCATGTGTGTGTATGTGTGTTTAAATGCTGGTGTGTTTCATTGCATTTCTTGTTTCCAACCCATACCATAAATGAACTCGCACATACGGACTTTTAACACGTTATTTCAGAAAGCAAATGTTCCCCGTCGACATGGATGGTCACTCCTAGCTGAGACAGCTGCGTGGAGCCGAAAACAAATGCTGTTAGTTAAACCATGCAAACATTTGGTGCAGATCACGTCCAATTTGGAGCACCAGAAATAAGCGGCCACAGCTCTGAATCACCTCACCAACACAAAGAGTCCCATCAGCGCATGCATTGCTCATCAAGTCCAACTGTTCCAAAGCCATGCTTTCCGCCCACACCCCAACCTTCACTCACAATCACACACACCCAGGCACACACAAATACAGACACAAAGATTCAACATCATCATCCAACGAGCAGATGAAGAAGTGCAAAGACACAGCCCCCCCACCTCTATGGACACTGCAAGATTCTCCACTGTGTCACATGCTGGCTCGTCATCTGTTACGATGACAAAGACTGGCCAAAAAGTTATCTGTCTAAAACACATACACGCACACGTTTGTGCACATATTTAGTGAGGCTGTTTACCGTGTGTAGTTTATCGTGGTATTAATAATGTTGGTTAAAGCATTGAAATATCAATGGTTAAGCAACCATTAGCATAAATTGCTAATGAACTGCAAAAAAATGTCAAGTTTATAAAGCTTTGTTGATAAGAGTTAGAGTGGGCGTTCTACAAAGGACAGATGATGGGTCCTGCAATAAATATTATGACCAGAGATAAGATTGTTAGAGAAGTGGCTAACAAGACGCAATGAGGCAGCTAAAAAACATCTGTATGTGCACCTGCACATTTTAGCAAGTCAAATTTAAGACTTTTTAAGATGGGGATGGCTGGATAACCTGCTGTTTTACAATCAGGCATAGCAAACACTGTGAAATTTCTGTGGGGTCTGTTTGCTGCTCTTGGCAGTAGCTTTGTGCTTCTCACACTTTATATGGCTCTCTGCAACTTTAACCTCCATAGTGTCCAAAGATTTTTGCACAGAATGAACTTAGCCTCATATGGGTTGGCAACAAAAGTGAGCAAGTGGTGAAAATGAGCATCATCCAGCTAAATGACGATAATTTCCTCTTACCAATGATAGATGTAAAAAAAAAAAAAATAAACTTGCTATATAGGTAGCTAGCAAGGGTATGTTAGCAGCTGGTCCTGCAAGAAAAAAAAATACAATGTGTGATTAACGGACCTAAGGCCAACCTAGATTTGTTTATGAATTTAAGACATTTTAAGGCCTTAATTCTAGATACATTAATTAATACATTGCAATAGCTTCCTTACTTTACTCATTGCATAGTCATTGTAAGTCAACAGAAATAACATGAAAATGTTATTGCTTTTTCCCCTAAATCTAAGTTTGTCAAGTATGTATACAACCTTATAGACGAAACTGAATAATTACCTAACTTTAAGATGCTTTGACTCTGTTTAATATCTTGCATATTGAAAATTTATGTTAAACCAGTCTAAATGCCATGGAAGTAAGTGATTTCTCTGGAAAATCAAGTCCTGTCACATTTTTCAAGCATTTTAGATGCGCTACCATTCTGAACAGTTTACGGTTATTGGGATCAAAGGTGTGGAAGTGTTCTGCAAAATAATAATAGCAGTTTTGCCATAATGTGAGTTTACCCTTAAATATGTGTAAATAAATAAAACAGAATCATATTTAACTTCTTGAACCCCTTTGCCTCTTTTTGAGACATATTTGAAATTAATTTGATGTATCTTAGGAAGTACAAAGTGTATTTGAAATGTGGTATCTAATGTTACTGTGTCATCTTACTAACGGAGAATAAATTAAAATGGCACCGAGCAGAAAATGGAAAAAAAAAAAAAAATCATTTCCATCTAGGAATAAAATAGTGTTTTAACTAAATCCAAATGTTTATAATTTTTAACAAAATCAATGGTAAAGTAGTTTTAAGCATGTCATGATTAGCACAACATGAGGTTAGCAAAGCTAAATCTCATGTTAACAATGTTAGCATTTTAGCGAACATCATTTCTGCTAATAGATTCCATATAATTACAGCAAAATCTTATCATGACTCATGACTTTCTGCACCAGCGCTTTTCACAGTTCTGTTTCAATGATTTCATCTCGCCACTGAAAGGTAAAGTAAAGGCACCTCCTTTGAGTGGAGGACATGATAGAAAAGGTATGCGGTTGAAGTCATTGTGTTTTGCTTCCAGCCTGTTAAAAATAGAAGACGAGGCTCCCTGGTGACTGTTTTCCTGTTGATATTAATACCTCAATGTATCTAAGTGAATGGAGAGCAACATGCAGGTCAGTGAGGGGAAAAAAAAAAAAAAAAAAAGTCAGTAGCAGATGTGAAATCCATTAGATAACCAGCATTAAGAGGGATGCCGGCACTTTTGTTGAACGGGGGCTGACAACTGAATAAAACCAACTTTTTAAAAAAAATTATTAGTATTTGCATTTAGTTTGTAACACATTACTGATTTTGGAGCATTTGGTGCATGCTGTCAAGACATTAACGTGCGAAATGTATTTGAGCTTGTGTGTATGTGTGTGAAAGACAGGCAAGCGGCTAACACCTTGAGCTGACCCCTCATAATATCCTGTAGCATCTAAAAGAGAGAGACACACACCCACCCACATGCAAGCACAATGCAAGCGTGTATTTGCGTCCTTTCCCTCCTGCCTCAGTTGAATCAGGTCTTATCAAATCCAATCAGGCCCACCGAGGCGTTTCATTCAGAGGCAAGCTGCAGAGCAGATTATGCCCACCGGGGGGATAGACGAGTGTCCTAAATCAAATCGTGCAATAGTTGTGTGTGTGTGCATGTGTGAAAGTACAGTGAATTTTTGATGCCGTTTGTGTTGTTCAGCCAGTCTGCGTGTTTGGGTAATTTTATCCACTATTTTGGCCACTGTGAAATACACACAGATTGGATTTATGGAATGATTCCACAGCTGTGCTCATGTAATCATCGCTGGACATTTGCTCCTCAGGCAGTACGTGAAAAAACAATCAGAAAAAAATAAATAAAAAAATAAATTATATATATAAATATATATATATATATATATATATAAACAATGCTGAACTTTTCCAACCCTAGCCAACAAACCGGAGCTCCACAACAGCATAAGAAACAAAAACATGCAGACGACGAGAGATCATGAGCAGTTGCCAGAGGGATTAAATCTGCACAAGCATCAGAGGGAAAGGCTTAACCTCTGTGGCGGTTTACAATAAATCACTGCACATGTTCCAGATACACACTGAATCAAGGTAAATCTGTATTTTTAGCTCACATAAATGATAAATTTAGATTTTTGTTGTTCATTGCAAGTGGGAAAACATCAAATATGGCAGGTACTTAAAAACTGCAACCAAGCTGTGATGTAACAGGGAGGTGGGAAGGGAGTGATGTTGGAATCACTTCCTGTTTCGCCACAAGCTGAATGTCCACTGCTCTGGATATGCTTAAACACAATAAATAAGAGTTGGCTATAGACATTTTTACTTCAGCGGGGGTGGTGAACCTGGCTCTCAGTGCTGGTTTTCACTCTTTCCCACACAGACTCTGTCCTGCAGGCGGTATCACTTCCAGTGACCCAAATGACTGGGACATCAGACCCATGGAGCTCAGCTCTAGCATGAGCAAAAGTCACCGCCTTGCAAAAGTATGCATACCCCTTGTTGTACTGACAACACAAACTTAAGAGTATTTTGATGTTGTTTTATAACTAATACAAAATACATATTTGTGATCTTAAGATAGTTTAATTCCTTTACTAAAACAAATGTACCTTTACCACTGTGAATTTTACACCATTTATCCCAATATATGCACACTATTCTGCAATAAATGCATACAGCATCATTTTGTAGGATCACAATATGTTGACTATAATAATATTTGCCAATGATATGGTGAAACATATTCTGTCATCTCTGCATGCTATATGCTATACAGCAATGAGAAACATAGTTCAGAGCAGTCCAAGGAAACAGATTCCAGGTAGGAATGTAACACCCCACAGTGACGGTGACTCTGTAATTCATATCTTCCTGGGAGGCCAGGCTGCACAACAGTGGACCTGTTAGACGATCCATGATATCCAAGAACACCCTTTAAGATCTCTGTGGGTCTTCATTAATGATGTGACCGTGATTACCTTGTGTTCTGTGATGACATCCTTTGTTGCTAAATCCGACTGAGGGTAGGTTTCACTGAATATCGCATGCCAGATCCCATGGTGATGTGAAGGCTTTTCCAGATATCAGGTTCTCCTGACACTCAAATTGTAAATTGGAGACTAGAGACAATTTTAGATTCAACCTAAGCAACCTAAAAACTGGAGAAAAGAGTACAGTAGGTCCACAATCCATAGATGAGCAGACGTACCCAAATGTCCAGAAAAAAGGCCACAAGATGGACCTTGAAACGTTAAGTTACCTTTGTACATATCTGCTCATTAATCGATATTGTACAGATTGTTTACAAAGCACTTTTGTACAGACTGTACAGATTATTAATTTTCACTGTTCATACTGTACAGAATCTTACATCTTACATTTTATATTTTATGCATTTATCTTATTTTTATTTTATTTTTCATATTGTAATTTGATCTGTGTGTATGTGTATGCTGCAACTGCACAGTAATTTACCTGTTGGGATGAATAAAGTACTTCTATTCTATTCTATTCTATTCTATATTTGCAATTATCATTAAGCTGTCGATGGTGCATATTTACAACTACATGCCCACTTTGATTAAGATGCAAGTGAACCCTTTGCTGCCAGTGCCTTATCTTTCTCTTTTTCATCACTAATGCACAGAGATGTGTTTAGAAGTCGTTTATTCCTACGTCCAACTTTCAGGAGTGGAATTGAGATGACACCCACCAGTCAAATCAATCCAGTGGGTTTGCCAGCAACTGACCAATCAGCAGTCATAATTTATCCTAAAGTAAATGCCCCTTACCTGGAGGAATTGAACGTCTCTGACAAAGTGTTGAGAGTTATCATTACCAATGTGCTGAGGTCAAAGTGATTTGGTGGAAAACAAACACAAAATACTGTTAAAACGTTGTCAGTGAGGAGCAAGCACTTAATCCAGAGCATGTAGAGCATGGAAAACAGTTTATTACATTTCCAAAAGTCAAATAGGGTCTAGACCAGGGGTGGGCAATCCTGGTCCTCGAGGGCCGGTGTCCTGCAACTCTTAGATGTTTCCCTGATCCAACACACTTGAATCCAACAGCTGAATCATGTCCTAAGTGCAGTCAAGTTATTCAGAGTCCTGCTAACGACCTCATTATTTGACTCAGGTGTGTTGAAGTTGAGATGCACCTAAAAGTTGCAGGAGACCGGCCCTCGAGGCCTGGAGTTGCCCAACCCTGGTCTAGACAAAAATAAAGGACATATAAATGTCTAGGGTCAATCTCATGAGCAGGTGAATACCATAGGGATCAACTGTATAACTACAACATGTTTGTGTGAAGGTTTTAGTCATCATTACGTCATATGTTTAATGGTTAAATCAAAGATCAACGTGTTACGCAAAGTATTTAAATCAATATTGATAGAACTGTTATCAAATCGAATTATGACCTAAAAATCTGAAGCTGAATTGTGAGGTTCTTAGCAACACCCAGCCCTAATCTTCACTAACAGCCTTTACTCTGCAGGATGGACTAGCATGATGTTCAAGGTATGACTGATCATATTCACTGTCATTGTTTTCTTTCAATGCTTAAGGACATTTTTCATAACAGAGCCTCAATAAAGTCAGTTGACTATGAAATTCACAACTTTGACGAAGAGTCCCTTTACTATTCCTTCTCAAGCAGCTTTGACATGATGATATGATCTAGTTGTAGCTATACACAAGTAACCCATTTTATTTCAGTTCTAAGAATACTAGTTATTATTTAGTGTTGGTAATACACTGAACTCAGAGGAAATGGTACATTTTCTTTTTAAATTTAAAGTACAGGGTTTTTTTTCTTCTTCTTTTTTACTAACCCACCTTTCAATTCCTCATTTCCTGTGGTTGCAGAAGTGACCCTAATTATCTTTGGTGAGTCAGCTTTGGTAAAAAAAAAAAAAAAAAAAAAATGCAGTAACTAAATGGTTTTCAGCTTACTGTGAGCAACGTCTTCCTTTAATGGTATAAATAACACGAGGAAGGATGCCAACAAAGTTTGTTTTATTTCCTCATCTTGTGGTTATGGTGAAGTTATCTTAAGTCTAAATGTGTGTCTACAAACAGCTTTCAGACCAGGCACTTGAAGTCCAGGTCACAAAAGAAAAAAAAAGAAAATGACTGACGCATTTCCTCTTTTATTTTGACTGTTTCGAGCTCCACCAGTTTAACACTGATCTTCCCGAAATCTGTGTTTGACTCTGAGCCTGCAAACAGTCAACCACAAACATTCCCCCGGCGGCCACGGCCGCTTTGGTGGTGGTGGGAGGGAAGAGAAGAGGATGGGGGGGACATCCGAAACCAAACACACACACACACACACACACACAGAGGAAGTGAACCCGAGAGAGGAAGCACATTTCTGCTGTGCTGCCCAGATTTTTTTTCACCCCCTCTGTTTAAGCAGACGGATCGATGAATATCACAGAGAGGAGACAAGCTCCCAAAAAGCTGAGTCAAGGCTCACACACACAAAACGGCAAACACAATTCTGAAAGGATCGAGACTTGACCCGTTCAATCTATAACCAAGCGTCATCCTGAAAGATGACCTTTTAATCCAAAGTTCAAAACGCTTGTTGAGGTGCTTTCTTAAACACCCCTAAAAAAAAACTCCCAACACATTCAAATGGTTTTGAAGTAGGATGTACGCAAAAATGTATCAGTGGTGCTCATTTTCATGGTAATTAATGTCTTTTTTTCTTTAGAAAAATCAGAAGTTCTGTTTTTGTAGAAGGGAAACTCAAAGGGCACGCAACTGAAAACTGCAGCTGGTCACATGAACGAGGCAAAGATCAAACAAGATGAAGATTTAAGATCTACTGGACCGCTAAGTACATTTGGTGTGATCAAGGTGAGGCACTGGAAGCTACTATCAAGCACGGTGGTTGCACCAACATGCTGTGGGCTTGTTTCAATCCCACTGAATCCTAAGTGGACAAAATAGCGAAGGAGGAAGACTGCCTCCGAATTGTTCAACTCCACTGCAATCAACAGCTGGGTAGAGCTGCAACTAAAAATTATTTTAGCATTCAATTAATCTATCAAGTATTAAAAATTAATTGGTTAATCGGGTAAAAAAAATGGTACATTCTGCAAATTCTTCTTTAAAATACATAAGCCTTTTCTACACAGTACTAGAAATAAGTAAAATGATAGAAATAAGCAAACAAATCAATTCCTTTTTTTAAGTATTAAAATAAATACTTTATCACTCAAAATGCAATGACATATTCCTTTAGTGAATATGTCATTCGTAAGAGAGGCTCTGGATAGGCGCCAGTCTTTCATGTTTGTTTTGGTTATATTTACCCAGAATGCCCTTAGAAAGATTGAAGCTCTGTTAAAACAGCTTACTGCTGGTTGGGTACCTGAGCAAGGAGCCTGACTAAAACACTGTTTCTGTCTAAAGAGCAAAAACAGATAACATAATTTATATGATTTCATAGTTGTAACAGCTGAAACTAACAATTATACTTACATTGCAATATATAAAAATTAAATAACACGTTGATTTGTTTTTGCAGCAGTAGGAATAATTGTTGCTTTTCTGTTTTGTATAAAAGCAATTACAAAACAAAAGTTATACATTTTGGTTTAAATGGTGAGATATCGTGAAATTACCATATTTTTACTCCATGTTAGCTCACTATCCTATAGATGCATGTGAAAATATATATGGAGATAATACAGGTATACAGGCTCATAAAGTGGAGAGCTTCAGCTGGGGAGAACAATTCCCACCCTTCCCCATTGGCTGTGCACTCCCATCCATTCATAAAAAGACAAAAAAGAAAAAAAAAATCCATCCCCATCCGCTCATACTCAAATTGCCAGCCACCAGAGGGTTATTATTACAGTCGCAATACTTTAGAAGCTTTGGTTCAAAACAACTGGAGATACCATAAACAAATTACACACCAACTTATAAGAGTTATGTAATATTGTAACCTGTTGTGGTTCAGCTGTAGAACACGAATGCTATGGCTGGGTAGAGTCAGAGTAATATTACCATGAGGACGCTGGGAAATGAAAGGACACTGGATACATGTGAACTAGCAGCCTCAACGATTCCAATGCAATTACTTTAACTGCTGATGGACTGAAAGCCCCCAAGGGAATGTGGGGGGAAAACCCAATTTGCCACGCAACTGTAAAAATCAACTGTATACTGAGGAAAGGAAATGTCCTTAATCTAAATTATATGACACATTTATTATATTTGGTAGAAGCACACTGAAAACTACATTTTCCAGAATGAAAGTGAAGTACTCTTTTCCCCATCGACATCATGCAATGGTATGCACGCGGAGAGGCGAACCGTGTCCATGAATGAAGGAGCCGGTTCGACTCCCAGCTCAGACAAATGAATGAAGGACGCTCCAGGGAGCTGCGTTTTAAAGTAACAACCCCGAAGCGGGAATAAAAGCAGAAAGAACGGAGACGTACTCACCCCGGGCGCAGCAAAATGAGTCGGCTACAGACAAGGCAGAGATGAGGGGAGCAGCGGGACGAAAAATTTTCCTCGGAATGTGTCGGTCTCGGCCTCAGAGAGCACAGACGTGGTGCTGGGGAGGGGTGGGGGGAATTAAGCCCAGCTCGTCTGGTTCACTTTACGGCTTCGAGTGATGGGTTAATGTTTTTTTTTTTTTAGTCAGAGGGAGCCGCTGCCGTGAAGGGGACACGGGTCAGGTCAGCTGTCAGTCTGAGCTCGTGGGTGATAACGGAGGAATGTTAGGTTCGGGTTTGGTCGTGATCTCTCGGAGAATCTGCGCGCGCTGAAGTCTGGTACTCTGTGACCGGCTGCTGAAACGTGGAAACGCCTTTTCCTCTCTCTCTCTCTCCCTCTCTTTCTTTCGGTCACGGCTAAGCACGCTGTCGAGATTCATTCAGAGATTGTCTATTGTAAGCGACGGTTCACTCTGAGGAATAAAGTGCAATTTTTTCACTTTGTCAATGGAAAAAAAATATTTTATTATATGCGTAAATAAGAAAAGACAAATAATATTTATAATTACTTTTACTATTATTAATATTATTTTACCTTGTATTATAACAATGTTACAGTAACATTAACATTTATTTTGGTTTTTGACTTTTCATAATCAAAAATTAAAAATGATAAATGTGTGATAAATATGTGCAATGTAGTGTTTTTTTTTTTTACTTTAATTGAATTGAGGGATAAATAATTTGATTCTATTATATTTTAAATGCACCTGTAATACTGTGTAAAATATTGACTTCATGAACAAATTGGAGTTTAAAATTGTGCCAACTTGTTTTCGCTTTGATGTTTGCCATTTCATTGTTTTGACAATAAAATTACTTGGTTAAGTTGTGGATTAGAGTAAATTGTGATTATAATGTAAAGTAATGTCAATGCACCACACAATATTCATATGTGCACAATGAACAGCACTTTTTCACACATTCACAAGTTCACATTTCTAAGGTAAATGCAGGAGTACTTTACTTTTGTAGAAGGAATATTTCTGAATGTTATAAACTTCTCAAACTATTAAAGAGTACATAAAAAACTGTAAATTGGGCATGTTCAGTTTTCAGATTGAAAAAATAAATTTTAATTTCACCTAGTATTAGCTGTTATGCATTAGCCAAGGAAGTGCTTTCGCAGCTTAACTCAACAGAAACTTTACACCTTAAAACTAAAGACAATAACACTGGGTAGTCATGGGAAAGGATTTTTAAAAAATGTTATCACTGTTAACCAAAGAAGACAGAAAAAAAGAGCCAAAACCCAGTTTTCAACTTCTTGTTTAAAGTAAAAATTAGCATTAGCACTACAGTCTTGCGTACTATGAGGCAATGATTCCAAGTAAAGCGAACATTTGTGTGTTTTATATTTCACTATTTTTTTTCTCTGGTAAAGAGTTGGCATGCATATAATATAGTGGGATTTTTTCCACAGCATAAAATTTAAGTATATTTGTTTCACTGTATAAAATTGAGGAGAACACGTTAGCTTGTGCTTTTGGTAAAAATCCAAAATGTGAAAAATTGGACTTATAAATCAACTATGAGAGCTGTATTTTCTGATCTAGATGTCATAAAAAATAATTCAAGTGTTTTATTTTGATTTTATTGTTGTTATCTCTGTCCAGGTTCTTTGGTTCTAATAAAAATCAGCAGAGTGAGCCCTCTTTCAGTTTGCATCTGTCGAGTTTCACACGTGCGCTCGCGCGCGCACGCACACCATCACACATACACATTTTTCAAAGCTGATGTCACTGCGCTACCCGGCCAGGCCAGTCCCTCCTCCTGTTTCTTTTCTCTCCATCGCGTCTCCATCATTCAACACGAACTCTATTCTTTGAAAAGTGAGAGCCAGACAGCAGGAGTTGTATGGCTGGGAGTTGATCGTTTGAAAATGTGGTTAAATCATTCATTGGTTTCCCTCTCTACATATGTAAACAAGATTATACATATGTAGAAAGAGATTAACATAATTTAGATGTGACTGAAAACAGGACACCTGAGGTTCGAAAGTCATAGAAACAACCACAAATGTACTATTTGAAGCCAATATAAAGTCGTCACATTTTTAAAATGTTTTGTTTGCATCCTAATTGCAGCGTTTGCAAAAACATTTGAGCTAGTGTCACAGCAGCACAATTTAGAAACATGTAGGATAATGCATGTGACTCAGATTTGTGTCTATTTAAAGGGGCAGTATTATGTAGTTTTCAGGCACATATTGCCATTTTACAGTATAATCAACTATTTCGGTTGTTACAAAAATGCTACATATGTCAAATATGACTTTGTAATTTAAAGACTTCAATTTATCACTCTGTCTCTTTAAAAAAAACTCCTGCTGTTTCTGAAACTCCGCCTTCAGGAAGTCATCACAATGCTGCTCCTCTATTAACCCTTTAATAACGTTTAATGCGCAGTTCCACCAGGTGTTTGCTAACTGCTGCTGGCTAGTCTGAAGGAGCTGAATGGGAGTCTTAGGGGCGATGGGTTCTCTGTGAGGCGGAAGCTTGGAAACTGCAGCTCTGAGAAGAATTATTATAAGAGAAGATATAAAGATAGTTATAGGAGAGGCAATTCTAAGATTGTCGTCAGAAGATATTGGATTACATTATATAATGACGTAATCACATCAAGACAGTTGCAATGCGCAACTCTTAACTACGAAAGGAGTTAAGAGACTTGATAAGAGCGTTACAGCAGTTGTAACAAGGTTTACATCACTATGAGAGTTGATTCATAAAATACAAAGAGATGAGCAAACATATCAAAGCAGATACCTTTTGACCCTTTTTGATGAACGTTTCCTGATGTTTTGTTTACAGATCCGCTGATCCCAGATGAATGAGCCACTGTTTGTCCAATTTTATGTGCAAGAAATTTCCAAAAAACTACGTCTCATGACCGTCAGTCTTTTAAAAATGCCTTTATTCATGGTAAGTGAAAGAGTTGTGACTCTGCTCTGGGTTGGTGACTCGTGATAAAGGCGATCATCTAATCTCTGACCATGAATAAACCTTTTGTTGTAACCCATTTGACCCCGAGGCGACAATGAAATCCCCCCTTTTTGCCAGAAGCACACACAGGCACTACACACTCTGCTTTTGGGAAACATTCCAAATATTTAGACTTTTTAAACGTTGCATCCATGTTTCGGAGACGTTCTAAAAGGACAAGATAATGCCAAAAAGCTATATGACAACAATAAAGTTACATAAATGCAGTTTATATTTTCATAAACGGTTGTTTGGGACTTCATAAAGCAAAGAGTTTTTCTAAGTGGTTTCATGGTTGAGTCATGGTGGGTCTTATGATCTTGCTCAATTGTCAATGCTTCTTGGCAGGATTAACTCCTTAAATACCATATTCTAAGTAATTTAAGAATAATTCAACTAAAAAAAAATGGACCATCACTAACAACATTAAACAAAGTTAGATTTCTGCAGCAAATAGTGGCATCTACAGGTCATCAGTCCACCATAGCAACCATTGGAAAGTATCTACACATTATCCACCATAACATCATCTTGGCGTTTGCTAAACTCTACTTCAACTCTATTTGAACTCTGAGAATGTTGATGTTTTTTAAAGAAACTCAAATTAATTTAATGTTTTGCCATTCGTTTTTCATTTAAGACTGTAAAATGTGTTGCACCCGTATATGCGAAATGCTAGGTATACTTAAAAAAAAAAAAAGAAGAAAGAAGGTTGTGGCAAGGACTTGATCTCTGACTGTGCAGCTTGTGGTGTGCTTTGAAGTTTTTGACAAAACATCCAAATAAGCTACATTTCTTCTTTACATCCGTCTTTCTTTTCATCTTTTATCAATCATTCAATCAAGTTTATTTGAATAGCACAATGCAACAATAAGGCAGTTCAAAGTCCTATACATCATAAAAACACAAAAATACATAGTCATAAAAACATCACAAAATCAGGATTCGAGAGAACCAGTAACAAGCATTACATATTGCAAAGAATCTGAATCCTGCTTTGATGCATCACATGTTTAAGATAGGAGGTTCTTAGCGCTGTCAATCATGCTTACACACATCCCTGCAACCCTCCTTGTTTCCTGCTATGCTACAGCTTCTTCCTGATAGCAGAGCCTGCTAACTCTAGTTAGCATGGCCACCTACGACAGCACAGAAATAAATTTTCTAAAATGGTTAAGTTATTTCTCTTCTGTTAGCACATTTAGCAGTGCGTACACAAGCATGATTGACAGTGCTAAGACCCGCCTCCTGGCTCTGATTGGTTGTTTTTGACTGGGATAGGTGCATTTCTTCAGATGGCAATAGTAGCTGTAGCTGTTTTGTGTCACGACATGTTGACATTTTTAACAAATATAGGAAAAACATTTTAGTTTTTTATTTATAGAAGTTACGTACTGCAGATTTAACTGAGGCTGTGACTACACTAGTAATTGTTTTATGTAATACTCATGAGTTTTTTGTTTGTTTGTTTTTTGTCATTTTGACCTTACATCAGCATAGAAACATTTGAAGACCCCCAAATATAAACTTTTTAAAAAAGGTTCTAGAAAATACCATCACTTCAAACTTAACCATTGCAGGTTGAGATGATCAGCAAGACTCCCTTGTGCGGCCAGATTGTCCAATTTGTAGAAATCTTGATGGCAGTTTATATACTACTTGTCATTTGTTGCACTTACCTTTGCCTCCCTGTGGACTAGTATACCTTCCAAAAATGTACCTCAAACCTCATCCTAGAGCCTCCCATTTCCTATTCTGACCAAAACTGCAATACTTACTGTACCTGAGAAACTCAACATTTTCCATAGGAGTCCACTGTTGATACCAATTGTCCATCCAGCTCACCAAAACTCACCTGTCGGTCCAGATTTAACAACAAACAACCACCAGACATTAGCAAACTTCTTTTTGTATGGGAACAAATAAAATAAAAGCACACCCTTTCCTTTACCTTCCACTACAAAAACTAAAACAGAGCCTTCTCATTGGCTGGTTTCACTGGTACAATAGGCAGACTGTTGTCACTGCATGCAAATGCACACACATTCATTTGCAAACGAGACAAAAGAACTCTTTGGACTGAGAGATGCAAACTCACCTTCCCGCACATCCTTTTTTTCCTGCTTGCCCTGTAACACTGAGCATTGGTAAATAGCAAGATATCTAAAGTTAACAAATCGTTTCTCAAAAGTTGACAGAAACTGCTTGATAAAAATAAAAATGAACACAAGTGTGAAGCAACAGCCTGTGTTTCTGATAGCGTATCGCATGTCAGAGGTTTAAATAGCTCTCAGTGGGAGATGGATGAGGAAGACGGTGATCTTTGGAAGCCATATGTTGTTTATCATTTGCTAATCTGTAGAGATAAAAATCAGCATGACTGAGAAGAAAAAAAGATTCCAAACTCTGCTTTGCTGCAGATCTCAAAAACTCAAGCCATTTCTCTAATCTGTGAAATACATTACGTTTCTGAGAAAATTAGTCCAGTCATCGTTTCTTTGAACAATTACTAGAAGAACCAAAACCCGAACAACAGACTTCACACAAATAAGTTCAATTGGCAGTATTCACAACCAAGGATTCCATATTTTGTCATTTTACGACCACAAACCTCAATTTGATTTACTGGAATTTTATGCATTAGACCAGCAGAATTGGTCTTTTGTGACCAAAAAGTACCAAATTGGGAATTTGACATTAGAGCAGATATTTGTTGACATATAAAAGCAAGCAAGAAAGAAAAATAGTGGATATTTTTTATGGATCTTTGTTTGTTTTTATGTCAGGTAATAAAACTGAAATATTAGGAATAAAGTCAAGTAAAGTTGAAATCTGAAGAAAAAAGTCAAAGTTTTAGTTTCATGACTGAAGTAAAAAAATTTGAGAACAAGTTGGAAATAAAATCTTAAACAATTTGCCAATGCTTTCCAGATATTTATTTTAAAATATTATTCTGTAAAGTATAAAGTTTCCTTGCTCATTTAGACAAGGCTGTTGTGAGCCTTTGAGAGAGTATCATTTCAACTTTAATGTTGAGATACTTTTTCTCCTTTTTCCCCTCATCATTTCACACATTATTTTTGTCTTAAACCTCAAAACAGCATCGAGACAACAACAAAAAAAAAAACCTTTCTCCTCACTTTTTTCTCAAAGTGACCTGAATAAAAGATACTAATTAACTGGAAAAACATATAATTGAAAGGCTGCACGGACATCATTAATATAATTAACTTAATCAAGGCTAACAAAGAAAAGAAGTCCACACTCTGTTTCCAACAGAAAAAGTAACCCATCCTTTTTTCCCCTAGAGCTGTAATGTGAACAAGGATTAATTGGGTAATGAAGTTCACTTGGATTAATAGCTACATTACCATGGCAACCCACCAAAATACTTCTGTAACAGAGTTGATCAAAAACTCAATCATAGTCTAATGTTTTTCAGTGCAGATTCAGTGTAGAAAATATCAAATGTTGGAATTTTACTGATCAGATGTCACTTTGCTATATCATGTCTGCTTTTTGCATTGAAACACCGTTGGAGTTCATTTGTATTTCCTTCCTGAGGGTGTGGAAGTGTGCTTGTGTACTACTGAGGCAGGAAGAAAACAGCTAACTTTAATACTTAAAAAAAAGTCTGTTTTTGTTTTTGTGTGAGATTTTGTGTGCATGCAGCATCGCACTGTGTCTTCCTGATTTCCCAAGAGCAGACTAAAATAGGCGAGTTCTTGTTTTCCCATCACAAGACTGGTGTGTTTATTGGTGGGGAGATGAAAAGAAGTACAGAGAGGAAGCCCCTCCAAGCAAAAACAAGTCGGAGGATTCAGCTGCTGAGAAGGAAAAGAAGGACGGACGGAAGGAAGGAAGGAAAAGAAAAAGTAGCAGGCAAGGAGGAGAAAGATGGATGATGAAATCGGTAGAGAAATAGATGGAAGATGTTTAAGGAGGAGAGAAAAAGATCAGCCGCTCCGGCGACAGACAAGGATTGTTGTGTCAGGGTGAGTGAATGTCCTTATTCACAGGCATGAATCAGGGGAAAAGGAAACAATGAAAACAAGGAATCACTGAATTGATTGTTTGGAAGCTTTTATTCTCTTAAAACTAATATATTAGCTTGTGGAGTTTCCTTAGGTTTTATTGCCACTTAGGTGAAGCTGAGAATATTTCTAGCTGTCGATGTCAAAAAGTGGCTCCACAAAAGGCAAATGTATTGCAATAATTTTTCACCATAAATACCCTTTACCTTGCCTTACAGACATTTTGATTTCCACATAGCAAAAAATCTAACTTTAAAGTTTTCTGTATGTTAAAGTAGAAATGAAGCAGAGAAAAGTGAAGAGCTAGCATGTAGCTGAACACACACTCTATAGTATAATTTTGTAAATAGTTGTAAAAAAAAAAAAAAAACATGAGTCTTGTGGTGTTGGAGAGAATTTGTAATGGAGATATTGTGACACGTTTATAAATCGTTGTAAAAGAACAGCTGGGAAATTGCCCACAATATGATGAAAAAATATGTATACTAATTAGTTTTTGGCTACATTTGTACATAAGTTCTTAAAATTTACAAAAGAAAATTTCATTTTAGGCTGGAAAAATGGTTCATTCAATATTTCTGTGAATTTCATAGTAAAAATATCAAAAAATGTTCTACTTGGATTTTGTTTTTGTGTTTTTTGGTCCAATGTGATAATGCATTTTGTCAAAATGAAACAAGCACTGTAAAATCATAAAGCTTAGGTTGTGCTGAAAATAATGATACCAAATAAGGCAAGGTAAATAGTTTTTATGGTGAAAATATAAGGGTAAATTCAAAATTAGACCAAAACGGCCATTTAGACACCTGATTCCTAAGGGTGAAGCAACTAGCATTAGCCCTAATGTCAAGACTGGGCAAAACAATGACAAGCCATTTTGACTAATTAGAAAATCAGAAATGACCACATAATGCTTATTTACACAAAGTATTTCTGTGATATATTTATAGCACCAAATAAACCTTCAAACGTCTAAAATTTACAAAAACTGACTTTTTCTCAGTATGCTAGAATATTGTTAGCGTTGATCGCAGAAACTGAACAGAGAATTTTCAAGCATTTTAAGTGAGAGAACCCACTCATATTGAACATGTTCATGAGTATTTTACCAATATATTCCCTTGATACTTAGAAACTGTTTTTTATGGCATGGTAACAGTTAAACATGTTGTGTTTGGCTAAATGCGCAACTCTTTGTGTCAGATAATTTACAGCTGCTTTGTCTCCTACCTGGGGCCTTTGAATGACCTCGGCAACGGAAAAGAAGAGCGGAGCTTTAATCACTGTCATTACAGCAGACCGGGGCGCCCGACATCATTTTGAACCCAGACACAGGCAGCTCAGAGCGATAAATGACAAATGGTTCACATCTGCTCGCTGATGACAGACAATCTCAGCCACCTTGACGACCATTTAATGTCATGTGCTACGCCGCTGAATAGTAACATTACAAACACAGTGTACATTAGCATAGAGAACAGAAAAATGACTGTCATAGTGGCTTTAAAGACAGACTCACAACCAGGAGTTGGTTAAACAATATTTAGAGGCAAATCATTTATGAGAGAAAGTAAACATGATGAGCCACATTATTAATGCACTTCAAACCTACTGTTCGCTACTTTGTAAAAAATATATATATTACAAACATTTGAGATATATGTACTATTTTTTGTTGAAATCCTACCTTTATTGGTAGTTAGTACCAAAAAATTAAATGCGACTGCATTTTAGTCCTAAAAAGTTTAGGACCCCAAAACAACCAACTGAATGAACAACAACATAGACGTCATTCAATAGCGCATTGTTTACAAAAGTAAAAATGGATGTCATCCCACCGTCTATGGGTTAATTTGAAAGTTGTTGAGTAACGGGAGCCAACAGTATTGTCACAAGACTATAAAAAGACAAAGGAAACTCAGTAAGATGAAAGCATAACTAGTAGCAATGACCTTTTGTTCAGCATGGGCTTCTTCTGATTTAAAATTACGACGGAGGTTTCAGATCAATGAAGAAAAAGTTGGATAAAATTCAAATTGTGCCACTTGCCCCAATGAAAGCGGCACAAAGTGGATATTTTGAGGGTTGAAAACCTTGGAACTGGGTAATTGAGATTACCATGAAAAAAATCAGATATGGGTTGGAAATGGGCAAAATAAAAAGGATTTGGATAGCATTTACCTGTTTTGCGAACATATGTAGCTAAAGTGTCAACCGGCTTACCTAGACCTGAGTTGTGTTTAAATTTAAAAAGTAAGCAGATTCAAGTCCTGGAATATCAAGAAAGATGCTTACGATCCCAAATCTAATCCCATCCGGTGGAATAATAATAATATTTTTTTGGTAGAATTGAAGTGTTAAAGTTGGAGCCCCACACAAGTTTGAACTACAGGTGAAATTATCTGTTAGCATTGTGTACATCTTTAACCCTGAGGGCCTGAAATCAATAAAACAAGCCATTTATTCTCTATAAATGTTATGACTCAGTTTCAGATACCTTTACATGGACCATCTATCTGTCTGAAACGGAACAAGAGACATGATTATTCATGTATTGAGTTGGTTATTTAAAAATTCTCTGAAATCCTCTGCTGATTAGCACTTATCTTTACTTAAAAAAAACATCCTGTCATTTTGACCTCATGTTGAAATTTTATGCCTCTTTCATGTCACTCAGTTCTCTCTCAGCAGAAAGTTTTTCTGATAAGTGTACTTTTTACATTTTGAACTAATGAGTCAGACTCCAGTTTTCCTCTGGCTGATGTGATTCATTCATGGCTTTGTTTGCTCCCCAGATGAAACACTTTGGCCGATTCCTGACGCCTGTATACGTCCTGCTGCAGATGGTCGTGACTGCTCCACACGGTCTGCCTATTGCGTTACACCAAGCGGCATGATGAGTAATGACTGAATAAACCCATGGGTTCTTATAATTGTCATGCAGACAGAAGATGCTATGTTAGAGGGTGTGTGAGAAACACAATAATCTGAAAAGGAGAAATGCTCTGGGGTTTTTCTTCCATTATACAAAATTAGTCGCTGCGTCTTAAGGGAAAAGAGGTCTCGAAAGTTTGTTACAGAGACTAACGACTGAAGCCTTGACTTGACCTTGGAGTCTGGGACTTGGGTTTTACTCACAAAATTTCTCTAATACAATCAAATAGAGGCTGACGTTCTCTCTTCATTAAATCAAGGAAAATCCAAAAATATTAAAAAACAGCTTAAAAAATGGCAAGGAAAAGAAATCCTTCAAAACTTAATGTAGTGCATTTTATAGTCATATATGGTATATGAACACAGGGGAAAGAATATGCTAAGTTCATCATTTCACAACAAAATTAAAAGCTATTTATTGAATTCATCCAGAAATTCAACATGAACAGGCGAAGATCTCTGTCTGTGTCCACTGATCACAAAGGCAAACCTTTACTTTGACATGGAGTTAGGAAAAATGATTTGTATTGTTGCTTACTTGTTTTGGGACATTTAGGAATTTTTGGCAAAAATGCTTAACTAAAGCTCAGTACTATAAGCAGAGAAGCATGGTTTTCTTAGTATAACACAAGTCTTACAAGTTAATTAACTATGCATGGGTCCACTAATGACTAGGCACACCTTCCTAACAATGACCAACTGCCTTTGATTGCTGTCTTTCAGTCTGGTTTCTTTGCTCACCACATTAAACTGCCCTAAGTGTTCAGTGACATCCATATAAATGTGTAGATGAACCATAATCTGGTACTGTTGGACATCAGTGAAGCATTGGACACTGTTGACCATGATATGTTGTTGACAGGACTGGGTTGAACTCTCTGGCACTGTACTTGAATCGTTAAAATCTTAACTAAGGAACACAAGCTTCTTTGTGCCAATAGGTAACTTTTCTTTGGAGTGACACTGAATCAACTCTTAATATCTACATGTTCTTCCTAGTTTAGACTACAAATAATATTAGCCACCTAACTACGTAGATGACACACAGCTCTACATGAAATAAATAAACTGCTATTTAATTTAGTTTTTACACAGACATCACTTCTAAACCAGTTTAGAGTTTTAAAGTTTTTAAAGCCCCAAAACAGAAATATTAATATGTTTCATAAGTTAAATATGAGAAGGTTTTGTGGTTATTCTGGTGTTGAAGCAGAGTTTTCTACCTGCTTCTGCTGGAGTTTGGAGTCAATGGACTCTGACCTCTGCCAGGAATGTTTGGTTGCAGCACCTCTGCCTGGTGAGAGACCAGTAAAGGTTTTACAGGTTTTTAAAAAGATTCATCACAAGCAACAACAAACTGAACTGATTTGGATATGATGCAAATATTGGACTCTACGACTGCACTCTAATGTCCTGTAGATATTGGAGTGAAGTAAGGAAACAGGCAACAGGTTTCCCTGAGCAACCAAACACATCCAGTTTCTTTAGCAGCAATTATCCTTATTTCATTATCTGATACTGTGAAAAGATCAGATGTTGAAGATTAGAGATTTGATAACTGAATCAGCTGTTCTGAACAGAAAACGGTTGTAAATCGGTTCAACTTTATTACTTTAATAGTCTTCCTCTTCCGGAAAAAGTCTGATATTCCTCCTTCCTCTTCCTGCTCTTAAACTCGTCTTGTAGCTGGGTGGATCCTGCATCTGCTGAAGCTGAAAGCTGATTGGCTGCAGCCTCTCTGCTCTGACATGTGATTCATAGATCAGAGCTCAAACCGGTTTTTGTTTTCAGGAAGTGAAACTAACACAGGTACTGTGACTGAGCGTAGAGATGGAGCAGAATCAGCTGGACAGAGAAACTTTCTCCTGTTCCATCTGCCTGGATCTACTGAAGGATCCGGTGATGATTCCCTGTGGACACAGCTACTGTATGAACTGTATTACAAGCTTCTGGGATGAAGGTGAGAGGAAGAAAAGTTACCACTGTCCTCAGTGCAGGAAAACCTTCTCATCAAGGCCTGAACTACAGAAGAACATCATGTTAGCAGCGTTAGTGGAGCAGCTGAACAAGACTGGACTCCAAGCTGCTGCTGATCACCGCTATGCTGGACCTGAAGATGTGGCCTGTGATGTCTGCAGTGGAAGAAAACTGAAAGCCATCAAGTCCTGTTTAGTCTGTCTGGCCTCTTACTGTGAGAAACACCTTCAACCTCATTATGATTCAGCTCCTTTCAGGAAACACAAGCTGGTGGAGCCGTCCAAGAACCTCCAGGAGAACATCTGCTCTAAGCATGATGAGGTGATGAAGATTTTCTGCCGCACTGATCAGAAGTGTATCTGTAGCCTGTGTTTAGTAGCTGAACATAAAGGCCATGACACAGTGTCAGCTGCAGCAGAAAGAACTGACAGGCAGAGAGAGCTGGAGGAGAGACGAGGAAAAATCCAGCAGATGATCCAGAACCAGGAGAAAGATGTGAAGCTGCTTCAACAGGAGGTGGAGGCCATCAATCACTCTGCTGAGAAAACAGTGGAGGACAGCGAGAAGGTCTTCACCGAGCTGATCCGTCTCCTCCAGAAAAGAAGCTCGGAGGTGAAGCAGCAGATCAGATCCCAGCAGGAAACTGAAGTGAGTCGAGTCAAAGATGTTCAGGAGAAGCTGGAGCAGGAGATCACTGAGCTGAAGAGGAAAGACGCTGAGCTGGAGCAGCTCTCACACACAGAGGATCACAACCAGTTTCTCCTCAACTACCCCTCACTGCCAGCACTCAGTGAGTCGACACACTCATCCAGCATCAACATCCGTCCTCTGAGACACTTTGAGGACGTGACAGCAGCTGTGTCAGAGCTCAGAGAGAAACTACAGGATGTTTTGAGAGACTTATGGACAAACATCTCACTGATGGTCACTGAGGTGGATGTTCTACTGTCAGGACCAGAACCAAAGAGCAGAGCTGGATTATTAAGATATTCACGTGAAATCACCTTGGACCCAAACACAGTAAACAAATGGCTGGTACTATCAGAGGGGAACAGGAAGGCGACAGTGATGGATCAACCTCAGCCTTATTCTAATCATCCAGACAGATTCACTGATTGGTATCAGGTTTTGAGTAGAGAGAGTCTGACTGGACGTTGTTACTGGGAGGTGGAGTGGAGCGGGTTATGTGTTCGTGTAGCAGTAGCATACAAGAATATGAGCAGAGCAGGAGGTGGGAATGAATGTGGATTTGGATATAATGACAAATCTTGGGCTTTATATTGTTACCAAAAGTTTTTACAGTTTGGTCACAACAACATCTGGACCTCCATCTCAGGTCCAGGTTCCTCCAGACTAGGAGTGTACCTGGATCACACAGCAGGTCTTCTGTCCTTCTACAGCGTCTCTGAAACTATGACTCTCCTCCACAGAGTTCAGACCACATTCACTCAGCCGCTACTGGCTGGAGTTTGGGTTGTAGGTTCTGCAAAGTTCTGTAAACCCAAATAGATTTCCTCTTTTGTCTCTGTGATTGTTGATCAGTGTTTATTGTTCTGATATCTTGTTCTTTTCTTCTTAATGTTTTTGGCTTAAATGTAGTACTTTGGCTCTGTTCCAGAATATCAATGCTGTTGTTTTCTTCCAATCTTATATGACACAAAAATATTTCTCCATATATAAAGCTAAACTTCTCTGGGCTACAGTAGATTTGCTATAATATCTGTATTGATGTATTTGGAAGTTTTCGTTGTTCTCAGTTGAGTCCAAAGCAGAAACTGAAACTAATATGAACTGATGTTTTCTTCTCAATTTTTAGATTTAGATCACAGACATAAATATCTGCTGTTCTGTCTCTTTGACTTTCTTCAATAAAACTTGATTAGAGAGAAATATGTAAAGTTTTCTCTTTATTATTCCAATAAATTGTAATTTCCTAACATAATTTTTCTTCAGACTGTTTAGTGTGATGCTGTAGAAGATCAGATGTTCATCATGAACTCTGCTTCCAGCTCTGCTGCACACAGATTACAGAAAGAAACATTTATTACAGGAACTGATCAGTTCACCTGCTAATACAAACAAATCTAAATTAAATCAGGAATTTCTATCTATTGATATCTGGTTCATGGTTTTTGTTCTGATTTAGTTCATGATTTATCTTACAAATATTAATAGTCTGAATAATTAACTGATGTTAAGTTTGAGATTTGCTTTAAGCTGTGATATGGAAAGAAGAATTACAGAGAATAAACTCAGTAAATATGTAACTCTTGATTGTAAATGAGGAGACAAAGGTTAGATGTTCAGATCTACTCTGTATTCTGCAGGCGCTAAAACTTTGCTAACCCTCATGCTTTCTTTTGCTCTAAAACACAACAGATCAAGTCAACTTTGTTATAGCCAATGGGCAAATATGTAGATATAGAGTCAAGTAATACTTTAAAATTTAAATATATTGTATATATAAAAGTATTGGAAATAATGTATAAAGCATTGAACAAAAAGTCTTCCTTCTGGTATTCAGAAATTATTTAAATTAAGAGAGAATAAATATAATTTGTGAGGTTTGTTTATATTTGAACATGCAAAAGAGAAGAGCCAGGTAAAGTCCAGATGTGTTTCAGTTATTGGCGTGAGTGTCATGATCCGTAGTTCCATCCATCCATCCATCCATCCATCCATCCATCCATCCATCCATCCATCCATCCATCCATTTTCTTTACACCTTTGTCCCTTAGTGGGGTCGGGAGGGGTGCTGGTACCTATCTCCAGCTAACGTTCCGGGCGAGAGGCGGGGTATGATCCGTAGTTTTCTGTTTATTTTTGAGTTGTTTCTGTGTTTATTGTTATCCTGTTCCCTGTGAGTCTGTCTCTGCGTCTTCCCCATTGATTGTTCCCAGGTGTGTCTCATTCCCTTGATTACCCTCCCTGTGTATTTAAACCCACCTGTTGTCTTTGTCTCTTGTCGGGTCCTTGTCGTTTGCACGTCCGTCTTACGTCAGTTGTTTGACGTCTATGCGCTCCAATAGAACTGTGAAGTCCTGGATAGCGTTAGCTCTCGTTTCCAGTCCTGTGTATCAGTTGCTACCGGTCTTTAGCTGTGTGCTAATCTCTCTACCGTGCTGCCTGTGTTGGACTGTTTTGAGCCTTCATCATTAAACTCTTCATCATCATCACCATACCTGGGTCTCGGCGTCAATCCTCACCACCACCAAACCACCCCTTATGACGGAGAGATTGTGGAATGAATTGAGTGATGATTTTAAATTATGTCCTTTCTTGGTGAGCTTTTAAAGAGGCTTAAAATGTAAAATGATAAAATCGTATGCTGCTATGTAGATATTACAGGAACTGATCAGTTCACCTTCTAAAACATATCCGTACTCACAGAAACGATCATATACGAAGAGAATCGCTTGTAAATAAATTTTTATACCAATTAATACATCTACTTTAATGGAATTCACACAAGAATAAATTTATAAAATAAATATATACCCAGCATGAACACATCCATCCATACAAACATACCTATTTACATACATAACACAAAAGTCCCATTTATCATGTCTGTAAAGAAGGTTTTGTGGTTATTCTGGTGTTGAAGCAGAGTTTTCTACCTGCTTCTGCTGGAGTTTGGAGTCAAAGGACTCTGACCTCTGCCAGGAATGTTTGGTTGCAGCACCTCTGCCTGGTGAGAGACCAGTAAAGGTTTTACAGGTTTTTAAAAAGATTCATCACAAGCAACAACAAACTGAACTGATTTGGATATGATGCAAATATTGGACTCTACGACTGCACTCTACTGTACTGTAGATATTGGAGTAAAGTAAGGAAACAGGCAACAGGTTTCTCTGATCAACCAAACACATCCAGTTTCTTTAGCAGCAATGATCCTTATTTCATTATCTGATACTGTGAAAAGATCAGATGTTGAAGATTAGAGATTTGATAACTGAATCAGCTGTTCTGAACAGAAAACGGTTGTAAAGTCGGTTCAACTTTATTACTTTAATAGTCTTCCTCTTCCGGAAAAAGTCTGATATTCCTCCTTCCTCTTCCTGCTCTTAAACTCGTCTTGTAGCTGGGTGGATCCTGCATCTGCTGAAGCTGAAAGCTGATTGGCTGCAGCCTCTCTGCTCTGACATGTGATTCATAGATCAGAGCTCAAACCGGTTTCTGTTTTAAGGAAGTGAAACTAACACAGGTACTGTGACTGAGAGTAGAGATGGAGCAGAACCAGGTGGACAGAGAAACTTTCTCCTGTTCCATCTGCCTGGATCTACTGAAGGATCCAGTGATGATTCCCTGTGGACACAGCTACTGTATGAACTGTATTACAAGCTTCTGGGATGAAGGTGAGAGGAAGAAAAGGTACCACTGTCCTCAGTGCAGGAAAACCTTCTCATCAAGGCCTGAACTACAGAAGAACACCATGTTAGCAGCGTTAGTGGAGCAGCTGAACAAGACTGGACTCCAAGCTGCTGCTGATCACCGCTATGCTGGACCTGAAGATGTGGCCTGTGATGTCTGCAGTGGAAGAAAACTGAAAGCCATCAAGTCCTGTTTAGTCTGTCTGGCCTCTTACTGTGAGAAACACCTTCAGCCTCATTATGATTCAGCTCCTTACAGGAAACACAAGCTGGTGGAGCCGTCCAAGAACCTCCAGGAGAACATCTGGAGAAGCTGGAGCAGGAGATCACTGAGCTGAGGAGGAAAGATGCTGAGCTGGAGCAGCTCTCACACACAGAGGATCACAACCAGTTTCTCCTCAACTACCCCTCACTGCCAGCACTCAGGGAGTCGACACACTCATCCAGCATCAACATCCGTCCTCTGAGACACTTTGAGGACGTGACAGCAGCTGTGTCAGAGCTCAGAGAGAAACTACAGGACGTCCTGAGAGACTCATGGACAAACATCTCACTGATGGTCACTGAGGTGGATGTTCTACTGTCAGAACCAGAACCAAAGAGCAGAGCTGGATTATTGAAATGTTCATGTGAAATTACCTTGGATCCAAACACAGCAAACACACGGCTGGTACTATCAGAGGGGAACAAGAAGGCAACATGGATGGATCAACATCAGTCTTATAATCATCCAGACAGATTCACTGATTATTATCAGGTTGTGAGTAGAGAGAGTCTGACTGGACGTTGCTACTGGGAGGTGGAGTGGAGCGGGTTAGGGATTTATGTAGCTGTAGCATACAAGAATATCAGCAGAGTAGGATGGGGGAGTCAATGTGGATTTGGAAATAATGACAAATCTTGGGCTTTATCATGTGACCAAAACAGTTTAACAATTGGTCACAACATCTGGACCTCCATCTCAGGTCCAAGTTCCTCCAGACTAGGAGTGTACCTGGATCACAGAGCAGGTCTTCTGTCCTTCTACAGCATCTCTGAAACCATGACTCTCCTCCACAGAGTTCAGACCACATTCACTCAGCCGCTACTGGCTGGAGTTTGGGTTGAAAGTTCTGCAGAGTTCTGTAAACCCAGATAGATTTCCCCTTTTCTCTCTGACTGGTGATCAGGGTTCATTGTTTTGATGTCTCTGATCTTTTGTTCTTTTTTGTTCTTCTTTATTTTCCTTATTTAAATGTAGTTTTCTGTGTCTGCACTACAGAAACCATAAAGAATATCACTCCTGACGTTTTCTGTCAATATTATAAGATACAGAAATATTTCTTCAAATAAAAATCTGAAATTCTCTTGACTCTAATACTTTGGATTGAATATTTGTATTGGTATATTTCTCTTTTCTGGATTTTCTTGTTAAAATCAGCTGAGATTGAAGTGAAATTAACTTGCTTCTGTCTTCTTCATTGTGACAACATTTAAATAACTTAGTTCTTGTCTCAGTTCTTTAGATTTAGATCAGAGAAATAAATATCTGCTGTGCTGTCTCTTTGGCTTTCTTCTACAAAATACATTGATTACAGAAACATGGGAAAGTTTTCTCTTCATTGTTACAATAAATTGTAATTTCCTAACAGTGTTTAATGTGATGCTGGAGAAGATAAGATGTTCATCAAGAACTCTCTACTTCCAGCTCTGCTGCAGAGAGATTACAGAAAGAAACATTTATTACAGGAACTGATCAGTTCACCTGCTAATACAAACAAATTTGAATTCAATCAGTGATTTTTATCTATAGATATTTGGGTCATGTTTTTTGTTCTAATTTAGGTAATTATTTATGTTAAAAATATTAATAGTCAGAATAATCAATTTATCAATGTGAAGTTTGATGTTTTCTTTAAGCTGTGATATGGAAAGAAGAATTACAGAGAATAAACTCAGTAAATATTTAACTCTTGATTGTAAATGAGGAGGCAAAGGTTAGATGTTCAGATCTACTCTTTATTCTGCAGGTTGTAAAACTTTGATAACCCTCATGCTTCTTCCTGCTCTAAAACACAATAGATCAAGTCAACTTTGCTATAGCCAATGGACAAATATGCAGATATATTAGTTGGCGACCAAACTTACGTTGCCTAGATTCAGTGATATCAAATATGAAAAATGTCTCATCTTACCATCGTCTCCCCTAATTAATATAGATAAGGTAAGTCAGGGTCAGACTGGCCATCAGGAATACCGGGATATTTCCTGGTGGCCTGGCTGCTAGATTGGCCCGTTCAGGATCACTGAGAGGGATGACCAAAGATTTGATTTAGGTCACACTTAAAAAAAAAGACAATCCATGCCAGGCAGACTGCAGCTGCAGAATAGGAAAGACAGACGACCCTCACTCCCTCCTTATATTTTATTATCTCAGTCCATCCCAGAGCAGAAGGGATCAGTGGCTTACAGTAAGTTCTGTCAAACAGTCGGATGTTGGGATTTCACTCTCACTGCTTTAAGCCTAAACTGACCAAAACTCTTGTCATCTTCACTCCATGAAGACTGACAAATATAAAGCATGAAATATAATAAAACTGCTGTTTCATCTTGTTTTTACACAGAAGATAAAACTCGGTGTCCTGTTGATATTAGAGTGCAGTTAGGAAACAGGTAACAGGTTTCCCTGAGCAACCAAACACATCCAGTTTCTTTAGCAGCAATGATTCTTATTTCATTATCTGAACAAAAAAATGTTGTAAAGTCGGTTCAACTTTATTACTTTAACAGCCCTCCTCTTCATGGAACCAAAGTTTGGTATTCCTCCCTCTTCTTCCTGCTCTTAAACTCACCTTGTAACTGGGTGGATCAAACATCTGCTGAAGCTAAAAGCTGATTGGCTGCAGCCTCTCTGCTCTGACATATGATTCATAGATCAGAGCTCAAACTGGTTTATGTTATCAGGAAATGAAACTAACAGAGTCACTCTGACCAAGAGCAGAAATGGAGCAGAATCAGCTGGACAGAGAAACTTTCTCCTGTTCCATCTGCCTGAATCTACTGAAGGATCCGGTGACGATTCCCTGTGGACACAGCTACTGTCTGAACTGTATTACAAGCTTCTGGGATGAAGGTGAGAGGAAGAAAAGTTACCACTGTCCTCAGTGCAGGAAAACCTTCACACCAAGGCCTGAACTACAGAAGAGCACCATGCTAGCAGCATTAGTGGAGCAGCTGAACAAGACTGGACTCCCAGCTGTCCCTGCTGATCACCGCTATGCTGGACCTGAAGATGTGGCCTGTGATGTCTGCAGTGGAAGAAAACTGAAAGCCATCAAGTCCTGTTTAGTCTGTCTGGCCTCTTACTGTGAGAAACACCTTCAGCCTCATTATGATTCAGCTCCTTTCAGGAAACACAAGCTGGTGGAGCCATTCAAGAACCTCCAGGAGAACATCTGCTCTAAGCATGATGAGGTGATGAAGATGTTCTGCCGCACTGATCAGAAGTGTATCTGTTATCTTTGCTCTGTGGATGAACATAAAGGCCATGACACAGTGTCAGCTGCAGCAGAAAGGACTGAGAGGCAGAGAGAGCTGGAGGAGAGACGAGGAAACATCCAGCAGATGATCCAGAATCAGGAGAAAGATGTGAAGCTGCTTCAACAGGAGGTGGAGGCCATCAATCACTCTGCTGAGAAAACAGTGGAGGACAGCGAGAAGATATTCACCGAGCTGATCCGTCTCCTCCAGAAAAGAAGCTCTCAGGTGAAGCAGCAGATCAGATCCCAGCAGGAAACTGAAGTGAGTCGAGTCAAAGAGCTTCAGGAGAAGCTGGAGCAGGAGATCACTGAGCTGAGGAGGAAAGACGCTGAGCTGGAGCAGCTCTCACACACGGAGGATCACAACCAGTTTCTCCTCAACTACCCCTCACTGCCAGCACTCAGTGAGTCGACACACTCATCCAGCATCAACATCCGTCCTCTGAGACACTTTGAGGATGTGACAGCAGCTGTGTCAGAGCTCAGAGACAAACTACAGGATGTTCTGAGAGACTTATGGACAAACATCTCACTGATGGTCACTGAGGTGGATGTTCTACTGTCAGAACCAGAACCAAAGAGCAGAGCTGGATTCTTAAGATGTTCATGTGAAATCACCTTGGATCCAAACACAGCACACCCACAGCTGGTACTATCAGAGGGGAACAAGAAGGCAATAGTGACGGCTCAACATCAGTCTTATTCTAGTCATCCAGACAGATTCACTTATTTTGCTCAGGTTGTGAGTAGAGAGAGTCTGACTGGACGTTGCTACTGGGAAGTGGAGTGGAGCAGGGCATGGATTCATGTAGCAGTAGCATACAAGAATATCAGCAGAGCAGGATGTGGAAAAGTATGTAGATTTGGAGATAATGACAAATCTTGGGCTTTATTATGTTACCAAAACAGTTTTAAATTTGGTCACAACGACATCTGGACCTCCATCTCAGGTCCAGTTTTCTCCAGACTAGGAGTGTACCTGGATCACACATCAGGTATTCTGTCCTTCTACAGCGTCTCTGAAACTATGACTCTCCTCCACAGAGTTCAGACCACATTCACTCAGCCGCTACTGGCCGGAGTTGGGATTTGGGAGATTGGATCCTCTGCAAAGTTCCGTAAACCCAACTAGATTTGCTCTCTTCTCTTATTATTGACCAAGGATAATTGCTCTGATGTATCTGATCTTTTGTTCTTCTATATTTTTCTGGTTTAAACGTAGTTCTATGTGTCTTCATTATATCAATTTTTTTCCCCTTATCCGGGGTCAGGTCAGCTGCAAAGCGCTCCAGTGAGTGCTGTAGATCATGACATGATGAAGCCAATAGAACCACATCATCTGCAAAAAGCAGAGATGTGATCCAATGATTTTCATCTTTAGATATTTGGTTCATGCTTTTGTTTTGATTTAGTTCAAGGTTTATATTAAAAATATTAAAAGTCACAATAACTATTTAAAGTTTCATGTTTTCTTGAAGATGTGATATGGGAAGAATAATTGCAGAGAATAAACTCTGATTGCAAATGAGGAGACAAAGGTTAGATGTTCAGCTCTGCTCTGCATTCTGCAGGCCGTAAAATTTTGAAAGCCCTCATGCTCTTTCCTGCTCCAAAACAGCACAGCTTAAGTCAAGAGAACTTTACCCAATTTGACTCACCTTATCCCAGTGTCCCCTAACTCATTCGATAACTTGTTCACTTGGTTTTTAAACCACTTTACAAAATCAACTGCTCCTCCTCTTTGATCTTTAGACCTTTGAGTCCTCAGATTCATGGGCGTACATCCCCTCAGGACCGTTATGTAGATGGAGACCCAAGATTTGGTTCAGGTCACTCTCATCAAAACCTTCAGACTTTACGTCATCTGTACTTCAGCTTTGAAGATTGTATGTTCCTGATCTGGTATTTTGTATTTTTTATCTTTTTATTATCTTTTTATTTTATGTTCTTTGATAATCATTATTCTTTTTATTATCTTTTTATTATCTTTTAACTTGTTCTTTGCTTTATAATTAGATATAAAACTTATTCTGCTCAATGTATTATGCAAATTGAACATGCTCATGCAGATCACGTGAACAGGGCGTGCTTGGCTCTGGTTGACTTGGGTTGGGCTCTGATTGGTCTGCTGGTTCGCGCTCTCGGCCCATGATTGGCTCATGGTCGGAGAGCGGCTACCTCTGATTGGATGGCTCGCCTGCAAGGATGGAGATGGCCACTCCCCCTTTGCACGCACGCAGACATCCCTTTGTTTAAGAGATAAAATACGAAAAAGCCCGCGGTTTTGGTCAGAGTCTGCTGTGGGTCGCGTTCGAACGCCCAGCTACGTTGATGCTGCTTTGTCTCTAGGCCGAAGGCTCTCCGGCCACGTTTCACGAGGTAAGCACTGATAACTTGAATGAATCGAGCATCACGTGTTTAGTCATAGAGTGTTTTGTACTGTATTCTGTGGGGAATAAATCGAGCATATTTGTTCTAGCAGTAACAGTGTTTGATGCATGTTATTCTGCTGTATTCTGTGGGGAAATAAATCGAGCACATTTAATTCTAGCAGGAACAGCGTTTGGTTTCGTTATTGCCGCCGATCTCCTTCGACCCTGATTTAAAATTTCATAAAACATTTTGGCGTCACGATTACAGGATTTTAAAGGAGACTGCGGCAAATATGTTTAACATGTTTAAGAGAAAGAATAAAAATAAGAGTAAGTATGACGTTGGGAAGAAAGTTGAAATAATCCCTGGCTGGGATCAGCCTCACCAAGATGTAGCGCAGTGTTTGCGCGAGGGGGGAGGGCGACCCGAGCCGTGGGGAGATGCGCTGCGGGAAGCCGAGCCGCTGGAGTTGTTAGCTGTTTTGCAAAGCATCGTGGTGCAGGCCAAAAGCCCTGTTGCTGGATTGCAAAGGCGTATGTGGGCTTGCGCAGCCGCTTGGAAAAAGCAGCATGAGATTAATAAAGAAGCACAGGCGCAGCAGCTGAAAGATAGACAGGCCTTAGCCGATGCATTAGCTGCAGAATCGTCACATAAGCAACACGTGCAGCTGTTAAATAACCGGTTACAGCAAATGACTGAGTTAGCTGAGAGAACTGTGGTTCAGGTAGCTGCACTGAAGAAGCAACAGAAACTTAGAAGGAAGCCCCGGCAGCCTTCGCCAAAAAATGTTCGTGCGTTTGTTGCTGGTTTAACTGCAGAATGGGACCCAGAAAAATGGGATGGAAATATTTCAGGAGATGAGACAGATTATATTTGGGAGGAGGGGGAAGATGCTTGTGGGGGAACACCGAGCACCCCCCTTCGCCCTCTGCTGGACCTGAAACCTGTTCGTCGCAGGAGGCAGGAACAACGACACCTGCCGGATGTGCGACAACAGCGCAGGGACAATGCAGGACAGCTTGTAGTAGATGGTCAGGGAAATCCAGTGTATGACATGGTGCCGGCTCCTCAGCCTGATCCCATTTACCGTACCATTGTAGAAGATTACACACAAGAAGAAGTGTCTCATTTAACGCGCAGACTGCGGCAGCAGAATGGGGAGCCGACAGATTTGTGGTTAGCACGGATGTTGGATGAAGGGGCCTCGCAAGTGGAAATAGATGCAGTTGATGGGATGTCTTTTGCAGGATTGTCTACCGAGGGAACAATAAATTCCAACTATCGCCAAGAGGTAAGACAAATGCCAGATGCAGCATCATTGTTTGTGGTATGGGCAGCTGCCATACAAAACCAATACGCCGCATTTACTGACTGGCCAGAAATCACTGGAAATTGGATCACGCTAAGAGAATGTACACAGCGTTTGACTCGATTGTGTGTGAGAGATGCATTGGTAGTGGGCATGGCTGATCAATATCAAGCCTTAGCAGTTCCAAAAGCCGTGCGGGATCAGCTGATTCGTACTGCACCCCCCCATTACCGAGCAGCAATGCTAACTGTGATGCTAGGCGATCCAGGTGCCTCCATGTCTGACATTAAGAATCGTATAGGGGAGTTAGGAGCCCTGGGGAATTGGGAGGAGCCACGAAGAAGGGATGACCATCAGCAAGGATCCCGTAGCCCACACAGGGATGGGCTAAGATCAGGACAGGGACCGTCCAGATCTGCGTACTGGAGAGCACTGATCCAGACAGGGGTCTCTCCCTCTGACATAGATGGACTTCCCACAGAGGAATTAAAGAAGAAATGCCATAAAAAAGGATTGAAGGTAAGTTGCACAAGATATTCTGAATTTCCAGGACTGCATACTTTGGCACAAAGTCTCCGCGACGTCGTCCAGGAGTCCATGAGCGAAGCACGTGGATCTGAGTCGGTAGGACAAATACAGTCGGTTGGGCCCCTTAAGAAAAAGATCATCGCTGAAATTTCGGACCCAGAATCAGGATCATCTGAAGAAGGGGAAATACACCTGCGGACTGTTAAAAAGAAAAAGAAGGGCAAAAAAGGTAGGAATAAGAATAGGAGACATTCAGCCCTGTATCCTGACCTTGCACACCTGGAAGAACGGATGAATGGATTGTTGAAAGAGTCACTTCGGAAGATGAGTGATAAACATGACTTGACCAATTGGAAACCAAATCTAGCGCAAGCGGTGGCCCAATTGAATGACAGGCCAATCGCACCAGGGGTAACACCACTAAACCAAATGAACACTGTCCATAACACCCCAGATAAAGAACCTATCAAAATGTGGAAGATTGATGAAAGGGCAGAACTTCCTATCAGAGCTACCCCAGGCTCTGCAGGGTTGGACTTGAGAACACTGGAACCCATGACCCTAATACCTAATCAGGTTCAAGTTGTAAAAACAGGGCTCGGGTTACATATTCTACCGCGGTCAGGATTGTCCTTAAAAGGATTGACCATTCAGGCTGGGGTTATTGACAGTGATTATCAGGGAGAATTGGGTGTGGTGTGTCGCCACCAAGGTGAAAGTCCCCTGGTATTACAAAAAGGAGACAAGATTGCACAATTGCTACTGCAACCGTGTGACATGTCAGAAGTTCAGGAAATCTCTCCACCCACTGAGATAACAGTAAGGAGAAAAGGGGGTTTTGGTTTTGGCTCCACAGATAAACTTGGGGCAAAGGTTTGGGTGAGACAGGAAAATGGTCCACCAGAAGCCGCATAAATCATTGCCCAAGGCAACGATGCAACTGTATATATTTAGGAGAAGAGAAGTGGTTGAATGTGCCTGTGTCAAAATGTTATTTAAAAGAAAACTAATCAGTATTTTTCTATTTTGTGTTATAGCAGTGCTAATTGTCATTTCAGCTCCATACTCCCGTGACGCCGGCGGTGACGACGTCCGCCATCATGGGAGGCGCCGAGGAGGATGTACCGGCTGCGAAGTCATCGTGTGCCGTGCCTTGGTCGCCATGGTACTGCTGACAACGTCCCGCTTCGCTCTCGAGCTAAGATTCGACTGTGGTGGGAAAGCAGTACCCATGACCGGAGCCAGGATTCAAGGTCACCCATGCCTATTGTCACCAAAGGATGTACATTACGGATTCAATCGCGTGACCGATGTGTCAGTATCATTCTGACACCGACAGACGACTCATGTGCACGGAGAGGAAGTGAGTGGTATGACACAATTTTAGGTGGAGCTGGAACACTGATGGGAGTATCCAATGCGGTGGATAACGAGGTTACCCGCACGATGCTGTCCAACACCGGACAACATGCAGCTAGAGCTGTTCACCAAATAGGGGTCTGGATGCCATCAACAGTTATGACTCAGGAAGAAGCAGCGAAGATCTTCCAGCAACAACTGACATGGGACCTAAGTATGTGGAATGCCACATCCGAGGTGTTGAGGAACATCTCACAAGCTTTAAAATGGACGGCATGTAACATGAAAACAATACATGCCCACATACAAAGAGAACGATTTGCGTATATATTAGACGAGTAAAAAGGTCTTTGGTTGATAGAATTTATAACACAGCCTTAAGATGAAAGTTACTTTGCGAATTCGAGATACAAGACTAAAGTGATTATCAAAGACCAAGGGGTGGAATGATCTGGTATTTTGTATTTTTTATCTTTTTATTATCTTTTTATTTTATGTTCTTTGATAATCATTATTCTTTTTATTATCTTTTTATTATCTTTTAACTTGTTCTTTGCTTTATAATTAGATATAAAACTTATTCTGCTCAATGTATTATGCAAATTGAACATGCTCATGCAGATCACGTGAACAGGGCGTGCTTGGCTCTGGTTGACTTGGGTTGGGCTCTGATTGGTCTGCTGGTTCGCGCTCTCGGCCCATGATTGGCTCATGGTCGGAGAGCGGCTACCTCTGATTGGATGGCTCGCCTGCAAGGATGGAGATGGCCACTCCCCCTTTGCACGCACGCAGACATCCCTTTGTTTAAGAGATAAAATACGAAAAAGCCCGCGGTTTTGGTCAGAGTCTGCTGTGGGTCGCGTTCGAACGCCCAGCTACGTTGATGCTGCTTTGTCTCTAGGCCGAAGGCTCTCCGGCCACGTTTCACGAGGTAAGCACTGATAACTTGAATGAATCGAGCATCACGTGTTTAGTCATAGAGTGTTTTGTACTGTATTCTGTGGGGAATAAATCGAGCATATTTGTTCTAGCAGTAACAGTGTTTGATGCATGTTATTCTGCTGTATTCTGTGGGGAAATAAATCGAGCACATTTAATTCTAGCAGGAACAGCGTTTGGTTTCGTTATTGCCGCCGATCTCCTTCGACCCTGATTTAAAATTTCATAAAACAGTTCCTAAGTTTTGTATGTCTCACAGTAGTTTAAAAATAATCCTGACTGACTCAGTAAAGTATATAGATACTGATTGTGGCAGTCTGGCCATTGGAAGCTTGCAAGCGTGGAAACTTCAGTTTTGAGGCGGAACTTAGTGAAAATAGGCGGAGTTTTGCGAGAGTAAGTGTTTAGGTACCCCAGAATGGTCGCCACAGGAGATTTAAGGATTCCTCAAACATCCATGAAAGATTCAAAGCAACACTCCAGGTATGGTTTTTATGGGGGAATAACATTATAAAATGCATCATACCATGTCAGTAAGAATTAATCATTTCTACAGGTGACCACAGGCTCTACATGTTATTTTACTTTTTATGTGTATTAGTATAAAACTGCAAGATTATTCCACAATGTATTCTTCTTCGATTGAGAACATGCAGTAATTATCCATATAAGGCTCTTTTTATTGCTGAATGTGATTTTTTTTTTTTTTTTACACACCCTGTTTCCAAAAGCCATCAGGCCATGACTTAAACTTCAGTATTTTTCTTTCTGGTTCAAGTCAACTCACACCTTTTTTAGTCACACACTTACTACGGCATGTATACACATCCTACACACACCAACTGTTCGGTCTGAAGCTTGATCCCTCGGTCTGTCAGGGTTTTGGTTACTTAGCAACATCCCATATACCAGTCGCCGACCAACTGTCAAAGAGTCTCTTCATATTGACATTTATTTGCAGAGGGTAAATTCTGTCAGACTGCTGAATCGAGCATCACGTCTACAACTGAAAATGAACCATTTTCTTCTGTTCAGGGACATCTGCCATTAAACGTCCTTAAAATGAGCAGAACCGTCACTGGCTCTAATTATGTGCATGCCTTCTCTAGGTTCCTGTGAATACAAATAGTGTGAGCCAGTGTGGGTGAAGTGACACTAGGGATTTTTTTCACCGCTGCTTTTTTGTGAAAAATAATGTGCTTTTTTAGAAAAAGTCAGCAGCCTGGAGTCGTTGGATGTCTTGGCAACACACAGCTGCAGTTCCTTGGGAGGCAATTGTTTTCCAGATTTGATATGTGAAAGAAAACAAGAATATAATAAATAATCACTAAAGTTTCAGCATCAGTTAATATATGATTTTTATTTTGACAGGACTGAAAAAGTATGCATAAAGTTAATTCTGCGTTACAATTGTGTCGGAAATATTGGCACCACATGGCACCGACTTGGTATTTATCACAACTGAAGAAGCTAGCCTCGGTCAAAAGTCCAAGTTCGAACGTTTTGGCTCCTTGCACTTTGCAATGAGTCTTCACCAGATAAGGGAGCTTACCAGTAAAGACTGATAGATATGCAGTGAGAAGAACAACAGGTGGGAATTCGAACCCAGCAGCAACAAACACTGCTAACTGCTTGGTCTTGCCATGCCACCTTCAGGTCACTGGTCAGGATTCTGGTCATCCTTTGCAAGAACTCAAGAGGTTGATCAGCTAAAGCTATTCCTCTGTCTGCATTCCCCAGAATGCCGTGCGGTTCTAGCTATCCAGAATGGCTGGAAAGTGGATAGCAGTTCAGTGAAATTATCAATATTCTATCAGACTTACTACTGATATTGATCACATGATTATCACGACAGACATTGTTATTGTTTTATTGCCCAGTCCTGTTAACTCAGGTTTCACAGTATATTTAACATTTTATCTAATCAGAATGTCAAAAAGGAGCAACATCACTGCAGCAAACGGCTGCATGGACTGAACTGAGTCACTTTTTTCAGTTTTTATGTCTTTGAAAGGTACTCAGAGTTGCTTTTGAATCATAATAAATGGAACATTGACCAACATATTTGTATTGATGATTTTTAAAATGGCACTCCTTAAATTGTAATGTCTGTTGCTGGTTTCTTTATTGGTGAATGTATACTGTCTTTGTTACTTTATATTTTTGTGTTCTTATGATGTAAAGTGCTTGAATTGCCTTGATGATGAAATGTGCTATACAAATAAACTTGATTGATTGATTGATTGATTGATTGATCGATCAATGAAAATCAATCGATCGTTAGATTGATTGCTTGATTGAAATTTGCAGGTCATATGCCATGTCAGGAAATACAAACTACTGCCTCCCTATTTTATGATTTTAAAGAAACAATGCAACTTTTGACTCACTCAGAGCCACTGCAAACAAAATAAAATTACTTTTCAGAAAATGTCATGACTAAACTGACAAAAATTTCATATCAAAGAAACACATTTTTAGTCTGCTGTTGTGTTTTTCTTTCTTCTTTAGTGGCTTGAACATGATTTCTAAATGGATGCACAAATTATCTCCTGCCACAAATCTTTAGGTGTCTGTTTTTATGGATGCATATTTGAACATTAGAGCAATTGTCTGCCTTGTTTTTGAATTTCCCAAACTTTTGCCAAGCTAGTGTGTTTGCATGTGTCAGCGCTGGCGACAGTGTTAGCGTTGTGTGAACTGAGACACTTAGCAACATTTCTGACAGCATACGGAGCGTGGGCGTAGGACAGCGAGGGTGCAACAACCAGGGCCAGACCGGTCGCAGTGGGAGGTGGGAGTCTGTGTGTGTGTGTGCGTGTGTGTGAGTTTAAGGGGGCTCGGTGGGGGGGGGGGCGTGACTGACTTGAACTCTGATCTGGCTGATTATTCAGATCTGATTAAAGTGTGAGTCAAGTAAACATTTTAGCGAACATGTTACATCTTCTTTTTGTAAATCAGAAGTAAAAACGAGTATGTATGCAGTTGAACTGTATGTTTATCTTTCTGCCGTTTTTCCATTTTTTTTCTCCCCAAACCAAAGTAAAGAAGTCTCAAAAGTACTTGCACTATTTGAAAATGTTTTCATTTTCTTACATCACATACAGCCACACAATTCAGTGAATAATTTTGAAGTGCAAGAAAAATTGTAATTTTTCACAAAAGTCTGAAAGGAGGGGTGTGCATGCCCATTTACTCCAGTATTCTTAAATAAATGTAGTCACTTGATTATTAAAGGAAGATGGCAGGTAGGAAAAAGGTTTTAACACGTCTCAACCTTTTAACATTTCATTAAGATCAGTTCAGTCTGTCTACTGAAATTTGGAAAATAAGTAAAGTAAAACATTCAAAAGTGGTCATCTGCTTAAACTGTGAGATTAGTCTTTAATCGCAAATCTGGTCTTTATGAAGGAGAGGCAGGATAAAGATATTGTTGAAAGAAAACCTAATGAAATCCTGAATGCCACAAGTCAAGTTGTTTCCATGGCAAATACGTGGGAAAATGGAGCACTGGTCCGATGAGATCAAAACTTTTTGATCTCCAGTCAAAGCAGTTTGTGGAGAAAAACTAACTCAAGATATTAACTTGAATATCCTGGTGGACGACCAAGAAAATAAAACTGGAGTTACAATGGAATGGTTTGGATCGGAGTATATCCATGTATTAGAAAGGATTAGTCAAAGTCCAGACCTGTTTCCCACTCAAAATCTGTGGCAAGACTTGAATATTTCTGTTCACAGATGCTCTCCATCCAATCTGACTAATTCATTGAGAAAAAACGTCTTAAGTCATGGAAAGCTGACAGAGCCATACCTTGAGACATGAAAAGAAAGGTTTTTAACTCAGTTATCAATGAGCTTCTCCATGTCATACATCAACTTCTAGTTCCACCTCCTAATGATGCACTGCTTTGTGTTGAGTTACCAGAGAAATTTGATTATTCTTCATGATTATGACATGACAAAATACAAAAATGTTCAAAGATTACAAATGTTTTTCGTAGGCATCATTGACAATATGTTAAGATTAGGGCTGTTAAAATAATCACATCCACTATTTGCGTTATTTTTTTTTTCTACTTTGATAAAATGAAATAAGTTAAACGCAACAATTATTTTAAAAGGTGCCCTCTCCGTGTTGCCGTATCTCACTTTTGTTTGCTCATTCAAACTATCAATGGATAAAAAGCAACATCTGATAAAACTTAGTCATTTTCAATGTGTCACGATCCGTGTTTCTGTGTGTTTATTTTTGAGTTTTTTCCTGTGTAGTCCTGTTCCTGTGAGTCTCAGTCCTGTCCTCCCCGTTGATTGCTCCCCAGGTGTGTCTCATTCCCCTGATTATCCCATGTGTATTTAAACCCACCTGTTGTCTGTGTTCCTCGTTGGGTCCTTGTCTATGTCTATTGTCTTATGAATGTCGGCATTAGCTCATCGTTTCAGTTCTTGTGTCAGTTGCTACCGGTATTTAGCTGGGTGCTTGTTGTCTGCCGTGCTGCCTGCTCTGGACTGTTTACCGAGTATTATCTTAATTAAAATCATCATCTTCACCATAACCTGGGTCTCTGCGTTCATCTCCTCAACTACACCGTTCATGACACAATGTTTCAAGCCAAAAAATGAATGTATATAATGCACTTTAGCTAAGTTACATTCTGTATTTTTTTATACTAAATTTATTTTAATACTTTTAAACAGTATGTCTGAGGAAAAAAAAGCAAATGTCCCTTGTGTCATTACTTAGTTGATGCCTGCATCCATCTTTAAGTGACTAATTGCTATTTTTTTTTTTTTTTTTACGGATTTGCAATTAATTAGTTTTTATCAATCCATTAACAGCTCTTATTTAAATAAGTCAAATGCTGGAGAGATTTTAAGGGTTTTTAGTTTTCTGAAGCAAACACCTGTGTTAAGTCAGGTTTTTATTTATATCTTGGATAAGAAAAAAACGAAACCTAATTTTTAAAGCGCTAATAAATTAAGTTTGATCACTTTCTGAATGCATTATGCTTTTGTGTATGATATATAATTCTGTGTAATCCTCTAATGCTATTAATTAATTAATGTTTGAATATTGGGTGAAAAAAAAAGACAACTGAGCTGTTTTCATTTTTCAGCCTGCTATTATTTCTCGTTCACCATCATTTTTAGCATTCCTTTCATTCTCGCTCACTATATTTCTTCCTCTTTTTTTCCACGACACCTTCCTCCCCCCTCCCCACAGCTCTTTGTCCCTGTGAGAGAGCCTTTAGATCTCGTTAGCGTCCAGACGCTGCATGTCGCACTTTCACCCTGTGAAATGAGGAAGGAGGTGTGGTGGACGATCTCATTTCAAACCTGGTTTGACCGAATTAAGTGCTGAAGGCAGTTAAATAAAGAGGCACTCACGTGAGCATAATAACCCAAAAACCAATGAATTTCCGACAGTTTTCATGTACATTGCAATAATAATTTGAATACTGTATTGTATTTTTTATGACAAATGTCAAAGAAGAAAACTTTCACAGACTTCTTAAGCATCGGTTTAAGTCAGTGTGTGCTTATTCGGGCTTCTTTTTTTTTACCCTACAACTCAAAACCTAGTTGCCGTAGCAACAGCAGACACAGCTTAATGACCTGTACATAAAAACCACACAGATGTTATTATGACTCACCTTGCTTCTGAGTTTCAAAACGCGCCAAGAGGAGACGAAGAAGAAGCTGTAATTGGGCGAATGTGGGTCAAATGGAGCTTCTGCCAGAGGGGGGAGCCGTTTACCATAGAGGGGTAACTGCCGAACGGCTCCATTAATGAAGAAGGCATTTTGATACTTCCTGCCTGTTGCAGTATGGAGAGAGAGAGGGAAAAAAAGCAGCTGTGAGTGACAGCAGAAGTCTAATGAAGCCATTCTCACTGATGATACACTGAGGATGGGAGCTGACTGTTAAAGAATTGGGAGCGAATTGCTTGTCAAAATCTGCTAGAAGGTTCCCTGATGAGGCTTTGACAAATCCCGCAGCCCGTCTTCTACTGTCTTCCGTCCTCACTTTTCAAAATGTTTAATACAGCGTCGGTAGGAGCGCTCAAAGGCTTCCAGTCAGCAGAATAGCTCTGCATCTCATAAATAAGAGGAAGAAACAGTAATTTGGTGGATTTGTTAAAGCTGTTAAAACATCGTCTTTGAGTGATAGAAATACATTTACAAATCCATAGCCAATTTTTTCCAAGCTATTCTTTCACCAATAGCTCGCATTATTGGAGAAAATGTATCGTTTCACAATATGCTATTTGATTAGAAGATGTTAAAACTAGATGTGCTGGGTTGAAAATCTAGAATAAATTAGCCAAAAAGAAATAATAATAATAATAATAATAATAATAATAATAATAATAATAATAAACAAATTTAAAGATTAGGGCTTCAAACAAAATTACCAGGCTTGATTTTTTTCCTCCATCCATTACTTTCACAGGTCTGAGGTCAAGAAATAGGTTACAAACATCTCAGCAAAAAACAAAGCATAGTTGTACTGTCACAACCTGCCTTTAAAAAGATAAAGAAAAAAATATTGAGTGTAGACACATTTACATATTGTTTTTTGTATACTTTTTAAGTTCCTAGACTTTATGTATTCATACTTGAAATCTGTATGCTGTGAAAGAAATTCTTTGTGCACACAAACTTGGCCCGGAAAGCTGATTCTTTATCATGGATAAAGTCACAGTGTCAGAGCAGCTGGTAGCGATGAGCTTAAAACTTACAATCATAAGAAACGACTCACAGTTCATTACTGAAGCACTTTGAAGTCCTTTGGGAGTTAATAAAGCACTACACAAGTACAGGTCGTCTCCACACTGTACATCTATATGCTGCTTTGTCAAACGCTCTCCCTACCCTTAAAGATGATTGTAAGCTAGCTGACTCGCATGCTAATAGTAGACATTAGATGGGGTTAATTGGACCCTGCAAGCTTTTTACCCTGTGCGCAGTCCCCTGGGGTCACAATGATCACGCCTGCACTTTTACAAGGTGTGTGGTTTCGGGAACTGATGGTCTGACGGGACAACCGCCCTCTCCCGCCCCCATTACCACCCTCACCTCTTCCCCGCTGTCCAACTGTGACATCTGCTGCACTCCACCTGAGCGTTGTGCTAAGACCGCAAGAGGAATAAATCCACTTTTGGGTGAGAAAACCTAACATTAGTGTGACTCAACAACAGGATAGGTCCATATTCAACCCAATGCTGTGTTGGCTGTTTAAAGCATCATATTTCAAAAAAACTAATGAAATCAAAGAGGTGTGTTTGTTCAAAAAGATTCCCCTTACATCAGAATGGTTTATAAACCTCCCGCAGTGACTCAAAGGTTTCAGAAGTTGTCTCATTCAAAGCCAGCACACTGTGGTGACGACCCGCCTGTGAAGCAGTGCCCAGCTCCCTTGTACCCCTTGCTGGCATTCAGATAAAAAAAATAAAACAACAACAACAAAGAAACATGTATTCAGATCAGCTCATAACCCGGGTGAAATCAGCCCTCTGACAGGGGGAGAAAACAGATCGGATTACATACTGTTATTAATAGCCACCCTCTCCCCTTCTCTCATTATAAACTCACAGCTGACAGTGTCCTCCTCTGTCTGTGACATGCTCTGTGTGACTACTGTGTTAGGTCTGTCTGTTTTTATCGTTCCATTTTCCATCTCTTTCCCCCCTCAGGTTATAATGAACTTCACACTCTGGTCCAACGGCTGAGCAGGGACAACATGACACTGGGAGGCCATTATCTTCTACTTCAGTCCAACAGGGAATGTGGCTACAAAGCCTGCCAGAACATTAACAATATGAAGAACGTCATAGCTGCACTGCCATCACACTGATTGGTGCTTTTCTTTTGAGTTTGTTAATAGGCCAGTGGTTTGCAGATGCCCCTGGAAACAAGCTTATTTCTGCAATTTTGAGGGAACGTTGATGTCTCTGTTTTTGACATCTGGCTCTCAAAAGGCTTCATCCATTTTGATGTTACAAGGAATTTTGTAATACCATCATCTTAAGAAGATGACTTTTGGACTGAGTTTCTGTCCTTCTATTGTTGCAGAAGCTTCAGTTTGTTCCTCTGTGAAATTTCCAATCGGGTCTTGTTTGTCTTCTTCCTGTCATCAGTTCCTTCTGTCTTCCAAGAAATTCAACTGATCCACTAGTCTTCGTACACCCAACAGTAACACGGTCACTTCTCGTCTGAACAGCTTCAAACAGGTGTCAGTGAGGCCCCTCTAGACTTTAAATGTACCATGTGATATTTCTGACCTCCACTCACAAGTCCCCCCACTTTTACCCCTACTTTTTTTGGCAGCTCCATGTCCTATGGACAAGGGTTGTCCCACCTAGATAGTTCCACCTCTTTGGCCAGTGATGTCAGCAAACCATGTGATATTCCTTTTATAAAGACAGTATCAATGTCAGACCTTCTCTTCTCCAGCTATTGGGGACAGGAATTGGACGTACTCTCCCATTAGGGGAAAGTAGAAACCATTTTAAGTGCTTTCTTGTCCTCCGAAACTCCCTCATCCAGAGGGCTTTGAGTTGTTTGTACTGCTAACAATCACCATGAAGTGGACATGGGTGTTTTTAGGGTTCTACTTCCTCTCTTTGGGAGAACTGTCTTTGGGAGAGAAGGGCTTGGAGATCCCCGAGTATGACGGCAAAGACCGTGTCCATACCCTCACTGCCAAGAACTACAAGTCCATCATGAGGAAGTACGACGTAATGGTGATCTACTACCACAAAAATGTGGATGGGAATCGAAGCGCCATGAAGCAGCTTCAGATAGAGGAACTTGCTTTGGAGGTGGGTCTCTGCTGCAGGTTGAGAGTAAATGAATCCGTGATGTGTTGATTTCAATGGTCAAGACGAGAGGAGGGACGTTTTGGGGGCTGGTTTCAGAGGGGAAATGTGGCTTTAGGTTACACTTCCTGGATCATTTGTAGTTTCTTTGGAACTACAAACTAAGATAAAAAGAAAGAGTATATTGGACAATCACATCGTCGGCTCTCTGGTACACCTAGTATTAGATTTTGATTATTTTAGAATGCAGCAAAGAACGTATATATGAATTAAAACCATAGACCTGAGGAAGTGCATTCCTTCCTTCAACCATCATTGATGGTTTGGACGTTCTGCTATGCAATAGGTAGGTCGCTGGTTCAATTCCCGGTCCATCCGCTCTCGTCATTTGTGTCTTTGGGCAAAACACTTCACCCGTCTTGCCTGCTGGTGGTGGGCAGAAGAGTCAATGGTGCAAAACAGCAGACCCGCTTCTGTTGGACTGCTCCAGGGTGGCTGTGGCTACAATCCAGTAGCTTGCCCTCATCAGCTAGTGAATATTCCCTTTGAGATTTCAATTTGACATATAAATGGCATTACAAATAAAATATATTATTATTATTATTACACACTCCTTTCGGGTTGATATTTCTAAGCAGAAATCATTACTATTACTAAACATGCTAAACATTAGTTGTCAACTGATATGTCAATGTCAACAATTTAATTTTCTTTTATCTTCTCCCTCAGTCTGAGTAACTTCCACCTGGAAGTTATCAAATGTGTTAGTATAGAATATTGTTTTTCACAGTGCTGTGGTGTTTTTCAGCCACCATTTATGTAAAAACTTCAGTCACACGGTACATCAGCAGATAGAACTAAAACAGAGGTGTTGAGGGTTTTGAACAGTGTTTTTCTTTTTTCATAAATACATCCAAAGAGCTTTTTTATCACAAAGCCAGAAATAATGCACCTGAGTCCAGCACTCTGCCAGTACACCAGTTAACCACAGCAACCTGCTGCCTTTCCAGAATGGCAGTGTCTCCTTACATCAGCAGAGTGTAGCTTACACTGGGCCCTCATAAGTCACCTCTGTAAATAGCCTGAGACAGTCCTGCATGCTGAGCAAGAGACTAAAAGCTCTCGTGAGACAGAGTGAAAGTTCAGAGCCATATTTCACATGGGCAGTTGGACCTTCCCTGTATCTGCTACCACATAAACGCTGCTGTGTTGCTAAGATGTGTTACATTATCCTGTGGGTGTAGACTGAAGTCCCAAACCACTTACAGTTACACATAAAGTTGTTGGGTCTGATCAATTTCCCAACAAAGCTGCCAAGGTGGAGAGAGAGAGAGAAGAGAAGAGCTCTACTGTACTTTTGCTCTTCCTGACTGCCTGCCAGCTGTGGCTATTCATCCAATCAGAGATCACTCAGAGGGGACACTTAAAATAGCTGATCATTGACGCCTAAGTATCCGGAAGTATAAATAAATTAATTGCAGGCTCAAGGACACATTACACTGTCAAAACATTATTATTATTATTATTTAAAATTCCCTTAATAATAATGATAATCTTTTCTCTAATCCCTTCTTTAAGATGCAACATTAAAAAAATCAGTCACACTAACAAAAAAAATAAATTTTCTTATTTAGCAGCTGTATATGAACAGAGATTAGATAAAGTGACCAACCGCTCATATGGTTTACTTGTAATGTAAACCATATGAGCGTGTCATCACCAATTATGCTACATTTAAACAATAAATTATAAAGCATAGTTTACTCCTTGAACACTTTACATCAGCATTAAACCCCACACTGTGCAATAAACGAGCCAACATTGTGCTAATTAGCTGCCTACAAAATCACTAGCATTTTCATTAATTTGAACAAAAAAAGAAAAGAAAGAAAGAAAAACACATGTAAAACAACACAAATATATCTCTATAGCTTACAACATTCAACATCAACTCACTTCGTTGGGCAATACTCCAAAACGCAAGTTAGACGTAGCTTTAAGGTTAATTTAACTTGCTTGGTTCAGCTGAAGGCGCAGACGTCAAGTTTTGGACTTGAGAATACGGGAAATGTCGCCGTCCGGTGCTGCGGTCATAGCGGGGCCTGGTTGATGGGGGGCTAACATGAGAGCGGAGGAGGACCGGGGGTGGGGGGGGCACAATACGGGATATTTACGGGAAAATAACAATACGGGAGCACGGCGAGAACAGGGAGTAGAAAACGGTATTTTCCCTGCCAAAATGAGAGACTTGACAGGTATGTGAAGGCGACATAAAACACTTTCGGACAGCCGTCAAGTTACGTCCGGTGCGCTGTCACGTTCCTTCAACTCCATATGAAATTATCTCTAGAGCCTAGAGCCATATCCTAGAGCCCCCAGGTGGAATGGGAATCCAGCAATACCAACTCAGATATCGAACCAAACAAGGACTGCATCCAGTATTGAGGGACTAGAGAACAATGAACACGGAAGGAGAATAAGGCACAGTTGGAATGCCTCTACTCTAGAAGCATGGATGGTTTGATACTATCTAAGCTGACTTAGTGACTCAGTGTTCCAAGAACAACAAATGGCAATTTCTTCCAAAACTAGAAACCCAAGAGATAACATTTGAATTACTATGGCAAATTATAAGCTCACATTTTAATGACAGAGGAAGGGAAAGAAGTAGAGCACTACTGCATCCTCAACTAAAAAAAGGTCTATCATGTAAAGCTGCTTTTATGATTGACGGTAAATTACTCTTAGATTTGAATAACATCTACATGTGTGTAGCTCTCTGAGACAGGAAACCCTTACGCTTAAAAAAAATGCAACTGATCAACATTCTCAGCATTTGAAGAAAAGCAGAACTACCTGTTTTGTATCTCCTCTAAATTGAGGTGCACATACTCCTTGTTCACAGCAGAAATCCCACATGGTGGACTACTTTCTGACTGTGTAGCACACACACCCCAACATCCCAAAAGCCAGAACATAATCCTTTTCCTCATGTCTCAATGGGGACAGAAAAAAGCAAAGAGGCTTTTTTGTGTTTTTTTTTTCCATTATTTTCAATGTAGTCCTGAACTATGTTTTCTTGTAATTTTAAAGCTGATCTTTCAGCTTCAGTAAAAATAAATAACTAAATAAAACAGAGATGTGATTAAATATTCTTTAAAAAATAAAGTGAAAGGACAAAAAGGGAAACTCTTTTTCAGAAGGTCATTTTTCTTTTCAGCTGCACAACTCACAGCTTTCAGCTTAATTTTGTTCTTCAGGTGTTACCTTGAAGGAAGTTCTAAATTGAGAAATTATTTTTATTTTATTAGTTTAGACAACAGTTACGTTCAGGTGAAGTGTTTTCCTTTGCTGGCAGGCGAGTCGGGCGTTCAGTCTTCTTGAATTTGTTCCATACTCCCTCCCTCCCTTTTGGATTTGAGGATTAGTAAAAAAGCTTTAGCCTAATTAATAAAAGGCTTACAGCTACACTTTGCTGGTGAATGTCAAATCCCAACAGGGTTCACCACTGTGATTGCATATTTCTTTAATCACATCCAGCAAAGACTGCTGCTTACAAAAACAAAAGCCTGTTAACGCCTGGGTACAGGGTCGCTTCTGAAACTGATCTGGGAAATGTGTCAGGCATCAAATCAAAGGAAAGATCAAATATCGCCCAATACCGTCTTTATGGAACTGTGCTAAAGACATAAAACTTCACCGAATCTTAGAAAAAAAAAATCTGTACTAATTGTGTGAACACATCTGAACAACTAATCAAAATTAAATGTAAGGAGTTTCTAACTTTAACATCAAATTGTTAAAGATTTAAGTACTACATTCACTCTGCATATGTTCAACTTTCATTTCTTTTGTTCAGAATAATTTATAAATTATCCTTTTTTTTTTCCTCACCCTGACTGTGCTTCAGCGTTTCCCTCCCATCTCTCTCATCTGTATCAGGGAATGTCTTCGTATCATTTATTCATGGGGGAAAAATGTCAAGGAAATGGGGGGATTCAGAGGGCGCCATGAAAAATTCAAATATGAATCTCTTGACTTTGAAACCCAGACGTATGGCTCCTCGTTCCACCCGGAGCTGGATGTGAATAAAGATAAAGCTTAACGTCAGAACGACGTCGCTGATGATGTGTTGCTATTGGTATTTTCAAGTCATAGCAGATGCACGTTGTTGTATGATCAAGTGAAGGCGTCATTACAAAAATAAACCCAAAATTAACCTCGCATCCATCAGCTATTTGTATTTTTTCAAAACTATTTGGCTTTGGAGAGCTTAGTTTGCTCACAGGAATGTGAGTAAACCAGAGGGGTTTGGTATTCTGCTCTCTGCAGCCATGACTAAAAACCTGAACGTCATCTATCAGGTTAATAAATCCCATTAAGGCCCAGGTCTCTAATCTCCACCTGGATATTTTTGCTTATTTTAATTGTTAAAAAAGGTCTTTAAATGTCCATGCGAGTAAATAATTTGGCCCATTTCTCCATAACAACTGGAACTTTCAATATCTAGCAGTTATTTACAATTTACAGTTAAAGTGACCATCACAGTTGAGACCGTGCAAAAATCTCTGGTGGAATTTTAGTAAGGCAGGCGCAACACACACACCCATTCATGTAGTTGAGATCTTTGTACATGAAGAGTGGGCTATTAATCAGGAACACTGCCAGAAGCTGGTGTCTGGCCATTAATCACATCTGTAGTCGGCTTTAACTGTTTAACTCTGCTGTACTAAACACTACAGATACTTGTCATAAAATGCTTGAATAGTTTAAGGAATGCTGGAGGTCATTGAAAGCAAAACTTTGGGTTTATCCGCATCCAAACAGTGGCTCAATTCTATATTTTCCCAGTAAACTTAATTTACAGTAGGATTTGGATAAATTCATGTTCAACCATCTGCAGTCAGCCTCTGTAGCCTTCAAAGTAATCTGATGTCATTTTTACCTATGGTAAACCGTATTAACACAACATATAAAATCTTGACGAAATGTGATTAAAAACTTTGCTGTAACAAACCAACAGGAATATTATTGCTACTTTTAGCAGTGAGATCTGCAGCTGTTGACGGTATTAATGAACTCATAGTAGGAAACAAACAAGCCCAAGAAGGTTTCCATCTTTACCGACGTCTGGTTCGGTTTGTTTGTCTCTTTGAACGATTCCTCAGAACGTTTGGATTGAAGTCTTAGCTACTTTCACTACCTGAACCTGGATACTTGAGTATGAGTGTGTGATTGCTCTTGTTTTGCTAGTTGTTACCGTGATGTTCCCCCCCGTCACGAGTGAAGATGTTCCCATTTAAGCCCTAAATATCCCAGTTTTCTCAGTACCCCCTATGGCTAGCTAACACCTAAATCACTGTGTGGACGTGGGGACTCACAGGCCTCCAGTCAATTACCCAGCTTGTTGTGATCACCCGCATGCTTGGTGGGATCAGGAGAGATTCTGAGTTTAGAAGGTAAAACTGCTGTGTGACAGATCAGTAATTCCACTGATTCCTCTCCTAGTTGACTGTTATCTCCGTTCAACAAAGTCTGTCGAGTGTTTTGTTTCACTGGAAACAAAATGCTTGACAAATATAGAAACAGAACAGAATAGACTTTATTGATCCCCAAAGGGAAATTGCTTGTTAGTTGACAAGTTACTCCATCCAAAGTCTTAAATATTAATAGAAATATAACAATAAGAGATCAAGTTTTTTTTTAAAAACGTATATATTTTTCTCTTTTCAAAATGATCTCTACAGCCACTTTAGAATATTTTCTCTGTGCTGAAGCGTGCAGCAGTCGTGATCTACATGGGTGTTTCTGAGAGTTTTAGATTCTGTTGTGACTGAATTTTTCATGCTCACCACAGTGCAGTGTTGTGTAACAGCTCAGCGTGGCGCGTCGTGACGTTTTACTTACTTACTAATTTACTGACTGGCTGTGGAGGAAATGCACACTCAACTTTATACGGACCCCGGGGCACACGCTCCGAGATGCAGCGTTCCCTTGGAGAAACATTAAATCCTGCTGTTTAGAAACAGAAATCACACTTGAATTTTTCAGTTGCTTCCATTTGCACCCATTCATCCATCCATGGATAAAAACATCAAGGCGTATCTTTGGGATTTTATGTGACACGTCAGCATAATTGTGAAACTGCGAACATTATTTCCATTTTTCTTAAAAAAAATTAGAAAAACAATAGCCATATTTGTACTCAGCGCTCATCTCTTTACACAGTTGTTGCCCATTATTCTTTGCAGAATTGCTCTGTATCAATATCTGTATCTGTATCTGTACTGGATGATCTATTGAGCATCTTTTCCCCTATCATGAGATGAATGGTGTGCGTGTTAAACCTGATCCATCTTTCAACTGCATGCCACAACGACAAATTAACTCATTATTTCAAGAAAACCACAAAAAAATATATATATTGAGAAAACCATTGGGAAATAAAATTGTCGTGAGAAAATGGGAAATTAAGTCGTTATCTCAAGAAAAACGATTGTATATGCGTAAAAAGTCCACTCTCAGCTTCCGTACTTCTTCTTCTTCTTCTCTGAAGAAACAACTAAGCACATCATTATGCTGTCATAGACATGTTTTACTGAAGATGTTTATCATTTTTCTCTTACCCCCCCCCCCCCCCGACCCCAAAAACATTATTTTGGCCTCCTCTGATTGAAGCCAAACTTCCAGTTATTTGTTTTTCCCAGCATGCTTTGAAGCAAACTAACAGGACTTCACAGAACTGGCTAACCTCTGAAGGAAGCTGTTTAGAGCATAATTTATTTAGAGGTATTAGTGTTAACATTTTTCATATTATTAAGACATGAACAGTTTTCTTTCCAGGTCAGAATTTTGCAATATATAAATATTCTGTCTTGGTCTGTCATATACAATCCCATTGAAGTACATTGGCGTGTTTTATGGTAAAAGTGACTAAAGTTCAAAGGTTAAATCACTTTGAGTTAAATCATCATATTTTTGTCAATTAAATTTTGCTTACCTCTGCAATGTTGAAATATGGATTACTTGCTATTAGAATGAATAAAGTCAAACTTTGTTTTGAGGTTTAATGTGTTTAAAATGCATTTGTAAACTTTTCTGACCCTGAAGGTTTTGACTTTGGTTTTCTTTGGAAAGATGACAGCTGGCTGTTTTCCACGCCTTGTGTAAAAGCTACAGCTGGTTGAGTTTGTGTCCCTTGGGTGAACCCTGAGTACCTTACATCATAGGATGACGCACACACACACACACACACACACACACACACACACACACACACACACACACACACACACACACACACACACACACACGCTGTTTCTGGTGGGGTTTTGTTTCCTAAATATGTCGAAATACTAGTGAAAAACGTGTACTATCAGTAAATATCGGTTATCAACCCTAACAACAATATTAATACTGAATATCGGTATCGGACAGAATTTTTGTACTGGTGTATCCCTAAGACATTGTGTTGTCCTTTGACTAAGCAGTGTGGAAATGTAGTCGAAAAGTGAGAGATAAACATCTGATAATGTCTGATTGTTTAAAAGTTGATCAAACGGACTAGCCAAGCAATGCTTTCAGTAGAAATGTTGAGGATGAACTTAAGTCCACATCCTTGGCTGTACTGTTGGGCGCCTAGCCTCGTTTCCTCTCCCACACGGCAGCAACTGCACGTTAGGAAAAACTGTGTGTATGGGCAAAAAAAAAAAAATCTTGGTAAACAAGCCCTTATGTGTTTTATTGCTGTGTTGTTATATGGATTTGTATCTGTGCAGTAACTTTTCCCTACATTATTTTTCCGTTTCCTCTCTAACATGACATCTGTTGAGTGAGTGTCAATGAAGCTGATCAAGAGTTTGCAGCTGAAATAATGACAAAATAGATTCAGATGATTCGTAACTTTGCTGATGACTAAATACTATAGATGTGCAATTGATTAGATGAATTTGTGATATTACAGAAGGACCTGTACACATCCCGGTGTGCTATTCAGGCCACTTTGTGGCATTTGCATGCAAAGCAGGAAGCAGTGTTCTGATCACTTGGGATAAATCTTACAGGTCAGAGTGAGAGGTCATTATTAAGGATTGTCCAGTTACATTTGATTCCGCCTGAATCCATGTTAGCATCAATATTATTTTTATCAGCATGCTGTTAGCAACAAGCACAGCTCATGCCAAGCTAAACCTGATGAACCAATGTGTCAGCTAACATGCATACAGTAAGCAGTGGACAGTTACTGGTGCACATGGTGCCAGAAATGCACAGCCCACCTTGGTCATCATGTCGTCCAGCAGCCAAGTGCAACGAGAAGCCCGGATGCGGTTTCCACGGCTCTCCGTGACACTCAGCTCTCCATTTTCTCACTTGACATTTTGGCAGCGGGTGGGCTTTGGGGAACACTGCCAAGTGGTTTACACTGCTGACCTCTGACTTGACTCCAATTGTCTGGATGGATCCGGTGATCAAGAGGGGAACGTGTGAGGAAGTGAAACGTATCGGGAGACTGAAATATTCAAGAGACGAGGCAATTGTTGGAATTTTAAAATGTTGATCACTCTAGGCGTCGACGTTGAGTTTTTCCATCTTAGTCTCAGTTGTTGTTTTCCTCTCTGATCTGTAACGTCAGCCCCCTCTGTCGCTGCTCCCACTTCAGCGGCTTGGTGTTGGTGTTCTGGCGTTTTTCAAAATCCTCTTAATTCAAAGTGAATAAAAAGTAACACCGTGTTGCTGGGGACTTTCTCAACACGCTTTACTGATATGAAACTCTGATCCCTCTGGTAAAGATGTGAAAAGCCTTAAAATAAATTCAACTTACACTTTATAAATGTATTCAATGAGGAAAAAAATCGCAATGTTAACAAAATAATTGGTTTCATCCAAATCACTGGTAGCATAATTCTGTTGGGACCCCTGCTGTTCATACTGGCCCCTTTTTTTTTACTAATGAGGCAGAGCATGGATAAAAAATGATAGCCATGTTGGAGCGCACACGGAGAGAAAATCCTGTAGGATTCAGGTCTGGGATTTGAGACAGCCATGGTTAAAAACTGATTTTTGTATCTTAATCTGGTGAAAGATGATTAAATTGTTACTTTGTTCTTTGGTGGTAAATAAATGGAATTTTGATTTAATCTGGAACATCAGTCTGACCAAAGGACACATTTCCAATTAAAAAGTACATCTGGCTTCATGTGTTTGTGTTTGTAATGTTGGGAAAGAAAATGTTTTGCTTGGTATGCCTCCCAAACAGCTGGTTGGTATGCAGATATTGACCAGTGGTTGCTATGGAAACGTGGTGACCTCGTCAAGCCAGGTTCAGATGTTTCCTTGCTCTTAGTTGGAAAACTCATGTCATTGGTTTTAATTAAGCTCATCAAATCTTTTCTGTAAATCCCTTTAGCTGTAGCTTGCTGTGGTTCAGTAACGGTGATTTTTAGATGGGGAAAATAAAGTAAATGAGTATTAATTGAAAGTACAGGACATTTACATTTACATCTCTAACTTTAAAATGTTGAGTAAAAATGATTAAATTTTTTTATTTGAAACAACTAGGTTCAGATTAGTAGGTTACAGTTTTTCCACAACATACAAAAAAAAAAATTCAAATAAAAATTTAGATTTTTAAAAAAAGTATTTTCTGTGTGAGGAAAATTTGACTGCAATAAAAGATTCATTCACATCAAGGCTTTCGGCTTTAATGTGTTTTGACTTTTTGGGTCTGACAAAATACCTTTCATTCCTCTCTTCAGATGCACATTTTTGTTGTTTTTGTTGATTCGCACAAGGTTGTCGAGTTGTTTTGTTATGTTACATTCGTCTGTTTTGTGGAAAATGACTTTTGGCTGCAGTAATAGGAAAAGTGTAGAAATGAGGGAGCAAACGATTGTGACCAAACAGAAGTTTTGATGACACAAGACATCAATAATAAGCAATTATTTCAATGTTTTACATAAAAATCAAAGTACAGTACATCAGTAGTAGAGTGGTTCTGGTGTTTCAAAAATGGTAATTAATAAAACAGGAAGTTTGTAAGAGTTAAAATGACACTACTGGTTACACCCTTGCTTAAAGCCTGAATAAGCCCATATTGAGAAAACATTTTACATACATTGTTGTGAAAAAAAACAAAACAAAAACTGTAGAAATCTGAAAGGGAGGAAATACCAAACAAAATAATGTTCCAAGACAGCTTCAGTTTGTTGATGTGTTGGTGATCTGTGGTGGAAAACCAATCAGTCATTTTCTTGATTGTCAGTGTGGCCTTGTTTTGTTCCATTTGTTGTGAACAAACATGGAGGCTATCCGTCCACCTAAAGTGTTGCCTCTCCTTGCAGTTGATCACAAGCGAAGCAGCCGTAATCTTTCAGGTACGTCAAAGTTCGCCTCGTGTGTCGAGTGCTTCCGAGCCGGGCCGTGACATACGGGCTCTCCCGCTGTCGCAGTCTACACGCTAACTGTTTCACTTCTTCGTCTCCTTGACTGCAGTTTAGTTTAAAAGGAAGTGAAATGAAGTAGCAACCCGCAACACAGACCAGTGGAGGCTGAACTGCTTTCAAAGTCCAGTAGCGGCAGCAGCTTGGGCTGTGCAAGTTTAACGTCAGATTTGTGAGAAAAAGACAAAAGTAAGGATACCCTGTTTGATAAAGCACCCGTCTAATACATTAATTGCTTTCTAACATGTCCATCCATCCTTTCACCAATCCATGTAACAATCACCAAGAACATTGAAGGATACATCACCCAAATCAAGAAAAAAGCAATGACCTTAACACGGCAAATTACTATTTTTTAATGGTAAGCCATTTTAAGAAATGTAGGCTGCTTGATGATGTAAAGATATTTCTAGACGCTTAACTCATTTTTAAAGAAGGCATACTTAACATAACTAACAGCTGAAATCCAGAATTCAACATATCTAATTATCATTCTCATAATCTTTTGTTTGAATTTGGCTTAATTTCATTGTTCGGCTCAATGCTCCATCTTTTGAATGCTACTTGTCAACGTGAAGCCTTAGTTTGCTGATTATTTTCCCTTGAGTTCAAGTTTCCTAACTTCCCCAATTAGTTTAAAGGTCAGTCTGTATCCTTTGTTCCCTGCCAGATCATTGTCTTCATTGTTTTTCTTTCAGCCTCTGCTCCTTGGTTGACTGATGTAAATCTTCATGGATTATTATTATTATTTATTTTCCCCATTGGGTTCTTGCCTTTCCAGAACTCTTTGTTGTTGAAGATGTTCAGTTTTCTCAAAACAGCCAACTCCTACTTGTTATTCTGTGTCCGCATCCTCCAGATTGATTATTGCCTTGTTGTAAGTTATAGGACAGAGTCATCTGCAAATCCCTTTAGCTGAGCAGATGTAGAATCTGCAGAGTCCTGGATCTTTGGCGGATGGGTTGCTGGGATGTTCCCACATCAACGGTTTGAACCCTGACCATGTCCAGTTTTGCGTAACTCTGTTCATAACAGAGGATGTAGTGATTGATACATAGTCAGGTGAAAATATATTTTTCTAAAGACTCAACAGAAGGCCTGAGACAGACATACTGAACATAATGGGTCTATCAAACTAAAAAAACAACTTTTTTTCTGATTTGGGAGAACATAACCTCTAACTTAAATAAATCTTTTTGAAAAACAACACTTTCATGGGTTCATGGTGATAATCAGATTTGATCTATTCAACACTAAGTCAGATTTGTACCAAAAGAATGGATGTCTGTGAATGACTAAAAGATCGATTTTAAAGACAATCTGCAAAGAGCTACTTAAAATATAGAAAAACACTAGAAATAGTCTGCAGTTATTTGTGCTTTTGCTTCTGGGCAAACTGCGGTTCACATTGTGAACCCACGTTGCCATGCTGCTTTGCAAAGTGTTACAATGCTTTAGACGGCCTTCACACCAATGAGATTCCTCACATTGTTGAGATGATTTTAGATTCAGAAGCCTTAAATATTACGTAAAACAATGATGTAACACACTATGAATGATCCGGTATGCTCTGTACATATCTGTGTGTGTGTGTGTGCATGTGGGCAGCATTGCCTTTGGCGGGCTGCAAGCTCCTCTTCTTTCCAACACACCTGTTGCCGTCATCGTAGTTGGCCCGGGTTCTGCCTGTCTTGTTCTTGTGCCGGTTCTGTTGTCTCCTTTGACTTCCTGCCAGGTGTTGTGTTGTGTTTTGGTTTCGCTTAGATTTAAATTGCGCAAGGCAGACCTTCAAACCGCTCCTTCAAATGTTGCGAATTGGAAGGAAAACTTCAAGCTTTTTAACTCGATGTCGAAATGTCACTTTACCTGAATTTCGCCCAATCTCTCCCACCTGCTGTTTTTGTGCCACTGTCTCTTTGTCCAGCTTGCAGCTCAAGTTCTGGATGAGTTCGAAGACGAGGACATCGGGTTTGGTCTGGTGGATGAAAAGAAGGCCTCTGCTGTTGCCAAGAAGCTGGGTATGCTGTTTGGAAACACTGCTGGGGACAAGATCATGGTTAAACACAAAATGGGTGTAAATGTCATTGAAAATCATTTACAGAGACTTAACTTTTTAAGTTTTGTGTTGGTCCAGCCACTATCTTCAGTGTTTTGTTTTTTAATATATAACTGGCCAAAGCAAGTTGAGCATGCTTATAAAGTGAAGGGAAGATGATAAATGTTTTAAAGACAGTTTTAAAAAAAAAATCTAAATAAAATCTAAATTTTTCATAGTTATGTTTAAGTCATTCAGAATAAGAAATATGCTGAAGTCTAAACCAGTGGCGTTCAAACTTTTAGGGCCAAAATCGTCAAGTTGAAAGCACTTCTTGGCCGCTTTAAAAAAAAAAAAAAGAAAGAAATGCCTAAATTCACAAGAATTTAGGCATTCTATTTAGACATTTTATTTATGTGCTCAAATAATAAACAAATGAAGATTTTATTGAAACAAAATTGGTAGATATTTTTCAGAAAGGAGTTCTGCACAATATTGTAGAAGAGGGCTGAATACATTGCACTGTACACATCAGATGTGTAAGGTTTTTTTTTTATTTTTTAAGTATAATCTTGTATTCTTTTGCTTCAACAAATATGGATTCATTCGTGTTGTTTCTTAAAAACTGACCATGCAGTATAAGGAAATTTGTGGTAGTAACTCAACAAGACCAAGAGTTATGATTATATCTGGAGAGCAGGTGATATTGTCTTGATTTTTACTTCAGAAAAGGACAGTCAAAATAATTTAATTCAATTCCAGATTAGATGTTATTATCATGATTTACTAGAAGCAGGTATGGAGGAAAGGAAGGTAAAGAAGACCAGATGGTTTATGGACCAACAGTGACCTCAAGTGTTTACCAAGGATATGACACTCTGTCGGGTGTTTTAAAATGTCCCCTCGCTTAAAATATACAAAACAAAACTGAGTGAAGAAATCTATAAACATGCATAGCAAGCTCCTGAGAAACCAAACACTTTATTTGGTCCTCAAAAAAAAAAAAATCCTATCATAATTCTGTCTGGATATTTAACCTCACTTTGCAGTAGAGCTCATTTAAATTGGTTTAATTCCTGACACAAACCCAGCTTATAGACGTACTTATTAGATTCAAGATACTTAACGTTGTTTTACATTTTACATTCCAAAGGTAGTTTTAGGGTCATTGGTTAGAAATTAAAGAGTAGCAAGTCTGTTTCAGATTTGTTACTCTAAACTGAACTCAAATGTACAGGTGCTAACGGTTTTGTTTTCAGAGGAGAAAAAGATTGAGCTGTTTGGTTTTGTGTCTTGATAAAAGTCAAAAATCCAAAAATAACGTAAAAGCCCACATTACAAAAAGAAAAAATTCTATCCCAAAATTAGAAGAGTTTAATAGCATCATTAAGTTAAAAGACAGACACATGAGGGATGGATTTGACTGAGAACTGAGGAAAAACGACCTTCTCCAGTTGTATGAATGGAAGCTATTTCTATCTGGTAAGTAAATATTAAAAGTATGATTTTCTCACAGATTAAATCTTTTTTCTCACCAGGTCTGGATGAAGTCGACAGCATCTACATCTTTGCAGACAATGAAATAATTGAGTACGATGGAGAGCTGGCTGCAGATACCATTGTTGAGTTCCTATACGATGTAAGTAACGTTAGCAAAGATAAACCTGAAAGCGTGGGCAACAATGTTTCCAAAGGTTGTATGTAGCTGAGCTCCCTGTTTTATCACCAGCTGTGATGAAATGGATGTGAATAATGAACAGAAAGTGTAAGAGTCTCCTGTGTTTACTTGTCTGCTGCAGGTGATTGAAGACCCTGTGGAGATCATCGACAACGACCGAGAGCTGAAGGGTTTCTACAACATGGATGATGTCATCAAACTGGTCGGCTACTTCAAGAGCGAGAGATCCTCCCGTAGGTCGAATCATTCATGAATTAAAAATGATCCACATTCTGAGCTTCAAGCTTCACATTTCTGCGCCAAGACTGGAAGTGTAATAACTTTTATTTCGCTCTTACAGACTTTATAGAGTATGATGACGCAGCTGAAGAGTTCCACCCCTTCGTCAAATTCTTTGCAACATTTGACCCCAAGGTTTGTCCAGATTTCTTGTTTTGTCTTCTTCTATAGTCATTTGATAGACTTGAAATTGCTTAAAACTGCATGTTATATAAGATCTACCAGGACAGCATAACTGAAAAAAAGTGATTTTTTTTCTATGCTGACCTATTATGGATATATTTTAGAGGACATTCCTGAAAATTGCAACCAGATCTAACAGCATTTGGTTGGCGATTCTGTTCTGGGGACTACTGTGGAATCCTTTGGCGATGATGGTGCAAATGAGGATTTTGCATAAAATCAAGAACATCCTGGACAGCCTTTCCCCATCCTCTTCATGAGGCTGTCATGTGAAAACAGTGCCTTCAGTCTGAGGCTTTTTTCAAATTTGTTGTAATACAAACCGCTACAGGAGATCTTTCCTACCCACAGCCATCATCATCTACAATAACTGATGAAATCTCGATGTGGCTGGCAAGGAGCGATCCTATCCGTAGGCTCTAAACAACCTGCTTCTTCTGCTTTCTGTGACCACTTTCTCACAGTCCTTTCACAATGGATTTGCATTCTGAGCAGAGAAAAACAAGGTTGTGATCTTATTTACCCAGACGATGTCTTGGTTTGGAGATGTATGAATCCCTGGCATTTGTGTAAAACTAATCTAATACTTCGTTTTTTTCTGATAGTCTGTCAAACTGTTGAAATGTTGGCAATGTAGCAGAAATCGAGACGTGATTAAAATCACCAGATATTGTCGTGAAAGCATCGGGGTGTTGGGTCTGTACCTTAGCAACAACAGAACTGATGACATCACATGCGTTATCGGCGACAGCTGAGGGTGAAATGTAAGCAGTTGCCAAAATAACACTGGTGAACTCTGTCGGCAGACGACATGGATGGAAGCTTACTGCCAAGAGTTCAGTCCACTGCTGTTCGCCACGTCCCATATTGATGAAAGCTTTAGGTAGCTTTGATGCAAGAGGAGAAACAGGCATGGAAGAGGAGATTTCACAGAAAGATTATTTTATTAAACATGCTAACAATGGTCTTGATCACAACACCTTCAGCCGTAGTAGTTGTTTCTCTACCTGTATTCTTAACAATGACTTCATTGTTTGTAACTTCTACCGTGTTCAGGCGTTTGCGTTAATTCAGAATAAATTTGACTTTGCGTTCCAGATTGCCAAAAAGCTAAAGCTGAAGATGAATGAAGTGGATTTCTACGAACCCTTCATGGGAGAACCCGTCACCATTCCAGGAAAGCCTTACATCGAGTCTGAGATCATTGAATACATCGAACAGCATGACAGGTGGGCTTCCAAATGATTTTATTCAAAAAGCATTTAATACTAATGAGACGCAACGTCATGCAAGAGTTAGATATCAAACCATAAAGAGAGTAGTTACAGGAACATGTGTGGTTATTATGTATATTTTTAATGTTTTCCTGTTTCAGACCGACGTTGAGGAAGCTCCAACCACACAGCATGTATGAGATCTGGGTAAGAGAGATGAAATATCTGCATACATTTGTTCCATTTAATTATTTATATATACATAAGTAATGTATTCTACCTACTCTGTAAATGTGGAATACCTCTAGAGTCTGTTTTTGTGAACACAGGAAGACGATATCAACGGAGAGCACATAGTCGCTTTTGCTGAAGAGGATGATCCAGGCAAGTCGCTTCTTAGCACCTTCTACTTAGTTGGTTTAAGGATTTTTTTTTTCATATCTACAGCCACATAGTAACAGTTATTAATTAAATGAATATGTGTCGACTTAATTTTCTCCAGATGGTTTTGAGTTTCTGGAGATCCTGAAGGAAGTAGCGCGCGACAACACAGATGACCCCAACCTCAGCATCATTTGGATCGACCCAGACAATTTCCCCCTGGTGGGAAAAAAAAAAAAACCTTTCCTAGATTTATTTTTGTTGTCATAATTCAACCTGCATTAATTATTTTTTGGATTAGGTCACATAAGGATTAATGTCCTCTTCCTTCTTTCTGTATCACACTTTCAGCTGGTTCCATACTGGGAGAGAACCTTTGGCATCGACCTTTCGTCTCCTCAGATCGGAGTCGTCGACGTTAAGGACGTAAGGATTTGCTTGTTCCCATACAATCTGTTGCCGGATGACAGGCCCGTTCATTAGAAACATCCTGTTTTGCCTTGAAGGCTGCCTTTACTGTTTTGTGGTTTAGATTCAATGAGATGTCAAAAGCTTTCCTACACACAACACTTCTGCTGATTTGTTAGCTACGCTTACATTACAAGACTTTCTTGTTGATCCATATCCATGAAGAAGTTGTTTGATTCAGATCTGATGCCTGGGGAGGCAGCCAGTGTCCAGGCTTGGTGGCCAGTAGCCGTCTGCATACTCAACCTTTTAATGAGGGAATTTTCTGGTTTGGTCAGAACCATCAGTTTCCAAACACTTTCTTCAAGACAACAGTTGAAGACAGATGACGTCAATGTCTCAGACTTTAATTTGCATAACTTGTTTTGTTTCACCGGTTCAACAGATGAATAGACCTGTCAGGATGCCAAATAATTTGAATTACTCATACTGTCGACTTTCAGTTTACCCATTGATTATCATGTTTGTTGCCTATCAGCTGTACGAGTAAGCTACAAAAATCATGATGTATTTGTGTTTGGCAGGCTGACAGCGTGTGGATGGACATGGACGATCAGGACGACATGCCGACGGCCGAAGAGCTGGAGCAGTGGATAGAGGATGTTCTGTCTGGAAAGATCGATCCTGATGATGATGACGATGATGATGATGACGACGATGATGATGATGATGACGACGATGATGATGATGTCGTCGACGATGATGATGAAGACGACGATGATGAAGATGACGACAACGATGATGATGAAGATGATGAAGACGACGATGATGAAGATGACGATGATGATGACGACGATGATGATGACGACGACGATGAAGATGATGAAGATGACGACGATGAAGATGACAATGAAGACGACGACGATGATGAAGACGATGATGAAGACGATGATGAATAATTAATGTTTTCGTCACTTTGCTGTTAATGGAGAAACTCCAAAGTTTTTCCATTAAACTAAAACATCTGGCAGCAAACAGACCTGACTCTTTGAACCTCACATGTTTCCCCTTGTTGCTGCAACGACTTGAGGGGAAACGCTGTCAGCTAGGAAGGAGGTTTCCATTAAAACTGGACGATTCTCCCACAGATGGCTAGAAGTGTTCATGTTCAAAATGTCCCTAATGGCTGCCCGTCTCCCACCTTCAGACAACTTAATGTCAATAAATGTAAAATCAGGCAGAGACAAAGTTTCTAAAGGGTTCCAATGTGATATGACTCTTTCTCAAGTTTACTCTAACCTTGATTCAGTGGCAATGAGAACAAACTCGTTCTTGTTATAGCTTGAAAATAAGAATTAAATTTCACTGGACGGTCTTAAATTCAACAAATCAGTCATTGAAAATGTATGTTGGAGGTAATAAACTTGAGATTGTTTTCTGTTTGTGTTTTTTTATATGTAAAAAATAGTTTTGCAGATATTTCACTATAAGGGAAGGTCATTTGCGCTGACCTTTATATTGTGTGTGTGTGTGCGTGTGTGTGTGTGTGTGTGTGGGGGTGTGTGTGTGTGTGTGTGTGCGTGCGTGCGCGTGCATGCAAAGTTTCCTATGTTGTGTGTCTGTGTGTTTCTGAAAAGCCAAAAAAATCTAAAAACCAAAATCAAGAAAATAAAGAAGATTTCTGTTTTAGGGTGAAGTTTTTCATCCTATTTCCAAAACACAAAAAAGTTTTTCATATTTGATGTACTAAAAGAAAGGCATCTTGTTTTCAAATAGTTTAAGGCTTTATTGAACAAATTTATTCTCTAAGAACAGGATTTGAGTTGCTTTCTTTCAAGACGCCTCCTATATCTATCCAAATAAAAAAAAGAATTAAATACTGATTTTGGTGAAGCAAAATTGACTTTTGAGTAAAAATCGATGTAGATTTGGTTCTACTTATTATAAAAGCTTGGTTATACTTTTTACCTTTTAAGAAAATTATAATCTCTTAAAGTCAATGAAAGATGATTATTTTTAAAAATCTGTAGCATCCAACATTTGGTCATCGTTTGCTACCTTAAATTTTGGAAGTTTGCGACATTATGGAATTCTCTAAACAAAAACATCAGACCAAAACAGTCAAACAGTTTGGTGTGTAGATGTACACAGCTGTCTTGTCTCTGTATGTCTGTTGGTGGCCAGACTAACTTTGTTTAGGTTTGCTCACTTGTTAGCATTATAGATTTTTTCTTATCACTGTTTTGAGTTGAACCTCAAAGCGGTACAACTGTTGGAGGAAGTAGTCTGCTGCTGAGTGCTGTGGAGGAAATTGGTCATGTTTTGTCTTCCTTATATAAGGAGTTGTGCATCTTAGTTGCTTGCATGCACACAGCTGCTGCTCACACCCTCACAACTGGTCAGGCTGGTTTGGTCACATAAAGTCAAAAAATAAGAAACCAGTATAGGGAATAAAACTGTGCTGCAGTTCCTCATCTTTGTCTCCTGGTTTCGTCCTTCAGATCTGCTGCTGAGCTGCGATTGCTGATGACTTTCTGCTTCTAACTGGACATTCTACTGATGATTGTAATGTATCAACACTTGCTTTGAATAGAGACTGATTGGATTTAATACCCGGGACAGAGGTGGTTGAATGTTTTGCTGTAGTGTTGTAATGTTATATAGCACCCTTAATACTTGAAGTGGTCAACATTCACAAACTCTGCATGTGTTACTGTCATTTTCATGATGGTTTTCATTCACTGCTGTCCTCTAAAGGACATTTAAGGTCTCTGCAGAACAGCTGGATTTAAGATTTCATTGCACTCTGGTGGACCTGCCTTCTAGGGGCAATAGTTGTCACTGGACTTTCTTTAGGGGTATCAGAGATTCAAACGCAATTCTGCTCACACTTAACACCATCATTTTCCTGTGATCTCACAGTGAAGCTGTTTTAGGCTCCCCTGTATCACACATAAAATGATTAAATTTCTTCAAATACACTACAAAATTCCAAAAATCTACAAAGAATATGTTGTCTTATGTTTGTGAATGAGAAAATAAGACGTGTTTGGTTTTATGCTCATTTGTCTCAAAAATTGTCAGTCATTTTTAATTTTTTGTTTTTTTTTTGTTGTCATTTTAGAAAGATGATTGGCGCTCTTCTGATCGCTGTACTTGCCCTGTTTAAGGGAGAGGAGTCACCCTACAATAGTTCTCCTTGCAATGTGACTAATAACACCGAAGCATACGACACTTTTGTTCACAGACACATTCTACAGGAGGAATTTAACACCAAGTTGACTACTGAATGGAAAAAGTAAGTTACCCTAAAATAAATGAACCCATTCATTAAGCCATTGTAATGGGGCCAATTAAAGTATACAGTATACAAGCTAACAGCTTGGATAACACAGAGGAATTAGCAGCATAAACGCTGATTCTTACCCAACAACTAGTGGAAACATACAAAAAAAGCATAAAACCAACAAATAGAAATAAAGTGAAACAAAACAACAAAAAAGGAGAAAATGAACAAACAACAAAACCACACAGAGTAAAGATCGACTTGCCAAAACTGTTCAGGGCTGCTTGTTCTTGTGATGCTCGTCCACAGCAGTAGTGAATTGTGAATTTTGTTTAGTTTGTCATGCTTCTGGTTTCCTATTGTCACTGACAAAGTTCCCTCCTTTAACACAGAGCTAGAATATATGGTTCCATGAGATTAAAAAAAAAAAATAAATAAATCAATTTTTTAGTTAATGCTGTCAATCACATTGCTAATAGATGCAGCACCGTTACTGGAAATGCAATTTCTAAATGATTAATACAATTTTAAATATTTCAACTTTCTCCTCAAATAAAATGACTATTGCAAAGAAATTCAGGCACAAGAGTTAGAATATTTCTATCAAAATTATTTGCTTTGTTAACTTGAGTTTTTTTCATAGTAATATAAAAGGTTTTGACACATTTTGTTTTTTTAGGTACTTGGTAAACAACCATCTCTGTCACAGACCTACACAGTCCTTCATTGATAAAGGAGCTGGAGATTTTTTTGTGAACATCTGCAATGGCTCTGGGAAGGAACGAAAGAAAACCAACTTGTGCACCAGTACCAACCCAGTTTGGCTGCATGAACTTAATGTCAATACAAAAGATTGCAGCGTTCGTCATCACCGAAAAAATAGATATGTGACTGTCGCTTGTGACAAAATTGACAACCAATGCCTTCCTGTTCACTTTAAAAGCAGCCAAAACAACAGGCCAGGTGATAAACGTAAAACCTGTAAGCCTTATCTCTGATTTGACATCTGAATTGTCTTCCAGGTTTGGCAAATACGCTGTTTTGCTTTGCTATATCCATATCCAGTTTTAGTTCAGCCTTTTTCTGCTTTGAGTTATGGTTAGGTGAGTTTATTTTATAAACACATCAGAGATACCACATGATCGGTAAAAGACAATGTACAATTTACACGTTTTAATATATCAACGTTGAGAAACTTTGTTGGTGGTTTGATTTTGAGGAGATAGAACTTAAAAAACTAATTTCTTTTGTAAAACATCTGGGAGTTTTAGTTGTGATTTTGAATTGAGAAGTTGTTCTTTCCTACCTAATTAGAGTTACCATTAAATTCAATTATTAGTCCATATGTCCAGAACATCAAGTCACCATGACAACCAGCTATTTACATGGGACGACAAAAATGTAACTTAAATTTATCTACATCTCTGAATCACATAGATCCTATACATGGGAAATACTTCATATACTTTTGCATTCCTGATAAATATATATGAAGTAACAATCATAATAGTTTTATATTTTACAGCCAAAAACTGAAACATTGTCTAAGTGCTGTGAACGACTTTTTGTGTTTAACTGATCATTTTGCTAGATATTTCTAGCATGATGCTTTGTTCTTTGCTTTGCTTCAATAAAATTTCATAATCATTCATTCATTCTAAGTTCTGTTGTCGTTCACATTTATTTTCTTCCATAAGCTCCATTGTCCTTCTGTGTCTTTGTTCTCTTTTCAAGTCACGGTTTTGTTTTTTCTGACAGAAAAGTCAAAAGTGATCAAAACAATGAAGTTAAAATTTGGAGCGTAAACATTATGGCACGCTTTACAATGTTTCAGGGATATGTAGAGGATAAAGGGACAATCAGCAAATATATGGTTTCCTCGATCTGTGGATGGGACAGTTTGTGTTCTACTAGTTGAAAACATCAATGCAGGATAGTTTGGGCTGATTTTTGACGTTAGAAAAAGGGGGCAGAGTTGCTGGTTGAGGATCATAATTAGATAGATTTTTTTGTAAATATTCTGTTTTTGTCAATAAATCCAGAAATTGTTAATAATTTAGATCTATGGCTCTAATGGTATTCATATTTTCCCCGGTGGGCCCCCTGGAGCTAGAGCCATCTTTGCATTTAACCTTTAACAACCATTACAGTCCTGTCACTCTATGGTGGCATAGGATGTAACACAATTTACAAAAATCAGTGGAAGTCAATCATCAAAGGAAACTAAACTTAAGCCAATTATTTATTTTTTCCATTTTTTTCCAAAACTCAAAAACTACAATTACTAAACTCTCTGGCTGAAGAAATTATACAATGGAAAATGGCACAGAACCCCTACCGAACTCTCCATCCAAGCATTGCACCATATAGAAGTTCAAATGTCATAAATGAGCCAAAACAGAATTTACAACCACACAGAGCGCTCAGTTCAGAGTCAACAATGTCACTGACAAACGCCCAGGGGAGAACAAAGGGACGCAGGAAGAGGACTCCTAGAGGTCAGTGGACGCAACATAAAGGAATGACCAACTTATTTACAAGGTAAACTATTGTATCTGGCTCACAAATGTATTCTTATTAACCGAGTCAAGGATAAACTTTGTGGAAGAGGGAATTGTCCTCACAAAAGAACTGCTGCAAAACCTGGGAGCTGTAGCGGTTTAATATATGGGTGACATATTACATGAATAAGTCATTGGTCCAAATTCAGGAAGCTAAATTCATGGCAGTGGCAGCTGGTAGTGGCACGTCTTGTGGCAGCTGCTGCTGAGGTGCCAGAGGTGTCATGGCTGCTGCTGCTGTTTTGGGGAATTCGGATGTCAGTTTTTAGGAAACTTATTAGTTATTTTGTTTGTTTGTAATTATAATTTTTGAAATGATGATGTCATAGGTTATTAAACCGTAGAAGACCTGCAATATTTTGACTGTCAGCTGTGGCAGATTCAATATGAATGTTTATTTTGATCAGATCAATTAAACAACAATACACATTTACATACACACACACAGCCACCACTGATTTGCTGGCAACTGCCACAGACTTGGTGACAGCTGCCACTACTCACTGGAAATGCCACTTTCCATCAAGTAAATTCAGTCAAAATATTACAAGTCCCATATGATTTAATAACCAATAACATTGTTATTTCAAATATAGTTATTTGCTATCAGGCAATATAACTAACATGTTTTTATGAAAACCGTAGCAGCTGCTGGTGTCAGCTGCCAGAGAAACACCCCAAAACAGCAGCAGCAGCCGTGGCAGCTGCCATGAATTGAACTTGGCCCTGCTGTCTGTGTCTTCTCTTTATTGTTCATGTTAATACCCAATGAAAATAAAGGTATATTTGTTTGGACTGAAATAATGTCAACAACCAAAATGGCTCTTAAAAGGAGTTGCTACTTGATCACATAATCATTGATTTGGATGACAAAATAATAAGGCAGTCTCATCACTTTTTTCCATGACTAAGTATGTCATGCGATACATTTTAAATAATAATTATAATTTAAAAAATGGCATGTTATCTGCATATTTCTTAACCTGCTTTGGCACAACCTACTCCTGATATGTTACACTCTGTGTACATATTTTTCTTCTGAGGATTTTTAAAAATATGTTCTAAAAGCGCTTTTATATATTTTTTCCACAGGTGTTTTATTTTCTGTAAGGATGCGTTCAAAGGATGTTTTTCATAGTTTTTAATGTCTTGTGTGCATTCTAGGGAAAATTCTGCTGAGGTTTCGTTATGACTCAAAGACGCCTGACATCTGTTCTGTGTCAACAGCTGATGAAAGGGAGGTTGTGTGAACTGGCAGCAGAGAGAGGCACCTATGAGGAGGAGTCAGGATGGGCTGAGGTGGAAACCACAAGTTTCCCCCAACCAGCAGCTCAGTGACCAGTCAGGCCTGTCCTGAACGCAGCGCAATGTTGGATCATGTTTGTACAAATAAACACAGCCAGAAGTGGACGAGCACTTTATGTCTTAATATTCTGTGTAAACAGCTAAAAAAAAAAAAAATTAAAATAAAAACAAATTCTGTCCCTCATACATAAATAGGCTACATATAAGCAATATCATATGAATGTGTTTTAATACAACAATGAATTAAAACTGTATATACAAAATAAAAACTAATTATATAAAATGTGTATATAAAAATATAAATATAAAAATGATTGGAGTGGAGTTTATTTATAAAAACCAATGCGCTGTCCAATGGGAACACATCAGCCGACCAATCACATGACAGTGATGAATTATGATGTTTTTTTAACGCATGACTGAGAATCCATGTTGGTCTGCTGAAGCTTGTTGCATTATGTGAGGCTAGTCACATGTTAAGTGGAGTCCTTAACACCTCATACCAGCCCACTCCCCCGAACTTCAGTGAACCAAAATGTGCTGCCCTGCTAGCTGTTGATAGCTGATAGCGGCGCTCACGTCAGTAAACAGGTGTCAAATCTGCCACTTTTTGTGCTGCAGTGTGTTGCAGTAATCGATGCAACTAAAGATGGATGAATCTCTCTAGATCTCTCTCAGACATTAGTCCTTTAATCCTGGAAATGTTCTTCAGGTGATAAAAGGCCAACTTTGTACCTGTCTCTATGTGTTCAGGTCAGAGGTCATCACTACTCCCAGATTTCATTCAATGCTTGGATGGTTCTGAATAACATGGTGAAATCTTAAAGTAGAGCTGTGTATCATCTGCATAGTGCTGGTAGCTAATCTTATTTCTTGCTATAACCTGAGCTAGGAGGAGCACATAGATATTGAATGAGAGGGGTCTTAGGATTGAGCCTTGAGGTACCCCACATGTGACTTCTGTCTGGTTCGATGAGAAGCTATTTATAGAAACAAAAAATCTGTGTTCTTTATGTAAGATTCAAACCAGTTGAGTTCTGGACCGGAGAGTCCGACCCAACTCTCCAATCGTTTCATTAAGATGTCGTGGTCAACAGTTTCAAAAGCTGCACTGAGGTCCAACAGAACCAGCACTGTGGTTCTTCCACATTCTGTATTTGCTGTATAACTCCATAGAACAGCATGTTCAGCCTACAATTCAGCAAACAACAACAACAAAAACAAAGGTCATTTTTATAGGGGCAATGCATTTTTTAATACGAATTGTTTTGGACTACTTGAAAGATTTTATCAATATTTTGTATACCACAAAAGCTCTTTAAGGAACTTTTTTTAACACAAATGATGCTCCCTGCACTTCTTCCTGGAAACAACTCTGGGCCCCCAGTTACAGGAAGGTGGTAAACCACCGCTTTCCTGATTACATCCAAAATATTTACAGAGTTTGACTGAAAGGGGAGCATTTTGTAACTCTGTGACAGAAAAGCAAAAGTGAAAGTGAAAAATTAGCTTAAAATGATTTGATTGGTTGTTGGTCTTTGTTGGTTACACCCAAGCAAGAGTATAAAAGAGAAGAAATATCTGCAGTTTTCTAGAGAAGAACTCCACTTTCAGAAGAAGCAGATCGTCTTCATTCACAGAGACCGACTGATCAGAGAAGGTGAGCAACAACCAAATGTTAAGAATTTTGTCAGTCAGTAGGATGTTTTTTTAGCTATTTTATTTTACTGCCTTGTATTTTAAGTTAAGATGATATTATCACAATGTGCCTGAGCTAGAAAAGTAACAACTTAGTGTTATAAAATACAATTAAATTTTTTTTTGGTAAAACTAGCAATATATTTATTACATTTTCTGATACAATTTGTATAATTGTGACTTTAGCAGGACAAAAACTTTTTTGAAAGAACATCCCATTAAATTCAGTTTACACATACAATGAAACGTCTTAACAAAAAGTTAGCGCAGTTAATTTTACTTAAAAACTACCGAGGTTTATTTCAAAACTAGCTTTCATTTCCATCACAAACAACATATTCATATTCAATCCCAATACACAGTAGGTTATTGGTTGACCAAACAGAAACTATGTAAAATTAACTAGTTACATTGTAGGCTGGCCTTAAAATCTGACAAAGGGAGGATTGATGAAAATTAGTTCACTTTAGCGAACTTGGACATGTTTTCGTTGTATGATGTTGACTAGTGTGCACTGTTCCTTGACAAGTAAATAAATAAATGAATTCAAATCAAAATTTAGAAAGTTTCTCATTTTCATTTTCTCTTGACTTCAATCCAAAGAGTGTGGATGAAAAAACTTACAGTTTTACAAGCAAATAAAAATCATGGAATGTTTAAATGTAAAATAGTAAATAATAATGTATGTGTTGGTTTAGACAAAAATACAAAAAAAAAAAACACATGAAAAAAAATAACTTGATTTTGCAAGTTATTTTATAAAATCAGGTATTTGCAGAAGAAATGGATTTGAGATCACATCCACACTCTGGTGGAAATGCTTTCTAATGGAAATACTCATGAATGGACTTTATTTAGGGGTGTCAGAGTTCAAATCATTCTGTTATTTTCATGTAACTAACATGGAATAGTCTGCATGTCAAATGGTATCCAAAACTGTGTTAATGAATGAGTAAATAAATCATTTGAGGTTTTAATGAAAACAAAAAAATTGTCAGTAAACTCTTTCTGTCATTTTAGAAAGATGAACCTCGTTCTCCTGATCGCTGTCCTTGTCCTGGTGGTCGGAGGGAACGCAGCGAACAATCCTTCTCCTTGTATGGATAATGATGAGCCCGACGCATACGACGAATTTGCTCACAGACACGTTCTGAAAGAGGAATTTGACACCACCTCCCGTGCTAAATGGAGAAGGTAAGGTACCCTGAAATAAATGAAAACCATTTATCGCCCCCATTTGATGGAATAAACTATCACACACACCAGTGTACAGTTTGCTTTGCTGTGTTTAGTGATGCTTAACTAAAATGCAGGGCCAATATGTTTGAAGGAAACTACAAGACATTCTACTCTATTCTTTAACACCATCTGCTTTAGTGAACAAATGGGGGTCCAAACAAAGCACTGTAAATGTTTCATTAAAACACAAACTTTTTCAGGCTGAGGATCACTTAACCCATTTATCAAACACTCACGGATCACCTAACCTGAAACTGTCCCCGCGCGCGACAGCACATCTTAGATACAAAATTCAACCTGAAATAAAAATATCAGTCTCTTAACTCACATATTGTCGTTTTCTTTATTCATCCTAATGAGAAAAGTGATGCTGTTTGGTAAATCTAACTGGCCACGACAAAGCATTGAACACGTCGACTTCAGCATTTTGAGTTATTTACAGATTCTGAAAGCTTTAAAATTATGTCAAACATATGGAAATAATTTTTAAAAAGTTGTTCTTTATTACCAAGTGTTATGTCCCTTAATAACATTTAGGGTTGTTTTATGATTTAGAAGCATAATTAAAGAAAAATAGGCTTGAGTTGCATTAGCAGAAACTAAAAAAAATCTTATTTTGCACCATTAAATATAAAAATAATTATATTTCTATCACTTGTATTTAATCATTTATAATTAAACAAAAGTAACAATAGCTGTAAGCGGAGTCTCAGTCATTATCAAACACAGTCATAAAACAAAGAACAGTTCTGTAACTGAGATGGTTCCTACCACTCACCGCATAGAGCCGTTCAAAGGAATCCAATCGTTAGTGAACGACACATCAACACTCAGCAGCTGTGACTCAGCTTCCTCCCATCATATAATATTCCTGGAGTTGTTTTCTTTCCACCGGTATCCGCAGCTTTTCTTTTATTTTGAGTGACCTGGTTTTAAACCATTACTACTTTTACACAACCTTTTGGTAAGCTAGCTTTAGCGTCGCACTTTGAACTCACGTTACGGCAAATAAACGGTCGTTTACATGCAGTACCTCTCGGACCACGAGGGGGCGCCCAGGGACCACCAGTGATCCGGGGACCACAGTTTGAGAAAGACTGCCCTAAGCTGAGTAAATGCTTTGCCACATCTCCAGTCTGCCCTCTTTCATTCAGTGACGTCCAACTGAGAAAAACTTCAGTGCTTTATGACAACAGTCAATTATCCAAGCTTACAGTGGTTCTTTACAAACCCAACGCCCAGTGCAAACATGCAAAAAGTAAAACTCATAATGCCCTAAGTTTTTTTTTTTTTTTTGTAAAAGGTGATTTCAGCCCCCCCCCCCCCCCCCACACACACACACACAAAAATCACTGACTTTGGCCATTATTTTAGGAAGGTGACAATATGTAAAAAAAACAAAACAGTAAAAAATAAATAAATAAAAACAAAACGAAAAACAGAGAATATGAGCAAACAACAAAAACTACATAGAATATACACTGACTTGTTAAAACTGTTCAGGGCGGCTTGTTTTTGTGATGCTCATGCAGTAATGGGTTGTGATCTTTTTGTTTAGTTTGTCATGTTAAATTCTCACCTTCACTGACAAAACTCCCTCTTTTATCATAGAGCTAACAAATATGGTTACAAAAGATTAAAAAAATAAAATTAAATCTCCTTCTATAGTGAATGTTGTCAGTCGTATTTCTAATAGATACATCACCGCTTCTGAAAATGCAATTTCTAAATGACTGATATATATTAAATATTTCTTGGTTAATTGAATGATTGAATGGAATGACCTTAACAGAATTTTTTTTTCTTCATGAGATTGTAAATATATTCAGGCACAATATTTCTGTCTTTGCATTAGAAAAATACTTTTGCTTACTTAACTCTCTAAATTTATTTATTTATTTTCACAATTAATGTAATACCTGATTTTGATAGATTTCTTTTTTTCTTTTTTTTCAGTTACCTGACAAAATACAAATTCTGTGGAAGACGTTGGCAGGCCTTCATCGACAAAGGAGCCGAACATCTTTTCATACGGATCTGCAACGGCTCTGGGAAGCGTCAAGGGAGAAGCAACCTGTGCACCAGTACCTACCCGGTTCGGCTGCATGACCTCACTGTCACTAAGAGGGATTGGAGTTGCACAGTTGATGATATCAGGAGTGAATATAGATATGTGACTGTTAATTGTGACAAAGTCATCAACCAATGCCTTCCGGTTAACTTTAATAGCAGCCAAATCCATATGCCAGATGATAAAGATGAAACCTGCAGGCCATAAACTAATCTCCGGTTTGAGTTCTGAAAACTTCTTCCAAGGTTTGGGAAAATGTTTTGCTTTGCTGTGTATCTCCATATCAAGCTTTGGTTCAACTTTTTGCTGGTTTTAGTTAAATTTATTTTGTAGACTCATCAGAGATACTGTGTGATCAGTGAAAGACAATGTACGAGTTACAGTTTTTAGTGTTGAGAAACTTTGTTGATGTATAACAAAGAGCGATTTTGTTCTGAGTGCTAAAAACAATAATGCTTTGCAAAACCTATGAGTGTTTTAGTCCTAATGTTGAATTGAGAAGTTGTTTTTTCCAACCTAATTAAAGGTCGGAAAATTCAATTAAGATATTTACATGGGACAATAGAAATGTGACTAGACTTATCTACATCTAATCGCTCTCTAATTTACAGATAAACGAACCATGGGCAATATTTTATGTACTTTTGGATCCCTGATAAAAATCTATAAAATACATCTTACAATCATGATAGTAAAAAGTTTTACATTTCACACAGCGTGCTGTGAACGACTTTTTGTGTCTCACTGATCGTTTAGCTCCAGATGTTTCCAAAGCTGTGCAACACTTTGCTTTGTTCTTTGCTTTGCTCCACTAAAGATCTAATAAAGTTCATAATCATTCATTCATCCTAGTTCTGCTGTCATTCACATTGATTTCTTTTTACATAAGCTCCATTGTTATTCAGCGTCTTTGTTGTCTTTTCAACTCGTTGGTTGGGTTTCCTGACAGAAAAGTCAAAGAACGGAGAGCAATCAAAACAATAAAATCACTAATTATAAAAATATTGATTCCTTCTTGTCATTAGAAACAGCGACAATCATTTTCTTTGCTTCATCACAAATAAAAAAAACAAAACCTTTCTGAATCTATGATGCTAACCACCTGCTTATAAAAGCCAATTACTGTTCAAAAGGAATAACCAACTTATTTACAGGGTAAAGTTCATAATAAACTATTGTCATGATGACACCATGTAGCATCACTTTAGGCTTCGATTTCATCTGTGCGACACTTTTGGGTGTTTGTTTTTAACACAACATTAACATATTTAGTATTTTCTACCTAAATACTAAATATGTTAATTTAAAAACTGTGTTTATTTTTGTCTTTAACTAATATTCAAATTGGTTTGATGTTTTGACAAAGTTCAAACCAGGAAGGGAGGCGAACACTTCTTCACACCGCTGTAGTTTGATCACCACCAGGTTTTACTGACAGAGCTGTGGCATGTAGTACAATCTGATTTCAACATCAGTCTTTACATTCAGTGGTGCGCTTATGGAATGAACCCGAAAAAAAAAAAAAAACATATGATTTTCTTTTGTATGTTGCAGCATGTCAAAAATAATCATATTAATCAATTAGCTTATACAAAGGTTTAGATATTTGTTATTGAACTGGGATAAAAATTCACAGCTGATCATTTAATATGAAAATTGCATTTAATGGACCAAGTCAGGAAAAGATTTGGAATCTTGAAGCTGCTATTATTTTATTTATTAGTGTCAATGAAGCCCAAACACTCTGAGACGCTGAGCACCAAATCAAACGTTCAAATCTTTTGATTTGAACGTTTCAAATCAAATCTTTAAATGCTCTTAAAGATTTCGCGTAAACATTACAATTATTGCCTAATTACGCTCTACAACCAATTTTGTTTCCCTGGAAACGAGCATCAGTTTGACAGATTATCTTTGAAGCCAAATGGTAAACAATGACAGTGTTGTATGTAAAGTAGCTCACCAGATAACAGCTGGATGCTCCACAGAGCAGAGCTGTCATGATGTTGCCACATTTCAGCTTCTTCTCATCATTTCTCGTCGGCCTGCTCTCCATCCGTCATCCAGAGCACATTGGCGCAAATACTGTAAAAATTCCTTAGAAATATTAGCAAATTGGCACAGAAAAACATCTATGATTTTGATTACAAAAAAACACAAAAATAATCCCGGAGGAACAGCTATTTATCAATAGTTTAACTGTTTAATGGGTAATATCAATACATTCAGGCACAATTGGCCCTTTAAGAACACTCAGATTTTTGATATGGGTCAAAATGAAACTGAGTTTGACGCTTCTGGTCTGGAGAAATGTATCCATGAAGATTCACAGGCGTGAAATTAGACCGGATAATATTTACAGGTTTTTTTCCTTTTTCTAATCTTCTTTCTGAATCTGTTTTTGTTACATGATATTTTATCTGATTTTCATTTAATTTAATTTAATTGTTCTATTACATTTTGAAACCAAACCCTTATTTCTCTAAACTCTATTTGTTATTAGCCCTTGAAGGGACCTGTGTTTTCTTACACAACCGGTGCTGCCCACAACGTTTCCCCAACAGCAGTTACACACACGTTGCGGCTCGACCACAAGTGAAACTATTTCCAGGGTTTGCACTAAACAGAAGCATTTTGTAACTTGTGTCACCGTGACAGGCATGAAACGCAGGACATCGGCTAAAAATGGTTTGATTGGTCGTTGGGTGAAAAGTTGATCACACCTGAGTAAGAGTAGGAGTATAAAAGAAGAAATATTTGCAGTTTTCCAGAGATGAACTACAACTAAGAAGCAGATCGTCTTCATTCATGGAGACTGACTGATCGGAGGAGGTGAGCAACGACTTTTCAACACGGGGGTAACAACTTAATGCTACACAACTCTGGAAACAATCAGTTGGCAAACTGATCAGACACAAATTCAATAATTTAAATACTTTAATTGACCCAAAACAGAAGTAAAACTTCCTTCTGGGATGTTCTTTGGGCATTGAAGCTCCAAGAAGGAGCTTTGGGAAACTAGGTGGTGGATTGTGCAAACAAGCGTTAAGGATGCCAAAACACGCCGTCTGAAGAACTTTAGTGACGTTGAAAACTCACTTCATTAGGGGAAAAAAAAAGATGCAGACTAAAATGAGAGTATCATCATAAGTTGATCAAAGTCACTGTTCCTTTTTTCAATGGCAATGTTTTACTTTTTTAAGTTTTTGTTTTATTTTTTTCCAATTCCAAATCTCTTTCTCAATGTCAATGTAAGCTCCGTACACACACAGATGGTTGCCACGGGAAACACAAGGATTCCTCCGACACACATGGCATGAATCACAGCCACAGGTGTGTTTTTGAGGAGGCCAGAAGCCAGGGGTGTCCAAGGTGCAGTTCGATGACCATTTGAGCCCTTTGGACTGGTTTCGTTCAACAATGACACGAATAGCACAGACTCCTAAAAGTGAAATTTTCAAAAGAATTACTCAAATAAATGTAATGAGTAAATGTAACTAGTTACTACCCAACTCTGCATTTGTACCACTAGTGGTAAGAGGTTAATGTACCACCGTTAAACTACAAGCAGCACATGCAGGAAACCCACTTCAGATAGTCTGACAATTCTGCCTTCAATCTACAGCTGAGCTGAGAGCAATGAATTCTGGGTACTCCACTGAAGCGGAGACGGTCGGACTGCAGGACAGGAGAAAAGATGGCTTCCCTGGACAGCCTTATCGTTTTACATCAGGAAATAAATAAAGCTTTTTCCCATGCCATATTTAATGTTTGATGTAAAAAAAAATCACATTCAACACTCTATAAGAACTAGTGTATAGGATTACTGAGTTCTTTACTTGTAAAAGAAAAACTGGCTTCTTATTTTCATGCGTATTTTTGCTGCTTTCAGTCCAGAGACCGCAAGTTGGTTGGAGATCAAGATGGTGCCCGACGTTACGCCTCCACTCCTCGCATCCTCAACATCGTGGCCACATTTCTGGCATCTATAGCCGTCTTTATTTGCGTCGTTGTGCTCATTGCAGTGAGCAGTCCGTTTCAAAGGTATCATTATGGGTGAATGAGAAGAGCCGCAGTGAGAGTCGGCTTTTTAATTTCTTTTCTGCTGCTGCTCAGCTCTCACTCTCAGAAGCTGGTTTCTTTACCAATGTGTACAAATATTTGTTTATATTCTGCTGATGTCAGAAAAAAAAAAAACAGTTTTGCAATTGGTGCTTTTCCAGGAAATAAGAAATTAAATTAAAATCATGTGAATAAGCTTGCTCATTCAAAATAATGGCAGAGGGGAGTTACATGAGATATAATCATAATTCAGCCGTGGCGCTAGCGCTCATCATCTGTCAGCCAATCAGAGGAGACATGGCCGTCTTATTCAGCTGTTGAAGCGACAAGCCCCGCCTACTTGGGAGCCGCTATGCATGTGGCGTTTAGAGTTTTTGCTCTAAATACATTTTCACGTCCAGGAAATTATTGTATTTATCCATCCATTCATTCACTCACTATAAATTGCATATTTTAACCACCTTGCTTCAAGCAATGGGTAAATAAAACAGCTGAAGCCCAGAGAAAAGCTTTGCAAAAGTCTTTTGTCAAAAAGAAAGTCTGATTCCTTGGAAAAATAGAAAATCAATAGAGATATTGAAAATGTAAACACTGGAGCTCATCATCAAAGATGAATCTTTAAAGAACAGGAAAAACAGTGAATGTTTGAACAGTTGTTCAAACAGCAGTTTCAATCAATCAATCAAATTTTATTTGTATAGCACATTTCAGCAGCATGGCATTTCAAAGTGCTTTACATAATTAAAATAAAAACAGCATGTGAGAAAGAGATTTAAAAAAAACATAATAAAAACATTAACAGTGAGCAGTTTGAAGAAAAAACATTTATATTTATATGTGCTAAGGGTATGAATACTTTTGGACTACACCAAATGGCCAGTGTTACTTGACTCGTTTTCAGTCAGACTGCTTTATAATTTTAAAGCAGTGGAAAATCCTGGCTTTCAAAAGTGGAATCTCTCCAGATAACGACAGATAAAAAAATCCCACAATTGAGCAACTTGGTCAAACACATTTAGTAGCTCAGGAAAATAACCTTCTGTGGAACGGTGACTGAAAAAAAAAAGAGCTTCAGGAACAAAATTAAATGTAATCAAATAATTTTACAGCATCCACAAATGTAACAATAAAATTTACACTGCAGATTTCTGTTGTATATTTGATACTTGATGGAGATTGATTTTGTACAACAAGGCTGTATATGAGGCACATCTAAAAGAAAACAGATTGTCAGTTATTTTAAAAAGTGAAACTTGATTTAATAAACACAGAGTGAAATATTTCAAGCCTGTATTTATTGTAATTTTGATGATTATGTCTTGCAGATGTGAAAACCCAGAATTGAATGAGTAAGATTTTTTTTTACATAAGATCAATGGGATATTTTAAACAGAAATCTTAAAATTTTGAATAATATTATTACTACCGACTGACTTCAATGCTCAAGATCATGTTCAAGATCCAGCGTCCTGAAACTTCTAGCTGTGTAAATCAGTGATAAGTTGTTTGATTTTATTCTGTAAGTGTTGTTTATTGTTCTAGAATATTCCACCTCACTACACCGGTATTCATAAAGCAACACCCTGATAGAGATAAAAAGCTGCTTGGTTATAAATTTCCTGGTAATCAGGCAGTGTCAACGCTTGGTAATATTAATCAAAATGACTGACTGGTTAATGACTACCTTTGAAAATTTTTAATAGTTAGCAAATTCGAGCTTATTGTTATAAACAGACAGGAATAGTGTGGTGATATCATTTTATCCTCCAGCCTATTTTAAACTACATTAATTATTTTTGTACCTAACTATTGATTTAAGGTTCAAAATTGTATTCATTATAATTGTTGTTGATATTTTTATATTGATATTTTTATGTGCATCTGTATGAAAACTTAGTACTAACACTGATTTTCAAAAGCTTTTTCAACACTGCAAAAGCACTGAAAACGTAAACACAATGTGATTTCTCAGTAGTTAACCATTAACCTCAAGCTTTATAAAAACACCAAACAGCATCAAGTCAGAGAACTAGAGGCAGCATTAGAGAACCAGGATGAATTTCACACTGTGGTTGTTACTGTGGTTCTGTGGTGTAACTTTGGGTCAGGAAGGTTTACCTCAAACAGAAGTCCCTGCTGAAACCGGGTCATGCTTTCCTGATATGTGTAAGCTTCTCAAAGAGTTTGGAGCCATGAAAGAGAAACAAGAAACCATGAAAGAGAAACAAGAAGCCATGGAAACGAGCCTGAAGGAGACTGAAAACCACATTCTAGACCTGAAGAAGAAAGGTAAAGTCTGCTTTTGGACATTTAAAGACATATATCACTAAATAAATGGAAACATTTACAGCTATTTTTATATATATCTTTTTTTATTTAGAAGCATCCAACATAGCATTTAGCGCTGCAGCTGGTGGCAGTGGACACATTGGACCCCTCAGCACACAGACATTAATCTACAGAAGAGTAATAACCAATGTGGGCAATGCCTACAATCAGCACACAGGTGAGTCATTACATTATTTAAATTATATATTTCTAGATTAGAATACCTGTAGTATCAGAGTCACTAGAGTAGGGGTTTGTGAACTCTCCTACTGTGGACATCCAAGACTTTAAGACACCATAATACTCTCAAAAGAAATACTGTAGAACATCCAGTGTTGAGTACTTCCTCGATGCAGGAGGTTAGATCTATTCTGAAGCTAGCTACTGGTCAAACTATTAACAGGAGGTCACCGATAACTGAACGGCTGCCACTGTCAAATGAGAAGGAGATTCTGCTAGCTTTGAAGAGGCTAGTGACTAGCATGCCTAGGCTGGTCACTCAATAGTTTTCTTACTTCCTCTGCTGTCCATTAGCAGAGAAAAGCTAACATTAGCATTGGGTAGGCTAACTTGACTATGTTGGTCACCTGAGACTTGTGACCAACATTGACGTTTTCTTTAAAGAAAACGTCAAGAAAAATAGTTGGCATATTATATCTGTTAGCGTCATTCATTCATTACATGCATTGACATCTTTTCATTTGACAGTTTACTGTAATACATGACATCAAGCATAAACATGATGTATAGTATGCAGCTAATGGTGCATTCACACCAAAGGCATTTTGAGCATCAGACACATCTGATTTACATTCAATGTCTATGTGGAGGAACGTCGAGGGCATGTCTGACGTGTCAAAGTGGCTCTAGCCATTGTTTTCCGTTGCCGGCCTATTTGTCGGATGTGATGGACGCGCTTGGCGAGTCCTCAAATCGCATCGCGCTATAAGCTCGAAATGCACCATGACGGACCATGAGGAGCCTCCACTCCTAATTCTTCAATTTGTGACACCGATTACGCTTGGTGTCACCATGGATCACAGTAAAAGTCACAAGAACACATCAATGAATGTAACGATACTTACAGATATTGCACACAAACTATTTTTTAAGAAAAAAACAAGTCATGGCTGGCCAGGCTACGCATGCTATTTGCCAACTTAACCAAGGCTAATGCTAGCCTATCTGTGCTAATGGATAGCAATCCATTTGGTTTACAGCCAAGGCATGCTAGCCTAGGCTAGACCCATACTCTCTAAAGCCAATGCAAATGAGTAGCCTCCTTTTATAAAAATACCGAATCATGCTTCATAATATTTATTAAACCTAAATCTTGTTTTTCCCAGGTATCTTCGCTGCACCAGTTCCAGGCATATACTACTTCACCTTCTTTTATCATGCCGGAGGATCACAAGTTGTGAGTCTAGCCCTGATGAAGAATAATGAGGTTGTTGTGACCGCCTATGACCACAAAACGTCGCACGATGGGGCTGATAATGGAGGCAATGCAGCTTTCCTGCAACTGCAGCAAGGAGACCACGTGTACATGAGGATGGGTGCGAACAGTCATGTCTGGCAGGACAATCACATCACCACTTTCAGTGGCGTTCTTCTGCGTCCACTCTGACATAAATTATATAAGCTATGCTACTATATGCTGACCGGATAAGCTTTTTAAGAAATTTCTTGTCTCCAAGCTAAATTTTCTGTGTTGATAACCCTTGAGTCATTTATTGTATGTGCACGTCGGAGTTAATCAAGAAGTCAAATTGTACAATTTCTTTTTTTTACTTCTGATTTTCAGTCGCAATTCTGACATTTTAAAGAACGGTGGAGAAAACAAAAGAATGTCTACAACACTTTTTATTAGAAGAATATGTAAATGGATCTGATTGTACTTGTATATATTGTTTTTTTAAGTCTTCAATGGTTAGGATAAGACAAAAAGGCCAAAATCTATGTGGTGCATCCTAAATGAATAAATTATACAAGGACAAAAATCTTTTATAAGTCACAAGAATTTGTAATTAAACACATTCTGAAGGACATGTTTGTTTGGAACTTATTTGTCCTTGGTTTGAAGTCAAGTGTGTTTAATGAATATAAATATTGAGTCTGAACAATTTTCTTGCATGTGTATTCATGAAGTAGCATTTAACCATGCAAAGAAAACACATCCAGAAGGAGGCGCTGTTGATAAAGAAGAAAGTTCATGGCTTCCTGCTGAACTTGCTGTTCTGAACTCGAACATCTAAAATTCTGTATTTTGCAAAGAGGAAACTGAAAATATAAAAACACACCAAAAAAACATGAAGCTCAGCTTCTCCCACTAATCGCAGACGATCTCCGTCATTCCACTAAACTTTACAATTCAGAGTCAAGAACTAAGCTTGTGTTTCTCTGTCCAGTCCAACAGAACCAACACAACCACCACAGTCGCTTCATTATCCTCAAACTCTTCCACAGTCTAATAACCTTTTGCATAGATACAAAAAACTACTTTAATATATGTAATCAAAGTATTTGGTTTTGGTTATCGATTTTCAGGTCACTAAGGTCAAGTTAAGCAATTGAAGACATGTCACAACCCTCAGGCCTCTACGATAAAGCAGGTCTTCTGAGCAGTGCTCTATGTAATCAGAGCATGTTGCTTTGTGGGTGGGTGGGCTCTACAATCCAACCAATAATCAACATCAGACAGAAAGCATTAGAATGGCTTAAAAGGAGCGAGAATCAGGATTGCTGTCAGTCCGAGTTTTCAAGACAGAATCAACATGAACTTGACTTTTTGTGTCCTAGTGTTAATCTCTGGTTTAACTCTGGTCCAGAGTGTTGTTGAAACAGAAACGTCTGCTGGAACTCAGTCATGCTGTCCTGACTTGTCACTCTTCCACCAAGAGCTCGGTGCTGTGAAAGCAAAACTGGAAGCTGTAGAAACAAAACTGAAAGAGACCGAAAGCCAGGTTCTGGTGCTTAAAGAGAAAGGTAAACTCTCTATTTGTTTTACTCAGTTATTTATAACTGTTTGAACCATATTTAAATGATTTTTATTTTTGTCTAGAAACACTGAAGGTAGTTTTCAGTGCTGCAACAGGTGGGAATGGAGCCATTGGACCCTTCAGCCAACCCCAAACGTTGGTCTTCAGAACCGTGATAACAAATATAGGCAATGCCTACAACCAGCACACTGGTCAGTTCAGCTGATCATACAGCTATATGCAGCTTAGCATTCAAAATCTTAAAGTCAGAGAAAAATGTGAATCTAAATAAATGTAGTTAGCTTGTCAGAAAATGTAGCTAGCTGTCACTAAGTTAAGGAGTAAAAGCCCAGGAAGTGGAAGCCATTAAGATTTCACTTTTCTTCAGAAATGTGAAGGAACATGAAGTCCATCTCACTTGTTTGACTAAAACTTTGCTCCCACAGGCGTCTTCGTTGCTCCCGTTCGAGGAATATACCACTTCGCCTTCTATTATCATGCCTCAGGATTACATCCTTCGTACGTCCACCTGATGAAGAACAGCGAGATTGTTGTGTTGAGTTCTGACCAGCAGACGGCGAATGACGGGGCTGATAATGGCGGCAATGCGGCTCTTCTGGAGCTGCAGCAGGGAGACCAGGTCTACGTCCAGCTGGTTGCCAACAACCACGTCTGGGGAAACAACTACCACACCACGTTCAGCGGCTTTCTGCTGCATCAAGTCTGAAAAATGACTGAATACTGATGTAAATGACTTAAGCTCATTGAAGAAACAGAAAGCAATTACCACAGTTACTTTTCTTTTTGATTTGCTAATCCATTGAAAGTATATTTTATTAAACCGAACGAAATATAACCCTACAACAAAACTTACTCCCACATTCCATGAACATCACTCGTGAGACTAGTGAAGTCTTTACTTCTCTTTACTTCCAAAAGTGGTAACTTTAGACTACTGATGAGCCACAAAATAAATTAAATTAAAAATGCAAAAATTTTAATAATGTGAAATTTTGTCTTGTGAAGTCTGTACATCATTAACATCCAAAATAAAAGACTAAGAACTGTTGCCTTGTTGAAAGAAAAACAAACAATTTCTGTTTTGTTGACCAATTTTTTACCATTCTTGACTTGTGGCCAGGGACAGAAGTCATTTCAAGGGTCTCAAATGGCCCCTGGGCTCCTGCTACAAAATACATATTTCATTTGCATTATACAGTAATTCAAATTACTGCAAGTAATGTGTATTATGATATACATATATGTATGTGTAAACACACATACATATATGTATATCATAATATATGTGAACTGCATGTGTGTTTTGTGGTGGGGGAGTTGATTGATGTATTTTTACACTTTATGCTATTTTTTGACGAAATAATCTTCAACACGCAATGTGTTTTTTGACATCATATATATATGTGAAATTTACTGGAGGGTTTTAATAGCTACTTCTTTTACATAGTTTCATTATAGTTTTAGAAATGCCTGACATTTCTGCTTTTTATTTTCCACGTCTAACAATGGACTTCAGTCTATCAATTAACCCTTGTCTTTACAAATGGGGTCCAACCGACCCCACACCCGTAAACCTTGAATCATTTGTCTCAGTCTTTGCACGCACAAGGGTTAAGTACAATTCAGCTGGAAGTGTTATAATAGAAAACATCAACAATAAAATGTCTAAAGCATTAAGTGGTGTGAAGTGCTGTTAATGATAATTTCACACAGTATCGCTATGGCTCATCATCTCAGTCCAAAGCTCCAAAGAACTGCTGTAAATGGCATCATAGAGAAGCATGGTGGTTATGACATGCTCAAGAGGGATTGTTAAAAAGGCTAGGAGATTGTTAGAGTCAAGCAGGTGTCGTCAGAAGTGTCTCACCTGGTTCTAAGTGGGAAAGAACCAGGTTGTTGCTCAGTGGTCCAAAAGTCCTTTTTTTTCAGATGAAGTTTTCTGATGTTTGTTCCAGCTGAAATTTGAACCTTTCTGTTGCGATGCCAAAGGTATCAAGAGTCGGTTCAATGACCGTGATGTTGCTGTACATGTTTGACCGAAGCCCCATAGAGAATCTACAGTGTTCTGTCTGGAGCAGGGGTCCTCAAGTTCAGGGATTCAGGGCTGGTTTTCTGAAACTTTCAAATGTCTCCCTGGTTCAACACATCTGAATTCAATGGCTGAATTACCTCCTCACTAAAAAGTCACGTTCTCCAGAGTCCTGCTGATGAACTCATTATTTGAAGACCCTCGTCGAGAGGAGGATGAGAGAAACCAGACCCAACAATACAGATGTGCTGAAGGCCAACATCTAATACTTCACTGGCCTGAATCTTTTGCTCATTAAAAAAAAAAACATACAAGCAAATTCTCAAAGTAAACAAAAAATAAATAAATAAAGGTATGTACATCAGGACAATGGATAATGGAGGGATGGCATCAGAATTATGACTTGCATCAGTGGCTGTTTAGACCAAAATTACCAGTGAGTTTGTCATGGGGCACAGGACAAAACCATGAAACAAAGCAAAAACAAATGTCCTTAACCTAAACATATGGCTTAAGCTTCTTTGTTTTAAACAATTTGGCAAAAAATTTTACAATGAGAGCAGAGGGTCACAAAAAGCATTTTAATGGTAACATCACCGACCGTGTGAGGCTGAGGGACATCAAACAGCCACCTTATGAGAAACCCTCCCATCATTGAAATGTAGCAAATGGGAAAATGAAAACATATTCTATTCCATTTTCTGTACACCCTTGTCCCTTACTGAGGTGGGGAGGTGCTGGTGCCGATCTCCAGCTAACGTTACGGGCGAGAGGCGGAGTCACCCTGGACAGGTTGCCAACACATAACATCATTTACAAGAAATATTTCAACATCGCAAAATCACTGAAAAAGTAAACCGACCATACACAATATGTTTTCCCTACAGTTAATTATTAATCCTGAAGCTTTATAAAAACAGTAAACAAGATTAAGTCATTCAGAATACCAGCGACAGCATTAGAGAACCAGGATGAATTTCACACTGTGGTTGTTACTGAGCTTCTGTGGTCTAACTTTGGGCCAGGAAGATTTACCTGAAACAGAAGTCACCACTGAAACCGGGTCATGCTTTCCTGATATGTGTAAGTTCCTCAAAGAGTTTGGAGCCATGAAAGCTAAACTGGAAGCTGTGGAAACAAATCTGAAAGAGAAAAGTGAAGCCGTGGAAGCAAAGCTGAAAGAGACTGAAAGTCAGGTTCTGGTGCTTAAACAGAAAGGTAAAGTATTTTTTTTATACTGGCTGAGCAGTTTCACTGGGGGTTATGAAACTGATCAAACCATTTTTCATTTATATTTTATCTAGAAGCATTGAAGGTGGTTTTCAGTGCCGGTATACTTGGGGATGCAGCCATTGGACCCTTTAGCACACCAACGACCTTAATCTACAGAAGAGTAATAACGAATTTGGGCAACGCCTACAACCAGAACACAGGTAAGTTGAGTTGTTCTTTTCAATAATAACTCAGCATGCCTAGGTGGGACCCATGTGGGGGAAAGGAGGGCTGATTTATGGACAAACCCCATATGGGTTTGTCCGCGGGTTCCACGATGGCCCCACATGGGTTTGCCCATGTAGGGCCACAGCCCACATGGGCGCTACATGGGCCCTACATGGGCAAACCCATATGGGACCCACATGGTCTGTGCTCCTTTTCCCCACATGGGGCCCACCTAGGCATGCTGGCAGGGATTTAAGTTGCAATTTTGTCATACTCTAGTAGGACCGAAATATTGATTAAATAAAATTTACTTTAGTTATGAGAAGATTTTGTTACCTGTCCAGGAGCAAAACAAATATTGTGAATTCCAATTTAAACACGATAAAATTTTTCTTCTTAGTTATGGGTGATATGACTATACATATTGTGAGGATGATAGAAAAGTGTGTATCCACCTACTTTTCTATAATTTCCAACATAATTTTATTAATTATTCAACGGGGCGTGAGCAGGGTTGTAAATGAGATTAAATGGTAGCATGACTAATTAGCAAAAATTAAGGCAATAAAAAAAGTTAAAAACCATTAAATGTTTTCTGACGAGGTATAAATTTTTTGAACAACTGCCTTGCTTTGGTTTTTTTTCATTTTGTGTTAAATAAGGTCTATCTCCTAAAAATCCGGTGACTATATCTAATCTTATTTTATTTGCGAGTTAGAACCTGAGCTGTATCAGTGACATCCTGGTGTCAGTCAGTGTGCGGTCACGCCTCAGTCACCATGTGCTCCAGTGTGATGCTATCCTCTGGTGTGCAATACAGAACTTTTAAATTTTACCTTCCAGCATACCCAAACTTTCTTCCACTGTTTGTTGCGCACAAAGACAGTTTCTGGCACTATAACAGGTGTTGCATCATTATGTTCCCTCTACTACAATGCCATATTTGGACAATTGTAGACAGAAAAAAAGAGAGAAGAAATTAACAAAACACTCCAAAAAAAAAAATGTTATCTCAAAACTTCTCCAGAAAAATTTACGACATTTCCGAGATTCAAAATTTTTGCAAGTTTTTCTTAGAAACTTTCAGAGATTAATCTGAAAAATGTAATCTCTGAAAACTTCATTATTCATTAAATAACTATTTCAGGGAATGAAAGCCAGTATGTAATATAAAGTTTTTTTGGAACATGCGTCAATAATAAGTCAGAGTTTTTGACAAGGCAACAGCATTTATTTGACTCATTGTTTCCACAGGTATTTTTGTTGCACCTGTTAGAGGCATGTACTACTTGTCCTTCTTTTATCATGCTGGAGGAGAACATCCAGTGCATCTGTTCCTCATGAAGAACAATGAACGTATTCTGGACAGCTCTGATCACAAGACACTGAATGACGGTGCTGATAACGGAGGCAATGCTGCCTTCGTGGAGCTGCAGCAGGGAGACCAGGTCAACGTCCAGCTGCAGCCAAACACACATGTTTGGGGAAACCTTTATTCAACTACTTTTAGTGGCTTTCTTCTGCATCAAGTCTGAAAAAATATTGATATGAGCATTTGAATGGCTTGAACCTACTGACCAGACAGTGCGCCAATGCCATGGTTAGAGTTCTTCAAATTATAATTAAATTGAATTAAAATTATCTATCCAACAGAGCTTGCTTTCACATAATATGAATGCCACTCTAGACATAAAAAGGTTTGAATTTATGTAATTCTGATTTTTTCTGAATTAAATTGTATTTTTTATATAAATCTGAGGGGACATTATGGTTTGTATGGTGTTTTAATCTGTGTATAGATGGATTTAAGTCTGTTGATAAAGCTTGAATTGATCTAAACAGAAATTACAGTCAGTCAATAAATAAAAATATGCATTCCAGTGAGGTCCATTGTCAGATTAAAATGTAATGTGGTGTAATATTAAAATTTTAAATTTCATGTTTTCATTAAATGTAAGTGTAAAATCATAATTAAAAGAAATAAAGGCTTTCAAACATCCATCTGTGTGTAACTAGTCTAGTAATAAAGTTCCTGACTAAACGGACTTCTTAATAATATAATTTACTGACTGGGTCTGTAAATGAAAGGTAATCTAAGTAAATAAAAAGTTTACTTCTCAGATTATTTTCATTATTTTTATTTTTATTTTTTTTTACCAAATCAACTAAAATATTACTAAGTGAACCTTAAACCAAGACCAGGTTGTACCAACTTTGGCCACATTAGTTGCCAAAAAATGCTGCCTTTAACTGGCAATGACGCTTACCTCACTGTTGATAATTATGCACTGTTGTTCCTCCATACAAATATCACCATGCCAGTGTGGGTTTATATTTGAGTGTGTGGATTCTACAAAGACAAACAAACAAATGCAAAATTATAACTACTAATCTATAAATACTCTTTTCACAAAGGCAACCAAAGTATCCAATAAGCATGATCAAAGTCTACCACAATGCTATGAAGTTGATTACTTGCGATTCGCTGACTTTAGCTATAAAATATATATCATTACCAAACGTAAATAGTAATCAAATCTGCTGATAACAGTCTCACGACAACGCATGCACCACAAATGACGCATGTCAAAAGAAAAATGAGAACCTCAAACAACAACTACATTGAATCAAACTTAGTCATAAGAGGCTAGCAGCTCCCCAAAACATAACTAGCACAAACGACCATAGTATTTGTATTTTGTGTAAATACACTCTTAGGGATAAAAAACAAAACAAAGGTCAAGCACAGACAGTATTACCCACTTCCAATGAATGCACACAACTGAGTAGCTCTAGTAAACGATGTCGTGTCTCAGTGATTCTTGAGAATAGGGACAAAACAGGTCCTATGGATAAAGCACAAAATTTGAATTAAATATACGCAAAATATAATTTTTTTCAAATATCTGACTAAACTAACCTGGGCCATGTGTGGACAACAATGTATATTTTCCTGGTGTTTGCTGAATATTTTTTTTATTTTAAAGGCTGGTGTCTTTAAAATCCCTTGTCCTGGAGCAGAACTTAATACAATAGTTTAAAACAATTAAAGTAATCTAAGATAGTATATTATGACAATTAAGTATAAGTAGTCATATAAATAATTATAAAAGTATCAATAATTTGAATTAAAAATCATTTTTATGTATTTTCCAACTCCATTAAAATTTGTCCCTATTTTTTGTCAACACCATCAGAAATAAAAAAGAATGAAAAAATAAAACAAATCAGGTGTTATTGGGGGCACCAGAACTTCTGAGGATCCTATGACCTCTTCCTTATATAATTTGTCTGTAAAACTGAGTTAAATATCACTAATAGCGTCATTAAAAATTATTTTAGATTTATTTTTATCAGATGGTGATGACAAAGTTCTGGGTCAGGTTGATTAAAAATTAAATTTTTTTTTTAAAATGTTGCAACTGGGAGCCTGTACCTTAGCATCTTTACATTTCTAAAACATTGTTTGTCATATTTGCATACATAAGGTTGAGAAATAATTTAAAAAAAATTTGGGAAAATTAAAACCCATTTTATCCCTATTCTCAAGAATCACTGGTCTCTGAACTACACAATGTTCTGAAGTATGTATCAATGGGATCGAACAGCCACCTAGTGGTGGAAAATAAAAACTACATACAAAACACATTGTTTAAAGAAAACAAGATTATAGCACTGTAAATAAATATTTAATAGTCTTTTGTACTCTTGTAATTCCACATATTTTCTCAAAAGTCCTACGGATCATGTAGATATTGGTTTGGACCTTTTGGTCAGCAGAGGTTGCAATGTGCTGTCCTTTTACAGTCTGATTAATTTCTGAGTCCTTATTTCCTCAATAAGTTAAACTATCTTCTTTTCTAAATAGAGATTAAACCAGGTAGTTAAACTATAGTAGTGTAACTACTGTTATAGTAGTTAATCTACTATAATAAGCAGATTGACACAACTTTATATTGTGTATTTTTGTTTGGCTTTCTCTGCGCTGGAGACTTGTTGAATGCACCACAGAAGCCAGACCCCGACCTGAACAGCAAGCAAATAGACAATGTGTCTGTACAGATCCAATGTTTTGAGAGACCAGGAATACATTTATTCTAATACTGGTTTCATCTTTCTCTATGTATATGTGAGCCATGTCTATTTTGAAACAATACCATAGTAACTCCATCTCTCTCACTATTCCCCATGTGCCTCACTCTCACAAATAAGGATGGTGCCACTGATGTTCTTTGGTGTTTTTTTTTATGTCATTCTTTGGTTTTGTTATGTCACCACAGAGTGGCCTGGCATACCTACTACAACATTTTCAGTAGTTCTGCATCCTGTTGTGTGGATGCACATTTTATTTTAATTGTTTACAAAAATTTACTGTGTTCATCTTCGGCACCTCAAATGACTTAATGAACTTAAGAGGCATCCTCTGCTTTTTCATAGACTTGAGTCTTTCCTCCTTTCTCCTTCTTTTACCCCAAATTCTGCCAGACCACAAGGCACAGAAATGTCCCAACTAAACCAAGAATCAATAGTTCCACAGTCACTCAAGAATCCTCAAGTCAAGTTTATTTGTGTGGAACATTTTCAGCAACAAGGCAGTTCAAAGTGCTTTACATCATAAAAATATATTTCCAGCAATTATGAGAGATGCTATAAACATTACATTTTGTCAAATGTCACCATTGAAATGTGTTTTCAGCTATTTTGCAATTTTGTGTTCTAGATTTTTGGTGCATAGAAGCTGAATGCTACTTCTCCATGTTTGGTTCTGGTTCTGGGGATGCAGAGCAGAACCAGAACCAGAAGGCCTCAGAGGTCTGGAAGGTTGATACAACATCAGATCTTTAGCGTATTTCCTGGTTTTAGTGAGAACACCAGCAGCAGCATCCTGGATCAGCTGCAGCTGGAGGAGTGATTGTTTAGGCAGAGCTGTGTTGCAGTAGATCTTGCTGGGACATCAGTCCTCTAATGCTGGAGATGTTCTTCAGGTGATAGAAGGCCAATTTTGTTTCTGTCTTTATGTGACTGAAGATTCAGGTCAGAGTCCATCACTACTCCCTGATTTTGGCCCTGATCTCTAGTTTCTATCTGTAATAACTGAAGCTGTGTCCTGACTCTAGATCTTTCCTCTTAAGGTCCAAAGATGACAGTTCAATGCTTTGTAAACATTCCCATTGATAATAAAACTTTAAACATTTCTACATATCAACTTCCTACTTAAGCTCTAACCTCTTTCATATTGTAACAGCTTGAATTTATTTCCAAGTTTTAGTGAGAACAGTGATCTGAGGGTCTTCCAAAACAACAAAATTGTTTCATTAATAATAATCCATATCAGTTTAAGTATGGATATCAATTCTTAGTCCTTCGAGGTTAAGTCAAGCAACTGGAGACACAGGATTCGCTTCAGGACACTGACAAAGCAGATCTTCTGATAAATGTTTTATCTAACCAGGATATAGTGATTGGTGAATAGACCCTACAATCACTCTGTCAACAATTATTGTTAAATATTAACCAGGTAACCATAAAACCATATAAAAGGACCAGAAATCATTTCATTTAGTCTGAGTTTTGGGGATAGCATCAACATGAATTTCACTACTTGGATGTTGGTCTTGTTTTGTGGTCTAACTTTGGCCCAGGATGATGTTAATGAAACAGAAACACTGTCAAGTTTTCCTGAAATGTCAATCTTGCTCCAAGAGCTCGGTGCTGTGAGAGCAAAACTAGAAGCTGTGGAAATAAAGCTGAAAGAGAAAAGTGAAGCCTTGGAAACAAAGCTGAAAGAGAAAAGTGAAGCCTTGGAAACAAAGCTGAAAGAGACTGAAAACCAGGTTCTGGTGCTTAATGAGAAAGGTAAAGTAATTATTTACTGGTTTAGCAGTTTCACAAAGGCTTTTGAAACAGCTGGAACCTTTCTATATTTATATTTTTATCTAGCATCAACCAAGGTAGTTTTCAGTGCTGAAATAGGTGGGAATGGAGCCATTGGACCCTTCAGCACATCAAAAACTCTGATCTACGCAAGAGTACTAGCAAATTTGGGCAATGCCTACAATCAGCACACTGGTAAGTTGAGTTGTTCTTTTTAGTAATAACTGTATTTAAATTGACATTCTAAATATTCTGGTAAGACAAATTTATCCATCAGAAAATTTAACTTTTTAATTTTAACATAATACAATCTTACATCAGGGAATGAAAGCCAGCATGTAAAATAAATATTGAAACATGAATTAAAATTCCCTTTACTGTCAACCCCAAACATTTACATTTTGGCCAATGGGCTCATGAGGACACAAACCTGTGTCAGTTATGGTTAAGGGTTAAATTTTTAGGCCCAGTGTTGCTTTGTTTTTAACAAAGTAACATAATTTATTTGACTCTTTGTTTCCACAGGTATCTTTGTTGCACCTGTTAGAGGCATGTACTACTTCTCCTTCTTCTATCATGCTGGTGGAGAACATCCTGTGAGTCTGCTCCTCATGAAGAACAATCAGGTTGTTGTGCGGAGCGCTGAACACCAGTCATCTTATGACTGGACTGATAATGGAGGCAATGCTGCCTTCGTGGAGCTGCAGCAGGGAGACCACGTCTACGTCCAGCTAGATGCAAATAACCATGTTTGGGGAAGTAGCTATTCAACTACTTTTAGTGGTTTTCTTCTGCATCAAGTCTGAAAAACGATTGAACATTGATGTGATCATTTAAATGGCTTAAACCTTCTGATCACACAGAGTGTCAATATCATGGTTAGTGTCTTTCAGTTTCATAAGCAAATCACAAAGTCAATCTGAGAGCAGTAAAGGCCTTATTTTGCAGAAAAGATTATTTCTAACAAGAGCATGAAAGATATGAATGGAAAAAGAAAATATACAAACATGTACATTCTGGAAGTTTTTTGCAGAATTTTAAAATTTAAATATAAATCTCTGAGTGGACATTATGGTTTCTACGGTGTTTTAATCTGTGTAGAAATGGATTTAAGTCTGTCAATAAAGCTGCAATTGATCTGAACAGAATTTACAGTCACAGTCAATATATGAACATATGCATTTCAATGAGGCTCATTGTCAGATTAATTTACCTTTAGAAAATTTAAAACTTTTAAGCAGGTAATAAACATACTTTAAGATTACATTTCTGTATAAATGTTTTTTGTTGGTATGATGTAATATTCTAATTTTAAATATTGTGTTTTCACTAAGTGTAAGTGGAAAATCATGACAGAAGTAAATACTTTCAAACCATCTGTGTGTAACTTGTTTATGTTATGTATTTCATTAAGTGTTTAAGTTCTGAAATATACAGACATCAATAAAATGATAATTTATTGAATAATTCTTTAAATGAAATACTGCCTAAGTAAATAATAACTTACTTTTCAGATGATTTCCATTTATTGGGGGGAAAATCTTAACCAAACCAACCTGGACCCAGATGTACCAACCACGTCTGTGTGTGTTGGCTTTTACATCCCCCTTCTTGTCAAACAAAATACACACACTTTGGAAGTGTAATACTAAACGACACATCTCAAACTTAAATAAAATAAAGTTATGCTAGTATTATCACAACATTTTAACTGTTACAATAAAAACTATTGTCTGCGATTGGTGCAAAAACAATTGACTCCATTATTATCATCTCACTGAAAAATTGATAGGATGTCACAAGAGAACTTTGAACTACATCTAAAGCTGTGCAGGGCTGACTTTATTGAGTTGACATTTAAAATGGTCTTCATGGAAGATCGACAAGAAGAAAACCTCTGCTGACCAAAAGGTCTCTCCAAAATTTCCAAACCAATATGTACATAATCCATAGGAACTTTGAGAAAATATCATCTGTGGAATTACAAGAGTACAAAAGATTATTCAATATTTGCTTACAGCCCTCTAATTTAGTTTTCTTTTAACAATGTGTTTTATATGCAGTTTTCATTTTTCACCACTAGGTGGCTGTTTGATCCCATTGATCCCATAGATCTAAGTATTGTGTAGTTCAGATATATATAAAGCTAAAACAGTCTCATAATTCACAAATGCACAGACCAAGATTCACAAATGCACAGGGCGAAAACCACACTTGTATTTTTGATGCAAACACAAATATTTCTTGATTTACAAGTTGTGTCTGGCCTGTGAGTTGTGCTGCATTTGTGTGTGAATTTTGAGACTCTTCTGACATCTCAATCCACAAATGTCTTTTTTTAAGAAATGGTCTATCTGATTGGATGATCACCAGTCAGACAGCTTCCTTGTTTCAGCCAATCATATGAACGGACCCCCATGTTGGGGTAACCTATGTTTTAGACCACCACATTAACCCATTAATGTGAAAGTGTAGACCTCAGCCTGGCTGTTCTCCACACCAAGATAATAATTGCCTTTGTATGTTATGAATTGATATAGAGACCGGATCTATCTATCTATTTTAATTGTATAGCACATTTCAGCAACAAAGCATTTCAAAGTGTTTTACATCATAAAAACACAAAGTTATGCAACATAGAATCAACAATCAAAACATTACATTAACCCAGTGGTTCCCAAGGATTTTCCTCTGGACCCCCCTATTTATTATAATAAAATCCCCTGCCCCTCCCCCCAAATAGAAAAAAAAAATCAACTGGGTGCACACATCGTTCAACCAGACATAACCTATACACATATTTCGTTTTCAAACTCCACTGAAGTTTATTTCACACTTCAGGTTGCAACAAAACAAACTACAAACCATCTTCACAGTGAAACACTTTTGTGTAACTGTTTTTTTTTTTTTTTTTTTAGTTCTATATTGTAGAAGAGTTTTCTTTGCTGTCAGTGTTATTTCAAACATATTTCTTTTTTATTTGTAACAATATTCAACTTTGCTATCATCAATAAATCATTAAAAAAAAAAGCCTCTGTGCAAAATGGGTTAAAACATGAACAGCTCCCTGAGAGTTTTTTTTTATTTTTTTTTATTGCACCCCCCTGCAATGGCACTGCGTCCGCCCTAGGGGCCACGCCCCACACTTTGGGAACCACTGCATTAAGTCAAGAGCCATCATTAAGTTCTTAATTGATTACATTTCAAATATAACTCTAAACAGGTGGAACTCAGTGTTTCAGCTGTTTTACAGTTTTCTGGAAGTTTGTTTCAGATTTGTGGTGGATAGAAGCTGAATGCTGCTTCTCCCTCTGTCTAGTAAACATCATACATTACACATTAACTCTCTGCTCGCTTGCAAATTCTTTTCTGCTCTCTCACAGAACAAAAAGTACTGTCGCCTGGCAACCGTCCCAGCCAATAGAGTGAGGGTGTCATGCTGGGGCTGGGAGCCTTTCCTACGGTGTGTTTGTTTTCTTCCAGTGGGTGTACCTGTGTGGATGCTATTGATTGTAACACCTGCTCTTTCTGCGCCCTCTCACTGGAAGAAAACCTTTAAACACTTTCTACATATTAGCCTCCTACTCAAGCTCTACTCTCTTTCATATCATCACAGCTCCAAAACCACAATATGGTTTCAATAATGAAAATAAAAATAAACTGTTAAAGTATGGATATCAACTCTCAGGTCTTAGAGGTCAAGTCAAGTAATTGAAAACATGGCATAAACCCCACGGCACTGATAAAGCAGATCTTCTGATAAACGCTTTATCTAAGCAGGATATAATGCTTGGTGGGCATGAATAGGCCCTACAGTCACTTTGTCGACAATTATTGTTAAACATTAAGCAGGTAATCATAAAAAAAACCATATATAAAACCATATAAATGGACCAGAAATCATTTCATTTAGTCTGAGTTTTGGAGACAGTATCAACATGAATTTCAATACTTGGATGTTGGTGTTGTTCTGTGGTCTAACTTTGGCCCAGGACGATGTTCAGGAAACAGAAACACTGTCAAGTTTTCCTGAAATGTCAATCTTGCTCCAAGAGCTCGGTGCTGTGAGAGCAAAACTGGAAGCTGTGGAAACGAAGCTGAAAGAGAAAAGTGAAGCCTTGGAAACAAAGCTGAAAGAAACTGAAAACCAGGTCTTGGTCCTTCAGGAGAAAGGTAAAGTAAAATATATATATATATATATATATATATATATATATATATATATATATATATATATATATATATATATATATATATATATATATATATATATGTTTTTTACTGGTTTCTCAGTTTCACTGAGGTTTTTGAAACAGCTAAAACCATTCTACATTTTTTTATCTAGAATCATACAAGGTAGTTTTCAGTGCTGGAATAGGTGGGAATGCAGCCATTGGACCCTTCAGCACATCAAAGACCTTGGTCTACACAAGAGTCATAACGAATCTGGGCAATGCCTACAATCAACACACTGGTAAGTTGAGTTGTTGTAATTTTCCATTCTAAATATTCTGGAAAGACTCATTTAATTGTCCAGAATTTAAACCAATTTAAACCTAAAATCTTGTATAAGGGAATGAAAGTCATTATGTAATATAAAAATTGAAACAGGCATTAAAGTCTCCTTATCTGTCGCCCCCAAAACACCTACATGTAAGTCTAGAGGCTCAGTGAAACATAAACATGAAGTCAGAGTTTTTGACAAGCAACAGAATTTATTTGACTCTTTGTTCCCACAGGTATCTTTGTTGCACCTGTTAGAGGCATGTACTACTTCTCCTTCTTCTATCATGCTGGTGGAGGACATCCTGTGATTCTGTTCCTCATGAAGAACAATCAGCAGGTTGTGCGGAGCGCTGATCACATGACACTGAATGACTGGGCTGATAATGGTGGAAATGCAGCCTTTATGGAGCTGCAGCAGGGAGACCAGGTCTACGTCCAGATGCAGCCAAACACACATGTTTGGGGAAACGGCTACACAACTACTTTTAGTGGTTTTCTTCTGCATCACGTCTGAAAAAACATTGATGAGATCATTTGAATGGCTTAAAACAACTGACCAGACACTGGCCATGGTTAGTGTTTTTTTTTTTACATATAAATCTCTCAGTGGAGATTATGATTTCTATGGTGCGTTTCAATCTGTGTCTAATTGATCTGAACAGAATCTACAGTCATATTTACAATTAAGGCAGTGTTTCCTAATTATTTTCTGCCGTGTCCCTACGCCCCCAGGGATCATAATTTTCATGTCCCCCCTGACCCCCCAGTGCCTTCCCCTCCCCAGAATTAAAATACTATGGCAAATGTGATAATATTTAATAATTAATCCATACAAATCACTTTCTCCAACATTGTATGATCGCATTAAAAAACAGCTGGTTTATTGTTATAAGTCTCAAAATATTCAAGTTCAGTTTATTAAGTCAATCAGTAAACTTTAATCTACTCAGTTTGAAAGAGAAAAAGTGCAAATGATTCACTTTGATGTGCATTTTTAGACTCAATACAGTAAAACTTTTTACAACTGTACATTCTGGTGACTAGTCAGCTTCTTCAGTTTAGTTTTTAACAAGGTATATAGTTTTTAACATTTATTGTGAAAAATCTGCAGCAATATTATTTATATATCAGCTTGTCAGATAAGATGAAAAGTGCATAACATTTTGCATTAACAGTAAAAACAGAGGCTTCGTCTATTTCCTGGCCTTTTACTGAGAGCTACAGTTAGTTGCTTATGAATGAGCATAAGGGCCAGGCTAAGAGATTTTGAATTGTGTTTTAAATACAAGTAAAGTTGGACGAGTCATAATTTTATGATAACTTTTCACCATACTGCGCTAAAATGGGGAATTTTTGATGGTCTTCTGAGGTTGTAGTTGGTTTTACAAATAAGGAAATACTTAATATTTTAACACACTGGAATGAAATTATCAGCTCCAGGATTTTGAAACGATTGTTTAAACAACTTTCTATTTCAAAGAAAGAACCAGACTGGCTGAGTGGGTCACGTCACGTCGAAGGTTTTTGATGTAACGACTTTCTACCGGCAATATCGCGTCTTTATTCTGCTAATAGGTTCTCATAGTATTATGACTGTATTCTTGTATTTGAAAATAAAAATCTCTTAAGAGACAGAAACAACCACATGTCTCTCTTCCTGGCTCTTAGATGTTTCAGGCAAGACACAAAAATGAGCCACAAACCAAAATGTAAAATCACTCACAAGACATTTATTAAATCAATACATTTGGCCAAATGGAGAATTAATCTCTCATCCTCGCACCGAGACATCACAAACCCCTCCAACTATTCCTATACACACAAACTATACCTGTCAAATGCTCTCCTGCATAAAACACTCCACTCTTAGCTGCTAAACATTTAAGGAGTTGTGCTTTCTTAGATGTTTCACCTTCAACTTCTGCTGCTTGGACACTCTGACCGGCTGCTGATCCTGATCTGCCACAATTATCGCTCCATATCTAACTGTGGTATGCAAACAGGGTTATTCATCTCATCCTTAGCTGGAACATTTCAAACTATAATGAGAATATAAGTTTGTAAAGGGTTTAACACAGTCTAGGAATATAAAGTATTATATTTGATATCCAAAATATGCAAAACTCACTCAAAACATGAGCATACTTGATAACATTTTTTTAATTTATCCACAATATCAAATATACGTTTTACAGAATCAAACACTATATCATTGTATCTGCACCGCTAAAGTAAATGGTTTACACCTTTATGTAGTAGTTGTTAAAAATTAACAGTCTTCAAACAGCATAAATGGAGTGAGGAACAAGTCACTGGTAGATTTGGAGACGCAGTAACTCATCAAGATGGCTGATCTTCAAAACCTCAAAGAAGAGCTTAAAGCCATGAAAGAGAAACTGAATGAGATGGAAAACCAGATTCTTGACCTCAAGAAAAAAGGTAATTGCTTGATAAGGAAACTACTTAAAACATAGAATTGAAAGTTTTTTTTTATTCTACTTTTAAAAATATTTATCTACCAAGACTCAACCAAAGTGGTGTTCAGTGCCATAGCCACTGGAAATGGACACACTGGACCCTTCAACACAGACAAAACCATAATCTACAATACTGTGCTAACGAATGTGGGCAAAGCCTACAATCACTTTACAGGTAGGTAGAGCTGTGCTTGCATTCTTTCTGTCCCTCTCTTACTTTTCGTCTCTCAGTCTCTCATATATACCTAATAATATTTATATATTTTCTCATCCTCCTGACCCCACTAGGGATAAGGGTCTAACATAATGGACGGATATTTACTTATTTTTGTGCAGGGATCTTCACAGCACCAGTTGCAGGTGTTTATTACTTCAGCTTTTTCTACCACGCCGGAGGAGCATGTCAAGCACGACTGTATCTCTACAACAACAACAAGATAATTGCCATGACGAGTGACCACAAATCGACACAAGACGTAGCTGATAATGGAGGGAACGCCGTGTTCCTGCATCTGCTGCCAGAGGAACAGGTGTATGTCAAACTGGCACCATATTCACATGTTTGGGTGGGGGAGACCCACACCACTTTCAGTGGCCACTTAGTGTATGAAATGTAAACAAAGAAATGTCAGATTTTGGCCACAATATATGGAATCATTTCATTAATATTGATTTATTAACATTAGTGAAATGTAGCAAAGGCTATATTTCATTATATGTAGCATTTGCTAATATTTAACAAAAAGTTGAGAACAAATTTGTAGTAACCACAAAAAATGATGAAGGAAAAGCTTATTGAAATGCAAATGTAATTTGACAAATTGTAATCACGAGTTTTCTTAAAGGTAATTTTAATGACTGATTAGACAATTTTAGTGCATGTCTTAATAACTAGAATCTAACCAGATGTTCCTTTTGAAAATCACCTTTAGGCAGATATCAAACATTATTTTAATTAAGAGCACTTTACTGTATTAAAATGTTTTTTTTTTATTGATGTAATATTTTAATCTTAAGTGTTGTGTTTTCGTCAGCTGTAAGCAGGAAATGTTCATAACTAATGGAAATCAAGGCTTGAATTGAGTAACAAATGCAAATAAACGTTTCAGTTACCAAATGTATTGAATATGACTGGGTATCTTCTCAACAAATTTATTTGCTTTGCTGCACACATGCAACAACCATCTATTCTTTTTGACATGTACAACAGAAACATAAGAGGTGTGAGAACAGAACCACAGAGAAATGCAGAATTTAGAGGTCAAGTGATTTTAGTTCACATTTTATTCTAATTTATGTTGTACCTATTTCAAGAACCAATACTCCTCAAAAAAGGATTTAAAAAATAATTTAAGCAAATAAAAGTTAATATCATAGTTGCAGTAGAACCAGTGCACTCTTGGTACATTCAATCAATCTTTACTACAAGCTAATGTACTAATAAGATATTGAAAGTCATCTTTTAGAATGTCTGATTTATGTTTGGTCAGATCAGCTCCAATCTGTATGATTAGATTCTCAATGTTCGGCTGATCAGCTGTTAATGGGAGTATTTTCTCTGTTATATCAACCAGTGTGTCATTCAGAAATCAGACAACATTTGCGCTGCAAAAACTGTTTATTGCTTTTACTGCTATAAATAGTATTTTACTGTTCTTAAAATAAGAACTTTTGGCAAAGATTTTGGTTACCATCCCACATGGACTTCACTCTCAGTCAGAAGCATATTAATAAGCATAATGCCATCCGATGTTGTTTGGTGACTTTTATGTTGTTCTTTGATTTCGTTACTTTGGCACTGAGTGGCCTGGCATATCCACTTCAACATTTTGAGTTGTTGTGCATCAAGTCGTGTGGATGCACAATTTATAGAGTTGTTTACAAATATTTGGGGCCTTAAAATTACTTATTTAGGTTGAGAAGCATCCTCTGCTTTTTCATAGACTTGAGTCTTTCTTCCTGCATGTCTGCCTTTGCCCAAGATTCTGCCAGTCCACAGGATTCATGCATTTCCCTCCTACATCAAAAAATAAAAGTTCAACAGTTACAGTCACTCAAGAATCCTCAAGTCAAGTAGTTTATTTTTATGGAATATTTTCAGCAACAAGGCAATACAAAGAGCGTTATTTCGTAAAAACATCGCACAGTCACCAATTATGAAAGATGCAATAAACATTGCATTTTGTCAAATAGATGTCAAATAAATGTGTTTAAATGTTTTCAGTAACTGTAAGAAGAAAATCCCAACAGAAATAAAGACTTTCAGACCATCTGTGTGTAATTAGTCTATATTATGTATTTCATTAAGTGTTTAAGTTCTGAAATAAACAGACATTTCAATAAAATTTAAAATTTATTGAATAAGTCTTTAAATGAAAGACTACCTAAGTAAATAATAATTTACTTACTTTTCAGGTGATTTTTATTCAGAGAAAAGTTTAACCAAACCAACCTTCACTTACTAGAGACTAAGTGAACCTTAGACCCATACCAGGTTATGCCCACCTTGACAGCAATAGTTGCCAACAAATGCAACTTTAAACTGGCAATGACATTTACTTTACTGTTGAAGATTTTTAGCCAGTTATTCTTTACAAAACAGGTAGAAATCCAACACGTTGGAGTTTTTTAAGCATGAATGGCCTGTTTAAGGTCACAAACCATCACACTGGTTTTAAATTTAAATACTAGGCTTCCCTAAAAGTTAGGTTTTTGTTTGTTTGTTTGTTTCTTGCTTGTTTTAGATTTTTATGTATCTGTGTTTGTGTATTTGTTGCAGTCAGTTTTTGATCTGAAATGACATTGACCTCAAATCTGCTGCTCCAACAGGGTCAGTTAGAATCACTTTCAACAAAAACACAATGATTCTTCCTTATGACACTTCCACTGAACCAATCAGCTGAATGACCAGATTAAATGGTCAAAATAAGCAGTTAAAATTAACAGCTGGTCAACCAAGCTCGGCTTATAGCTGAAGGTATCAAAGTGTTTCTATTTTCTATTGTGCTGCTTTGATCTTGGCTCTCCCATATCTTTGTTCATTTGTAGATAAGTCGTTTCCTGAGAATCCATGCTGTAGTCAACACCACTAAGATACATATTCTTCTACTTGTCATCTTTCCTTGTTTCTCTTCTATTGAGGTCAGTTGGGATTTGTTATAAACAGTAGTCCTGATAAGACAAACAGAACCAGGTTATAGATAATGTAATCGCTTGTGGCGCATTGTAGCTGATAAACTCAATAATTCAGAGAGATGATGTTGTGCATCCATCTCTATTTTCGCTTTTGACTGCAGAACAACAAATGTACAACTGCAACATCACATATATCAGCACACATGTCTGCGTGTGCTAGATGTTACATCCCCCTTCTCTTCAAACAAAATACTTTGGAAGTGCAATAATAAGTGACACAAACAGAGAATCCGATCAGAATCAATCTCAGACTTAAATCAAATAAAGTTATGCCAGTATTATTACAACTAACTGTTACAGTGAAAACTATTGTTGTCTGGGACTGGTGCAAAAAACAATTGACCCCGTTGTCATCATCTCACTGAAAAAGGTACAGGATGTCACAAGGGAACTTTGAGCTACATCTAAAGCTGTGCAGGGCTGACTTTATTAAGCCAACATTTAAAATGGTCTCAGATCGACAAGCAGAAAACCTCTGCTGACCAAAAGGTTTACAAAGGTCTGTCCAAAATTTCCAAACCAATATCTACATGATCCGTAGGGCCTTTGAGAAAATATCATCTGTGGAATTACAAGAGTACAGAAGACTATTAAATATTTGCTTTCAGCCATTTAATTTAGTTTTCTTTAAACAAAGTGTTTTGTATGTAGTTTTTATTCTCCGCCACTAGGTGGCTGTTGGACCCCATTGATACATACTTCTGAACATTGTGTAGTTCAGACATCGTTTACTAGGCCGTCTCAGCTGTGTGTGTTCATTGGAAGTGAGTAATACTGTCGGTACTCGACCTTTGTTTTTTTTTTTTTTAATGTCTAGGAGCTCTACTTACACTCTGTATTTTATGGTGGTTTGGATTAGTTATCTGTATATTCTTGGTTGCTAGCCTTTTATCATTAAGCTAGATTCAACGAGTTGTTTGAGGTTCTCATTTTCTTCTTGAAATGCATTCTTTGAGGTGTATGATTTATCGGGAAACTATTATGGGCAGATTTGATAACTATGTTTGGTAATGATGTAAACTTTTATAGCTAAAGTCAGCTAATCATAGGTAATCAACTTCATAGCTTTGTGGTAGACTTTGATCACATGTTTATTCGCTTTGTGGATATTTTTGGTTGCCTTTGTGAAGATAGTATTTACAGATTAGTAGTTGTAATTTTGCATTTGTTTTTGTAGAATCCACACACACAAACTTGCATGTAAACCCACACTGGCATTGAAGTATTTGTAAGGAGGAACATAAGTACCTAATTATCAACAGTGACGTAAATGTCATTGCTAGTTAAAGACAACAATTATTAGCAACTAATGACACCAAGGTGGGTAGAACCTGGTATGAATCTTCAGGTTCACTTATTCATGTTGTAATTGGTTCAGGTTGGTTTGGTAAAGCTTTTCCATTAATAAATAAAAATCATCTGAAAAGTTAATTTTCAGATGATTGACTGACTGTAATTTCTGTTCAGATTAATTCAAGCTTTATTGACAGACTTAAATTCATTTATACACAGATTAAAACATAGAAACCATAATGTCCCCTCAGAGATTTATATTTATAATTGTAAAATTCTGGAAAAATCTGAAATGGAATCAATTCAAACATTTCTATGCTTTTCTGAATAACCTGTTAGTGTGTATATTTTCTTTTTTCATTTATACCTTTGAGGCTTTTGTTAGGGTACTCTTTTCTGCAAAGTCACTGATGTCTCAGAGTGACGTTCATGTAATGTGGAAGTAAGTTTTGTTGGATGGATCATTTTAATTTTATTATGAAGCCTAGGCTCAAATTCAAGCTGGAAGACTTCTGCCTTGCCTGCTCCATCCAAGCGCTGCGACATGCTCATCAGCTCCACCCTCAGCGCCGAACCTCGACCCACTTCATCCAATCATCAATCAAGCTTCAGCTTATAAGGATCCACACCCACGGCGTCAGTCGCTTTCCAGCTGTGCTCAACCCACCTCCACCCCTTCTCCACCCGCACCCTGTGGCTCTCCAGGATATCATCCTTTTCCAACCTCCACCACCAGTGTTTGTGTAACATAGTTAAAATGGTTGAGGTTAAATCCTGCTAAAATGCACCATCTGCTGGTAAAAAGTTGTATTGCATTCACCCTAGAAAGAGCGAGGTATTATGGGTAATCCTCAGAGCCATGAGGATCACTGACGAGGTAACGTGTCTCTGTCATGTGTTAAAGAAATATTATTAATGCATTTTGTGAAGTGCGTTTGTGGTTGTCGTTTTTGCATATTGTTGAAATATGTTCGGTCTGGGTCACGCTAGTTCTGTTATTATGTCGTTTTTGTCGTGTTTGAGAATGTTTAGTTCGTGGGAAAGTGCAGTGGGAATTTCCCACGTGGTAACATTATGGCTCCTCCTTGCAGGAGCTTGTTTTATGCCAGAGACTGACCTTACCTCCATGCCCGTTCTGTGAAATGCAGGTATGTTTTACCAAATCTCCTGTAGCAGATGGTTAGCATGACACTGAGTTTTATATTAACAGTTTTATACAATGATGTGGTTAATTTATGTTTCTGCACTGTTCTAAAATGCAAGGTTATATAAACTAAAACATAAAAATGGCATCCAGTAAATAAAATGTCAGCATTTTATTTTATTTTTCAGAACATTTTAATTAGTTACTTTATTTTCTCTAAAAAGGAGACTCACTGGTTGTCCTTTTATTGTAAAACAAAATCCACTATACGATCACTGTAATTTTAAATTATTTTATTGTGGTTATTGTATTATGGGTAATCCTCAGAGCCATGAGGATCACTGACGAGGAGCTTGTTTTATGCCAGAGACTGACCTTACCTCCATGCCCGTTCTGTGAAATGCAGATGGAGAATTAAAGAAACAGCTGATGCCAACTTGAGCAGCTCCTTGTCGTTCATTACCACACCGATAGAAGCCACCAAAACCACATAGGCCACAATGGTGCCGTGACTCGTCGAGAACTACATCGGACCGGGCTGGTGACTTCTGATCCTCACGTCGCTGGTGCTCCACTGTGTCATCTGAATTTGCAACGGAAGTCTAAGTAGCGCATCTGAGTGTGTTTGTACATCTTTGTGAAAGGACATTTCTTTTGAATGCTCTTGGACTTTTGTCAAGATGAGTTTCAGTAATTTTGGACAATCAAATGTGACTCCACTCTGTATTGGCAGAGGTAGAGGGTTCTCTAACACCCCTGTTCCATTTTCATTGGGTAGTCCATCACTTGATGTACATACTGTAAATGACTCATTGGTGACTGGGGAAACTGTTACACCCAGTGGTCAGACCTGTCCTACTATTCAACCTCCTCAGTGTTCTAGCACATCTATCCAAGATTCTCATGTTGATAATGCTGGGCTAGTGGATCAGATGAGCACTATTGTCCAACAAATAGGGCAACAGCTGGCTGATAGTGTTATGGCACACCTGAACTCAAGCAGCCCAAGTGGAACTGTAATTGAAACAACTCGAAATGAGAACCATCAAGTCCCATGCGGCTCACTGGATCTTTCTCAGGTCCAACTCGTCTCCAGAAGCCAGGTGAAGGAACCACCTATTTTTAAGGGGGAGAGTTCTGATACAGTTACAGTTGATGAATGGGAGGACTCGATGAAAAATTACATAAAAAAGAGTGGTGTGCAGCAAGAACACCAGGCTGAGGAGATCCTTATCCATCTTAGAGGCAGAGCGAGGGATGTTGTGAGGTGTAGAATACGCAACTGTGGAATTGATGTTCAGCGTAATCCACAAGCCATCTATTCGCTTCTGCGCAAACATTTTGGGTCTGATCAGTGCTCTCCCGTACCACTTGCTGATTTTTACTCCACCCGGCCAAGAGAGAACGAGGATCCATTCGAATATTGGCTAAGATTGAATGGAGCAGCTGATGTTGCTGCTAACCGACTTAAAGAACAGGGTAAGACCTTTGACAATCCAAGTGTTGAAGTCACTCGCATGTTCATCAGATACTGTCCATGTAAAGATTTAGCTCTCACCTTCAGATCCAAGACCATAGAAAAATGGTCGGCACAAGATGTTCAGGAAGTGTTGGATGAGTATCATATGGAAAAGGGACTGCGGTCTGCTGAGAAAGAAAGCAGAATCAGTGTGAACCGAGCAGAAGTGGCCTGCACAGCGCCCACATCTGTTCAAAAGCAGGAACTGCAACAATGTGTGGCCCCAGACAATTCCACAATGGAAAGACTGATTGGCATGTTGGAGAAAGTGCTACTTCAAGCCCAGTGCAACTCCCAGTCCAGCAGAAGGCAACCTGTTAAAAACCGTTTGCCGACTATTAAAGGACTGAATGACATACCATGTTCTGTGTGTAATGATAATTCTCACACTGCACGTATGCACTGCCGACAGAACAATCTGTGCTTCTTCTGTCATCTTCCTGGCCATTCAAGTCGAAACTGCAGTCAGAGAGATCAGCTACCTTCCCACAACCAACAGGAAAACTGAAAGATCTGCGTGGAGGGGAGGACAGCGCAGATCCTCTTAGTGACACTCCCACCTTGGATTCTTCTGATGATGACTGTGAGACTCTGTACATTAATTACAGCAGCAAGGTTCCACCACAAAAGACACTGATTGTGCAAGCCCCTCAGAGACTTTCTAAGACTGACAGCTTGTTCTACACGGATGTGACTGTTGGAGGCACACATTCCCTCAAAGCCTTGGTTGACAGTGGATCAATGGCATGCACCATGAGTGAGGAAGCAGAAGCAAAACTTTCAAACTATCTCACGAACCTGGATAAGAAACCAGCCGCTGATTTTTTTATTGTTGGATGTGGAGGTCATGTCGTCACACCTTCTGCATTGTATGAACTCACTCTAACAGTTTTTGGCTTTAATGTCATGATCCCTGTTCTAGTGGTTCCGGGCCAATCTGATGAAATGATATTGGGCAGTAATGCTATCAGATGGCTGATTTCACGAATGAAAGTCTCTTTTGATGAGACAACTGACTGTTCCTCTCAGAGAGACATTCACAAAGACAATTTGCCCTGTTTAATGTCTCTGCTGTCAGACTCGATGTCCTGTGACCCAGGCATGAAACCCATCAAAGTGGGCACAGCCAAACTCAAAAGGTCTGTTACTCTCCAGCCTCTAACTGAACATTTAGTTTGGGCCAAACTGCCTACATCTGATGTTTCTTTAGTTGGATGTTCAGTCATCATTGAACCAACTCAGTCCAAGTGCAGACCCAGACAAATCCTAGTGGGGAGAGTTGTAGCATCATTGTATGCTGATGGTTGTGTTCCTGTCAAGATTGTAAATCCAACTGAAAAACTTCTCACTCTGAGAAGAAATGCAAAAGTTGCCGATGTGTCCACTTGTGTTTCTGTACATGACTTCACCAAACCTGAGTGCATCCAATCCAACACACAGTACACCAAAGACCCTGTAGAAACACCAGTAACTGACGAGGAGATGTCTCACATTCTGAGTGACATTGGACTCCAGGACTTGGACTTCTCATCTTGTGAAGTCTCCCTTGAGTGGAAAAATAAGTTACTGCAAATAATTCAGCAGTATGAATACATCTTTTCTCGGCATAAAATGGACTGTGGGGATGCTACAGATTTTGTGCACAGAATACGTCTGGTGGATGACAAGCCCTTTAGGATACCATACAGGCGTGTTCCGCCTTGTCATTATGAAAAACTGCGCACTGCTCTGAGTGAAATGGAGGAGTTGGGAATTATTCGTAAATCACAAAGCGAATACTCCTCTCCTCTGGTTCTGGTTGTGAAGCCGAATGGAGATCTCCGTATCTGCAATGATTTCAGATGGTTGAATGCGCGAACCGTTAAAGACGCGCATCCATTGCCTCATCAAACAGATGCCCTCGCTGCACTTGGTGGGAATGTATTCTTTTCCACCATGGACCTGACTTCAGGGTTCTATAATGTGAGACTACACGAGGATGACAAAAGGTTTACTGCCTTTTCGTCTCCTTTTGGCCTGCATGAGTACAATAGGATGCCTCAAGGCTTGACCAACAGCCCCGCAACTTTTATGCGGATGATGATGTCTATTTTTGGGGACCAAAATTTCACTAGCTTGCTATGTTATTTGGATGACCTGATGGTCTTTGCCCCATCTGAACAGGTTGCGCTTGATTGGCTCCAGATGGTTTTCTCTCGTCTGGCTGCAAATAACTTAAAACTGTCTCCCAAAAAATGTCACTTCCTTCGTAGGTCAGTGAAATTTTTGGGTCATGTGATAAGTGAGGATGGTGTAAGCACTGATCCTAGTAAAGTTCAGGCTATCAGTGAGGTACAGGAAACTGATCTTATGGAGCCTGATGGTGAGACACCATGTGCCAGGAAAATTAGATCCTTTCTTGGGATGGTCCTTTATTATCATCACTTTATTGGGAAGTGCTCCGTTAAAGCTAAACCACTCTTTAGCCTTGTAGCTGAGCCACGAGTGACAAACAAAAAGGGGCGAGGCAACAAACCCAAATTTAAAAAGGGTCTGGTTAAACTGTCCCCATCTGACTGGACTGATGAGTGCAAGGAAGCATTTAAAACTTTGAAAAATGAGTTGATAAGTGGTGTTACCTTGGCTCATCCAGATTTTAATGCTCCATTCATCCTTGCAGTTGATGCCTCTTTTGATGGCATTGGAGCTGTTTTGTCACAGCTTCCTCCTGATGGAAAGGTGGCTAGACCGGTGGCTTTTGCCAGTAGGACTCTCTCACGCTCTCAGCTAAACTATCCAGCACATCGCTTGGAATTTCTTGCTCTGAAATGGGCAATCTGTGACAAGTTTAGCCACTGGCTTAAAGGGCGTCATTTCACAGTCTGGACAGACAACAACCCATTAACGTACATACTAACCAAACCAAGGTTAGATGCGTGTGAACAGCGGTGGGTGTCCAGGCTCGCTCCCTATAGTTTTGATCTGAACTATGTTCCTGGTAGCAAAAATGTTGTCGCTGATGCCTTGAGTAGAGAACCATTTGTTCAGTCATGCATGAGCCATCGCATTGTAACTGAACCATATACCGCACTACTTAACCAGGTGAACGGTGTGGTGGAGAAAACGGTCCAAGACGCGTTTCGTTGTACGACCAACTGTCAGTTGGTTGTTGAATGCACAGATGACGATGCTGAGGTGCCCTCACCAACTTCCCAGACATCATTAACATCACAAGATGTGTCAGCTGTTCTTGAGGCACATGAGTCTGGAGGTTTCAGTCAGATGAGAGCCACTGATCCAGCTGTCTTGCAACTCAGTGACACTGATCAATCTGCCTTGCTGCCAAAGAGTGAACTTGCTAATTTACAAGGTCAGGATGGTGTGCTGGGCAGACTTTTCTATTATATGCAGCGTCACAGGAGACCCACCAGACGTGAACGAGCAAGTGAGTCACCTGGTGTTTTAAACCTGCTGAGACATTGGCCTAAGCTTGTCATTAAAGATGGCCTGATTTACAGAGTTAAGAAAGACAAACAAATGAACATGACAACTCAACAGTTTCTTGTCCCTGACTCTTTAAAAGCCAAAGTCCTCCAAGGAGTGCACGACTCAGCTGGTCATCAGGGCCAGGCCCGCACACTGTCTCTCGCCAGACAGAGGTTCTTTTGGATTGGGATGGAACGTGACATCACTAACCATGTCAAGTGTTGCTTTCGATGTGTGGTTGGCAAAACTCCAGAACCTAATGACAGAGCTCCCCTTGAAAGTATTCAGACCTCTGAGCCAATGGAACTGGTCTGTATTGATTTTTGGACAGCTGAGCTCTCAGATAAGCGTAGTGTGGATGTCCTAGTTGTAACAGACCACTTTTCCAAGATGGCACATGCATTTCCATGCAAGAATCAGTCAGCCAAACAAGTTGCTCGTCGTCTGTGGGATGACTTCTTTTGCACATATGGATTTCCTAAACGCATTCATTCAGATCAAGGAGCAAATTTCGAAAGTCTTCTCATCAAAGAACTTCTGGAAATGGCTGGCATACAAAAATCTCACACTACACCGTACCACCCGATGGGGAATGGCATTGTTGAACGTTACAATAGAACCTTAGGAAACATGATACGTGCACTTCCTCTCCAGTCCAAGGCAAGATGGCCTCAGATGCTCAAAATGCTAACATTCTGCTACAATTGCACTGAGCATGAAACAACTGGATTTGCACCGTTTTTCCTTATGTTCGGCAGGATCCCGCGCCTGCCCATTGATGTGGTTTTCCAGCACGCTCTGTCAAATGGCCCAGTTGTAGACCATCATGAGTTTGTCTCCCGCCTCAAACATGACCTCTCTGTGGCTGCCCGCATTGCCCGACAAAACAGTTCATCAGAACAAGCCCATCAAGCAATGTACTACAACCGCAAGGCTAAAGGTTCTCCTCTCGATGTGGGTGACAGAGTTTTGGTTGCTAATCGTGGTGAGCGAGGGAAGAGGAAGATTGCAGACAAATGGGAATCAACGGTATATGAAGTGGTGTCTGTGAAGCCTGATATCAATGTGTATTGCATCAAAGACCCTGTCACATCAAGGACAAAGGTTCTCCACAGAAATCTTCTCCTCCCTGTCAACTTTCTTACTGCTGCTGCCGTTTCTGATGATGTGGACAATTCCTCTTGCCCTTCCACAGCAGGAAGTGGACCTTCTCACCCTGTTGTGCCTGATGAGGTACAGGACAATGAAACTAAAACTGTGAACTGGCTTTTGCAGATGGACGGAAATGGTTGTATGGATGAAGTTGTTGTAAATCACCCTGACTGTGCTTCTGACATTCCAGTATGTGGTTCTTCAGTAGACATTGTGTCTCCTGTCTCAAGTGATGTGACCAAGGATTTGCCTGAACCTCATCTCCCTGAATCTGTTGCACTGTCGAGCTCTCCTGAACCAGTTTCCAACCTTACAACTGCGGCTGTCCACTCTGAGCTCATTCAGCATGATCTTTCAGCTGAACGTAGTACTGACACAAAACTGGACTTGCCCGCAACTGATGTTATTTGCACTCAGCCTTCTCGGCTATGCACTAGGTCGGGTAGGCCTGTTAAGCCTCCGGCCAGACTTATATGTGAAATGAATGAACAGGTTGTGGATGATTCAATGTCGACTGTGGACTCTCTGTTTTCCTTTGTAAAGACAATGTTTGCTGGGTAGATTTGTGTTAATTCAAAGTTTTTTGTTTTTTGTTTTTTTTTTTCTCGGTGATTGCCTTATAGAGCAACGGTTGAATATCAAAAGGTGTAAATGGCATCTTTTGGGTCTGTGTTGGTGAGAGTATTGGCCACACTCTTGCTAGCATTATTCCTTAGGGGAAGTTTTGAACTGATGTGACGACTATGTGCTCTCTTTATCGCACTTTTATTTAGTGCTGTGTGTGCTTGTTTGATGCAACCCCATTTTAGCAGAATTTAAGGGGGGTGTATGTAACATAGTTAAAATGGTTGAGGTTAAATCCTGCTAAAATGCACCATCTGCTGGTAAAAAGTTGTATTGCATTCACCCTAGAAAGAGCGAGGTATTATGGGTAATCCTCAGAGCCATGAGGATCACTGACGAGGTAACGTGTCTCTGTCATGTGTTAAAGAAATATTATTAATGCATTTTGTGAAGTGCGTTTGTGGTTGTCGTTTTTGCATATTGTTGAAATATGTTCGGTCTGGGTCACGCTAGTTCTGTTATTATGTCGTTTTTGTCGTGTTTGAGAATGTTTAGTTCGTGGGAAAGTGCAGTGGGAATTTCCCACGTGGTAACATTATGGCTCCTCCTTGCAGGAGCTTGTTTTATGCCAGAGACTGACCTTACCTCCATGCCCGTTCTGTGAAATGCAGGTATGTTTTACCAAATCTCCTGTAGCAGATGGTTAGCATGACACTGAGTTTTATATTAACAGTTTTATACAATGATGTGGTTAATTTATGTTTCTGCACTGTTCTAAAATGCAAGGTTATATAAACTAAAACATAAAAATGGCATCCAGTAAATAAAATGTCAGCATTTTATTTTATTTTTCAGAACATTTTAATTAGTTACTTTATTTTCTCTAAAAAGGAGACTCACTGGTTGTCCTTTTATTGTAAAACAAAATCCACTATACGATCACTGTAATTTTAAATTATTTTATTGTGGTTATTGTATTATGGGTAATCCTCAGAGCCATGAGGATCACTGACGAGGAGCTTGTTTTATGCCAGAGACTGACCTTACCTCCATGCCCGTTCTGTGAAATGCAGATGGAGAATTAAAGAAACAGCTGATGCCAACTTGAGCAGCTCCTTGTCGTTCATTACCACACCGATAGAAGCCACCAAAACCACATAGGCCACATTTGCACCACCAGTGTTTGGCCCCGGGGGAAAGCATCCCTAATCAGCATTGGGGGTGCTCACCTGAATTCACTGCAATTCACAGCTCAAATCTTCAGCCGGGGCCCGAGCGCCAAAGAAGTGTTATTCAATTTGTCATTAAATCTTTTAATCGTTCCTTTTCTCCGTCTGAGTCTTTCCAGATTGAAATAATTTTTTAACGGATTAGTAAATCAAATTGAAAAAAGACTAACCATGGTCAGTAGTTTCAAGCCATTCAAATGATCACATCAACGTTTTTTCAGGCTTTATGCAGAAGAAAGACACTAAAAGTAGTTGTGTGGCTGTTTCCCCAAACATGTGTTTGCACCCAGCTGGACGTAGACCTGGTCTCTCTGCTGCAGCTCCATGAAGGCTGCATTGCCTCCATTATCAGCCCCATCATTCAGTGCCATCTTATCAGCGGTCATTGTTCTTCTTAAGGTTCAAACACACAGGATGTTCTCCACCAGCATGATAGAAGAAGGAGAAGTAGTACATGCCTCTAACAGATGCAACAAAAATACCTGTGGAAACACTGAGTCAAATAAATTCTGTTGCTTTGTCAGAATTTGTTTTATGTTTTTGAACAAATTATGTCCAAAAACATAAATTGTACTAACTTTTGTGTTGCATACTGGCTTTCATTCCCTGAAATAGTGCTGGATGATGTGGAAAAAAATAATATACCATCATATGGACTATTTCATATAACAAAAAGGATATATATCCCAATATACCACATTTGAATACATGTTCAGCTTAGTCTTTCTGTCTAAAAGTACTCCCTCTAAATACCTTGATCTCTGTAAAATTTCCCCTTATTCTTTGTCACTTCCTTGATTCCAGTTTCATTCATTAAACAAAATGGTTACTCATTGACTCTGGCTTTAGCCCCCCTGGCATTTCTCTCTTTTCTCTGTTTCCTCTTGTCTAACCCTTTGCATTCACTCTTATCGTTTGGGAGTTCTGCAAAGTTTACACATATATGTTTTCTTCAAGTTGCTGAAATTATCAAAGCTTTAAAGAGAGAAGACGTCATCATTGTGTACCCTTGTAGGCATAAAAGAAGATATCTAGCAGAAAAGCAGAAAAATCTCATCACTGATGAAGATGCAAGCGCATGTGTTGACGGGGGGACCGAAGCTGCCAAGGAGCAGTTAATATAGTTTGCATGTATTTTTTATGATGGTTTGTCTGTAATGTAACAAATTACCAGAGTTTTAGACTTCCATATGTCAACTATGAACTGTCTTGTCTTAATCTGGTTCAATAATATCTTAAAAACTGAAGTAAAACCGACTCTTGCCCAAGCCGACTTGTATCCATGGAAGGGTAACTAATGTTTGAGGCAATGTTGTTGCCCTCCTGCAGGAAGGAACGGGTTTCCCATGCAGAAGTATGCATGGCCATACAGACTTGGGTTATTACATTGCCTATGAAAGGTATTCACCCCTGTGGAAGTTTTACCCTTTTTTGTTGTCTTCATGAATCAATCATGACCAACAAAATTTTTATTTCATTTTCTTTTTTTACAAAGGGTCACAACAAACAGTAGTGATTCATGCCCTGATGTTGCCATTTATCTCCACAACAAGCAGCAGAACAAAGCCAAAATGCATCAGCACGATGATTACCTGAGTAATTACCATGCTGATTTGGGAGTGCAGACTACCAGAGCAGACTGAATCATTGACATGAACTCACTGACTCATCTCTGCTTAAGCTTAGCCGAGCTGAAAAGATACCAGGAAGTTGAACTGAAATAACAAACCAGAGGTGTAGCTTTTCCCAGTGACACATTGCCTAGTCTGTTTTTTTCAATAGGCTCACTGTACCAGGGGCAAGTTAGGGAAACGGGTTAATAGATTGGTGACCCATGAGTTCTGAATGATTAATTTGGGACTCGCACATCTTTCTTCCGTAAGGATTAAACTTTGAAGCCCATCAAAGCTGTATTTGAGAAAAAAATACATCAAAATGTTGGACTTTCCACAACCTAGCGTACCTCTTACATGAGTCTGTAAGAGGTACGTTAGGTTGTGAAAATAGTTTTTGTGTTGGTTTGATGAAATATTCTATTCTTAATTGTTTTTAGTAGTTGTAAGCAGAAAAAAAATAATTAAATCTTATGAATATAATGTGCTTATCTTGGTACGACAGAGTATTAAGGCCATACTAATAAAAAATTATACGAATAATGTTATAATTGTTCTATGAAAAAAATACATACAGCTTTATTCTTTTTATTTTGACTTAATTCTTGTATTATTTTGACTATTCTGATAGTATTGTTTTTATTCTCACAATTTTATGATTTTATTCTCATACTTATGACTTTATTTTATGTTTTTTTTAATTTCTTAAAAAACAAAATTTCTTAATTATCAAACTTAATTGTTAACAGCTTTTTTTTTTGTGGTTGCACGAACTGAAGATGGGTCACCCGGTTGGCTGAACATGACATCTGCTACACTCTTCCTGGGCATCGCACTAAACCCGTGGGAGGGTTAAACAGTTAAATCTAGTTGAAAGGTTTGCAAAAAGATTAGAAAAAGCAAGCATTCTTGCTTCTACTTTTCCTCCTCTGGATTTCTGACACACCCACCTGAATCTGGGAATCTCCACCTCCTCCTCCTGTGGGTCACAAGGGTAGGCTTTGCTTTTATGTCTATTATTTAGCATAGTTTGTTGAAAAACAAAACAAATGAATAGATTTGCAGTTTTAGTGGGTCATGCACATTATACACGAGAGCCTAGGTTTGTGCCGGTTTTGTGTCCCTAGAGATGTTGTTATACTCTTGTGTATCACGTGAACTGATAGTTTTGTGCATACCACCCTTTTTTAAAAGGTTTTGTTGGCTCTAGTGGACTTTATTTGAAAGTAGTTTGGTTATAAGAGATGGGAAGACATGCGGCAAATGTTGCCAGGCTGGGAATCAAACCTGCGACCACCAGCATGAGGACTAAGGCCTCAATACATGGGTTGTGTTTTGGCCCTGCGCCACCACAGCACCTGTGCATATCACCCTTTGATAATATCCTTCAGGCGCCCCTGCCTGGGGTTTGCTTTCATTCTTTCAAGGATGTTTCAGAAACTTAATGTCCATGGCAACCATTCAGGGGGTGCCTAAGCGCTTGCTCTCACTGAATGACCTTTTTTCCATGTAGCTCCTTCTCAGAGCTGCAGTTTCCGAGTCTCACAGAGCAGCCCTCCCGCACGACTCCCCCAGTCAGCTCCTTCAGACCACCCATTAGCAATTAGCAAACACCTGGTGAAACTGCACATCTGCTGAGGTCATTATACAAGTGGTACTTCTCAGAGAAACTTTGTGAAGACATAGTGTCAGAAAGAGCAGGAGCTTCTTAAAGAGACAGAGGCCATTAAATTACAAAGTCAGTTTCTTTAAGACAGTGTTTCTCAACCTTTTTTGGGCCAGCGCCCCCCAAGCCTTTATCCAGGTCCCTCACCGCCCCCCACCAAAGAATTTATAGGCTACTTTGCACTGATTATTATTTTATTATTAATATTACTATCAATATTGTAGATGTTTTGATTTTTATGCTTGTTTCTGTATTTATTATCAAAAATAATTTCCCAGAGAACAAAAAAGCCATGGGAACAGAAATTATTTTCACAGCCGTCTACGAAAAATGCAATGAACATTCAACTTAAAATTGGTAGGCCTAATAGCAGCCATTCAGAGTGGAAAAATATTCTTGTTTTTTTTACCATTTTCTAGTTGTTAAATATTCCACAAAATGACCAGATAAAAGATGTTCAACATGCCAGTTTAAACTTTGATTTATTTGCAAACCGACTGAGTTCTGCAGCATTAAAACATGGATAGAACTGTAACTACATTAATCATAGCTCTTCTTCTCTTCAGTTTCTGTCGGTTTCTGGTGGCGCAGCTCTGTGCTGCCTTCAGGAGAATGGGACATCAGAGTATCATCCATAAAATTTCACCCACATGGCAAACCAGAGCTTTCAGTGGGAAAACAAAAGTTCCAGGTCCTTTTAATGCCATAGAAATATAGAAACATGGATTATATCTTCATATAGACCTTCATATTAGATTTATTTTATCATTTATTGACGCTCACCATCAGTAATCTTCACTCATCACCTGCTGCGCTGCCTAATCGTCGTGTTGATTTTTTCACTGTTCCGCGTTGGATTCTCTGTTTTTAAGCCATAATTCACATCTAGTTCGTCGCTCCGTTTTATGTCCCGCTTCTCCTATTTCAGAGTTTTGCGCAATGTGCGCGTCTATTTATTTTATTTTTTTTAACCCCCTATGGTGCGCAGCGGTCGGGAAGCGTATCGATGGGGAAAAGGCAGACTGACATAAACCTTTTAAAACAACGGAAACATTTTCGGTATTCTGATTATTGAAATTTAAAAGTGCTGTGTTGTTCCATCACACCCGTTTCATACCGGACCACTTACAGCTCCGGTGTTAACGCTATAACATGAACGCTCACTATCGTGGTATCACTATGGAGGGATTTCTTTATTTAAATGGGTTCATTTTTCAGAGGGATACAAAGTGAGCGATTTTCTGTTGTCCTTCCATGGAAGCGGGCAGCTTTCAAACGGAAATAAAACACTTTTTAATATAAGTTGCTGCTTAACATGATCACAGAACTGGCAAAAGATCTGTACAAAAATACCAGACAAACTGAATCACAGCAACGTCATCAGCCGGTGTACCGCTGAACTGATGCGGTGAAGCTACTAGTAGCAGGAGAGGAGCTGCTCCAAAAGCTACAAACACTGAATAGAAGAAGGAGAGCTGCCATCGATACAGTTGCAGCCAGGCATGTTTTAATGTTACACAATTCAATTTTAACAAGTTGCTCAAAGTCTAAACTGGTATTGTTGTGCATTTAAGGTGTAAAATTTACCTTCGACCAAACGCCCCCCAAAGGAATCTCAGCGCCCCCCTTTTGTAAAAATTTCCGCCAGTGCCCCCTGCCGTCCTCTGAACGCCCCCCGGGGGGCGTTACCGCCAACGTTGAGAACCACTACTCTAGATATTTCCTCTTAAGGTCCAAAGATGACAGTTCAATGCTTTGTAAACATTCCCATTGATAATAAAACTTTAAACACTTTCTACATATCAACTTCCTACTTAAGCTCTAACCTCTTTCATATTGTAACAGCTTGAATTTATGTAACCAGGTGAAAAATGGGTACATGTCAAATGTATTTTGTAAACCATGTTTTGCTTTTATTTCACCGACTGGTTGTAATTCTTGTTTTTGTCAGCATGTGGTGCTGTTGTTACAGAGAGGTCTAAAATTACCGGAAGTAGAAAAAACCTCGTTTATGTACTGTGGCACTAACTGATAAAACGGAAGAGAAGGACATTTTTTGATCCGAGACCTGGTGGAGAAGACGACTATGGCCACATGAGAGAAAAATCCAAGTGTTCGGTAATTAATGTTGGAACTGAATTATCTTCAGTGGACAAAGTTACAGAGATGAAGCTAATGTCATGTTTTTCTGTTTGTCCTCTTCTAGAGGTGCCACTGCTGTTTGTTTGTTATGCCATTATATGCTGTTCGATTTCAGCTTTTATGTGAAGCTGTGCTAACCGCGTTGTTAGCCTGCCATTTCGCTGAAGCTAAGGCTTTCTACCGTTCGAAATATGGGCCACTTATTTCTCCATATATTGAATCTCATTCTTTTTTTTATTTTGTTTTAACTCAGAGGGAAGTGTCTTTTTGAGAATAAAGGACCCCTTCTATGTGAAGCTCCGTGTGCTTTATTAATCCCGGCTTCACATTTATTTCCAGGTTTTAGTGAGAACAGTGATCTCAGGGTCTTCCAAAACAACAAAATTGTTTCATTAATAATAATCCATATCAGTTTAAGTATGGATATCAATTCTTAGTCCTTCAAGGTTAAGTCAAGCAACTGGAGACACAGCATTCGCTTCAGGACACTGACAAAGCAGATCTTCTGATAAATGCTTTATCTAACCAGGATATAATGATTGGTGAGTAGACCCTATAATCACTCTGTCAACAATTATTGTTAAATATTAACCAGATAAAAATAAAAATAAAATACATATATAAAACCATATAAAAGGACCAGAAATCATTTCATTTAGTCTGAGCTTTGGGGACAGCATCAACATGAATTTCACTACTTGGATGTTGGTGTTGTTCTGTGGTCTAACTTTGGCCCAGGATGATGTTAATGAAACAGAAACACTGTCAAGTTTTCCTGAAATGTCAATCTTGCTCCAAGAGCTCGGTGCTGTGAAAATAAAACTACAAGCTGTGGAAACAAAGCTGAAAGAAACCGAAAACCAGGTTTTGGTGCTTCAGGAGACAAGTAAAGTCATATTTATTTACATTTTTTTTACTGGTTTCTCAGTTTCATTGAGGATTTGAAACAGCTAGAACCATTCTCCATTTATATTTTTGTTTTTATCTAGAAGCATACAAGGTAGTTTTCAGTGCTGGAATAGGTGGTGATGTCGCTATTGGACCCTTCAGCACATCAAAGACCTTGGTCTACACAAGAGTCATAACGAATCTGGGCAATGCCTACAATCAACACACTGGTAAGTTGAGTTGTTGTAATTTTCCATTCCAAATATTCTGGAAAGACTCATTTAATTGTCCAAAATTGTCACTTTCCAATTTAAACCTAAAATAATATCTAGGAATGAAAGCCATTATGTAATATAAAAATTGAAACATGTATTAAAATCCCCTTAACTGTCGCCCCCAAAACACCTACATGGAAGTTAAAGGGCTCAGTTAAGGGCATAAACATTAAGTTAGAGTTTTTCACAAGGCAACAGAATTTATTTGACTCAATGTTTCCACAGGTATCTTTGTTGCACCTGTCAGAGGCATGTACTACTTCTCCTTCTATCATGCTGGTGGAGGACATCCTGTGTTTCTACGCCTCATGAAGAACAATCAGATTGTTTTGCAGAGCTCTGACCACAAGACACTGAATGACCGAGCTGATAACGGAGGCAATGCAGCCTTTATGGAGCTGCAGCAGGGAGACCAGGTCTACGTCCAGATGCAGCCAGACACACATATTTGGGGAAACAGCTACATAACTACTTTTAGTGGTTTTCTTCTGCATCAAGTCTGAAAAAACATTATTGAGATCATTTGAATGGCTTAAAACAACTGACCAGACACTGACCATGGTTAGTGTTTTTTTTACATATAGATCTCTGAGTGGACATTATGATTTCTATGATGTGTTTCAATCTGTGTCTAATTGATCTGAACAGAATCTACAGTCATATTTACAATTAAGGTTGTGTTTCCTAATTATTTTCTGTCGTGCCCCTACGCCCCTAGGGATCATAATTCGTTTCATGCTCCCACCCCCAGTGCCTTTCCCTCCCCAGAATTGAAATACTATGGCAAATGTGATAATATTTAATAATTTATCCATACAAATCACTTTCTCCAACATTGTATGACCGTATTAACAAACAGCTGGTTTATTGTTATAAGTCTCAAAATATTCAAGTTCAGTTTATTAAGTCAATCAGTAAACTTTAATCTACTCAGTTTGAAAGAGAAAAAGTGCAAATGATTCACTTTGATGTGCATTTTTAGACTCAATACAATAAAACTTTTTACAACTGTACATTCTGGTGACTAGTCAGCTTCTTCAGTTTAGTTTTTCACAAGGTATATAGTTTTTAACATTTATTGTGAAAAATCTGCAGCAATATTATTTATATTTCAGCTTGTCAGATAAGATGAAAAGTGCATAAGATTTTGCATTAACAGTAAAAACAGAGGCTTCGTCTATTTCCTGGCCTTTTTCTGAGAGCTACAGTTAGTTGCTTATGAATGAGCATAAGGGCCAGGCTAAGAGATTTTGATTTGTGTTTTAAATACGAGTAAAGTTGGACGAGTCATAATTTTATGATAACTTTTCACCATACTGCGCTAAAATGGGGAATTTTTGATGGTCTTCTGAGGTTGTAGTTGGTTTTACAAATAAGGAAATACTTAATTTTTTAACACACTGGAATGAAATTATCAGCTCCAGGATTTTGAAACGATTGTTTAAACAACTTTCTATTTCAAAGAAATAGAAAGACCCAGACTGGCTGAGTGGGTCACGTCACGTCGAAGGTTTTTGATTTAACGACTTTCTTCCGGCAATATCGCGTCTTTATTCTGCTAATAGGTTCTCATAGTATTATGACTGTATTCTTGTATTTGAAAATAAAAATCTCTTAAGAGACAGAAACAACCACATGTCTCTCTTCCTGGCTCTTAGATGTTTCAGGCAAGACACAAAAATGAGCCACAAACCAGAATGTAAAATCACTCACAAGACATTTATTAAATCAATACATTTGGCCAAATGGAGAATTAAGAATGAGAGTGAGGACTTCATGGTTTTATCTCTCATCCTCGCACCGAGACATCGCGAACCCCTCCAACTATTCCTATACACACAAACTATACATGTCAAATCCTCTCCTGCATAAAACACTCCACTCTTAGCTGCTAAACATTTAAGGAGTTGTGCTTTCTTAGATGTTTCACCTTCAACTTCTGCTGCTTGGACACTCTGACCTGCTGCTGATCCTGATCTGCCACAATTATCGCTCCATATCTAACTGTGGTATGCAAACAGGGTTATTCATCTCATCCTTAGCTGGAACATTTCAAACTATAATGAGAATATAAGTTTGTAAAGGGTTTAACACAGTCTAGGAATATAAAGCATTTTATTTGATATCCAAAATATGCAAAACTCACTCAAAGCATGAGCATGCTTGATAACATTTTTTTAATTTATCCACAATATCAAATATACGTTTTACAGAATCAAACACTATATCATTGTATCTGCACCGCTACAGTAAATGGTTTACACCTTTATGTAGTAGTTGTTAAAAATTAACAGTCTTCAAACAGCATGAATGGAGTGAGGAACAAGTCACTGGTAGATTTGGAGACGCAGTAACTCATCAAGATGGCTGATCTTCAAAACCTCAGAGAAGAGCTTAAAGCTATGAAAGAGAAACTGAATGAGATGGAAAACCAGATTCTTGACCTCAAGAAAAAAGGTAATTGCTTGATAAGGAAACTACTTAAAACATAGAATTGAAAGTTTTTTTTTTTTATTCTACTTTTAAAAATATTTATCTACCAAGACTCAACCAAAGTGGTGTTCAGTGCCATAGCCACTGGAAATGGACACACTGGACCCTTCAACACAGACAAAACCATAATCTACAATACTGTGCTAACGAATGTGGGCAAAGCCTACAATCACTTTACAGGTAGGTAGAGCTGTGCTTGCATTCTTTGTCTCTCTCTTTCTTTTCTTCTCTCAGTCTCTCATATATACCTAATAATATTTATATATTTCCTCATCCTCCCGACCCCACTAGGGATAAGGGTCTAACATAATGGACGGATATTTATTTATTTTTGTGCAGGGATCTTCACAGCACCAGTTGCAGGTGTTTATTACTTCAGCTTTTTCTACCACGCCGGAGGAAAATGTCAAGCACGACTGTATCTCTACAACAACAACAAGTTAGTTGTCATGACGAGTGACCACAAATCAACACAAAACGTAGCTGATAATGGAGGGAACGCCGTGTTCCTGCATCTGCTGCCAGGGGAACAGGTGTATGTCAAACTGGCACCATATTCACATGTTTGGGTGGGGAAGACCCACACCACTTTCAGCGGCCACTTAGTGTATGAAATGTAAACAGAGAAATGTCAGATTTTGGCCACAATATATGGAATAATTTCATTAATATTGATTTATTAACATTAGTGAAATGTAGCAAAGGCTATATTTCATTATATGTAGCATTTGCTAATATTTAACAAAAAGTTGAGAACAAATTTGTAGTAACCACAAAAATTATGAAGGAAAAGCTTATTGAAATTCAAATGTAATTTGACAAATTGTAATCACACGTTTTCCTAAAGGTAATTTTAATGACTGATTAGACAATTTTAGTGCATGTCTTAATAACTAGAATCTAACCAGATGTTCCTTTTGAAAGTAGCCTTTAGGCAGATATCAAACATTATTTTAATTAAGAGCATCTTACTGTATTAAAATGTTTTTTTTTATTGATGTAATATTTTAATCTTAATTGTTGTGTTTTCGTCAGCTGTAAGCAGGAAATGTTCATAACTAATGGAAATCAAGGCTTGAATTGAGTAACAAATGCAAATAAACTTTTCAGTTACCAAACGTATTGAATATGACTGGGTATCTTCTCAACAAATTGATTCGCTTTGCTGCACACATGTAACAACCATCTTTTCTTTTTGACATGTACAACAGAAACATAAGAGGTGTGAGAACAGAACCACAGAGAAATGCAGAATTTAGAGGTCAAGTGATTTTAGTTCACATTTTATTCTCATTTATGTTGTACCTATTTCAAGCACCAATACTCCTCAAAAAAGGATTTAAAAATAATTTAAGCAAATAAAAGTTAATATCATAGTTGCAGTAGAACCAGTGCACTCTTGGTACATGGAATCGATCTTTAATACAAGCTAATGTACTAATAAGATATTGAAAGTCATCTTTTAGAATTTCTGATTTATGTTTGGTCAGATCAGCTCCAATCTGTATGATTAGATTCTCAATGTTCGGCTGATCAGCTGTTAATGGGAGTATTTTCTCTGTTATATCAACCAGTGTGTCATTCAGAAATCAGACAACATTTGCGCTGCAAAAACTGTTTATTGCTTTTACTGCTATAAATAGTATTTTACTGTTCTTAAAATAAGAACTTTTGGCATAGATTTTGGTTACCATCCCACATGCATCTCACTCTCATTCATAAGCATATTAATAAGCATAATGCCATCCGATGTTGTTTGGTGATTTTTATGTTGTTCTTTGATTTCGTTACTTTGGCACTGAGTGGCCTGGCATATCCACTTCAACATTTTGAGTTGTTGTGCATCAAGTCGTGTGGATGCACAATTTATAGAATTGTTTACAAATATTTGGGACCTTAAAATTACTCATTTAGGTTGAGAAGCATCCTCTGCTTTTTCTTAGACTAGAGTCTTTCTTCCTGCATGTCTGCCTTTGCCCAAGATTCTGTCAGTCCACAAGGTTCATGCATTTCCCTCCTACATCAAAAAATAAAAGTTCAACAGTTACAGTTGCTCAAGAATCCTCAAGTCAAGTTTATTTGTATGGAATATTTTCAGCAACAAGACAATACAAAGAGCATTATTTTGTAAAAACATCGCAATTATGAAAAATGCAATAAATACTGCATTTTGTCAAATAGATGTCAAATAAATGTGTTTAAATGTTTTCAGTAACTGTAAGAAGAAAATCACAACAGAAATAAAGACTTTCAGACCATCTGTGTGTAACTAGTCTATATTATGTATTTCATTAAGTGTTTAAATTCTGAAATAAACAGACATTTCAATAAAATTTAAAATTTATTGAATAAATCTTTAAATGAAAGACTACAACTTACTTACTTTTCAGGTGATTTTTATTCAGGGAAGAGTTTAACCAAACCAACCTGAACCTACTAGAGACTAAGTGAACCTTAGACCCATACCAGGTTATGCCCACCTTGGCAGCAATAGTTGCTAACAAATGCAACCTTTAACTGGCAATGACATTTACATTACTGTTGAAGATTTTTAGCCAGTTATTCTTTACAAAATAGGTAGAAATCCAACACATTGGAGTTTTTTAAGCATGAATGGCCTGTTTAAGGTCACAAACCATCACACTGGTTTTAAATTTAAATACTAGGCTTCCCTAAAAGTTAGGATTTTTTTTGTTAGTTTGTTTGTTTTCTTTGCTTGTTTTAGATTTTTATGTATCTGTGTTTGTGTATTTGTTGCAGTCAGTTTTTGATCTGAAATGACATTGACCTCAAATCTGCTGCTCCAACAGAGTCAGTTAGAATCACTTTCAACAAAAACACAATGATTCTTCCTTATGACACTTCCACTGAACCAATCAGCTGAATGACCAGATTAAATGGCCAAAATAAACAGTTAAAAATTAACAGCTGGTCAACCAAGCTCAGCTTATAGCTGAAGGTATCAAAGTGTTTCTATTTTCTATTGTGCTGCTTTGATCTTGGCTCTCCCATATCTTTGTTCATCTGTAGATAAGTCGTTTCCTGAGAATCCATGCTGTAGTCAACACCACTAAGATACATATTCTTCTACTTGTCATCTTTCCTTGTTTCTCTTCTATTGAGGTCAGTTGGGATTTGTTATAAACAGTAGTCCTGATAAGACAAACAGAACCAGGTTATAGATAATGTAATCGCTTGTGGCGCATTGTAGCTGATAAACTCAATAATTCAGAGAGATGATGTTGTGCATCCATCTCTATTTTCGCTTTTGACTGCAGAACAACAAATGTACAACTGCAACGTCACATATATCAGCACACATGTCTGCGTGTGCTAGATGTTACATCCCCCTTCTCTTCAAACAAAATACTTTGGAAGTGCAATAATAAGTGACACAAACAGAGAATCCAATCAGAATCAATCTCAGACTTAAATCAAATAAAGTTATGTCAGTATTATCACAACATTTTAACTGCTGCAATGAAAACTATTGTTGTCTGCAACTGGTACAAAAAACAATTGACTCTGTTATCATCATCTCACTGAAAAAGGTACAGGATGTCACAAGGGAACTTTGAACTACATCTAAAGCTGTGCTGGGCTGACTTTATTAAGCCAACATTTAAAATGGTCTCAGATCGACAAGCAGAAAACCTCTGCTGACCAAAAGGTTTACAAAGGTCTGTCCAAAATTTCTAAACCAATATCTACATGATCCGTAGGGCCTTTGAGAAAATAACTTCTGTGGAATTACAAGAGTACAGAAGACTATTAAATATTTGCTTTCAGCGTTATAATTTAGTTTTCTTTAAACAAAGTGTTTTGTATGTAGTTTTTATTCTCCGCCACTAGGTGGCTGTTGGACCCCATTGATACATAGTTCTCAACATTGTGTAGTTCAGACATTGTTTACTAGGCCGTCTCAGCTGTGTGTGTTCATTGGAAGTGAGTAATATTGTCGGTACTTGACCTTTGTTTTTTTAAATGCCTAGGAATGATGATGGGCCTTATTGGGTGTGTGACACATTTCCCAAACTGTCTCGAATCTGTGTTGTAACTGTGTCACTTGCAGTGACATCTTCTGGATTTAAAAAGTCATTGCCGGTTTATTTATCTTTGTAGAAACCAAACACAAACTCGCATGTATTCCCCCACTGGCACTGAGATATTTGTATGGAGGAACATAAGTACCTAATTATCAACAGTGATGTAAATGTCATTGGCGGTTAAAGAAAGTGATGATTGACAACTAATGACATCAAGGTGGGTAGAACCTGGCATGGATCTAAAGGTTCACCTATTCATATTCCAGTTGGTTCAGGTTGGTTTGGTAAAGCTTTTCCATCAATAAATAAAAATCACAGGAAAAGTAAAATTTTTATTGACTACAATTGTCATTTCTGTTCAGATCAATTCAAGCTTTATTGACAGACTTAAATTCATTTATACACAGATTAAAACAAACCATGGAAACCATAATGCCCCCTCAGAGATTTACATTTATAATTGTAAAATTAAGAAACATCTGGAACTGCATCAATTCAAACATTTTTATGCTTTTCTGAAGGACTTGTTGCATCAACATACATTTTCTTTTTCCATTTATACCTTTTATGCTTTTGTTAGCAAAACTCTTTCCTGCAGAGACGCTGATGTCTCAGAGTAACGTTCATGTAATGTGGAAGAAAGTTTTGCTGGATGGATCATTTCAATTTAATTATAATCTACAACGGATTAGCGAATCAAACTGAAAAACACAAACCATGGTCAGTGTCTGGTCAGTAGTTTTAAGCCATTCAAATGATCACATCAATGTTTTTTCAGACTTGATGTAGAAGAAAACCACTGAAAGTAGTTGTGTGGCTACCTCCAAAAACATGTGTTTCTGGATGCAGCTGGACGTAGACCTGGTCTCCCTGCTGCAGTTCCACGAAGGCAGCATTGCCTCCGTTATCAGCCCCATCATTCAGTGTCTTCTGATCAGAGCTCTCCAGAACATGCTCATTGTTCTTCATGAGGAGCAGACGCACTTTATGTCCTCCACCAGCATGATAGAAGAAGGAGAAGTAGTACATGCCTCTAACAGGCGCAACAAAGATACCTGTGGAAACAATGAGTCAAATAAATTCTGTTGCCTTGTGAAAAACTCAGATTTTATATTGAAGCATGTTCCAAAAACATAAATTACACTCCTAATTTTATATTACATACTGAAATAGTGCTGGGTGATATGGAAAAACATCATGTATCATGATATGGACTTTTTCAAATCACGATATGCCACATTTTAGTAGATTTTGAGCTATTCTCAAAAATCCTGACAAAATATAATTGTTTGCTTTTTTTTCTATTCTATTTAAGTGACATGTAACTTCACTGTCACAAATTAGATAAATACATTTTAGTGGAGCAATACATTTGTATCATACATCTTATATTTAATGATACTATTGATCTGTTTCACTCTACAGATCAATAGTTTTATTGTAAAGAATAGCAGTGAACAACAGGATAAAGGCGAATCTAAGTCACTTACAGGGTCGACATTCAAAGTGTTAAAGAGCCGCTTTTATTAACTTCAGTCCTCGTGGCTTAACATGGACATGAACAATAAGACTATTAATAAATGCTCCTTAAAAACACAGAAATGCTTAATGCCTTTTCAGACTTAATACTTAAAACAGCAACAATACTTAAAATGTAGTTTTTATTGAAAAGAACAAATCGACTTACCTGTGTTCTGGTTGTAGGCGTTGCCCAAATTCGTTATTACTCTTCTGTAGATTAAGGTTGTTGGTGTGCTAAAGGGTCCAATGGCTGCATCCCCAAGTATACCGGCACTGAAAACCACCTTCAATGCTTCTAAATAAAATATAAATGAAAAATGGTTTGATCAGTTTCATAAACATCAGTGAAACTGCTAAACCAGAATAATAATTAAAAAAAAATACTTACCTTTCTCTTTAAGCACCACAACATGTCTTTCGGAGTCATTCAGCTTTGTTTCCAAGGCTTCACCTTTCAGTTTAAGCACCAGAACCTGGCTTTCAGTCTCTTTCAGATTGGTTTCCACAGCTTCCAGTTTAATTTTCATGGCTCCAAACTCTTTGAGGAACTTACACATATCAGGAAAGCATGACCCGGTTTCAGTAGTGACTTCTGTTTCAGGTAAACCTTCCTGGCCCAAAGTTAAACCACAGAAGCTCAGTAACAACCACAGTGTGAAATTCATCCTGGTTCTCGAATGCTGCCTCTAATGCTCCATCCAACTTGATGCTGTTTCTATGATTCTTCAGGATTAATAGTTAACATGTTGCGTTTGCTCTGTTTGCATTTTCAGTGCTTTTGAGGAGTTGAAATATCGCTTGTAAATCAGTGTTAGTACTAAGCTTTCATAGTTAGTCGACATAGAAATGCCCATAATCATAATGAAGAAAATTGTATGCTTCAATTAATAGTAAAATCCTGAATGTAACTTAAAGAATACAGTAAAGGGTTTATAAAGATAAAGCTGTTCTTGTCTGTTATACAACTATGTTTGATTTTCCTATGATTAAATATTAAAATGTTTCAAAGGTAATCATTGACAAAGTCAATCATTTTGATCAATATTTGACAGCGCCTGATTATCAGGAAATTAATAGCCAAGCAGGTTTTAATCTCTCAGGTATTGTTTTATGAATACCGGCTTAGTGATGTGTGTTATTATAGAACAATAGATTATTAGCAAAACATACAGAAGAAAAACAAACAAATTCTCAACTAGAAGTTCCAAGATACCGATCCTTGAAGACTGGCGTTGAAGACACTTGATATAGAGTGTCCATGGAAATAATACTTTTCAGAAGTTCCACATTTCTGTTTAAAATGGTCATGATTTGTACCGTTGGAGAGGAGCTGCACAACTAGGCTCCAGGATGAGGAAGTTTACTTCTCAAACTGTGATCAGTTTGAGAAGTAAACTACAACATAGGTAGAACACAGAGAACAAAAGTCTGAGACTCAAAATAAACTCAAATGACTGTCAAGGACCCAGTAAACACAGAGCACAACAGGGGAGTTCAAATACACACAGGAATAATAAGGGAACTCGACACAGCTGGGTACAATCAAAGTAAGACGTGACACCGCAGAAACTAATAAACGGTAAAATATGACACAAGAGGACCGAATTAAACAACCTATACTAGAAAACCATAATCCTCACAAATATATTCTTAAGGTGACTTTGGCTGGTATCATGCTCGATGTTCCTCAGCCTCACACAGTTGGTGATGTTGCCATTAAAGTGCTTTCTGTGACCCTCTGCTCTCATTGTAAAATCTTTTGCCAAATTGTTCAAAACAAAGAAGCTTAGGCCAGGAGTTTAGGTTAAAGACAGCATGGTGAGAGGCATTATTTTTATTTTTGCATTATTAAAAAGTTAAGTATTGGGTGTGCCGTGGTGGCGCAGGGGTTGAGCGCCCTTTTCCTCGACTTGGATGTTGCGGGTTCAATACCCAGCTTTTGCTGTGTGCCTTTCCCCATCTCTCATTGCCTGCTTCCCTGCCAAGTGAAGGCCACTACAGCTAAGAAAATCTTTAAAAAAAAATGTTAGTTAAGGCTTAAAGATTTTCAAAACATAATTTTAATCTGACAAGGAGTCAGATTAAATTGTAATGAATATTTTCATTTATTGACTATGACTGTAATTTGCCCCCATGAAAAACTAACTGGTAATTTTGGTCTAAACAGACACTGTTGCAGGTCATAATCCTGACGTCATTCATTGTCTATGTCATTTATTCTATAATATTGATGCACATACCTTTATTTATTATAGTTTTGTTTACTTTGAGGATTTATGTATATGTAAGTTCTTAAAAAATGTGCAAAAGATTCAGGCCAGTGAAGTATTAGATGTTGGCCTTCAGCACATCTGTATTGTTGGGTCTGGTTTCTCTCATCCTCCTCTCACGAGGGTCTTCAAATAATGAGTTCATCAGCAGGACTCTGGAGAACTTGACTTTTTAGTGAGGAGGTAATTCAGCCATTGAATTCAGATGTGTTGAACCAGGGAGACATTTAAAAGTTTAAGAAAACCAGCCCTGAATCCCTGAACTTGAGGACCCCTGCTCCAGACAGAACACTGTAGATTCTCTATGGGGCTACAGCAACATCACGGTCATTGAACCGACTCTTGATTCCTTTGGCATCACAACAGAAAGGTTCAAATTTCAGCTGGAACAAACATCAGAAAACTTTATTTTCATCTGAAAGAAGGACCACAGAGCAACTACCTGGTTCTTTTCCACTTAGAACCAGGTGAGACACTTCTGACGACGCCTGCCTGACTGACAATCTCCTAGCCTTTCCAACAGTCCCTCTTCAGCACGTCATAACCACCATGCTTCTCTATGATGCCGTTTACAACAGTTCTTTAGAGCGTTGGACTGAGATGATGAGCTGTAGTGATATTATGTGGCCCTCTGTGGGGAACACAACATATAGTAGACAAGAAAAAGACAAACAATCTGATCAGGAAGGCAGGCGCTACATGTGAGAATGGGCTGTACATAAACTGACAGCATCTCACACCACTTAATGCTTTGGACATTTTATTGTTGATGTTTTCTACCGCAGCACTTTCATTAAAATTATTGAAAACATTTGAATCATTTGTCAATAATTCAAATGTTATTGACAGACTGAACTCCATTGTTACACATCTTGAAAACTTTAATGTTCACTTATAGTTAAAAATATAATTAGAAAAAAAGCAAAGGTCAGTCATTTCTAAAAATATAATGAAGCTACATAAAAGGAGTTGCTAATTGGGGGGAGGGGGGAATAACAGTACACATACAGATGATGTCAAAAAACATTAAAGTAGGTTAAGAGTTTTTGTTAGCTATGCAAAAACTTATTAGGCTGTTTAATCAGGAACTTTATTACTAAATGAAACCCATTATATGAACTAGTTACACACAGATGGATGTTTGAAAGACTTTATTTCTCTTAATTATGATTTCCCATGTAGAGTTAATGAAAACATTGAATTTACAATTAGAATATTACATCAAACCAATGAAAAACATGTTTATACTGAAATGTTGTCTTGTTGAAAAGATAAGTATTAAAGGCTTAAAGGTTTTCAATTTTTAAAACATAACTTTAATCTGACAAGGATCCTCATTGAAATGAATATTTTCATATATTGACTATGACTGTAAATTCTGTTCAGATCAATTCAAGGTTTATTAAATCCATTTTGCCATTTATACACAGATTAAAACACACCATACAAACCATAATGTCCCCTCAGAGATTTATATTTATAATTGTAAAATTCTGGACAAATCTGGAATTGCATCAATTAATTTTTTTTATGCTTTTCTGAATAACTTGTTGCATGTGTGTATACTTTCTTTTTCCATTTGTACCTCTGATGCTTTAGTTAGCAAAACTCTTTTCTGTCAATTCGCTGACATTCATGTCAATGACATGTATGTCACAGACATTCATGTAATGTGGAAGTAAGTTTTGCTGGATGGATCATTTTAATTTAATTATAATCTACAACGGATTAGCGAATCAAACTGAAAAACACTAACCATGGTCAGTGTCTGGTCAGTAGTTTTAAGCCATTCAAATGGTCACATCAATGTTTTTTCAGACTTGATGCAGAAGAAAACCACTGAAAGTAGTTGTGTAGCTACCTCCAAAAACATGTGTGTTTGGCTGCAGCTGGACGTAGACCTGGTCTCTCTGCTGCAGCTCCACGAAGGCAGCATTGCCTCCGTTATCAGCCCCATCATTCAGTGTCTTGTGATCAGAGCACTCCAGAATACGCTCACTGTTCTTCATGAGGAACAGACGCACTATATGTCTTCCACCAGCATGAAAGAAGAAGGAGAAGTAGTACATGCCTCTAACAGGTGCAACAAAGATACCTGTGGAAACATTGAGTCAAATAAATTCTGTTGCCTTGTCAAAAACTCAATAATATTGACGCATGTTCCACAAATGAAGTTGATGTGTTGACTTATGTTTGGGAGCAGGCCACGCCCAAACCACACCTCTCATTTTCCACTCACCCTGTTTATACTCTGCTCACCCATTCATCTCAGTCTGTTAGGTTTCGTTAACCCCACCCTCCCTTACCCTCTACCTTTTTCATCTCATCCCTCTTCATTCATAACCATGGTTTGCTTCAATTTGCTGCAGGTTTCGTCTGCAGTGTCTTATGTGGGCTTGGGAAAAAAATGAGAAGAACCGTTTCCCAAAGACCATACCCCCACACTGAGTCTTCACCTCCCAAGCCCTCCAGCATTCTCCACAGATAACAAAGTCATAATCATTCATCCTTTCATTCCCTCATCCCTTGATCCCTTCATCAATAAATCTTTAAACCTATATCTTTGTGGTGTGGTCCTTGCTAGTGAAACATAAATTAAACTCCTAGTCTTATGTTATGTACTGCCTTTCATTTCCTGAAATACTGTCGTAATATGGACTATTTCATATCATGACAAGAATATATATCACAACATACATAAATCTTATATTTAGACGTATCTTATATGTAGTGATATTATTGATCTATGTCACTCTATAGAACAATAGTTTTATTGTAAAGAAATAACAGAACAAAAGGACAAAGCCGATTCTAAGTCAAATGCACGGGTGACATTCAAAGTTTTATAGAGCCGCTGTAATTAATTTCAGTCCTCATGTTGTAAACCGCACCGTGTTTACATGGATATGAAAAACTGAACTGAAAACCTAAAGATAAATGCAGGGTTTCCTCCAGTGTCTAATAAACCTGGCGGCCATCCATGACTTACTAGCCCACCTGCCAGGCCAAGTGTTGCTTGTTTTTGTTATTAGAAAAATTAATAATCCATTTTTTTTTTTATTTTTTTTTTTAATCTGGTTGCTCAGAGCAACATTACATTTGTTGCTCTGAGCATTTCACTGGTGGAGCAAATTTATTCCTAAAAGATAAGTTTAATGTTGATGCATTTAAAGCCGGGAGAGTGGGCCAATCACACCACTGGTGCCTCTGTGCGTTGCATCGCGCGCTGCCGCTGCTTTAGCTCTGAAGTTACCTCAGGGAGGATCGCGTGCACCTCCTTTCACTCAAGCTTGACACAGGCTGACTTGTATGGATATTTACATCAACCCCCTGTGAGGAATACTACTAGTACTACTACTACTACTAATAATAATAATAATATAATAATAATACTTTATTGATCCCCTAAAGGGGGCAAATTTAGTTTGTCCCAGCATTGCACACAATAACAATAATAAACAATGAGTATATAATGATAGTCACATAGACATACATATTGCCCAGTACATTAAATATAATTAAAATTTAAAACACACAGCTCTAGAGACTATGTATGAATTATACAGTCTGATAGCCTCGGGCAGAAAAGACTTGATGTAGCGTTCTTTAGCTCATCTGGGCTGCAGTAATCTTTGGCCATGGCTGCTCCTCAGGCTGTCCACCAGGCTGTAGAGGGGATGGAAGGGGCTGGGCTACCCCAGATAGCTCTGATCTTCTTCAGCCTTCTGTCTCTCATCACCTCTTCCAGTGGAGCCAGCTCGATCCCTACAACTGACTCAGCCTTTCTATCAGTTTGTTAAGTCTGTTTCACCTTCATTGCAGCACCCCCAGCACACCACTGGATTGAAGATGGAACTAGCCACTGATGACTGATAGAACATGAAGAGCATCCTACTGCAGATGTTGAAAGATCTGAGCTTCCATATAAAAAACAGAGTCTGCTCATGGGCTTTTTGCAGAGCCCATCAGTGTTGGTAGTCCACTGTAGCTTCATGTCTGATGTAACACCAATTGAACCTGAAAGGTGATTGAACCTGCTCCATATCTGCCCCAGAGATGGAGATTGGGAGCAAATGTATGTTCTTGTTGCAGAAACTGACAACCATTTCCTTGGTCTTGTTTACATTAAGTAGAAGTTGGTTTTCTCCGCACCATGTCACAAAATTATCCACCAATGTCCTGAACTTCACCTCCTGTCCCCCTTCCACACGCCCCATGATAGCCGTGTCATCTGAGTACTTTTGCAGACGGCACAGTTTGGAACAGTGTTTAAAGACCGCAGTAGGTGGTGAATAGAAAGAGAGACAGAATATTATGATTCTTTGGAGAACTCTACATCAAGGTAAAACCCACCGTCTTAGCTCTGGTTCCGCAGCTCAATGTGAACCGCAGCAATAACTAGTAGTTGTGCTTTCAGAGGTGCGGGTTAAGGGAGCGGTGAGAATTATTTATCTTTGTAAACAAAGAATTATATGCGTCAGGGACGGAGCTACAAGGGGGAAAGGGGGGTAGCTGCCTCCTGGCCCAGGCCTTGGGGGGGCTGGGAGGGAGGAAGAGTTTCAATTCGTCTTACCGTCTGATTACAGACGGAGAAAGTGGGCCCTCTCCTTCAACAGGCTGCCCAGCCTGTGGCTCTGTCCTCCCTGTATAGTTCCACTTCCAGTTGGTCGGCCGGTGAGGAGCTTTCATGCTCTCCTCATAGTCGCTCATGGTTTTATATTATATTATTATTTTTAATATTATTTTTCCGGTTACATGATGCGTCAAACCATATCAAATGCTTTGTCCACTTAGTCAGACAGAGTTAATGCGCACGGAGATCTGAAAAACTCATCCCACAAACTTGACCAACCAAAATAGTTTTTGTGATGCTTATTTAAAAACTCAACAGACACGAAATGCAAGAGCTACTAAAGCTACATTAGCAGCATTGAATTAAATTTCCCGTTTGTTGCGCATCTCTGCGCAGTGCAGCGGATTTAACTCATCATGCAGGGCCGGTCCAAGGCTGTATGGGGCCTTGAGCAGAATTTGACTTAGGGGCCCATCTTGCTGCTAAAACCATCAGCACCTCTAACAGCTTCTGTGTCAGATTTAATCTGGGGGGATGGGGGAGTAGTTTAAACTCATAGCATCAGATTGTTGCTATAGAAACAAACATCAATCTGTGAAGAATGTTCTTTGAAGTTTTACAACTTGCTAGCTCCTTAAAATCTTACATTTAAATGTTAACCAATTTAAATCTTTTAATGTATGTATGTTGAAGACATTAAATCAAATTTAGCAGCATTGATCATCTCAGTAAATAAATGCATATATATATATATATATATATATATATATATATATATATATATATATATATATATATATATATATATATATATATATATATATATATATATATATATATATATACAGATATACATATATATCTGTGGTCTGTGTTCAAATATTAGCATTTATGGGCCCCTGAAGCCCTGGGAAGCCTGATGGAGCTGCTGACTTAATTTGGGTTAAACAGAAGTGTAAATAATTAATATACATTTAACTGTATTTTTTGATTTGTTGTTTTTAAGACTAGTTGTGGGTTTAAATATCGTGTCACTAGCAATGTTTTCCTGTAACATATAATTACCCAGATTTTACATTTTCTGCCTGCTTAACTTCTTTTAAAACAAAAACACATTGAACCGCGTCGGCCCCCCGACCACAGGGGTTAGCAAGTTTTCTGGGGGAAACCATGAAATGCTCCTTAAAACACAGAAATGATTAATCTCTTTTAGACGTAATACTTAGAACAGCAAACTAAATCTAGTTTTTATTGAAAATAACAACTCAACTTACCTGTGTTCTGGTTGTAGGCGTTGCCCACATTTGTTATTACTCTTGTATAGATTAAGGTTGTGGGTGTGCTAAAGGGTCCAATGGCTGCATTCCCAAGTATACCAGCACTGAAAACCACCTTCAATGCTTCTAGATAAAATGTAAATCAAAAATGGTTTGATCAGTTTCACAACCCTCAGTGAAACTGCTAAAACATTAAAAATAATAATAATAAAAAGTTTTACCTTTCTGTTTAAGCACCAGGACGTGGCTTTCAGTCTCTTTCAGCTTTGCTTCCAAGGTTTTTCCTTTCTCTTCAAGCACCACAACATGTCTTTCGGAGTCATTCAGCTTTGTTTCCAAGGCTTCACCTTTCTGTTTAAGCACCAGAACCTGGCTTTTAGTCTCTTTCAGATTGGTTTCCACAGATTCTAGTTTAGCTTTCATGGCTCCAAACTCTTTGGCGAATTTATCAGGAAAGCATGACCCGGTTTCAGTAGTGACTTCTGTTTCAGGTAAACCTTCCTGGCCCAAAGTTAAACCACAGAAGCTCAGTAACAACCACAGTGTGAAATTCATCCTGGTTCTCTAATGCTGCCTCTAATGCTCCATCCAACTTGATGCTCTTTTTATGAAGCTTCAGGATTAATGATTAACATGTTGCGTTTGCTCTATTTGCCTTTTCAGTACTTTTGGAGTGTTGAAATATCGCTACTCATTGTAACAAAATGCAATACGTGTAGCATTTAAGCTTTTTAATCATTATTTTACAAGTGAAAATCTGTCATTTAAAAATGTGTTGTTGCCTTTTCAGTGCTTTTGGGTGTTGAAATATCACTTGTAAATCAATGTTAGTGCTAAGCTTTCTTTCCTACTTCTGGAAAGTTTCTGTTTAATCCATTTATCCATTGTCTGTCATTTATTCTATAATATTGATGCGCATACCTTTATTTATTATAGTTTTGTTTACTTTGAGGATTTATGTATATGTAAGTTCTTAAAAAATGTGCAAAAGATTCAGGCCAGTGAAGTATTAGATGTTGGCCTTCAGCACATCTGTATTGTTGGGTCTGGTTTCTCTCATCCTCCTCTCACGAGGGTCTTCAAATAATGAGTTCATCAGCAGGACTCTGGAGAACTTGACTTTTTAGTGAGGAGGTAATTCAGCCATTGAATTCAGATGTGTTGAACCAGGGAGACATTTAAAAGTTTCAGAAAACCAGACCTGAATCCCTGAACTTGAGGACCCCTGCTCCAGACAGAACACTGTAGATTCTCTATGGGGCTTCGGTCAAACATGTACAGCAACATCACGGTCATTGAACCGACTCTTGATTCCTTTGGCATCACAACAGAAAGGTTCAAATTTCAGCTGGAATAAACATCAGAAAACTTTATTTTCATCCGAAAGAAGGACCACAGAGCAACTACCTGGTTCTTTTCCACTTAGAACCAGGTGAGACACTTCTGACAACACCTGCCTGACTGACAATCTCCTAGCCTTTCTAACAGTCCCTCTTCAGCACGTCATAACCACCATGCTTCTCTATGATGCTGTTTACAACAGTTCTTTGGAGCGTTGGACTGAGATGATGAGCTGTATCAATATTATGTGGCCCTCTGTGGGGAACACAACATATAGTAGACAAGAAAAAGACAAACAATCTGATCAGGAAGGGACGGAGCCCCCAGGGAGCTTTGGGAAAAATGTTTCTTTTGTGTTCCCTCGCAATATACCTTCTGCAATATTTGCTGGTCTATTTTGTATACAGTCCCAAATGTCAATTTCAAATTTCAAATATGTACACATTAAAGAGCCTCAGAGAAATCGTGTTTATTCTTAACTCTTTGGTGCAAAAAAAAAAAAAAAAAAACTGATTGAAATCAATTTATACACTGCATGTGTGTCTGTTTGTGTAAGGTTGAGATGGCAATCAAAACTGTCAGATGATTTTATTACTCCATGATAACTCAGAAACAGTCCAAATAGTTTGGATGCATTATTTCTTTCTTTCCTACTTGTGGAAAGTTTCTGTTTATATCATAGATCTGTGGTGCATTTCTATCCTAAAGAAAAATATATAAAACTTCCAGATATTTCACAACAAGATATTAACATACATGGACATTTTCTTTTACATAACCTTATATTAAAGCAGAAAGTATGACCGCCACCATAAGAAAGGCTTGCAGCATTAAATTATGCCGCATGAACTAATCAGTTCATTGTTGCGAGGGAACGCAAAAGAGAGAAAAAAGTCCTCCATCTCGTCTAGGGAGCTCTGGAGGAAGGCAGGCGCCACATGCAAGTCACTCACAGGTGCATGTGAGAATGCGCTGTACATAAAGTGATCAGCACCTCACACCACTTAATGCTTTGGTCAATTTACTGTTGATGTTTCCTACCATGACTTTAAATAAAATTATATTTAATCCAACTCCAACTTTATTAACAGACTGAAGTCCACAATTACACATATAGAAAACTATAATGTTCCTGGAGACTTAAAAGTATCATTTCAAAAAGCATAAGCCAGTCATTTCTAAGGAAAATATATAATGAAGCTACGTAAAAGGAGTTGCTATTTTGGAGGGGGGGGGGAGAGAAGACTACACAGTAAGTTACATATTCATACAATGTCAACAAAACTTAAAGTAGGTTGCTAAGAGTTTTTTGTATCTATGCAAATATTATTAGACTGTGGAAAAGTTTGAGGATAACGAAGCGACTGTGAACATTTGGTTCTGTTGGACTGGACAGGGAAACACAAGCTTAGTTCTTGACTCTGAATTGTAAAGTTTAGTGGAATGACGGAGATCGTCTGCGATTAGTGGGAAAAGCTGAGCTTCATGTTTTTTTGGTGTGTTTTTATATTTTCAGTTTCCTCTTTGCAAAATACAGAATTTTAGATGTTAGAGATCAGAACAGCAAGTTCAGCAGGAAGCCATGAACTTTCTTCTTTATCAACAGCGCCTCCTTCTGGATGATTAAATCAAAATTCGACATTGTGAATGCACATGCAAGAACACCATTGTATTGTTCATCAAATAAACTTGACTTTAATGAATTCCAAACAGATGTGTTCTTCAGAATTTTTTAAATTACAAATACTTCTGACTCCTAAAGACTGGTTTTGTTTGTTAAAATGCATTAAAAAAATGAAATTTATATTGATTTAGACCATCTTTTTTTCCTGATCTTAAGCACAGAAGCCTTAAAAATGCAACACCAAGATAGAAAACCACAATCAGATCCATTTACATATTCTTCTAATAAAAAATGTTGTATGCATTCTTTTATTGTCTCAACCATACTTTTAAAATATCAGAACTGCGACTGAAAATCAGAGTGGTTTATTGCAGAAATTGTTCAAAGATGAATATTAATATAGTAAATTTTGTTTGGAAACAAGAAATTTCTCAAAAAGCTTATATGTTAAGGGTGTATAGTAGCAAAACAGTTTATTTCAGAGCGGACGCAGAAGAACACCACTGAAAGTGGTGGTGCGAGCGTTCTGCCAGACATGACTGTTCGCACCCATCCTCATGTACACTTGATCTCCTTGCTGCAGTTGCAGGAAAGCTGCATTGCCTCCATTATCAGCCCCATCTTGTGATGTTTTGTGGTCATAGGCGGTCACAACTTGCTCGTTGTTCTTCCAAAGGACTAGATTCACAATTTGTGATCCTACAGCATGATAAAAGAAGGTGAAGTAGTATATGCCTGGAACTGGTGCAGCAAAGATACCTGGGAAAAACAAGATTTAGGTTGAATAAATATTACAAAACATGATTCAGTCTTTTTATATAAAGAGGTTACTCATTTGCATTGGCCTAGGCTGTTCATCCACTGGATTGGCTAGCGTTAGGCTGGCAACTAGCATAGGCTGGTCACCCATTACTTGTTCTTTTTCTTAAAAAATAGTTGGTAATATATCTCTAAGCGTCATACATTGCATGCATTGATATGTTCTTGAGACAGTTTACTGTAACACAGAGTGACATCTTGCATAATTGGTGTCGCAAATTGAAGCCATCTGCTGAAACGGAAGCCAGCTTCCTCAGCTGCGTACTATACAGCATGTTTATGCTTGATGTCATGTATTACAGTAAACTGTCAAAAGAACAGATGTCAATGCATGTAATTAATAATGATAACAGATATAATATGCCAACTATTTTTCTTGATAACATTTTCTTTAAAGTAAGAAGTGCAAGTCTCAGGTGACCAACATAGTCAAGTTAGCCTACCCAGTGCTAATGTTAGCTTTTCTCTGCTAATGGACAGAAGAGGAAGTAAGAAAACTATTGAGTGACCAGCCTAGGCATGCTAGTCACTAGCCTCTTCAAAGTTAGCAGAATCTCCTTCTCATTTGACAGTGGCAGCCGTTCAGTTATCGGTGCCCTCCTGTTAATAGTTTGACCAGTAGCTAGCTTCAGAACGAATTTAGCCTCCTGCAGAGGGGTGTTCTATAGTCTTAATTTTGGCAGTAATATGGTGTCATAAAATCTTGCCTCTTTGAAATCAAAATTGCAAAAAGGTGACACGTGTATGTATTACTTGAAAGAGGAGGAGGGAGAATTGCAACAGTAGGTTTCTGAATCTGTAGCTGTCCCCTAATGTCTCTTCACCCCTCTGACCTTTAGTTAGGTCTGCAGGAGGAGAGTTAAACCCCTACTCTAGTGACTCTGATACTACAGGTATTCTAATCTAGAAATATATAATTTAAATAATGTAATAACTCACCTGTGTGCTGATTGTAGGCATTGCCCACATTGATTATTACTCTGCTGTAGACTATGGTTGTGGCTGTGCTGAAGGGTCCAAAAGATTCACTGCCATCTGTTGTAGCACTAAATACTATGTTGGATGCTTCTAAATAAAAATATAAGACAATATCTGTAAACTTTTCCATTTATTTTGTAATATATGTCTTTAAAATGTCCAAAAGCAGACTTTACCTTTCTTCTTCAGTTCTAGAACCTGGTTTTCAGTCTCCTTCTGCCTCGTTTCCATGGCTTCTTGTTTCTCTTTTATAGCCCCAATCTCTTTGAGAAATTTAGACATATCAGTAAAGCATGTCCCAGCTCCAGTAGCACCTTCTGTTTGGTAAAACATGTGAGGTAAAACCTCCTGGGCCAAAGTTACACCACAGAAACACAGTAACAACCACAGTGTGAAAGTCATCCTGGTTCTCTAATGCTGCCTCTAGTTCTCTGACTGACTGGATGCTGTTTGGTGTTTTTATAAAGCTTCAGGATATCTTGTTAATGGTTAACTGCAGAGACAAAATGTGTTCGCTCTGTTTGCTTTTTCAGTACTGTTGTGGTGTTGAAAGTTTTCATAAAGTTTTCATAGATAGATAAAGCGTATACGGAGATGCACATGAAAATATCATGCAAAGTAACAATCATAATGAATAAAATGTTTTATCTAAATCAATAATTAAAATATTTTTGCATAGTTTGAATTAGACAGAAGGATAAAGTTATGACACCACACCCCCAATTTCAAAAGGATTCATAAATATAAAACTATTTCTGTGTAACAATAGGCTTGATTTTGCTATGATTAACTATTGAAGTGTCAAAGGTAACAAAGTCAGTCATTTTGATCAATATTACCAAGTTTGACACCGTCAGAACATTAATAACCAGGCAGCTTTTTATCTCTGTCAAGTATTGTTTTATGAATACCGGTGTAGTGAGGTGTGATATTACAGAATAATAGTTAAACGGTTTAGAATAAAAAAACAAACAACTTCTCTAATGTACACAAGCAGAAGTTCCAGGATGTTGGTCCTTGAAAACTAACGTTGAAGAGCTCCAGTAAAGAGTGTCTGTAGTAACAAAACTATTCAAAAGTCCAACATTTCTACTTAAAATTTCCCATTGATTTTATATTAAATTAAGTTTTTTTACTCATTGAATTCTGGGTTTTCATTATCTGTAAGACATAATAATCAAAATTTAAATAATTAAAGACATTAAATATTTCCCTCTGTGTGTTAAAACTATGAGTTTTAGTTTTTGAAATAACTCAGAAAAGTTTTACTTCATATTCAATTAATTTTAGATAAACCTCTAAACATACAACCATGCTTGTTCCTGAAACTCTTTTTTTTCCCTTCTTTTTACAGGAAATGTTCCACTAAAGGTCATTTATCTGATTTACTTCTGTGTTTGACCAAGTTACTCAATTGTGGGATGATAGCTGCTCAAAGTATGTTTCTGCACAAACATACTTTGTGCAGAAACAAACAAAGTATGTTTGACACCAATTTTTTTAGATTTGGGTAACATGGGGGGCTGGTTGACCTTTGAACTTTCAGTAATATATTCAAAGCCATACCAGACAAAATTTAATCATTTTCGGTAACAGTTTATTTGACGGGTTGAGCATAAGACTGACATGATGCTGTCATAAACATGACATAACATCTGTTATGAACATGAAGTCTTTATGAATGTTTATGACTGTTGTCATGAAGTGTCATACGGTAAATAATGACACTTTTAATGCAAAGTTGCTCTAAAAGTTGTTTTAAAAGTCAATTAAAAGTGCACAACTTTGCATTATAGTATCATTATTTACAAAATAATTCAAAGCTGGCACTGTTAATGGACTTTCAATGCAACTTTTAGAGCAAATTTTCAGTTGTGAATGACACTTCATGACAACAGTCAGACATTCATAAAGACTCCTTCATGTTCCTAACCGATGTTATGTCATGTTTATCACAGTGTCATATCAATCTTATGCACACCCTGTCAAATAAAGTGTTACCAGTTTTTCACTGCATGCAACAAATGGCCTGAGACCAGGAATCGAACCCAGGACAATCACATTTTGGACTGTAACCTCTCCACATGATGCGCATGCTGAGTGTCTCCTGAGGGATATTTAAACTTGTAGTACAAGCAAATTAATAACTAAGAAAATCAAAGAAAACTAACTGGTTACATATCCAATCACATCTTTTTGCAGACAAGGCAACACCTGTAACTGAGAACCATGGGGAAATAACTTGCGTTTCCTCAAACATCAAATGAGCTCTGTGTGTCCTTTCTCGGCGCACACCCAACGGCTTTCTCCCATTGACTTAGATTCTTCAGGTTCACATGCTGTCGCGAAAGTCTCCAATAAGAAAATAAAGTGGCTGAGTTGGCAACAGTCTTCCGCCTCCATCTGGCCATTAAATACGTCACGCCACACAGTGTCCTTCCACCGTTAAAAATAGTCCATTGTTTTTAGGATAGAATTATAATATATGACCCATCGTTGCTGTATGAGTCACTTTAATCCATCCTCGACACTTTAAAATATTATACATATTTTCATACTCAAATTAAAGTGTTAAGTGTTTATTTGATGAACCTTGGGTTTGAGAAAGTAACATAACTTCTATACTCTCAAATGTCTTGTACATATTGTAGTACTGATACTGACTTTGCTTCCAAGTTCTCTCTCCAACTATAAAAGTCTTTCATGTTTCTTGAAGTGCTGACCTAAATGAACACCAGTTTGCTCAGCTCTTGGAAATATGACAATTATTAACATAACCTGCAAGTATAAGTTTATCTTCCACCAACTCACACATTTAAGTGAGATTTCTTTGACTTGAAGAGAAGAAGTCAGTAGACACACGTGGCTCGAAGGTTGTACAGCGTATGCCCTAATTACATTTCCTGTCAGCAGCTGTATGATCAGATTAAATGATTAATACAGATTGTTAAAAATTAACAGCTGATTGATAAATACATGGAATGTAATGAAGACCAAGTCAACAAAAACCTGCAAAACTATTGATACTGTCAAAAAGTTTCTATTTACTGTTCTGTTTCCTCGACCTTGACTCTACCAGAGGGCTTACGGGAATGCAGCAAAAACCACTGATGACCTTTCCAAAGTGCTCTTGGGACCTTATAGCCTGTTGTAAACTGATGATGCAGTTGTCCTGAGTTTTAATCAAATATATGCCTGCTATTCCTTGTGAATGTAAAAGTTTTATACATCATCTATGTGGTAGCTTGAAAAGGCATTCACAGACTTGAGCTGTTTCACATTTAGTGACATTACAAAACATCCTCTAGTAAATACTTTGTAGAGCATCTCCATTTCACCTGAGATTAAGACTTGAAAGGCGAATGAACTCAAAGCCTTACTGATTTAAGTTGACATAATTTTTCAAGGATGATCACAGATTCTTGACCTGAGAATTCTCATCCATAGATATTTGATTTAAATTATTCCTTTGTAGCTCTGCTCTTTTAGTGAGATCCTCCTTCTTCAAACATAAAAAAAAAAAATCAGTTTACGGCTGCTGCCAGGTCTCAACCTCTCTTTTTTTCATTGACTCTGAACAGCATGTGGGGGAAAGGGTGAGTTGGTCAGTGACCTGTTCAAACTATCCAGATAAAAAAAAAAAAAGTAAAAAAATCAAACGTTTGTTTGTGGTTGCAACTGAGGTTTCAACAGCTGCAGCCTTCACCCCTCTCACACTAACAGATTTTTATGCTGTTGGCTTAATGCGCGTATTGCAGCGTACCGCAGACTCTCCCCTGCTGGGAACCTGGAGTAAAATCAGGCAAAACATTTGTGTAGCTTTAAATGAGACTGCAAAAAATACACTGTAAAAAAGAAAAACGTCTGTTGTTGTGGGCCACACACATTACATTCAGTGTAATGTGTGTGGATTTGTGCACTTAGACTGACAATACTGTGGAGTTCAGGGAGCCCAGAGCCTCTGCTCAACTGCAGGATTGCAGAGTTAAAAATAATAAGCAACAGCTGTTGCTGGTGATGCTGCAGCATCAAGCAGAAATACAAACTGGAGAACTCTGTGTTGACATGACAAACAACAGTAACTGCATTAACTGAAAACCCTACTGTTAACACAATGGCATCATGAAAAACCGTCTCATGCCTTGCTGTCCTACACCTACTATGTATTTGGCTACTATGTTAATGGTTAGCATAAAATTATATATAATCCCACATGCGTCATTTAATAAAGTACTCTCAAAATGGCGTCAGCTGCAGGAGTTCGCCCTGCAATCGGTGCATCACTAATTCGATTCCTGTCTTTCATTTGAGATTAAATTTGATATATAGAAGGTATTATAAATAAATTGATTATTAAGAAACCAAAATATCACACCAGCATCCTATTCTTTGTAAAAACTGCGTTTGCAGCCTGGTTTACGGTTTTACATAATTGATATAAATATCAGCAATATTTGTAATCTTGGTCAATTAGTACCATTAATCTGAGGGTACTTAACTGCTGGTAATACAAATTTTTTTTAATGAATTTTACAAGATTTTCACAAGAAATTTCTGTGTTCTCTATATTTCTTCCATAAATATTACATGAAGTTTATGTAATTCCATTCATTTTCTGTGGCAGTATAATGCTGCAGATGCTACAGTCTGTAACTGTTGGTATTTCACAATTTTTCACCATATATTTTACAAAATTTCTTTTTACAGTGTAGTTCTGCACATAGATTACCTGCACAATAGTTGTGTGTGCATATATAGTCTCCAAGGCATGGCAATTTTATTTATGTAGCACAGTTCAGCAACAAAGCAATTTAAAGTGCTTTAAATGATATTAAAAAAAGAGGCGACAAATATATTTTCTTACGTCATCATCAAAATCCTGAAAAATCATCATCACAGCAAGACAGAAAAGACAAAAGACTAAAATTAATCCATGTTCCAGTTATTATTAATCAAACAGTTTTTAGCTGCACTATGTAACTTTAAAAAAAAATAATAATTTGTTGAAGCTGTCATTCTGACATGGCAGAGCGGTATGAGACGGATAATCTGTGAAAAACATCGATCTCCTCTGCCTTTTCTCAGTGCTAACTAGAAACAACCAATCAAAGTCTGGAGGCGGGTCTTAGGGCTGTCAATCACCCTTTCACCCTCCCCCTTGGTCGCTGCTACGCTGCAGCTAACATTAGCATTATGCATGCTAAAACTAGTTAGCATGACGGAGGATAAAAGGTTTTCCTGTAACGTTAAGTTGTTTCTTCACCATTAGCACACTGAGCAACGAGTACATGAGATTGATTGACAACGATAAGACCCGCCTCCTTGTTTGGATTGGTTGTTTTTGGTGGGGACGAATCGGCAGCTCTTTATTTCTTCAGATGGTCATAACAGCTCCAGGAGGAGCTCGATTTTTTCCACAGCTTATCTGTCTCATTAAACTGTCACGACATTGTGATAGTTTTAATTAATAAGTATAAAAAACAATAAAAAAAGCATATTCTTTATAAAAGTTACATTCCGCAGCTTTAAAGGAACGCTTCAGTTTTCTGGAAGCTGAGTGCTGCTTCTTCATGTTTGGTTCTGGTTCTGGGGATGCAGAGCAGAACCAGAACCAGAACCAGAAGACCTGAGTGGTCTGGAAGGTTGATACAACAACAGGTCGTTAATGTATTGTGGTGTTAAACCGTTCAACGATTTATAAACTAACAGAAGTATTTTAAGTTCATTCTCTGAGCTACAGTCAGGGAGCCAGTGGATTAGAGCATTTAACCTGGGTCGCCTGGTTTAGATGCAAAGTCTGTCGATTTGATACATGGAGCCTTTGATATGCATACAGCAGGTCAGCTACACGGTTATACATACAATTTATCATTATGAAATAACCCATTAAGTCCCAAACTGCTTTCGGAGTGATATTTCAGCTTGTAGTGATGGCAAAGTCGCAACTCAGGAAATCAAGGAATATGACCTGTTTTCACAACCAGAACATTTTTTTGATCCTTGCATCATAACTGTAACAGTAAACAAATGACGGAGCTCTGTTTTATTTAGTTGTTGTTATAAATTAACAGCTGAACTCCTCTACTGAGAGTGAGGACCATATAAGGATCAGATTTGGAAACACGAGCTACACACGATCAAAATGAAGGTCAGCGTTTTGCTGCTGGTGGCGTTCTGCGGCTTCACTTTGGCCCAGGAAGGCTCAGACCTGACCCTGTCAGCCATGAGAGAGAAGCTGACGGAGCTCGAACAGCAAGTCCTCGAGCTGAAGAAGAAAGGTAAATGTCTGGTGAGGAAACTGGCAAAGAGAACAAATAAAGCAATGTTTTATTTTATCTTATTTGTTTTTAATATTTATCCGCCTAGACTTGACCAAAGTGACGTTCAGCGCCGTAGTTGGAGAATCAGAAACCGTTGGACCTTTTGATACCGACACAACCTTAATCTACAAAACTGTTCTAACAAATGTGGGTAATTTCTACAACAAGGTTACGGGTAAGTAGAGCCGCACTCGCATTTTTATCATCCACTCTGCCATTACGGCTAAACTCCATGGATGTGCTTATTGTCAGTGTTACTGAACCAAAGTGTTTTGTGCAGGGATTTTCGCTGCACCTGTCGCAGGTATTTACTTCTTCAGCTTCTTCTATCATGACGAACAGGAACATAGAACAATGCTGAGTCTCTACAAGAATGACGAGGTAGTCGCCATGACCCACGATTTCCCATCGCACCCCAATGACCTCGCTGACAACGGAGGGAACGCCGTGTTCCTGGAGTTGCAGCAGGGGGACCAGGTCTATCTCAAACTGGTATCAAACTCAACTGTTTGGGGATCCAATTACCACACCACATTCAGTGGCAACTTGGTCTATCAAATGTAAGCAAAGAAACGCCAGAACACACAGAAGAATCTCAATCCTTCTGTTTTATGGATGTCGAATTTCCCAACATTTATTAAAAAGCCGAAATAAAATATTTTAGATCGACTGTAGCAACAAAAAAATGACAACTCAATGAGATTCACTGAGTGTCCTGCACTGGTAATAAAAGACGTGAAATAAGACTGTGTCGTTGTTTTTATTGTTTAAATTGTTATTGTCACAGAAAAACGATGAGCTGGCTTTTTAGAGGTCTAAACACGGAATTTGTCCAACTGTTACGATTTTTGTTCAAAGCAACAATAATTTTCACAACCAACTGAATGCCCAATTGAAGCGTATCAGTTTGACTTCAGTCCTCCGTTTTTAGTTTTTATTGATTTTTTTTATTTGTCTGGTGTAAATATTTTGATATTTAGTGTTTTCATAAACTATACATTTTAAGTAATAGAGATCGAGGCTTCAGAAAAGTAATGTACTTAATCAGTATAATGTGTTTCGCCTGGTGAACTGAGAAATGAACATGTCAGTAGTCAAATTTATTGAATATGACCGCCTGTCTCCTTAATAAATGTGCTCTGCTGCAAGTATGCATCAGTTTTATTGACGAGACAAAGAGGAAGCGGAAGAGGTTAAATCATACAAAGCTCTTCAAAAGATTCAAAAAGTAATCGAAGGAGATAACATTTCATATTTCATGTGCGGTAGATGCCAACTGCTGCACTTTTAGTTCATCAAATCAGATTCTAATGTGAGCTAAACCAAAACTCCAAAATTACAAAGTGTTTACAAGGGAGTTTTTCCACTAGGTGAAAAAACTCTAAACTCATATCAAAGGTAATGAAGGTCAATAAATATATGGTAAATAATCTTTTCAGTCACTGCTGGAGGCAATGAGACTTTTAAGTGCAATTTTCAGAGAGAGCAGGAGTTTCTTAAAGAGACAGAGGCCCAATTTCAAGGCTATAAATTACAAAGTCAAGCTATTTGACATACAACATTTTTGTAACTATATATGTGTCTGGAAAACATAACACTATAACACTGCCCCTTTAACTCTGGTGCTATGGTGAAATAACATGGCTTTGACCGTGTTTCAATCTGAACAAATGGGTATCATCATGTCAAGTTGTGTTAGAAACTTTATACACAAAGTGAATATTTGAAACTTGAAATAGAATATTGTATCATGGACTTTGATGGAATTAGAAAAGGCTGATGACACATTGTTTTACTTAAAAATGAAATGGTTAATGGTTCTGCTGAGCGCACAATGTCACCAGGAAAACTAAAACCGTAAGCTAAAACAGAACAATAAAAACTACAACGGTTCTGAGAAAACATGACTGACAAAAGAAATACATCATAGATTTTATTAGCTCTGATTAAAAAGCTGAGGAAACAATTGCAGCACAGCTCTGAAAGTGTTTTCTTTTTTTGTTTTGGGTTTTTTTTTTAACAAGGAACTCCTTGAAGTAGTCTTGAAAAAACTCCATGAAGGACAAAATGAGCACAACAGGTATTGAAATACAAGAAATAATGCACTTTCTTTCACAGCTAAAAAGGCAAACCAAACCAAAGACCACAAATAGGTGAATCAAAGGCTTGAGACCAATCAAAGACAAAGTACCGTAACAAGGACACATTAAGTTTCGGCGTTGCAGATTTCAGCTCTGCGGCTCGGTCTGTTGGTTTGGCTGCTGTCGAAGTGAACAGGAAGGCAGATGTTGTCGACTTTGTCACAAGCGACCGTCACGTATCGACGTACGTGTCTTAAATTAGTGACGATGCAACCTTGAAGAGTCTGACGGACTCTGAGATCGTACAGCTGAACTGAGCGGGTGCTGGTGCACAGATTGCCGTTCTGACGCTTCCCGTTGCCGTTGCAGATCCCCACAAAATGTTGTTGGTCTCTGCGGCTCACAAAGGACTGCCTGGGTCTGTCACAGAGATTTAAATTCCTCAAGTAGCTGAGGAGAAAGAAAAAACAATCACAATCTGGTGTTTGAAATTGATTGATTTGGAAGATCATCAGGTTAAATGTTAGCTCATTTAACCTGATGAATGTTCAGTGAATGTTAAACATTGAACAAAATGTTCGGAAATGTTTTACACTTTTAATGCCTCCATTTATTTAAACGGATAGGTGTTATAAATTACTCCCCTTTTTGCTGCTGCTAATTAATCAAACTGTTGACTAATTCACAAATCAGAGAAGTACTGACATACTGGTAGCAAGTGTGCAGCCAATACAGAATGCGTGTTAAAGCAGCTGTGTCCAATATAGTTTATGTTAAAAGACCTGATTTCTAATCAGCTTCATCCATCCATTTTCTTTACACCCTTGTCCCTTAGTGGGGTCGGGAGGGTTGCTGGTGCCGATCTCCAGCTAATGTTCTGGGACAGAGGCGGGGTCACCCTGGACAGGTCGCCAGTCTGTCGCAGGGCAACACAGAGACAGACAGGACAAACAACCACACACACACACACACTCACACCTAGGGACAGTTTTAGAGAAACCAATTAACCTGACAGTCATGTTTTTGGACTGTAGGAGGAAACATCAAAGCAAATAGACTTTACATTGTATGTACAGTAATTGATTCCCCATCTGAATGGTTGGATTTATTTCTGTATAACTCACTTTTCCCATCGAGTCTTTGAATTAGTGTCAAATGCAGCCTGTAGGACGTGTTTGCGAACAAATCTGTTGAATGCGTTGTTGGAAGCTGTCCTCTGACATGGAGAAAGGCCGAGGGCTGGATTCACACCAACAACCAGGCCAAGGACAGTAATCACAAGAACAGCGTTCATCTTCTCTGAAGTAAGAAAAAAATAAAATAAAATCAATTGATAAATTGGTAAAATAATACTAAAACTCTAAAATTACACATTTTTACATTTATGAACAAATCGTGGTTTATGGGGAAAATTTTCTGCCATAATCTAAGAGCGCACATTTTCAGTCTGAAAGCAGGACTTCGTGTCTTTCTTCTCAAAACCTATATTGCTCGTACTCAAAACTTCTCCACCTGCTCAGACTTACGCCAGAAGCGACCCAATTCAGATTTTTTTGACGTCGTAATGCGACCTGTATCCCATCTTTTCATGACAGTCTGAACAACACAGTTCGGATTATTTTCTAATGTGACCCAGGGCACTTGGGTATCCGATTTAAATGTGACTTAACGTCCAAGTCCGACATGAACGACACTGATACTCGACAAATGTCTATTGTCTATTCAATAACTGTGACGTTGTGGCGGATACAATATTTCACACCCGAATGTACGCTTTTATTGTGAAGGGGGGAAGGTAAGGTATGAAGACACCAATGGTTGTCCTTCATTCCATTTTTGGTTTTGGTAGGAAAACATTGAGAATAAATCAAGACTCAAATTACATTTTCGTCTTTTTCTGCTGACTTCCACATTGGTGACCAAAATAATCTTCTGGTCACTCAACATTTTCTCTGAATAAGCCTCCATATTCTTATCTACGTTCTGCTTAAATATTTCTGCTTGTTGTTTTAGAGCAGAAAAATCTCCTTCATATTTAATTTTCAGTTCCTGGTAAGAAATTGTTGCCTGATCCAGAGCACCTTGGAGATGTTGTATTAGGAAATAAAACCCTTCTGCCATTCTCTGACTCAGTCATTTTCTGCTCTGAGTGCATCAATAAGCTCAAGGCCTTTCTTTGCTCTTTCCAGATGAGCTTCTTTCTCACGAGTCATCTAATGATGACAACCTTCGACTTGATATCTCAGTGCAGAAACATCTGTTTCATACCTCCACTTTGGTTCTTGGTATGAAACCTTAAACTGCTCCAGCTCACTGTGCAGAAGTTTATTTGTTTCCAGCAGGCAGGACATTTTCTCTTGCAGATTGTCCTTCTCCGCTAAAGTTTTCAAGGAGATTTTGGTCCTGCTTGATTTTGTCTCCATGGACCAGCTGAAAGTCGGCTTCGGATTTGGATCGAAGCTCCTCCACTGCCAATAGTTCTTTCTTCATCTCTTTGATCTGGTTGATGTACATCTCCTTGAGTTTTTTCTGCCTCTTTAGCTCAATTTTTGTGTCCTCCAGTTCTCTTTGGGTGCAGGCCAGCTTTTGGTTCTCGTTCTCTTCATTTCCAAAACAGAGCCATGTCTTTGGATCTCTCTCTCTGGACATCAGTAGCAGGAGGTCTGTTCTCTGTCAAGGGTTGCTGATATTGTCCATCTTTCCAATCACACGGCTGGGGTCTCCTCCCACCGTTGAAGTGCTGTTGCCTTTGATACAACATGTTTTTACAAAACTCTTCAAATCTGTCTTTAACAATCTCACAACTCCGAAAGCGCTTTACGTACGACTGAGTAAGACTGTCGTGACACTGTGATAAAAATGACATAATACCTGTCATGAACATGAGTAAGTCCTCATGAATATTTGTGACTGTTGTCATAAAGCGTCATTCGGTAATCATGACACTTTTAATACAAAGTCGACGTTATTCAAAATGACTGTTATGACAACTTGACAACCAAGAAATCATGATCCGACATAAATTTGTTATAAAAGTATTACTGATTAAACTTTAGCTTTAATAACATGAAGCTACATCATTTTTAAAATCATCTATTGCTGCAGCAGAAGAGCCAAACCTCTACATCTATAAAACAAGGCCGAGGAGGAGTTTGCCCAGATGGTCTAGCTGAGATGTTGATGAGTCTCTTCATGTCCTTCATGTTAGTCACTGTGACCAGGTCAGTGTGTTTCTCTCTGCAGTACTGCTGAGCTTCAGTCCAGGTCTTATTCTCACTAATTTAGTGAAACTGATAGAGCTGACAGATGATGACTTAACACTGACCTGAAACATGAAACATGTTCCTGTGTTATCAATCAATCAATCAATCAATCAATCAATCAATCAATCAATCAATCAATCAATCAATCAATCAATCAATCAATCAATCACATTTATTTGCAGAGAACAAGGCAGTTCGAAGTGCTTTACAGCATAAAAACCCAATTAAAAGTCATAAAAAGAACACCGGACAGTCAACAATTGAGAAAACCTTTGAGAACTCAGAAACTTACATCACATTTTATCATTCAATTAGGCAAATTCCAACAACACACAACTTTTTGAATTTTGAAGAGTTTGCTAAGTTTCTTTGTGACAGAAGTAACAGTACTACACTGATGAGTGTGTGTAATGTACCAGAAACCAGAGAGTCTATTTGACTCTGGGAGAGCAGAGAGACAAAGTATTGAGCTGAAACTTACATCTAGTTCTTTTTCACTGAGTTGGTTGTTTTCTTGTCGACTGCTTCCAGTCAAATGACGATGTTTGGCCAACACAGGCGACTAAAGAAATGATCGATTTGAATATTTCAACATTTGAATATTTAAACCAGAGAAAAATCCCCTGTAACGTAGAAGTAAAAGAGAGGGAAGAGACTTATATGAAATCCATACTCTCAGAGCTCCTCATATTTGCATGAACCTGTTCTGTTTCCATGTTGAACCTTATTTGTTTCCAGTTTCGTCCACACTCAGCTCTCTGTCTCCATACATCCGGGTTCCAGCGTGAGACACGTATCACACATAGTGTGTCTTTTCTTTGGACTCTGTCACACAGCATGTCAAAGACACCAGACAGAGAGGTCAAGAGGTCAAGAGGTCACTTCGTCACGGCCAGGAACTTCAGCTTCACAGTCAGGTTAATGAAAATCATAAATGTTAGAAGGACTGTATTAGTGGATTTTATCATATATATATATATATATATATATATATATATATATATATATGATATATATATATATATATATATATATATATATATATATATATATATATATATATATATATATATATATATATATATATATATTAGCAGGTGTATGAATTAGATCTTTCACACACCTGCTAGGATCAGTTGATTATAAATTTATGAAAAATAAAAACATAAAAATACATCTACAAAGTATTAAGGGTTATTTAAATAGCTTGTAAATCATAATTGAAATGTCTTTCCCTTCCACTGTTGCCCTCTGCTTGACTAATTTCACTTTTTTTGTCATATGAGTCAATAGATAGATGGAACCTGAAAGCTTTTATGAAAACTTGACTGGGACTTGTCACTGTACACGAAAACATCATTTAATTTAGTCTATACATTGCCTTTGTTGGATTTTACAATAACTAATTCTTCATGTAAAGTGGGAAAAGGTATCTAAAATTTGTGTTTGGGGGACTTTAACAGTCCCTTACACCAGTTAGTTTTTGAGGTACATTTTGAAACTTTATTTTATGTTACTAAAACTTCAGTAAACCATATAACAAGTATGCTGACCATCTATAATACAGTAAGTTAAAACACACGTTCTACTTCGTGTTTAAACTCAAAACATTTGTTGGGTGTAACGAGGTGCTGCTCACCTTCTCTGTGAATGAATCTGTGCCGTCTTAAAGTGGAGTCCTCGTCCAGAAACGTGCAAATATTGCTTCTCCTTTCTAGTTCTGCTTGGGTGGAACCACACACATCGCAGTGAACCAATTTACAGAAGTTGCACTTATAGGAAACACTTTAAGACACGTCTTGTGTGTGTCACACACACACAAGACGTGATAAAAGAGTTGTTCAACTGGCTGTTGTGTATGTGGTGTTGGGAAACAATGTGGCAACAATGTGGCAACAAGCGTCAGTTGTGTGAGAAAACACAAGTTCCTCTACTGGCTGTTAAAGTTTGGGAAATATGTTACAAAGTATATTCAAGCTATTAATATAGGCAGGGCCGGCCCAAGCCTACATGGGGCCCTAAGCGAAATGTGGTTTTGGAGCCCTCTAGTTCTGCTAACAATGTGGACTGGCTGTAATCAGCAGCCCGATCATTAAATCATTCACACACCTGCATAGAGATGCAATAATTGTTGGCAGTGCTGTTTACATTATATACATGTATAACATAGGATACATTTATTGGCCAACTGACTTATTGACCAGTTGATTTCTGGGCGCCGATTTCCTTAATTTTGGGGGATTGTGATTTACACGTGAAGCCCATCTTATTCCCTAATCTTATCTTCCTCAGCAAAGGTTTATAAATCATCCTCTGTCCTTTTCTGCTCTACAGTAAGAGCTTTGACTGACCCACCAGGTCAGGTCTGAACATTTACAGTTAACAATATTCACTCCACTGTTGCCAACAGTGACTTTCTTGCGATATTTCAGACACAAATTTTTTTTATATCAGCCAAAATCAAAATGGGCAGGTCAGGCTTTTTAAAGATCGGTAACCAGGGATCGGCCAGAAACCTGCAATCGGTGCAGCCCTACACACATATTCAAGACATTCTTTGAATAAATAAATTTCTCTTAAGCGTAACTCCAATAGCTAAAAATTTAATTTACACCAGGTGAGTCTTTCTCCCCTGAGAATGTGGACCGGTACCGGTACTGGACTGATTCTGAGCCTTCAAATGATTTTAACAGAAGTTTCATAAAACTTAGAAAAATAATGTTTGTTTTAACCACAAAATGATTATGCTCAGCAGCAAGCAACATATCCCCAACTACAGCATAGAGCAGCTCATCGATGTAGCAGCTATGTAGCCTGACGTAAAAACATTTTGCTAGACAATGTCAAACATTGAGAAGTTTTAATTATCAAACGTTATCAAACACGGCGTTTTGAAGCCAAAAATACCTCAGAAATATACAGAGCCAAGCAGGAGAATCAAGTCATTTAAAGTTAAAACTCAGTTACACACAAACACAAAGACCCTAGCATAAATATTAGTTTATGCGGCATAATTGAATACTGTAAGCCTTTCTTACAGGTTGTTTGTCAGTTCTTTGTTTGTTTTTTTTAAATGTATGTACTTCTTGTTTTTTTGTGATTTATATTTATTAGACCTGAATAATAGTCAATGAAAGTTTCACTAAACAGATTAATTACATTATTTATTTAAATTAAAAAATCATCCAAAATATACCTTCTCTTTTATTATAACAATTTTACAGTTGAAGAAAAACTTACTTTTTTTGTTTTTGCTGAATTTGCATTTCTTTGAGCAATGAAGTTTTATTGTCACATCCACCATTATATCTGATCAACAGAAAGCCAAAACCCAACATGTTATCAACGAATGGGTGACCAAAATTGTAGGAAAAACAAGGAAAAAGTGAATTGAATAATATTCTGCAACATAGGCAATCAAAAAAAGTAACAAAGCAAAGCATTTTTAATTGATTTTAAAATACAAACAGTGCATTTATATTGTTTTCCCTTTTATCTACATCACAGTCATATTCCACAACCTTAAATAAGATTACAAGAAACAATTCCCAAGTATAGTCTTCATCTTTAAAAAAACAAAAATCAGATTAAGACATTCATACATTCATATTGTTTCAAGTATTCAAGTTAAGATGTTGCATATTTCTTAAGTTGCTGTTGAAATGTTTTTGGCAATAATGAAGTGTCAGTTTTGGAAAAAAACAAACAACAAAGGTCTGTTAAAATAAGTAGCCAGCTGTCCCTCTCATAGTTGGGTTTCTCAACGCAAAATGCCTCTTTGGTGTTCTGCTTTTTCTAAAGTTAGAGATTACAAGGGCATTAAACAAGATAATATCAGCTGGCTAATTAGCTTAGCTATCTGCTTAGGTAGCTAGTCTCACAAGACAAAAAGTGGGATTTTTGACTCTGTATTCTGACGCGAACGCAGCTCCTGAGCTGCGTTCGCAAACTGTCGACAGCAATCGACAGTCTACATTTTCACTGTCTCACAACTCACGAGAGTCAAAATCTGTCGAATGCGGAATCCCAGGAGGGGAGAGTGGAGGTGCGGGCGGGCGGGAGTTGTTAACGACTCTACTTAGCATACAAATAGCCTAGCATAATGCAAAGGCGCTTCAGCAGATCCACGTGGATTCTCAGTCATTGACTGAAAAACAATGACATCAGAGTTCATCATTGACGTGATTGGTTGGTTGATGTGCGCTTATGTCTTTATAAATAAACCCCGCCCCAATCATTAATATTTTTAATGCTGCATTTTAAAAAATCTATATAAAAAATAAATGCTGTATTAAAATATATTCATTTGATATTGCTTATATGCAACATGTTCATATATGAGGAACATAAATGAGGCACAGAAGTTTTTTTTCTTTATTTCATTTTTTTTTTTTTTACTGTTTGCACACAAAATAAGACATAAATGCTTGTCCATTTCTGGATTATCTGGCAGTGTTTTTTTGTAATATTTTTTGTAATATTCCTATTTCATCTGTAGTTTTTTTTATTTTTTATTTCCAACTTTAACTTTTACAAGGTGCTACTTCACCTTCCTCACCATTACTAACCGTTTTTGATGAGTGGACATATTTGAATCCAAGAAAATGGGTCTTGATTGTATCTTGGAGAGAAATGTTTAGTAGCCATCTACTAGTTGTGTAAGTTGTTTAGTAGGTGCTTTAAGCAACCAGAGAAAACTTAAGTCAGTCTGGCACTTTCAAAGGAATTCAATCTTACATTTCGCCTTATATAATAATTACAGAAGGGGAAATGTTGACTTGATGCCAGTAATCGACCTTCACCTAGTCTTTGTTGAACCTTGTTTGCCACAGTTGGGGGTTTTAAAATTGTTCCAGTCTGGTTTGACTACAGAGATGTTCGGTCAGTAATTACGTTCTTGTAGCCGTTTCCTGACATATAAAGATCAACACACATCTGCCTTACTTGAATTGCATGTTTCAAATTTTGAAGAGTGGCTGAGCCACTGAGCATAACATGATTTTTACAATCTGGTGAAACAGGATGTCATGGATATTTATTTGAAAAAATAGACTTGTAGATCAACTTTAAAAAAATAAAGAATATATTAAAATTGTTACCACATGTGTGACACCAGTGATTATTATGTGGTATTTTTCGAAAGGTTTTTATGGTGAGAATATCTACAACTCAAGATAATGGCATGCTTTTAGACAACAGATATAATCAGTGGATCAACATTTGTATCATTCATTTTCGGATGCGGACTGAAATAAGGTAAAATGTCGTCATTGAACAGACACTCGGTGAACGAGAACATGTGCGACTTGTTCATCACATCATAAAACGACACGACGCCTTCCTCATAGTCAACGAACACTCCGACTTTTTGGGGTTTCTCGCTCAGCGGGAGGCTTGTGGGGGGAACCGTCAGGGCTGCGTACTTCCTGTCTTTGAAATGCACGGCCACCCAATAACCGTTGTCTGTGTTGACCTTGAGCAGCCCTTTGCGGTTTGCGCTCCGCCGTGCCACACCTAGATCCCAGCCACTTTTGTTTTTCACCTCTACTTCCCAGTACGCCCTGCCGCGGTTCAGGCGATTGATCCCGAGGACGCTGCCAAAGGTGTCGAACCTCTCCGGATCGTCAGGAGCTTTTGGCTTCTCTCCTCCGTCTCTCACTCTCTTACCGTCGTTGGACAGGACGAGGCAATGGTGGGCCGTGGCTGAGTCCAGCTTTACATCCACTGTGGTCAGACAGAAAACAGTGGGAGAATTAAGGGTTTGACAAGAGTCACGATGTGTTTAAGAACCAAAATAAGACAAGGATGGGAGAAGCATGATGAAAAGATTGTAAAGGTAAAGGGGGGTCAAGAAACGACTAGATTGGCAACAAGAGCAATGGGAACAGACTGAGAAATAACAGAACATGCTTAGTACTTGAACGCTTTAAAGTTGAGCTGATTAGCTCAATGTGCCAAAGACGTGAAGGGAATATGACTGAAAAACTGATGGAGTCTGAATAATAGATACAGAACGAAGAAAACACACGTAGGGCAGGGAATGAGGCCTGAATTTGGTTTTCACTTTTCTCTGATTTTCTCTTCACCAAATCACGTGTAGCTTATGATATAGCCATTAAATTTCCACACTGGGTCAGGTTGCCTTAGATAATCTTTTTCTTCTTGTAAATGTGCATACTTCTGAAAAATTAGCACATTAGAAAAATGTGATTTAGCATCTTTCTAACTTTGAAAATGGCATATGTTGTGTCGTTGATAGATGGTGGATATCAACATGACTAAATTTAGTGCTTTAGGATTAGTTTCAGCTACTTCCCACGTTATCATAGGATGTTAGTGGAGCTAATGTATATGAATAGTGTTTCAGTGTTAGCACAGCTAACTTCTTGTCAGCAGTGCCCACCACTGAGCAAGCATTTTCATGAAAATTGCATTTGCTATGTTCGTCTTTGTTTGATGCTCAACAATAAATTTTTAATTGAGACAAGAGCAAAAACAGAAGAAATCCAAAAGTACATTATTGAAGCAGAGTATGTTACAATTTACATATACGTTTTGGGTATACACACCTGCGAAGGTTGTAATCCGTTTGAGCTCTGTGGAAAAGGAACAAAATGTGGGTAAAACAACAACAACAAAAAAGAAAAAACATATTGTGGGTTTATTCAGATCAGCTCTGTTTAGTGAGCTATAATGAAACCGAACTCCGGCAAATAAGTTTGGTTCACACCTCTCTAAGCAAATGTCCAGTTTGTTTAGAGAGGTGTGAATGTGTAATCAAACGCTGCTGCTAACCAAGAAAACAAAGTCTGACGTGGTTCCAATGCACATATGAGTGCTAAGCGGATGATAGCACAAGGCATTCTAGTTACAGCCAATAGAAACGCGGAAGTATCGTGCTAGTGGTTTTTTCCAAACAGCAAAAGAGAAATCCTACAACCACTAAAATCAGGTCCATTTTTGTTTGCATTTCGTGAAAAAGGAAATTGCGTCCAGTGTCTTCTTCAGAGGTTTTCATGTAATTTCCTTCAGTAGTTCTTGGAGCAGTGTGTAATTTAGCAGGTTTTTCAAAGGGTTCGATTGGTTTGACACAATGCGGTGTGAAAGAGAACCGCACCAGTTGGAAATGTAACAAATGCTGTTTTTACACCTGATACTCTGGTAGACTTGCTTGGACTGACGACCAAAATGGCGTCATTTTAGAAAAACAAAGATTTACCGAGGGAAGAGAGGTTTTCCAGACGCCACTGGATGTCTTTCATCATGGTAGATGTTGTTGCTTTCAGGGTACCAAAGGAGAAGGAAGTGTCGACTTTTAGATCTTTAATCTCCTTGGAGCCATCCAGGTTTGAAGGTGGAAAGGCCTGTGTGTTGCAAAGGAGGGAGTAAAGAAGGAGGAGAGTTAAAGAAACAGAAACTTTTTTTCTTGTTTTGCTAAAATTATATTTAAAAAAGGGCGTGAAGGTGGAGGGACCCCTCACCTGCAAGTCTTGGCTTCTGTCCAGTTTATCAATGGAGTCTCTGAGTCTATCAATTTCTCCTTGCAGCTTCTGCAGGAGATTCTGTTCGTCTCTTTTTACCTTTCGCCTCCTAAGAACAGAACACACAAGGCTTTTAGTTTGAGTAAAACTCCATTAACTCGCTGTCATTTCAAGTATGCACAACATTTAATCAAATCCCCATATCGTTAGTTTGTACGCATTTCAGTGGCAAAGGAAGACACGATGGCTTAGGAAAATAAAGCTCCAGCATCGTAGCATGTGTTGTTAGATATGTCCACTTACACGTCACAATGGGAAACTTTGTAAAGCATTTATAAGGATGTTTTAAAACTGTTACTGAGATCAACATGGCTGACCTCTTCTCGATTGGCTCGAGAGCTTTCTTCCGAGCGTCTTCCACAACTTTCATCACCTCTGAGAAGACGCTGTGTATCTGCATCCATTCATCATCCAAACTGCCCTGAAAACAGGGATGGGAATATCCAGTAGGTATATCTGATAAATCCAAAATCAGGACCAACATGGCGGCAGCGTCTGCAGCTCACCTTGCAGCTTTTCACGGCTGATCTGACTTCAGTCATCTTCTGCTCTCGGATGTGAATTTTCTGCTGTAACAGGACCTTCATCCTGTCTTGCTGTGCCTTGACAGAAGGTGAAAGTAGGATGTAGAAATTTATTAAGGGCTTAGTATGATAGAAACGGGGGAGATTCACAAAGCAGTGCAAACTACTCTACCATGTGAAATGGGTTTGCTCCTGCTTTACAAAGCAGTTTGCACTAAACACATTTGTGAAATTTTCTGCAGTCATTTCCTGCTAATTGTAACCAAAATGAGTACAAATATTCCTATTTCATCTACAATTTGCATGCTAAATATGAATTCCATCTTTTAAGTAAAATCTACAGTTTTAAGAAAAATATATTCTGGCACCTCTGGGCACCATGGACATGTTGTCTTATTTAGAGGGACTTGATGTATCTCATCGAGAGCTGATCTTACTGTGACCAAAATTGCTTTAAAATTCCAACTAAGTAAAATCTGGAAACGAAAGCTTGGGTCACAGATATCATAGTAAAAATGTTTTACCTGCAGCAGCCTTTCAGCTCCTCTTTCTGTCTTCTTTACAGTAACTGCATCCTTATGTGTGTTTGTTTCAATTTCTGAGTCTGAGTCTGCCTGTAGAAGGGAAAAAAGGCCAACATAAAACAATTAAAACAACATAAAACAATTTAAAATAAAAAATCTGATGTTTATTGATTATTGAAAGGACAGAATTACAGTAAAAAAAACAAAAAAACAATAGCCCATATTGTAAGTAAAAATTCAGAGGTTTACAGATGTGACCAGCTCTGTCGACCTTTACATCAACACACTTTATGAAAATCTAGAGGCGAAGTTTTAACTTTTACTTTCTAGAAGTGCACATTTTTTTCCGTCTTTCAGATGTAATGTAATGTCTGTCACATTTCTTATAATAATTTTCACTGTGTTTGTAAAACACTGCGTTTCCTTGATGGCTGCTGTGCCATTTTCTCTCTTGCTCTCGGTGAAGGTGGACGCTTTTTTCCTCTGCTCCCTCCCTGCCCTTGTCTGCCCTGCTTGCTCTGTTTTTGTCCTGTCTTTTTCTATATTTTTGGAGCCTTTCTTTGCACATCATCCAAATCTACAAATTATGGATCTGGTCAACTGATCTCTCGATGCAATTGATCAAATTTTCGAAGAGAAGTCTGGGCACAGGAGAGCCCTCTTGTCCTGCGGGGACACACCCGGCGGGATTCATCCTGGATTTATTCATGATAACAGGATCTCTGCTGTTTGGAGCTTGTGGATTCCTGGATTATCAGCAAATTTGTGACGGACTTGGCCGATCTAGCAAACACTCAGACTGTTGGTGTGGACACAGATGAGGACTCTAAAACTCACTAACGAGTTGGAATCGATCTTGGAGAAGCTGCTAGTTTCGGTTCAGTGGAACAACCAAACTAATTTGGATAATTGGGAACTGAGATGTATCGGAGAGACTTAAGGGAAGATTGAAATTTATAATTTTCCCAACCTAAGAGATTCTGTTTCTGAATTGGCTTTCCCATGTCGCCTTGGAAGGGCTCCATATTTCCAATCTCCTTGAAGATATGTAAACATAACGCTCTTTCCCACCTCACCCCCTCCTGTTTCCATGGAGCTGTGGAGCTGAACGCTCCCAAGGACGTTCCTCGATAACAACACCTCTATCGGACTTGCCAGGAGCCTCAGCCACCTGGTTTCATGGCCCTTTAACGTCACCACCTTCACTCATGTCTCTGTTTTGCCCATTGTTTTGTCTGAATGTTGCCATTTGCCCTAATGTGTCCTTTCCTCTTTTTTGTTTTAGTTTGTTAGAAACGGTGGAGTACTCACTATTTAACCCAGAAAATGATTATTTTAGTTTATCAGCAATATTAGAAATTGTGGAGTACGCACTATTTAGTTCAATATTATACAGCCCAGAAATGGAATCAGAATTAGAATTAGAATAACTATGAACTTAGAATCCAGAAATCCTTAACAGGAACATCACTGCTTAGTTTATATTACTTTTAACCCATAAAAGGATTTAGTTATCTTTCTTCTTTTTGTCTTTCCTATGATTTGTTATTTTTGTTTGTATTTCCTTTTAATTTAATAAAGCACTTTGAATTGCCTTGTTGCTGAAAATGTGCTATATAAATAAAATTGCCTTACCTTACCTTCTATTCACTCATATTATTCGGACACCTTAAATATAATCTGGTGCAAAAGTCCAGCTGTTCTGAGTTTCATGGGACCAAATAAAACACATTTTTCTATTTTTATTTGCAAAAAATGTCAGCAAACCTTCCGTCCTTTTTCTTCCCCTTCATTGTGGTCAGGATTGAGCTACAAATGGGTGAAGGACAGCACCATCTAGTGGTGGTAATACGGCGTAGATTTTGGGTCATTCTATATTAGGACCCAAAATAAGGGCCATTACCTCAGTAGGCTTAGGTTATTTTATGGTTAGAAGGCATCATGTCAAAGAAACAGCTTTAAAATTTGAATGCAAAGGTATTTTATGTTTTGATGGTTTTGTTGGTCATTATATTTTAGGAGAAGTACACCACATTCAGAATCATTATGACTTCAAACATTACTCTTAACTTCATAGGAAAGTTACTGTACCATAAGACAAGCAGAAGAAAAGTCAAGCCTTCTGCAGGCGTTGTCCGAGGATAGAAAACCATGACGGAAAGGTTGTGGAGTCTGAAAAACTACAAAGGACAAACATTACTCACACCAAATGTCGCTAAACATATTTAACATGGTGTTTATGAAACTTACTTGATGAGTCGGACTCTGTTAGCAGGATGCGTGATGATGGAGAGCTCATCAGATCTGTTGACAGTGATGATGCATCTGTCTCTGTCTGCTGAAAAAAAAGTATTCAGAATACATTTTTAAGGACACAGTTTCACCCAGAAAATCCAAAACACTTAAACTGAAAACTTCCTGTACCTGGGAGCCAAATGGAATTGTGGTAGTATTCAAGGTTGGAACCATTTGTTGAGAATCCTGCTCAGTTTTGACCACTGTAGGAGGAGAAAGACCGTTGGCCAGTATTAATTAAAGCAGCTTATTTCATTTTCCATCTGGTGACATTATGATCGTGCCAGTCCTCTACCTCGTTGGTTCATGTCCTGTGTTAGTTTTTGAGTGAGCCCATAATTCAGTTGGGTGGGGAGGTTTGGAGATATGAACAGTTTCTGTCAGAGAGAAGTAAAATATGTTTTAGCTTCTTAACTCCCACATTTACCAGTCAATGATTGGTTGAATTCATTCACATGTTTGTGTGTCAATAGTATCTGGATTTAATTATACCTCCTCCTTTACTGGAGTGTTCAGAATTGACCAGTTGTCCATTTGATAAGGTTGCTCCAACATGTTGCTCCGGAAGTTCTGGTTACTCTCTGGGATCCTTAGTCCTTTTGGTGTGCATCCCATCATCCCCTGGTGAGTTCTCAGTCCATGGTAAGTGGTTACTTTGGACCAGCCACAGTGGCAAACCTGCAGCTCCTCAAATCCTGAAGAGTCTTATCGAGACACAACAAAAATAATAATCTCTTTTAATAAACAAAGCGTTAGTTAATGAAAATCTTTTCAGCAAACAAATCAAGATTTTGCAAATTTCCTCAGACCTTGAGAAGATACAGCAGAAAATAACTTTTGGACGTGGACAATGATTAGTTGATTTGTTGACATGAAATGTTAAAAGTGTCCAGGACAGCACCCCCAAAATTTCTGACACACTTCAGGACCCGATGGAGACAGTTTGTTCCCCATTATCTAATAGCAAGCTAAGTACCGACTGTCCTGATTGACATCGTAGCTGTGTGCCAAATCTGTTTCTTTTGGTTGAGACACAATAAGATCAAAGGAATATGATGGATCATTTTATGTGCATGAAGTCTCGTCTCAAAACAGAGCAGTGGACTTTTGAGCCATGGGGATTTTCTTCACACGTTGCCTATCTAATTTTCTTTTACATTTTGGCAGGTCGAGTTAAGCTGTCATGTTCCAATAGAGTTCCATTCCCCTGACGAGGTACGCAATGATGGTTGATAATGTATTAGCAGTAGAAAACTATTGAAAATGATGACTCTGAAATGATAATCTGATTCTACACCTAACCAAAAGTCTGGCCTTGTTTCTTCGTTCTTCTTTAAGATCTAGAATACCAAAAACTGGGATGAGTTTTTCTTGGCGAAACAGACATATCTTTGATTTTTGCAAAACACAAAGTGTGTTAATTTTACTATAAACACAGATTAGTTGCAGTTAAACCCAAAATTATCCATATCCCAGCTCTAGGCATGTGGATTTAATATTTTCATTCAACCACAAATTTGTTTCTTAATGGACAGGAAATAAAAGTTAATAGAAATAGTAAAATAAAGTTTGGGTTTTGACAAATCGAAATATATTTACATGCTTTTCAAATAAAAATGAAATTCAATGTTAAAAATAATTTCCAACCTCAATAATCAATGAATAAATCTTTATTGACAATACAGCAGTCAAACCCTTTTTATAACTGCTGACAAGCGTTACTCCTGTGCTTTGACTATTTTAGTAAGTTCCAAAACTTTTATTTCAAAGCCCTCCAAGCCAAAACCCCAATCTTTTGCTGGGCTGTGGTTGTTACACTACAACATTTTAAAAAATATATATGTTCTTCTGAGGAACTATTGGTCTTCATTTAAAACTTCCAAAAATTACCACAATCAAGTACAAAAAGTGTGCCTGTGCAAGCTTAAGCAGATAAAATGATCATTGCTAAATTATGGAAATAGTAACAGATTATTGAACAAGTTGAACATGAAGAACTGTTTCAGCTCTAAAATAAAACGCTCACCAAACTTCATAGGAGTCTTGAAGATATCGACTGAAGTGATTAGTCTTGGTTGGATATAACTTCGTGGAAAGTAGCTAACTAGTTTGTTCTCCGGGATGTGCATTCCCTTCGGGGTGCATCCCATTTTCCCCTGGTGAGTTCTCAGGCCCTGGTAGGTGGTACATTTGGACCAGCCGCAGTGGCAAACCTGGAGACTCATGTCTGACAGGGTGTGATCTGAGGTCTAGCCTGAGTGAAACAGAAATAACATCAGTTCTTTTCAGTCACTTGTGAGACCAGCTGCACCGAACCATTATTTACCTTCTCTGTTGGGTCTGTGGATCGTCTTTCCTGAAGTTCCTGTTAAAGAACAATGAGTAAATATATTATTAAATATAATTTTCTTTAAAAGAGCATTTTATTATTTCAATTCATTCTTTTGTAACTGAATTATTTCATGGAACATTTAATTATTTGCATATTTCATAATTTCATAACATTTAATTATTTATTGATGTAATTAATTTTATGATGCACTTGACATTAATGGGAGATTAATAGGAGATTTACACATATGTATTTTAAGGTATATTTATTTAATTTTGCTTTTTGCTGCCTCTCACCCTCCATATAAAAACGCGTGATTTGTCTCCCTCTGGTGGTACTGATTGTGTTGTACAGCTCGGAGCCTTAGACTAAAACTTGTTGCAGATAGTGCTCATTTAAACACAAACTGTAAGAATAAAAAACTACTTTAAAGAAATACTAAAAGACAATGTATGAGTATACTAAACCTTATAAAGATCATTGAGGTGAAGTAGAGTGTAGAATCAGACAAATCTGTATCTTTTACTTTGTAGCACTTTGAAATTTGCTTATCAAATATAAATGAATTTATTTACATCTACAAATAATTCATTAATAGAATTTTGTATTATTATTATTATTATTATTATTATTATTATTATTATTATTATTATTATTATAAAGATACAAACTGAAATTTTTCGTATGTTGGGTAACCCGGATCACAACTTTACAAAACATTTCAAAGGAACACATGTAGAACATTTTCTCATGGCTAATATTTGAGCTTGCATAATGAACTGGATCATCATTATGAAAAGATAAACCGCTTTCAGCTGCTCCATGTTTATCAAGGGCCTGAACCACACAGGTGTTTGCATAGCCAGATAAATAAATAGGCCACCCAACTGCTGGATACATTTCACTGAACATGCCGGCTCTGTCCAGATGAGGGCGCTGATTCATTCACATTTTGCCACGGATGTTTTCATTTCATGTGGGCTGTCATTGGTGGCCCATTTCCTTCCAAAATCGTCGTGATACAGTTTATTATTTAACAGTAACAGGTGCATGCGTCTGCACGCCGCACTTTTCAGATTTTAGTGTGTGAAATGTTTTGAAAATGATGTACAATTTTCCTTCCACGGAGAGTCCTGCAAAGTTATAACTTGGGGGAATAAAAGAAACATTAAATAAACAGAGACTCGATAGCCGAAACGGTCAGTCCAGTTAACACGAAGCACATAATCACACCCTGGCTGGACTTTGAAACGGCCACAGAGATTTATTGTTTCTGTTTTCTGCATCTGATTTGTTTAAGTCGGAAAGCAGAAACTGTGCTACTGACGTTTCCCAAGCTGCAGACACGCCTCACTTGCTAAATTGGAGTTTTGTTTTCCACCTAAGAACAAAGACACATTTTACCCCGCTTCTTTTTTCTTCTTTTGCAGTCATATTTCTTTTCTTCCCTCTGAAAGCATGACAACACTGCTGAAACTTTTCCTTTACTACTACGCAGGATGTTATCATCATTTAAACATTTGCGATTTTTGTAGTTATTTTATTTTTACTCTTCGCTGCCTGGAAAGTATTCTTAAAGTTTGACCAGCATAATGCTAAACGACTAACTTACATTTTGTTCACTCTGACAGACTTCAGTGAAAGCCAGTTGGAAGTGCAGACACGTACCTGACGCTGCCTCACGTCGCTGCGCCTCCGTCTGATCTGATGGTCAGTCCTCCTCTCTCTGCCTCTCCTCTCCTGCTTTGACTGCTGAAAGCTTTCGGTTTCATTTCAGCCAAAAGAGAGCCGGAAATATCAGAAAGGTATAGGCAGCATCTGTTGTTTTTACAAGGCTGTTCGGATGTTGTTAAGGTTTTAGCCGCTTGACTAAATGCATTCCACATACTTTTGCTAAAAAAAAAAAGCGGTGCTGGTATTAATCACGATTTATCACTGCTTCAACTATGAACACTTTAACAAAATATTTGCCTCAAACCAAAAATGTCTGAAAATTCTCAGTTTTAGAGATTTTTATGTTCAGGAAGTGTTACATGGATTCATTTTGCTTACGTTCATTTAGGAACCTCTCATTTCATATGACAGTGAGGTGACAGTCGCCTTGACCTCATCGTGCATGTGAAATTTCCAGTTTGAGATTTTTGAAACTCAGAAAATGTCCAAAATCGATTTTTGGGGGACCATTTCTGACTTTTGAAACTCAGAAATGTCCATGTGTTTTTCTAGAATATTTCTGAGATAAATCTAAAAACGGCCTTGTTTTTTCTAAAAACATCGAGTTTTTTCTGCAGAACTTTACTCCAATTTTCTCTATCTTCAACAGCCCTAATAACATTGGCTGTTCTTCAGATGATCAATTAAACTACCGAAGATAACCTGAGGAATAAATACAAAATGTGGTTTTGAAACAATTTTTATTCAGACTGAAGGATACAGTGGTGTATTAAATTGTAATACACCACTGTATTACAATTTGTATTGTATTATTATAATAAAATTGTATTAAAAAGGGAGAAAAGGGTCACGGCCCCTTCTTGGGAAAAATGTTTTCAGTAATATCATATTTTTCAGGAGTTGCCACTGAAAGGATACAAAGAAGCCATTTAAACATTGAGCACAAATATATCTTCAAGCCCCTATGAGGTAAAAAGTAACTAAAGATACATCAACTACTAAAATAAAAACACTGGACAAGAGTTAGTTTTACAAACTTTAATATAAAACCTTTTTTATCTGTCATGTATAAGAACATACATGTGATCTTAAAGCCTTAAAAAGTGCAGCAACAGGAAGTCAGGTTATGTTTCTGGTAGAAAACACAATGGGAAAACTGCAAAGAAACAACGGGAAGCAAACAAGTAACATTTTTATAATGTGACAAAACATGGAGCAGCTCTAGGAACTGGAATACCTTTAGTAAGACATATAACCTTCAACACTGTGAGAAAAAAAGTTTTAACAGTCGAAATGTTCTAAACATTCATAGAAAGTAATGTTGTTCAGCATTCACCCTAATGTTCTGAAAGGCTTCTCCTTTGGTCAAAAACTAAAAAAAAAAAACTAAAAAAACTTTTGGTGCTTATTTCTTAAATAGTTTTAACAATCGCTAACTTCTTGTTTGAGTTAGGATGCTTTTTATTTTGGAGGGACAATTTCCTGTTTAACAGTTGGTGCAAAGACTCCAAAGACACATTGAGTTGTAAAGATTTTTAAATGTTTTAAACATTGTGTGACTTAAACTGTGCATTTTTTTTGATTGTGTGCAAAACTAAAGTTATTTGAAGTCGTAAACATTATTTTAATTTAAAATGGTAATTTCCAATATACTTAGAACAACAACCGTCTTCAGAAACGCAGTCGAACCTTAACAATGCCTACATGGATAATTATAAAACTGATAATGGTGCAGGTGACCATGATAATGTTGAAATCGCCATAGTAACTAATCCGCTACCACTCTTGTGAAACTGAATCGAGGCTTAATTGAGCCAGGACATTCAACTTCAACCATCTTCCTGGTTTTGTGAAGCAGCCCACTGATCATCAGTAAAACTCTTCTGTAACACCAAGTAAACAACTTGACCTAAGAATGAAAAAAAAAACAAACCACACCACTCCCACTCTGTATGGTTTCTCTTTCAAAGGAAATAGAAACCCAAGAACTCCGGCTGGTGCATGTTTGCACTGCAGAACGACAAATTACATAGAAAGCTGCTCTTGTTGTTGTTGGTTACCTAAGCATTCTTTTGGCGGTCTGATATGCCCAGACAATAACCCATCTGGTTCCTAGCAACTCCCTCTCTCAGTTGGAACAGGAAGCAGCTCAACCTGAGTGTCAGTGTTTTGGTTCAACTCCCAAAGTCAGATCATTCCTGCATGTGTGTACACGCTGACGCCTCTCAGCTCCTAATCTCTGTTGAGCCTCTGTATAAGTACCTAAAACCCACACAACCCATTTGTTTGCTTATTTTACTCAATTAAAAGCATCAGAAGTTGCATTAACTCCCATTCAAACCAGCAGGGGAGTTGGGAAGCTGTCAAATACCTACACAGCGATGATCTCTGCACTGTTTTCAATTAAACATTTGTTACAACGTGTCTGTGAACACATGCTGTACCTTGATCACAGAAAGCAGCTGAAACACTCTTCATTCAATTTTACGATGTTCAAAGGAGACTTTTAAATTTACGAGACAGAACATTTTTAGTAATCTTTGTCGGTATCCATTGAACAAGGACCACAGTAAAGTATGCTGTTAGCCAAACCATCAACAAGGAATATCAAAGCACAGTGTAAGCGTGCTAATGTTAGCTTAGCCTAGCACCACAATGCATTTTTTTTGTTGTTGTTTTTTGTTTTGAGTGTTGTCATATTTGTCAATTCTGAAATGAGTCAACCAGAAAGGGATGGTTGAGGTGTCGTAATAGTAGCCACCATGCTGCTTGATAGATATTTACCAGATTTCACTCCAGGGTTTCCCCCAGTGTATTATAAGCCTGGCGGCCCGCCATGTTTCACTAGCTAAATCCTAGATATTTATTTATATCTAGGAAAATAAAAATAAATTTTTTATTTTTTATTTTTTTTAAAGCCGGGCTGCTAGCATCTCTTTTGCTCTTAGCATTTCACTAGCAGAGCAGATTTATTCCTAAAGGATAGGTTTATAAAATATAGGTTTATAGTTTATGCATTTAAACCCGACAACGTGCGGTCTAACCACACAGCTGGCGCCTCTGCGCTTTGCCTCACCCGCTGCCGCTGCTTTACCTCAGTGGGATCGCGCGCGCCTCCTTTCACTCAAACTGGACACAGGCTGACGTGTATGGATATTTACATCAACTTACTGTGAGGAATTATGATCCTTTGGAGAAGTAAGACTTTAAAACCCGCCGCGTTGCTAAGCGTGGGGGGAAACCCTGCACTCCTTTTGCAAATTCAGTTTTATTTTCCTCTCTTTTCATCCACTCTATTATGAAACAAGAGCGAACGATACTTGATTGTTGTTTTTACCTTTCAAAAGATTTTTAGCTAATGCAAAACAATGCAAAACCAACCGCAGGCTGTTAGCATTGAGCAATCATCTATACAGAAACATGAAAAGAATGCTTTCATGTAGTTTTCTTGATGAGTCTTTTTACATTTGGATATGGATTTTTTTTTAATAATGATTTGATTCTTCTGTTCTTATCACTTTGTAAACATTTTTTTTAGGAATATAGTTTAATACATATGTTCTTTCTTTCTGGAAATGTAAACGTCTCCACCCCTTTAATTAGTCCTGGTGGGAGCCAATCCCTTAAAAGCCAGGTGGTTCAGATGACAGGGAGTTTCTCCCTCCTCTTGTTTGACTGCATGACATGCTGTAAAATGGACTGAGGTGTGTGAAGCTGGAGATAAAGAAGCAAGTTGAGTGCTCTAAAGCTGCTGGTTTCAGTCTGATCTTTGGTCGCAAACTAACACTCTTACTTGTAGCAGTCAAATTATTTTCCATTTTTACTAGAATAGAACCTGATTGTCTATTAAATGCTCAAGCTACTATAACAGTTTCTCTCCTTTCTCAAAGATTTCCATTCTGTCCAAAACTATGAGGTTGTTGTACCAAAAGTTAGCCTCTGTGTATACATTTTAAAAATAGTTGATATGGGATGCTTACTTGGAGAGATACTCTTGGAAATGCTTAATTCTCTACTTCAAAACTTTTTACAGTAATACTTGGAGACTTTTAATTTTGTTTCTCTCTTTTAGTTGGACAACTTCTCCCTACATGGTCTTAGTTGAAAACATCCGAGCCAGGTCCTTCACCTGAAACACATAAAGCAATAAGTCCTTCTGATGGCACCATAAACCTAGCAACACGCAGGATAGACGGAAAAATATGGCACCAGAGTCTAAAGTGCGGTTAGAGTAGGCTGAAGTGATGTCTCACCTTTGACCTAGTGGACAAACCTGCGACCTGAGACGATTCATCTGCTGTAGCCAAAAATCAGAAAGTCATCGTGATAGACCTGAGAGTAACAGCATTTTTGAAGATCTGGGATTATTTAGCAGAGGTTTACATACAGGGTCTGTGTTCCTGATGCATGGTGGGCTTTACTGCTGCAGTTTTCATTTCAGAAGGGGTACATGTTGAGTCTGGTAACTTCTGCTGGAAAACACAGATTAGACCAAATTAAGCCTCGGTATAAAACATTATTTATGTAACAAATAAAAAAAATCTTCCATTAAAAATGAAGTTACTGATAATCAGATGATCTGTATGGAACCACCATGTTTAAGATGAGCCCAATCAGAGGGCGAGTCTCTTCAGCAAACGAGTTGAATGTAGAAAAACGCAACACATGGTTTCTGTTTCAAGGAAACTAAACACTCCAGGAAGTGCATATTGTTTGACGACTTCCATGGAAACCAGTTTTTATTTTTTATAGCTCAACCTTTCCTGTTGTGGTTTTACACACCCAGACACCAGCTGGCCCAGTTGTTAACCAGCAGCTTCAACTGTTGCAACAAGAAGAGCTCAGGGCCTCAGGGTGTCGGCTCCACCAAGATAAGACTTCAATATTATAATATTCACTATTACATTTTTCAAAGCGGCACACGTGCTGAAAAACCATGTTTCTGTGACGCTGGACCTCTGCATGTGTGTACACACCTTGTCTTAACTCCGTAAAGGCCACTAATGCCACAAGACAATATTTTCATTAAAATGTTTCAACTCTGCATTAATATTCAGTGACCCTGAGTTAGAAGCCATTTTGGTATCTATGTAAAATGTTTAAAGGTTGGTATATTGTTTTATAATGTAATTATTCTTTAAACTTCTTCACAGCTTTCTCCCTGACCTGTCTGCTGGCTTATCTGTTCATAAACATCAGCTAATGCTAAAGCACTAATCAAACATTACTTCAGCTAATGCTAAAGCACTAATCAAACATTACTTCAGCTAATGCTAAAGCACTAATCAAACATTACTTCAGCTAATGCTAAAGCACTAATCAAACATTACTTCAGCTAATGCTAAAGTGCTAATCATGAACAGTATTTCCGCTAGTGATAAACCACTACACCAACACAGTATTTAGCGGAAGACAATGCTAACACGCTAAATACCAGTTCAAATTAAATATGCCAATGAAAGACTACAACTCATGAGCACTAATATCATTTTAAATTACAAGTTTGGTGAACATTTGATTTAAGATATATTTATGTTTATATCTCATTCTCTACTGTCTATCCTTTTATTTTTGTTCTCATATGTTTCTTGTTTAAATTTGACTGTAGAAATGAATTTAGGGAAGCTAAATGTGTTAAACGTTTTCAAAGTTGGCAAAAGTACTTTATCATAAAAAAATTGCTCAGCTATTAACACATTAGTTTTCTTTCTTCATATCTATAAGCATCTTAATTATTTGCAAAGTCAGTAATTTAAATGAGGAAGCTGATAAAGATTCACCTCTAGACCACAGAAGTTACAAATTGATATAAAAAATTTGCAAATTTTACACAGAAGCAAAGAAGTTAATGCATCTTACTATTAAATTTATAGACTGAGATCAGAAAATAAGAAAAATACAGGTACCTGTGCTCGTTGTACTCTGTCATCATTCTCCTTCTTCTGACCTATTGCATCCGTGGATGTGGCTTGTAAAAATCTTTGAGCCAACTGTTTTACCTGTAAGACATTGAACTTCTCAGTAGGTACAGCAACAACAAAAATGGAGTAAAAGGTACCAAATCTACCTACAATGCAGTAGCAAGTAGAAGCAGGAAAATCATTATTCAACTAAAAGAACAAAGTAACAAATCTCTCTCTCATCTGGTAGCGGATACAGCTTTAAATGAAGCACCTGTAATGGTCTGTGTTCTAGGCCACGTTTCTCCTTCGGCCCGGCCGCCGCTTCCTGCGTCGAAAACATCTGAGCCAGTTCCTTCACCTGGAATGCATTCCATGAAAAGAAAAATATCAACGTGGAAGTTTGTTTCCCTTTACAAGACACTCAGCAAGGAACCCGTCGTACCTTCATGTTGGTGGGAACGTCAGGCTTTGCTGCTTCACACACTGCAGAGAACAGAAAGAGGACGCTAGCTAACTTCAATTTCTAGAGCAATCAGAAATCATTCTGAGGAGAGATACTTACACGATGATGGATCCTCCTTCTGTGGCACTTCTGCTGCTGTTGGAGTTATGTCAGGTTTTACGCCTGTTGCACGCTGTGATAAATAAAATAAAACATTTATTGTGGTAAATTATTTTTGATATCAGACCTACAGGTGGGTATTACGTAGAGGACTTGAATCAGGGCTAATTGCCCCTTTAGGAGACACATTTGTAGCAAACTTTAACGTTCTGACTGATGTTTAAAGATGTTGCTTTAATATTCCCAAATAATGTTCTTTCATCATGATGTTATTTGTCTTGTGTAGTGCACCAGTTCCTCTAACATGAAGCTACCACATCGTACGTCAAAGTTGTATCGTAAAACAGTTTGAATTTTTTTAGCTATTATTCTAGAAGTTTTGATTTTCAAAAGACTTTCTTACTTTCATATTAAAACTTTTAGGCTACTATTTAAATATAAAATTGATCATATGTCATTTTGTAAAGAAAAAATTTATAGAATTAGATAACTGACATTATTATTATTGTTATTGCTTGTTTAGTTGAAAGATAATTGCTTACTTTGGAAAACATGTTCAGAAAACTTAGAATAGCAACGCACTGTTATGCATTCAGTCCTTAGACACCTTCATACCATGTAATCAGTTTTATACTATATAGCCACTTATCTTGTACTTGTGTATACTCTGGTTATCACACTGTCTCTCTTTATCTTTTTACAATGTGTAATGTGATATGCGTAACACTTACAGATGCCGTAGGATACCTGAAGTTCCCACGGAAATAATGCAGTACTATCTTATCGTGCGCAGTCATAAACATGACTAGGTACACGAAGAGCACAACTTTTGGCAGCCATGTTGGATTGAGTCCAAGTCAGGCATGTCCTAGTATCTTTTTTTAGGGCTCAGAATTGAACATTTTACTGACAACTGATAACTTATGAGCTCTAGTTTTATCAAGCACATTCCATCAAATCAACATTACGCAAACAGAAAAAAAAAAAAAGTGAAAATAAAGTTGATATTCAAAATTGGTACATGCCATTAAAATTAAAATCCCCCCCAAAGAGGCATTAATATGGATAATAACATAATGCCATAACTCATATAAGCTCACAGAAGCATGGTGTATTCACCTTCTCCTTCCTGTCTTCCACCTTTGGTTGGACTCTAGTTTCCCGAGCCGGCATGGCAGAATGTCTTTGAGTGAGAATCTTCACCTGAAAGATTCAATGCCGCCGAGTATAATTCATTACAAATGAGCACAAATGTTCAGCAAATGTGGTAAAAAACACAATCTTGCAACTGCGGCATTTCCATTAAATAATGGAATTAAAATCAGACATGAATAAGCTTATTCACACAATAAAGTTACATGAGCCGTATTCATAATTCAGCCATCAGAGGAGACGTCAGCATCTTATTCAGGCATTGTCGAGACAAGCCCCACTTACTTGGGAGAAGCTACGTATTCAGCGTTTTGGGGAAATTGTAGTCAGTGATTTTTACAGAAAGGAAGAGCTGTGGAGTCAACACTTTTGAATGATACACAATTTTTTGTGAACTGAGCGATGCTGAGAGAGGTCTGGTGGAGAAAAACATTTATCCTCTACCACTTCCTGTCATCTTCTTTGTCATTTCCACCAGTAGTAACATCTGGCTGTTGATTGTGTGATGTTTCCATTACAGTTGTGTGAAATACACTAATTTTGATGCAGTTGGAAAACGACCTGATCCCAGTGCAAAAACGTAGCGAAAAATGTGCATTCTTCATTTTTGGAATTTCAATTTTTGCCATTCTATAGTTAATGGACTCACAGCACTTACAGACCCAGACTCAAATGGTAAAGAAAAAACAAACAAACATACTACTCGTGGGTGTTCTGATGCGGGTTCCTCTTTCGTTCCTCCTGTGTTCTCCTGGGCTGCTGAGACGGAAAACATCCGCACCAGTTCTTTCACCTGAAATAAGTAGAACGGTGAGACCTGGAGTCGAGGAGACAACTTTAACACAAACCTAACAGATTTCCAGTGGAAAACTGTCCTATATTTTTACCAGGTGTAAAGCTCTGTACCTTCATTTCCCTGTTGGTTCTTTCCAAGTCATTAGTAATGTTTCGCCCACTCAGCTGCCTCACTTGAAATGAACGCAAGTTCCTTTTCGGTGGCACCACAGGGGGCGCTGCTCGGCTCACCTGAAAACATGTAGAGTAAGCCACTGAAAATAAATACTGTGACAACAAGTGGCATGGAAGTAATGGTAGGGATTTTGTGAATTAATTGAACTTTCGATTGAAAATGGATTGAAACTGGATCTGTTATCATATAAATCTGTAATTTTATTTTTGAGCAGTATGACCCACCCTTAGGTAGAAAAAAACAAAAATGGTTATGAAGGGTTGAAAAAGTGTAGAAAAAGTAAGACTTTGCTAAAGATTATTTCTCACCTGCTCAGAAGACGTTGCTTTTGTGTCTGGGGGGTTTCGTAATGAGTCGGGCGGAGCTGTGAAAGAGGAGAGTCACAATGAATTTTATTTTCTAAGCCGCTGACTTTGTTTTGATGCTGAATGCCTGATCACTTTCCACATACGTGAGTTTTTCTCCTCCACTGTTGAGCTGACTTTTGTTGTTTGTCTCACATTCTGCCACATACAAGATACACAGAAGATGTTAAATGTGGGAAAAACAGTGAAGAAGATGCACGAAAACTGTATATAGCAGAAAATCCAACCTACTTGACAACAGAGTGGAGGAGTGAGAATTTCTGCCATCTTATTGGGAGAATACATCTCCACTCATTTCACAGGTTTTTTATTCTATGTATTATGTAAGGTAACATTCAAAAACTTCGCATGACTTGATTTAATTTAAACATATTTGACTGCCAGCCCAGTTTAGTAGTTTGCAGTGAATTTATTTTACGATCTTCAACATTCTAATTGGGATTTTATGACTGACCAACACAAGGCACATTATTAAAAAAAAATAAAATCAAACTCTGACAAGTGTAGCATGTACTATAGAGGCAGAATACAACAACAGTATGTGCAATATTCATACCACAAGGATTTTTTTGGAGTGCAATAATTGCTGGTTAACATATTTCAAATGTTATGAACTATGATTTTACATGCTAATGTTATATTTAGCCAACTGGTTGATAAATCCTAACAATCACAGAGTGATGGAGGCACAGATGGTTTTAAAGTTTTCTACGTCTTTAGCCCTGATGTATCTACAGTGTTCCTTGGTGTTCATAATGCTGTTTGTTCATTACTCTTTTCTTTTAAAGCTATAAAGTATTTGAGATTTGAGCAGTTTTAACATGTAAAAAGTTCACTTTCCTCTTTGACTGTTGGTTTAGCAGGAAATTAATCTGTTGCATGAAAGCGAAGACACAGAGTGTTGACTTCTACAGGTAGAATGGGATTAGTAAAAAAAAATCCTAACTGTCCTTTGGAGTTTTGCAAACCTTATTGCACAGTAATCTAGCAAAGGTTGTTTAGTATGCTGATGATGTTACATCAATCATCAAATACTGAACCTGCACCAGTTCTTCTTTCTTGTCATCTTTCCTCATTTCTCCATCGGCGCTGGCTGAAGCTCCTTCAGCTTTCTCTGGTGTTCCAGTGAGTAAGAGTAAGCTCTTCCTCTTAGCTGGAACCGGAGGTCGAGTTGTTGAGGATTTGCGGACAGATTCATTTCTCTAAAAAAGAGACGGATCAATGCAGTTTCATTGCAAATGATTCAGTCATAAATCAGTATAAAAATATTGCTCAATTTCTCTTTCAGTCAAATGCGTTTTTTTCTTGTTTTTGGGAGGAGGAGAACGGGCGAGTGCAACCTCTTTTTTTTTTTTAATGATGTGATTTTTTTTTTTTTGAGGGGTTCTTGCTTCATTTTCTAAATTCCCAATCAGCTTCAATCTCCAGTCAACTTTACAATTATGCCATTATTCTGAATGAAATTAACACCATCCTAGACCAAAAAAGAAAATTCTAGACTGTAACTTGATGCCATCATCTTCAGAAAGCCACATTTTTTCACAGAATGCTTCACATAAATTATTGAAACTTGCCCGTTCAATCATGTTCTGGTATCTGGGTAATGTTGGGTTTTCTGTTGCTTTACTACACCCACTTATAAATCACTTGTCATGTAGATGTGTAACTACATCTGGTTAGTGAAAACCTGTGTATAATACAAAACTGAAAGAAGAGAAGAGACGAGTTGGTAAGGAGGTAATTGTTTACCTGCTCAGCAGCTGCTGTTTTGGTTTCCGTGGGTTTCTTGAGTGGGTGTTGTTGGGTTGGAAGACCTGGAAGAAAAAGAGTCAGGTAGTTAGTTTCAATTTCGTGACTCTTCGGTCCACTCTGCTGTTGTACAAATCATTTTATACATACGTGAGTGGTTCTTCTCCACAGATTCAACTTTTATTACTGAGTTGTTTGAGATCCTTGATGATTCATCCACAGTCTGACTCATAGATATGCACAATTAGATCATACAGACAGAGTTTGCAGTTGGACCTATTTGCTGATGGTTTTGGATGAAATTATTGTAACACACATAAAATTGAAAAAAAAAAAATGGTTTTACCTCGCGAGCAGAGTTCACCATTTTTTCATCTCTCCTCTTTTTATATTTTTCTAAGCAGTTTTGAATTTCTTTCAGCAGCTGAGACCTTGGCGCTTCTTGTCCCGATGATGGTAACAGTGAATCCTTCTCTCCGTCCGGGACTTGGAGAGAAGGCGTTGGTGTTCTTGGATGTTCGCTAAAAGATCTGTATCGATCCTCCGGTTGGACGGCTGGAACTTCGCCGAGCCAATGGTTCATCTAGAAGGTTGGAAATTATTTAAATGTTCACAAAAATATTCCCAATGTAAGAACAGTGCATTTTAGGCTTTTGCAAAATGTAAGAGAAATACAGGAAGAATTTGTCTTAGATATGTAAAAACCAAAAAAAAAGAGAAAAAAAATGTAACTGAAGAATTTGTATCAAAGTGGATAGCAAAATTTCCAGCTTTACTTGCAAATAAAGCGGGGACTCATCCCTCACATCCCAGATGCGGTTATCTGGGTATCTTGGAATACACACTTCCAGAGCTGCAAATAAAACGATGAAAGAAGAATTAGATTTTACTTTCAAGCTTAATTTTCCTTTTTATTCTCCGAAATCATGGAGCAGAATGCTCGAGGCGTACGTGACACGGGCTCCGCCTTGATTCTGGATGCTGCTGTTACATAGTTATCGCAGCTGACGGCGCTCCAGTACTCCTCATCAGTCTGGAGAAAGAAAACATACAAAATGTTTTTTTTTTAAATGTGTTACTGTAACAGTAATGACAACTTTTATCACCTCCGCCTTAACTTAAACTGTAAGTCATATGTGTTTTTTTTTTTTTTTGGCTAACAACAAACACTTTTCGGAAGTATTTTATGTGTCCACGCTCACTGAATCCTGTTAACTCACGATACGTGGTTTAAGACTTGCACAGTAGGGCAAACCCATTAAAAAGCCTGAAAATATAAGATAAGATAAGATAAGATAAGATATTCCTTTATTAATCCCGCAGTAGGGAAATTTACATTGTTACAGCAGTACAGAGGACAGAGCAGAACCAATATAAATATGTACGCATACGTGCGTTATAAATTCGGCGGGCTTGTCTGGTCAACACATTATTTTGTTTTTTTTGTTTTTTTGTCCCAGTACGCCACTGGGCAGTAACTCAGCACTCCAAACAATTTGAAGAATAAAGCACAAAACTTCATGGTATTGTTTAGTTGTAATTAGATACAATGCTGGTGGTGAAATAAATCAATAAATTAGCTGATACCCTTTTAAACAGAGAAGGCAGTTTGTTTAAAAGAGCACAAGCGTCCAGCTAATGTTTTATACTTAGCTTCAGCCACTAGCAGCTAGTAGCAACTAGAAGAGAAAAAGCTGCTTGTGTACGTTCCTGTTTTTGTACATAGTGGTGACAAAATCCCTTCAAAAAGCCTTACTTGTACAGTTGTAAGTTACAATCGTTCAGCTTTAAGGGTTTGTCTTGGTATAAATGTCCCTCTCTTACTTCAACTGCCTTCTGCTCACTTTTCATCACGTCTGAGACGTTGTATTTGACTCACAATTCAAAAAATAAAATCCTGGTGATTAAATAATAGTTAATAATAGGTTTATTTTCAACTTCCTATGACAATACTTTATTATAACCAAGATAATTAATAAAACCAGCAACTATTTCATCCCAGACAAATAAAAGTTAAGCACTCCTAAGCCAACAAGGTATTGGGTAAATAATCTTTTACTGTTTTGTTATTTTTTTTACCTCTGTGATCAATTGTCTTTAATAATTTAAGTGTCTTTGACAGCTAAATAATCAAAGCTTAGTGCTTCGTCTTTACCTTTAAAGGTGTGAAGCGTTCCTCCAACTGATGGCGGGACTTTGACCTTGTTGCTTTTTGAGAAGAGGCTACAGGAAATGCAGGAGTGACGAGGAAAAAGGAAACGCTGAGATTAAACAAGAATTTGGCTAATTGCTATGTGGGCCAAATTGGACCATGACATATACCTGACTTGTTCTCTTTTTTGACCTTTGCTGCTGAGGTGGGGTTACTGAAGTTTCTCATCCTTGGTATTTCTGGGGAATTCTGTCAACGGGAGAAGTTTAATTTAGGAGTTAGAGATTTTTCTCACTAAACTGACACTGTTGCTGTTTCAATCGTCATTTGTATACCTCCTCCTTCGTATTAGCTTTCTTTGAAACAGGAAGTTTTTTGTTATCTAGTTGTGGTTTCCAGTGGTCCCTCCAGGCACTCTGCTCTTCCTTGGGAATCCTCACCCCCTTCGGCGTGCAGCCCATCATTCCTTGGTGGGTCCTCAAGCCGTGATAAGTCGTCATTTTCTTCCAGCCGCAGTGGCACGTCTGGAGGCTCATGTCTGAATAATAATTTGAACTTTCTGTCCATGACATAATTTCAAGAGTCATTTATCAGTTTTTGAGTTACCCCTCTGTTCAAAAACAATCTTGAGACACAATTTGGACAGCCCACCGATTTTGACAGTGTTCCGGACTTCCAGCTTGTAACCCAAGTTAACGTTTGTCTGTCCTCCGAGGTTCCACGCGTACTGCTGCTGAGGTTCTGCGATCCTCACACCCCTCGGTGTGCAGCCCATTCTGCCCTGGTGGACCCTCAGACCGTGATAGGTCGTCACTTTGGTCCAACCACAGCAGTCGCAAACCTGAAGGCTCATTTCTGCAATCGGTCTTGAGGAGACATATTACGACAAAATTCCCATGCTGTTACTAATCGCCACAGCTTCAAACAAGAACAGATATGTTTTTGGCTTTTATTCATGACATTAATTAATCAGTCATGAGCACCTGTGTGTAATAATCCCAAGCCTCTGGTTGTGAAGTTGGATTACATCACAATTCTGTTACAAATATCACTTAATAACAAACCCTTTTCAATTTATCCAAAAAATAAAATACTTTGTGGATGCGATGTGTATTATACAAACATGAAAATTATATTGTTGAAAACAAGTTCTGAAGTCAAAATTTTATAACTTTTATTGTCAGCTTGTATGTTTACTAGCCTGGTTAAGCCTTCTCCTACGCTATTAGATTCATTCAGAGGGTCTGGGCTCTCAGCTATTGACAAACAATTTCTTCCTGGATGGATGGACCAATCGTTAACATTTACCCATGATGTATGTAATGCTCCAGTTGCTATGAAGTTTACCGGAAATTGTAATGTAATGTACGAAGAGACATTTGAGGAGCTGAGCGAGGCAGCTGTTAATGTTAATTCAATATTTGGAGACATGACCAACACAGAATGAGGGGTTAAATGGTAAATGGACTGAACTTATATAGCACTTTTCCAATCATTTTTGACCACTCAAAGCATTTTACACTAGAGTCACATTCACCCTCATACATTTATACACCGATACACAAATCGTTAGACAATTTGGGGCTAAGTGCCTTGCCCAAGGGCACATTGACACGTGACAGGAGGAAGCTGGAATCGAACCTACAACCTTCCGATCGCAAGATGACTACTCTACCCACAGTCGCCCAAGTTTCATTTACTTCCTCTGCTACCACTGCTAAAACTATGACAGGCAGGCTATAATTCTAAAACACTGCAGAAAATCAACATCATCATTCACTACTTGTCTTTCTGTTCGCTGATTGGCTCAGTAGAAAATCTACCAGAGAAATCCACTTCAATGGGAGAAAGTCCAGACAAAGCATTTAAGGGATGTGAGAATCTAGTGGCGTTGATTAGGAAGGAAATGGCCAGACTAAGAAAAGACAGGGATGGTCAAATATTGCCCTAAATTAATGTGGCTTCTTGAGTCCTTTGACAAACCTTTTTAACATTTATAATTGATGGCATTTCTGATAGTGCAATGTTTTATGTTCTAACAAAACAGATTGTAATATCAATTTGCCGATTGCCATAAAAATGATCACATTCATACAAAATAGATGAATTTGTATGAATAACTTGATATGTATATTCTAATGACATGATATATTGGTCAACTATATTGGACTAACATGAAAAGTATGAGCTGTGTATATACCACATCTATATTACCAAAGCAGGTGGCAACATAAAGAGAACTAAGTAAAAACCAATTGTGCTACCAGTAGTAAACACACATCATGATCCAGTGAGTTTGAAGTGAAAATAAAAAAAGAGGAAGAAGAAATTGTACAGCGTGCACCTGAGATCACCATAAGTGTTGCAGAAAAGGGAAATGAAGAACAAAGAAAAGCATAATGGCTGCCCAGTCCGAGGTAGTTGGATTTACAGAGCATCAATTCCTTTATAGGGCAATTTATAAATGTAAAGTTAATGATCCCATTATCTGCCTCTTCCCACATAAAAATTGCTTGTGAATTATTTGAGGAAAATTAAGTGAAAATCCCTTCAACGACCACATTTCTGTTGTACAAGTCTGCAAAGCAGAAACACTGACTTCCTGTACAAGTCCTCCTGATAGTCGATAACGGGTTCACGCTTTAATAAGCAAATATTTAAAAAATATAGATAATGCTGCGTATTAATCAACTTGGAGTAAAACACACACAGTCACACACACACCACACACACTCTACATACACACACACACACACACACACACGCACACACGCACGTACACACAAACGCAGTTAATGTTAAAATTGAACCGCAAGATAAAGTTCCAGTCAAGCTTGACTGATAACCTGCTGTCTGCATATGCTGGGTTCATTAAACAGCTTCAAAAATGACGCAATTTTCATAAATATTATAAAATTCTTACCTCAAACTTCCTCTCTTTGCTGTTTCCGCTCGAACAATAAAACGTTATTTCTTAACGTGACGCTGCCTAACGGCTTGTTGTGCTTTCAGTTTCGCTTCTGCCTAAACATTAAGATGAGCGAAACCCGCCATCCGTCCCCCATCTGTCTGGGCCACCAGAACCACATGATGAGACTTTCAAAGATACTGGGAAAACTCGTAAGCTTAAAACAAAAGTCAAAAGTCTTTTTCTTTTTTAAGAAACAAACTTTATTTGCGATTTTAGGCGATTTTACAAAACATATTAGGTTAAGATTATGTGTATTGAATAATAGGTGGTTACTTTTTTACCCACTGTTTTTAATTGACAGCCAAGATTATGCTAATATGTTGTAGCAAAAGTGTAAAGGCTAAAAAAAAATCCTCAAACAAAAACTAAATGTCCTTTTTACCCCCATCAAATGTTATCTTCAGATTTGTAAAATAATGGCCTAAATGATGTAGGCCATTATCTTAGGAAGATGACAATATGTAAAGATACAAAGATTATATATATATATATATATATATATATATATATATATATATATATATATATATATATATATATATATATATATATATATATATATAATTTTTTAAATAATTTAAAAAATTTCTGCATTATTTTTCTACAACATTACATCCACCCATTGTTGACTGAATACACTGCAAACAGTGATTAATGAAAAGTTATGGGGGAAATTAAGAAATTAGCATTATAAATTAAATTTTTGTTCTTTACTTCAATTTTACATTTCTACCAGTAAATGAGGGAAAAGTACTTGTGTTGAAGTGAAAGGTCATACATTGTTGCATTCAGGTCTTACCTTTGTTAAAAATGCCCATATTGATAATTCAGACTTGACCTGAGTTAATGTGATGTTACAGGAAGTTGTGAAGTGAAGAAGTTGAAGCTGAACTAAGAATTGAGTCCATTATCCATTTCTGAATGTTGACCGGTAGAAATAATCAAAGCTTCAGAGTTCATCTCACCCTGTTTATAGTGAGGGCTGAAATACGGGTAGATCTCATCTCTGAATGAACACTCAGTGAAAGAGTAAATATGGGACCGAGTTGTCGCATCATAAAAAGAGACCAAACCTTCCTTGTAGTCCACAAACACCCCCACCTTAATGGGTTTTCCTTCAAGGAAAAGACAGGTGGGTGGTGCTGTCATGGCGGCGTAGTTCTCCGCTTCATAATGTACCAGAACCCAGTAACCCTTATCTGGGCTCAGCGTCAGTTTCCCTTTACGGTCGGCGCTGCCTCTGGCTACGCCTAGATCCCATCCGGTCTTGTTGTTGACCTCCACCTCCCAGTAAGCCTTCTCAGAAGTCAAGCTGTTGAGTCCCAGGATGCTACCAAACACATCGAATCTCTTCGGTGAATCAGCCACTTCCTGGTTTTCTCCTCCATCTCGTACTTCCTTTCCATCAGGTGAAAGTACGAGACGTCGGTGTGCGGTCTCTGGGTCCAGCTTTATGTCCACTGTTGAAACATTACAAATAATTTCAGGATGTAAACCATAGCTTTATGGGAAACGTTAAGTTGGATATATAACACACCTGTGAACTTTTGGATTCTCTTCAGTTCTGTAAAGAAGAGGACAGGTTTTACTGAACAGTACTCTAACAATTTCCACTTTCACAAACAAAAAGACACCTCTTACCAGTGGTGACCAGCTTCTCCAGCTCTTGCTGAATATCTTTAATCATAGTTGTTGTGGTTCCTCTCACGGAACCAAATGCCAGTGAAGTGTCAAGTTTTACATCAGTCCAGTTTTTCATATCATCCTGGATGGAAATTGATGGATACCTCTGTAGAGAGTTGGAAGAAAACATACAAAGGAAACAGTCCAGATGAAAATGACTGTGTTGTCGACCACACTAACTCAAAAGCAAGGTTTCCAGACTAGACCTGTAGGAAATGGATGTGATCCTCAAGTGCAGATATGTTGTCCAGTTCAGCGATTGTTGTCTCAAGTCTGTTGATTTCAGCTTCCAATTCGTCTTTCAGCTCTTTTGCTTCTTTTTCTAGCGCATGCCTCCTGTCTTGTAGCGGTTTCACTACTTTTGCATTGGCTGCCTCCACGATGGCAATCACAGCAGTGAACACTGCCTCAATGTCCCACCACTCAAGCTGCTCCTGAAAATGAGTATAACCAGTCATGACTTTGCAATATGTGGTATTGACGACGAATACTCATTACAAAAGCCAATTCTACCTCGACTCGAAAACCCTGAAGATTCTAAAGATGCAGCAAAAAATAGTTTCAAGCAGTCAGAGCTTTGGATAGTAAGTCATAAATCTGAGTCCAAGTTGAACATTTGTGTCATTTCATACAAGGTGCTCTCAGGCTGAAACGCACATGGAGCAAACTGGTTTGTAGATTACCTAAGTATCACACCAGGTTTGTTTCTGTCACTGCGTTTCTATTCCAAATGCAGTGACATTCTGCTGAAGTTGAAAAAACACAATTTAACAACTGTGATGTTTCCATTGTGAGATGCACTTAAAATCACACATTAATGAGTTTGACGTGACGAATCATTAAAAAACATGCCACACCGTCATCCTCATACCACTTCCTGTTGTCATCTTCTTATTTTCTGCCTGTAGTAACATCCGGTTGTTGATCACATGACTTGTATGGTGCAAAAAAAGTGTTTCCATGACAGTTTGCACAATGCAAAAACACTTGTTTTTCTTAATTGGCGTATTTCACTTAAGAGAATTAATTCCAATTTGCACAATTTTAAAATCAATGGAAACACAACTAGTGGCTCTGTAATTGCATATTTTAATGAACTGGTGTGATTGGGTGTCTCATCTAGGATCACAAACGTTGGCCTGTTTTGAGGCACATGTACCTTGCAACTCTTCAGAGCCTTGTTGATCTCCACCATCTTTGTTTTTCTCATCATAACTCTTTGTTGTAATGTCGTCTTGGTCCACTCAAGTTCAGCCTACAGGTACAGAGAGAAAACATTTTCAAAGCTTAACATTTCCTTTCACTCAAGAAATGGTGATAGGCTTAACAGATAAGACCTTCTTCTTTTGGCATTCCTCTTCTGTCGAAACAACTTCCTCTTGACCTCCTTCGATACATCGAACACAGATGCACTTCTGCTGCTTCCTGCTGTACAGCTCAAGTGAGTGTCCATGAGTCAGGCAGGCCCTTGCATCTAAATTCTTCACTGGTTCCACCAGCTTGTGGCCCTTCAATCTTTTAGCTGAATAATGATTCTCCAAGTGGGGCGCACAATATGAGGTGAGACACACCAGGCAGGACTTCTCAGCCTTCAGCTTTGGTTCGGTGCAGATATCACAAGCAACTTCCCCAACCGTAGAATACTCAACGCTTTTTGTGCTCTTCATCTTTTGAGCTACATCTTCAGCAGAATATTGACATTAGGGATTTTCTCTCAATTCTTTGGGCAAGAAACGTGCAACGTTTAAACTGACCAGATGTAACGTTCTAGGGTCGTTCTCCAGGAATCACAAGTGTTGTGGTAGAGCCGTCCTTTAGAGGTGGACACCATGTCTGTTTAAAACAAGGTTGCATAGTTAAAATAAAGTCTGTTCATCTTTTGGAATCGAATAGAAAGTTGCATCAGAAAACAATTGTTTAATTGATAATTCACTGAGTTTTGGAGAATTGCATACTTCACCTGCATGCAATGTTGCAGCGTTTACTAGATTTCTGAATCCAACAAGCAATTACTAAAAGAGTTGCCTAAGTTCAAAAGTGAACATTAATACCTTGGCTTTTCTTTCCTTGCCACAAAATGTATTTTGAGAAATTAACAATAATAGGAGTACTCACACTTAAAGTATTAAGTTAAGGTTTCACTGTAATTCCTTTTACATTATCAAATCATTTGATTTGATCGTCTTTTCTGTGCAGGTTGAGTTGTTTATGTACATGTGAATTTTTATCAGACTTCTAAATTCACTTTTTAAATCCAAAACAGTCATTTCCTAAAAATAACAATTCTACGTATCTTAAACTAGAATCCTAAACCTCGTGACAGTTTAACCTCATGACAGCCCATCATGGTGATAAACCCGTTGTGTGAATTGCCCTTGATGGAGAGAGAACAACCATAGGGTTACTAGTTCATGATTGAAAATAATTGCCCAACTACTGACATGCTGCCTTGCACTGTAAAATCAACACTCGCTGCTAAAAATGTGGGACAGAGTATCAGTGTTAATCATATCCTTACAAGAAGCAAACACAACAGACTGATATGTACGTAAATACTGCAGATCCACAGACTTTTACCTTTTGGATGCAACTTTTGGACTTCCTTCCTTGGTGTGTGGGTCTCATTTCTGATCAAAAGTCCAGCCGGTGCCTTTTATTGAGAGAGCAAGGCCGGTACAAAAATAAATACTAAAATTATCTGTTTGCACGTGGTGGGGCGTGTTGCATGTTGAGCCACAGATAAGACTATGTGGGAGGAACTGATGGGCTCCAGAATGAGAGTTCATGTTTACTGAGTGTGTGCTGATTAATAGTGACACCAGTTTGACTTTAAAACTAGGTGTAAAGCTTCCTTTATCATGTTCAAGCCCAAAAAGAAGGTGAAACACCTATATTGACCAAAAAAGCATCATGGTTTCACTTTTTATTTCTCACTGAGTTATACAGCTTTATCACAGTGTTCAATCCAAGTTTGTCACTTTAATAACACTTTTTGTTTTTAAATACCTGAGTCATTCATTTTAAGTAGGTGTTGACAGCATTAAACATAATCAAAGTTTAAAAAAGGAATATCATGAGCATGGCTAAAGAAATGCTAGGCTAAAGATTTGAAATATTCCTTAAAATCATCATTTCTTTGAGATTGTTTACTTGTTCTGCTGGGTAATTAACTTCTTGCACTTATGTTTAAATTTTAATGGAAATAGCCATTAAAATCACAAAATAAGTGGGAAAAAATCTTTATGTGCTACGATTAGCACAGAAAGCTGAAAATAGCCATAGGCCTCTGCACCGTTGTAAAGTTTTTTTTTTTTTTAAACATATTTTATTTCATCCCAAACTGTGTCTTCATAAAACATTGGTCAGTTTGGATCAAATATTAGTTGTACTGCACACTGATCAGATCTGGATGTAAGACTTACACAACTGCTTTTCAAAGTGACTGACAATCACCTCTGACAATCACCTCAGCATACTGTTTCTGATTTCATTGCATTTTTAAACAGTGCTAGACAGCTTGGATATGTTACACCTGACCAATGACTGCACACATTTTTTTAAAAACCCCAAACATTTCTTCCTTATTTCCTGAGCAAATGTACTAATAAATGAGAATTCATATGACTCCTACTGATCTGGGTAAATGCACCTCAGACCACAGCCTAAAACATCAACTTTGTTTTCTTGCTTTTTGTAAGGTAAGCCACACTTAGAATATGACAGAGAATTGCCCGTGTTTCTAAAATTTAACAGAATTTGCAGGAATTCTGCTGTCAGCTGGACCTGTACTGCTGTGTGTTTCTTCTTTTTTATCTCTTTGAATTTTACTTCTGTTTGTTTGGCCTATCAGTCACTGCAGTAGTTTGTATCAGGGGCAAGACTTTGGGTAGAGTCTTGCTTATCTTCTTTAATAACAAAATAAAATAAAACATGAACATATTTCATCTGAAATGCATCTCATTAGTATCGATACATTTTAATATTTAAGTTTTGTTTATCATCAGACAGTAAAGAAACCAAAATTGAACAAAAAAACTAATTTCAAAAGGGAATCTGAAACTAAAGTATCGATCTTACCACACTAGTGTCGATCTGATTCCGATACTGACTTGGTATCGATATTATCGATATTTTGGGGCGAGCCGCCCACCTCTACTGTAAAAATACAAGGTTTAAATCAAACCGAAATGTAGGAAGTTGCTTTGAGTGATTTTACATTTATCAGCGATTACAATCTGTCATTTGAACCATATGACTTGCATATCACAACCAAGTTTCAGCAAATGTTATATAAAGCTGTACTGAATCTGTTAGTTTTATGAATTTTTATTTTGAATATTTTTCAGATTAAAAAAGCTTAGTTACAAAAAAACACAAGTACATCCAATTACTTCCAGTGGTTTAAATGCAAGAGCTAACAATGGTTTGTGTTGAGTAGGAAAGGATGAAAGTAGGCGTGGTTTAGCATAAGCTAGTTACCATCTGGCTAGTTAGCATGTGTGTCCTCATTTAAAAATAGTTTTACTAGCTTAGCCGGTTTTATTGAAAACTTGAAACACGTAAGTGGTTTTAAGTATAAAGGCAAACATTCATTGCTTAATTTGACAAAAACAAAAGTCCCCATAAATTGTGGCAATTTATCATGATTTTCCCCCAGGTGTTCTGCTGAACAAATCCAAGTTTTGAAATCACAAACATCCACTGGAATGGTTAAACATAAATGGAAGCCAAACACTTTCATTCTTCATCAGATTCACAGTAATTTCCAGTAGAAATAACCAGAGCCTCAGAGTTCATCTCTTCCTGTTTCACATGTGGGCTGAAATACGGGTGGAGCTCGTCTTTGAACGGACACTCAGTGAACGAGTAGATGTGAGACTTCGCTGTTACATCGTAAAAAGAGACCAAACCTTCCTCGTAGTCCACAAACACCCCGACCTTATCGGGTTTCCCTTCAAGGGAAACACGGGTGGGTGGTGCTGTCATGGCGGCGTAGTTCTCCGCTTCATAATGTACCAGAACCCAGTAACCCTTATCTGGACTCAGCGTCAGTTTCCCTTTACGGTCGGCGCTGCCTCTGGCTACACCTAGATCCCATCCGGTCTTGTTGTTGACCTCCACCTCCCAGTAAGCCTTCTCAGAAGTCAAGCTGTTCAGTCCCAGGACGCTACCCAACACGTCAAATCTCTTCGGTGAATCAGCGACTTCCTGGTTTTCTCCTCCATCTCGTACTTCCTTTCCATCAGGTGAAAGTACGAGGCATTGGTGTGCGGTGTCTGGGTCCAGCTTTACGTTCACTGTTGAGATCCAATGTTATGAGCTCAGGAGTTGCATTTCCATTACAAATGTGCACAAAAATTTAATATTTAAAACTGTAAAAACAAAAATTTAACTGTGGTTTTTCTATTAAATAAGAAACGCAATTATGAATAAGTTTCTTCACACAATAAGTCATTAAAAACTTCCTCCAATTATTTCCTGACATCTTCTTCACGGTTTTTGCCAGTGGCAACTTCTGGTCATTGATTTGACTTGTGTTATGCCATTGCAGTTTTCCAAAATAAGCAAATTTCACAAAACTGTTTTGAAATTACCATGTTTCCATTAAGTAAATTTATTTTCCAATTGTCAAATCATGCAACTATACAGTCAATGGAAACGCAGATATTGTTATTATTTCCGAGATACTTTTAGAGAAAAAAATCTCAAACATGTTATACATACCTGAAAACGTTGGAAGTCTTTTGATTTCTGCGAAGAGAAAATCAAGTTTTTCATCAATGCTAGCAATTTTTGTTCTTATTACTGTCCCATCATAAAGTCAACTCTTACCAACAGCATCCAGCTTCTCCAGCTCCTGCTGAATTTTTTTGACCATTGTTGTTGTAGTTTCTCTCATGGAGCCAAAAGACAGGGTGGTGTCAAGTTTAACATCAGTCCAGTCAGTCATGTCATCCTGATCTGACAGAGACGGGTATCTCTGAAAAGACACAATAAAAGACAGATTTTTAACATAAATCATTGTAATGACTTTGGAAACCAGTTTACAAGCTAAAGTGATTTTCCTCTGACCTGTAAGAAAAGTATGTGATCTTCAAGTGATGAGATGTCGTCTAGTTCTGAGATCGTTTTCTCAATTTTGTTGATTTCGTCTTCCAGCTTATCATTGAGGTTTTTTGCTTCTTTTTCCATCACCTCCCTTCTGTTCTCTAGTGGCTTGAGAGCTTTCTTCTGAGCCATCTCCACAATGGCAATCAGCGCTGTGAAAACCGCTTCGATATCCCACCACTCGTTTTCAATCAGGTCCTGGAAACGAGAAAAACGATTTTAAAAGCTGCTTTTAACTCACCTTTTTTCACTGTTATCTTCCAGTGCTTTTCTATGGCATTTGTTGCTTTTAGTAAATAATGTTCCAGCATTGCAATTTCTAAGTATCTGGGGTCTCATTCATAAAACGCTGCGTGGGATCAATAGCAAAATCTACGTATGCCCAATGATAAAAGTGGTTTTAACCAAAACATGGTTGAATGTGGGTGTGCAGAGGGCAGACCATGACAGAACCTTGTGTCCAAACACTGAGGATTCGTTGACTTTTTGAGCGAAATGAATAACTTTGGCCTTTATGAAAACCTCTGGGTTTGTCTACAAACCCTACTTTGTCTACATCTAATACAAAATTTGCCAAAATGTTTTATTTAGTATTTAGGCTAATGCTAAATCTCAGTATGTTCCATTCATAACATACTGAGAAAGTTTGGTTTTATCTTTTATCCTGAGCTCAATTCGAGTTTTAATTAAATGGCAGAAGAAATATGCAAGATCTGATTACGTTGACTTTTTATGATTTCTGTTTTCAGAAATCATAAAAAGCTGTTTTTACCAGCTAAAATGCCTCTTGTGGTAAACTTAACTAAATGTGACACAGTCTAAAATAAGGTAAATTCTGTCTGACATTTCAGCTGTGGAGAAAGTTAGTAGTAGATCCTTGATTGAAGAGTCTTGCTCCAACAAGCTCTAGATTTTTGGTAATTTTTTCTCAAACGGGTTTGACCTTGGTGCTGGTCCTTCAGTTTTAGTTGACAGACTCGTCTGATTGGATGATCTGTGCAGGATCAAACACGTTGGCTCCTCTACCTACCTTGCAATCCTTTAGAGCTTCTTTTATCTCATCCATCTTCATCTTTCTTATTTCAATTCTGTCTTCTAAGTCTTTCTTGTTGTTCTCAAGTTCAGTCTGTAAAATACAACAAGCAGGCATAAGTTAAACATTTCAACCTACATTTGCTACAACTTAGCTACTGTTCAACAGTAGCTTGTGTCTCTTAAACTTTCTTTAGCAAACAATGAAAGGTTTAAGTATAACGTTACTAAATAATGAATCAGGAAGTTTAGATCACCTTCTTCTTGAGCCATTCCTCTTCTGTGGAGACGACTTCATCCTGACCTCCTTCCATACATCGAACACAGATGCTCTTCTGCTTATTCCTGCTGTACAGCTCAAGCGGGCGTCCGTGGACTAGGCAGGCCCTTTCATCCAAGTTCTCCACTGGTTCCACCAGCTTGTGGCCCCTCAGCCTTGGAGTCGAATGGTTCTCCAAGTGGTCTGGGCAATACGAGGCGAGACACACAAGGCAGGACTTGGCCGCCTTCTGCTTCGGCTCCCTGCAGACGTCGCAGGTAACCTCCCCCGGCGCCCCAGAACTCCTGTTGCTAATCGTGTTTTTCATCTGCGTGGTGATGTCTCTTAGCACAATGTTAACGTCCGGAGGTTTGCTGAGATGTTTCTTGCAAAGCGGACACATGTCGTTCACCCGATATGGGGAGATGCTGAGCTCTAGGCACTTCCTGCAGAAAGAGTGACCACATGGCGTCGTGACCGGGTCGGTAAATATGTCCATGCAGATGGAGCAGGTTAGATTCTTCTCCAGCGTGGCGTCACTGGTTGGGACAGAGACGGCGGCCATGTCTGGTTAAAGAAAACATCTCAGTTAAATTAAAGCTTCCTAACATTTAAAATGTTTTTAAATTACACTTTTGTTTTTGCTCATGAAAAAATATCTCAGGAGAGATAGTTACAGAAAAGATTAGCTACTAAAGTTAGGAGGGACACAAGAGCAGTATGTTGGTGTAACAGTTTCTTAAATGAATTTGAGTGTTGTCTGGAACGGTGGTTCTCAAACCTTACACAAAATAAAAATGGTCTTGAAGTCTTGGTTAAGCATAAGATCATTTTTAACGAGTCGGTTAAAATCTGTTACAATGACAACACAGACTGCATCAACAACCAGTTTATTGGTCAACAGTGGTGGGCACACTTCAGCTAATGCACTAGCTTTTTTTCTTTATTTCTAAGACTTGCCACACACTCTCAAGGTTTAACTCTGGACTTTGACTAGACCATTTTAACACATTAGTATATTTGGATTTAACAATGTCATTGCATTTCTGGATGTGTGTTTAGAGTGGTAATAATAATACAGGAAAGGGAACTTCCAGTCCTGTTTTATGTGTTGCTGCTGAAGAAAATCATTCCCACAGTATCACACTGCCACCACCAAGTTCAGGGAAAGTTTTCTTCCAAGATGTTTCAGTGTCCTCAATAAAGCTCTGTGGAAAACTGGGTTAGGGTTAGAAAATGTATCGAAAATTAAATTTACAATGTGACAAAATGAAGAAAAATTCAACTGGTGTGTAAATCTAATTTTTCGTTTTATTCTATTCAGCAGTTTGATTAATAAACTGACTTGTCTTTAATGTTTACTAAGATTGAATTGGGATACATGCAGTTAGATTTGATTGAATTTTATTAACTGTATATGTCGGTAAACAAATTATACATCAACTGCATTTAATGTCTCCTTTGTTAAATGTTTCATTTTTAATCATTAATAATTACCAACATGCTGTATGGAAGGACTGTTTGTGTGTGAGCAGGTATGGAGGCCTGACTGTACATTTCTGTATACACACTATACAAACTGCATTGAATTTCTCCTTTATTAAAGCTTTCATATTTTTAAATCATTAATAATTACCAACATGCTGCATGAAAGCACTGAGCAGACGGCGGTCTGAAAAGCTGTGGAACTGTCAGTAAGTGTAAACAAATGAGGTTCAAAGGTCACTGATAGACAGACTGTGCTGTTGTGTAACTTTTTATGATATTTTGTGCACTTAGTTTGTGATGTATGCTCAACTGTCTGTCAGCACATAGAGGACATGTTGTTATGCACAGGTGTTACAATTCAGAAAATGAACTGTTCCTGGACTCTATTTTATATTTGGAATTCACAATTCATTTTTTTTTACTTTGTTTAGGAGACAAATTACTTAATTTTCAACAAATTGCAAAAAAGTATTACAATTTGCCATTACTTCCTACAAGCTGATGAAATTGACTGTGTAAACTAACACACTTCAAGCTCTCATGCATTATGGTTTTACAGTGACACACTTTAAAAGAGTGTTTGTCACTCCCATTGTTTGATCATAAGATTGAGTTACAAAAGCATGCAGAATTTTCTGCTTTAAATCAAAAGTTTATGATGAAAAATATTGCATTTAGAGCAGAAATTTACCTTCAGGTTGTGGAGCGCTCCCTCTGCTCACAGGTTCCTTTGCCTACTAACACCTAGTGAGTGTTTGTGTCCTTCCCTGTGGACTTCCTCTTTGTGTTAAGTTTCATTTCTGATCAGAAGTACACACAGGCACCTCCTTTATTCACAGGAGGGAGGCTGGCACGCAGCTGAGCAACCACATCATTTATTTGCATGTGGCGGGGGCGTGTTGGATGTTGTGCAACAGATCAAATCTCTTCATTTGCCCCGAGGTTTTTCACTGGAAGTTTTATGTTTTGAAGTCGTCTCTGTTGCTCAGTGTAAATGAAGCCTGTTTGACTGGAAAACCCAAAGAGTTCAGAGTGTTTGTAAAGTTTCATCTTTCATTTCTGTTCCAAAAGAGAAAAAGGGAGGGGAGAAAAGCTATTGTTTGAATGTTTTCTATGGGACCTCTTATTGTTTCAGTTATGTGTTGGTCTAATTTTTGAAAGAATAAAAAATACACACAAACGCATACCACAAATAAACACACTCCCAATATCTACATTGCTGGAAAACAGACAACTGATTGCAAAAATGTTACCATGTAAAGCTAACTGGAACTGTTCTATGTGGCCCCAAACTATGGTGACGTTCATTTACATACAGCAACGTTCAGCAGATCAGGTGAAAGTGACACACTGTAAAATCAGAGTGTTTGTCACTCCCATTGTTTGATTATAAGATCGAGTTATAAAAGCATGCAGAATTTTCTGCTTTAAATCAAAAGTTTATGATGAAAAATATTGCATTTAGAGCAGAAATTTACCTTCAGGTTCCTTTGCCTACTAACACCTAGTGAGTGTGTGTGTCCTTCTCTGTGGACTTCCTCCCTGTGTTAAGTTTAATTTCTGATCAAAAGTACAAACAGGTACCTCCTTTATGTAAAGGAAGGAGGCTGGTACGCAGCAACATAATTTATTTGCATATGGCTGGGCGTGTTGGCATTATTGCTGATTTTGACTGATATTTAATATATTTAAAGTGTTGAATTGAATAATACTAATAATTATAGGCTACTTAGAAGTAAAATTCTAAACTTATATTTCAGCTGAAGTGCGCCCTTGCGACCATTTGCGGTACTGGGAATAATTTTGTGTCTCCCCAACTGCAGTTCAAGAATGTCTCATGCAATTTGTCTCATGCAGATGGGCACTTTTTAAAAAAACAGGGTTTTTTTTCTTTCATCTTGAATGAAAAATTTCAGGTACAACACAACATGTTTTTTTATTTTTTTCAACCATGTTTTTATGTCACAAACTTTCAGAAAAGAATATACCAAGAATTAAAAACTCAGAAGTTTTATGAATGATAGTATAACCAAACTTCTTGTTGCTTTGTCTACCAAGATGACAAGTAAACAAAGGTATGAAATTGCAGCGAAGAAAATCAACATTCATGATGATTATACAGACAAATATCTGTCAAGCTGACAAACAACAGTATAGCAGAGTGAAAGATTGCATTTATAATAGTTCTTTCCTTGTTTCACTGACCCTTAAAGTCTCACCATGTCGTAAAACTAATTGCCAATTGGGGATAGTAAAGATACCCTGACTCTAGAGCAGTGGTTCTTAACCTTTTTTGAGGTACCGAACCCCCCGGTTTCATACGCGCATTCACCGAACCCTTCTGATTTAGACTACAGAATTTGGTAAAAACTGTGAGCTTTGCTGAAGTAATTAAAGACACAAGTTCAAATCCATGCTGAGAATGGAACTCCTTCAATCAGTGCTCCTCCGCAGCGCTGATTGGCTAAGCAATGTAACGTGATCCTCTGCAGCAAGTGATGGCAAAGCGGGGCATCATCACGACTTCATATAAGTGTCTTTACCTCCACGGCAGAGGCTCCGCCGAACCCCTGGGGTTTGATCGAACCCAGGTTAAGAACCACTGCTCTAGAGCCTAGATTGCAACCCTCATTCATCCATTCACACACAGACTCACACTAAGCATTTCAAACTAATTTCCTGGATTTAAATTGTTTCCAAATGACGACTCTCTCTTGTAAAATTACAGTTACTATAGATAAAAACACAATTTGTGCTAGCTTGTTTTTTAAGCTTTTTAAATGTACTTCTGTGATGCATCAAATCATTGAATACTCTTCATCTTCCACACAAAATTAGGTCTGAATACTCTGACTGAACAAATATGGAAGACCAACTGCTTCCATTCCTAATTAATTTTTGTATGGTTTATTTTTGAAATAATCAAAGGCTCAAAGTTGATCTCATTTTTCATGTGCAGACTGAAAAACGGATGAAGCTCGTCTTGGAATGAGCACTTGGAGAACGAGTAGATGTGAGACCGGGCCATCACATCGTAGAAGGACACAATGCCTTCCTCATAGTCCACAAACACCCCAACCTTCTTTGGTTGGTCTTTAAAAGACAGTGAAACAGGTGGAGCCGTCATGACTGCATATGTTGTAAATGGCTTGGGTACATCACTCTCTTCAAAATGTACCAGAACCCAGTAGCCATTATCTGGGTTTAAAGCTGGTCGTCCCCGGCGGTTAGCGCTGCCCCTGGCTACACCTAGATCCCACCCGTTTGTGCTGCCAACCTCCACCTCCCAGTAGGACTTCCCAGTTGCCAAGGTGTTGAGTCCCAGGACGCTGCCAAGCACATCATATCTCTTCGGAGAATCAGCCACTTCCTGGTTTTCTCCTTCGTCTCTCACTTTGCTGCGATCATCAGAGACAACCAGGCGCTGGTGTGCAGTATCTGGGTCCAGCCTCACATCCACTGGACACCCAAAGTTGGAGGAGAAGGAACAAGCATTTTTCAGAAACAGAACAACTGTTTTTGAGACAGAGTATGAGAGAAGAAAGTGAAATGTACCTTCAAACTTTGTGAATCTCGCAAGTTCTGTGAAGAGAACATTTGTTTTTGATCCATTCTATCCACAATTTGGGTTTCATCACTATAAAGTCAGGTCTTACCAATGGTGGCCAGCTTCTCCAGCTGCTGCTGAATATTTTCAATCATTGTTGTCGGGGTTTCTCTCATGGAGCCAAAAGACAGAGTGGTGTCAAGTTCAATGTACCTCCGGTCTTTCATAACATCCTGAACTGAAAGAGATGGGTACATCTGGAAAAACAGGTTAAAAAACAACAGAGTTAAACTAATGATCATAACATCTCTACACAATCAAGAAGAAATGATCATTTATATGCATTTTTTTGATGAGGATTTTGAAAACGGATGCAAGCTTTTAAGGTAAAGCTTGCATTTACCTCTGACCTGTAGGAACAGGATGTGATCTTCAAGTGCCGATATATCATCTAGCTTTGAGATTGTTGTCTCGAGTTTGTTGATTTCATCTTCCAACTCATCTTTGAGGTTTGTTGACTCCTTGTTTAATAACTGCAGCTTGTCTTCAAGTGGGTTTAGCGCCTCTGCCTTAGCTGCCTTCACAACGTCAAGCACAGCTGTGAACAGAGCGTCAATATCCCACCACTCTTTCCCAACATCATCCTAAAAAATGAAAAAAAATTATGCTTTAAAAATTTTACTTTTTTCCCAAAATGTACTTGTTTTTATGATGTTACACAAAAATTTGATTGAATATCTTTCTTGCGACACTGACACACTAAATGACTGAAGACTGGACGATGCCGAGTGCAGTCTGGATTTAATGGTATAATTAGGATACCGTTTTTAGATATTCCTTTTGTTGAGCAAATCTGCTCCAGCACATAGGCACCAATCTTCTCAATACGGTATGCTTGAAATTGTGGAGACAGGACACAGACTGTTCAGGCCCCTCTTAGATTGGGCCATGTTTAAGAAAGTTGAGTAGGAGAATTGAGTGTGGGTTGTGTCTCAAATTCTCTTTACCAATCCTATTGAAGCGTGAATGGTGTTTGAATCACCAAAACATACTGGGAATTTAACAACCCCAACAGCATGGCACTTGAGCTTTATTCTGATCCCCAGTTTGACCACACACTGTTGTAGGATAGCATCAGATCCGATACTTGTCACAGGCATTAAAACCACTACCAAGCAGATTCAAAAGGTGTTCAATGGAGTTATGTTCAGGACAAGAGGCAGGCCATTCCTTCATCCTGTCTCCCAAATTCTGAAGCTGAGCATTGATACTTGATGGCCAGTGGTTTAGGTTGTCTCCAATGCTTAGGGTTTTTCCAGGGAGGTGAATGCCACCCCACACCATCCAGCTATTTCAGACAAAAGTTGATTAGCATTGGAGAAGAAGATTTTTCAGGGTTTGCATGGTTGTAGCCCAAGTACTCAACTCTGCTGCTCAACATGTAGATGCATTTCGCTTATAGTCATCACACTATTTCAGTGGTTATAGATGGACTTTCCAACTGATTAACTGTAAAGAAGTTTTGTTACGTTGATTTATCAGGGTAAATGCTCAGCAGGCCTGAAACTTCAGAATTTGCCCAGGGGGTGTGCAATTTTTCTTTTTCCTTTTTTTCTGTGACAGCATCTCAGACTTCAACCAAGTGGTTACAGTTTGACTTCTTTTGTTATACTCGTACCTTACAACTCCTCAGAGCTTCATTGATCTCGTCAATCTTTGCTTTCCTTGTCATGATTCTCTCTTGTAACTGCGCTTTGGTGTTCTCGATTTGACCCTGTAGAAGACAAGAGCAAATCTTGCCAAACATCTTCTCCGTATTGCTTGAAAAATGTCCCTCTGTAACTTTGACAATGTCCCTCTGTAACTTTGACCTCAACTGTTGTTCACCTACACAATTTGTATTTGTTCAGCATATTGCATAAAACTTATACTCAACACTCATATGTCTTTAATTGAATCAAGAAGTTTATACCTTTTTCTCTTGCCATTCCTCTTCAGCAGAGACAACTTTCCCATGGTCTCCATCCAAACATCGAGCGCAAACGCATGTTTGTCGCTTCCTGCAGTAAAGCTCGAGCGGGCATCCATGAGTGGGGCAGGCCCTAGTGTCCAGGTTCTCCACAGGTTCCACCAGTTTGTGGCCTTTCAGCCTTTTAGCTGAATAATGGTTCTCCAAGTGGGTTGAACAAAATGAAGCCACACACACAAGGCAGGACTTTTCAGCCTTCTTCTTGGACACCGTGCAGGCATCACAGGGCACCTCGCCGGCGGCCCCAGTAAACGTCTGGTTCAGTGTGTTTTTCACCTCTTGGACAATGTCTCTCAGGACATTATTCACCTTAGGAGCTTTCCTCAGATGCTTTTTGCAAAGAGGACAAGCATAGTCAACTTGAAATGAGGCGATGCTGAGCTCCAAGCACCTCATGCAGAAGGAGTGACCACAAGATGTGGTCACAGGATCGGTAAATGTTTCCATGCAGATGGGGCATTTTAGGTGTCTTTCCAGAAAGCAGTCATCTTTGACGGATTTGGCCGTGGCGGTCATGTCTGCCAAAATACACCGAAACAAGATTACGCAGTTAGAAAATGTTGGATTTCTACTTTTGGAATGTTGCAAACAGTAACATAGAGTGGGACCATTAATAATGACTTTGAAGCACTTTCATACAAAGTGATGAACAGTTACAAGGAAATAAGACAAAAATAGACCAGCACAAATTAAAAACAGATAAAATACCAAGAAAGTAAGGCAGAAAGTAGAGTTTAAAACTATGACAGGCTTAAACAAGTAGATTTTTAAGCTAGCTTCCCTGCCTGATGTCCCGAGGCACAGAAATGGGGCACGAAAGGAGAAGGCATGCTAGCCAACAGTTTTTCTTCTCACTTGAGGGATTTTTAAAAGACTAGTGCCTTGTGATCTGAGAGCAAACGGTCAGAGAGATAAGATAAGATCTTGAAGTCTACTCGAGCCAACAAGGCAGCCAATGAAAGGATGTGCGCATATGTTTTGGTTTTAGTCAGAACACCAGCAGCTGCATTCAGAACTGTCTGCAACCCTCTAAAATGTTTTTTTGTAACTCAGAGTAAAGAGCATTGCAATAATCAGTAATGATCAGTCAAGGTAGAGTATGTATTACACTTGCATTGGCTGATGTCTTTCATACTAACAATTATATTAGAAGTATTTTGCCATCATTCAATGGTTAGAAAATCTGGTTTGTGAAGGTTGGCCAATAATAATCTTGATATATTGACTAATTTTGAGGTAGGTTATGCAATATTTACAAAATGTTTAAGGTGTTCTACCACAGATTTACCAGCATGGCCAACATGTGGCTGGGTGTATATACATATCTATCTATCTATCTATCTATCTATCTATCTATCTATCTATCTATCTATCTATCTATCTATCTATCTATCTATCTATCTATCTATCTATCTATCTATCTATCTATCTATCTATATATATATATATATATATATATATATATATATATATATATATATATATAAATCCATGACTGCTGGAGAGCTCCCAAGGTGACTCTAATGGATAGGAGGATGTTTCAAGTATCTAACAGCTCTTTTTAAATTTGGTTTGTAAATGTAAGAAACAATGGAATGTAAATGAGTAATATTGCAATTTAGGTAAAATGGAAAAATCTGTATGCGGTTCAAGTACGCAACATCGAATTAAAAATAAGAATAAATATGTAATTGATAATGAATTGGAAATAACTGGTTATTTAAAGACCTCTTTATCTTATTTCAAAAAAGAGGCCCACAGGACTGCGCATCAAAGTTACTTCATAATGTTTTGTTGTATCTAAAACACTGATTAAACAAAGCACTGCTTGTTGTGAAACAAAATATCATATAGGTCAGTTTCAAAATGTTTTTAAGATATCTTTGTGGGAAAATTCTTTTCTGCCATGTACTTAATGTGCTGACTGAAATAAAGTGCCAGTGGTTTTCTGTGGCTTTTTAGTTGGATTTTGAAAAAAAAAAAAAAAAAAAAAAAGTTATATTCCATTATTTCACCCAAATCAACTAGATGAGTAGCTGATTTGCAAGCAGTGGTGACACATACGTTTATCTCTACCTTATCTACATTGTATCAATTCCTGTTGAGATAACTTTCCTTCACTTTCTTAAAAAGAAAAAAAACAAATCTCTTCCACCCAATTATTGAGAAAACAGTACCCTTTCACCTTTCTGGGATTTTGCAATTTTTTCCAGGGAGGGAAAATGTTGCTAGATCCTTGTTATGGTGTTTAGCAGTAAAACATTTCTGTTTTTTTATTTATTTTTACTTATTTATTTTGTTTAAAGATTCCAAAGGTAAACTGTGTGGTCCCTGAGTGTGGTGGTTTGGCTAGTTGTCTTGTTGAGAGTCTGAACAAAAAGGAAGTAGTCAAAAAAGCTGATTTTTATGCTACAACTCTCTTGATTCTTTGTGAAACAGAAGAGAATTTCATTTTGAACTACATGCCCTGAGCGTGAAAAGATTAACAATATACAAGTCTCAAATAAGATAAACCACACTCCTAAATGTTCCAAAAACAAGTGTTAGAAAAGATTAAACACAAGAACTTTACAAAAGCAGAAGTAGAAGACCTAGAGCAGAGGTTTACCTTCAGGTTGCTGAGCCGCTCCCGTTAGCAGTGTCCGCCCTGTTCCCTTCTGACTTCCTACTGGTGCTAAGTTTCATTTCTATATAATAGATCAATTCAGACACCTCCTTCATTTAGAAACGGAAAGCAGGTGTACAACTGAGTCATCGTCTTTTATTTACATGTTGCTGGGTGTTGCCTGGTGGTAGGTAGTAACGTTTACAGTTACTATGAAGCCCATTCCGCAGAAAACCAAAGAGTTCATGAGGGCTGTACAGTTTTGGTTGTGGAAAGTGACACATTAACCACTAAGGACTAAAAGCATACCGATCTTTTGATTGAGAGATTATTTGGAGAGCACAATTTATGCGTAAATATATGACTAAATAGAAAAAACTGAATTTGTTTTTTAGTGCAACTCTGAAGAGTAATATTTTCCTTAGGGAAATATTTCATTGTTTAAAGAGGAATAAAGGAGATTTGTATACTATGAAATAGCTTTTTTCAGGGGGGGGAGGGGTTACACAACAAAGTCCAAAAAGAATCCACAACTTTTTGACAACTTTTGTCAAGAAGAGATAACTCTACCACTAAACTAGATAAGATGACTTGCTAGTGTTGGTAAGAGAAAACCCAAAACATGCACCGAAAGTCAGTATATAATCACTTTGCAAAGGGAAGAACGACTCCAGTATACGTTATTGAGCAGCATCTAAATATAGAGTTCCTGGTTATAAAATATTTGTGTATGTTCTGGCAATCTCACACACATCATACCCATTATAGAATATTATTTTAGCTCAGTTATGATGTGCTGAGCCTGTTGAGATTATTGTAATACAAAATATGTTTTTTGCATTCCTTGTTCATGTGTTTATACTTCTGTCATGTTCAAATTAAATAAATAAAATAACTAATGAAGGCCTTCTGCAGAAGTCTGGTCAGAGTGTGAAGGTGTGCATAGAAATTACAAGAGGAGACAGATTTCTGAGAGCTCATATGTTTATATAACAAAATATATATTTTTATTATGTCACAATTTTATTGCTTTGGTCCACAGATGTCGAGCATCTTGTCGTTCCACTCATGAACAGGAGTGTAGGAATCGCTGTGGAGAAACAAAAAGATCCATTAACTCAAACAACCGTTTAGATTTTTTTCCTTTTCAGTGGGTTGACTTGTGGCGACATGTCAGACCTGCAGAAAGTGGAGGTTGTCTTCGGTCTGTAAGAGCTGCTCCAGCTTCGCGTTCCTCTCCTGCAGCCTGCTGATCTCCTCTTCCAGCTGTTTGATCAGCTTCCTGGTTTGTGCCCAAAGTTCTGCTGGAAGTTCTCCTCCATGGAGGCCTGCGGTCCGCTCCGCGTCCTCAGCCACACTCAGCTTCTCTTGAATCTCTTGCTGTAGCTTCATTCGTCTGCGCTTCAGTTTAGTCTGCGGAGAGAACGACGATTTTATCAAAGACGATGCCGTTTTTCTGAAGTTACAGTTTGCTATTATAATAGGATGCATGTGTTTTCCTGCTGTTTTTGCCCTCTGTTCAGCTAAATAAAACTCTTTTAGAGCCACAATTCTTGTAAAAACATTTGTGAAAAGACAACTTCAACATTTGTAATGTGTCTACTTTAGAAATGCTGTGGTCAACTTTTAAAAATCCCACCATTTTTTTGTTTTTAGGTTTAAAAACAAAACATTTTACAAAAAGGAGTTCTGATACATTTTCTTTTCTTTCAATGGAATGGTGATGTCTGTGGGAAATGATGTTCACAACAACAAAAATTCCCACTTAGATTTCAACATAAAGAGAAAATAATATTATGGATACTTATTCTGATGTGGAAATTTAATATAATATCTCATGCAAAAGAACCCTAAAAACCAGCTAAAGCCTGGATTTTTTTCTATATTCTAAAAAAAAATAGTTGCTTGTGCACAAATATTTTAAAATTATCAAGAACATCTGTGGTAGAACCAAAGAGCCATTTGCAATAGACCAATTAGACTTGTTAAAAGTTGAATTGGTTCTTCAATATATCATAAAAAAATATGCACAGAAAGCCACAAAACTCACATAACAAAAAATATTGCTGACATATTTAAACACTCCAACTTTAAAAAATAAAAAATTACATTTGTCAGGCTTGCTTTATAAACTTAAGTTAACCAAATAAATGTATTCGTTTGATTACCTGTAACATTTTTTTTAAAAAGTTGGATCACCCGTTTTGTTTTTTGTTTTTTTTGTGTGTGTGTTTTTTGTGTGTGTGTTTTTTGTGTGTGTGTGTTTTTCAATTTATGCTGCTTGACGGTTAAATAGCTTAGAAAATCTTCTGGTTGGCCAACATGATGCTAAACCTTCAGGAGGTGCTAGTTATCTCAGTTTAATGCGTTTAGTTCAATTTTTCAGGTGAAAAAAAAATAGTTCAAACTTTGTTAAATTTCACAAAAAATTTGTTAGAAAATCCATTTTTGTTCCAACAAAAACAAAAATCCCTCTTTACCTTGTTCTTAGCAGCTTCCTTGTTGATAGAAACAACATGGTGGCCTCTGTGCTCCGTCTTGGCACAGGTGGCGCAAATGCAGGTTCGGTCACTCCGGCAGAACTTTTCCAACTTTCTCCCATGTAGCCGACACACAGAGTCCTCCAGGTTCTTCGCCACACTGACCAGCAGATGGCGTCCGAGGTCCTCCCTCTGATAATGTGGCTCCAGATGAGCGGAGCAGTACGAGGCCAGGCACACCAGGCAGGACCGGACCGCGGCCCGACGAGCCGGACAGACGTCACACGGGACCTCTCCCGCTTTGAGCGGTTTGGCTTCGCTTTCAGTTCGCTCAGTCTTCAGCTGCGGCCGTTTGGGGAAGACCGCCATGCAGAGGGGGCACTGGCAGCTCTCGCTGATCCTCCAATACTCTCCTATGCACTCCAGGCAGAAGCTGTGTCCGCAGGGGAGGGATGCTGGGCTGGTGAACTCATCCAGGCAGATGCAGCAGTCAGCAGGTGCTGACATCAGGTTCGGGCTCAGCATGCAACCTGTACGAAACGGATTCACATTTAACTGGATGTTGGGTACAGTTTGTAGGAGTGGAGTCAAGTTTTTTGTGTAGCACATTTCAGCAACAAGGCATTTCAAAGTGCTTTAAACCATAAAAACTCCATACAGCAGGGGTGTCCAAAGTGGGTCCTCGAGGGCCGGCATCCTGTATGTTTTAGTTCTCTCCCTGGTTTAACACACCTGCATCAAATGATGGCTCATTAGAAGACCTAAGGAGAACATTGACTTGCTGAGGAGGTTGTTACTACCACCAAGGAGAGAAATAAAACATGCAGGATGCCGGCCCTCGAGGACCGACTTTGGGCACCCCTGCCATACAGTAACGAATTATGAAATGAGTAATAAACGTTACATTTTGTCAAATACCATCATCAAGCAATGTTACATAAAGTATCTTGGTCAATATTGCTTTTAGTACTAATCAAAAGAAACTCTAAACAGGTGGGTTTCAAGCCTTGATTTAAAGGAACTCAGTGTTTTGGCTGTTTTGTTGTTTTCCAGAAGTTTGTTCTAGATTTGTGATGCATACAAGCTGAATGCTGCAGAGGAGACCAGAACCAGAAGACCTGAGATTTCTGGAAGGTTTACACAACAACAAATGTTGCGTGTCTTGGTTTTGACTCAGCTGTTAAGTAATCATACCGTTTACAAGTCAGAATTGTTTTCCTGTTTGTCGGTTGCTTGTAAATCCATCAAGCTGGGGAATTAATTGTTTAGTTTTATTCATATGTCTACAGTGGACGAAAATGGATACCCTGACCTGCATTGATGCGAGATGAGTGATTGATGATGCGGCGTCAATAAAAGTTTGTTCAAAAGTCAACATAATGCTAAGGTGTCTGACAAATTTTAAACCTCAAATCTTTTGGGCCTCCCCTGGAAATTGGGGTTCTGGGATACTGCCCATGTATGTCCTTTCTAAAGTCTGTAAAAGATTATACCTTTTACGGTTCAATTGGTTTTCTGGTTTGCCAGTTGCAAATTGATCAAATCCATCTGCCTGTACAATCCTGCATTGCCAAGACGATATGGAAAAACAAAAACAATCCAGAAACCTAATCATTATCCGACTCTTTGTGTTTACCTTTCTGTTTATTTCCCATCAACTCATGTCATCAGAATCAAAGAAAACTTAAGAGACCGGAAACATGCAGTCAAACTTCATTTTCTGAATTAACCTTCAAATGAGTTATTAAAAAGCCATCAGCAGCAAAGGGCTGACCTTTGGCAAAGTTGAGTCATGTGATCCGTTTTACTGCAGTTTGTCGTTTGTGTCGCCGTTTTGGCTCAAAGGTAATTCGGTTCAACCCAACTGATTAACAAAGAGACAAATGCTACCTCAACACACTTTAAACGACAAACAGGACCATAAATATTGAGGAATTTAATTCCAACAGAATTAAACAGAATAAAGTATTGAAGATATTCAGTTACATAAATCCCAGTTTTATTCTAATTTACCCACTGTAATCAAGTTGAGTCCTAATAATGCAGGTGTACTTGTGTATTTTGGCACAAGTATCAGTTCTCATGCCAGTACTATTAATCCCTGACTGTGATAGGTCAGAGCATTAATGACATTAAAAATGTGACTCATCATTCAGTAAATCAGAAATGAAAAGGCTGTCATAATAATAATAATAAATCAAGATGAGATGCTGATTGTCTTGCTTGCTGCCATTTATTTAGAGCAAAATCTATTTTCTGGCCATAGATTTAGAAATCAGAAGTGAAAATGAAACATACCCACTGAAAAGTCACTAAAAACACAAAACCTGTCATAACAGCGTATATAATTACTTACCTCTGACAATATAATTACTTACCTCTGAAAGAAATCTAAAAAAATAATAATTTAAAAGTACATACCCTTCTTTAAAAAGTATTGCCAACTTGTCCTTTGTGAAGCTTTAGCAGAGTTAAGTTTGCTTCTTATCTGCTGTATTCTTGTTTTGTTGTTCCTGTATAGATATAGGCGCACCTCTGTGCGGGAAAAGAGAGGGCGGGGTTTTAGAACTGTAATTTCCTGGATGCTCTTAAACTCATATTCCCGTCCATAAAACTGCTCTTCACAAGCCGGCCTCGAGAGGTCTTCTAGATTTATATGTTGTTTGTTTTGTTTTTTTACTTTTTTCGTCGTCTTCTTCTTTTTTTCCCCCCTTTTTTATTTATTTATTTATTTATTTATTTATTTATTTATTTATTTATTTATTTATTTATTTATTTTGTTAACCTCTGAAATATGAGGAACAGACAGGATCCGTCCGGCCCCGCAGCAGTGGGAGGAGGACTACTCTGTGCCTGAAGCGTTACGGTGGAAAAATGACTACGTCTTTAAGTAAAATCTATGCATGTTGTGATTGGTTCCTGTGGATGAGATGAGCTACACGTGCCGCCGGCGGGAGATAAACAGACTTGGTCATCACGTAACAGCGACGTCACAATCATCAGGGAATTGCGACATCTGGGGGAAATGTCTCGGCGTCATCACAGAGCCTGAGAAGCAAAGTCATGTCGAAAACGTTCTAGATGTATGGCAAGACAATTTATTATTTAATACGTACTCGCCAATGGGAAAGAAACAAACTCTGTGCTTGTTGATGTTGTGGTGGCGAGAGTCTTTACTCTGAGTCTCCAACTTCTCCCGTTCTCCTCCCACGTCTGCCCCCGGGACACTTTACTGTTCCGTTGCCCATTTTGAAGATTATTCCTGAAATAGCAACAATTCCTTCAATATTAGCATGCCTAAATATGACTTCAGTAAATTTGGGACCACTAAAACTAAGAATTTCCCCTCCTTTGTCTCAAGGAATCTAAAATCTGATCAATCAAAAGTAGAAGTAAAAATCTGAAAATACAATATTCATTAATGTACTTATGAAAACATTATTTTCACTGCTAAAAGAGGATTTTTGAATTTTTTTATTATCAGGGTCACTTTATGAGAATATTCTTCATAGTCTACAAGTACCACTTTTTTTTTTTTACTTTTTCCATTTACCAAAATTGGAGATAAATTGGTTATTTTGTTCGCTAAAGCTCTAGCTAGCAAGGATCATTTTTAGTAGATGTTGTGGTAAGGAATGATTTGGCTAGTAAATACAAGGTTGGATAAAATAAAAACCACATCAATGCTTCAGTGTATCCGTCTTGTCATATTTGGCGGCTTTTGAGGAGGACCCAAATACCAGCAGGAGAGGTAGGCGCGTGGTGGCACTAGAATTTAACTATGAATTGATAAACTTACAGAACTCAGGGAAACCACACAGGAATCAGGCTGACAGCAGCAGTATAACAGTAGACTGCAGCAGTGATTAAGTGAAAGAAAGTGAGTACAATTAACAGAGCGCAGAGCAGGTGAGGGAATACGTAAGGGAGGACGTACTAAAGAAATGTGCTTAAACAAAAAGGGGAAAAAAAATGAACAGTAAGGGCTACAGAGAAATACACAAAGCCAAGATGAATGTGGGAAAACTAATACTGAACAGGAAAAGACTCAAGCCCTGTACACATAAAGTCAGGTCTTTATCAAAACAAATATCTCCACCACATTGTTAAAAAACATCAACAACAACAAAAACAACATACTATACATGGGATTTGTTTGAGAAAAGTTCTTACCCACATAAACCCACACATATCCGACCCTGAACGCTGTTTTAAATATGCCAAACCCAGTGGGGCAGTGTAGAGCAAAGCTAAAACACCATACAATACCACTTCCTGTTAGGAAGCATGGCGCCAGAAGGTATTTAATTTGTGTGGATTAGTATGGACAGACAGAGAAGTTGAGCTACTTTTACATGAGTATTAGAATACAAAGTTGATGAAATACAAGACGAAGTCGTTTAGGAATCCTGTCAAAGTAAGTATGTGTATGTATTGGCGCATAATTTGTCGCAGACTGTGATGCGTGGAACACCAATTTTTTTGTTTTCCCTTCTTGATACTCAAACACAAAAATTGAGTTTTCTCAAATCTCCACTTTGATGGGAGTTTTCATAAATATTTTTCTTATAAAATGAAGTTTTATATGAATAAAAAATGACAAAATGAAAATATTGTAAACGTTTTCCCAGAGTAATAAAGATAAAATGAGTTAAAACCACAAAACTGTAGTCTCTCTAAACTGACTTTTCTTTTGCTTATAAATTGTTTGATAAAAGGTGTTTTCACAGCACACACTGTTCAAGACCTTCGACCTCATCTGGAAATCACATTTGGACATTTGACCTTAAAGTTTGAGAATCATTGAATTCCACACCAACATAACTGACATAAGTCAGTAGACCAGCTTTTAAGTCTTTATAGAAGCATCTTATTAACAAAAAAGAAGCACTTTTATCTCTGTACGTTTCTTATCAAGAGTGTTATAAACATAATTGATATTCAGTGACATGTTTTACCTGTATGTAATGTTTTAGATCAGAGCTGTACAGAAATGATAATCTCAATACCAGTCAATAATAAATGACTACTTGGAATCAATATTTAATAGGATATAATTTGGCCAGATAAATTTTCTCTACTGCCCCCTAATGTCCAAACGAGTTGTATGTCCTTTCATAGCTTGGGGGGGGGGGGGGGGTCATAATGCAATGATACACAAAGAAAAGTGTCCTGAAACTGATGACTAATGGCGCTGAAATCAAATATTTTCCAAAAATTGTGAAGCCCTACTTTAGATAAACATATCTTACAAGGAATAAATCATAATTTCATTAGAGTTCACCTAACATTGTAGGAGGACCCAAGCAGAATAAAAAAAAAAATAATGTACCGTTTTCTTCCCAGCAGGGTGTAGGCTTGATGCTATGTTCACAAGAATCAAACAGAGAAAAGGCTATTAGTTGATCTATTTACAATTTGTGCATAAAATGTTTTCCCAGTTTACAGAAAGGCAGAAAAAGATAATTGGTGCAGATTTACATTTTAGGACATTTGTCAACATGTTTGAACTCTACCTTTACTCGTCTGATGGAGCCGCTGAAAAGTCAATGCAACAGCTGAAGTTACATCATTGTAGGACGAAAAGAAAATGGACTAGAAGGTTAATTTAACAGCAGGAATGACGAAGATATTTTGGCTTTCAGCGATCTAGTTTCACCTTATGATAGCCTTTAGCTGGATCATGAAAGACTGAATGAGGACAAGTAGGGATTAGTAACTAACGCCTCAGATTTCTTTGATTTGCTCCACAGGTAGAAGTAAGGGAAAACCTTCCCTGTGAAGCTTTCTCCTACATAAGAGTGAATGTGGAATCTCTTATCAAGGTCGTAGAAGGACACCCGGCCTTCCTCGTAGTCCAGATAAATCCCCATGTTCCTTGGCCTGGTATTGAGATGAAGAACTCTCTGTGGTGAGCAATGAACATAGTAGTCAAAGCCAGACTTTCCCATGGAAAAGAATCCATTTTCTTTTTTCACGATTACTTCATCTGATCTGTCCACCATTTCCAGGGCAACACCGACATGCCAGTTGTTTCTCAGGCCCACCTGGACCTCCCAGTAGTGCCGACCGGAGGTGAAGCCAATCTTCCCAAAAACCATGGGTAAGTCAAACCTTTCTAACTCATAAGATGGTGACCTGGCTTCTTTGGAGAACTTTAGACGTTCCCCATACTCTAATACTCTAAGACCAGGGCCGGCAGTGGAGTCATCAAAAGTGACAGATTCTAAAAAAAAATAAAAAAGTCAAAGTTCAGGAAGGGTTAGTATCTTTTGAAGATGGGTTTAAGTAAATAAAACCACCAGAAAACAGATTCTGACCTTTGTATTGTCTTATTCTGGTCAGTTCTATAAAAGGAAAATAACAAGAACATTGTTATTGCCAGGGTCAATCATTACCAAGAGAAATTTATGAATATATGAATAATTACCCATGGTTGTCAGCGTTTTGAGTTCGGTTTGAAAACTGGTCATAAGGTGATCCATGGCTCTCCTCACAGTTTGGATGCAGACGTCTGGGTAGACCTTGGTCTTGGACCAGTCCTTCATTTCAGACATGGTGTTCAGAGTCTGCAAAGACTGAACAGAGTAACAGGCGGTTTATGCTTTTTGGCATTTCTGCACAATTTCCAGACTTCAGTGAAACTGATGAGTTTTTATCAAATCTAACATTAGAGCAGGTAGATCAAATGTTTCTTTGGTTTTTAGCTTGTCATCAGACTTACGTTTACCAGCTAACATGTACAATTCTCATTTTCAGTCAGTGAGAGGAGTACAATGTTTTTTTTTTTTTTTTTTTTAAAACAGTTTGAATGAAGCATATTACATTTTTAACCAATATGGGTGTCCGTCCAACCTTAAAAAGTCTTAAATTAATGTTTCTAAAATTAAGGCATCAAAATGTCTTAAATTCTTAAAAATAAATGTAAGTCGGCCTTAAGTTTCATCAATGGTCTTAGATTTTATCATGAAGTTTAATTTAATCTAGTATATTCCCGTATATAGTGAGCAAGCTAGCTAGCTAGCTTTTTTGCACCTGCCCCCCTCAGGGGTAATGGACTCGACACACACAGGATGCAGCAGCGACAACAGTGACAAAAGTTGAAAATTTTTCAACTTTCTAGATTAAATTAAACTTCATGTGTCGTGTCACAAAGCCTGCATGTGTAAAGGCACATGCAGGCCTTTACATATTGAAAATGTTGAGACACGACTGATTCTGTGAAGCTTTTTTAAAGAACGTGACCAGGTTCCTGTTTCAACATGATGTGAAGCTTAGTTGACTGGCTAACCTGTAGAAGTTGAAAGTGGTCTTCACTTTGTAACAGTTCCTCTAGTTGCAAGTGTTTCCTCTGCAGAGCTGCCACCTCCTCTTCTAGCTCCTCAATCATCAACTGGACTTTTTCCTTGGATTTTCTCAATTTTTTCTCAATGTTTGACTGCAGTTTGCTTTGAATCTCTTGCACTCTGCCCATCAGGTTACTGAACAGCTTCTCACCGTCCTCCGTTTGTTTGTCTGCTTTCACCTATCCGAAATACACAAATATTGTTAAATGTAGTGTCACTTTAAGCCATCCTGTAAATATAAATATAATGAAGATACTCACTTTTCTCATTTCTGATGACAAGGTAAATTCCTCTATCTTTTTTGTTCTTTCTTCGATCATGAGTTTGATTTTTGCTCGTTTGGATTCAAGGTTTTCCTAAAAGAAAGTTAATGGCTGTCAGTAAAGCCTAGTCCTGAGCACTGAGAGCGTTTTTACTCCCTTACAGAGTTCTTGTCTTTTTTCTTTTTTGTCACCTTTTCTAATTATGAGAATAAAGTCATAAAATTACAAGAAGTCCTAATATTCCCAGAATAAACTCATACGAGAATAGTCATGTAGTTACAAGAGTAAAGTCATATGAAAATAGTTGACATAAGAAAATAGTCATAACACTACAGCTTTGTTGCATTACTTTGACTTTATTATTGAAATATGTCTTCGTTTTCAATATGTTGACTTTTTTCATGTAATACTATGACTTTGTTTTACATTATTTTGACTTTATTATCGTATTTCGAATTTCTTCTCATACAACTTTATTCTTGGATGTGACTTTTTTCTCATTGTGACTTCCTTCTCATTTTTGACTTTTTTCTTGTATAACTTTATTTTCATTATTTTGACATGATTCTCATATTTATTAATTTTTCCCATATTATTTAAATTTTATTGTATTATTTCATCTTTATTTGTGTAATATGTCAACTTTTTCCTTAGTTCTAATTTTTTTTTTCATCATTTCAACTTTATTCTTGCACGACTATTCTTGTACTTCTTTGACGTTTTTCCTGTGTAACTATTTTTGTAACATTAATTTTGTATTAGTCCAACATTTTTCCTGTATTATTACAGCTGCAATCTCATAATTTTTCAACTTTATTCTTGAGCGATTTTATTCTCATATTAGTTCTCATTTTTATTTTTTTATTTTCTTAGTATGGCCCTAATACTTCATCTATTAAATGTTCAGTGGTTAAACTTGTTTCAAGACTTTTTAAAGTACTCAAATTATCTTTGATGTTAAAATGATCTGACATATCTTGGAGTGACAACAAAAATCTGCAAAGCACTGTAAGTACAAATGATTGAGGTCTCACTTTCTGCAGAGCCCCCTCCTCTTCAACAGGTACCGTCTCGTGGTCTCTATGTTCTGCTTCACAGCACAGCAGACAGACAAGCGCTTGTTCCCGTCTGCAGAAAAACTCCAGGATCCTGGTGTGCTTCTCACAAACCCTCTCCTCCAGGTTCTCCAGCGGCTCCACCAGCTTGTGTCTCATCAGGGCGGGAACCCTCCGGTGAGGCTCCAGGTGTCCGTCGCAGTACGACGCCAGACACACCAGGCACGACTTGGACGCCTTGAGCCTCAAATCTGCACACACGTCGCACTTGACCTGCCACGGTGCGTTTTCGCTTTCGAGTGCCTCGATTTTCCGTCTCTTTAATTGGACCGACATTTCCGCCATGACTTCATTTGTGGAGAACTCTGGCTTCACGGGGAATCTTTTGTTACACTTTGGACACTGGTAACAGTCGCCGTCGCTCCATCGTTGGCTGAGGCAGGTCCTGCAGAAGTTATGACCGCATGGTGTGGTGACGGGTTCTGTGAAGAGGTCCAGACAGAGCGAACAGCGGAAATGTTCCTCTGGTAGTGAAGTGAGGATGCTGTGTGTTGACATCTTTGTAGAAGGAAATAAAAAAGAGCTGTAGAATATCTCAAACTAATGACTTTTCCTGTACTAACAGGTTTTCCTAGGTTGTTTTCAAACTCGATAGTCTGGTAGACTCTGTTCAATTGATACCAACATATGTTGCATTTTCAGGTGGTGCAGTTCGCGTTCAATTCTGCTCTATGTCGAACCACCCAAACCCTTTGGTATACCTGTTCAGCTCCTCTCTTGTGGTGGCGCTGCACCAAGAACCACTGAAGGAAACAACACGAAAACCTCTGTTGAAGACACTGAGCGAAACTTCCTTCCTTAAGTAAAAAACAGTAGAGTGGCATCAGATTTAACAGTTGTAGGATTTCTATTTTGTCTTTGGTGAAAAAAACACACCAGCCGTTTCTCCTGCTATGACTAGACTTGTGCATTTGTTATGGTTCTGTTTACATAGAAATCCACTTCCTGCTTTTGGAGCGGTCTCTGATCCTCATGGCATTCCCATATGCATTTGAACCGCACCAGAGTTTGGTTCTTTGGTTCCAAATTGGAGTCTAATTACCATCTACACCTCCCTAAACAAACCGGACTTTCTAGACAAACAAACTGAAGTTTAATTAAAGCAGACTAAACAGGGCTGTGTGAATGATGGAACCTAAAGCGGGGAGTGGATTAATGGCATGTGTTGATGTTACACTCTCTAGAAAATTTGATAAAAAAATTAATAGAAAAAAAAGCCTGCATCTTGATTTAAGCTTTTCAGCTGTACAACTGGTGGCTCTGAATCACTTTTATAAATAAACCAGAACAGGCCTGACTAATATTACCTCTTTTTCTGATGTGGCTGATATCTATAGCAAGGATCTGCAGCATTTACAAACCCAAGAGACGTTTTTGCCTTCAGTCCAGATAAATAAAACGCATTTAGAGCCGCAAATGTTAAATACACACTGATGAAAAGACAACTTGAGTATCTACTACACATCATTTTAAAAAAAACACACACACACGCACACACACTTTTATTTCTGATTTTAAGTTTAAAAGGCACAGAAAAATGAGGATTGATTCATTTTAATATTCTTCATAGTGTGGAAATGTGAACAAAAAAGGTTTGTTTCCAAAATCATGATGAGAAAAAAAAATTACAAGTCTGGAAGGAAAATTTGATGAATAAACATTTCCATTTAATTTGCAAAATCATCATTAATTTCTCATAAAGCATAGTCGTTACTACCAGGGTTGTAACTGAAACCAGCGACATTTTATTGGGTTTTAAGCTGAGTGTGGGTTTTATTTAGAAGAATAGATCCAAGAGAGAGATGGGTGGTTGTTTGCAGTCACTTTACCAAACGGCAAACTACAGCACCATGCCAGACACGCCCAGTGAGTCACCTTCACATGAATGTGTTGGCACATTAAAATGATTATTGTCATCTGAAATAATGCCACTGCAGATGAAATGACTGATTTAGAATAACAACTCACCTCAGCTATGTAGTTCAGCTGTAAATGTGAAAATCCAGGGGTGTCAACAGACTCTTCCACGCAGTTTGAAAGCTACAAATAAGGAGCTACAAACACTTTAGAGCTCATCTCTGCCAAGGAAGCAGATCTACCAAAAAGTGAGCCGCAGAGCCAACTTCTGGTGCACAGTGGGTGTGGCCTGGTCACATCAGTTCACTGAAACGAAACTTAAGACTATTGATTTCTGAATTCAAAAAATAGAAGAGCTATCTGGGCATTTTTGGCATATGTTTTGTTTTTAGTTGTTCTCTTTCATAATTTTGACAAGCAAATCCAAGTAAATGGCACATTTCATTCTAAACATGCAAGAAATAAATAACATCCACAAGGAAAATAGTCTAATTCTTCCAGGACTCTTAAAAATAAACTGGATAAGGTCTGGAAACATGCAGAACGATCAGTTAGCCTAAAGCCTGCTTTTAGCATTAGCTTGAATAACTTAAGCTCCGTTTTTTTTTGTTGTTTTTTTTTATGTTACTGTTGGCATTCTTAGCAACATTGTCCTCTGAGTTACATTGGTGTAGATATCATTATCTTTCCTATTGTAGCCAAGAGCTGAGATTGTTCATTTCCAGAACCAGCTTATCAGGCTGGACTGTATGAAGCAGGCCTTCATTTCCCAGCAGGCATTGGTATTAGAATGAGTAGGAGAGATACAGGTGTTGTAATGACACCGCTTTATTTAGATCGGCTTCACATCTTGTACATGTACATTGTTTGACTTTTGGAAGAAGCCAGAGTACCCAAAATTCTGTTTTAAGGAGACTGGAATATTGTGTACAAAAAATAGATTAATACAGAAATGCTATGTTATGAAAGATGCTACAAACTCATTGAAAAGGTAAGCCACAAATGTTTATTGTAAAAAAAAAAATGCAAAATGCTTACTGCTTTCATGGTGCTGTATCCAAGTGTTTTAATAGAAAGTTGGGTGGAAGGAAAACGTGTGGCAGAGAAAAATGCGCAATAAGACAAATATAATGTAGTCTTTTTACCAATTTGATGTAGTACAATATGATGAATTGTTAATTTCACTCTATTTTCAATTGTAGAGCAAAGCAAGTTAACTGATACACTTTTTGGTTGAGGATTTTCACAGCTTTCTTTCTTCGACAGATTTCTGGTCACCATTTAGCAACTTTGATGTGATGGGATTGCGGAAGAGATGATATCTAACGTACACTGTGTGGAACATCTTGTATTTTATTGCAGGTTAATTTGTTTTTGCATAAAAAGGCCAGGCTGGTTACTTTCCTCTAAGACACAAGTGTTAAACTTGAGGCCCGAAGGCCAAATCTGGCCCGCCATAGCAACTCAATCCAAGTCTGTCTGAAATCTTTCATGAAAAATCCTGTACCAGACCTAAAAAAAAAATTTGGATACGAAACAAACAAAACTGACCAGAACCCAAAACATGAAAGGCTAAAAGGATACTGTTACAAAGAATGCTTAATGTTATAGACATTCAAGAGAAAAATCTAGTTTACTCTTTATAATGTAAATTGGCAAACACATTCCAAAGTAGCAGGATCATTGGTACAAAGTTGATTTTTGCTTCAGGTAAAAAACAAAACAAAAAAAAAACGAAATTTTTAGCTTGATTTGCCAACATCCAGCCAAGGGTTATTGCTTGAAGTGAATGTGGCCTTGAAGACTGAGCAGAAGTTCTCGTTCTGTAGTTCTGAATGTTCTCGAGTTTCATTCCTCAGGCAGTAAAATCTTTAAATTCCCACCAACCGTTACTTAGGCCTAGAAAAACCTTTTGTTTCATTACATATTTACTGTCAAGGAAGTTACAAACGTGTTTGATACGAAATGACCTAATCCCCAGCTATACAACACTTTACATTAACATGCCTTCCCTGAAACCAAACAGTGAGAACGGTTGTAGGTAAAAATCTTTCAGTATTTACCAGTGGTCATTTTACTCTGTAGGACATCTGGATTTCATGGATCTAGTTGGAGTTTGACCTTACAATCGATTCTATTCAGCTGGTTTTTTAGCTTGGTCAAGAGAGCGAATGAGACGAAGGTAGTGTTCTGGATCAAGGATGGAAAGTAGGAGCAAAGGCTCTGACCTCTTTGTGCCGCTGTGCAGATAGAAATATGGGAAAAGTTTCCCTGTGAAATGCTCCTGTAGGAAAGAATAAATATGCAACTTCTGGGTCACGTCAAAGAATGACACTCTACCTGCCTCGTAGTCTAAATACACCCCCACATGCCTTGGCCTGGGACTGAGGTGGAGAACTTCACAGGCTGTGTCGCGAACTTCATAATCAAAACCAGACTTTCCTAAAAAATAGAATCCTCTGTCTTTGTTCACAGTACTTTGTGATCTATCAACCGTTTCCAGGGCTACACCGATATCCCAGTCGTTTCTCAGGCCCACTTCAACCTCCCAGTAGTGCCGACCGGAGATGAAGCCATTCGTACCAAAAACCATGGGTAGACAAAACCTTTGTGATTTGGAAGATGGTGTTGGTGGCCTTGCGGTTTTTGAGTACTTGAGACGTTTCCCAGAATCCGTTATTACAAGGCCAGCCCCAGCAGTGGATTCATCAAAGGTTACTGATTCTACAAAAAAGACAGACTTCATTAACAAATACTTATCATCACTTTGAACATTACATTGAAGAGTAAATATAACAAGAAAATGATCTAACCTTTGTATTCTCTCATTTTGGTCAATTCTACAAAGTGATAAAACAAAAAAGCTGTTTACGAAAACTTATTTCTAATGAAAAGAATAACTTAAATGTACACAGCATATATTTTACCGATGTTTGTCAGTGTCCTTAGTGTTATTTGAAAACCATTGACAAGATATTCCACGGCTGTCCTCGTTGTGTGAATATACAGATCTGGGTAAACCTTGGTCTTGGACCAGTCCTTGGTTTTCGACATGGTGTTCAGAGTCTGCAATGTCTGAAAAGATGCATATGTCCAAACAAAGTATGCATGGCATGAGTAATTGAAAGATGCAATAAAATGGAGCTAAGTTTGAAACAAATAACTTTGTTGACACTTGTGGTGATGTTTTCTCAAGCCCAGTAAACATGTCAAGGTCTTATGACCACATCTTCCACATTTTTGGAGAAGAGCCTCTTGCTGACTTTTGGTTGCCCATAGTTAGTGAATGACCATCTTAAGTCATTGTGGAAGGCTCTACTTGAAAAAAACTTCCGGTTTGGTCAAACCTACGAGCGTGTTTGATATTTGTACATAAAGAATTCACAGAATGTCAGTAAGCCCTTCTATATAGTATTTATTTTGTATTATATTGAGGATTAGACTGTACTACGTTCTTTTATTGGATTTGGCTGTATGGGTGTTTTCTAGTAATGAAAAATTGATTTACTAAGCTGGATCAATGGAATTGATTTCAACCTGTGTTCTTGTGGGGACTTGAGACGACATTTGGTGTCGTATAGATAAGTAAACTGAAATGAACCAAAAGGATTGTAATCTGGAACTGAACAAATAATCTAAGAAATATTCAAAAGTGATTTAGCAAATCTATCAACTGTCTGTACCTAATTATACTATAGGGTCACAGCGAACACTGTCCATCTCCAGTGGTCATTGAGTAAGAGGCAGGGTACACCCTGGACGTGTTGCCAGTCCATCGTAGGGCAACACAGAGACACACAAGACAAACAACCACGCAATTAAGGAAACTTTAGAGAGACCAACAAACCTAACAGTCATGTTTGCAAATTTTGGGAGAAAATACCTGATGAGAGCCCTTGTATGCACAAGAACTCCAAAATGCTAACTCCAAATTGAAAACCCGCAGGTCAGATTTATATTCCAGGACCTTCATTCAGCAAGGTAACAGTGATATCAACTGCATTACTATGGCTATAAAAAACATTCTTTAAGAATTGTCAGTTGTAAGATGTAGGACTTTGTTGACTGACTAACCTGTAGAAGTCTAAGGTTGTCTTCATTTTGTGAAAGTTCCTCTAGTTGAGAGTGTTTCATCTCCAGAGCTGCAACCTCCTCTTCAAGCTCCTGAATCATCACCTCAATATTTTCCTTGGATTTTCTCAATTCTCTCTCAATGTTTGATAGTAGTGTGCTTTGAATCTCTTTCACTCTGCTCATCAGATTACTGAACAGCTTCTCACCGCATTCAATTATGTTGTCTTCTTTTACCTATTATATAAAGATAAATTTATTGTTACTATACTTATATATATATATATATTTTTTTTTTTTTTTTTTGCAGAAACTCACTTTGCTCATTTCTGAGGTTTTTTGAAATTCCTCTATCTTTTCCATTCTTTCATCAATCATGAGTTTGATTTTTGTTTGTTGGGAATCAATGGTTTCCTAAAATGAGCAATCACAAGAAAGCAGATGTGGTTAAGTCAGATATTTCCTTTTTACACTTGGACAGCTGTGCACCATGTGACCAAGTCTCACTTTCTGCAGAGCCCCCTCCTCTTCAACAGGTACCGTCTCGTGGTCTCTATGTTCTGCTTCACAGCACAGCAGACAGACAAACACTTGTTCCCGTCTGCAGAAAAACTCCAGGATCCTGGCGTGCTTCTCACAAACCCTCTCCTCCAGGTTCTCCAGCGGCTCCACCAGCTTGTGTCTCATCAGGGCGGGAACCCTCCGGTGAGGCTCCAGGTGTCCATCACAGTACGACGCCAGACACACCAGGCACGACTTAGACGCCTTGAGCCTCAAATCCGCACACACGTCGCACTTGACCTGCCACGGTGCGTTTTCGCTTTCGAGTGCCTCGATTTTCCGTCTCTTTAATTGGACCGACATTTCCGCCATGACTTCATTTGTGGAGAACTCTGGCTTCACGGGGAATCTTTTGTTACACTTTGGACACTGGTAACAGTCGCCGTCGCTCCATCGTTGGCTGAGGCAGGTCCTGCAGAAGTTATGACCGCATGGTGTGGTGACGGGTTCAGTGAAGAGGTCCAGACAGAGCGAACAGCGGAAATGTTCCTCTGGTAGTGAAGTGAGGATGCTGTGTGTTGACATTGTGTAATCTCTGTTAAAGAACAAAAAAGTTTTTTAGTAGTTCACTTTGTCAGAAACTTTATCATCTGTTGCAAAAACTACCTGTAAGACTGCTAACCCAATCTTAAAAAAGTAACAATCTATAAGTCAAAGCTTCTAATATTAATATTTAACAAATGGTAATAAGTCTTGCCTCACTCTTACCTCTTATTACTGACATAATTCATTCTTGTCTCACCTTTGGTTCTGTTCCTGCACTGTCCAAAATGGCAATGCTTAAGAAACCTGGCTTAGTCCCCACTGACCTTACCATGCTTCTAACCATGCTCATCTTCTTTGACCTAACTGCAGCTTTTGACACAGTATCTCACCAGATTCTCTTTATTCTTATTCTTATTCTTATTATAAAATGATTTCATTGATTGGTGTAAACAGCACTGCTTTGTCCTGGTTCTTATCCTACCTTGGACTTGGACCTTGTTCACAAATGCTGTCCTCCAGTCTTTCCAGTCCAACCATCCCAAATCAGGTTGGGACTGACTGGGGACCTTGACACTTTAGGCAGTATTTTCAGAAAATATAGTATCAATTTCCGCTGCTATACAGATGACACCCAATTCTACCTGCCGTCCATATGTACTTCCCTTCTTCTCTTCTTGACTGGTTACCAGATATTAAAAGTGGGTTCTCTCATAATCTCCTCAAACCTAATCCAAATACAACTGAAATGCTTCTTATTGGCACAAAGTCCACAACCTGCAAATCTGGCATATTTTCTTTATCCATTGACACCTTCGCTGTCCTTCCTTCTTCATAAGTCAAGTCTGGCATTGTTGCCAGTAGTAAAGATTACTGTTATCAAGTAGAATCATACAGTTTAACAACTGATGGTGGAAAAAAACTGAATTTGTTTGACCAAGGTCTACAACACAAGAGGGTTGAGTCATGCAGAGAGCTTTTTGTTCAAACACTGGAAGGAAAATCGGTTGAAATTGTGTGGAAGAGGCTAAATTAACGAGGACTGTACTAGATTTAGGGATTTTAAATTTTCACAAATTTTATAAAATGATTTAGAATGTAGTTGATAAAAGTAATGGTAATTAAAAATATTACCTTACATAGTATTTTAGGGCCACTATCATCTGTGAATATCAGCAGTGACAGATAAGTTGCATCTTCAAACAGCTTTCTTTGAAATATTGTAGGCTTCTATAGATTCAGACTGGCACCCCTAAGCACAGCAACAATACCAGAACTGAAAGAATGCCAAAAATTATTTTCATGTTTGTAATCTAATGTGCCCAGAGATGGGGGGGAAAAAACAGCAACTCTGTCACACCCAGTGAGTCATACCCACATGAATCCAGTAACAAATTATAGTGCTTTGTAACACAGTCGGTAATTACGTAAAAGCAACTGAAATTCATCAATTGATCGAGTAGTAACTCACCCGAGTATCGCTTTTGCAATAAATTCCACAAGTTTTAACAGTATCTTATGTGCAGTTTGTAAGGTTCAATGATAGAATACCTTCAGGTTTCACCTCTTCCAAGGAAATGGATCCGCAAGAAACGGAGAAGCAGATCCAGCTTCTGGCACTTAGTGGGTGTGGCCAGGTCGTCATTTCTCCAAAACAAAACTTAAAGCTGCCTTTTTTTTCTTAAGTCCTGAGATACAAATAAAATAATCTGATAATATTCTGGAGAGCATTTATTGTTTTACATCTATCCTACAGATTTTAAAGTTGACCAAACAAGTCAAGACAGAACTTTACTTTTAATGGTACACATGCAATAACTGAATCGAATTCAAATGGAAAAACGGTAAAATTCACAAAATATAATCTCCAGACACCTGTTAGCTTAGCACAAGGCCTGGGATCATGTAAAAAATAAAATTCTATCATTGCATCATCTGGAACGTACATCTTATTTCCCGTTCATTTGACACCAATTATAAGGTTTGACTCAAGCTTTTCCATGGTTTGTGCCAGACATTAGTAACATCAGTGCATCACCTCAGAACACGTAAGTTTCACTTCACAAACTCCAGCATGTAGAATTTATTTAGCTGATTTGAGCTGTTTTTTTTTGTTGTTTTTTTTCCAAATGGTTCTATGGAACTCCATACTGATTGGGAATTAATCTCCTTCCTGCTAAAGCAAATGTTTTGACCAGAAAATTGAAAGTGTTAAACCCCAGATCCAGTTCATCAAGCTGTGTCATGTAGTAACATGCCTGCATTTCACAGCAAACCTTTTGACTTGAATGAGTAGGACACATGAGTAGAAAAAACCCGCCGCCTTCCACTTAAAGGGGGAGGGGGAGTTTGGTTTTGCACTAGTTAGAAATAATGAGTTTCAGTCCAAAATTACATGATCATATCATTGATGCAGACCTGTTGGCTGTACATCCATAATACGAATCCCTAATGAATTGGGTCATTAGGGATCAGTAACTCCTCATCCTGTTCACTAAACCAGAGATGATTTGAGTTTTATGACATGAGCCATTATCCTGCTACCCTTCAAAAATGTTCACCTGGTACTAATGGAACCAGAGTGTGCTGAGAAAACAGCCACCACACCATTTACTCCACCATCAGCAGTTTGAACTTTTCATAAAATGAATCTGTGCTTTCATGTTAACTACTACCACTTGAAAATTGCAGCTTAAAATTTAGTCAATGGGCAAGTCAATGTTCTTTTCTATTCCTTTCCCATTGTGGTTAGCCTGTGTGAACTACATCCTCAGCTGTTTGTTCCTAGCTTACAGGAGCATCGTCAAGTGTAGTTTTCTGCTGCTGGGGCTTATCTGCCTTTAGGTTAATCAAAGACGGCCTTAGTTGTAGCAAGTGCTTATTTAGGCTATCACTTTTCTATTAGGAGCTGAAATCAAACCTCTGTCTTCAGACCATTGTTTGCAAACACTTTATTTAAGTAGTTTTAGTAACAGTCCTAGTATGTCAGTAGTTTCTGAAACACTCCTACCAACCTGTCTGGCAACAACAACTGCGCCAAAGTTTGAAAGTTTGATTTGAGTCCAATTTCTTCACCCTATGTAGATGCCCAAAATCTGTGTGATTGGCTGGTTTGACATGTTCTGTTAAACAACTGATCATGTGTATCTAAAAAAGTGACTGGTAGATATATTTTTCAAAATTTTATTTTCCTTAAGCAGTTTCTGAAAACAACGTAATAACATAAAGTTGTGGCAAATGTGTGTGTGTTCTTCAAACTTTGTACACAAATATTTTGCACAGCACGATAAACTCTTGCAAACAAGCTTTTGATTAATTGACAAGCCTTTTAGAAAGTAACTTTTGCATCATTTCCTTTGAGTGATACAACTTGAGCCTGTGCGTACAAGCGACTCGTACCACACCATTCCTGGGCTCCCTTCAGTTTTAAGTCCATAGAACAATGTTATGTCATAGTTAGGTTGGATCTAGTCACGTCACACAACACAGTGGGATGATTGGGAGACAGAAAAATGTCACCTCTCGCCATAAACACGAGACATACCAGTGTGTCACGTTTGTCGTAACACATTACACAATACACCCCAATTGACCGTTTATGTCCAACCCTTTGTATTACACCCAGCATTTATACATGAAACTGTAGTTTTAGTAAAATTAGGTGTGCGTCAGAAATCCAGTCTATACCAGGATTTTCATTTACATAATGAAGTCTGTCCTGAGTTTTACTAGATGAGGCTTTTCTCCTGCACCGGACAGATGGCCATTGTGTCGGAGGCTTTGTCGCTGCAGTACAGGTAAAAAAACGGCAGGATCCTCTCTGTGAAGGCATCCTCAAAAGTGTAAATATGGATCCGTGTTCTCACGTCGTAAAAAGAGATTTGTCCTTCCTCATAGTCCACGTACACACCTACTTTCTTTGGCTTCTGGTCGAGTGAAAGCAGCAGTGGTGGCGACGTTGAAACCCGATAGCCCTGGCCTTTCTTCATGGCCAGAGCCCAATAACCCTGGGCTGTGCTCACCGAGATCCTACCTTTTCTTTTGACCGAAGACTTGGCCACGCCTAGGTACCAGTCATCCTTGTCTCCCACCTGCACCTCCCAGTAGTGTCTGCCTGAAGTGAAGCCATCTCTGCCTAGTACGATGACCACGGTGTCAAAGCGGTCAGGGTGGTCTGGGAGTTCCTGCCAGGCCCCCAGGTGCCTCACCTGGTGCCTGTCCTGAGAGAGCTGGAGCCATGGATTGGCTGTGTCTGGGTCCAGTGTGATGTCCACTGCAGGCACAAAACAGGACTCAACTACAGAACAGAGTACATTTCTGCCAAAGCACTCAAATTTTGAGATTAATCACAGAAATGTTGTAGAAAAAACTCAGAAATCTCTGACTTTCAAAAGTCAACATTTTCAACCATTGTAAAATTTCAAATTGAAAATTTTCAATTTAAGCTCAGAAATTTCCAGGTTTATTTACTATAATATTTTGGGGATTTTTTGGCAGAAATTTACTTTCTATCTACAATGACCCTAATATGCCGTAGTTCCAGATGCAAAATAACAAATATTAAACAATAGAAAAAAGAGTTACTAATTACCTGAATATTTCAGAATTTTCTTAATCTCTGTAAGAGTCAAAAAAAAATTTTGTTAGCTAAACACAGTCTTGATTTTACTTTTCTTCTAAACTCGTTTAAAGGAGAATGTAAGACTTCCTACCATTTGCGGACAGCTTGTCAATCATTTCACTTAATGTCTTCTCCAGTTTAGACACAGATCTCCTGATCATCCCAACACATGTGTCTGTGGGAACACTGGTTTCAGACCAGTCTTTAACAGATGGGGTCGCACTTAAGGCTGGAAAACTCTGCAGAAAAATGACATCATATATAAGCATTAGCATTTCCAATATGAATTGATGTACATTTAAGATATTTAAAAAAAAATTTCATTGTGTTTTTCACTTCATTTTGACAAAGTCTTTAAATAATTTTAAATAATCAAGGCACACAAAGAACAAAGCGCAGCGTTATGGACCACCATCATTTTTCAAAACTGTGTGATTGTCAAAAGTTCTGCAATTTGTTTTCTGTACCTTTATTTCAGTTCTTACCTGAGATCTTAAAGGCAATCTTGAAACTTCTGTCTATTTACAGACTTAATTTATTAGAACAGATGAGTGTCATCAGCAAAGTGTTGAAAGTACATATATTTCCTCCTAGCCCAAAAGGAAGATTGTATTGATTAAATAGAATTGCGCCAAATTCTGAGCCCTGAGGAACTCCATAACTCCCCCTAGTAATGCATGGGAGTGCATTATATGCTACTACAGACAAGAATCAGTCACAAAGACATTAATTAACCAACCTTCTGGTTTATAAATGATCATAAACAGTCTGGTTTGGTACCCTGCTCTGGTGCGGTGAAAATGATGTATGATCCCTCATATGGCATAAAAACAAACATTGTGAGAGACAATAGCCATATAATTTACTTGGTCAATGATGATTTGGTTTGTTCTGAATCTGAACTAAGACTTATCAAATTTTTACACTCCCAGGTGGTTTAGAGTGGTTTTCTAACAGTTTTCTAAAGGAAAATGTTTGATTATGGCTAAAACAAACCCCAGAATGTTGTATTGTTTCCCACCAAATTGGAATTAATTAGAGGAATTGTGGATTTTGCTGTAATGGGTGGGACATACACAGCAAAACATCTGATTAACTAACTTGCCTTGCAGCCTACTTATTCTGACAGCTCACCTGCTCACCTTTCCTGTTCATTCAGATTCCCGGTCAACATGTCATAAGAGCTTATCTGATCTGTTGTGGCCGTGATATGATAAGACTAGAGAGGAGAGCATATCTGACACACACCACCGTGGGTTACATCACAGATTCTATTGCGGCTTGATTTGTTTTGAGCGTAAAAGGCCAGGCAGGTTGTTTACCTCTTTTGCTATAATGGATGTGACAGCATTGACCTTTACAGGACAATCACAATAACAACAGAAGGAATGACAAACAATAAAATTGCATTTCAGTAAACTGTTCCTTGCCTTCAAGAAGTGAATGTGGTCAGTCCTGTTCACATTTTCCAAATCCGTGTGTCGCGTCTTGAGCTCCGAGATTTCCTGCTCCAGCTCGGCGATGAGGCCCTCGGCCCGCCTCTCCGTCTGCCTCTGCTTCTCCTCGATGACCAGAACCAGCTCGGCCTGAGCCTTCTGGATGGAGCGCACCAGCTCAGAGAAGACCTGCATGCTCTCCTCAATCTCTCTCTGAGCGCTGACCTTAAGGTGCAAATCAAACACAAACAATGAAAGAGTGTTGTGTGCATATTTGTAAAAACACACTATGAACTATAAAATCATTGAAACAGTATAGATTTGGAAAACACTAAATACGCAGTATGATGATTATGATGATAATAGGCAGTATGATGGCTATTGCATCATACTGTCAGACACCTCTTTAGCTTTGATTGAAGCTAACAAGAGTTCAGTTGAATGTCTTTTGCTGTGACTCGCCTTGTTGAGCTCCACAGAGTGCTTGATCTCCTCCACCTTCTTCACTCTGTCTTGGATCATCTGCTGGACGTCTATCTCTGTCTTTTTCAGCAGCGCCTGCATGACACAAGTTCCCACAAACGTAGATGGCAGATGTAGAATTAATGCTATTTCTAATACTTTACCTGTTTAAGTCCAGTCCTTGAGATGTACCACCCTACCACCATTAGGTGCACCTTTTCTCTAACAAACCTGTATCAAGTCAATGACTCGTTATCAGATTTGAGTGAATGCTGTTGAGGCAATTCAGCTGTTTGATTGAGGTATGTTGGAGCAGGGATGTATCTGAAAGTTGCAGGATGGTAGCTCTCAAGGTCTGGATTTCATGTCTCCAATGTAACCTACTTAATAGTTTGGTAGTGGCCCTATAATCTCTCTCAGATTGATAGATGGCAACATTATCTGTATTGTTACCAATAGTTCTCCAACTTGGGACCCCTTAGCACACAGGAGAATTTTGATACAATGGAGTATAAATGATCATAAACAGTCTGGTTTGGTACCCTGCTGTAGAGCAGCGGGCACCTAAAATGAAGGGCTAAAAGGATCTTAGAAGTTAGGTTTTAGAAAAAAAGACACTACTCCAGAACTAGGGTCAGAGTGAAAGACCGGTTAACATTTTGATGTGTAATGACGACACTTGGCGAAATGTAATGTTTACTAGTTTTCCCAACTGACTGTGTGTAAACTTGATTGATGTATTGTAACCTTGCAGGAAGACGATGGTAGGTTTTAACCCCAGCCTACAGGGTCTTTAGGCTTCTTCTCCCCATGCATGAGTAGGTTCTTCCAGCTTCCTACCACAGTCTAAAAACATAATCGTTAGCAATGAGTGTATGTGCGTGTGTGTTTGCATAGTTGTTGCCTGTGTGTCTTTGTGTAGGCTTGTGATAGACTGATAAGCAGGTACAGACTATAGACACATAGACATATTTTTGGGTGTCAGTCGCCATTTCTCACCTTCTTCTCAGTCCATTCTCTCTCCACTGGGACGGTGTAATGTGCCCTGTGGTCTGTCTCTGTGCAGAGGACACACACACAGGTCTGGTCTTTCTTGCAGAAGAGCTCTAGCAGCCGCTCGTGCTTGGGACACATCCTGTCCTCCATGTTGGCCACCGGTTCCATCAGCTTGTGCTTGGTGAACCTGGTAGAGTGAGACTTGAGGTGCTCGTCGCAGTAAGAGGTCAGGCACACGAGGCAGGATTTGACGGCTTTGGGGCGGCCCTCCCCCAAACAAACATCGCACAGGACTTCCTCCCACAGTAGAGGAGGGGTCAGGGATATTGGGGAAGTTTGAGGAAGTGCAGGGGAAGTTGGTTCAGGTGAAGGTGGAGGTGATGTTTCTCGTGGTAGAGCTTGAGCTGAGTCTCGAGGTGACGGCGGAGGAGAGGTTTTGGATGGCAAAACTGGAGGGATTAATGGCGGTAGCTCCTCGCCTTGACTCTCCTTCACTTCCTGCTTCTTTTTCTTCTCTTCTTGCTTTTGTTTCAGTTCCTCCATAAGGTTCTGCATCTGACCTTTCTCCAGAAGCCTCTCCTCGTCCTCCTTCACCTTCTTCTCCATTGTCCACTTCTTGGTTTTACCTGTGCTGTCTTCCCCACTTCCCTTCACGTCAGTGGTCTTGACTCTTATCTGCTTGAACTGCTCTGCAATCTCCCTCAGCACCGTGTTCACGCTGATATCGGGCCTTTTGTGGAAGGACTTCTTGCACATAGGACACTGATACAGAGGGCTGGTTTTCCAGTATCCCAGGATGCAGGTCTGGCAGAAGTTGTGCCCACAGGGGATGGACACGGGGTTGGTGAAGACGTCCAGACAGATGGAGCAGTGGACCTGCTCTTCAGACAGGTTCCCAGTGGCGGCCATTCCTGCACGGCGGAGAGGCAGGGTCATTTTCAGCGAAAGCAACCAGCCTTTGAATGGGGCACCAGACCTGCTGTGATATTGAGGTTTCTAGAGTTAGATGGCTTTTAATTTCTTCAGGGTCATATTCATGCACAGTAATGGAACAAAGTGGCAAGGGATCAAGTTCTTAAAACAGACTTAAGAATGGTGATTATGTAGTTTTATTGATTTCCTCTTAATTTGAGGTTGTTTTATTTTTATTTAGAATTGTTTTTTTTACATGATTTTGATGATCGCACCTCCAAATATTTCAGTGCAACCAAATAAAATGAAAAAAGTACATAAAACTACACAGGCAAGACATGAAAAATGGAGTTATGTTAGCTAAAATATATAACTGCATCACTAAACTGATATGGTATTTTTTTGACCATTTAATTTGTAAATGTAGACTTCCTATTTGCAAGATATTGGGTTTGATACCGTATGGACTGGTTGACTCAAGAAATATCAAACCAAATTAATTATTGCAGTCACATAACCCCATTTTTTATCATGATTATTATAATAAACTTTTTTTTAATTATCAACTACCAAAGCAGCCAAAATATATTTACGAAATGACACAAGGTCGGTATGAAATGTCCCGTGGAAGACGGCTCACACCTGAAAAAGTCAAAAAGATAAAAAAGACTGCAAGAGTAATGAACAAAAAGCTCCAACGTGAAAAAGGTAAATATAGTTTTTGAAGTAATGGGAAAAAAAGCAGCAAAAATCTGTGAAAACGACCAAACATGTTAAAACACAAAAGTGTGTTTGGAAATTGCTAAAACAATTTTGACTCCAGAAGAAGCTTAAAAACAGCATTTCCGTTGTTTAAATTTTGGTAAACCAATAAATGTTCATGCAGTTAGCCTTTTCTCCAACGATAACTTTCATAGTCATTTTGAAGGATATAAGAACATTGATAAAATTGAGAATTGCTTGTATTTAGCATCAATCAGAATATAAAACACCATTCTTCTCAGTTGGACAATAGTTTCTGTAACATTGTATATCTTATGTTCCTTAAATGTAATGATTTAATATCTATCTATGTAGACTAATAGCTACTGTGCTCTAAAATGACTAAAGTTTTCTTTGCAGTGATACTTTTGTGTTTTTAGGCCCGAGCAGCTAAGCGCTGCGAGAGCCTATTGTTCCTGTACTGTTTCTTATTAGGCCCGAGCAGCTAAGCGCTGCGAGAGCCTATTGTTCCTGTACTGTTTCTTATTAGGCCCGAGCAGCTAAGCGCTGCGAGAGCCTATTGAAACTGTACTGTTTATTAGGCCCGAGCAGCTAAGCGCTGCGAGAGCCTATTGAAACCTTGCTGTTTCTTATTATTATAGTTCTTCAGCCAAATGAATTGGCTTTTTGGGGGCTTTATCATATTCAAAAACTCACCAAACTTGGCGGGGGCATAGAGCCCGTGTAAAATTTACGTATTTTAAGGTACCTGCAAAAATCGCACAAGAAACGGCTCAAGGGCGCCACCTAGCAACTTTCGAAAGACCCTTTCCTATTCACTTACTTTATAGTAGAGACTTGAAATTTGGTACACTTGTAGAGCTCCCCAAGACACTCAGAATTTACAATTAATGTCATAGTGCAAGTATCACAGAATGTCGGCCATTTTGGATTAAAGTTCCGATTTTGACCCGATTTTGGGCGTTTGCAGGGTTCGCATTTGATCGAACTTGTCCTAGGGATTTCGATCGATCGGCTTGAAACTCGGTCAGATCGTTCATAAGGCATGGCCGATCCAAAGTTATCGTAGGTTTGCGTTTTCGGGCTTGCTGAAGGGGTCTTTCCGGGGGTCAAAGGTCACCGATTCGCCATGAAACATCAAACTGTTATAACTCTTTGAAAAAAACTCATAGAAGCACCAAACTTTCAGTGATTGATCATCATGGGATGCTCTACAATACCCAACGGTCAAATGATGACGTCACTTAGGCCACGCCCCCTGAGAACAGGAAGTGTCATTTTTTACGCTGAACGGTCACTATCTGACCCCTTTGACCTAATCGAGGTGAAACTGTGTCCACAGACAGAAAACATGTTGGTGTGTTGAGGATTCCAAGCCAAGCTCATTTGAATCCAGCAGGTGGGCGTGGCGGCGTGGCGAAGTGACCCTAAACGCCGTGTCCTTACGTTTGGCTGTGGATTCCACAATTTTGAGGCCAGCTGCACCAAACTTGACATGAGTGATCCTGGTAGGGTCCCCTACGATCCTATGTTGTCATAGTCTGACGTCATCTAAGCCCCGCCCCCTCAGAACAGGAAGTGCTTTTTTTTCCATGGAAAGCTGCCTTTCTGGCTCACTGCACCTAATCAACATGATTCTGTGTTGGATGACAGATAACATGTTAGTCTCACTTGCTTTAAAGCGCCAAGAGTCTTCTGTAGAGGGCGTGGCCGTGGGACCGCGGCGAAGCAGAGGTAACGCCGCCGCCATACGTTTGGCTCTAGATTCCACATCGTTCAGCCCAGCTGCACCAAACTCACTAGGATGCATCCTTATCCATCCCCGAACAGGAATCCATAACAGTCGTTGATGGGCGTGGCCTAATTTCTCTACAGCGCCCCCTAGAAATTTTTAAATGATCAGCCCCAAGCCATGCTTTAACCTAGAATTATGAAACTTGGTACACATGTGTATCATGTCAGGACCTACAAAAAAGTCTCTTGGAGCCATGGTGCAAACCCAACAGGAAGTCGGCCATTTTGGATCAAAATCAGCCATTTCCTCTTTTTCATAGACATCGCATCTGATCTATCTCCTCCTGCAGCTTTTGAGATAGAGACTTCAAACTCAGTCAGCAGACACTTGAGACATTAAAGATGAAAAGTTATCGTAGGAATTTTTCTATGTCAAAGCATGTGGGCGTGGCTAAGTCCCAAACTTTGACTATTCGCCATGAAACATCAAGATGCAATAACTTCCACATAGAAGGTCACAGCTGCATCAGACTTCCTATATCTGACTACAGACCACCCCTCATCACATTGAGATGGTCAGTTGATGACATCACCTTAACCCCGCCCACTTCCGACAGGAAGTCACCTGTTTTTTCTATTGTATGTCTTACTTTTACTCTCTAAGTCATATGGGTTTCATCCGGTGTAGGCTGACATGACATGATATAATGATGAACTCTCCCATGATGAACTCGACTGACCCGTGGGGGCGTGGCTAAGTCCCAAACTTTGACTATACACCATGAAACATGAATGTGAAATAACTTCCAAATGCCAGGTCACAGCTGCATCAGACTTTCTATGTCTCATTATAGACCAGCCCTCATCACAGTTAGGTGGTCGATTGATGACATCACCTTAGCCCCGCCCACTTCCGACAGGAAGTCACCTGTTTTTTATACTGTATGTCTTACTTTTACACTCTAAACCATGTTGGTGTGTCATGGATTCCAACCCTGTGCACACTGACATAACATGAGATGATGATGAACTCTGTCAATGCCTACAGACCCGTGGGGGACTGGCAAAATGGCTGTCCCTCGCCATATGCATACGATCGTCTCTTATTCACAAACGCATCATCCTATTTGCACCAGACTTTTTATGAGTGAAACTTGTGAACCTCTGAGGAGCCCAATACAGTTTAATTGCAATTTGACTCCACTGCGCCCCCTAGGTTAATCAAACAGCTGTATCTCCTTGCCACATGGCCCAATCTGCTCCAGATTTTGGGTGCATGGCCAGTGAACGCTGCCGAAGACATCGAAGCGGATCGCGTGGAGGACGGCGCGCGAGCGTCGGCGGTGGCCGGCGGGAGGCGGTGCTGGAACATCCGCGGTGGCTATAGGCTTGAGCGGCGCTTGGCTGCGAGGGCCGCTTGAGGCTCCGCGGAGCTTTAATTAGGCCCGAGCAGCTAAGCGCTGCGAAGGCCTATTGTAATCGTGCTGTTAATTAGGCCCGAGCAGCTAAGCGCTGCGAGAGCCTATTGTTTTCGTACTGTTTCTTATTATTATTATTCTGCCACCCACTTTGGGGGGCTTTTTGGGGGCTTTATCATATTCAAAAACTCACCAAACGTGGCGGGGGCATAGAGCCCGGTGAAAAATTTCGTATTTTATGGTGGTTGCAAAAATCGCTAAAGAAACGGCTCAAGGGCGCCACCTAGCAACTTTCAAAGGACCCTTTCCTATTCACTTACTTTATCGTAGAGACTTGAAACTTGGTACACTTGTAGAGCTCCCCAAGACACTCTGAATTTACAATTAATGTCATAGTGCAAGTATCACAGATTGTCGGCCATTTTGGATTGAAGTTCCGATTTTGACCCGATTTTGGGCGTTTGCAGGGTTCGCATTTGATCGAACTTGTCCTAGGGATTTCGATCGATCGGCTTGAAACTCGGTCAGATCGTTCAAAAGGCATGGCCGATCCAAAGTTATCGTAGGTTTGCGTTTTCGGGCTTGCTGAAGGGGTCTTTCCGGGGGTCAAAGGTCACCGATTCGCCATGAAACATCAAACTGTTATAACTCTTTGAAAAAAACTCATAGAAGCACCAAACTTTCAGTGATTGATCATCATGGGATGCTCTACAATACCCAACGGTCAAATGATGACGTCACTTAGGCCACGCCCCCTGAGAACAGGAAGTGTCATTTTTTACGCTGAACGGTCGCTATCTGACCCCTTTGACCTAATCGAGGTGAAACTGTGTCCACAGACAGAAAACATGTTGGTGTGTTGAGGATTCCAAGCCAAGCTCATTTGAATCCAGCAGGTGGGCGTGGCGGCGTGGCGAAGTGACCCTAAACGCCGTGTCCTTACGTTTGGCTGTGGATTCCACAATTTTGAGGCCAGCTGCACCAAACTTGACATGAGTGATCCTGGTAGGGTCCCCTACGATCCTATGTTGTCATAGTCTGACGTCATCTAAGCCCCGCCCCCTCAGAACAGGAAGTGCTTTTTTTTCCATGGAAAGCTGCCTTTCTGGCTCACTGCACCTAATCAACATGATTCTGTGTTGGATGACAGATAACATGTTAGTCTCACTTGCTTTAAAGCGCCAAGAGTCTTCTGTAGAGGGCGTGGCCGTGGGACCGCGGCGAAGCAGAGGTAACGCCGCCGCCATACGTTTGGCTCTAGATTCCACATCGTTCAGCCCAGCTGCACCAAACTCACTAGGATGCATCCTTATCCATCCCCGAACAGGAATCCATAACAGTCGTTGATGGGCGTGGCCTAATTTCTCTACAGCGCCCCCTAGAAATTTTTAAATGATCAGCCCCAAGCCATGCTTTAACCTAGAATTATGAAACTTGGTACACATGTGTATCATGTCAGGACCTACAAAAAAGTCTCTTGGAGCCATGGTGCAAACCCAACAGGAAGTCGGCCATTTTGGATCAAAATCAGCCATTTCCTCTTTTTCATAGACATCGCATCTGATCTATCTCCTCCTGCAGCTTTTGAGATAGAGACTTCAAACTCAGTCAGCAGAGACTTGAGACATTAAAGATGAAAAGTTATCGTAGGAATTTTTCTATGTCAAAGCATGTGGGCGTGGCTAAGTCCCAAACTTTGACTATACAGCATGAAACATGAATGTGAAATAACTTCCAAATGACAGGTCACAGCTGCATCAGACTTTCTATGTCTCATTATAGACCAGCCTTCATCATAGTTAGGTGGTCGATTGATGACATCACCTTAGCCCCGCCCACTTCCGACAGGAAGTCACCTGTTTTTTCTACTGTATGTCTGACTTTTACTCTCTAATTCATATGGGTTTCAGCCTTTGCAGACTGACATACAATGACATGAAGATGAACTCTGTCAATGCCTACTGACCTGTGGGGGCATGGAAAAATGGCTGTCCCTCGCTATATGGATCGTCCCAAACTTTTACTATTCGCCATAAATCATGAATGTCAAATAATTTCCAAATGCCAGGTCACAGCTGCATCAGACTTTCTATGTCTCATTATAGACCTGACCTCATCACAGTTAGGTGGTCGATTGATGACATCACCTTAGCCCCGCCCACTTCCGACAGGAAGTCATTTTTTTTTCTACTGTATGTCTTACTTTTACACTCTAAAACATGTTGGTGTGTCATGGATTCCAACCCTGTGCAGACTGACATAAAATGAGATGATGATGAACTCTGTCAATGCCTACAGACCCGTGGGGGAGTGGCAAAATGGCTGTCCCTCGCCATATGCATACGATCGTCTCTTATTCACAAACGCATCATCCTATTTGCACCAGACTTTTTATGAGTGACACTTGTGAACCTCTGAGGAGGCCAATACAGTTTAATTGCAATTTGACTCCACTGCGCCCCCTAGGTTAATCAAAGAGCTGTATCTCCTTGCCACATGGCCCAATCTGCTCCAGATTTTGGGTGCATGGCCAGTGAACGCTGCCGAAGACATCGAAGCGGATCGCATGGAGGACGGCGCGCGAGCGTCGGCGGTGGCCGGCGGGAGGCGGTGCTGGAACATCCACGGTGGCTATAGGCTTGAGCGGCGCTTGTTAGGCCCGAGCAGCTAAGCGCTGCGAGAGCCTATTGAAACCTTGCTGTTTCTTATTAGGCCCGAGCAGCTAAGCGCTGCGAGAGCCTATTGTTCCTGTACTGTTTCTTATTAGGCCCGAGCAGCTAAGCGCTGCGAGAGCCTATTGTTTTCGTACTGTTCGTACTGTTTCTTATTAGGCCCGAGCAGCTAAGCGCTGCGAGAGCCTATTGAAACCTTGCTGTTTCTTATTATTATAGTTCTTCAGCCAAATGAATTGGCTTTTTGGGGGCTTTATCATATTCAAAAACTCACCAAACTTGGCGGGGGCATAGAGCCCGTGTAAAATTTACGTATTTTAAGGTCCCTGCAAAAATCGCACAAGAAACGGCTCAAGGGCGCCACCTAGCAACTTTCAAAAGACCCTTTCCTATTCACTTACTTTATCGTACAGACTTGAAACTTGGTACACTTGTAGAGCTCCCCAAGACACTCTGAATTTACAATTAATGTCATAGTGCAAGTATCACAGATTGTCGGCCATTTTGGATTGAAGTTCCGATTTTGACCCGATTTTGGCCGTTTACAGGGTTCGCATTTGATCGAACTTGTCCTAGGGATTTCGATCGATCGGCTTCAAACTCGGTCAGATCGTTCATAAGGCATGGCCGATCCAAAGTTATCGTAGGTTTGCGTTTTCGGGCTTGCTGAAGGGGTCTTTCCGGGGGTCAAAGGTCACCGATTCGCCATGAAACATCAAACTGTTATAACTCTTTGAAAAAAACTCATAGAAGCACCAAACTTTCAGTGATTGATCATCATGGGATGCTCTACAATACCCAACGGTCAAATGATGACGTCACTTAGGCCACGCCCCCTGAGAACAGGAAGTGTCATTTTTTACGCTGAACGGTCGCTATCTGACCCCTTTGACCTAATCGAGGTGAAACTGTGTCCACAGACAGAAAACATGTTGGTGTGTTGAGGATTCCAAGCCAAGCTCATTTGAATCCAGCAGGTGGGCGTGGCGGCGTGGCGAAGTGACCCTAAACGCCGTGTCCTTACGTTTGGCTGTGGATTCCACAATTTTGAGGCCAGCTGCACCAAACTTGACATGAGTGATCCTGGTAGGGTCCCCTACGATCCTATGTTGTCATAGTCTGACGTCATCTAAGCCCCGCCCCCTCAGAACAGGAAGTGCTTTTTTTTCCATGGAAAGCTGCCTTTCTGGCTCGCTGCACCTAATCAACATGATTCTGTGTTGGATGACAGATAACATGTTAGTCTCACTTGCTTTAAAGCGCCAAGAGTCTTCTGTAGAGGGCGTGGCCGTGGGACCGCGGCGAAGCAGAGGTAACGCCGCCGCCATACGTTTGGCTCTAGATTCCACATCGTTCAGCCCAGCTGCACCAAACTCACTAGGATGCATCCTTATTCGTCCCCGAACAGGAATCCATAACAGTCGTTGATGGGCGTGGCCTAATTTCTCTACAGCGCCCCCTAGAAATTTTTAAATGATCAGCCCCAAGCCATGCTTTAACCTAGAATTATGAAACTTGGTACACATGTGTATCATGTCAGGACCTACAAAAAAGTCTCTTGGAGCCATGGTGCAAACCCAACAGGAAGTCGGCCATTTTGGATCAAAATCAGCCATTTCCTCTTTTTCATAGACATCGCATCTGATCTATCTCCTCCTGCAGCTTTTGAGATAGAGACTTCAAACTCAGTCAGCAGAGACTTGAGACATTAAAGATGAAAAGTTATCGTAGGAATTTTTCTATGTCAAAGCATGTGGGCGTGGTTAAGTCCCAAACTTTGACTATTCGCCATGAAACATCAAGATGCAATAACTTCCACATAGAAGGTCACAGCTGCATCAGACTTCCTATATCTGACTACAGACCACCCCTCATCAAATTGAGATGGTCAGTTGATGACATCACCTTAACCCCGCCCACTTCCGACAGGAAGTCACCTGTTTTTTCTATTGTATGTCTTACTTTTACTCTCTAAGTCATATGGGTTTCATCCGGTGTAGGCTGACATGACATGATATGATGATGAACTCTCCCATGATGAACTCTACTGACCCGTGGGGGCGTGGCTAAGTCCCAAACTTTGAATATACATCATGAAACATGAATGTGAAATTACTTCCGAATGCCAGGTCACAGATGCATCAGACTTTCTATGTGTCATTATAGACCAGCCATCATGACAGTTAGGTGGTCGATTGATGACATAACATTAGCCCCGCCCACTTCCGACAGGAAGTCACCTGTTTTTTATACTGTATGTCTTACTTTTACACTCTAAAACATGTTGGTGTGTCATGGATTCCAACCCTGTGCAGACTGACATAACATGACATGATGATGAACTCTGTCAATGCCTACAGACCCGTGGGGGAGTGGCAAAATGGCTGTCCCTCGCCATATGCATACGATCGTCTCTTATTCACAAACGCATCATCCTATTTGCACCAGACTTTTTATGAGTGAAACTTGTGAACCTCTGAGGAGCCCAATACAGTTTAATTGCAATTTGACTCCACTGCTCCCCCTAGGTTAATCAAACAGCTGTATCTCCTTGCCACATGGCCCAATCTGCTCCAGATTTTGGGTGCATGGCCAGTGAACGCTGCCGAAGACATCGAAGCGGATCGCATGGAGGACGGCGCGCGAGCGTCGGCGGTGGCCGGCGGGAGGCGGTGCTGGAACATCCGCGGTGGCTATAGGCTTGAGCGGCGCTTGGCTGCGAGGGCCGCTTGAGGCTCCGCGGAGCTTTAATTATTATTATTCTGCCACCCACTTTGGGGGGCTTTTTGGGGGCTTTATCATATTCAAAAACTCACCAAACGTGGCGGGGGCATAGAGCCCGGTGAAAAATTTCGTATTTTATGGTGGTTGCAAAAATCGCTAAAGAAACGGCTCAAGGGCGCCACCTAGCAACTTTCAAAGGACCCTTTCCTATTCACTTACTTTATCGTAGAGACTTGAAACTTGGTACACTTGTAGAGCTCCCCAAGACACTCTGAATTTACAATTAATGTCATAGTGCAAGTATCACAGATTGTCGGCCATTTTGGATTGAAGTTCCGATTTTGACCCGATTTTGGGCGTTTGCAGGGTTCGCATTTGATCGAACTTGTCCTAGGGATTTCGATCGATCGGCTTGAAACTCGGTCAGATCGTTCAAAAGGCATGGCCGATCCAAAGTTATCGTAGGTTTGCGTTTTCGGGCTTGCTGAAGGGGTCTTTCCGGGGGTCAAAGGTCACCGATTCGCCATGAAACATCAAACTGTTATAACTCTTTGAAAAAAACTCATAGAAGCACCAAACTTTCAGTGATTGATCATCATGGGATGCTCTACAATACCCAACGGTCAAATGATGACGTCACTTAGGCCACGCCCCCTGAGAACAGGAAGTGTCATTTTTTACGCTGAACGGTCGCTATCTGACCCCTTTGACCTAATCGAGGTGAAACTGTGTCCACAGACAGAAAACATGTTGGTGTGTTGAGGATTCCAAGCCAAGCTCATTTGAATCCAGCAGGTGGGCGTGGCGGCGTGGCGAAGTGACCCTAAACGCCGTGTCCTTACGTTTGGCTGTGGATTCCACAATTTTGAGGCCAGCTGCACCAAACTTGACATGAGTGATCCTGGTAGGGTCCCCTACGATCCTATGTTGTCATAGTCTGACGTCATCTAAGCCCCGCCCCCTCAGAACAGGAAGTGCTTTTTTTTCCATGGAAAGCTGCCTTTCTGGCTCACTGCACCTAATCAACATGATTCTGTGTTGGATGACAGATAACATGTTAGTCTCACTTGCTTTAAAGCGCCAAGAGTCTTCTGTAGAGGGCGTGGCCGTGGGACCGCGGCGAAGCAGAGGTAACGCCGCCGCCATACGTTTGGCTCTAGATTCCACATCGTTCAGCCCAGCTGCACCAAACTCACTAGGATGCATCCTTATCCATCCCCGAACAGGAATCCATAACAGTCGTTGATGGGCGTGGCCTAATTTCTCTACAGCGCCCCCTAGAAATTTTTAAATGATCAGCCCCAAGCCATGCTTTAACCTAGAATTATGAAACTTGGTACACATGTGTATCATGTCAGGACCTACAAAAAAGTCTCTTGGAGCCATGGTGCAAACCCAACAGGAAGTCGGCCATTTTGGATCAAAATCAGCCATTTCCTCTTTTTCATAGACATCGCATCTGATCTATCTCCTCCTGCAGCTTTTGAGATAGAGACTTCAAACTCAGTCAGCAGAGACTTGAGACATTAAAGATGAAAAGTTATCGTAGGAATTTTTCTATGTCAAAGCATGTGGGCGTGGCTAAGTCCCAAACTTTGACTATACAGCATGAAACATGAATGTGAAATAACTTCCAAATGACAGGTCACAGCTGCATCAGACTTTCTATGTCTCATTATAGACCAGCCTTCATCATAGTTAGGTGGTCGATTGATGACATCACCTTAGCCCCGCCCACTTCCGACAGGAAGTCACCTGTTTTTTCTACTGTATGTCTGACTTTTACTCTCTAATTCATATGGGTTTCAGCCTTTGCAGACTGACATACAATGACATGAAGATGAACTCTGTCAATGCCTACTGACCTGTGGGGGCATGGAAAAATGGCTGTCCCTCGCTATATGGATCGTCCCAAACTTTTACTATTCGCCATAAATCATGAATGTCAAATAATTTCCAAATGCCAGGTCACAGCTGCATCAGACTTTCTATGTCTCATTATAGACCTGACCTCATCACAGTTAGGTGGTCGATTGATGACATCACCTTAGCCCCGCCCACTTCCGACAGGAAGTCATTTTTTTTTCTACTGTATGTCTTACTTTTACACTCTAAAACATGTTGGTGTGTCATGGATTCCAACCCTGTGCAGACTGACATAAAATGAGATGATGATGAACTCTGTCAATGCCTACAGACCCGTGGGGGAGTGGCAAAATGGCTGTCCCTCGCCATATGCATACGATCGTCTCTTATTCACAAACGCATCATCCTATTTGCACCAGACTTTTTATGAGTGACACTTGTGAACCTCTGAGGAGGCCAATACAGTTTAATTGCAATTTGACTCCACTGCGCCCCCTAGGTTAATCAAAGAGCTGTATCTCCTTGCCACATGGCCCAATCTGCTCCAGATTTTAGGTGCATGGCCAGGGAACGCTGCCGAAGGCATCAAAGCGGATCGCGTGGAGGACGGCGCGCGAGCGTCGGCGGTGGCCGGCGGGTGGCGGTGCTGGAACATCCGCGGTGGCTATAGGCTTGAGCGGCGCTTGGCTGCGAGGGCCGCTTGAGGCTCCGCGGAGCTTTAATTATTATTATTATTATGCTTCCGCCAAATAAATTGGCTTTTAGGGGGCTTTATCATATTCAAAAACTCACCAAACTTGGCGGACGCATCAGGTCTGCGTGAAAATTACGTATTTTAAGGTCCCCGGAAAAATCGCAACAGAAACGGCTCAAGGGCGCCACCTAGCAACTTTCAAAAGACCCTTTCCTATTCACTTACTTTATCGTACAGACTTGAAACTTGGTACACTTGTAGAGCTCCCCAAGACACTCTGAATTTACAATTAATGTCATAGTGCAAGTATCACAGAATGTCGGCCATTTTGGATTGAACCTCCGATTTTGACCCGATTTTGGCCGTTTACAGGGTTCGCATTTGATCTAACTCCTCCTAGGGATTTCGATCGATCGGCTTGAAAATCGGTCAGATCGTTCAAAAGGCATGGCCGATCCAAAGTTATCGTAGGTTTGCGTTTTCGGGCTTGCTGAAGGGGTCTTTCCGGGGGTCAAAGGTCACCGATTCGCCATGAAACATCAAACTGTTATAACTCTTTGAAAAAAACTCATAGAAGCACCAAACTTTCAGTGATTGATCATCATGGGATGCTCTACAATACCCAACGGTCAAATGATGACGTCACTTAGGCCACGCCCCCTGAGAACAGGAAGTGTCATTTTTTACGCTGAACGGTCGCTATCTGACCCCTTTGACCTAATCGAGGTGAAACTGTGTCCACAGACAGAAAACATGTTGGTGTGTTGAGGATTCCAAGCCAAGCTCATTTGAATCCAGCAGGTGGGCGTGGCGGCGTGGCGAAGTGACCCTAAACGCCGTGTCCTTACGTTTGGCTGTGAATTCCACAATTTTGAGGCCAGCTGCACCAAACTTGACATGAGTGATCCTGGTAGGGTCCCCTACGATCCTATGTTGTCATAGTCTGACGTCATCTAAGCCCCGCCCCCTCAGAACAGGAAGTGCTTTTTTTTCCATGGAAAGCTGCCTTTCTGGCTCACTGCACCTAATCAACATGATTCTGTGTTGGATGACAGATAACATGTTAGTCTCACTTGCTTTAAAGCGCCAAGAGTCTTCTGTAGAGGGCGTGGCCGTGGGACCGCGGTGAAGCAGAGGTAACGCCGCCGACATACGTTTGGCTCTAGATTCCACATCGTTCAGCCCAGCTGCACCAAACTCACTAGGATGCATCCTTATCCATCCCCGAACAGGAATCCATAACAGTCGTTGATGGGCGTGGCCTAATTTCTCTACAGCGCCCCCTAGAAATTTTTAAATGATCAGCCCCAAGCCATGCTTTAACCTAGAATTATGAAACTTGGTACACATGTGTATCATGTCAGGACCTACAAAAAAGTCTCTTGGAGCCATGGTGCAAACCCAACAGGAAGTCGGCCATTTTGGATCAAAATCAGCCATTTCCTCTTTTTCATAGACATCGCATCTGATCTATCTCCTCCTGCAGCTTTTGAGATAGAGACTTCAAACTCAGTCAGCAGAGACTTGAGACATTAAAGATGAAAAGTTATCGTAGGAATTTTTCTATGTCAAAGCATGTGGGCGTGGCTAAGTCCCAAACTTTGACTATTCGCCATGAAACATCAAGATGCAATAACTTCCACATAGAAGGTCACAGCTGCATCAGACTTCCTATAAGAAACGGCTCAAGGGCGCCACCTAGCAACTTTCAAAAGACCCTTTCCTATTCACTTACTTTATCGTACAGACTTGAAACTTGGTACACTTGTAGAGCTCCCCAAGACACTCTGAATTTACAATTAATGTCATAGTGCAAGTATCACAGAATGTCGGCCATTTTGGATTGAACCTCCGATTTTGACCCGATTTTGGCCGTTTACAGGGTTCGCATTTGATCTAACTCCTCCTAGGGATTTCGATCGATCGGCTTGAAAATCGGTCAGATCGTTCAAAAGGCATGGCCGATCCAAAGTTATCGTAGGTTTGCGTTTTCGGGCTTGCTGAAGGGGTCTTTCCGGGGGTCAAAGGTCACCGATTCGCCATGAAACATCAAACTGTTATAACTCTTTGAAAAAAACTCATAGAAGCACCAAACTTTCAGTGATTGATCATCATGGGATGCTCTACAATACCCAACGGTCAAATGATGACGTCACTTAGGCCACGCCCCCTGAGAACAGGAAGTGTCATTTTTTACGCTGAACGGTCGCTATCTGACCCCTTTGACCTAATCGAGGTGAAACTGTGTCCACAGACAGAAAACATGTTGGTGTGTTGAGGATTCCAAGCCAAGCTCATTTGAATCCAGCAGGTGGGCGTGGCGGCGTGGCGAAGTGACCCTAAACGCCGTGTCCTTACGTTTGGCTGTGAATTCCACAATTTTGAGGCCAGCTGCACCAAACTTGACATGAGTGATCCTGGTAGGGTCCCCTACGATCCTATGTTGTCATAGTCTGACGTCATCTAAGCCCCGCCCCCTCAGAACAGGAAGTGCTTTTTTTTCCATGGAAAGCTGCCTTTCTGGCTCACTGCACCTAATCAACATGATTCTGTGTTGGATGACAGATAACATGTTAGTCTCACTTGCTTTAAAGCGCCAAGAGTCTTCTGTAGAGGGCGTGGCCGTGGGACCGCGGCGAAGCAGAGGTAACGCCGCCGACATACGTTTGGCTCTAGATTCCACATCGTTCAGCCCAGCTGCACCAAACTCACTAGGATGCATCCTTATCCATCCCCGAACAGGAATCCATAACAGTCGTTGATGGGCGTGGCCTAATTTCTCTACAGCGCCCCCTAGAAATTTTTAAATGATCAGCCCCAAGCCATGCTTTAACCTAGAATTATGAAACTTGGTACACATGTGTATCATGTCAGGACCTACAAAAAAGTCTCTTGGAGCCATGGTGCAAACCCAACAGGAAGTCGGCCATTTTGGATCAAAATCAGCCATTTCCTCTTTTTCATAGACATCGCATCTGATCTATCTCCTCCTGCAGCTTTTGAGATAGAGACTTCAAACTCAGTCAGCAGAGACTTGAGACATTAAAGATGAAAAGTTATCGTAGGAATTTTTCTATGTCAAAGCATGTGGGCGTGGCTAAGTCCCAAACTTTGACTATTCGCCATGAAACATCAAGATGCAATAACTTCCACATAGAAGGTCACAGCTGCATCAGACTTCCTATATCTGACTACAGACCACCCCTCATCACATTGAGATGGTCAGTTGATGACATCACCTTAACCCCGCCCACTTCCGACAGGAAGTCACCTGTTTTTTCTATTGTATGTCTTACTTTTACTCTCTAAATCATATGGGTTTCATCCTGTGCAGGCTGACATGAAATGACATGATGATGAACTCTCCCATGATGAACTCGACTGACCCGTGGGGGCGTGGCTAAGTCCCAAACTTTGACTATACACCATGAAACATGAATGTGAAATAACTTCCAAATGCCAGGTCACAGCTGCATCAGACTTTCTATGTCTCATTATAGATAAGCCCTCATCACAGTTAGGTGGTCGATTGATGACGTCACCTTTGCCCCGCCCACTTCCGAAAGGAAGTAACATGTTTTTTCAAATGTATGTCTTACAGTCTAATTCATATGGGTTTAATCCTGTGCAGACTGACATAAAATGAAATGATGATGAACTTATTGATGATGAACTCATTGATGATGTACTCTACTGACCAGTGGGGGCGTGGCAAAATGGCTGTCCCTCGTAATATGCATACGTTCGTCTCGTATTCACAAACGCATCATTCAATTTGCACCAGACATTGTATGAGTGACACTTTTGAACCTCTAAGGAGCCCAATAGAGTTTAATTGTGATTTGACTCCACTGCGCCCCCTAGGTTAATCAAACAGCTGTATCTCCTCTCTACATGGCGCGATGTGCTCCAGATTTTTGGTTCATCGCCAGGGAGCTCTGCCGAAGCCGTAAAAGCGGATAGCGTGGATGAGGGCGCGCGAGCGTCGGCGGTGGCGGGCGGGTGGCGGTGCTGGTACCCCCGCGGTGGCTATAGGCCGGAGCAGCGCTAGCTGCGAGGGCCGCTTGAGGCTCCGCGGAGCTTTAATTAGGCCCGAGCAGCTATCGCTGCGAGAGCCTATTGAAACCTTGCTGTTTATTATTATTATTTTTCTGCCACCTTCTTTGGGGGGCTTTTTGGGGGCTTTATCATATTCAAAAACTCACCAAACGTGGCGGGGGCATAGAGCCCGGTGAAAAATTTTGTATTTTATGGTGGTTGCAAAAATCGCAAAAGAAACGGCTCAAGGGCGCCACCTAGCAACTTTCAAAAGACCCTTTCCTATTCACTTACTTTATCGTAGAGACTTGAAACTTGGTACACTTGTAGAGCTCCCCAAAACACTCTGAATTTACAATTAATGTCATAGTGCAAGTATCACAGATTGTCGGCCATTTTGGATTAAAGTTCCGATTTTGACCCGATTTTGGGCGTTTACAGGGTTCGCATTTGATCGAACTTGTCCTAGGGATTTCGATCGATCGGCTTGAAACTCGGTCAGATCGTTCAAAAGGCATGGCCGATCCAAAGTTATCGTAGGTTTGCGTTTTCGGGCTTGCTGAAGGGGTCTTTCCGGGGGTCAAAGGTCACCGATTCGCCATGAAACATCAAACTGTTATAACTCTTTGAAAAAAACTCATAGAAGCACCAAACTTTCAGTGATTGATCATCATGGGATGCTCTACAATACCCAACGGTCAAATGATGACGTCACTTAGGCCACGCCCCCTGAGAACAGGAAGTGTCATTTTTTACGCTGAACGGTCGCTATCTGACCCCTTTGACCTAATCGAGGTGAAACTGTGTCCACAGACAGAAAACATGTTGGTGTGTTGAGGATTCCAAGCCAAGCTCATTTGAATCCAGCAGGTGGGCGTGGCGGCGTGGCGAAGTGACCCTAAACGCCGTGTCCTTACGTTTGGCTGTGGATTCCACAATTTTGAGGCCAGCTGCACCAAACTTGACATGAGTGATCCTGGTAGGGTCCCCTACGATCCTATGTTGTCATAGTCTGACGTCATCTAAGCCCCGCCCCCTCAGAACAGGAAGTGCTTTTTTTTCCATGGAAAGCTGCCTTTCTGGCTCACTGCACCTAATCAACATGATTCTGTGTTGGATGACAGATAACATGTTAGTCTCACTTGCTTTAAAGCGCCAACAGTCTTCTGTAGAGGGCGTGGCCGTGGGACCGCGGCGAAGCAGAGGTAACGCCGCCGCCATACGTTTGGCTCTAGATTCCACATCGTTCAGCCCAGCTGCACCAAACTCACTAGGATGCATCCTTATCCATCCCCGAACAGGAATCCATAACAGTCGTTGATGGGCGTGGCCTAATTTCTCTACAGCGCCCCCTAGAAATTTTTAAATGATCAGCCCCAAGCCATGCTTTAACCTACAATTATGAAACTTGGTACACATGTGTATCATGTCAGGACCTACAAAAAAGTCTCTTGGAGCCATGGTGCAAACCCAACAGGAAGTCGGCCATTTTGGATCAAAATCAGCCATTTCCTCTTTTTCATAGACATCGCATCTGATCTATCTCCTCCTGCAGCTTTTGAGATAGAGACTTCAAACTCAGTCAGCAGAGACTTGAGACATTAAAGATGAAAAGTTATCGTAGGAATTTTTCTATGTCAAAGCATGTGGGCGTGGCTAAGTCCCAAACTTTGACTATTCGCCATGAAACATCAAGATGCAATAACTTCCACATAGAAGGTCACAGCTGCATCAGACTTCCTATATCTGACTACAGACCACCCCTCATCACAGTTAGGTGGTCGATTGATGACATCACCTTAGCCCCGCCCACTTCCGACAGGAAGTCACCTGTTTTTTATACTGTATGTCTTACTTTTACACTCTAAAACATGTTGGTGTGTCATGGATTCCAACCCTGTGCACACTGACATAACATTAGATGATGATGAACTCTGTCAATGCCTACAGACCCGTGGGGGAGTGGCAAAATGGCTGTCCCTCGCCATATGCATACGATCGTCTCTTATTCACAAACGAATCATCCTATTTGCACCAGACTTTTTATGAGTGAAACTTGTGAACCTCTGAGGAGCCCAATACAGTTTAATTGCAATTTGACTCCACTGCGCCCCCTAGGTTAATCAAACAGCTGTATCTCCTTGCCACATGGCCCAATCTGCTCCAGATTTTGGGTGCATGGCCAGTGAACGCTGCCGAAGACATCGAAGCGGATCGCATGGAGGACGGCGTGCGAGCGTCGGCGGTGGCCGGCGGGAGGCGGTGCTGGAACATCCGCGGTGGCTATAGGCTTGAGCGGCGCTTGGCTGCGAGGGCCGCTTGAGGCTCCGCGGAGCTTTAATTATTATTATAGTTCTTGTGCCAAATGAATTGGCTTTTTGGGGGCTTTATCATATTCAAAAACTCACCAAACTTGGCGGGGGCATAGAGTCCGGTGAAAATTTACGTATTTTAAGGTCCTCGGAAAAATCGCAAAAGAAACGGCTCAAGGGCGCCACCTAGCAACTTTCAAAAGACCCTTTCCTATTCACTTACTTTATCGTAGAGACTTGAAATTTGGTACACTTGTAGAGCTCCCCAAAACACTCTGAATTTACAATTAATGTCATAGTGCAAGTATCACAGATTGTCGGCCATTTTGGATTGAAGTTCCGATTTTGACCCGATTTTGGCCGTTCACAGGGTTCGCATTTGATCGAACTTGTCCTAGGGATTTCGATCGATCGGCTTGAAACTCGGTCAGATCGTTCATAAGGCATGGCCGATCCAAAGTTATCGTAGGTTTGCGTTTTCGGGCTTGCTGAAGGGGTCTTTCCGGGGGTCAAAGGTCACCGATTCGCCATGAAACATCAAACTGTTATAACTCTTTGAAAAAAACTCATAGAAGCACCAAACTTTCAGTGATTGATCATCATGGGATGCTCTACAATACCCAACGGTCAAATGATGACGTCACTTAGGCCACGCCCCCTGAGAACAGGAAGTGTCATTTTTTACGCTGAACGGTCGCTATCTGACCCCTTTGACCTAATCGAGGTGAAACTGTGTCCACAGACAGAAAACATGTTGGTGTGTTGAGGATTCCAAGCCAAGCTCATTTGAATCCAGCAGGTGGGCGTGGCGGCCTGGCGAAGTGACCCTAAACGCCGTGTCCTTACGTTTGGCTGTGGATTCCACAATTTTGAGGCCAGCTGCACCAAACTTGACATGAGTGATCCTGGTAGGGTCCCCTACGATCCTATGTTGTCATAGTCTGACGTCATCTAAGCCCCGCCCCCTCAGAACAGGAAGTGCTTTTTTTTCCATGGAAAGCTGCCTTTCTGGCTCACTGCACCTAATCAACATGATTCTGTGTTGGATGACAGATAACATGTTAGTCTCACTTGCTTTAAAGCGCCAAGAGTCTTCTGTAGAGGGCGTGGCCGTGGGACCGCGGCGAAGCAGAGGTAACGCCGCCGCCATACGTTTGGCTCTAGATTCCACATGGTTCAGCCCAGCTGCACCAAACTCACTAGGATGCATCCTTATCCATCCCCGAACAGGAATCCATAACAGTCGTTGATGGGCGTGGCCTAATTTCTCTACAGCGCCCCCTAGAAATTTTTAAATGATCAGCCCCAAGCCATGCTTTAACCTAGAATTATGAAACTTGGTACACATGTGTATCATGTCAGGACCTACAAAAAAGTCTCTTGGAGCCATGGTGCAAACCCAACAGGAAGTCGGCCATTTTGGATCAAAATCAGCCATTTCCTCTTTTTCATAGACATCGCATCTGATCTATCTCCTCCTGCAGCTTTTGAGATAGAGACTTCAAACTCAGTCAGCAGAGACTTGAGACATTAAAGATGAAAAGTTATCGTAGGAATTTTTCTATGTCAAAGCATGTGGGCGTGGCTAAGTCCCAAACTTTGACTATTCGCCATGAAACATCAAGATGCAATAACTTCCACATAGAAGGTCACAGCTGCATCAGACTTCCTATGTCTCATTATAGACCAGCCTTCATCATAGTTAGGTGGTCGATTGATGACATCACCCTAGCCCCGCCCACTTCCGACAGGAACTAACCTCTTTCTTCAATTGTATGTCTTACTTTTACTCTCTAATTCTTATGGGTTTCATCCTGTGCAGGCTGACATGAAATGAAATGATGATGAACTCTGCCGTGATGAACTCTACTGACCCGTGGGGGCGTGGCTAAGTCCCAAACTTTGAATATACATCATGAAACATGAATGTGAAATTACTTCCTAATGCCAGGTCACAGCTGCATCAGACTTTCTATGTGTCATTATGGACCAGCCATCATGACAGTTAGGTGGTCGATTGATGACATAACATTAGCCCCGCCCACTTCCGACAGGAAGTCACCTGTTTTTTCTACTGTATGTCTTACTTTTTCTCTCTAATTCTTATGGGTTTCATCCTGTCCTGACTGACATAAAATGAAATGATGATGAACTTATTGATGATGAACTCATTGATGATGTACTCTACTGACCCGTGGGGGCGTGGCAAAATGGCTGTCCCTCGTAATATGCATACGTTCGTCTCGTATTCACAAACGCATCATCCGATTTGCACCAGACATTGTATGAGTGACACTTGTGAACCTCTAAGGAGCCCAATAGAGTTTAATTGCGATTTGACTCCACTGCGCACCAAGGTTAATCAAACACCTGTGTCTCCTTGCGATATTAGCTGATCTACACCAGATTTTTGTGCATTGTCTGGGAGCAATGTCGAACATGACAGGGTGACTATCTTCAGGGCGGGTTTGGCAGCTCCGTGAGAGCAAGGAAGTGGCTGGGGGTAGGCGGTGGCTGGGGTGACATGGTGCTGAGGGGAGGCAGTGGCTGGGGGGAGGTGGTGCTGAGGGGAGGCGGTGGCTGGGGGGAGGCGGTGCTGGAACATCCGCGGTGGCTAGGCTTGAGCGGCGCTTGGCTGCGAGGGCCGCTTGAGGCTCCGCGGAGCTTTAATTATTATTACGATTCTGCCACCCTTTTTAGGGGGCTTTTTGGGGGCTTTATCATATTCAAAAACTCACCAAACGTGGCGGGGGCATAGAGCCCGGTGAAAAATTTCGTATTTTATGGTCGTTGAAAAAATCGCAAAAGAAACGGCTCAAGGGCGCCACCTAGCAACTTTCAAAAGACCCTTTCCTATTCACTTACTTTATCGTAGAGACTTGAAACTTGGTACACTTGTACAGCTCCCCAAAACACTCTGAATTTACAATTAATGTCATAGTGCAAGTATCACAGATTGTCGGCCATTTTGGATTAAAGTTCCGATTTTGACCCGATTTTGGGCGTTTACAGGGTTCGCATTTGATCGAACTTGACCTAGGGATTTCGATCGATCGGCTTGAAACTCGGTCAGATCGTTCAAAAGGCATGGCCGATCCAAAGTTATCGTAGGTTTGCGTTTTCGGGCTTGCTGAAGGGGTCTTTCCGGGGGTCAAAGGTCACCGATTCGCCATGAAACATCAAACTGTTATAACTCTTTGAAAAAAACTCATAGAAGCACCAAACTTTCAGTGATTGATCATCATGGGATGCTCTACAATACCCAACGGTCAAATGATGACGTCACTTAGGCCACGCCCCCTGAGAACAGGAAGTGTCATTTTTTACGCTGAACGGTCGCTATCTGACCCCTTTGACCTAATCGAGGTGAAACTGTGTCCACAGACAGAAAACATGTTGGTGTGTTGAGGATTCCAAGCCAAGCTCATTTGAATCCAGCAGGTGGGCGTGGCGGCGTGGCGAAGTGACCCTAAACGCCGTGTCCTTACGTTTGGCTGTGGATTCCACAATTTTGAGGCCAGCTGCACCAAACTTGACATGAGTGATCCTGGTAGGGTCCCCTACGATCCTATGTTGTCATAGTCTGACGTCATCTAAGCCCCGCCCCCTCAGAACAGGAAGTGCTTTTTTTTCCATGGAAAGCTGCCTTTCTGGCTCACTGCACCTAATCAACATGATTCTGTGTTGGATGACAGATAACATGTTAGTCTCACTTGCTTTAAAGCGCCAAGAGTCTTCTGTAGAGGGCGTGGCCGTGGGACCGCGGCGAAGCAGAGGTAACGCCGCCGCCATACGTTTGGCTCTAGATTCCACATCGTTCAGCCCAGCTGCACCAAACTCACTAGGATGCATCCTTATCCATCCCCGAACAGGAATCCATAACAGTCGTTGATGGGCGTGGCCTAATTTCTCTACAGCGCCCCCTAGAAATTTTTAAATGATCAGCCCCAAGCCATGCTTTAACCTAGAATTATGAAACTTGGTACACATGTGTATCATATCAGGACCTACAAAAAAGTCTCTTGGAGCCATGGTGCAAACCCAACAGGAAGTCGGCCATTTTGGATCAAAATCAGCCATTTCCTCTTTTTCATAGACATCGCATCTGATCTATCTCCTCCTGCAGCTTTTGAGATAGAGACTTCAAACTCAGTCAGCAGAGACTTGAGACATTAAAGATGAAAAGTTATCGTAGGAATTTTTCTATGTCAAAGCATGTGGGCGTGGCTAAGTCCCAAACTTTGACTATTCGCCATGAAACATCAAGATGCAATAACTTCCACATAGAAGGTCACAGCTGCATCAGACTTCCTATGTCTCATTATAGACCAGCCTTCATCATAGTTAGGTGGTCGATTGATGACATCACCCTAGCCCCGCCCACTTCCGACAGGAACTAACCTCTTTCTTCAATTGTATGTCTTACTTTTACTCTCTAATTCTTATGGGTTTCATCCTGTGCAGGCTGACATGAAATGAAATGATGATGAACTCTGCCGTGATGAACTCTACTGACCCGTGGGGGCGTGGCTAAGTCCCAAACTTTGAATATACATCATGAAACATGAATGTGAAATTACTTCCTAATGCCAGGTCACAGCTGCATCAGACTTTCTATGTGTCATTATAGACCAGCCATCATGACAGTTAGGTGGTCGATTGATGACATAACATTAGCCCCGCCCACTTCCGACAGGAAGTCACCTGTTTTTTCTACTGTATGTCTTACTTTTTCTCTCTAATTCTTATGGGTTTCATCCTGTCCTGACTGACATAAAATGAAATGATGATGAACTTATTGATGATGAACTCATTGATGATGTACTCTACTGACCCGTGGGGGCGTGGCAAAATGGCTGTCCCTCGTAATATGCATACGTTCGTCTCGTATTCACAAACGCATCATCCGATTTGCACCAGACATTGTATGAGTGACACTTGTGAACCTCTAAGGAGCCCAATAGAGTTTAATTGCGATTTGACTCCACTGCGCACCAAGGTTAATCAAACACCTGTGTCTCCTTGCGATATTAGCTGATCTACACCAGATTTTTGTGCATTGTCTGGGAGCAATGTCGAACATGACAGGGTGACTATCTTCAGGGCGGGTTTGGCAGCTCCGTGAGAGCAAGGAAGTGGCTGGGGGTAGGCGGTGGCTGGGGTGACATGGTGCTGAGGGGAGGCAGTGGCTGGGGGGAGGTGGTGCTGAGGGGAGGCGGTGGCTGGGGGGAGGCGGTGCTGGAACATCCGCGGTGGCTAGGCTTGAGCGGCGCTTGGCTGCGAGGGCCGCTTGAGGCTCCGCGGAGCTTTAATTAGGCCCGAGCAGCTAAGCGCTGCGAGAGCCTATTGAAACCTTGCTGTTTCTTATTATTATAGTTCTTCAGCCAAATGAATTGGCTTTTTGGGGGCTTTATCATACTCAAAAACTCACCAAACGTGGCGGGGGCATAGAGCCCGTGTAAAATTTACGTATTTTAAGGTCCCCAGAAAAATCGCTAAAGAAACGGCTCAAGGGCGCCACCTAGCAACTTTCAAAGGACCCTTTCCTATTCACTTACTTTATCGTAGAGACTTGAAACTTGGTACACTTGTACAGCTCCCCAAAACACTCAGAATTTACAATTAATGTCATAGTGCAAGTATCACAGATTGTCGGCCATTTTGGATTAAAATTCCGATTTTGACCCGATTTTGGGCGTTTGCAGGGTTCGCATTTGATCGAACTTGTCCTAGGGATTTCGATCGATCGGCTTCAAACTCGGTCAGATCGTTCATAAGGCATGGCCGATCCAAAGTTATCGTAGGTTTGCGTTTTCGGGCTTGCTGAAGGGGTCTTTCCGGGGGTCAAAGGTCACCGATTCGCCATGAAACATCAAACTGTTATAACTCTTTGAAAAAAACTCATAGAAGCACCAAACTTTCAGTGATTGATCATCATGGGATGCTCTACAATACCCAACGGTCAAATGATGACGTCACTTAGGCCACGCCCCCTGAGAACAGGAAGTGTCATTTTTTACGCTGAACGGTCGCTATCTGACCCCTTTGACCTAATCGAGGTGAAACTGTGTCCACAGACAGAAAACATGTTGGTGTGTTGAGGATTCCAAGCCAAGCTCATTTGAATCCAGCAGGTGGGCGTGGCGGCGTGGCGAAGTGACCCTAAACGCCGTGTCCTTACGTTTGGCTGTGGATTCCACAATTTTGAGGCCAGCTGCACCAAACTTGACATGAGTGATCCTGGTAGGGTCCCCTACGATCCTATGTTGTCATAGTCTGACGTCATCTAAGCCCCGCCCCCTCAGAACAGGAAGTGCTTTTTTTTCCATGGAAAGCTGCCTTTCTGGCTCACTGCACCTAATCAACATGATTCTGTGTTGGATGACAGATAACATGTTAGTCTCACTTGCTTTAAAGCGCCAAGAGTCTTCTGTAGAGGGCGTGGCCGTGGGACCGCGGCGAAGCAGAGGTAACGCCGCCGCCATACGTTTGGCTCTAGATTCCACATCGTTCAGCCCAGCTGCACCAAACTCACTAGGATGCATCCTTATCCATCCCCGAACAGGAATACATAACAGTCGTTGATGGGCGTGGCCTAATTTCTCTACAGCGCCCCCTAGAAATTTTTAAATGATCAGCCCCAAGCCATGCTTTAACCTAGAATTATGAAACTTGGTACACATGTGTATCATGTCAGGACCTACAAAAAAGTCTCTTGGAGCCATGGTGCAAACCCAACAGGAAGTCGGCCATTTTGGATCAAAATCAGCCATTTCCTCTTTTTCATAGACATCGCATCTGATCTATCTCCTCCTGCAGCTTTTGAGATACAGACTTCAAACTCAGTCAGCAGAGACTTGAGACATTAAAGATGAAAAGTTATCGTAGGAATTTTTCTATGTCAAAGCATGTGGGCGTGGCTAAGTCCCAAACTTTGACTATTCGCCATGAAACATCAAGATGCAATAACTTCCACATAGAAGGTCACAGCTGCATCAAACTTCCTATATCTGACTACAGACCACCCCTCATCACATTGAGATGGTCAGTTGATGACATCACCTTAACCCCGCCCACTTCCGACAGGAAGTCACCTGTTTTTTCTATTGTATGTCTTACTTTTACGCTCTAAGTCATATGGGTTTCATCCGGTGTAGGCTGACATGACATGATATGATGATGAACTCTCCCATGATGAACTCGACTGACCCGTGGGGGCGTGGCTAAGTCCCAAACTTTGACTATACACCATGAAACATGAATGTGAAATAACTTCCAAATGCCAGGTCAGAGCTGCATCAGACTTTCTATGTCTCATTATAGATAAGCCCTCATCACAGTTATGTGGTCGATTGATGACATCACCCTTGCCCCGCACACTTCCGACAGGAAGTGACCTGTTTTTTCTACTGTATGTCTTACTTTTTCTCTCTAATTCTTATGGGTTTCATCCTGTGCAGACTGACATGAAATGAAATGATGATGAACTCTGCCGTGATGAACTCTACTGACCCGTGGGGGCGTGGCTAAGTCCCAAACTTTGAATATACATCATGAAACATGAATGTGAAATTACTTCCTAATGCCAGGTCACAGATGCATCAGACTTTCTATGTCTCATTATAGACCAGCCCTCATCACAGTTAGGTGGTCGATTGATGACATCACCTTAGCCCCGCCCACTTCCGACAGGAAGTCACCTGTTTTTTATACTGTATGTCGTACTTTTACACTCTAAAACATGTTGGTGTGTCATGGATTCCAACCCTGTGCAGACTGACATAACATGACATGATGATGAACTCTGTCAATGCCTACAGACCCGTGGGGGAGTGGCAAAATGGCTGTCCCTCGCCATATGCATACGATCGTCTCTTATTCACAAACGCATCATCCTATTTGCACCAAACTTTTTATGAGTGAAACTTGTGAACCTCTGAGGAGCCCAATACAGTTTAATTGCAATTTGACTCCACTGCGCCCCCTAGGTTAATCAAACAGCTGTATCTCCTTGCCACATGGCCCAATCTGCTCCAGATTTTGGGTGCATGGCCAGTGAACGCTGCCGAAGACATCGAAGCGGATCGCATGGAGGACGGCGCGCGAGCGTCGGCGGTGGCCGGCGGGAGGCGGTGCTGGAACATCCGCGGTGGCTATAGGCTTGAGCGGCGCTTGGCTGCGAGGGCCGCTTGAGGCTCCGCGGAGCTTTAATTTTTTTTATTTTTATTTTTCTCCCGTCAAATGAATTGGCTTTTTGGGGGCTTTAACATATGTGAAAACTCACCAAAATTGGCAGATCCATAGATCCTGTGAAAAATTTACGTATTTTAAGGTCCTCGCAAAAATCGCAAAAAAAATGGCTCAACGGCGCCCCCTAGAATTTTTCAAAAGACCCTTTCCTATTCACTTAGTTTATCGTAGAGACATGAAATTTGGTACACTTGTAGAACTCCCCAAGATGCTCAGAATTTACAATTAATGTCATAGTGCAAGTATTACAGGAAGTCGGCCATTTTGGATTGAACTTGTGAATTTGAGCCCATTTTGGTCGTTTACAGGGTTCGCATTTGATCGAACTAGTCCTAGGGATTTTGATGGATCGGCTTCAAACTTGGTCTGTTGGTTCATAAGGCATGCCCGATCCAAAGTTATCAAATGTTTGCGTTTTCGACCTTCCTGAAGGGGTGATACCAGGGGTCAAAGTTCACCGACTCACCAAGAAAAATAAAACTTTTATATCTCCTACACAAAAAGTCAGAGAGGCACCAAACTTTCTGTGTTTGATCATCTTTCAGTGCTCTACAAGATGGTATAGTGAAATTTTGAGATTCCATAAGCCACGCCCCCTTAGAACAGGAAGTGTCATGTTTTACTGTGATTGGTGGCTATCTGACCCCTTTGACCTAATCAACATGAAACTGTGTCCAGAGACAGTAGACATGTGGGTGTGTATTGGATTCCAACCCCATCCAGCTAGGTTGTAGCAGGTGGGCGTGGCAGCGTGGCGAAGTGACCTGTCAGAAAGTGCCCATACTTTGGGCTCTGAATTCCACAATTTTGGGTCTAGCTGCACCAAACTCACTAGGATGGATCTTTGTCCAACCCCGGACAGGAATCCAGCGCAATATTTGGTGGGCGTGGCCTAATGTCTCAACAGCGCCCCCTAGCATGTTTTAAATGATCAGCCCCAAGCCATGCTTTAACCTAGAATTATGAAACTTGGTACACATGTGTACCTCGTCGGGATGTACAAAAAAGTCTCTTGGAGCCATGGTCCAAAACCAACAGGAAGTCGGCCATTTTGGATCAAAGCCGCAATTTCCTCTATTTCATAGACGCCACATCTGATTGAACTAGTCCCACACCTTTTGAGATACAGACTTCAAACTCACTCAGCAGAGACTTGAGACATTAAAGGTCAAAAGTTATCAAAAGAATTCTCGTAGATCAAAGCATGTGGGCGTGGCTAAGCGTTAAACTTTGACTTTGTGAAATGTAACTACTCACCAAAAATGATCAGCCCCTAGCCATGCTTTAACCTAGAATTATGAAACTTCGTGCACATGTGTATCTTGTCAGGATGTACAAAAAAGTCTCTTGGAGCCATGGTCCAAACCCAACAGGAAGTCGGCCATTTTGGATCAAAGCCGCCATTTCCTGTTTTTCATAGACGTCACATCTGATTTAACTAATCCCACACCTTTTGAGATACAGACTTCAAACTCACTGAGCAGAGAGGTGAGACATGACAGGTCAGAAGTTATCAACAGAATTCCCGTAGATCAAAGCATGTGGGCGTGGCTAAGCGTCAAACTTTGGCTTTGTGAAATGACACTACTCACCAAATACATGATCAGCCCCAAGCCATGCTTTATCTCAGAATTATGAAACTTGGTACACATGTGTATCTTGTCAGGATGTACAAAAAAGTCTCCTGGTACCAGGCTCCAAAGCCAAGAGGAAGTCGGCCATTTTGGATCAAAGCCGCAATTTCCTGTTTTTCATACACATGGCATCAGGTCAAAATACTCATACAGCTTTGGAGATGCAGACTTAAAACTCACTGAGCAGAGAGGTGAGACATGAAAGCTGAAAAGTGATCAAAAGAATTCTTGTACATCTAACCACGTGGGCGTGGCTAAGCGTCCAACTTTGGCTTTGTGCCATGAAACATTAGAATGCAATAACTTCTCCAGGACAGCTCAGAGCTGAATCAGACTTTCCATGTCTCATTATAGACCAGCCATGATCGCATTCTCATGGTCAATTGATGACCTCACCTAAACCACGCCCCCCTCCAACAGGAAGTCACCTGTTTTTCTCTGCTGCATGTCTTACTTTTACTCTGATTCAAATGGATTAAATCCTGTGCCAACTGATAGAAAATGACATGTGAAGCCCTCTGTGAATGTTGGCTGCTGGTGGAACCATGTGGGAGTGGCTACATAGCGAGTAACAATGCTTGCCATGTCTACAATCATCTACAAATCTAACATGCTTCATCTAATTTGCACTAGACTTTATGTGATCAACTCTGGTGAAGCTCTAAAGAGCCCAATAGCATTATAATATTACTTGACTCTCCTGCGCACCCAGGTTAATCAAACAGCTGTGTCTAATTGCGATATCAGCCGATCTGCACCAGATTTTTGTGCATTTTCTGGGAGCAATGTCTAACATGATAGAGTGACTATCTTAAGGGTGGGTTCGGCAGCTCCGTGAGAGTGAGGCGGTGGCTGGGGGGAGGCGGTGGCTGTGGGGTGGGGGCAGGTGGTGCTGAGGGGAGGCAGTGGCTGGGGGCAGGTGGTGCTGAGGGGAGGCGGTGGCTGGGGGAGGTGGTGCTGAGGGGAGGCGGTGCTGGAACATCCGCGGTGGCTAGGCCTGAGCGGCGCTTGGCTGCGAGGGCCGCTTGAGGCTCCGCGGAGCTTTAATTAGGCCCGAGCAGCTAAGCGCTGCGAGAGCCTATTGAAACCTTGCTGTTTCTTATTATTATAGTTCTTCAGCCAAATGAATTGGCTTTTTGGGGGCTTTATCATATTCAAAAACTCACCAAACTTGGCGGGGGCATAGAGCCCGTGTAAAATTTACGTATTTTAAGGTACCTGCAAAAATCGCACAAGAAACGGCTCAAGGGCGCCACCTAGCAACTTTCGAAAGACCCTTTCCTATTCACTTACTTTATAGTAGAGACTTGAAATTTGGTACACTTGTAGAGCTCCCCAAGACACTCAGAATTTACAATTAATGTCATAGTGCAAGTATCACAGATTGTCGGCCATTTTGGATTAAAGTTCCGATTTTGACCCGATTTTGGGCGTTTGCAGGGTTCGCATTTGATCGAACTTGTCCTAGGGATTTCGATCGATCGGCTTCAAACTCGGTCAGATCGTTCATAAGGCATGGCCGATCCAAAGTTATCGTAGGTTTGCGTTTTCGGGCTTGCTGAAGGGGTCTTTCCGGGGGTCAAAGGTCACCGATTCGCCATGAAACATCAAACTGTTATAACTCTTTGAAAAAAACTCATAGAAGCACCAAACTTTCAGTGATTGATCATCATGGGATGCTCTACAATACCCAACGGTCAAATGATGACGTCACTTAGGCCACGCCCCCTGAGAACAGGAAGTGTCATTTTTTACGCTGAACGGTCGCTATCTGACCCCTTTGACCTAATCGAGGTGAAACTGTGTCCACAGACAGAAAACATGTTGGTGTGTTGAGGATTCCAAGCCAAGCTCATTTGAATCCAGCAGGTGGGCGTGGCGGCGTGGCGAAGTGACCCTAAACGCCGTGTCCTTACGTTTGGCTGTGGATTCCACAATTTTGAGGCCAGCTGCACCAAACTTGACATGAGTGATCCTGGTAGGGTCCCCTACGATCCTATGTTGTCATAGTCTGACGTCATCTAAGCCCCGCCCCCTCAGAACAGGAAGTGCTTTTTTTTCCATGGAAAGCTGCCTTTCTGGCTCACTGCACCTAATCAACATGATTCTGTGTTGGATGACAGATAACATGTTAGTGTCACTTGCTTTAAAGCGCCAAGAGTCTTCTGTAGAGGGCGTGGCCGTGGGACCGCGGCGAAGCAGAGGTAACGCCGCCGCCATACGTTTGGCTCTAGATTCCACATCGTTCAGCCCAGCTGCACCAAACTCACTAGGATGCATCCTTATCCATCCCCGAACAGGAATCCATAACAGTCGTTGATGGGCGTGGCCTAATTTCTCTACAGCGCCCCCTAGAAATTTTTAAATGATCAGCCCCAAGCCATGCTTTAACCTAGAATTATGAAACTTGGTACACATGTGTATGATGTCAGGACCTACAAAAAAGTCTCTTGGAGCCATGGTGCAAACCCAACAGGAAGTCGGCCATTTTGGATCAAAATCAGCCATTTCCTCTTTTTCATAGACATCGCATCTGATCTATCTCCTCCTGCAGCTTTTGAGATAGAGACTTCAAACTCAGTCAGCAGTGACTTGAGACATTAAAGATGAAAAGTTATCGTAGGAATTTTTCTATGTCAAAGCATGTGGGCGTGGCTAAGTCCCAAACTTTGACTATACAGCATGAAACATGAATGTGAAATAACTTCCAAATGCCAGGTCACAGCTGCATCACACTTTCTATGTCTCATTATAGACCAGCCTTCATCATAGTTAGGTGGTCGATTGATGACATCACCCTAGCCCCGCCCACTTCCGACAGGAAGTAACCTCTTTCTTCAATTGTATGTCTTACTTTTACTCTCTAATTCTTATGGGTTTCATCCTGTGCAGGCTGACATGAAATGACATGATGATGAACTCTCCCATGATGAACTCTACTGACCCGTGGGGGCGTGGCTAAGTCCCAAACTTTGACTATACACCATGAAACATGAATGTGAAATAACTTCCAAATGCCAGGTCACAGCTTCATCAGACTTTCTATGTCTCATTATAGATAAGCCCTCATCACAGTTATGTGGTCGATTGATGACATCACCCTTGCCCCGCCCACTTCCGACAGGAAGTCACCTCTATTTTCTACTGTATGTCTGACTTTTACTCTCTAAGTAATGTTGGTGTGTCATGGATTCCAACCCTGTGCAGGCTGACATAAAATGAGATGATGATGAACTCTGTAAATGCCTACTGCTAAGTTTGGGACTAAGCGTGGCTTAGTCCCAAACTTTGACTATTCACCATGAAACATGAATGTGAAATAACTTCCTAATGCCAGGTCACAGCTGCATCAGACTTTCTATGTCTCATTATAGACCAGTCCTCATCACAGTTAGGTGGTCGATTGATGACATCACCTTAGCCCCGCCCACTTCCGACAGGAAGTCACCTGTTTTTTCTACTGTATGTCTGACTTTTACTCTCTAAGTCATATGGGTTTCATCCTGTGCAGACTGACATAAAATGCCATGAAGATGAACTCTGTCAATGGCATCTGACCCTTGTGGGTGTGGCAAAAATGGCTGTCCCTCGCCATATGCATACGATCGTCTCTTATTGACAAACGCATCATCCCATTTGCTCCAGACTTTTTATGAGTGACACTTGTGAACCTCTAAGGAGCCCAATAGAGTTTAATTGCAATTTGACTCTACTGCGCACCCAGGTTAATCAAACACCTGTGTCTCCTTGCGATATCAGCTGATCTACACCAGATTTTTGTGCATTGACTGGGAGCAATGTCGAACATGAAAGGGTGACTATCTTCAGGGCGGGTTTGGCAGCTCCGTGAGAGCAAGGCGGTGGCTGGGGGTAGGCGGTGGCTGGGGTGACATGGTGCTGAGGGGAGGCAGTGGCTGGGGGGAGGTGGTGCTGAGGGGAGGCGGGGGCTGAGGGGAGGCGGTGCTGGAACATCCGCGGTGGCTATAGGCTTGAGCGGCGCTTGGCTGCGAGGGCCGCTTGAGGCTCCGCGGAGCTTTAATTATTATTACGATTCTGCCACCCTTTTTAGGGGGCTTTTTGGGGGCTTTATCATATTCAAAAACTCACCAAACGTGGCGGGGGCATAGAGCCCGGTGAAAAATTTCGTATTTTATGGTCGTTGAAAAAATCGCAAAAGAAACGGCTCAAGGGCGCCACCTAGCAACTTTCAAAAGACCCTTTCCTATTCACTTACTTTATCGTAGAGACTTGAAACTTGGTACACTTGTACAGCTCCCCAAAACACTCTGAATTTACAATTAATGTCATAGTGCAAGTATCACAGATTGTCGGCCATTTTGGATTAAAGTTCAGATTTTGACCCGATTTTGGGCGTTTACAGGGTTCGCATTTGATCAAACTTGACCTAGGGATTTCGATCGATCGGCTTGAAACTCGGTCAGATCGTTCAAAAGGCATGGCCGATCCAAAGTTATCGTAGGTTTGCGTTTTCGGGCTTGCTGAAGGGGTCTTTCCGGGGGTCAAAGGTCACCGATTCGCCATGAAACATCAAACTGTTATAACTCTTTGAAAAAAACTCATAGAAGCACCAAACTTTCAGTGATTGATCATCATGGGATGCTCTACAATACCCAACGGTCAAATGATGACGTCACTTAGGCCACGCCCCCTGAGAACAGGAAGTGTCATTTTTTACGCTGAACGGTCGCTATCTGACCCCTTTGACCTAATCGAGGTGAAACTGTGTCCACAGACAGAAAACATGTTGGTGTGTTGAGGATTCCAAGCCAAACTCATTTGAATCCAGCAGGTGGGCGTGGCGGCGTGGCGAAGTGACCCTAAACGCCGTGTCCTTACGTTTGGCTGTGGATTCCACAATTTTGAGGCCAGCTGCACCAAACTTGACATGAGTGATCCTGGTAGGGTCCCCTACGATCCTATGTTGTCATAGTCTGACGTCATCTAAGCCCCGCCCCCTCAGAACAGGAAGTGCTTTTTTTTCCATGGAAAGCTGCCTTTCTGGCTCACTGCACCTAATCAACATGATTCTGTGTTGGATGACAGATAACATGTTAGTCTCACTTGCTTTAAAGCGCCAAGAGTCTTCTGTAGAGGGCGTGGCCGTGGGACCGCGGCGAAGCAGAGGTAACGCCGCCGCCATACGTTTGGCTCTAGATTCCACATCGTTCAGCCCAGCTGCACCAAACTCACTAGGATGCATCCTTATCCATCCCCGAACAGGAATCCATAACAGTCGTTGATGGGCGTGGCCTAATTTCTCTACAGCGCCCCCTAGAAATTTTTAAATGATCAGCCCCAAGCCATGCTTTAACCTAGAATTATGAAACTTGGTACACATGTGTATCATATCAGGACCTACAAAAAAGTCTCTTGGAGCCATGGTGCAAACCCAACAGGAAGTCGGCCATTTTGGATCAAAATCAGCCATTTCCTCTTTTTCATAGACATCGCATCTGATCTATCTCCTCCTGCAGCTTTTGAGATAGAGACTTCAAACTCAGTCAGCAGAGACTTGAGACATTAAAGATGAAAAGTTATCGTAGGAATTTTTCTATGTCAAAGCATGTGGGCGTGGCTAAGTCCCAAACTTTGACTATTCGCCATGAAACATCAAGATGCAATAACTTCCACATAGAAGGTCACAGCTGCATCAGACTTCCTATATCTGACTACAGACCACCCCTCATCACATTGAGATGGTCAGTTGATGACATCACCTTAACCCCGCCCACTTCCGACAGGAAGTCACCTGTTTTTTCTACTGTATGTCTTACTTTTTCTCTATAATTCTTATGGGTATCATCCTGTGCAGGCTGACATGAAATGAAATGATGATGAACTCTGCCGTGATGAACTCTACTGACCCGTGGGGGCGTGGCTAAGTCCCAAACTTTGACTATACAGCATGAAACATGAATGTGAAATAACTTCCAAATGCAAGGTCAGAGCTGCATCAGACTTTCTATGTCTCATTATAGATAAGCCCTCATCACAGTTATGTGGTCGATTGATGACATCACCCTTGCCCCGCCCACTTCCGACAGGAAGTGACCTGTTTTTTCTACTGTATGTCTTACTTTTTCTCTCTAATTCTTATGGGTTTCATCCTGTGCAGACTGACATGAAATGAAATGATGATGAACTCTGCCGTGATGAACTCTACTGACCCGTGGGGGCGTGGCTAAGTCCCAAACTTTGAATATACAGCATGAAACATGAATGTGAAATAACTTCCTAATGCCTGGTCACAGATGCATCAGACTTTCTATGTGTCATTATAGACCAGCAATAATGACAGTTAGGTGGTCGATTGATGACATAACATTAGCCCCGCCCACTTCCGACAGGAAGTCACCTGTTTTTACTACTGTATGTCTTACTTTTTCTCTCTAATTCTTATGGGTTTCATCCTGTCCTGACTGACATAAAATGAAATGATGATGAACTTATTGATGATGAACTCATTGATGATGTACTCTACTGACCCGTGGGGGCGTGGCCAAATGGCTGTCCCTCGCCATATGCATACGATCGTCTCTTATTCACACACGCATCATCCGATTTGCACCACACTTTTTATGAGTGACACTTGTGAACCTCTAAAGAGCCCAATAGAGTTTAATTGCAATTTGACTCCACTGCACCCCCTAGGTTAATCAAACAGCTGTATCTCCTTGCCACATGGCCCAATCTGCTCCAGATTGGGGGTGCATGGCCAGGGAACACTGCCGAAGGCATCGAAGCGGATCGCGTGGAGGACGGCGCGCGAGCGTCGGCGGTGGCCGGCGGGAGGCGGTGCTGGAACATCCGCGGTGGCTATAGGCTTGAGCGGCGCTTGGCTGCGAGGGCCGCTTGAGGCTCCGCGGAGCTTTAATTTTTTCTTATTTCCGGTTTTATTGAATTTGAACTGTAACGCATAACCCTTTGAGGTCTGGTAAACTGTCCTACTTATGCCAGACAGTCCTGAGTAAGTGTGTTTGCCATTCAGACGATAATGGCTCCTGGCTAAAGGCCTCGACATTCATGACAGGACAGACATTTTTCCAAAAATATTCTCTCAGCATATGAACTTGCTTGCATGGCCTATATTCTACATCTGTGTTAATTTTGTAAATACCCACCGTTTCCCTGCGGTCAGATCACTTTCATGGATTTTATGAGTCAGCAGTAAAACCGATTAAAAGACAAACCGAAAGTAAGTTTGTCATGTTACAGCTTTTCAGACGCCACTCACTAGTTTGCTAAAATAACTTAATCCAGCAACATCTCTCTGAAAAATAGGCACTACATATGTTTAATTTAAAAAAATCAGAAAACTAAACACTGAATCTGTAACACAGACACTTACCAAGGAGCAGCTGCCTTAAGACTCCGCTGTGCCCTGATATCTGAGACCAGCTTTGACCACTGCCACCTCCAGCTCCCCCAGCACTGACCCGCGACACAGACCCGAAAATAACCCCCCCTCCCATTGCTTTCTTTCACCCTAGATACAAATTTAAGCCTCCTGGCAATGGCCTGGCCTCGGGAGGAACTAGCTGTCCTGTATATAATTCTAACCTGACTCAGACACGTAATGTTGATTTAAAAAAAAAAAAAAAAAAAAAAAACTTAAGTCAGTCTTTGTATTCATTTGAAGTATTTTTTAGGACCGGTTTGACTAAAACCACATGAAAACATGCAAGTTGAAGCTCATTTTAATAAAATTACTTTGTAAAATTTGTTTAATTTAATTAGATTCAGGTTTCAATTGTTAAAAATAGATGAGAACAGGTTAGCCAGCTTAGCATATTTAGAGATGTTAGCATAGAGAGCGCCTGTCATAAGTTAAAGCTTGTTTTTGTAGTTAAAGGTTTTGTCATTTAAATTAACACAAAGTACCTTACTATTTCCATTTTATTAATTTAGGACTCATAGAGAGAAAAAAAAAAACACAAAAAAACCAAACCTGTAAATATGCCTCTTCCTAAGCCAATTTTAAACCAATATTTGATCATTTAACATGGGGAGCAATTCTATAGTGTATAATACAATTTCAACTCTAAACATTCCTTTTCCATGTACCTAGGTTATTCTTGTCCGAAGATAAAATCTCATCACTGTCAAAGTCTCAAAAGAGCAAAAATAAATAAATAAATAAATAAAACTTTACAAATTTAGCTTCACTGGAGCTGAATTTGTAAAGTTTTAAGTCATGACCCCAGAGCAAACATGTTCTTTTAATTTTCCCATTTCATAAAGCCATTTCGGCATGGAGAGATGATCTGTGAACACGGATGTTTGGATTAAAATCTAAACATGGGAGTGAATGGGTGAACAAACCTGGAAGGCATGACTCATGTCAAGAAAGTCCCTTGTCAGAGCATTGATCTAGTACTCCATCTACTGGTGACATGCTGAACCACATGGGGGTGGACACTGAGGAATTTCAGTCTTTTCATTGTAAGCTAGATGAGTTTGCTCTTGTACTAATCTCAGAATAAGGAAAAATATGTATGTCTCTTTTTAATTCAGAAGTAATCTTTATTTGAAAACTACAGAAAGAAGGTACAAAAAGAATCTGGCATAAAATTACAGAACTCCCAAACCCCATAAAACAACCACAGCCCAACAATTCTCTCAAATATGTGCAACAATATATTTGGTTCCTTCACTAAGCCCTTGAAAGGACTTTGACATACAGAGCCTCCCATGATGATGCATAGCTATGTTACATGAAGATGGGGGTGGGAGGAGCATTATATAACCCCAGAGCATGTCTGACATTGTTTTAATGATGTTTGATGTCAGTGTTGATGCTCCTTTTGGAATTATGGTCAAAATGTTGAAGTTTTTCACTTAGCAATAATACATTCTTTCAAAAGGTTTTAGGAGGTTTTATTAAGACCTTTGTAAAACAAAACCAAATAAATTTCACCTTACAGTCCTGCTCCTTGGTCCAGACATACAGACGACAAGAGATGTTTGTTAGTCATGGACAACGACTTTTAGTTGGCAGAAATTACTCCAGCTCCTTACTAAAACAATCTTGCCTTGCAACCTACTTTTATTCCTACTCATCCTTTCTTGGGTAACTCTTCAGTTACTGAACTTTTCATTGATTTTAGTATCATTTTTTAAATTTTTGCTGTTTTTGGTGTGCCAATGAGATCCTCTGACAAACTCTGATTTTAGCTAAAGGATGCAGGTAAACTGTCAGCTGAACTTTTGGTGCATCAGAACAGTAGTCCCAGATTTTCTTCTAACAAGTTTGTTTTTTTTATTATTTTTTTCTTTTAGCTGAACAGAATAAATGTCTTTAATATTTAAAAAAATCTGTTACTTTAAAGTCTCTGAACACAGTCTTTCCTTCAGCGGAGTAGTGACGCCTCATTAGGTTTCATTGTGGCAGGAGCTCGATTTGCTTTTGTCCACCAAGTTGGACATGAAGTGCTTTGCGAACAAGTGTCATCATTGTAAACTCCTCGAAGACGAGACAACTCGTTCCAACAAAAACAACAAGCCCTCAGTCTACGATCCACTCTCTGACCGCTTAGGTGTGCTTCACTTGTGTTATGATCAGAGGAGAGTTGTTCTTCCCGTCCTGGCTTAGGCAGGGGCTGAAGATCGGGTACACACTCTCGTTGAACTTATCCATGAAAGTGTAGAGGTGCTGACGTGCCTTCACGTCGTAGAAAGAAAGCTGGCCGGCCTCGTAATCCAAGAAAAGTCCTACTTTGCTAGGATGAGACATCAGCGCCAGCGGCAAGCGAGTCTCAGCAAGCGCCTTCACCTCCCCGTTCTTCAGCCACAGGCACCAGTAGCCGCCCTCAGGGTTCAGCTTGATTTCGCCTTTGCGGCGAGCCGTAGCGCGCGCCACGCCGAGCGTCCAGGCCGTCTTGCGCCCGACTTCCACCTCCCAGTAGTGGCGGCCGGAGTGGATGCTCTCTCGGCCCAGGACGAAGAGGGCAGGGTTGAAGCGCTTCGGACCCTCGGAGTGGGAAACCTTGTGCTCTTCGTATTTGACCTGCTGACCTTCATGAGTAACGACCAGGTTCTTTTGGGCCGTGGACGGGTCCAAAACAACTTCACCTAGAAAGGAAAGGATAAAGCAGGGTAAGACGGTGACCAAGGATTTATTTATTTTTTTTCACAAGTTGCATTTCCATTAACCCTAAAATTGAGCAAATTGAAATCCCAGACGGAGCAAATAAGGAAGATAAAAACTGAGCAGAATTGAGAAGGAACGCAATTTCCACTCAATCAAATGGGAAACATTTAGTTGGATTGAGGTCACGTGTAATAAAAAGTGGCTCCATCTTGTGGGCATTCAGGAGAACTGAACATCACAGGAGTTAAGAACCTCAAGACACATTTTATGCACCAACATGTGCAGAAAAAAAACACTGAAGGGGATTACTCACTGGCATAGTTCTGCACCTTCCGGAACTCTGAAAGGAATAAAAACAAAAGACAAAGTATGAGAGAGAAAATAAGTCAACACGTCATCAAGCAAAACAAGTCGAAGCTAAAGCAGATGGTTCGGGCTCGTGTTAACCATGATGCTTGGGTCTGGAGCTGGAGACGCTGCAGCCATGTGCTGCTGTCACGGCTCTGCTGCAGCATCGACGCACTCTCCATCTGTCCAGTCATCTTGGATGTGTAAAACGCAACGATGAATCACTCTCCTATTCTGGAAAGCGCATTCACTGACCTACATATGCCTGATTTCACATTTGCATAGACCAAATTGTCTGTATCAGACAAGGGATTATGAGGTTTCTGGGATATTTGCTTAGAAATCAAGACGGGAACATGGCAAAGGATGTAAAATCTAACAGACTTAATGTTGATTTTTTTATTTTGTTTTCTTTTATTAGGTTATTCCTAACCTTTTTCTGGAAGAATGCATTCATATCTACTTTAACCCCTAGAACCCGACGGACCCACCGGTGGGTCCAGCTGCCATGACCTCGGCTCGCTCTGTAAACAAAGGCTCCACGTGCCTTTAAATTTTTTTTATTTTTTATTATCCGCTAAAAGAGGCTTTGATCTTTCAAAAACTATTCCGCATAAAGGTTTTGCCCAAAATGTTAAGTTTAAATTTATTTATACCCCCTGAGGGTGTAAGAGGCTTGTTCACATTTTGTCGCATTACAGTTAAAAACTTTTGGGGACTTTTATGTGACAGAAGAACACAACTCAACATAATTGTGAAGTAGAAAAAAAAAGTACATTATTTTCAACTATTTTTATGAATAAAAATATGAAGAGCGTTTTGTACATTTGTATCGGCTGAAATGATTAATCGGATTAATCATCATCTAATTTAGTCATCGGTCAATCATTAACTGGAGCACACAGACTCAGAAAAAGGGTATTTGCTGAAAAAACATAATCAGAGAAGTAGCTAAGTCACAACTGTGCAAAATACATGGATACATCTTGCATTTAATAAAAATTTCCTCCACAGGAGTTATGGCTATCTAAAATCAGACGGTATGAAGTGGTATTTATGCTAAATTAATGTAATAATTATTGAATAGTGAATAAAAAAACATTCTAAAAGTAAAATTTTCTTGACATATTTTGTAGCATTTGTCCCAAACTTTGTAGCAATGCTACAAAGTTCCTAAACTTGGGAACGTTTGGGAACTTTCCCAAGTCAGGTTCCATGACACAACCCTGCCTTAAGCAACAATCTTATATTTGAATAGAAATTAATTGGTGTTTGAGTTTGCTATGTGAAAACAATCAAAATCATTGCCTAAAATAGAACAAAACAAACTTTTTGTTCTTTCATATGACCAGTAGTTTGTATTAGTTGTATTGGTTTGATGGTGGCTCGCTCACCTTTTGCGTAAAGTTTCTTAAGCTCGTCCTGGAACTTCTCGATGAGGCCGCTGACAGAAGAGCGGAGCGTTCCCAGGTAGATGTCAGTGTTTATGCTGACCCCCGACCAATCGGTGTACTCGGGCGAGTGGGACAGCGTGGCCAGGTTCTGTAGAAAGTAGAACGGCGAGATGAAATGAAAATTTAATGAGCCTCAGGGGTGAGGTAGGGAGGAGAAGGAAGTCTGCAGTAAAAATAAAAAAAAGCTGCACTAAAAACAACGACATGGAGCTTATTTAGCGTCCTCTTTATCTTAGGAGCTTAACGGAGGGAAGAAGAAGGCTTGTTTTTTTGTGAATTTTACGCTTTACGCCTTTGCTTTCCCAGTGTGTACAATATTCCAGGCTGCTAACTTCAAAGACTTCTTTTATGTCCGATACAACCCCTGTTTTATTCACATGAAAAGTCCGGGAATAAAGAGGCGAGGGGAGGACTAACACACTGTTGGTTCATAGAGGTTTTTGATGTTGTGTGTCTGAACTCCTAAAGCAACCACAACTGATTGTCTTCCAGGTAGCTGGCTCTAACGGTAGATTTCCTGGCTGGATAATTTGCACTTGACAATTTTCTTTTTTAGTATTTCCAGGGTGTCAGTGCATCCTTAAAAAGTGTTAAATTTATCTATATAAAATTGAGGCCTTAAAATGTCTTAAATTCATTTAAAGAACAGTAAGTTGGCCCTAAATACGTTAACATCTTGAACTTGACAGGACTATTTAATGTCATATATTCTTTGTACTTTTTTGTTTCTCTCTGAACTTTTCTGTCAGGCAAAAGTTTGAGTCGCGCACAGACATCTTCACTGAGTGACTCTAGATGGTAGCGGTTACTCTTAACTCACTGTTAACATCCCCTTTCTAACTAGCTAGCAAGGTGATGTTAGCTAGCTAGCTAGTTATCGATAGGTATCTAGTTAGATAGTTGGCTCCTAAGTAGATAGTACTGGTAACACTGCTAGATGGAAAAAAATGGCTAGTTATAGTTATCTAGCTAAATATCCTTGCTAGCTAGGTAGATAAGACAGTTATTGATAGGCATCTAGTTAGCTAAATAGATGCCTAGTTAGCTAACTAACTGTTAAGTACTGGTAACTCGCTGCTAAGATACTAGATAGAAAGGATAGCTAGTTATAGTTATCTAGCTAAATAACCTTGCTAGCTGGTTAGGTAGATAAGATAGTTATTGATGGTTATCTAGACACTTGTTTGCATCTATTATGTGTAATTAATTTTTTTTGCCAGTTAACTGGATGAAATTTGTACATTACTTTGAAGACAGGTCTTAAATTGCATTCATAATGTTCTTCAAATGTCTTAAATTTGACCTGTAGAAACCTGCAGAAACGTTGAATTAATGAAAGGAGGCACTAGTTATTTTGTGATTTCCTGGGAAGTCTTGACTACCTGCAGGAAGACCACTTTGTCCTTGGTGTGTGCGTGGGCCTCCAGCTCATTGCTCCTCCTCCTCAGCTGGCTCAGCTCGTTCTCCAGACTCCTGGCCTGCTCCTGGGCGTGGCGCTCCGCCTCCCGCTCCCTGGCAGTGATCAGCTCCACCATCTCAGCCTGACTCTGCTCCACGAGCTTCTGCAGCGCGCCGTACACCTGCCAGCTGTCCTCAAGCTCCTTCTGAGAGCTGGCCTGCAAAATACGTAAATGTTGTCTTGTGAAAGATGAGAAAGACCTAGAGGGTGTCAAAATGATGTCGGTGTTTTGGAGGCATGACTTGGGTCTTGGCAGACAGGATATATTGGTATTGGCCCGAAGTTAGCCATTTCTCAACATGTCAATATCGACTGGGCCAATATTAACAATCAATGTTTTTCTATCTTGATGGTCTTGTTGGGTATCTTGTTGTTCATGATACCCATCTTGGGGTATCTTGGGGGTTGGTCATGTGGTATTTGATTGGTTATGTGACAGGTATAGTGCTACAGCGCAGAATTGTAGGATTACTAGAGAAACTATTTGCATTTGTTTTATATTTTTCTTTCAAAAAACAAGTCTCTGTTTTAGTTTCTCTTACAGTGAAACCGAAAAGAGGATTTATTTTATATATTTTTTGTCTTTAAAAAGATACATTATTATTTTTTTTCACTTTTTAACCAGATGTGACTTTTTTCTATGGACATAAATGGGAACGAAGCTCTTAATCTTTGCCATTTTTATGCTAACTTCTTTAATTTTATTTGTCAACCAAACAACCAATTTAACAGCCAGGCTTAAGAAGCTTCCAAATATTTTGTTTTATTATTATTATTATTATTATTATTATTATTGTTGTTGTTGTTAGTATTGTCATTTCAAATTTTGTCTTCCCAAAACAAAATTTTGGGAATTTCTGGTTTCTCCTGATACATGACATGAGAAAAGCTTAAGTCTTCAAAAAAATAAGAAGCAAATGTATACAATTTAAAACTAAAACTGAAAAGATACCAAGAAAATTGTATCTTTTCTGCAATTTTTAGCACAATAAATTTGAGTCTGTTGTATCCCTCAGGTTGAAATAAAACCATATAATCTTGGTCAAAGCCAGGGTGTGAAATGTTGGTCATATTTCCTGAGTCAGTCACTGAGAGTCTGTCTGCCAGTCACTGTTCAACCGGACAGGCGGGTTGTGTTTTCCCCGAGCCCCGACGGAAATCCCAAATAGCTTTCCACTCCTAAACTTCTCTCTGCATCGGTGTGAATTTCTTGATCCCAAAAACATTTTAAACCGAACAGCAAGTAGGGAATATAAGCAAAATCAATACTTGGGTATTGCTTTTATTAAGCAGTACCCAAGTGTTGTTAGCTATCCTATTCAGAAAGATCAAGTTTTTCCCCCCATAAGATTAATTCGTCTAAGAGTGCTAACTATACCAGAAAAGGTTCTAAACATGAACACTCACACACAGCAGGGTGTGTACAGTAAACATAAAGACATTGAGGCCGTATTGACCTGTAGTAACTTAATACTAACTGTATTTGACAAAGCAAAATATGAAGCAAAGAGTTTCAATAAACCTGCTACATGTTGGCTTTCACCTAATCAAGACATGAAGCTGAAATACACTGTAAAAAGAAATATGAGAATTATATTTACAAATATCAGTCTGATAAACCGCTTCCTCTTGTAACATTTGAAACGGGACACGGAATAGATTTTAATGTTTGGCCAATTACATTTTTATCCACTTATATGACCTTCCTGTAAAACCATTCAGGCATGTGATCCTCCACACCTTTATTTTTTCTAAACAATTAGCCATTAAGTATTCACAGGTAAAATCAGCGCGTGAGAATACAAATGGTAAAGCATTTACACCAGTCCCACCGGTTGGACGGCGTTGGACAGGCACCGGAGTCCATGTGGGCGAGAAAAACAAACAAACCAGAGAGAGAGAGCGCAGACAACGTCATGAACCGGAATGTCTTTCCTGTTCCCTGCCAAAGTGAAGTACAGAATGAAGGGGTCAAACGGGTACTGTGGGGTATTTATCAGCTCGTGGTTAATAATCCAGCCTTGAACCGAGAGCCATTGGTGAAGCGTTTGAGCTTTGAAAGATTAAAAGCACTTCATTACAGACAGGGTAAATATTTAACAGCCACTAGGAACAGGTTGAGGATTGAATCTGATTGGCTGTAAAAAAACAAACACAGGTTTATATTAGGCGTAGGCCAGCATGAGATTCTCACGTTAGGATAAAAAGGTAAAATGAAAACATGATTTAACTGCTTTTATAAAAACAAAAAAAAAGTCAACACAAATGTATTGTTCCTAAAATTGTAATGTTATCTAATGCTGATAGTGTAGCAAAAATATGAGGTAAAGAACTTCATTTAGCATAGACTAGTGTACCTTTTTATTGCTACAAAGTTTGCCAAAACACAACCTTTGGAAGAAACATTGTTTTGTTCTGTGTGAAGAAAAATATTTCCAAACTTTGAGGCTTGTCTTTCTATGAAGTGATGGAAAACTCTAGCTGTCTTTACCCAGCTGACTAATGGTATATCCAACGGGTGGGGGAGGGGCAGTCCCACATTCCTCAGTTTCATACTGCAGGTTAAAAGAGAAACTTCAGTGAGCGTGGCCTGTTCTCTGCCATCTTATTACGAAGACTTTAAACTGCTGGAACTTTGTGACGGTAAATTTTAGCAGTATTGAAACTTTAATTTATTAATGCCTTGGCTTTAGTTCACACAATCCCCAGTACTTGGAAATGTTACTCCAAGTTATACAAAAAATCCAGGTCTGGTTGTTCTTTACCAGTGGGCACACTTCTGCTATTTGCAGAGCAAATGTTTTGTTGAGCGTTTTTGCTAACTTTGAAAACATTTAGCGCGCTTAACTTCCCCTAAATAAATTCTAAATTCTAAAGCACTAATTTTCTTGGTTACGTTGTAAGCTTTCCGTTTAATACAATTCAACATCTGCATTGAAAATTTGGTTATTGAAAATTTGAATTTCTATTATCCTATACCATAGAAACCCATCATTTTCTAAGTTCCAAAGGCAAGATGTTGGCTTTTATTACATTAACCCACGAACATATTCATCATGCAGTGGACTCACCTTGATGACCTTGATGGATTGCTTGATCTCTTCCAGTTTCTTGGCTCGTTCTTTGATTAAGTTTTTCAACACTGACCTCTTCTTTCCCAGATTGGTCTGAGAGAGGGAAAATGGAGGATTTTGGTTGTTAAAATCAGCTGTCCACCTGCTAATTGACAGTCGGTCTTTAACGTTAGTCTGAGTAAGAAGTTTATATCAGCAGCAATAAGTCACCGCTATCTTATCTTGTCAAATTGGCAGCCTCAGCACTTGGACTGGATACCTTCTGTAACCTCAAGATTATATAATACACCTTCACCTAGAATAGGAGAAAATGGCTACAGCTCACCATCTTTTTCTTAAACTCTTGGTCGACGGAAATGATATCGTGGGATTTGTGTGTGGCCTCGGCACAAGACTTGCAGATGCATGTGTGGTCGGTGCAGCAGTACACTTCCAGGAGGCGTTCGTGTTTCTTGCAGATCTTTTCCTCCAGGTAGAAGGTGGGTTCAATCAGACAATGTGAAGTCAGAGTCTTGACCTACAGCGCGGAGTTGTGGAAGGAAATATCTGTTAATGAGTAGACAAAGGTAGTCATGACTACAGGTATAGGCAGATGTGAAGACGGACCTTCTTGTGATGCCTCAAATGGGCCTCGCAGTAGGATCCAGGGCAGTTCACGCAAGACTTCAGAGCCTTCAGCTTCCTTCCGATGCAGGCATCGCATGGAACATCGCCGGGCTGGGCGAACTCTCCGGTGTCCTGCGCTGGAGAACTGCTGTGACCCGGGTCTGAGCTCATAGTCATTGAGCCCCCTCGCGAGGGGCTTCCCGAAGCACCGCCAGAGACCACCAGACCCTGGAACTGGGAGGATATTTCGGCCAGGACCCGGTTGACGCTCATCTCTGGTCTTCTGGAGTAGCTCTTCTTGCACATGGGGCACAAGAACTTCTTGCTGTGGTTCCAGTAGCCCTGTAGGCAGGCCTTGCAGAAGCTGTGACCGCAAGGTGTAGATACGGGCTCCACAAATATTTCCAGGCATATGGAGCAGGTGAACTGGTCCTCGGTGAGGGCCCGGCCACTCGGAGAGTTGATACCTGGAAAACAGAAGAAATGGAAAGGTTTCAATATTTTGGGGCCACTGCTCATAGCTGAGTAAAGGTCTTTTAAGGGAAAGTGAGAAATATCCCCAATTTTTGTAGAAGTTGGGGTGTTATGTCGTTGAGAAGATGATTTTTGGGATCTACCAATAAAGGGTGTTTCAAAATAAAGCTTAATTAAATGTGTTCGCAAAATTCATCCTGAAGAATGAATCTTGTTTTTGATTTATGAAAATTATCCATTATAGACGCTGGTGAAGATGTTTTATGCAAAAACCTCAACTTAATGTTAAGTTGACAAAAGTTGCCCATAGGAATGATGACGTTTCTAGATTGTTGTTTTTACACCTGCAGTCATGATGACTAATAAACACGTCTGGCAACTTCAATGAAACTGCCCATTAAAAATAACAAAACCATGAGGGTGAGCCATCAGTCATGTTATTTTTGTGAATAATCTCTCATCATTGTAACATTTTTTGACTTATTTGGCAACTATGCATTTCAGTTAATTAAGAAATTATGTTTTAGTTTTTCTTTTACCATTTCCATCCTTTTGGTTCCATGCAAGCATCAATAAATATGGATACGGAATATGGATTTTGAAAATATGATTAAATCCCATCACTGTGTCCAGCTTAGCGATTTAAAAAACACACTTCTTTATATTATTTGTATCTTAAGGAAGCCTTTTTAAAAATAAGTAGTTTGTAGAAGCTTTGACTGCAGTGAGAAGAGGTCAAAGTCATCAAGTTGCTTAGAAAAATCAGCAAAGAATTTAGAAATATTTTTTATCTTCAATTTTGTTATCACAATAAATTCCACAAAACTATCATGATGATATCTAAAGTATACAGTAGAATAAACAGCTAACAAATGCAAAATGATCTATATCGTTTCACTTAAAACCTGAAACTTATTCAACTGGAGCTTTTTTGTGGTGCAAAACCTAAATTCATGAATTATAAAGGCCTTATTTAATATCATTTCATAGCCTTGAACAGATTCCTTCTTCCCTTAGCTAAATATTTTTGGTGAATTAAAAACATATATATTTACAAATGCTGAAATCTGATGCACAATTTAATTTATGTGTACATGATTTTCTAGAAAATGCCATTGTACGCTCATGTTTTGTTGAATGTGGTTTCAATCTTCACATCCACATGCCGACTCTTCTGGAATATGACAGCAGTGTCTCTTGTTGAAACCAAAATACCTTTAAGTCTTGTAAAAAAAAATAATTTATGGAAGTCACATGTTCATATTTCTTCATAGTTGATAAGTAGATGTTAGATTATTTAAAATCTTTGTAAAATGAATGAAAGATCTCAGAATAATACTTAAATGAAGTACAATTGACTTCTCTTTCATCTTTTTGCAAACTCATGTTGTGTTTTAACGTGAAACTTTCCACATTTGCCCTCCAACGATGGATTGCACTAATCGTTCACACGCTGTTGAACATCCTATCTGAATGTAAATTGCTCAAAGCATCCATACCGCACTAGGAATGGGTCGTTTTACCTGAACGAACATCCCGATTTCTGTAGCTGTGAGTCTAAAACACGAACATCCGCACATGTGGGGACAAACGGCTATTGTGGGATTAAGGAAAGATAAGGAAAGCCCTGGACTGAGTTTCATAACAGATTTTGTGACGTGACGTGAATGACGTGTAACGGAGAATTCTTACTTCCCTGGAGGTTTTTTAAAAGTCACTCTGTCCCGTGGAGGGAGAGAAATTATCTAAGGAATGCAGACAATCTGGACCTTCTACCCCCACAGCTCCTGCTTTGGCTTCAGGAGAAACGCGCACTTACACACACAACATCTACTGCCGCTTAAACCACATCATCAAACTGCAAGTCAAATCGAGACACCTCTAAGTTAGAATCTTTTGATTTCGGGCAAAATAAACAAATACTTGATATTTAACTACCAATAAAATAATTATTTAAAAAAAGTTTAGTCAACTATTGTCTCAAATTTCACATGAAACATAAAACTGATAAGAGTTAAGAAAACATGGATGTCAAAGTAGAACTTACTCATGTTTTTTATTTTGTCTCTGACGTGGAGCGCCGCAGTCCTTCACCTCCACCAGCCTCCCGTGAATCTAAGAGCAACAGGTGCAGTCTCAGCTCTTCCTGAAACCTGACGTGGCTCCTCCCACTTTCAGTGTGGCACACCCAAACTTGTCTGTCTTTTATTATCTTGGTAGAGTAAACACTCAAAGCCCTAAAACCAGACGGGTGGTTTCTACATTGTTTGACTAGAGCTTAATCTGTGAAGAACCATGACTCTGGAGCCTTTCTTTTTACGTCTGCTCAGTGTGCGGTGGGTTTACTGTATTATTGGCTCCCCTGATAAAGATGTGAAACAAAAAACCTGAAACAAATACATCTTTTAAGGCAGCAGGATCATTTTATATAGAAAATATGTTAATTTGAATCATGGTAGGAATAATTTAATTAACCACAATCATTGGTGCCTTTAAACGTCCCTGTTAAATTAACTGAAGCTTTTTTAAAATCTACTTTACTTTTTAAATCAGTTTTTCACCCATATAATGAAGAAAAAGGAAAGCATAATTCTCAGTTACCGTCGCAGAACCTCAGATATTAAACATGCCAAGCGATTTCTGTAGTCGTAATGTGATCATTTTTTTCTTTTTTGGCCTTGTTTTGTAATCATTTCAGAAGATTTTCATTTTGAAGTCATATGTTTGGTAACGTGTCTGAGATTTTAACATTTTTTGTGAAGGTGAAGAAGCAAATCTTGGCCTCTCTTTAAAAGAGAAACATCTGTCCCCTTTAATAATTCAGAAACACTCCAACCCCTCGGAGGACGAGATGAAAGCGTAAAGGGGAACCGGTCTGAACTGAGGCGAAGTGCATCTTCCCGTCCCTGTGACTCAGAGACCACGTGTCGTTCTTATAGGTTGAAGAACCAAATGTGACTGACGGCAGCTTTCTTCTTGTTGAACACATTCCCGTCTTGCCTCAGTCGCTGATGAGTTTGTTTTTCAAAAAACTCGTCATCTAAACTACAGTGGTTCTCATTTATTAGTAAAACCAAATCAATCAAACGCATGTCAAATCCAGCCTCCAATAATTTTACAGGACATGCTGTATCATCAGAGTTGCCCACGTAGTATTGTATTGGCAACCAATACAACTAAGTGAAAACTTAAGGTGTGTTAAGCTAGCACGTTTTGTCTTCACACACTGAAGTCTCGGCCCACTCATCTGTTGATGAAACCAGGCTGTGAAAACTGATGTAGCCTTACTCTCTCTGAAATATTTTAACAGTTCAATTAAAACCTACTCAGCTTCGGTTGAGTTATTTGGTTCATCTGTTCACATCCTTTTCTTTAGATGAAACATAAAGGTCAAAACCAATCTGTTTAAACGTCTGACTTAAGAGTTTGCATTCCATTTGAGAACAGGCTATTGATAGTGTAAAGCTCAATCACATTAGAAGCGAGAATCTTAAACATGGACTATAATCAATGTTCATGGATCATAGTCTCCTCCTAGGGAGTCCTAGAAGAAGCTGGATTAGAGGTTAAGGCTTCGAGGCAAGGATTTGTGGAGAGTATGACCAATTAAAATTGTTACTGAGTCGGAGACGGAAAGATGGGGATACCAGAAGAGTTGAGATTGAGATTTTAGTTTCACTTTGTGGATAGGCATGAAAAGGTGTATGAACACAGGTTCATTTGTTACCGTTTCATAATTTAATTTTAAATAATAGACATATTTTTTATGAATAGAAAATGTAATTTTTTTTCAGTTTATGCCATCTTAGAGGGGTTGCAGGCTGCCATTCTGAATTTTTACCACTAGTGGGCAGCCTAGCGCTAACAATGGTACAAACTCTGTGTTGTGCCAATGCACTTTACATTCATGAAGCATTTTTTAGCCTATATGGGAACTGAAGCTGTTGCCCATAGCAGCAATTTAGCACAACAAAGCAAAACTGAGAAATCCTCCTGTTATTTGCAGACAGTTTACACCAAGAAACAACGCTTTCAAGGCACAAACACGTTTTATTTTTTCTCTTTTAATGCAACTGCAGCAAACGGCGAGGTGCTGAGTCCTTACCTAAGTTTTGTGATTTAACAGATAGCTCTCTTTGTTGTGCTGCTCCATCAATAATGCAGAAGGGTTATCCTTCTGCATTATTTACTGACAACATATGTCTCCCCAGCTCTGTTTATACATTTCCAATATTCGTTTGTGTACTTTATGCTTTATAATTCAGGTTATTTTTGGCGGTTAGTGATCACTGTGAGGTCTTGAATGCACATTTTCCCCTGTAGGTGACATTTATCTGGGGGAGTTCCTGATTTTCAGGGTGGCCCCTAAAGCAAACCCACTGCAGAGATTATGTCGCATCAGCTCCAGTTTCTTGGAGTGTGTGTGTGTTGGTGGGGGGGATTCTGCTTTCTCTCCCTGCGTCACTCAAGGTAAATATATTCCTCCCTTCATTTCCTCCCTCTCCCTCTCTCTTTCTCTCCGGCAGTTCTCCTTTGTAGCCGGCAATCTTATCTGCCTCGTGCGCCTGTCTTTGCTTTCCTCTCCGCTCTTTTTCCCCCCTTTTTGTTTTATTTTTCCACAACCTCGTCCAAAATGTTCAAAAATAGAAGTTAGACCCCTCTTGAGCCATCCTCCCCCTCCAGCTCACATCTGCTCTGAATGTCTCTCCCCCCCTCACTCCCTTACCGTCCCAACTACCTCCTTCCCCGGTTTTCGCTCTCCGGTTTCCTGAGACGGGAGTGCGAACCGCTCTCACCTCCTTTGGGAGGACACGGTAGAGCTAGTGAGCGTCAGTGAGTCAGTGCAGATAGTGTCGCCCCGTGTTACCGATAACCTCGTTGTGCCGCAGGAGAACCGGAGGACAGAAGCCCCTCCGGTGAAACGAAAACCCACACCAACCCCTCTGGATCCGGATCATGTGACCTCTCTCTCCCACATGTTTGCGGGTGAGAAAGGCAATTAAGCCGCTCTCGCTCGAGCTCCGAGGCCCAATGTGACATTTCAGGTTGCTCCCAGGTGGGACATTTCTTGGTAGACCAGGAAGTGGATCCCGTCTCACAGACATGCAGGAAGACAGATTATTAGAAAGCTGGGTCTAAACCTCCAGCTGAGTGTTTGCATAACTGATTAAATGACATACCAGTATAACCCGGCAGCTACATAATTAGCAGTCTGTTCTGTGAACAAGTGTCTCAGCAGCACATACTGTAGAAGGAAAATCTGGGCAGCTCATTCATGCTGAGTCGTGGTTCTAGCGTAAAATTACTATCAGTTGCATAATGTGCCTAATTTACACCTCTGTAGGAGCCCGAACAGGGGACGATTTTATTCTGAAGAAACCTTTCAAAAATACTCATCTTTTGAACTTTTCTGCATGTCGTCACTGTATTTTATTGGGATTTTATGTGACAGATCTTGTCAGGCTAAATATAGATTTTCAATATTTTTCTCAAAGTGCTTTACACCATGAAAACATAATACAGTAACCAGTAACAGTCAAATACACATCAAATATATTGATAAATGTTTGACTTACTACTAACTAAAGGAAACTCAACGCGTGGGTTTCTAGCCTTGAGTGAAAGGAACTCTGTGTTTTGGCAGTTTTCTGGAAGTTTGTTCCAGATTTGTGGTGCATAAAAGCTGAATGCTGCTTCTTTGTGTTTGGTTCTGGGGATGGAGAGCAGGACCAGAACCAGAAGACTTCAGCGGAAGGTTGGAAGGTTACTACAATAGTTCTTTAATGTAGATGGCTTGATAAGCATTGATTTAACAGAAGTATTTTTAAGTATTTTCTCTCTCCCTTCTTTGAATCCCATTGATCTTGATTTGTCAGTATGAATTTCATCCTGGCCAATCAGCGAACAGGAGGAGTTGTTGCGAACGATGAAACTAATTTTCACAATGAATTTGAAAACAAATTCATTGGGGGAAATAAAATAAAGTCTAGATGTTTTATTTCTCCTTATTCTGTTCAGTTAAGGGCTGGAATACACTTAAATTCCCAATTTTTTTCAGACTTCATGAGAACTTGTACTGAAATATATGAGAAATCACCAGGGCGGACCACAGTACCAGGTAAATGCCAAAACCTCTAATGGTGTCAGATGGTGTAAGTTGCATTCGTGGTTTTGGGGATAGAGGATTTACTGGGGAAAACTGCATCCATCCTTAACTTACATGCTTATTATCCCTACTGGGGTCTGGAGGGCTGCTGGTGCCTATTTCGAGCAGTCAATGGGCAAGGTCATCCTGGACAGGTCACCAGTCCATCACAGGGCAAACAGGACAAATAACCATGCATACACACACAAACACCTAAAGAGAATTTAGAGAGACCAATCAAACCTGGACTGTGGGAGGAAGCCGGATTACCCACATAGAGAACCCATCGGAGAACATGCAACCTCCATGCAGAAAGACCCGGGGCATGGGATCGAATCCAGGACCTTTTTGCCGCAAGGCAATAGAGCTACCAACTGCGCCACCGTGCAGTCCGTAAATGGTTTATGTACACATTTCCATCTGTTTGCTGTTTTGAACCAAAGACTGAAGCGCGTCTTCGTGACATTACGTGTTTTGTAACGTGAAGCTTCACCATCCCTCCAGTTTTGCTTCACCACATTTACAGGCAACACTCAATTTGCAAGCTGCTCTGTTCCCCTCAGATCTTGCCTGTTGCAGCACGTTTGCCCCCTCCAGCCCCTCCTCTGTGTGTGTATGTGTGTATGTGTGCATAGACTGGAGGTTGTGAATCACCTCCAGTCAATCCTTTCACCCTAATATGTGTATCATACCCGTATCAGGTAAATCCTTTTCATGCATCCCTTGGCTTTTGTCCCTTTGATGACTTGTGCCTTTTTTTTATTCCAATGTGAAATGAGAGCATGCATATTCAGGCCAATGTGGGATTTTCTTAAAGCCACATCCTGCATAAACAGCCGAGCGCAGAAAGGTTGACAGTGGCATCATCTCCTCTGCCCTCGGATTGCGATCTGATCTCATTCTGTCCGACCTAATCTTCTATCGTATAATCATGTGCAATTTGGCATATTATCTTCGTATGTCATAATGCGCCACGTTTTGCGATTGAGAGAGGCATCCGAGGCTAAAGATCACAAGCTCCAATGGAAATGAAAACTTCAAGGCTTAAATTAAAAAGTCCAAAAATAGAACTATTGAGTAAAGATGCTTTAAGCTGCCAGTTTAAGAATACAAAGAGGATCAAAGGCTGGCTATAAGCCGATGAACCTCAAGTCTTGTTTCATTTCTACATCTCTTGACTTTTTATCTTGACCGAAATAGTGCACAGCATCCATAACTCAGTTTATTCTAAAGCATTTATTCTGTGTACTGAGCAAATACAGTACATTTACTTCAATATGGCATTTTCAACTTTCAGTTTACATTTACTGCTAATTAGCAAACACAATCATACATTCAAATGTTAATCCAAACCCATAAGTTGCTAAGCTTCATGTTGCTAATGATCAAGATTTTTCTTTTTACACTTCAGCATTTTAAGAAAAAGAATGACAGATTAGAAATAACCCTGAAAATCATCTAATCTGACCTGTAGTTTATTTCAATTTCACATTTTTTGACATTTGACATTGTAAAATTTTATAGCACACCTTATTTCCTTTGATTGTAGATTTGATGTCAGTCAAGTCTTATGATATATGAGTATTTAACCCCTGATCAAACTGTAACAACTATGAATTTCCTAAGATTAAAAAGCAGTGTTACATGAAGAGTGCTGCATACTTCGCCCTTTCTGTTTCCTACTTTTTCAAATTTGGTCATATTTTTTACTCAACTTTTTGGGGCATAAAAAGGAAGACTTCAACTGCATGTTTTGACACATCCATCCATCACGGTGTGACACATCACCTTGGAGACGTGTCACACCTGCTTGGAAAAAGGGCGATCTAAAGTTGGCTGTGAAATCAAGTATGAAACATTTTTAAGTCTTGCCAAAAATAAACCTAACTGGTATTTGGGGGTACTTGTGCTAGTGTTTGAAATCGTATAAACCAACAGAGGAATGCATTTTTTCAAATTTTTCATCTTTCTCTATTCACCATTTCAGCTTTGTAACTCCTTATCTTTGCAACAATGCCATCATGTCATATTTAGAGCAAATACAGATGTGTTTTACAATGTGTAATTTTAAACAAACTGGTCAAGGTGATACGCAAAGACTCAACGACCCATTTACCTTGTGGATAATTGAGTGCTCCAAATTCCTCAATTCCAGCTCGGTAATGAGCAAAGCAAGTTACGTGGTGCCGTTCATAAACGCGCTTCAACTGGAACAGCACCCAGAGGAGACCAAATTGAAAGTAACTCCTCTTGGGGTTGGGATGAGGGCGACTCAGACCAGCATCCTCTTCAGGGGTCCAGTCCAAGAGATCTCTTTTAAGCAAGTAAACTAGTTTTGAAGATCTACCACTACAGTTTGCACGTTTTACGTTTGTCCAGGTGAAAGCAAAAGAAATGGATTCAAATATAGAGTTTGAAATAGAAAGTAATATCTTTCATGACTATTGTAGGGGTGCATTAACACCAGCCCTGGTTAGTCCACTTTCATCAAAGTAGTTTGTGTGTCTAGAACAGTGGTGCCCAAAGTCAGTCCTCAAGGGCTGGCATCCTTCATGTTTTAGTTCTTTTAGTTTATATGGATCGAAATCTTTCTGTAAAGTCCCAACAACGTACTCGAGATCAGAATGTCAGTATACAGAAGGAAAATTTATTGTCTTAAACATACAAATATGGATTGTACATGCCTTCACGTCAGAACACAACAGTTGGAGAAGATCACAACAACACAGGTATCCACATAAGTTACAGAAAAGCAGTAATAAATAATTCATTGATTATGGTAGAAGAACTAATGATGCAGTAATAATTTTAGTGGGTTAAGAGAAGGGGGTGGAGGGGGTCTGTCGAGCTTCCTGATTGCTGGATGCCTCCCTGACGGAACACAGATCACCGACTCGCCACACTTTGTGTGCTTACAATCATCTCCGACGCAAGCTGGATCCCCACTCATGCTCTTGTTGTGTTTAAGGTCCAGCAGCCCACAATTTATGAGAAAGATCCATATTTTTGTAGCATTTGGTAGGGGGAGACCACGTGTTCGTTTTGGGAGGGGGGGTTGCATCACAGCTGCTTGGCAGACAACATAAAAGAAGGAATGTGCAAGAAGAGATTATCTAAATATATGCTTTTGTTCTCTAAAGTATGGCTTAGATGTCATCTCTAGGCTGTAAAGCTGAGCCCCAAAAATCCACTTTGTGCAAACCACAACAATTACTTCTCCCTATCACTAAGACTCTTCTCAAGCAGAATAAGAAGTGGATGAAGATAAGCGTATGCAAACGGAGGAGAATAACACGCCAGCGAGCGTGGATCTTAGGGAGACGGTGTCCAAACATTGGGGGAGTGTGAACATTATGTACAAAAAGCCTCGGCCGCCTTTCGCCGAGATCCGATCTGCCGCAGCATCAGGGGGGTTTTGGGGGTGTGAGGGACCTTACTCGAGTCATCTCGGATGAAGCGCATGCATGGCTGCTCCATTCATGATCGCGGCCATGAGACGGGCTTTTAATTCCACCCCAGCCTTTCCTCATTCGCAGTGAGCAAGCTGTGCTCGGCGAACCCCTCGTTTGGCTGCCTTCGGGGGGGAAATGTGGAATGAGGTCAAGCTAACAAAGCAAAGCAAAAAAAAAAAAAAAAGGAACACACAGCTTTGAAAAAAGAAAGATGTAAAGGGAAAAAAAAAAAAAGAAATAAGTGACCTAACATACTCAGGGGTGGAAAGCAGGAGCTAAAAGTCTAAGAAAACAGCAACAAAAAAAAACCCCACTGGAATGGATGTACATTTAAAAAAACTGTAAATAAAAACATGGATATGAGTTCTTGGCAGATCTGACCTGAAACATCTTGTTAATGCTCATAGTTACACTTTAAACATGCTGAAATGCAGGAGCATCTATCTTGTGATTACCACAGTAGCTAAGTAAGCAAAGTGCACCCATACAAATGGCTTATTAACAATTCATAAGTCTAATACACAGTAAGGTATTGGAGTACTGGCTATTATATCGCAGAAAAAATGTGAAATTCTCTGCTTGATTGTTGTAGGACGTAGATAGACTTCATTGTACTTTAAGATTTGACTGCATGCAGACTCGATAATGAAAAGGTGGAAACATTAATGGCTTTATGTTTTATTATTATTTTTTTCTCTTATGGTGAATTTGATCCAAACTCCTCTCTCCCCTCGTGGAACTCCAGATGAACTGGAAACCTCTCGCTGGCAGGTCGGCTCTCTGTGCTGATCTCACTGGCTCGGCTTTCTGCAGGCTTATCACAAGTCACATTTCACATTGAAATGACCGGCTTGGCGTTACTTCTTCAGCTGACTCAGTTGCCAAGCAACATTAAGGTCCTTTAAATTCTACCAGGTAGCTATTTACAGCCTCTCCCGACAGAGAGTCTGAACAGTGACAGAACATGTCTGCGTTAACAACAGAGCAGACATGTTTCACGTGAACGTTGCTTCATTTGAGTTTTTCTGTAGTGTTGATGTGAACATGTCTGCCAGCCAAGTTTGGGTCTGACTGTAAGAACTTCAAGTGTGGAACTTCTTCATGATATAAATCTGAAAATTCTTTTTAGCTCTTCCTAAAAAAAAATAAAATAAAAATAAAAATACCGTATTGATCCCAAAAGGAAATCAAATTTATTTAATTTTGGGCTTTAAGTTGTGGCCTGATCAGAGTTATTGTTATAAGTTAAATAATTATTGCTGAAATATGTGGTGTAATTTATTTCGGATGCCCAGAATAATTAGGAAAACAATCAGAACAAAATCTGTAGGACTTTTGTCAAGAGAATCAGGCTAAGCTAACCTGTTAGCCTATTGTTCTAATGCTAAACCCTACTAGCGATCATCCTGGACTAAGCTTAGCTATGTCTTTATAGGATATTTATGGTCATATTTCTGTAGTTTGCAAAAGAAATCATTCTAATTTTTTTAGGACAGCTCTGTCTGTCTGTGGCTGAGTAAACTGTTGTGATGCCAGCAGCTAATTCGACGTCTCCAGATGTTTCCTTCAGTCTACTGACGAGCTAACAGATCATGATTGAATCATAATAATGTGTCAGAAAATTGTGACTGGGAAAATAAATAACATCAATTATGATAACTGGTAAAAAAAAAAATTACGACTTTTTGAGATTTTACACAAATATTTGAGTTTTTAGCTTCACAAGGTTTTGTGTGCAAAACCCTGAGCAAATTTCCTGCTAAGACTTGGAAAAGATGTCTTTGACAAAGAACACGTGAAAGCAGCTGAAAAATGAAGAGATATCTATATCTTACTGACAAGTTGTTGGGATTGAGCAACAAATTCACCGAGCTTAAATTTAATCAAATATCTGTTGGGTAGTTTCAGACCGGACCTACAAACTGAAAGAAGTCTAAATTTGAGTGCATGTTTTGAGGCTAAACTTCGACAGCTGGTCACAACGTCCTGAACTATTGTGCTTGGAATTGTAAGGTAATTAATTTCTCTTAATTTCTGTTTATGTAGTTTATAACTTCAACCTTGGGTACATTCTGAGAAGGGCAAAGATTTCTAGGTCAGATCCATGTAGAGGAGAAAAGAGCTGGATATCAAACTCAGATGATGTCTCCAACAAATCGTCTTCATGTAGAAAGTGAAACAGGGGGTAGTGAGGGAGAAGTGTGGCCACTTTCTGTCCTCAATATAGAAAAGAGGTTAGATTCCAATAATAATTCATTTAATTAGTAAGAGCATTATTATAGCAGTGTAGAGAAATGTGGCTTTTAGAAGCAGTTCAGTGTGCTACATACATTAGAGGGGTGCAGGAAGAGTATTTATTGTATATATGTTTTATATGTATATACAGTACATGTGCAATGTAGGAATAATGTGCTTATATTTTTTGTGCTGTAAGTTTGAATAAGACTAAAAAGAGCTGTAGTGTTTCCTGTTTCCTTTACTCTCCGGTCAACCACTGCAGTATGACTGACCTTATAGTGACGGGACTGTGGGTCATGGCTGCTGTCTACTCTGTCATTATCAAGAGTTTATTTAAGGATGCAGAGGTTTAAGTTACCTGCTGTGGCTCCGAGTAACCTGAAACTAAGTGAGGTTAAGAGTTCTCCTCTGTGGGCGATTTTTGTTTAAGCGTTTTGGGTCTTTGAGGAGTAACGGAGGGCCAACTCATCAATGCACCAACCTACAATAATAAACGGATTTTTAGTTTTCATCTAGTTACTTTTTAAATTTTGTTTTGTGATTGAATTTACATTTCTCAATCATTCCCAAGTACTTCCTCAAACAATCCGTTAGATTTCATTTTAATTTGTAGTTACCCATAAAAGGTTTCGCAAAGTTGAGCTCGTTTTAGGTGGTGTTTGAAATTTCCCCGATTTTAGGCAAAATCACTACGAGAAAGTCTGAATGCTAGAAACTCAAAAGTGCAAAGTGTTTGCACAAACTTGGGTCCGAAGCAAACACTAAGGGAAATTTAGAAGACTTTATTATGATTTTAGGAAATGTCTACATGTTAGGTTACATGCTGGATAACATGCGAACACACGTCGGCATTCTTCAGATAAGGAATGTCCAAATCATAAAGCTAAAATTACAGTATTTAGCAAGCTGGTTGAGAAAGAAGTTTATAGTGTTTTACCATTTTACCAGCCAGGGAAAGCAATGCTTTTGAGCAATATTGATGAGTCTATATTTGGTAAACTACAATTAGCTAAAAATGGAATGTAAGTTGCTAAAACAGTTTGACGGCACAAATCCAGCATACCAGAGGAGAAAGGTTGGCCGCAGTGCGCCTGAAATTTAGCTTCAAGACTACAGCCCACGTTTTTTAAGACTAAACCAAACCTGTTCAAAAGCAAGCATATTGTTTTGGTCAAAAGAGGACATTTCACTTATTGAATATATGGACATTATGAACAGTAACCAAAGAGGTTAGAGATGTTAGGGGGCTAACACCAAGCCTTGTTGTATCCCTCTACATATTTGTAGATAATTTTTTTCCCTCCATTGAAAAAGAAAACAAAAAAAAACAACTAGGTAACATTATGAAAATGTTGACATTACAAACACAAAAAAAACTCCTGGGGATGGCTAAAGCAGTCCTAGGCTATAGTTTCTCTCAAAACAATTTAGCTTTCAAAGTAGAGCCGACATGCTATCGTTTCTAAAAAAGCTCTGGATAAAACCTGCGTAAATATTGAATAAACTGTCGAGCCAAACGTGTCACCAGCACCCTGTGCTTTTGAAAGGCTGTTTAAAGTTGCAGTAGCTGTTGACACACGAATGCTTGATCGCTAATGTGTCAGTCATTTGCTGCACTGTGTGGGATTAATGACTTGAAGCCATTGAACTTCCCATCACTCATTAAGCACCTCCTGCAGGAAACTGCCTCCAACTGAGGGAGTTAGCAGCCAGTTTCCATGACCACCACCTTCGTCACCTGTGAGATCAGACTGGCATGCAGCGGATATCCAATATCTGGCCGGCTCTAGAGGTGATTTTTTTTTTTTTTTTTACACCTGAGAACGGTTACTTGCTGATATTTTTATCCTGACAGAGGCAGACAGAGAGTAACGGAACAAACCTAGAAACCGGAGGGTGTGCTTCCCTTCTTTCATTGCGTTGTTGTCGTTTCATTAACTGACTGTGCTTGTTGTTGTGTCAAGTCATAATGGAGATGTTTGTTACTATGCAGACCGTGTGTGCTTGTGTGTGCTGGGCTGGGTTTTGTGTGTGCGGAAGGAGCGGAGGGAGAAGGGCTCGGATGCGCGGCGGGAGATGATACGTGGGGACATTTGCAAAGGTTAATGAGGTGACGGGAGGTTACAGTATTTCGTCATGCTAGATTATAAATTCCAAATTATTTTGCTGCTTTTTTTTCTCTTTTTAAAGCCTCTTTCTTGCCCCTACGAAAACGTCCTCATCGTTTAGCTGATCCGTCATGCAAAAAGGCATTTCCTGACACTTTGCATAATGTGACAATAAATCCTGAACAATTGAAATCCTTTCGTCATCGCTCCCAAAACCACTAGCAGTCGTTGATTGAATATCTGTACATCAGCTGAAATAAATATAGCTTTTTTTTTCTTTCTTCTTTTTTTTTTTTTTGTTTGAATCAGTCAGTCTACTTCTTTTTTTTCTGGAAACGCCTGAACTGGTTCTGGATGGCGAGTGCTGCCTTCTCTGTCTCCGGTGCCTCCAAGTCGATGTCGATCTCCTCCTCTTGTTCCTGAGGCTTTGCTCCTGATGCCTTCTCTGGAAAAGCAGAAGTGAAAAAGACAAACATTTGATCAGAGCACGGGTGGCACATTTTGGCTAGTTGGGGCTAATGCATAGGAGAGCATTGAAATGCCCCTCAATTACTCTACACCTAAAAAAGACTGCCGCTTCCTTTCACTGTGAGGGTGCATGCAGCTCGTACCCACAATATATATATCAAAACGTGGCTGGATCTCGGCCTGTTGGACATTACCTCTGTTGGCATTTCGATTAACCATGTTGATGTAATTTGCGAAAAACGAGCCAAATTCAAATAGAAACAAATTCTGACACGGTTTTGTGTTGGGCTGCGTTCACACTGCAGCCTGAAGTGACTCAATTCTGATTTTTGTGACGTAATGCGACCTGTATCTGATCTTTTCATGACAGTTTGAACAACAAGTCGGATTCTTGTCAAATACGACCTAACGTGTCAAATGTTATTATTCTGCGGGAAGAACACAGCAACTGTGACTATAATGAGGATTAAGTTATTAATATTCTGGGTCCAATTGAACAACACATTCAAATGTGTAAGCTTCAAATATGAGAAGTCGTAATATTAGAAGAATGAAGTAGTAATTTTATGACAAAAATGTGATCTTTGCTGCCTTCTTATAGAAGATCCTACAAAAACAGCAAAATTTAGTCGAAGCCTCAATAACAATAAAAAGATTTTGGTTGGATTTTGTTGCGGCATGAAAACAGGGATTTTAGAGAGGATTAAACTTTCACCTGCACACAGCAAAAAACAATGACTCAGAATACTATAAATAGTCCTACCACTACTGTACAGCCCCTGTACACACAAACTGTACGTCTAGTAGCTGCTAAGCACTGCAGCAATGTTCTCCAGGTGCACCTTGCCTTACAGATGGAGATTCTAATTCACTCTTCATTTTCAGCAAGAAAGAAAAATGAGACTTTCCACTGATGGACTCAGCCTGGTAAAACTTTTAATGTTCTGTATTCTGCAACCAACTTAGCACAAACAAACGAAGAGTCAAGGATGGTCTCATTAAAGTCCATCACTGTGGCATATGTTGGTTCTGCATCGATAGATGGAAAGTTTCCCCATCCTGGAATTGCTTATTGATGAGCGACGCTACACATTGCCAAACTTCTCCTGGCGAGTGCACGGCTGATTCCTGCCAAAACGCTGCTTAGCTGCTTAGCTCATGGAAAAACAGGAGTTTGATCCTTTGGTTGAACACGCTGTAAGCACTTTGGTGTTATTGAAGGTCAAACGGGGTGATCGGGGTAATGTAAAAGGAAAAAAGATTTGGAGAGTAGGTTGCAGAAAAGCATTTACAAATACGCCTATGGGGCACTTTTCCGACATCGCTGACAGGTTTTTAAAGTTTCTGAAAGTTGTTTGTTTGATGGCGGGAGCAATGTACCGGTGGACAGTTTGAATTAGTGCTGCACAGATTGAACATTTATTTCTGCTACTGCCAGAGCTCTGGAGCGTTCTAGTGAAGAACTGGTACAGCTTTTGCTTTGCTTGTCATTCATTATCTTAAATTCTGTTGCAGCCTTGCAGCTGTTTGAAGATATGCACCAATCAGCATCTTATTAGGCCAGTGCAGATTTTGTGTTTGGATTGAAAATTTGAATGTATAAAACATTTCATATCTTAAGAAGAAAAAAAAAAAGACCAGTTCCCTGAAAACTTTAAAAATGACAAGTAAGCCTGTATCAGGTAATATTGAGATTTTTGAAAACTCAAAGTGCCAAAGTGAGCTGTGTTTTCTATATAGAGCAAAAAGCACCTGACAGCTACTTTAACATTTAGCAGGTGTCTATGCTTTATCTTATTTTGTATGCATCACAAACAAAAAGCTGACATAAACACAAAAAAACTAACAAGGTTTTGGTATAAAAGATTTTTGCTCCGATATCTTTTAGAAAGATGGCAATTGGATTATGTTTGACATTTTTATTTTAAATTTTTGTGTAAAAAACAATCAGTAATTATTATTACTATTGTATTACTATTATTGTATTACTTCTAATTTTTATAGCTAATACAAGGCTCTGTTTAAAATCAGTGATAATGACTTTTATGTCCTCAGAACTTTAAAATCAGCTTCAGCTATAAATATTTTATAAAGCTGGAGGTTGAAACTCACCTTAGTGTCAAGTCGTGAGACTAAATTTAAAGTCTGTGTCGACTAAAACGGCAATGACTCAATTGGAAAGATGCCATGGTCTCAGACTCAGATCCTTGTTTGTGTCCCAATGGGTGTAAACAGACAAGATGCATGCAGATAAAATATATTTTTTGTGCCTGCAACATCTCTGGTCAGATGTTTCCTATTTGACCAGAGAAAACTGTCATCACTCCGGCGCTCTCTGTAGCATCTCATTAAAATGAAGTCAAACAGCCGGAACAGCACGACGGAAACCTCTTCTGGTTTTTAAACAGACACTTTTTCAAACCATATTATACTTTAATAGTTAAAGTCAGACCAGAACTTATTTAATCACGAAATCAGTCATAACTTTTTACAGCAACTACACATGTAGCAAAATGACCCTAATAATTCTAACCATTAAACTATCAAATCTTTTATACATTCTTCTTCATTCTTGCTTGAAAATTATAGACGCCATATAGAGAGCTTGAGTTATATTTTAAATATGCCATTTGACATCATAATGGAAGCTTTTATGCGACTGAGAGCAAAGTTGAAGAGCTGACATAAATCCATCTTGACCTTTTTGTGTCTCTTGCGCCAACGATTCATCCCATGCTGCGAGCAAAGACCCGTCAGTGCCCCGAGATCCGAAAGGGGAGGAAACGGCAAGTACAATAGAATAAGTCTCTTTTCAGTTTAGGTCTTTGAATGAAATCATACCTTTGTTGTCAGCTGCAGTCGTCTGGCTGCTGTTGTCCGAGTTATTGGATGCCAGCTGTGGAGGAAAAGAACACGTTTAGCCCACTGCACCGCAAACCGCAAGAAATCACCACAGTAATATATGTCGCATAAGCATATTTCTGACTACTCAGTCAATTTTAACAGTCCCCGCATGTTAGACAGCTACTGGGGCTCGCACAAGCGCTGTGAACATATCAGCGTAGCACGTTGTAGAACACCTCTGGGTGTTGCACTGTGACGGTTTGTTCAGAAAGACTTCCTGTCAGGCTGAGACAGGAAGCAGGAGACTCTAGGCATCCTCTCAGAGCTGTTCCTCTGCGTTCCTGTAAACCTTGTCATATGCCACATTTCTGTTGTGCTAAGTCGCCATTGAAGACTACAGAACACGCCTTCTCTGACCTCCTTTCTGTTTTACTAAAGTTCGGTTTGTTTCAAGCGTGTTTGTGGTGGACAGAAATGTGTTTGTATGTACGTTAGGAAAATTTACCATTCCTGGTTATAGCTGCATATTGCGTGCGTTACAGATTTGAATATTATAGTTTACATTTACAATGTGTTTGCCAACAGTTTGGGTTAATGTATGTAAATGTGTGATTTGATTTAGTATATGTAGTAACCACGTGCAACCAGCGGGGGAAGTGCAGCGCTAGTGATCAGTAATAAAGAGCACCAGAACTTCGTCCTCACTGGAGGAAAAACATGTCCATGGCTCTTTTATTCAATTATCCCCCTTTTCAGGTATGGGTTTACACTGAAGCTCACCTGTACTATTGTGAATATGTTTATATACCAGCTATGTTCTCATTTAGTAGGGTTAGCCAAAGTTAACTGGTAGCTCATAGCAGACAATGCTAATCAATGTATGAATGTAGCATAATACTGTGTATTCCAGCTATAGACAGCCTTTGCACCTGAGATTTGGTTAATTTTGTATCTGTTACTGTCATATTAGTCTGCTTCATAGGTTCATGAGAAAACAATACTGTTTAAAGTTTGGAATTATCGTGTTAGTTGCAATAAGTCAGTACATGCTGGAGAATAGAAAAGAAACTGTCTGTGGCTCATTTATTCAATTAGTCCCCTTTTCAGGACTCTTACATATTCATGTTCTCAGTCCCTTTACCTTGGTGTATTTTTCACTGATGCCATTGTTGGACTTTGACTCTGAGATGCATTTACACTAGCCCTTTCTTGCTTTAATCAAACTTTAGTTTCTTTGCCTAGAAAGTCTGGTTCGTCTGGGGAGATGTGAACGCACAAACTCTGATGTGGATCAGAAAAGAAAAAAAAGGAAAAACTCTGGCCAAACTAAAATCCCAGGTCTCGGTTCAATAGAAATGAACTCTAATGTGTATGTGAATGCCAAATGGACCTCAGCCTGTTCCAAAAGCAGGAAGTGGAATATAGCACGGGGCATTCTGGGTACCAAACAAACATATGTGCCACCACAATCGAAGGGGTGAGCAGTTTTTGTGTGAAAGACTTCCTCTTCCTTACACTTCCTTATTCAAGTCAAAAGAAATGAAGTGTCTGATCTTAACCAAGTGTCTGGGACTCGAGCATTTTTTATGTAAACTTCAGTTGAAGCTTCAACACACGTTTGTCTGAATTGTTTTAATTCCCCTATTTAGCGCCTTGAGCAATTTGATATAATGGAAAAGCACTCTGAGCATATAATGGAGTCAGAGGGTGAGGGACGCTGAAGAGACGAAACGGGGACATAAGAGGGAAAGAGGAGAAATTTTGACATTATGCAACATGGCATTTTATGGTAAACCTAAAAAAAAAAGGAAGTCAACATGTGTCCGAACATGTGTGAGTGTGTGTGTGTGATGAATGCGTCTTTCCCAGCTTACTTCCGGCCCCGTCGCCCTTTAAAATGCATGTGGCAAACGGCCCATGCGTAACGAATTCTCCAGCAGAGCGCAAATGAGTTGGTGAAGAGAGGCTTCATGTCACTTCACCCCTGCCAATAATTCGCTCCACGCAACGCCGTGTGCTGCGACTTCAAGCATGCATGAGCGCACGTGTGCTGACATGTTGATTTGTGTGGAAGGTTGTCTGCACTCATATGAACTGTGAGCATGCGATGTGTGCAAATAGGCCATCGGGTCAGCAGCCAACCCAGGGTCAAAGTTCAATCAGGAGAGAAGCTAATGTCCTTAGACATGGAGTGTGAACAGTGTGTCAGATGGCAGGAAGGCAATGACAAGAGGAAGATATGAGCTGTTGGAAAAGAGGCTTGAGACTCCAATTAAACACAGAAGATGATGATTTAACAAAAGAAAATAGAGTTCATGTGAGTGGTACGACTCAATATGAGGTAGGTAATGAGAATGCAATCACTGAACAGTCGCTGGAGATTAGCGGAGAACAATGTGTTTACATTGATGTGATTTCTGATAGATTTAGTGGTACCTGGCTAGTACGGTGCCATAGTTGTTGGCACTGTGTTCTCCCACCAAGAATATCACTGGCTGCTTTGAGAGAACATCAAAGCAATTTATCATCTATTTAGAAATGTTTCCATGTAAATACATTGCCCTGAGGTGAGAGTGAGTGTGGTGCTGGTTGCTTTGTCTTGTGTGTTTCTGTGTTGCTCTGGGATGGACTGGCCACCTGTCCAGAGTGTGCTCCCATCTCACCCAATGACCAGTACCCATGCAACCTTGCTAGCACAAGGAGCTATAATCTCTGAGAGTAGAGATAAGGAAGCCTGTAGATGTCTGTTTTTGCAGTAGTGCCAAGACCGTTTCCATTGTGTATTAGTGCACAGTAAATTATAGTTGAACAATTGGAATAGGCAGTCATAGGTGTTTTTAGAGGGGGTTTCAAGTATTCTCAGATTTTAGCTATTTCCAGCTGTGAATCTTGTGCTGTGAAGATTGCTATTCCTTGATTTCTATTTACCCAAGATCAGGTTGTAGAGTAGTACAAGGCCAAGAGGAAAACCTTGACCCTTCTGCACTGCGTCACTCTCAGACTAATTTGAGGTCCTAAGGCCTCGGGATCCGAAGACTTTCCCCGCGCCTGAAGGGATATATGGTCCCTTCAGGCCTGGGGTTTGGTGGAAGGTCATTGAATGAGAGCCTTGAGTCATGGGGCGAGCAAAATGAGAGGGAGCCCGGATGTGCTAATTCCCCATGGTCTACTCTGGCTTTGGGGACAAAGCATAGAGCTGAAAAATCCTTGAGTACCATTTTTGTACTCACCAGAGTATGACGATATAGATTGCCGTCATGTTCCTGCAACTGCTTTAGCATCTCACCCACTAAAAGTACACATCCACTGTGGGCATTAGGGGGATGGCAATTTATCTAACAGTTCAAATATATCATTGGCAGGCAGAATGCATGTCACTTGAAATATGACGTCCTTCCAAATATTGTATTCAAGCGGTTCCTTGCAATAAAAAAACTGCACACAGTGATATTGCGACGACACTTGTGATTGTTTATGTGGTCCTAAGCACAGATACTTCCCGCAGCTTACATCATATTTGTGGTTTAAAAAGCTGGATTTAGCTATATACAGCAATAATGGGTAAACATTCGGCAATCGACAAAATGAAAGATGAACAACCAGAGTAGCGCATGTAATGTTGAGAGATAGAGCGACTGACTGCAGAGGTATGAGTGAGGGTGTCTGCAGCAAGAGGGGGAAACACTGCAGAGAAGGAGAGACTGTATGTTCAGCATTAGCGCACATCACACAGTGAGGAGTGCAGATGCTTTCACTGAGGCTTTTTACTCACAAAGGACCCACTCTCCACAGCATTTGGTAGGCTCAAAGATGAGCACAGAAATCAAAGGTAAAGGTTTAAAAGAGAAGACACAAACCTTAAACCAGAAAAAAAGCAACCAATGAAATGACCACAGAGGGTGACTAAATGGTTTGAACCTTTTGAGACAATTATTTTAGGGAATTTTTTGTATTCTTTTCTTTTTGTTTTGTTTAATGTCTTCCGGCGTACCCTGGCAAGACATTAATCCGATTAAAACCCGATTCTGTGACTCGGAACGAAGCGTAAAGTGATGCATGTTAGAAAATTAATTTCCTTCATCATCCTCGGTTTGAATTCTCTTCTTCATTATGTTCCAGGGGCTTGGTTTTCTTTCGTTGTACTCGATATGTGTATCTGGTGACCGTCAAACACCGTAACCTGGTAATGACCAGTGAACTTACAGGGGTAAACAGGCGCATCTCATTGGAGGGCAGTGGCATTAAATGTCAGGTGAGTGGAAGAGAGACAGGAAAAGTGAGAGGTCTGGTTCTACACCTGACCCAAAGTTTCCTTCAGGGCTCCTGTTTTCTGGTTAACACTCGAAACTAATCAACCAAAGTTCCCCAATGGGTAAACAAACATCAACTGGGTTTCTACATTTAGTCTTTTTAAAGCAAATCTGAACAGTTAAATATGGACAGTATTAGAGGTAGTAGCTCTTTTTTTGTTGCTGTTGTATGTGGGGAGGGGAGAAGTTTAGCCATTCAGAGGCTGAACTTTCTGATGTGCTTCAAATCATTGTCCTGCTGCAGAACTTCAGGATGTTTTCGCATGTTATAGCCCAATTGGTCCCCAGTTGAACCGACCTGTGGGGGCGCTGTGCCAAGAACAACTTAAGGACAAATCAGAATCCTCAGAAGAAATGTGCTTTTTTTCCACAGGCCACTATCACCTTTTGTAAAATCACACTTTTAATAGGACTGTGAATAGTCTATTATCTGAAAAAACAAACAAACAAAAAAAAAACATCTACAGTTGCACCTGTTTTAACATTATAAAATGATCCGGTAAAACCATTGATTCACCTATATTTGACATGAAATGAAATACTAGCTTGCAGCAAATAGCTTTTTTATTTGGATGATATTTGAACAGGTCAGTCTTGTAAATTAAATCTGGTGTCTCAATGAACCTGACAAATATAAGTTAAAATTATGAATGAATGAATAAATGAAACTTAAAAGTTTGTCCATTGTCCTTTATTTCTCTTAATAACAATCCGTCATTTTTTCTGATCTTTATAGAAAATTTATTTGAAAGTAAAACTTTCAGAAACAGGCATGTTCCCTTTAGATATGCCAAACTAGTAATCCAAAATACTAAAATGTAACTTATTTTAATCTCAAATCTTATTGCTACTCTGTGCGTGAAGGAGCTCAGAGCCAGCTGTTCTATTGGTGGAGTGCATTATTACAGCTCATCACTTTAAGCTTTTCTTGCTCACATCTGGACTCAGGTTTGTTCATGATAATTCAGGATGGTCCATCTGCCTGCGGCTTCAACAGTAGATTGATTGTGTCTGCAGGGAAAGCTGATGCAGGGGCTTTCATGCCGCATGTGGCAGCAGCTCTGCTGCACCCTGACATCCATTTCTACAGCTTCTTCACACACACACACACACACACACACACACACACACACACACACACACACATACAAAACCCCCCCAGTTTTGCTCTGAGTGAAACACAAGTGGAGCGCAGCACACGTTTATAATAAACTATCTCTATTTACTATAGATCATGTATACCTAAACATTTTTTCCCTTTAATTTTCATTGTCTCTTGTTTCTCTCTTTGTAATCAGAGGCATGTCAAACATTCCCAATTAAACCTGTGACCATGTGTGGAAAAGAAAAAGTCAGCTGAACAGTATAAAGCTTTATGAAATAATCAAGGAATAATTTTTTTCCCTGAGGATTAGGGATCATTGAATTTGATCCTTTTACTTTTTTCAGGAATAACTGCATTTACTCAAGTTATGTTTGATATCAAAATTTGATGGAACATTTTATTATGACAAAAACGCAAACAAGAAACTGTAAGAGGGCAAATACTTTGTACAACACCGTGTAACAGAAATACAAGAGAAAATATCAGTAGACTTTGTCGGGGGCGGGGTAAGGTTTTCTTCAAAAATGTATTTTTTAAATGTGACTCTTCACTCAGACACTACTTGACATAATCTTGGCTATGTACAGAAAATAAAAGTTTATAACTTGGGGCAGAGAGTCAAATACAAAAATAATCAGATTTGCAAAATAGGATTGGAAATGGAAAACAGAATTGTCCAAAACTGGTAACATCATTTCAAAGCTTTGCATATCTAAAGATTTAAAATAGGGGACCAAACTCAAATTGATGGATCTCTTATTTTCATTTTATTGCCTGATTGTTTAATTTGATTTCTTATTAATAGAGAGAAATTGATATAAAGTGGTGTACCTCAAGGACTAATAATTGGCCCGCCGGCCTTTTTCAGAACAGTTTCCTCAGTCTTCCTCTGGTTGTGGTCAGTAACATGGCCTGTTTCACTAACGCAACACTGTGGTAGTTCTGAAAGGCTACAACGGGAATATTCACATTTGAATTACACAGATGTCATAATAACACTGATCTTTAAATCCTCTTTTTGTTTGTCCATTATCTTCTCCCACAGGGCCGTCCATTGTCTTGACCAAAGACTGTTCAGATAAGCCGCTTATTATAACCCACAGTTGGGGTTTCCATTTGACAGCATGCTGTAACAGCCGTAATGAGTCAGATTAGAGTAAATTAAAAAGTGAGACGGCAAAGAGAACCCCCACCGAAAAAATTGGTGAATATTGATACTGCTTGACAAAATTGTCTGGTAAGTATTAAAAAAAAGTCAAGTCATGTCCACAACCCATTGGGAAATCCTGAAATGTTTTTGCTCTACACTACAACCATTAGCTTGAAAAGGCACTTAACCCCCTTTTGCTCCAGTGAAGCTAGCAGTGATCGACAGAAGAGTAATGTTACTGTGCAGAGCAACTTCCTGTAAGAAAACTATCTGTATCAACACAAATTACTGCAAGCACAGCTGCTTAAGTTTTGAACCACTTTCTCTTAAGAAAAAAAAAAAGAAACTTCTCACCCTTCACCAGTGATGTCACACGTGACGTCTATGAGGTGGCTGAAATCACTAATTAAATATTAACCTCTGCCCTTCATGTCCTTAGATAATAACTCTCGTGTCATCTGTCCAGCCCTATATTCCAGCTATTCTTCTTCTTCTCTTGTCCCTTCTGACCCCCTCTATGACTGATCGGGATTTAACACCCCCCTTGAGATACGTCCTTATCAGCAACCCCTTCCTACCGCTTGCAGGGATTTCCCTTCTTTCCATGTAGTAGTTGCTGCTATGATTCATGAGCGGAGCCTCGGAGAAAGGCTCGGAGACGGAAAGGAAGGGATAGGAAACGGGGAGGGAGGGGTGAGACGGTGGACAAAGACAGATTGCAGCATTTAACAGGCTGCCCTGGGGAGCTGCTGAAGGTGATAGAGAGGGAGAAAGACACATATGGAGGGAGAAAGACGCAAGATAGAAAGAGACGCGCATTGTGGCGAGGAGGGTGGTTAAAGGAAGTCGCGCGCCAGCTCTGGGGAGGAAAAATTGGAACCTACGCCGTCTACTCGGAGATGAGTCGTCTGGCGCGAACGCTCCAGATGGACGCACACATGTAGACGCTCGTGCTCCACTCAAAACACAGAAGTAAAAAAAAAAAGATACACACACACACACACACAGACACACACACACACATCCTTCTCTCCTTCCTCTACCGGCTCTCACACAGCACGACGCACTTCATTTACAGCAAGGTTTTCCTTTGGGGAATACACCTCTCCAAGCTGTTTTCCTAACTCTTCTGTCACATTTCTTTATTCCGCCCCTAGCTGGCCTCTCGCCATCCCTCCACTGATCTCAAAGCCATGCCTTCATGGAATAAACGCAATAAATATTAAATTACTTATATAAGGTCCAAGAGAGACGGATACAATTGTCAGAGATGATTACAATCTGAAGTCCGCCCACAGTTTCTCTCTTATGTTTGGATGCCCTAACCCAAAGCTTGAAGACTTGATGCGTTTGTTGTAGGATCTGGGTCATTCTTGGAGTAGCATGGATCATCTGGGTGTTTGTTTGCTTCGGGTGCTTGGTTAGCACATTGTTTAAGCACTTTTTTTTTTTTTTTTTTTTTGTGCAACACATTAGCAGATTATTCATTTTACGAATGTAACACTTGGAATTAACGCCAAAATCTTTAACTGTTTTCATTCTGTTTCGTACAAAAGCTCACACACAAAAAAATATGGTAAATGAAATATTCAGGCAAAACTTTCTGGGTCCCAGAGTTGAAACACACTCAAATTCAGGGGCTGGATCCTACAAAGGGACCCTACGTTGACCTGGTAAGCTGGAAGTGAGTGAAATTAGATGGTCCAGGCTTCAGATATATTCCTTTTTTATAAAAAAAAAAAAAAGTTTATGAAACAGACTTTATACCATGTCTATAGAAATGACAAGCGATCAAAGCTTTCAGTTTTAAAATACTTTTTTTAAAGCTGTAGTCATCTAGCTCCTGCTTCGTCTGCCATTGTTACTAGAACAAAAATGGACTGAAGGATACGCCAGACAAATCCAACAAAGCTGGGTAAAAGTAGAACATATTTTTAGATTGTGGCCTTCGTTGCATCACTATGACTTAATCAAACTGTAAATATGGACTTTGACAGATGCAGTCACTGAAATTTGGACATATACGCCTCTTTTAGCAAGTCCATAGCATATGTACATCTATTTAAAGGTATTTCTGTTTACAGTTTTGGTATTTCTTCCTTTCATCTTAGTATGCCATCAGAGTTTGATGGCCCTCTGATAATAAGGAATACTATCACAGTGTTCAGTAGCTGCTGCACTAACTCTCAGCTAATTTATGCGTTTTAGGATTTTGTTCCTTTTTTAGTAATCGTTGTTCTCAATTCCTAAACAAAAAAAGTCTCCCAAAATGAAGTGAAACCAAAGCATATTTATGCATTAAATGATTTAAATGAAGACTCCATGTAGACTTAGCGTTGAAATAGCTCTGTGGGTAAACGCTGTGAGTCAGATGCACTCCACAAAGCTGTGTAGGTTCTGGTGAGTTACCATGGCCTCGTATGGAAAAGCATATTAAATATAGATGGAACGATGATATCTTTAGGGTCTGCAGAACCCGGCCAATTGATTACCTAATCTACTTGAGTGTAACGTCAGGAAGTTTAGCGTTCTCTACGGGTGAGGCAGAAAACTGTAGCTCTGTCTCTACATACCGATGAAATTAGAAGGTTGTCGGAATGTCGGCTTTAAAGATAAATGAACACTATTAAAGGTGTTAACTAGCCCAGGAGGGATGCAATAATTACATGTCAAAATAAGCTGACATGCCAGATTCATTACCACTGGCTCCAGAGGGACGGCATATTTATTTAGAGAGGAGCAACTTTTTTTCCCCCATCATATTTATGCCAAGAAAACATGGAATCTGGGGCTTTCTCCGTGTAATTATGCATCTCTGAGCTCTGCCTCGTTCCCCTTTTCTCTTACATAACATATGCTGTTTGCTGGTCTTTTCTCGTCCACCTTAGTGTTCAGATCCCCTCCGGTTTGTAGCCTGGGCTACATTCACGCTCTTCTCCATTATTATCTCTTCTCCTTGTCCTCTCCTGCACTCTACTCTTCAATTTTCCACCCACCCAGTTGCTGTTTTCCATCCCATCTCCGCTGCACTCTCCATCACTATACTAATCCTCCCCCCATCCCCACATCTCCTGCTAGCAGCCCGAGTTTGACCGCGCGGCCAGATGTGTGGTGATGTGGAGTGTGTAAACTGAACATCTGCTCATACCTGCGCTTACTGTACATTAAACGGATTAGACTGCTCCTTCTCCCACCCTCCCTCTGGACTTCTGTCCACCGCTTTCAGGGCACACTCTTGGTAATTCTAACTGATGCTCTGCATCTCCAAATGAAATTCAGAGTTGAATATAATTCGAATTACAGGTGAGCTCTGAGATGTAATTTGGTTTGATGCTGGTAGCCTGTGGCAGAACACGGCTTTAAAAAGTTACATGCCTTATGCATTGTGTCATTGGATACGAAACTGTACAGTGTAGAAATTTTAGTCAGGTTGTACACTGTGTGTTTACAACCTGTGCAGGATGTACATTTACAGTGTATGGACATCTTTCTCTTACTGTTTAAAACAGGGTTGCCATGTGTGACTGACAGTTTCCAGCCCAAACACAATGTAAAACCTGCTCAACTCCAAAAAAACATATTTTTTAAATGCAAAACAGAATCAGCTAAAACTGGTATCAGCATATCCAGATATTGCAAACTGGTTTCAGGTAGCAAAAGTGATGCATCTCTTATCTTTGTTTTTGCTTGACTGTTTATTAATTTGATTGATGTTTTAACTAATAGGCCAATTAGAAATTGATATAGTGTTTAGGGGTAGGAGTTTATAAGTTCTCACTTCTTCCTACCCCATTTTGAGCATGATATGTTAACTGAAACAAAAAATCTGTATTTTCTCTTCTTTCTTATGCACTTCTTGTTACTGTGCACTATTTTATTTTTATATTTGTATCATGTTCGAATAAAATTTCATTTCATATAAAATGGTGTATCTCAAAGATTAGTATTTGATCCACTGGCCTTTTTAAGAACAATTTTCTTAATTTTTGCTGATTTTGGTCAGTAACATGACCTGTTGCACTACCAACACTAGTAAATCTGAAAGCTTACAACTGGAACCGTATGTTTTATACCATGATGTTGGCCTGGGATTTATGTTTTCTGCAATATTACTACATAGTGATACTAGATTAACTAAAGACTAATAATTGATGGTGTCACGTTCGACAGATTCTAGATTTAAAAATAAATTAACCAATAAGAGAAGTGCAATAACATGGCATCTTATTAGACGTTTTCTGCTTTTCTCCTGCACAATAACAATTTAGTAACAATTTTCCTCTAAACACTTTCTAAAAAGCCACGAAATGTTGGGAAAAGCAGGGGCGGGGGGTTTCCAGCCAAAAGTGTTCAAAAGCAGCCCATCTGGCAACAGAGTAATACATCAAAACGACAGGATATGATAAAAAAAAAAAACTTTCACCCTGATGAATTTAATCATCTCACCACATGTTACCTCCAACTGCGTGACCACTTTGAGTTTCAAGAGCAGAGCCTGTTAAAATCTGCGGCTCAGCTCGCCATAACAATCTCATCTCATGCTGAAACACACTGTACCTGCCCACTAAAAATAGCACAATGCCAGTTAATGGCTTTATATAAGTGAGCGGACGGGGGGTCTGCGTGGTGTGAGAGGGACTCAGGAATAGCTGGGGCTCAGGAGGCTGATTGGAATTGGAGGTTGGCGCAATACGAAAATACTTTTGCCTTCTTTAAAACATGGTTTTGTTTATTTAAGGGTCTAAATGAACAGTTTCAGTCTCACGTGAGTAACCGTTAGAGCCAAGAATAACAAAAATACACATAAATACACAGGAATCTCCTGAAGTAAGACACTTTAAGTAAATGTTAGTGTTCTTTGTGCTCAACCTGACAGGTCTAACGGCAGTTTGTGAAATGTCACCAAGTATAAGCTGTTTTTCCACAAATATGAACATGACCTTTCTGGTTCTACTTTTTGTGACATCTTGTTCATCTTTCAAGTTTATTTAAGTCATCTGGACATGTCTCTATCGGAGTTTGTTTTCAGCCTTTTGTGGAAGGGGATTCTATGTTCTTGTTTTTTGCGGCATATTGAGATAAATTGGTAAAGAGACGTTTTCAAGTGTTGAGGTAAGTAAAAGTCGGTATTTTCTACATTTACCCCTCCATAACACCCATCTATTCATGGCATTTCTATTTTTTAAACTTATTCCGGGTTAATACTTTGATGTAAAGTGATACATGATTAGTGCTAAGACTTCAGACGGATTGTTCAACCTAGGAAATTTTGCTTCTTTTAGAGTTGATGTTGGTCGGTTTGCAGGCTGGTAAACTGGTTAGTTAACTGATTAGTATCTAACTAATAGATAGTTAGATTGGTTGTTTATGGTTGTCCATAAACAACCAACCAGTTTATGGACTGGTTGGTTGGTTGTTCATAAGCTGGTTGGTTGGCCCATTAGTTAATGGGTTGATTGATTGGCTAATTGGAGGGTTTGTTGGTAGGTTTACTGGTTGGTTGTTAGCTGGTTGACTAATTGGCCAGATGGTTGTTTGTTTAATAGGTTGCTGCCACATGTGTTGGTTGGTTGATTCCTTAGTTAATAAACTTATTTGTTAACTAGCTGGTTTACAGGTTAGTTTGTTGATCTGTTGTTTAGTTGGTTAGATCGTTCCTTGACTGGTTGTCTAGTTAAATAACTTTATTGGGAAAGTAGAAGTAAAAAGTTCCCATGTGAACAGATTAATAATTAACATTGAGGGTAAAGTAAGGTCCCTTTACCTTGATCCAGTTAAATTTGAATTCTGTTACTCAACCAGGTCTCTAAAAGATGCATAGCAACTCAAAAAGTACTCTCATTTTGATCCTTGTTTGCTAAACAACTACAGTCCTACATTAGAACTAATTAAGAAGTCATTTAAAATATTTTAGAGGATTTTGAGGCTGAGAAACTTGTTTCTTTCCTGGAATGATGCAAACTAGTTAATCAATTTTAAGCTACAAAACAACATCTTTTGAAAATAAGCTTTAAGCAGGTATTAAACATGCTTTTCATTGACATGAAATTTCTGTATGAAAATGTTTTCTTATTGGTTTGATAATTTGGTTTGTGATTGGTCGTATTTCCCGTAGGAGTAAAAAGGACCTCTAGACTGAGCAAATAATCTTTCAGCGACACCAAATTTAATAACTTTTTGTGATTACAAATGATACTCATTTAGTTTTTATAATCTTTGAATCTGAATTGCAGTTTTGTACATAAAACAGTGAGGATTTGTATCTAGGGAGCAGAATATTTATGCAAGTCGTATTTCACAAGAACAAATCATTGTTGTAACTGCTCGTCTATGGTAGTTTGATAAGTAAGTTTGACTTTAATGCGACAAAATTCGTCGGGCGGTTTGACCTTTTAGAAGTATTTTACAAATGAACTTCAAATCGTACACCCCCCTCATGAAAACGTACCACTCAGTTTACAGCTGTTAGTGAGATACTGGCAGCAGATTGGGTAAGATGCGCAAACAAATGACGGCTAAAAAGCGGCGGTCCCTGTTTGTTTCCTTTATCTCCCCCAGAGCTCGTCTCTGCTCTGCTTTCAGTGGTGTTTTCTTTGCGTTCGCACAGTACATATCTTAAGCCAAACACACACACAAGGCTTATTGCTGCAATGGCTGTCGGAGGAGGAGGGGATGTGTGGTGGGGGGGGGGACGAAAAGGAGGCAGCAAAAAGCATCTAAAAGCTCAGCAGAAATGTATTTATAGACAGAAATAAAAGGATTATACCTCCATGAAGGAGTATAGGGGGGAGCCAGTGATTTTCAAAATGCTGTACAACCTCAGTTGGAGAGAAAACGGGGGTGGGAAGGAAAATATATTGGAAAGCAGAGGGGTGGTGGGGGGATGAACCCAAAACCTGACAGATGGAGATGGAGAGAGACTGATTGAGGGGGGGAGAGAAACAAGAAGTGTCATTTTCGTAGATTCAATTCACTAGCTTCAGATTGGCTTGTAAGCCACATCAGAGCCTGATAATTACCCCCTGCCGGCTCGCCGGGAAACGGGGCGTGAGGGGGGGTTTGGTGAAGGATGGGAAGTCTGCTAAATGACGCTTCCAAAGCATAACGACTCTCACTCCTACCTTTTCCCTTTACAGCATGCGTGTGCTCCCCGCTGTACTTGAAGCTGCTAATAGATTACAGACATTATTTTTAAAAAGTATTAAAAAAAAAAAAATCCTACATTTTTTCCCCTCCCCGTTCTAATGCGGTCCTGCTTTTGAGAGCAAAAGGGGATAAAAAGAAAATCCAGCGAACAGCTGTCAAAAGTGGAACTACTGCCAAACATGAATTACATAACATCCCTAAACTCATTTCCATCCCTGCATATTCTCTTCATATTCCTACAAAATACCTCCACCCCGACTCTCCTTCCCCTTCCCATCCACCGTCTCTTTTCAACTTCTTCGCGCATCCGTCGGCTAGTGGATGCGCGCAAGCTAGCGTTAATACCCCAGCTTTGAGTCCTCTTGCTGTTGCTAAGGAGAATACAGTCAAGATTTTTAAAGAGTTGGGGGTGGGGGTGAAAGCAAAGACAGATGAATAGACGTTCATGACAAGAAAGAGGAGGAAATGAGGCATTGGATGACTAGATTTCAGCTGGAGGAGGCAAATCTGTCAATTCAGCTTAAAGGTACATTCCCATTACTTCCTAAATGAAACTGAGTGTGGCTCACAGATAGGTGCACTGCTGTTCTTTACACAAATTACAAGATAGCAAACACATTTAGCTTACCTACGAGGGGATGTCCTTCTAGCTGCTTTTTCAAACTGTAAAAGAATAAAATATCTGACGCATTGTGCTGTTTTTGTCAGACATTGTGCACTAAACATTTTGGTGTTTTTAACTCGCTGAGTAAATGTCAAAAGGTGAGGTTTTAAAGCTTTGAGGCAATAAAGGAGGCACTCTACTACTTAGTGGCTTATCCGGAGGTTTATAAAATGACTGCAGCAGGTTTTGGGTTTGGCTTGTATTTGTCCAAGTGTTGTTAGGGCAAATCTGGGTACCAGAATGTACAAGCTGTCAGAGCACTAAGACGATTGGGAGACAACTAGGTTACATTTTTTTTCTTATTTATGAAGGCAAAAGGTTTCATTTGGAAGAACATCAGATGGATAAGGGCCAACAGAAAGCTAATACTAACAGATGTGCGCCCTTTATATGTTTACAGGTTGCCGTCACTCAGTCGTTTCATCCCAGTTAGTGGAAATCAAAGGTAGGACAAAGTCGTTGTTTTTAGCACACTTACGACAAAAGTAATAAGGCATTTTCCCATGTTCTAAGTAAAAAAATCTGCCATTGGTACTATTACTTTTTCATCAATATTAAAGAATGATTGGCTTAAAACAAGCTCCCTTATCTTGCTGAAAAGTTACTTGTAAGTTAGGCTTGTCTTATTTCAAATGTGCTATGATATTTTCACTAGAAACTAGAATAAAAATACTTTAAGATTTTGTGTTTTTGCAGTGCACCCACATCGTAAGATCTTAAGTGTGAAAGTCCCAAGTTGAGTTGAGCTCCAAAACTTTTAGTTTCGAGTCTTGCTTGACTAGCTGTGTAATTTACTCACGCTATAATAATAATTTTGAGATTTCAAAATAATTTTAAAAGCAATTTAAAGTTTACCTGCTGTGTAGGCCAACATTGCACAACAGAGAAAGCAGGAGGGTAAAATTAACTTTAAAATAATCTGAAAATTAATGTTTGTGTTGCTTTTTACAATAAATATTTACAAAAAAATCTAGAAAATTGAAAAAGTCCTGAACTGATCCATAGAAAAATAAGTAGATTTTTATACAAATAAAAATTATTTCCATATAAATCAATTGCACTAGCACAAATATGCTTGTGCGTGACATAGAAATACTAAAAAATCAACTTAAATTTAAATAATTTTATTTTTACATATGTTAATATGTAATATTGGATTTTCAAAAAAACACCCAAAGTTGTCAAATAAATATTAGCTAATTTAGTCAGAAAATTGGTCGGGCTGATGCGGTGAATAAGTCTTCATGAATGCAGAGTGTCTGTGTAGTTCAGCATTAAAGTACATTTAATTCCCCTTACCCTAAATGCTGTAGTAGTGTCATATTTGTTGGTATATAAAGTGTCTCTGAATGTTGACTGTCATTTTCTGACATGCACAAAAAAAAAAACCAAAAATTAAACACTGGGTTTTTACTTAAACTTCTTGGAATATTTAACCTTTAACTTAAACACTTTAAATTACATCTGAAGAGATTAAAGACTTTGATAAGCTGATGTACTTCTATTTTTTAACGGTATCACTGACAAAGTAAAGGCATAAGCAACATACCTACCTAAACTTGCTCAGCACACATGCAGGAAGCAAAATTTAAAACAAGATTTTCTTTGGAATGAAGCACGGAGGTCGCTAGCAAATGCTCCATCCATCATTGTGTTTACATTCCAGACATCCAACCATGTGCACTTTTGGCACCATCTGCTACATTTCAAAGGGGAATGGCAAGACTATACAGTAAGAGCTACAGTTTGCACACGGAGCGAGCGTTCCCACAGGAGCGCCGCTCTACTTCTGTGACGGAAGGAAATAATCACTCCACGGGGGCTGCTATTTTTATCTTGATCAATTCATCTCCGCACCTCCTGATATGACACACCACACCGTGCGAGTTAGTAAGTTACATAACACGACTATCTCTTTAATCAGCCTGATTATCATCTCCAGGCTCCCGACAGCGAAAAGCGTAGTCCGCCTTTTCGCATTAGTTAAATAAGTGTCGGGTTTTACCTTCTCTAGAGAGGCTGATGTGAAAGAGCCTCGCAACTTATTTACATCCCGCAATTCATCCTTTTCTGCTTCCAAGTCGGAGTGGCGGTTAAAGCCGGGGGATTACATCCTCGTGCAAATGAGGCTCTGACCGAGACGAGAGCCTGAGCAGCCGGTTGCACATCATCCTCAAACTGTGTTCATTTTTCACCGTACTTACTTCTTCTCCCAACTTGAAAGCATTGAGGAATCTCAACAGAAAACTCATTAGAGCAATATAAAGTTTACCAGCTGCATAGGCCCATATTGCATAACAGAAAGTAGACATACTTTTGATGCCTGCAGTGATTCAAGCCTCACTAAGCACTTTATTATGCAAGGATAAAGAGATGCATAATAACAGCGTAGAGAGTTTGGGACTGATTTACGCTGTGGTGAGGCAAGAAATTAGAGGTTGTTATTATGCAGCATTTCTTAAAGAAAGAAAAAAGATACGATCTTGTGATTTTCTTTCACTAACAAATGTACACAGGCACTAAGAATCAAAGCTTGGCTACCCAAGTTTAGATTTCCATTGGAGAATTTCACAAAATCCATTTTTACACAGAACATTGAAGAACAGTCTCGAAAAGTCTCGATTTCACAAGTTGAGCAGGAATCAAGCTGAGCAGCTGACATTAACATGCCAGATGATTGGCTTTGACAGGTTTTGACATACGGTACATACTAAAGTTGTATTGATCTTGTGATATGAAAGTGTGTGAAGTAAGAGGTCTGGATGCAAAGATAAGTGCGTTAGGCTTGACACTATGTTCTAAGTATTTCTAAGACTCTTGTTTTGAAGTAAGAAAGGAAGTAGCTTTTATGTTTCCTTGTTGTGCTGACCGGTCCAGTCCGGTAAACACGTCCACTGAGGCCACCTGACAAAACTCACTTGTAAAAAAAATGAAGAAGTTTCCTACACTTAAATTGTCTGTGGACACTGCTTAGAAAATAGACAAGATACGAACTCCTAAAATGCACTGTCACAACGGCGTGACTAGCTAACTGTTAGCTCCTAACGTGCTAAAGTTTTATCTAGAATTTTCTGAGTATAATACTGTCTAGTTTATTCTGGACTACTTTGTCTGATGCTGTAAAGCTGGCATCATTACAAAGACTCTTGCATGTTTTGGAAATAAAAACACTTCCTTGCTATGGCTATTCAGAAATTTGACATTGTATTTCATTCACTCACTGCAGTTCTCTTAACCTTAATTTTGTAAATTTGTAAATACAGTTATAGAACACGGTTTCATGAGGATCTTGCAAATTCTTCAACTCAAAATACATAGAAGAAAAAGTATTTAAAGGCTGATGGATCTACTGTATGCTTATGGGTCATTTTGAGCGCAAGGGATTAACTGACGCTCACTTAGTAATTACTAGAATACAAATAGTTCTTCAAAGCAAAACCACTTCCTGTTTTATTCATCCAGAAATTTCATAGTAACTGGTGTTAACCATTTTCTAGATTTTTATCTGCAACTTCAATGCAGAAAATTCCTTTTTGTAATAGTAAAACGTACACCTCTTCATATAGCATAAAGTAATGTCATGCTATCCAATGCGGGCGTATGCTGAATGCTTGAAACAGAAACTGAAAATGGCTTCTACATGCTAACAATTATCTGACCACACAGGAGCGCACATAGAGAATTGAAATTGCATTCCCAGACGTTGAGTTGGGAATGCAACTCAACGTTGCATTTTCTCACATTTTCTCAAATGTGAGAAAATAAGCTAAAAGAAGACGGTGACATTAGAGCAAAAGTAATGTACCCGGTCCGGACACACTTGAACAGTGGCTCTAACAACCTTTGTCCCAATTCATGTGCTGTATACAAAATGGGAGCACATTCAAAGCAACGTACATACTTCCAAGATGTTCCACAAAATTCTCTTCAGTTCCACATGTTTAGATTAACGCATGTTTTTTTCAGTACGTACTTTTACAGCTGATAGTGTGGTACACTCAGATACCATAATGGCAACACCAACACAGTGAAGTATGGAAGTGAATCGTATCAGCTGAAAAAGTAACAAACAATCCAAACTCTTTAAAAAGCTTGTTTACCCCCCAACGAAAAAGACACTGACTCCAACTTTCTGCTTCACAAAATGCAAACAAAAATGGAGCGACGTCAGATTTTAGTGGTGGTTGTAGAATTTCTCTTTTGTCTTTGGCTAAAGACCATGAGCCATTTCGCCCGCCACCGCTGGACTCGCACGTTTGATTTGGTTGTATTTACCCAGAATGCCCTGCTTTTGGAGTGCTCTCCGGTCCGCTTGGCATTCACATATGCATTCGATCAAAAATTCACTTCAACCAAACTGAGACCTAGGTTTGTAGGTTCGCTTTCTTGGTGTACATGAGAGTTCGATTTCGTGTTCGATTAAAGCGGACTAAACAAGGCTGGTGTGAATTCACCCTTACGTTTAAGTCTTATGTGATGTCACTGAAGAAGGCTAATTTTTGAGTGAATACATTTTATCCCAGTTACAGTTTACAACAGTATAAACTGTTGTAAACTGTAACTGGTTACAGTTGTAACTGTAACTACTAGATGCAGTTGTAGATTTTACAACTACGTCTATTTTAGATCAAAATCAACTACTTTAGATATAGTTGATTTTACACAAAACCTTAAAGAAAGATATCGGCGAAAAGAAACGCAACTCGTGCACAAAATGCACAGCGCTTCATTGAATTGTGTAAATGTCAATTTTGTCATAAAGACTGAATTCAAATGTCATGTCAGAAGCCTCTAAGACGCCGCTCTGGGAGGACCCACCAGATGTCCGCGGTGCCCACCGGCGCGTGGGGACAGGAGGGGGGGGGGGTCTGGTGTCAGCGGCGGCTCTGCATATTGCAGTGTTTCTGTCAGAGTCGGGACCAGAGCCAAGCAGGACTCAGGAGCGCTGCGCTAAAACATTCTGTTCTGGATCTTGAGCCGCGCCTTCAGGCTGCGGAGAAGAGTGCGTGTGTTGCGGGAGGGGGCTGGAGGATAGAGAGGTGGGAGGTGGAGCTCTGGACAGGTGCAGCTTTTTTTTTTGACGCGGGACTTAACCGCGTGTGAAGACCCCATAACTGGACTGCGGGCACACAGTCACATGGAACTCAGATTTACACTTGTATGAAGTACAACCCGCTCAGATACAAAAAAGAAAGAAAGAAAATTCCTTTTTTTTTTTTAACAACTTACCTCACTCATGTTGGAAGCGTGTGCGCGGTGCGAGTTGTGCGGCAGAAGTGGACTTCGGTCGTGTCTCCCAGTCCTTCAGACCACCGTGAAGAAAAAAGCGCCGGATAAAACTGTTGTCATGCAGGAGGGGAAAACCGCTGCGGACTCTCCGGGTCGGACTGAAGAAGATGCGGTTCTCTCTGAGGGACAGACGGATGCACTGCAGCTCTCTGGTGGCGATAAAGAGAGAAGGAGGATGCAGCGCGTGGAGCGGTGAGGTTTATGTGCAACAGCAGCGCTCTCTCTCTCTCTCTCTCTCTCTCTCTCTCGCTCTCTCTCTCTCGCTCTGTCGGTCTCGCGGTGTCGCCCACTCAGTCTGAAGCAGTCACCGGGGAGCAGCCTGATGCGCTCCGACACGGATGTTTATGGGCACAAAAGCCCAGATCATTCAACCTAGTTTAAGCTTCCATCAAGCAGCGTCAAGACACGCTTTATCCTCATGTTTACCTTTTACAGTTCAATAAACCAAGAACATACAGGGATTACTTTACGGTTTTTTTACCCACATTTCTTTTTTCTTATCCACCGTTTCAAAAATATATATATATTAGGTTTACTCATTAAAACCATTAGGGATGCACAAGAATGGTTTTATTCAGTTTTGAATCCTTACATACAGTAGCAACAACTTTTAGGAAGCTAAAGACCAACAATTGTGCATAGCTTCACATTTTCTATACAATGAAAAAAATGGGAAAAGAGAAGTTGTTAATATTGTAAAAATAAGCTGTGAAAATCTCGTGTTTTCACTGTGCTGCTTCTCTAAACATGATTCTGTCCTGAAATCCTTGTTAATGCTCTTGTGAAAATGACATGTTTGAGTTATGACCACAAAACATGAAATGGTTGAAAACCTCCACCTGCTTTTTGAAATAAACATTCCCCCTCCCCCTGCTTTCGCCACTAAAACAACTTTTACTGCAGTTGAAGGAGCCATTTTGTAATTTGTGCTCTGAAGTTTAGGTTCAAAATCGGCAAGTTGGAACAACTAAGACATAAGCCATAATATATGTATTTCTAATTTAAAAAATAAAAATACTTAAGATTTTTAATGTTTTTACACACTCAGCAATACATTAAACATACAATACTTTTAACGCAACAAAGTAGAAAAAACACATTATTGTAAGTCTGAAAAAGGGTTTCCAAATGGGTTTGCCTTAATTAAAGAAGGTGGCTGATTCCGAGCATTTTGGGTCAGATATGTTCTATTTTGTTGGATTAGAAAATGCTTTTAGTCTATTCCCAATATTTCATAAATTTGTCAATGAAAATAAAATTTTAAACAATTTGAGTTCATCATTATCAATGGTATGACTTCCATTCATTCATCCATCCATCATAGTCATGGTGGGAGGGCAGGGCTGGCGTCTGTCTAATATTTATTCGTAGACATCCTTGATGCATTTTATTTTTCTCCTATGTAAATTTAATCTGCTGATCACAAGCAGGATCCACTGAGCATTTAGCCACTTAGAATGAGAGCTACTAAACACACATACGACCAGACTTACAATAACGGCGCATTCAAAATAACCTAAATGTGAATTTTAACAAAGAGCAATTTAGCTTTTCCCTGACTGTACCCAGATCTAACAGCGTTCATTATTGAAATGAGTAACAATTTTCACCTAAAAGGAGACATTTAAAATAATCTTAAGTAATTACATGCAAAACCAGAATAACTTAAAGTGTATAATAGCATAAGAAAAGGACATAAATCTATAATGGAAAGGTGGAACGTGATGCCAAAGGACACAGTTTGATGCCACAACAAAATATAGGATGCCAAAAAAAACGTTCACCCAAACGACCTGGATTTGAGCGGTACTGTAGAAATCTCTACAAGGTACAAAGTTAAAGAGATGAGAAGAAAAAACAATTTGTCTGCAAGTCCTAGTGGGGATTTGTGTCTTGTAATCTAAATGTACCAGTACTGAATGAAGCGATTATATTAAGTTATTACATATTAGAATCTGCTTCCTAAAACTGTGGGCACAGCTGGTCAACACTGTTGTCTCCAGGCAACAAGGTCCTGGGTCTGAATCCAGACCGGGTTACAGATGGATTGATGCCTAGAACTAAAACATTTCAAACATATTACCCAATATCTCCACTAGATGGTGCTATTGGATTTCTGGACATTTTTAGATACCCCAAACATTTGAATTTGAATGCTGCTGGAACGCTTGTGGAGTTAAGTATAAGACAATAAACTGGTGTACATGAACTTCTGTTACATTTGTAAGTTTTCAAACCCTCCAACCCTGAAAAGAATTACACGAGTGTAGAAGACCATAACATAAACCCCAGGTTACCTCAGTCTGAGTCGTAAACATGATGTATGTTTGGTAGAGGTGTGCCGATCGATCGGTCACCGATCACAATCGGGCCGATTTTCGTGAAAAAGTACATGATCGGTGATCGGCGATCATTGTCTCTTTTACCGATACCGATCACCTGCTTCTCATTTCCAACCTGCCTGTGCAGCTGGTCTCCTCTTTCTTTCACTCTGCGCAAACCGCGCAGCAACAAATCCTAAGCGATGTGGAACTATAACGCACTGAATGAATGGGGAAGTTTGCGTGTTGCGGCGGAAAATTGAAGCAGGTCAAAATGCATCAACACGACGAATCTAGTATGGAATAAAAACAAAGCCATACTTGACGGAGATTGGCTACATCGAGGCTCACTGCAGTAAAAAAGACATACGGAGCGATCAGATAGCAGGTAAAGCAGCGCACAGCTACAAACAATAACCCGGATTAGCATGACGGTCAGAAAGCTAAACAAATAACCCGCGAAATTATTTAAGTCTTCGAGCTGCGATGTAAGACGCTGGTTCTGCTCTCGCTGTTGAACCGCTGCTACAGGTAGTAATATTTGACAGACGGAGCGCCGCTTCTGCTCCACCTGGTAGTGACTCTCACACCGAACCTGCTTAAAGCTGCAGCATCTAACTTAAAAAAAAAAAATTTACATATGTATTAAAACTTTCGCTGTCCTAACATGAGACAGATAATCTCTGAAAAAATAATCGATCTCCTCCCTGTTCTGCATAATTACTCCGCTCAGTCAGAAACAGCCAATCAGAGCTAGCAGTAATCAGCTAGCCGCCATGCTATCAGGAAGTTTTCATTCAGTAACTCTGGATTGTTTATTGTAATGGAACCTGTTTTTGCCTTTGAATGTCAGGTTTTATACTTGAACTTCTTGGCAATGTTGAGAGGTTTTATTTTGGCTCTTTGTATTATTTAGCCTCTTCAGAGCCTTCATATGTTATCAGTCTGTTAAAGATAGTATTATCAATAGCAGTACAATTTGCACAATGCCTGTTTTGTTTAGTTTTCTTCTTGGAAAAAGTTATTAAAAACAAGTTTTTGTCTAAATTAAGGTGAATTCATGGTTCCTTTTTCCACATAATGTAACCAGTAGTGTTTATGATAATAATAATTATGTGATCGGTATCGGTGATCGGTATCGGTGTATCGGCCCTCATGGGTGATCGGTATCGGTATCGGGAGGAAAAAACCTGATCGGCACATCCCTAATGTTTGGTATCCTAGTCTAATTGGAACACCTAATTCTAGCCAAGTTTCCTTTATTTATCTGTTGGTTTGACTGAAAATTGTAGAATTCAGTGCTGGTCTTTCACTTTCAGGAACTCTGGCAATGAAACTGTCCCACGGCATGATCCTTCCATCACCGTGCTTGACCCTTGGTGCTGCATTCTTGAGGTTTAATAGTCTTACTTTGAGTCCCCTTCCAAAATTTGTCTTCTCATTTGTCTTATTTCTGTAGAAAGGTGTGGGACTTGTCCATGGACGCAGCTCCAAGTTGCAGTCCAACTTGATGGCATCCATTTTGTAGCTGGTGCTCAGTTCTTCTCCTGGAATGTTTGAGAAATCCTTTAATCTCCATGGCAACCGTTCAGTTTGCAAAACACCTGGGTGAACCTAGCTCCACCTTCGAGGCACAGCTCCCCCTCAGAGCTGAATTTTCCAAGTTACCAAACTTCCACCTCACAGAGCAGCCCTCCACCAAGATGTCCCCACTCAGCTCCTTCAGACTAGTGGCAGCAGGAATTATTAAACACCCGGAGGAATTACACATCATTATATGAGCTACTTCTCATTGCAACACTGACAGACATTGTTCAAGGATTAATAGAGAAGTACTGTTGTCACTACTCTCTGAAGGAGTTTCAAAAACAGCAGGAGTTTTTAAAGTGACAGAGGCCCATTTTCAGGGTATTAAATTACAAAGTCAAATTTCTTTTAAGTCTTAATTATAGCATTTTTATTTTAACTAAATGTAACATAGCTACTTGATTGTGCAATAAATTTGCCAATACATGTGCCTAGAAAATACATAATGGTTCCCCTTTAAGACTTCTTTTTCACAGTCCATGTTTCATGTGGGGTAATCAATGTCAGCTTAGCATGTCGTTTGGATAAAACTCTACGGGGGACTTGAGCAATCTTGTTCCAGAAATGCCACAGACTAGAGATTAGCCCCAAAACTTATCTTCCATGAAGTTCTGTACAACAGTAATGATATTTACTACTCACAACATCTTAACTGAACCCTAGTCCTGCAAATGTGGAACTATCCCTTTAAAGAAAATCCCTCGAGTTATCTTTGTCGTAACACCGAGTCACATTGATACCTGCAATAAAAGACAGAAACAACTGCAGCAAGCAGAAGCCTTCAATTTTCTTGTTTTACATGCAACAAATACATAAGGTTGCAATCTAGCGTATGTCCACATGAGGGCGCTCTTCTCTTCCAAGTCCAAAGTAACACTTTCTCAGCAATACGCCCAGCATTTAAACATACAAGGTAATCAGATCTTTATGTTGAAACCTGTCAAAGGTGTTAAAAGTAAAAATCTAAAAATCTGGGTAGATATGCATAAAAAAAGACATAGATTTTATTATTTTTTTCCATGTTTTTATTTCTAATGTGTTTCTTTTTTTTTTTTCCATTTGTCCACAAAGTTATATTAGTCACTACTATGTTAGGTCAGTTTTTCCCTCACTGCAATGGCAGTCAACTACACAAGAGCCCAAACTTAGCGTGGCCCCCTCACCTCATGAGAGATTTGTCATTTAAAGGCAATAATTGATAAAAAAAAAAAAACAAACAAAAAAAAAACCTTATCGTAAGACCAGGAGATGAGAGATGAACCTTTTAGAAGTGTTAGATATGATTACTTTAGGAGAATTTCGTCCACATGAGCAAGATAATAAATTTAAATTGAATAATTTTCACTTCTTTTTGAAATGAGTAGTAATATTTTGTTGTTGTTTTGTTGCATGAAATGCTCTTAAAAAACGGAATCATGCACATAAGATATGCATAATTGAACACATATAAACCAGGATTAACAATTGAATACAATTTTATCTCAAGAAATATGTTTTTCTAATAATTTAGCTCCTAGTATGCGACACACATCTTTTTATTTTGCAGTTTTTTTAAAGCATAAAGTTTACCAAATTTTTTTATGGTTCTCTCAGATCAATAAACTTCAGCAGCGTCACTTTGCCTCCATCAATAAGTCATAGTGACAGGACCATTGTCTGTAGTACAATGATTGGCCGGCGGTTTTATTCCCATCTGCCAGTGGGAGGAGCTGAAGGGGCCGTCACTGGAGTTTGTGCTCTCTTGAAAAGAACAAAAAAACAAAACAAAAAAAAAAAAAACAAGAACCCAAAACAAACAAAAACACAACATCTCTAGAGCTATCTGTACAACATTCAACATCACATTTCTTTTTTTTAACCATAATGCCAAAAACAATAATACTTATCATTATAAGAGCATTTTTCCATCTCGACGGCATTGAACAAACACCACACAAACAGAAAGGAGAAAAAAAAAACTCTAATAAAGGCCTCAATACCAGATAGTACACGTCACCTTCGAGTGGTGCTAGAGACTGATTTATGGACGAGAGAAGGACGTGGAGGAAGAGCAAGCAGGGGAATGGAAAGAAAACACAATGGAAGGGACAAAAATCTGTAAGTTGTCCTCCTTTCTCAAGCGTTTGTATCTTTTTAGTGTCGCATTGGACATGTTTTGGCACCTCATGATGTTTAAAAAAAAAAACATCGTTCAAGAATCAAAGACTTTGGGGCTTTGGTTTACCAAGGATTAGTATGACGACTACAGGTAGCCTCACTCTACAGCTACAGCCATTTTTTAAAAATCACCTAGGGCTTACTTAGAAAGTTCGTAATTTTTTTTATTTTTTAAATTTTTTAGAGTCGGGGTAAAAGTGAGGCCTAGTGGCCTTGTTTAAGGCCCAACGGGCCTGATGAGCAGGAGACGCTGGCACAAAAACAGCTCTCCACCGGAGAGAACGGCCGGTCGGGAAGCAAAGACATGGGAACGAAAGAATAAAGAAATAAGCCAGTGTGATGAAGGGAAGGAGGGGTGATAAAAGGAGGGAATATGAACAGAGAGAAAAAACAGGAAGAGAGGAGCAAAAGTGTGATATAGGCTAAGTGCTTTTGGTGAGTTTTACAAAATACACCAGGAAGTGCTTGAAACAGAAGGCACGGTGGCATTGATAGTAGTTGTAAAGGAGACACCACTAAGGGACTTTTTCACTACAAAACTCATAAGGTGCTCTAAAAAATCAGACTCCAAACACATTAATGCACATTAAAGTGTGGTGGCAGTAACTCTAGAAGGACTCTTGTGGCACATTTTCAGAACCAATGTTAACCTAATCCAAACCATTTAGTACACACAGTCTGTACGGAGCCACCAGATATCGCTGGAGAACATTCTGAACACAGCTAACATGTAGAGGGGCAACGTCGGAAGTGTTTCCATCACTAAATGTTTTCAGAACAGCTTTCCATATTGGCATATATGCTGGTGTATTGAGAAGCACTTGTTTAAGTCTAAAAATATGGGAAAAGATAGAGATTGTGTGGAATATGAAGTTTTGTGGCATATTTATTTCTGAGTCACTCCAGTCATCAATAATGCACGTGTTTTGGGATCAGTGGTGTGGAATTCACAGTGTTCTGCTGTTTCAGGGAGTGGCTAAGTTATTTCTGCTGTGACATGAGAATTTTTTTCATACTTATGCATACATTAAAGATATCTCAAAGGTCTCTCAAAGTCCTCTGATACTTAGATAAATTAATCAGAATGTAGGTCAGCAGCCGCATTTACCATAAAATTGTGCAAATTAAAATGGCAAAAATACATTTGCTTCAAGGAAAGCACAGCACTTAAAAAAAAATTCATGTACTTTGATAAAAATGTTTTAGTGCTGAAATGAGGTGGTTTTTCAGCAGTATCAAAATAGATGTATTTCAAGCAACTGCAATGGAAACATTTTTGTTTGCATCACGCAAGTTGCGTGATCAACAGCTGGATGTTACTCCTGGCAGAAATGACAAAGAAGACGAATAGGAAGTAGCAGGAGGAAGATGGTTTGTTCTTCAAGGTTTTTTTTGGACAATGTGCAACTGGCTCCACCAGAACTATCACAACTCATCAAAAGCTCTTCTGTACAATCTTACACTACAACTTCCCCAAAACGTGTCGTACATCTCTGCTCCTGAGAGCTTATTGCTCCAACAACTGAATAAGAAGCCATTTACAGCTTTCGCAAAATTGTTTTTTTTTCCTTTTTCTACAAAAATTTGCGCACATTTATAACAGAAACACAGATAATATTAGTGTTAAGCATCCATAATCCAACAGTTCCACATTTGCATAGAGTGAGTTTATGTGTAGATATGATTCGGTGATTGCTGTGACATCAGAATTACAGCTGCTTCTGTTGCCGTGTATACATCGCATGTTGGGGCTGCAACACGTGAGCAGTGGAAGTCTATCAAAATCTGTGGCAGTCTGGAATATCTGGTGATCAAAATCTATCCTCTACAGCGTCAAATGTGTAGTAAAACTAAAACTGTAGCATTATTTTCTCATGGCAGTGTGTCATCATGAGCCACTGAAACACAACACTGACCAACAATATTGTTGTAAGAGACTTAACCAAACAGTGGGGTTTCTACAGATGCTATGCATTTTTGCAAAAACTGAATCTGTAAAATCTGGTATAGTACAAATGAGGACTTTAAAGTCATGTTTCATTGAGGTGTACAGTCAGTTGATATGTATAGTTAAGTTACATTACTTTAGGCAAATTAATGTGTGTTGTCAAACTAAGCTTGGGCAGTACAGGGCCCTCAAGTAGATTTTGCTGGGCAATTCCCACGCTTGCAATCTTGTGCTTTTCACATTTTCTTGTTTCATAATCCAGTGTTTCTGATAAGATTTGTCAGCGTTTTGTACCAACAGTGTGTCTTTTTGTATCCACATTGGGTACATTTTGTACCAGATATAACCACTGGTTGTTTTAGTAATGTTCTGTATTGTTCTCAGTGTTTACTATAAATAAACACTGAGGTTATGTGATGTTAATTTAAGCTTAAGTTAACCCACACAGCAATCAGGACCACAATAGATAATGGGGTGTAATATAAAATTCACAAAAAAAAAGCAAAAAATATTTTGTGAGTACTATTTATGTTCATACTTTATCAAAAAGTTAAACTACCTAGATACATCACTGACACGGGAGTACAGAATGGAGGTATGAATTAGCGAAGGAACAAACTGACCCCATTACATACCTAGATTTAATGTTGCATGTATTAAAAAGTACGGCTAAAATAAAGTTTATCATTTACTCGGATTCTTTGGTTTTTATTTTTAAACTGTAACAACTGTTTTGTCTGAAAAGTTAAAAGTGTGAAATTAAAATTGTCACATCAAAGATTCCATGGAGAGGAAGCAAGCTAGTGTTAGCATCCTAACTTCTTTTACTTGTAATGTTGCATCAACGTTAAAAGATGTAGCTAAAATTAAGTTTATTTACTTCCTTTTTTTGTTTGGATGTAAAACTGTAATAGTTTATCCGAATTGTTAAAGGGTCAAAGATTAAAACAGTCGCAATCAAAGATTCCACAAAGAGAAAGCAACGAGCATCAGCATATTAACTTCTTGCATTTGTAAAGTCTTAGTTTAAAAGCGTAGCTTAAATAATTTATTCATCTTCTTTTAAAAAAAAAAAAAAGTAAGAGGTGCCAGGTAACCAGGACCAGTTGTTTTAAATGTTAAAAAAGTTACAGCTAAGTTTTCATCAAGAGGACGAAAGCTAGTATTAGTGTTAGCATCACGAAGCACATCGGCAGAAGACAGGAGATTATCAGAGGTATGTGTGGAAACAGATATGCCTGACGATGCCCTCTAAATGTATAATGTGTTTAGAAAATTCTCTAGAAATATCTGGTAGTGCTACACAAATTTTGACTTACATGTGTATTAATGCTAATGCAGACTGACACTGCCAACAACATAAACATTTGTTCTGATATCACTCCACAAGCCTTATACCCCATCAAATAACAAAAGTCGGCATCAGCCAGTGCCGTCTACTTTTATTAGCCATAGCTTCAAATCTCTGGGGTACTTTATTTTTTTACTAGATAGTCTTATTTATATCTTGAGCTCTAATTACGCTTTGCAACAGTTTGTTAATTGATGGGGTAAATCTACTCAAGCCACACACTTACACATTTAAAATGACAACAAAAACTGCCATTGGAAAAAACAAAAAGTTTGGTCTATTGATAGTCAACAAAAAAACAACTACTTTGGGAACTCAAACCTTGCACAGTGCTCTGTATAGACATTCCAACTAGTCTTAGCTCACAAACATTATAATCAATATTACCTATATTGATAACCTTTTTCTGTAAGCATCTTGAAATGAAAATAAACAAAAGTCTGTGGGTTTTTCTTTTTTTGTCTTTACAAAAGCTACACATATACTACTGGGATGTCTAAGCATGTGTTAGTGTTTTAATAATTATTCCTACCGTTGTCTTTTCGGGGATTTTTTTTTTTTTTTTTTACAGAAAAGAAAGAAGAGAAGGACTCTAGTTGTCCAAAAGTCATCATATCCCAAAAGTACAGCTTATTTCTCGGATTTTGTCTTGTCTGGTAGCAACTTTGTATTTATTTCTCATTTTCAACCCTCTTATCTATTTTTGACACGGTTCTTTTTAATACAACGTGCCAGCTGATTGTGGAAGAGGGCTCAGTTTCCCCCCTACAGCCCTCAAGTCCTTGATTTATCATTTGTTCAGCACGACGGACCACAACCCAGCTAGCGCTGAAAACACTGAATTCTAAACTGTGCCCCTTTTCTATCTCGTAGTCTTTAAACATCTTGTCATTGCCTACTTTTTTTTTAAATTCCTTTTGAAAAGAACCACAAACCGGCTACAGTCTGTGTCAAGAACATTAACGCTATGATGTAGCATTTCTTTTACAACTATTCACAACACCCTAGAACCACTTTAAACAAATATATTGTATTTAAATCATTTGAAACTGTATATTCCGATAAAATTAGCGACCTATGTGAGACTCGGACAACGCCAGAGACTCTTTTGACAACATACATGAACAGGCACTAACTGATTACAACAACAACAAAAAAAATACAAACTTTTCTTTCAGATAAGTTTTTTTAGGACAGTAATCGATAAACACTTAGCTGAAAAACAAGGCAGTGATACACAGTCGAGGAAACGGTCACCTCATGCCTTAAATTAATGTCAGATAGCTTAAAACTTTCTGTGGGTTGAGGAGGAAGATGAAGCTGACAGTCTCAAACTGTTCAGTGGTCATTCTGTAGAGTTACCTGTTCAGCTCACTCAGTGTAGTAGTCAGGAATACACTGCTTATACAGCAATGCGTCAAAGTTTGAGATTCTGGAATGATCCTAGACCCTTAGCAGATGTTTGTTGAATAGAATATCATCTCAAAAAACATCAACCTTGGGCTTTTTCTTGGGGTGGGGGGAGAGGGACAAATACAAAAGGTGGCCTACAAAAATCCTGAAAAGTTGTGTCCATGCTCCTTTGAGATTACAGGAATATTAGTGTATGTTGTAGAGGATTAAGCAGTCACAAAGATAGTAGACAAGTCATACCAGAGGGAATATTAAAGTAGCACTTTTTCCCTCCGTTTCGCGGCAACATTAATCTTCAAGACTCTTCACGTGTTCTCATAAATTAAACTATGAAGGGATGCCTTTTTGCATTATTTCTTGTCTGTCACATGTACAGCTGAAACTCCCTCTGTCTCTTTCTTTTAACCAGTTAGGACCTTGTCATCCTCCGCTGCCATGTGGTTGGGGCTCAGAGCTGGTGAAAGGTCGAGGGACATCCTCAGATCCCGATCTTGCAAATCCTCCACACTGCTGCTCTCCATGTTCTCTTCAAATTCCTCATCGAGTTCTTCTTTCTCCTCCTCCGTCTTTTCCTTGACAGCTGGGCTGTCTCTTACATTCTTGGGCACTGAAGCCACAGAGTCTTGACGATAAGACACATTGTCCAGATGATCTGCTGTATCCTCAGGGTGACCATTAGTGATCTGGTGCTGAGTTGAAGACCAGTGCCCCACAGGGACTGGAGAGTCTCTCTCACTCACATGCCTCCATAACGTCAGAGGATCGATGTCGGAGTTATCCATCCGTGGCTTGGTGGCCCTTTGGGCGCGTTCATCATCCAGGAGAGCAGAGGAGACCCTCTTGCGCCTGGACTTACTTGTGTGGTTTACTTGGATATGCATGGCCATCAGCTCAGCTGATGATGTATGAAAAGGGCAGAACAAACACTGGCTCAGTTTGACCCCTGCTGAGCTATCCCTCCCACCATCAACACCAAACACAACTCCTCCATCCCCGGCACCAATGCTTTCATTGTCTTCCATACCTCCGTGGCTGGGCGAGGTGCGACGGGAAAGATCCAAAGGTTCAAACCCTCCCTCCTGAGTTGATGGCACAGGTTCGTCCTTGTCACTTTGTGGCTGAACCATTCGACTAGTAGTGAGAGGCTTACGTCGGGATACTTTAGTAGTCTTTGGTGGGGGGGATCCCCTGATCCAGTTTCCCTCCATCCCTCCTTGGTACAGGGCCCCCATAACTCCAGACAGATACCTATACTGGGTCTCCAAGTCGACATCCCTTAGAGCTGCCAGAGCCTTCCGATGTTCCCGTTGGTCTGGTAGGCCCAGGAGCCAAGACTGCTGGCTGGACCGTGAAACGGTTGTATCAGCAGTGCCTCGGTTGATCGGGCCGTGGTTGAGCTGAGATCGGCGCTGCTTGACCAGTCCAGGGGCTCCAGATGTGTGAATGCTGGAGGTGGGCCCAGAGGAGGAATTGGAGGAAGCTGATAAGGCATTGCGTTGCTCCCTGTGGTGCCGCTGGAGGTGGTACTTCAGTGACCCAGACTGAGTGCCTGCATAGTCACAGTGGGGGCATTTGTAGGGTCTCTCACCTGCAGAAAAAAAGTGTACGTCAAATCAGACTGATTACATCTGGACATATGTAACATTGACCACAAGTCTCAGGCCCTGTTCACATGTAGACAAGATTAGGTTTATCTTGGCTGTATCCACAAAGGGATTTTGTCATTTAGGCTGTGCATTCACACGTATCCGGCATTTTGGGAAACCAGAAACAATCATTTTTGAAATCGGGTCCCAGACTAGATACATTTCAAAGCTGCGGTTTTATGTTTCCATGTGGCCAAAAAGCTGCGTCTTCTTTGAAACTGTGACATAGACACTTTATCGCTCTCTGTATGCAGCATTCGTTTGTGTGAACGGACATTTGTTCTTAATTACTTATGGAAATTTACCGCATGTTTGCATGTGGACAGCATGTCTTTCACTAACTGAAAAAGCCAAACATAGAAGTGGACAAAAATAATGCAAAATCACAAATAATACAAGTTAAGTGTGATGTCGGCTCACACAGTGCCTACCATCTTGTTTTACAAACATGTTTATCATCTTGTATTTAAATGAACTTTGAATTCCAGAGCAGATTATTTAAATAAAAGCAAGTTTTTAAAAATATTTTTGTAATTTTTCATTCCTGGTGGATCTCTGCAGCACCTCCAAAGTCTAGTCTAGTAACTGGGTCTAACTCCTTGTTGTTGGTGAATCACATAAAATATGAATAAAATACATAAATAAATAAGTTTGTGGTTGTAATGTGACAAAATGTGAAAAGTTCAAGGCATATGGAGCAGTGAAGCTAACGCAGGAACAAGACCTCACTAGGTGGATACCCTTAGAGTGCAATGTTAGTGCAGCTAAGGGTAAATAAGTGCCACTGGGTTACATTTTATTAGTGTGCAGTGGGAGCTGTAGTTGCAGAGTTTGAAGGTAGATGGCAGTGTTCCATTACAGTAAAAATACCACAGCTGGTTGTATCAGAGGCTCATGTTGCTTGTCAACAGCAGGAAACCTATTGCATATGAAAAGTGCAAAAGATCTTATCCACAACATAAAAAAAGCTGAAAATTAACAGATTGTCCTCTCACGATCGGACTCTGTTGTAGAACGGTGAGAATACTTTGAAGAACTCACAGAGTGCATTTTGGACTGATTGAGATTGATGGAGATCTCGCAAATGGACAAGATGGTGTTTAATTTTAATGAGATGTATGAAGCACAGGAAAATAATAAATGGCCACGGACAATCTAACAATACTAGGGAGGCGCTGCAAGAGAGACCAGGTTCTTCCTTTTGATGTCATCATTTTCTTACCAACAAGTGTATTAAGGTCAGCATGTGGTGCAGTGTTAGATTTGAGAACACCAGACATGGAGTCTTTAACGCATCCACCAGGGGTTGGATTGCTAACAATAACACTGTTGCTGTATTTCTTTTTTTCTCTGCTTTTTTTCTAATTATGCTCAATAAAGACCACTAGCAGCAAGAAATATTAAAAAGATATACTTTTATTAAATTGCATTCTTGTTATTTTACTGTTAACTCCAAACTGGGACTGAACGCTATATTGCATTGCAAAGGTTTTCTTAAGCCTTTAATTCTTTCACATTTTGCTATGTAGCAACCTCAAGTTTCAACATATTTTATGAGATGATTTTTATGAAAGAACACAAAATTGTAACGTTAAGGAAAAATCACATTCTTAGTCACAATTCTTACTGATTTGATAAAAATCAATTTTTTTTTCTTTTATTAATAAAAATCTGAAATATACATAGTGCAATTTTGCTCAGGTCCCTTCACTCTACACTTCAACAAAATCCAGTGAACAAAGTTGAACTTGTTGACCTACATAGAAAACCGCTGTCTCTAGAGGAAAACTAACACTGCACAGCGATTTCAACACACCATCCCCTCAGTGAAACATAATGGTGGCAACATCATGATGTGTAGATTATTTTCAACAACAGTATTGGAAGTTGATTGAAACTCAGATGAAGCTAAATGCAGCTCTGAGAGTCTCCAAAAGACTTGTGATTGGGGAGGAAGTTAACCTTCCAGCAGCAAATCAAATCTAATCATAAAGCCAGAGCAGCAACTTACTGGGTTAGCTCAAACCTATCAAAATCTTAGAATGGCCAAGTTAAAGTTCACACCCAACCGTGACTGAGAAATTGCTCCCAGTCCCACTCCTTTAATCTTCTTGGCTTGATTAAAGTTTATGTTCACGAATTCAACCCTTCCAATCTGACTGAGTTTGGGCAAACATTTCAATCTTTGATGCAAAATTTGTTGCGTCTTGGCATTATGCTAATTTGTGTTGGTCTATTACATTCAATTCCAACAATATGCCTTGTAGTAATTAGTTGTAACAATAAAAATGTGAAAGTTTATCCCTTAACTCACCCCAAAAACTCCCTCTGCCACGCACTCACTCCCTGGTGGGAACTGAAGGCATGGAGGAGACTGCTGATTTCATGTTATCCAAATGGCTCCATGAGGACACAAGAGTCCTCTTGACAGATACGGGGTTAAAAGAATCTTTTGATAACCTTGTAATTCACTGTATGTTGATGATATACATGTGACTCCAATCCATTCATGCTCTGCTACAAACAGGTTAATTTTTGTCCTTTATTAGACTGAATTGTTTTAAGTTCCTCATGTAAACCAGCATTGTTTGTTAGAATTATGTTTATCATTCTTACATTTGTAGTTTTATGTTATTAGTTGTTTTTCTATTTAGAAGTTTAGTGTTCAAATTTGTTGAAACTGTGGAGACAATTAAATCTTCCTTAATCTCAAGCATGTTTTTACAGATGGTGACTTAGATCTTCCTGGGATACTCCTGAGCTGTAAACCTATCTGTGTGTTAATTAAATTTCTGTGTCCCCCTTCTTTGTTTCTGAATTCACATCCTACTGTGAAGATAGGATGTGGGGTTTCACCCCTTCCATTCCTTTTGACACCCTTCTTGCTAATAAAAGAGACAAACAAACTGAAGGTTTTCAGAACACATTGTGAGCGGCTTGGAGAAGCAGTTCACTGTGTCTTCTCCTTCTGCAGAAGTTTGGTTGAAAACTCATATACGTTGTCTGTGGTTCTTTCTTTTTTATGTAGGTTTGAGAAAATACCTATCATTGTTTCAACACCGGTCATAAAGTCTATATTTGTCTGACCTTGCAGTGGAGATGAGGGTGCACGTGAGTGAGAGAAGTGAGCTCCGTCTCGCTTTTAAATCCCCAGCATGCCTTAATTTTCTCTTCAGAAGCTACTGTTAATATGTGCCCGAGCTCTCCTCCTGCGCAGGAGTAGAGCTCCAGAGGAGCCGCTCACTTGCCTGCAGTAGAGATCTATGATTAGCACTGGTCAGCTCTCTGGAGTCAATGTGTGGAAAAATAAAGAGGTAGTTCTGAAAACGAGACAACACTCAAGAAGCCTTTCCAGGGATTTCTAGAGGTAAAAAAAAAACAGAGAAAAGTGGCTTATTAAGCCCACAGCTGCGTCTCACCTGTGTGAACTCTCAGGTGCACTTTGAGATGGTGGGAAGAGCGGAAGGCTTTGCCACAGTAGGGGCAGTCTTTTATCCCTCTGCCACGCACTCGCTCCCTGGTGGGAACTGAGGGCATGGAGGAGACTGCTGTGAAGCCGTTTTCTCCTGCGAGTGGAAAAAAAGGAAAGTAAAATGTTAGCATAACAGTTTTCACTGAAGAAATAGGTATTATTTACTACAGTAGAACTATAGAAGAGAAAATTACACATAAGGTGTGAACAAGCAAACAGCAGAGAACAAAAAGAAGACAAGAAAACAGATGTGATACCTTTGAAGTTTGAAATAACAGAGTGAAACCCTGTGACTGCTCCTGCTTGCTGAGATACACTACTGTTCAGTTTTGATTCCTGTCTTCCGTCTCCCATTTGCTGGGATCCACCACCGTGAAGTTGGGATTCTGGTCTTACGTCACCGCTGCCGCCTCCTCTTCCCAACCCCACTCCTCTTCGAGTACCAGCCCCCTCTTCTTCACTGGTGCCACGATTCTGCGGCCTCTGAGCATGGACGCGAGCATGCACAACCACCTGCTGCAGGCTGCGGAACAACTTTCCGCAGTCGGGGCATTCCCAAGGCCCTCCAGCTCCTCCCGACTCTCCTCTGGGATCTAGGCCTGATCGGTAGACCCTGATTTGGTCTGCTTCTGTGATCACTGAACTTCGACCTGGGGCTCGCTGACCTTGCTGCTGCCCTCGCTGCTGTGGTCTCTGCTGCTGCTGCTGCTGCTGCTGCTGTGCAACAGCCAGGCTGCGAGCAACCAGCTGCCACCAAGTTGCCTGATCCCCTCCTTCTGATATAGCTGATGTGGTTTCACTTGTGCCACCTCCTCTGGATGTTCCCCCTCCTCTGGTGGGGTCGCCACCTCCACTAATGCCTCCACCACTGTTTCCCATCTCTGCCACCTGAGCTGCTGCTTGAAGTCTTTCCATGCAACTGGCCCCGCTGCCATCACTGGGCAAGCCAAGGTATCCCAGGATAGCAGACTTGCTTAAACTCATGTCGATCCTACCCCCAGTTTCTCTGTCAGACCTTCCCTGTCCACCTCTGGCTCCACTTCCTCGGTGGGCCATGAGCAGGCTTGAGTACAGGGAGTTGAGTGTGTGCGTACTAGCAGAACCCTTTGACTGCTGCTCAGCATTCCCGAGAATACCATGGGTTCCTAATCCAGCTTTGAGGCCAAGTTTGTTAAGATGAACTTTCATGTGGTTCTTGAGGAACCAAGGCTCCTTAAAGCCACGTCCACACACCTGGCACTTATGATCTAAGGAGTCCTTGTGTTTTCGCATGTGTCCCTTCAGAAACCAGGACTGCGTAAATCTCTGGCCACAAGTATCGCAGCGAAATGCTGGCACTGAAGAGGATGCAGAGACTCCAGCAGCCGATGAGATCTGAGCGTTACCTGGGGTCGGGGCGGGAGTATGGGTTGGGGTGGGCACTGGTGTGTCAATGATGGTCCTGCAGTTGAAGGCTGTTGTCAAGGCCGACACCTCCGGGGAGGGGTGGCACTCCTGTAAGTGAGATGCCAGACTCTCTTCTTGGCTGGCAGAGAAAGGACAAAGGGTGCATTTGTACGGGTTGTGGAGGATGCGGACGTGACGTGCCAGTTCTGAAGCTGTGCGGAATTTTCCCTTACAGGCATGGCAGCGAAACGTAGGCGCTGTGGCAACAGACGAGCCCTCGCCAGTAGAGGAATAAGGGGAGGTTACAGATACAGGGTCTTCTGTGAGGGGTGGGGTCAAGGGTGTGCTGTCATCCAATAAAAAGTTTGGGTTCTGGTCTGGCTTCAGATCATCATCTAGACCTTTGTCCTCTCCATTGACATCCTCCTCCTCCGTGAGGTGCTGGATTAGAGTTTTTGGCAGTAAACGCTGATTTGCACGACTTCTGTGATTGGAGAGCAAATCTTTGTGATTCTGATGGATTTTGAGATGTTGCTTAAGGGAAGATGAGGGGGGTCTAGTGCGGTACAGCGATGCAGCTCTTCGGTCTCGGTCCAAACTATGTGCTCGAGCATGAAGAGACAAGATGCTTTGGAATCTAAATCTCTTCCCACACACATGACAGGGAAACTTGAGTGCAGGCCCAGGCGAGGCCCCTCCAGCTCCAGGTGTTGCCCTGGTAACGGTTTCCTTTTGGAACAGTTGAAGATCTAGCTCATCGCTGCAGTTTCCACCCTGTCCTGAAGAAAGGGCCAACTCAAGGGCACCGTAACCAAGAAAAGGAGCTGACGGTGTGTCTGGTGGGGAGGAATCCAAACCGGGGTTGCATCCCGCATCTTGAGCGCTTCCTCCTGGAAACAAAGCTACTGCTGGGGTCGGAGATGGAGGAATTCCATCTAGCTCTTCTTCGCAATCTTCTCCCTCAAGATCAAGGCAGTCATTATTGTTGACCTCTTGTAGAGGGAAGGGAGAGAGGGGAAAATATGGCGTGGTGTCAGGGCTCTGCGGGGAAGGTTCAGGGCTGGGGATCGGCAGGACAACGGGGCTGTCGGGTAGAGGAGAGGAGGCTTGAGGGCTGTGGTCAAGAGATGGCAGCGTTTGGGGAGACTGTGGCTGCTCACAAGCAAGAGACAACACACACTCTGGTGGAGAATCCATCCTCTATCATTGAAAAGATAAAGACAAGCAGAAGTCAGGCAATGATTGAATGAAATATCATTGAACTTACTGTTTTTAAATCACTAAAATAGTTAACCCCTCCTGGACTACGATCAATTTTCTGCTTTCAAAAAAACACATTCTAAAAGTGTCCATTTGAGGACAACTGTACATACATACATCCTGTCTCGAAGGGAGGGGCAGAAACTTACTAGCAGTGTGTTTGGTGTTATGCCATTCTTTAGTGTCTCGGCCTAGGGGGGAAACACTTCTGAGGCAGCCTCCTTCTATAATTTCCTGGGGACAACATAAACAAATAAACTTAATCAGTGAACAGGAAGATCCAACACAAATATCTCAATATCAAGCTTAAAAAAAACATTTTTGAACATGAGTTTCTGTTCAGCTCCAAAATTTCATGCAGACTTGTATTTTAGTAATAATCTAACTAAAAGCCTAATGGTAAATTTGTACAAGTGTAAGAGGAAATGATTTGCAATACTGAGCATCAAACCGTAGGATTTTTTTTGTCCCTTTCTTGTTGAACAGGATTAAAAGCAATTTGCATCGAAGACACTTTGAACACGTTCCATCATCATTTTCCAACGACAAAACAAACAACACGCGTGCTCGCTGGTTTTAAAACCACGTTTTAACGTATGCACATAAAAAGAAACCCGTCACTTGATCTTCATTTACTCCTCAGCCTGCGTGGGCATGATGAGAACGAGCGCCTCAACGCGTAACAGGTGTGCACCTGTTCATTTCCTCCTACATGTGTTCGCGGGATTCTCCCGCATACTGTCAGCACATATGGGACGATTAGCCGGAGTGTGACTGCGCACCGGTGTGCATTTATGTGTGTGTGTTTAGAAGTTAAGGGCACCACCGCAGGATATGGAGTGTCCCAAACAGGATGGGCGCGCAATGTTTTGACTTCCCCACACACCCTTCCTGTACACACATACAGTAGCAGCTTTTTCTTTTTTTTCTGCTTAAATCGGGATTCTATACACAGGGAGCATGCCTCCACGGTGACACGGCGATATTTCTTGAGTCCTCTGCTCGGGTGTGGTTGTACTTTGCTTAGTCATGGCTACTTGCTTAGGTAATTTACAAATGTAAGCGTTTTTTGACTATTGTGTTGCCTGCACTGCGACTGTCATCCCAGTTAACACGTCAGCTAAAACGTAAAGTGTGATATACAGCATATTGAGCCTTTTTTTTTTTTTCCTTCTTTTTGGCAGGCTCACTCACTTACTCACATACACACCCCAAATGTTTTTTTGGAGTACACAGCAGTTTGACTGGATTTATGCACATTCAGGCTGTGGAGGTTGTTTTTTTGTTGTTGTTTTCATGCCCATCATTCGGTGCAGTTGAGCAGCGGCGAATGCGCCCGCAACAAAACAAAAGGTCATAAATCAATGTGCAAAAACAATAGAACATCTGTGCTTGCAGGTGTGGCAGATATGTTGGCGTTCACATGGCGGCGGGATCATATGTGTGTTTGTAGGACGTGTTTGTGTGTGTGTGTGTGTGTGTGTGTGTCGCTGAGGCTGGATGACAAAGAGATTCTCATGTAGCCAGTTGACATTTTAGCTCAGCTATGACTCACAGGGATATCACCCCATATCAATCACATGAACACTCACACACAGCCCTTTCTTAATCCACCATTATTGTTCCTTCTCTCCCCATCTTCTTTTCTCCCCACTCTCGTCTGTCTTTTCTTTCTCTCCCTGATTCATACTTCTTCTCCCATCCCCCTCTCATCCTCTCGCACCCTCCCGCCGTCTATTATTCACTAATTTTCTTTCATTCGCTCCTTCTCTCCCTCTTTTTTTTCTCTCTCCTGCAGTGTTGCCAGTTGGCAGAGTGCCAGGGAATGCTGATATCAGCTGGTAGATTGGGCCCTGCCAACATGGCGAAGAGCAAGGGAGGAAAAAAAATGAGAAAGGAGGCAGACGCGGAGAAAGAGAAGAGGCAGACGGAGAGAAATATACAAACAGGGCAGCTTCAGAACAACATTGTCAGAGGCCATGGGAATGAAAATGACTTAATTTGATTGTCAACATGGTGTTGCAGGGTGGGGTGTGTGTGGGGGGGGGGTTAAAAAAGACAGGCATGTTGGAACAGAGGTTAGTAGAGAGTTCCACAATAACATAAAGAGATGTTATGCTCTTGAAAAATAAACAGCAATTATACAGATAAAAATGAGCAGAAGGACAGAAAGCAAAAAAAAAAAAAAGGAAAGAAAGCCTGTATGTGTGGCTGTCTCTGCAGTTTTAGCTCTGATGCTATTATCATATGAATATCAGCATCGCGGCGCATTGTTCCGCCGTGACGGCGGCTGTCGCCAACCACCGGTCCCTGTCATGCCAATGAAGAAAATTTGGATAGATGGAGAGCGGGCGATAAGGTGCAGCAAAGGATGCAGGGAAGAGGGGGAGGAGAGAGGAGGAAAGGAAAGGAGAGGGGAGGGCCGGGGCCGGCGGAGGGGCAGAAATCAGATTGGAATCGGGTGGAGCAGAGACAGAAACAACAAAAGGTGCAAATGAACCAAGGAATGTGCAGAGGAACGGGTGGGGTGGGGGGGGAGTAAAGCGCCTCCAGACGTGGTCAAGAGGCGCATTTATTCATGTTATTGGTTCATATAGGAGACGCTCTCCAAGTGGAGGCTGTAATCCCCCCCCCAAAAAAAAAAAATAAAAAAATAAAAAAACATCCAGCTAACCGCCAAGGTAGACAGACAATTACAGGAGAAATCAGACTTAAAAAGTGTGTTTAATGGGATCTATGTTGATTTTAACAGTAGGATGTAGGTCTGTCATGATAGTAAAATTTTCCTGGACAATGAATTGTCCCAGAAGTTATCGTGATAAATGATGATATTGTCGTTTTGAGACCATTTTCAATTAAAATAACGACAAGGACATAATAATGCTAGAACAAAGATTTATAAACTTTAAATTCAGATGAACATTTAACCCTGGAAGTTGTTTTACATGTCCAAAATAAACGAACAAAAACAACAGAAACAATAAATAAAATTAATTGTGAAGTCTTCTTCAAAAAAGAGACTTTTTAATTTATCATGAGATCAGTTGATTTATTGATTTATTGATTTATTGATTATTGCGGCAGGCCTGGTCGGGTGGCAACAATCTTTTTTTTGTTTCATTTTATTTATTCACATTAAAGTGACACATAATTTTGAAGTGCAAAAAATGCAAAAAATAAATAAAAAATCTGAAAGGTGTGGCGCACATATATATTTCGGAGTACTGATTCTGATACCCATAAATAAAATCAAATGACCAAAATGAAACATTCTGGCCTCATGCAAAATGCTACATGTGGAAAATTAATCTATCCACACACGCACACACGCACGCACGCACGCACACACACATGCACGCACGCATACACACCATATCTACAGTGAAACATGGTGGTGGCAGCGTCATGCAGGGAAATGGAGATAAATGCAGGATAATTTTAGAGAAATGCAGTGAGAGGCTGCAAAGATAAGTAACCTGGGCTTCACCTTCCAGCAAATTATATTCAGCATGGCTATCTCAACTCTTTGCTGGGTTACTGGTGTAATTTCAGCTTCAAATCTTTAGAGGCATGCTGGGTAAAATGATCCCCACATCATGATGCTGTCACCACCATGTGTCAAGAAGGATTGGTGTGTTTAGGAGAGGGACACAGGATTAGATTTCCTCCACATAAGACTTAAAGTGTTGGTCAAAATTTCTGTTTTGGTTACATCAACCCAGTACACAGCTTGTGGCCTGTAATGGATCTCTTCTTGACTCTTTTCCATGATGGTGTGTTGCTAATTGCAAATAGTTTAAACTGAGTTTAATTTTGGGGTATCGGAATGAGGCGAGGCAAACACAAATGTGCACACAAACTTTTTATTTGACAATTACGAGCTAGTTTTCAGTCAACCCCATAACTCCAAAGAAATACACTAAGGGTTGTATTAGTAGAGCAACAGAATGTGAAAAATATCAGGGATGTCCAACGTGAGGCCCAGGAGACATTTGCGACCCTCTGAAAGATTTTGCGCGGCCTCCCACCGGAATTCCAGAATAAGCACATCTGGCGTTCAAGGCAGGCGGTTGCTTTGGATGGACTATATGGTCAATACAATTCATTCATTCTAGTCACTGTGAAGTTTGTGGTTGTTCCATAAACATCCAGCAACCTTTAGTCAGAAACAGACTTCGTCTACAGAAGCAAACAGGTCCCTATGCCTAACATTTTGTTTGCTTCAATAAAACCTTGCACATTTTGCTTGTTATTGAGCAGATAAAGATAAAAATAAAGCTAATTTATCACATTTCTGATGAGGGGGGAAAAAAAAAAGAAACAGTTCCTGTGGCCCACAGCTGAATAACAACGCTTTTGTAAAGGATGTGGATACTTTTGCAAGGTACCGTACCCGGTACGATGACTGGGGGAGAGAAGGGGATTTCACACTCTTGTAGATCTTTCTCTTCACTGACAAATTCCCAGCATTCATGTGGGAGTGTAATGACACAAGGTAATGACAGCTTAAAAGCGCCGGTGCTGCCGGTTTAAGCAGCGCAGTGATGTTGTCATTACAGTAATTGCGGCGTAACTTTGTGGGCAATGAGGTAACTGATGACCCCCCCCCGTCCCCAACCCACCGCCACCACCATGACCATCACCACCGCCCTTGGTCTAAAAAATCGGAGCGTATTTGCATGGTTTAAATAGTGATAACCCCTCTTGACTTGAAAGTTGCGCGCGGAGAAAAGGAGGTTGCTGAGTCATACATCACCTCCCTGGTAAATAGTTGCCAAAAGGAGCGAGAGGGCAATATGTTCTGACAAGTTTATTTCGGGGAGGTTTTGATGACACTGTCTAAATACCAACAGTATTACAGAGAAGGCGGCGAGCGCGGGTTTGTACATGTCAGCAAGCTCCGCATTGTGAATGTAAATATCAGGGTGTGAGAGCATTTCACTTTTCTATTTTTTTTTTCTTTTTTTTGACAATGCGTGTGGGCAGTAGTGCAAAATCAGCTCAGCTTTCCTTTAATGTGTGTCATTTTGAGAGGGCTTGGATAATGTTATCCATCGTTTATGGCCAAATAACGGTTTATGTGATTGTCTCTGTGACCTCCCGTTGTTTTAATGTAAAGTAGTGATTGGTAAAAGGCAGAAACAGGCCTGAGCACGGAGATTACACCCGGTGGTGTCAAACGGTACGGGAATTCAAACAGATTTCCTTTGAGCTTTGGGTTTTTTTCTCCCAGTCAAATGCTTCAGATCAGAAACATAATTTTAGTATTGAGCAAAGATAACTTGAGTCCATACAGAGCAGATTTCAAATGATTGTAATTTAACTGAAGAAAGAGAGGGTAAATCTGGCCATATGTTAGTCATTTCCTTTGCTGAGTCTCAAATTAACTGCAAATAACCGTTTTTCTTTCTTTCTTTTTGGAAAGGCAGGTTCCATTTCACCTGTACGCTCTAAAAAAAAACTGAAATAGAAACTGCCTGACAACATGAAATAGGCAAAACGGTCCTTCCAGGACGTTCTAATGTTTTTGTTTTGTTTTTTTTTTTGTTTTTTATGATTGTTGCAGCCAAAAATGACTGATTTTGTGACATGTTTTTAAAAAAAGTTGCAGTCAAAGTTCCAAAGTTTTATTACCATAACATAACCTTGCAATGGTTATGTGGAAAAGTTTCACATAACCTTTCAAACAGAAACAAGATTTTAACATAGCTAATATTTGAAGTGCATTTAACATTTTTAAGTACCTTCTTCAAATGGCACCCTTAATCCTAATAAAATCATGTCCTGAGGAGTTGTCAAATGCGAATCAATTTACCATGAAACTGTAGACGGAGTAGAAGTACCATATTTTCCGCACTATAAGGCGCACTTAAAAACCTTCAATTTCCTCAAAAGCCGACAGTGCGCCCTATATATGGACCAATATTGAGCCACAACAGGTCTAGCAACTACGGTAAGCAGCCGCCGACTTCATTTTCGCCCGTAGAAGAAGCGTGTGGTGCATGCTGGGATAGTTGTCAGAACGCTGGTTTGTAATCTATTAATAAAGTTTGACTGACCTATCTACCTACCGACCGTCTAGAATCAGGTCGTCTGCAGGTCATTTAGCACCACGTTCTCCACGAACATGCTGTGCGTGAACGGAGAAGGGTGACCATCGTCCGGCCATGCCCCGGCCCAGTCGTGGAAGGCTCTCCTCGCCAACCGGAGTCGGACTGTTTTATTGACATTCTCTTTAGTGCAGCTCCATCTAGTGGATGCATAGCATAACTCCAGCCTCTACTGTAGCGTCTATTCTATGCGCCTTATAATGCGGTGCGCTTTATATATGAAAAAAGTTTTAAAATAGGCCAGTCATTGAAGGTGCGCCTTATAATCCAGTGTGCCTTATAGTGTGGAAAATATGGTAAATCCTTCAGAAAATACTTAAAAATAGTTTCTGCAAAAAAATAAAAAAAAAGCCAAATGCTGCAGGTTTTGTTTTTAAGAAGAGGCCTGTCTATCGATTCAAAATATCGATGATATCAATATCAAATGAGTATTGGTTTCGTACGGATACTTTAGTTTTGGATTTCCTTATGATTTTGTTTTGTTTTGTTGTTTTTTTTGCAGTGTGGTTTCTCCACTCTAAATAAAATATTTTGTTTTGATTTGTTTGTTTTTTGTCGCAATTTATTTAGAAAAGAACACAAATTTGTTTTGGTGGTCTATCTTATTAAAGTATTTTGTAGAAACCTATAAGGTTTGTTCAAATTCTAAGGTTTTGACATAATTCAAAGGAAAAACCACCAAAACACCTAAATGTCGTTTCAGAGTTAAATGGTAAAAAGTATTGGTATCAATATTGGTAATACCAGCTGTGTATTTATTTGGTACTCAGTGATTTCAAGAGACATCATGAAACAGGAAGTTAAATTAGAACAGGCCAGGCGGATTGGTCAAAATTAAGTCGAGTGGCAGTGATTGGTTAAGGAGACTGGTCAGATTTTCAGAAAACTTAGAATGGTGAAAAAAAGCAAGTCTGTGCAAATTTTGTGAGGGAATATTTTTTAATAGTTTTGACTGCAACATCACAACTTCCTGAAGGTACCGACTAACAGATCTCAAAAAGCAGCACCTTCAGTCTGTAATTTAATCCGATTGAGAAGCTTGGGGATGACCTGAAACCTCTCCAATGTCGAATGAATAAAAAGAATTCCACAGGCAAGAGTGGGTCAACATTTAATTCCTCCACAGCGACGTCAAAGACTCCGACAGTTATCGCAAACGCCTCAAGGGCAATTGCTACCGCTAAGGATGTCAAAACCAGTCATTAGGTTTAGGTGGCAATTACTTTTCACACGGTGAGGCGGGTTGGTTTGGATAATATTTTGCCCTTAATAAGTGAAATCATCAGACTTCTTTTTGTATTTCCTCGGGTTAGAAAGAAATCTGCATGGGGGAGAGAATACTTGTTTCATAGCACTGTATCTTTCTAAGTTCATCCCTTCAGGTCCTTTGTTCCAGCTGTATTGTTTGATATCATCTCCTGAGAAGAAGAGTGTATCAGGTAAGGTATCCTCTGGGGATAACTCTTGGTGTGAGAGAAGGACCACACACACACACACACACACACACACACACACACACACACACACACACACACACACACACACACAAAGAGTACAAAAAGAAAAAGAACAGGAAAGAAGGAAGCACAGGCAGACTGTTCTCCATGAGATACCGTACAATCTGGTCCTGTTTCTTTCTGGCGTGGTCACGTGGCGAACTTCCCCACAGACGGTATTCATTTCCTTTATTTCACCTTTCCCTGAACCCCTGGCGCTTCACTTCAACTTTGCCTGGCTCACACCCTCCCTCTTCTCCCGTTTACCAGAGATAAGGATGAGTCTCCCACTGCGTCTCTGGCGTTAACTTTGTACAGATGTCACTGAATGGTTTTCTTGTGGAGAAAACCTGGTTCTTTTAACCATTTTGGTGTGAAAACAGAAGAAAAATTGCCCAATATTGTCTGTTGGTAGATTGCAGAGAACTGGAATATAGGCTCACACTTTTGGAAATGTATCAGAACACTGTAGAACTTCCTGTCTGTTTTTGGCTCTTGCTTCTTCATACCAAGGTCAGTTCTGTAAGCGAAACCTGGAGGAAACACCAAGCAAGAGTCTTTTGTTGTGGTTCGATTCCTCCTTTCTACCCTTATGACTTAACTCCTCCTTACTCTTCTCTTGACATCCTCTTAAGCTTTTGCTTCCTCTGTTTCTGAATGAATTCCTCCTCCGGCGGAGAACATGAGCTGACACTCGCAGCCTCAGCGCACCGTTCTGGGAACGTCGCAACTGTGCCAGATCTGAGCGAGCGAATTTGAACGTCGGAAACATCACAGCGCCGCAGCAGAAAGAAACAAGACCATGGCTCCGAGTCACACGGGCCACGCTGTGTCTGAACGGCTGAGTGGGAAGTGCCAACTGACTCGTCTGATTTGAAATTATAAGACTGAAAGCCTTTAGAGAAGGAAAGATTCAAGGAAATAACTCGGTGTGTTCTCACGGAAAGTTCTTGCACTTAAGATCACCTGCTGGGCTCAATATCAGAGAACTCAAGCAAGGGAAGACACGAAAACCTCCGCAAATGAAAGCAACATCTACCTGATGATCAATCAGAGATCCAAATCCATCCAGAATACTATCAATCAGTCCCAAAACACTTCCAAATTCTTCCCATCCTCCTTTTAAGAGCCTTTGAGCAACGACAGTCCCAAGAATCCCAACCCTACACCATGACCTCCTTGTGGAGTTTGTGTATCACATAAGACACATGAACACACACAAGAATCCTTACAACAGAAAAAATAGTGACTGTAGAGTATTAATGAGTTGATTCTTCAATCACTCTGGGGAAATCTACTAGAGCTGTGTTCTCCTTCTAAGTGACACTTTGCTTGAAGCGCACTACATTACGCTATATATGTTTTAGATCCTTTGACAGAAAGTTATGTCATAAGTTTATTTTTAAACTACAATTACATTCTGTTTTACCAAGAACAAGGTCCTTGACACGATTTTGCACATTCCAAATATTGATATGATCATTTTGGAACATCAGATTTTTTTAAAATCATGTTCTGATGAATATTTTAGTGATGCACCTATAACCTATAGTTCAACTGGGTAATGATAGGAAACTGAGGTGGGCTCCGACCAGGTAAATGTGTTCATTGCTTCAGAACTGAACAAAAATCCCCCACAATTTTGCATCTGAAATGGCTTCAGAAAATTCCATGTTCTCTTTGAAGCACTTTACTTTGGATTGAGTAAAGACGGTGCACGACCATGACCTTGTCATTTTCATTTGAATTTAAAGTAGAAATGTACAGAGGTATTGACAGGTTGACTGCAATCTGACAATTTTTGACTTTATCTGTGGCACCCAAAATTTCAATCTTTTTCCAGTCTCTGCAGTGTGGAAGTTTCTGTAAGGAACAAAGCTTCAGTAAGGTGTTCATACCAACCTAAAGGACGTTTTGTTGCTGACAAAGGCGAAAACTGACCCAGAGCCAAGTTGAGAGTATAACAGGAATAGTCATGGTGCGAACAGAGGCTGTTTTATTCTTTCTCGTCATGGAACAAGCTGAGTTAAAAAAATGTCAGTAGCTTTTTAGAAAATTTATTAATTTTGGAAAGTTAACATTCGTATTTTCTGCAGAGCAGAGACTAGTATTTACAATTAAAGATGCTAAACATAATTAGCATGATTAAAACTTGTGGCTAAACGAAGACACAGGCCTGGCTAAAACCAGCCTTTTGGGCTATGCTTCACTTCATACAGAGGCTCTGGACCTTCAGCTATTTAGTAACAATTGCTTGGTTGAGACGTAAACTTAAGTGTGAATTGAAATTTAAACATTGGATCTGATCTAACGTTTGACAATGATGTAATACGCTAGCTCAACGAAGCTAACTGGAAATTGCGTTTGCTGCAAACAACTGTGTATAGCATTGTGGGGAGTAGGGCCACAGTGTCTGTTAGCAATAAAATGTTTTATATATTCCTCTTGCTCTAACTATATTTGCTTAGTATTTGAAGGCGTGGCCAACACGGACCGAATGGCTTTGTTCATTTCCTCTGCTGCCATTCCTCATCTACAGCGCAGACAATTGAGGTCTAGGTTCACAACTCCTTTTTCTGTTTGCTGATCAACCTAATTGAAATTCAGTCAGACAAATCGAGCTGAATGGGAGAAATCCCAGACACAGCATTGAAGGGAGATGATAACTGAGTGGAATGGCATAGGTAATGGCCAGGCTAGCAAGATGCTAGATGCTCTAAACCATCTCCAGATTGTTTTATCTTTGTTTTGAAAATAGTGAAACTTTGTTTTAACGCACCTGCGCTTTCTCACAGTGTGAAATCACCTTCTGTTCTAATATACACAATTAATGATCACACACAGCAAGAGAGCTATAAAAATATATAGAATGCTGTTAAAGTTTTAATAACATTATGGAACTGGCAAAAATTGTTAGACGGGTTAAAGCTTTCAAAAAGCCCAAAGAGAAATCAGCTACACATGCCTTTTTCTGCAGCAGTTTTGTTCTTCCTACCACCAATGTTTGATACATTTATCTTTTTGCTAAAACAATGTATAAGTTGTAGCCCTTATTGTAGGTAGTCAAGGTCAGAAGCCAGAGAAAAACAGAAAATTAGTATCAGCCGGTAAACCCAGATGGGTGCGTCTCAAAAATACTTAGATGACTAATAGTTCAATCTTTTTGTTTTATTTGTGTTCTGCAGAGACTGGAGTTTTACAATGTTTCAAAGGTTTAAAGAAATGAGGGTGTTCTGTTAGATCTCTGCGTCATCACCTGAGTTAGGCGAAGAGCCTTCATGTATGAAACAAGTCCAAAAAAACAACTGGACTGTTGACGCCCCACATCCTAAGATGTTTGTTTAACTCAGTAGGGTTGAGGTCTGAGATGTCTGTGGGATCCCTTTCAGATTGAAATAACCAAGTCTAATCAAGTTTTAACTAGGGATACACCGACATAAAAATTTGGGGCAATACTGATAGCCGATAATTACAGAAATTGCATATATATTATATATATTTCCCCACCCTTTTGACACTGAAAAAATACACACCATTGACATTGCCTCTATGCTCCAGTTAAACACACCACACTCCTATGCCCATCAGCTGACATCAGTGTTGCTGCTAATGTTCTTCATTACCAAAAAGCTACAAAATGGACACCAGTAGGTATGACTGACAATTTGGAGTTTCCCACATGGACAAGCCAGATGCATTCATGAGAAACATTTTGAGGTCATGTAGGACAAAGGCTGAGCTATGTAGCCACAATTACGAGAAGTATGCTTGGTGAACTTAAGGTGAGCCTTTTGGACCTAAGAACATTGTACTACCCATCAACGATGGTGGAGGGAGCATCCTGCTGGGGGGCTTCTCCTCACACCATCGGCTAGATGGCTGAAATACAGACAATATGACTTTACAACAGAAAAATGTTTTATGGGTGCATTAAAACTGGTTTTGAAAACAGGGTAAGCATGCTTCTAGAACAGCTCTGACCCTAATTCTAACTAGCTAAATTTCCATTATATATGGGCGCAAAACTTATAAGTGTTTCCATTGCAGTTTTGCGAAATAAACCAATTTTGATATGGATAAAAAACAACCATAACTTAGCTCCTACATTTTTTTTTTTTTTAGCAAAAAATTAGTTTTTCAAAACTTATGTGTTTCAGTTAAATTGTACAATTATGGTCAGTGGAAATACTGCTAGTGTATACTATTCTACAAAAATCCTATGGTAAAGTTCTGGTTTACTAGTGGTCATCTCATCAAATATTATTGCATGGATGTATGTATATATTTGACCCTTATGCATAAGTTTGACCTAGTGCTGATAGTTAAAGATTGTCAGCAAGACTCAAGTCTTGCTTTGGAGAATCATTGCCTGTTGTATGATCATCCCACCTTGTGAAAGAATGGGTTGAAATATGACCATTAAAGACCCCAAATTAAAGGCATTAACATATGTGTTGAGTCCTTATAAACTTCTGCACTGAACTGTTCTTTAGAAAATGTTCAGTCAGCAAAAGCAAACAACGGTACAGGCCTGCTCATTGTCCTATTGGTCAGTATGGAGGAGGAAACAAAAGCAGGAATTGATCTCGAGTCTCCAACGCGTCAATGGATATCTGAACCAAACCAGAGAGTCTTCTACTTTTTTAGTCAACAGCTTCTGATTGCCAACAATCAATTTTCCCTCTAGTGTTTCTTTTAGAGTTTAAGTGAAAGTTGAAAATCGGTTATATAAGTGTTATAGAAGATGAGATTTCATATTAGCTGGAAGTAATTACATGGCTCAGGAGGTAAATGTCCACTAATGCAATGAAGTTGAGTGCCCTCAAGCAAGGTATTAAATTCTAAGATGCCCCTAAAGGCAGCCTTGACATATGTTTGTAAAAGAAAACGAAATTGGAAAGCTTAAGTTGTGGTAAAAAATGCCAAACAGTTCAGTAGATCTGTAAAGTGTTATTCCTTATGGTAAGCTGATTGTTGGCAGGAAACATTTTCAGTAATGAGCTTAAAAGTTACTGTCATCTCCAACCAGACGTCTGATCAATGACTAGTAAAAATACAGTGATTGCTTCAGTTGTTCACAGGCCTTTTTTTCCCCATTTTAAAATTAACAAAGCTCTCCTGAGTTTCACCTTTTTGTTGTTTTTTCTGAAATTGCAACTCCAACTGTCCACTTCCACTGCTAGATCGTTTGAAAAGTAGTTTCCAAACTCAATACGATCTGTGAAAAGTGTCATGCTACATCAGTAAGACCCTAATGCTCTAAATTCACAGTAATCCCTAGCAGCAGGCAGAACTCTCAACAGTCTCAAAATGTCACAATGCAGTAGATTCTCCCTAACTGAGGGCAAGCAGGTGCCTCTCCCGTGGCGCACTAATGACCCAATTATATCAATCAGAGGCCTTGATTGGTGCTACACTCCTTTCCCTTTTACTCCATCTCTTTCTCCTTCGCATACAATCTTGTTCCCAGGAGCCACCTGGATTGGATGGTGTGTGTAAGTGCGTGTGTGTGTGTATGTGTGTGGCCCCCTCAAGTACAGCGCAGTACTATGCGCACAAAGATAGCAAGTAGGCGGCATTGATGGTGGCGGAGGAGCAGGAGGACACTACTTGAACACAAAAAGCAGATAGGGGTCTGAATGAGCAAAACCCATTAGACCCTTTTTAATGTTGGGCCCGTGTTTAATGTTCATTAGTGCAGCTGGATCCTGATGAGTACCTGCAAAGGGTTTCACATGAAATCATCATCTTGTTACCAAAAAGCAGGCTACCTGTAGAGGTGAAGGGGGAAGTCTTCAACTCTTTGTGTTGTATACGAAGTAAAAGAAAAACATTAACCCTCCTACTTTTTAGTTTTCTGCCATGTACGAGTTGAGAAAAACGAGAAGTTTGACTAAAAATCAAACTGAGCTTTTCAGAGACACCCTAAAAAATTAACTGGTGACCTGAACGAACTTAATCGGAGTAGAAGATAAACATTTGTGATGCTTCCAGTTTTGTTTCCTTATGTACAAGTTCAAAAGAATCTGAATTGTGACTAAAAGTGCCATTTTCCAACTCTACTTTTTAGGAATGCAACAAATGATCACCAGAGTTTACTTTATAGAAAAACTCCCAAATCCGATCCTGTTCGATTATTGAACTAGATCACACCTTCAACAGCACTCTTCAGTGTGGGTAATGTTACTGAATGAAAAACATAAAAGCTGGTTACGTATTAGCATCAGGGCGGTGTATTAGAATGAAGTCAGAGGAAGCAGAAATATATCAGAAGCTATTTAAAAGAAATGATCTTGTAATGGCCTGAGGAGTCATGTCTGTGTTTTTTTTTCCAGCCATAGGAAGAGCAGTAAAGCTAAAATTTACCAGAAAACAGGAAGGCAGAACATTTTGTGTTTTAACAACTTAAACTAAATTTGGAAATGTTGGCAGCCCTTTGGAAGGCTCTTAGTGAAACTACACTCATATTGATGGGGACACACACAGAGCTTTAGAAATGCTAGACATACTAACTGGTCAGATTGCTAATATGTGAAGCTAAAGACGGTTTAAAAAGTCAACTTTGTTTTTATTTTTCATTGGTAAACCTTCATTGTAAAAACTTTTTAATGTATGACCTCTTGTGGCAGGAGAGTTAAGAAAAAGCTTGGAATGGTGTTCCTATGTCTTCTTTAAATTACTGTTCTTAAAGAGGAAAATTGACTGAGTCTGTCTTCGCAGCTGAAAGCTTTATAAGAGCTGGAGATCAGGAATCTGCTACAAAAAACTTTTTTTTTTTAAATCGGCTTTCGTTTTTCTGGCCACTGCTTTCTAAGTTATTTCAATTTAAAGGCACTGTATAGTGGTGTATTTTTTTTTTTTTTCAAATATACACTGACTATATAACAAAAGGTAATTAAGTATGTAGCTCAACGACATATTTCACAAAGATTTTTCCTAACATCACACTGAAGAAAATAAAGCTCCACAAATTCTGCTTTGTGTTTATTTAGGTTGATGACATCACATGAGACACAAGAACTGACTTGATTGGCTGGCATTAGTAAAACTTGTGGAATTAAAATCAGTTTTTATATGGATTCAGAAACATTTGAGCTCTAAGTGGCTTAACCTAGCCTTTGACAAAAAACATGATTTTTATAACCTCCATTGGACACGTGAGTCTGTTTGGAGATATATTTGGCCAGAAATAGTGGGTGGTCTAACGGGTCTGCAAGAAAAAAAAAAAGGACCTCAAAAGTATGTCATTGTAATGTATTCACGGATGCACTGATTGCAGTTTTCTGGCTGATCACCAATCTTCAAATGACCTGCCGATTTCGATTTTGGCCGATACCAGTATTTTTTTCTTTCGTTCTATTTTTTTTTTTTTTTTTTTTGGTGAAAGTCCACTAAGTTGGCAACGGTAGAGTGACTTGTTAACTGTGCACATGTAGATTGAACTTGGTGGGAGCAGGTCTGCCCTCGCTAACGGCAGAGCAATAGGTGGCAGATTTTCAGATATTTGGAGTTAGATAAGATCAGTAGATAAGATCAGTTTTGCCAATCTGGGCCCATTTAGGGAGTGCGCCCCTAAATGTTTTTCCAAAAACTTAATTTGGTCACTCCAGTGTGCCCTGATTATCTTCACAAACTGCTTCTGTGTATTTTAAGCAAACGTATTTGGAGTAAAAACATGGAAATGAGGAGGAAAAAGAGAAAAACTACAAATAAATTTATTCAAATGAACTGGGGTGTAGAAACTTATTTTTTTTATGTTATCTCACCGATTGACAACCAACAAAGCAAAACAAACTTAAAAACGGACTATTAAGTGTTGTCCGATACATAATAAACTATGTCAAAACTTAAATGCATTTTACAAAAAAAGCTCTGCATGTCACTTTAAAAAATCTACAGTAAAAGGAGACTTGGATACAAACAAAAGTTTAAGGATTCTCAAAATCGTCTGATTATAGGACAAGCCAGCAATGTCAACCTACTTCCTCTGGACACACACACAGCTCTCAAGAGTGTGACATTTTGGGTGGATATAAAAAAAAAATGGGGCATTTCAGAATGCCTAAACATATTCCATTGGATATAGAAAAGGGCGACGGGAGTGTCTTTTTGGTCAGGCCAGATGACACGTCTGCGCCTTATCTCGAGAGGAATTTCCTCCTCGCCCCTGTGATGTGCGTCAATAACGTGCAACCATTTTCAGCACGCTCTTTTCCCCTCTCTATCCTCCTCCTCCTCTCGCGGCCATCTCAATTAGAGGCACATTAATGAAATAAATAACCATCAACAAACAATGCACTAATAAACACCCCGACTAAAACGAGATTAACCCTGCCCCGTAGATTGTATCCCAGAGAAAAAGAATGCGATTAAAACACCACCAGCGGAGGAGGAGTAGGGGACGGGGGGTGTAGTTTGGAGAAGTCGGAGGGGTGGCGTGTGTGTGTGAGTGTCATGTCAGCCCATCTATCGCTCTCTCCCCTGCTCCATTTTGTTCCTAAATTTTCTATACAAAAGATTAAGGGAGGGGAGAAAAAGGCGAGTGAGCGAGCAGCGAAAGGAAAGAAGGAGGGGGGTACAGAAAAAGAGAAAAGTGCCATCATGGATTTCATTTTTAACCCTGTGCCAATCTCAAAACGACATCCGTCCCAAAAAGCCACAGCGTCCGAAAAAAACACGTTTATTTTTTAACATCAAAGCTGAAACCCGGTATCTAGTCTTCACATGATTCAAACCTGCATGTCACACTTTATTTGCTACTTTATGAGGCGATGTTAGGACAGCTAAACGCCTGATAGTAAACACTGTAGTAAAAAAAAAAAAGGTGAAAGGAATAACGTCGCTCGAGACGCTTTTTATGCGCAAAGCTAAAATGAAAGTGACGACGCTTATCTCACAAACAAGGAGCCACACAATGCCGTTTAATGTGCGTCCAACAAAGACAATTAGTCGGGCTGAATACGTTCGCCTTCAACTCAACTTACACAAAATTAGACACTTTTTAAATTTGGCTTTTACCCTCATGCTTTGACATCCGAATTCTATCAACTCTAGTTTACTTTCCAACTCGAACATCCCATTGTTTTATTATTAGAGTTGCCCAAATTCACTCCTCCTGACAGCAGCTCCCAACTTACTTTAAGTTGCTTAAATTTGAAACAAATTCCTCTTTTTAACACTCCGAGCGACTTTTCGAGCACTTGCGACCATTTTAAAGTGGCGTTAAAAATCGCCCCGACCTACCGAGTCGACTTGTTCAAACTGTTACGCTGAGGGGGCTTTTTCGGTGAAAACAGCGGTTTTCTCTCTCCCCTTATTTTCCTGTTTTTTACCGTCACGTCACGGACTTGAGACGAGGCTAAAACGCATGTCGTCCACGCGCGCACCAACACAACACCCGGTTTTTACATACATGACCCAACGGAAAGTGTGTCCGGAGCGAGCGAACGCGCGCTTACATGCATACCATACATACGTGCTTCATGCCAATCACTCCACATGCTAACACACACACGCGCGCGCGTGTCTCTCCTTGTGTGCGCGCGCGCGAGAGCTAACTGCACATGAAAGAAGCAGAGAGATACAAAACACATCAACAACTACCATTATCCCGCTCGCGAGCGAGAAGAGGGGAGAAAAAAAAAGGCAACAAGAGTCGCAGTTAAATTCTCCATTTTTGGAAATGTTTCATCACCGCTGTGTCATGCCACCGAGTGTAAAAGTGTACACACGGGCTATGTAAACATAGTAGTGGGAAAAATTGAAATGGATAAATGAAGATATAGGATATATGTTGAAAGTAAAGACTCAGTGTACTTACGGGAGAGGCGGCGAGGAGATTAATGACACGACACGTCATGATTACGTTTCACTTGAATTAAATACATTACGAGTTGGGAAAAAAATGGAAATCAGGGTTGTATACAAGCATACGCCGTTTCCCCCTCCCTCCCTCCGTTTGGTCACCCTCTCCTCTCTCTCACTCTCTCCTCCTCCTCCTCCTTCATCTCCCTTTCTTTTCTTTCTCCCCTTCTCTTCTTTCTTCTTCTATTCACTACCCCCCCCCCAATTTATCGTACAGGAGTGAGTGAATAGGGGAGAGCAAAGGAGAAGTGGGAGGGAGAGTGATGTAGGTTGGAAATGTTAATTATAATCTCAGCACGGGCTCCATTTTACAACGCTGTCATCTCTTCACATTTGTATCCTAAATATGGCATCTGGGTTGGAGGGCAGCTGACAGTTTAGACACATTTTATTTTATTTTTTTCAGAAGGGGTGAAGGAGAAGGAGAAAGTTTCTCACCAATGGAAGTGTTATAAAAGTGATGGAGGGGATGGGGAGGGGGGTACAAGAGGCAGTTTAAATGCTGTAGCGAACCACCCCGGAAGCACATGGCCAGGGGAAGAAACAAAAGTGCACATATTTGGGTTCCAACATGAGGGTAAGTGACTGCATGGGTCCTTAGGGAGGAGGGAGCCAGTCCCCAGTCAAAAAATAAAGAAAAAAAAGTATTATTTTTCCACAATATGTAAAATAAGCCAAAAAATAAAATAAAAAACTGTTGAACTTAAAGAAACTAGACTTTAAGAATGAAAATTTCAAGCGCACGTTCGGACACAGTCATCCAGCTAACCCTCATCTTCACTGCTACTCTTGGATGGAAATAAAACAATATATGCACAAATCAGGCAAAACTTTATGACCGCTGACAGGTGAAGTGAACAAGTCAGATTATGTTTACATTGTGGCACCTGTTAGTGGCGATGAGATTCTGGGCGCGTTGGTGAATCTCGTGACCTCGAAGTTGATGTGTTTAGAAGCAGGAAAAACGGGGAAGCGTTCGAATGTGACACATTTGGGTCAGGGCATATCCAAAACCTCAGTTCTTGTGGCGCGTCCCGGGTCTGCAGCAGCCCATATATATTTTGTAAGTGTTCCAAAGAGTCCAAAAGTTCAGCAGAAAACTCCCCAGGGGTGAAATAAAGTTGTACTAATGACCCCAATTGAGATAGAAAAGGGTCATTAATGCGTAGCTTTTTCTAAAAAAATTTGTGTAAAAATTCAGTTTTGTGCTTACAATTGGAAAAATAAATTTTACATGTTCAAGAAAGAAAATAAATGAGCAAGGAACTGGCTCTCATTGCCCTTTGCTGGCTATAAAAAGCCTTGCGCTGTCTGCACAGTGCTGTGTAAGATGTCAATTCTACTAAAATAGTTTATTTATCCCAAAGGGAAATGAAATATTATTATAACCCATACTATCGGAGCATCTTCAAAGAGTCGTTTTTGGATCATGATGCTGTGGGCAGGAAGGATCTCCAGTAGCAGTCAGTCTTGCAATGAATCCGAAGAGACTGCTGACTGAAGACTGTTGCTCTATGACAGTCAAGCTAAGCTAGCAACTCAAAATCTAGGCAGCAGAGATGTTGTTCCACACTAGCATGACCTGCTTGACACAATCAGTTGTTGTCAAGAACTGCTAATCCACCTCAGTTGCTTTTGCTGCTTTAAATGCGCACCTGGTTGGATGTTTAAGAAGCCAGGCAGACAGATGTTGGATGTTTTGGTCCTGCTCTGCAGCCATGAAGCCTCCCTTTTAAGGTTGTAGTTCAGGTTTTGTTTGAGCTTTTGAGATGCTAATCAGCTGCTTCCAGTTGTAAAAACGGTACCTACAGGAAATGGTTGATTACATAATACGAAAGCAAGTTCAAATCTAGTTTCATGTAAACAGTCAGATTATAGAGGATAAAAACTGCTTTGGTTGTCATGGCTGAACTCAAAAATACTCGACAGTTGCTTTGATAGAAATCAATGCTTCTTTAAATAGAAATTTAGCAAAATTACTACAAAGGTTATTGCTAATACTGATAGCTCACTTGTTAGCACTGTTGACTGGTAGCAAGAAGGTCCTGGGTTCATATGCCGACCTAGGGACTTTCTGCATGGAGTTGACCTGTGCAAGATGTGCTGCACCACCTGTTTCAAAGACTTAATATTTTGTTTTTACTTATTTTCATTTTAATATCCCAACTTCTTCAAATATAATCAACACAAATCACTTAAAGCTAGTAGTTTAAGTAAATGACTACGCTACTGTTCTTTTAAAAAGAACAAAATCTTCTAGATCTTTCTCATATTTAATTTTACTAGTTCTTTCTAGTAGTGACACCACCAGATCACTTTCCTTTACCAACATAATTGCCTTGCAAACATTAAATACCCCTCATAAACAGTGTTATGCTGTTTGTTTTATCACATGCAAGTTTGTACAGTGTTAAGTGACGGTAAGGAAACCATTTCTTTTTATAATTGACGGTAAGCCAACGGCAACACAATTTGTCGGAGGATGTTATTCACGTTCATTTCAGTCTTTAGACCCAGAACAAGTTTGTTATTACGCCTTGAACATTTCAGCCCATGTGGAGGTGAGAAAACTCTCCCAGCTGGATTTTTACACAGTTACAATTATGTGGCAAAGTTGCTACTGGGAGGAGAAGGGATCAAGAAAGAGACACTGAAAGTCTATGACTTTGACTGATGTTGCAAGTTTTGGTTATATCAGATGGACTGTGGGAACCTGCCTGGATGAACATCCCAGATCTGCACACAGTTTCGTCTGATATGGGATGTAGCCATTTGAAGTGTGTCCTATTGTTGTTGGCCTTGAAGAAAGTTATTTTCACATGCCAGCTCCTTTGCGAGCCCAAAATATTTTTCAGGTCTCTGTCCTCAGCTGCATTTGCTCCATTTGTATTAAGCGAAACTTTTCTCTCACAGTTATCCGCTGTACTCATTGCTCAGAGTCCTGACACCACGGTTGAGTTCAGGGTCGAATGTCAACCATCGCAAAGTCAAACCTTTTTGTACTGAAAAGAGTTAGTGAAAACTCTGAAAAATTCTCATATGTCCCTCAAGTCATGTGGCAACAAAACTTGTAAATGTGGTCAAAAAGTGAAAGGTAAAAAGCTGTTTATATGTTATATGCAGGGGTTCCCTGAGAAAGCCTGGTGGTAAGGGCTCTAGCGTAGTCCACCAGCGGTCTACCGTGTTTTTGCGTCAATAAATGTTAAAAGTTACAAAAATTTGGAGGTGCACACATGAGCAGGCTTTATAATTTCAAAATAATAACTTGTGAGGCCAACAGACAGCTGTGGTGATGGCGCAGTTGGTACGCAATTGATGCGCACTCTCTTGGCTAACTTCTGTACAATGTGTCCAATGTTTGCTAAAAATGCTAATCAGTGTTGTGCTTGGTCACCCTTTTGTATTTGTTTTAACATTTTCAACATGTGCTTCCCTAGCTTATTTACATTTAGTTCTCTCCTGCCCTTTTCCTTTGAGAAAACTATAATATTAATGTAGCCAAACTCTCAAAGTTTCACATATTGTTAGGTTTTCTTTGTCAGAAAGGAAAATCTGTGTCAAAATCATGATGGGAAGGACTTTGCATTTAATTTTCTAAAGAGCGCATGAACTTGGGGTTCCTTTCACACATGTCAAGTGACAAAATCTGTTGATATTTTAGCAGTAGGCTACTTAACTCTGATCACAGTGTAATGTTAGAAGTGATTAACAGCGAGAAGCTTGGTCTTTTCTTTGACGTAATCGTAAACTACCTTGCTGCCTGTGTCTAACTCCTGAGCACTTCAAATGGCAATTGGATGCTGTTGAACCTTCAGCTTTCAATTTATGTGAAGTTTTAAGCAAAGAGGACGGTGTCTGATTTACTGTCTGAGAGGCAACAATTGTCTATCAGAAGTCTTCAAGAGTCAGATACATATGTGTACCATCTAAAACGAGCCTGGATACACACACAAACATGTATACACTTGCACAAAAACACACCAGTCACCACATTCTTACCTGTGAGGGTAAATGTCAATGTCTAATGGCACCATGAAAATATGAACTGAATGTGCGCAAAACATTTTTATTTGAAAAAGTTCCTGCACAGTGCTTGTGTTAACTGACGTGTCAACCGAGTTAAAACATTGTGCTGTTCATGAACTATGTGTCCATTTAAAGCTTCACAAGACCCAAACTGCATCTCAAAGAATCTGTGATAAGATTTTACTTCAACTTAACACAGTTGAGTATTTATAAATCACATTACATTAAAAAACAATAACTTTACTCCTTAACTTACCGGTTCATAAAAAAAAAAAAAAAAAAAACTTGAAGGAAAAAACCAGCTTTACCATTGTAAGTGGCTAACAGTCAGCCAGTCGCTGTATTTTTGCACGTCGTTCATGTTTTGTCCATAATTCTCTGGTGGAGACTTCAGCAAGTTAGCCTGATTAGCAGTCAGGCTAACTATGCCAACCCAAAACTGCAACAATGTGAACTACCTTTTTTTTCTTCTTTAAAATAAGAGGGCCAAACATTGATACAAGATGTCAAGCTTAAAGTAATCATGCTAATTTCTCACACTTGCCTTATAAAACAAGAAACTGGTGAGTTGTTAGCAGCTAAATAGCCTTTTAGCAGACAGATCAGGTTCTTGAGACATTTTGCGGCATTTTACGAGATCTCCTTCCCCTCCTACTGAAGACCGACAATCACAGGCAATTTCATAAAAAAAAGATATCCAGCATTTGGGAGACAGTATTCTCTGCCATCTTCTGCGTTTTAATTGTCACTTCTACCTTTGAATGTTCGTCCCAACATGTGGTAAGATTCCAGTCAGAACAAAAGAAAAGTTGGAACATTATCAGCAACAGGCCTGCTTTTTTTTTTTTTTTTTTTCCCCCTACATTTAAATGTGCTGTGCTCACACGCTGTGTAAAGGTAAATGTTGGCTCAGAAATTCAAATGTCTTTGCTGACGCAGAACATATCTCCTGGATCAGCCATTGTAAGCCCGCTATTGTGTGACTGACTTAGTGTCTGTGGCATGTGTGCGGCGCACGCTCGCCTGCCGCGCGCGGTACTCTCGCAAATCAACGCGCGTCTGGGCCCGTTTCTGCACGTCAGCGGGTTAGATCCATGTATGCATGTGCATATATGTAGGTATGTCCGCGTCTGTCGTCGTCCCTGCGAGTGCGTGTGTGTGTTTGTGTGCACGCACTTGGTACATATGTGCCACAATGGCATCATCACCCGCCCCTGACGCTTTGATTGTTTTCTCCGCCGCAGCAGAAATGCACCAATTAATATGCAGAGAGTGAGTGAGACAGAGACACACACACACACACACACACACACACACACACACATATAAATACAAAAAAACAAAACAACAAAAAAAAACAAAAAAAAAAAAAACAGCCGTGAGGGAGGGGAGATGAGGAGGGAAGTGCGATGGGGGGAGCAAAAAGGGGGATGAAGGGGGGGAGGGTTGAAGAGATGGCACAGAGAGAGAGAGAAAGAATTGGAGAGATGAAATGAAAGATGAGGAATGAGAGTGTGTGTTTGTGGCGGATAAGGGCGTAGATGGGAAGGAGAGGGGCGCGGGTGGAGGAGGGGGTGGGGGCGAAATCTAATAGATGTTTGAGTAAAACAAGAGAGAGTGAGAAAGAAAGGAGTGAGGGATGAGGAGGAGAGGAGGAGGATCAATATGCACATATTCAGTGAGATATGGTGGGAAATCAATTGAAAGGAGGGGTGGAGAAATTGATTTGGGGGAGGGAAAGCGGGGGGGGTGAGGAGGAGGAGGAGGAGGCGCAGGTGTGTGTGCGAGGAAGGAGGAGTGCAGAGGTGGAGTGATATGTGGCTACGGCTGCTGTCCTTTTTGTCGCAGTGTCAGGGTATTGATACTGTAATACCCCCCAACCCCCAGCACACACACCCCAACACACACACACACCATCACAATGCTGTCGCGGCGACGCCTACTGGCACAATGCAGCCACAATACTGGGGGCACTGAAGCATCACACACACACACACGCACGTGCGCGCGTGCACACACACACACACTCAGAGCAGAAGAGGCCAGATAGACGTCGAAAAAAAGAGAAGGAATCAAACAGGAGAAAAAGAAGGGAGGAGACAAGCAAGGAGGGTGGGGGGAAAGGTGGAGATTAAGATGGAGAGATGAGGAGAAAGAAAGAGGGACGGGGAGAAGGGGGACATGGGTTGATGGAGAGACGGCAGCGAGGGAAGGAATGAAGGAGGGAGGTGGAGGAGAGGAGATAGGTTGGGATAATGTTACATGTGTAAAAATGCCGGAGGGTGTGTGTGAGTGCGTGTGTGTGTGTGTGCGTGTGTGTGTGTGTGTGCCCGTAGAAACATGTTTAATGGCTTTTGTGATTGGAGGGAAGGTAGTGTGAGGTGTATGTTCTTAGTTTGGTGTTTTATTAACTGGTGGATTCAGCATGTAAAACACACACTCACACACACACACGCACACGCACACACACACACACACACACACACACGTGTGTTTCATTTTATGTGTCGGGGCAATCTGTTTAATATATTGGGCAATACGTTTAACGGTTACGTCAAAACGGATCATATTTTTACTTCGGGACAATAAGTGTTGTGATTTAATGTCGATTATATTTCATTTTATGAAGATGTCATCACGTCTTTAAGATCTGAAAATGTTGCGCAATTTATATTCGTTCACATAGAAAGAAAAAGCAGATAAATACAGAAATGTTTCCAAGATTTCTTAGAGTACCGTCGGCTTCCTAAAATAATGGCTCAAGTCATTTTTAATTTGTTTTGCCATAAGTGATTTTAAAAAGTAATTTAAAAAAAATAATGTGACATTGATTGTGATATTGAGGCCGTAGTGTTAAAACAGGGTTCATCTGGGTCTGAGTTGCGTTTTTTTCCTCTCGTCTGACGACTTTTGAACGAAGGAGTACGAGATCCTGCGAATCCGCAGGTTATAAACGAATTTGTTTGGTTGCTTTAAGAAGTGTGCTTTCAGTTATTGGTGCCAAACCTAAATTCCTGGCAGAAAATGTAAAAATATACATATTATTCTAAATAAGTAAAATACACCATGCCTGCTTTGACCTCTCTTTCTGAAAATTTCTGTGCTGGCATATTACTGTACCCCCACCACCAACCCCGACATGTTCTCTCATTTACAAAAGAAAACCCTTGGCTGGCTGCCTATAAGTCAGTTTATCCGCCTGAGATGACCAACGTCCCTCTTTTTTTTTTTCTGCTTTTCCTTCATACAGTGTGTGTGAGTGTGTGTGTATGATCTATAGTTCCCTGCCTCTCTCCATAACCCCCTCCCCTCTCTTCCCGTCCCTCCCTCACCCTAACCCTTCTTAATATGATGTAAAAAGCTAATCGCATGCAAATGTCTGTTGTCCCGGTAACCGGGCCTGAAAAATCCCTTTGATGTTTCCCCCGACTCATTCTCTTCACGTTCTCTTTGTTCGCCACAGTCTCGCTGCTTTGTCAACATCCCCCCCTTTTTTTTTTTTTACCCCGCGCGCACTCTCTCCTCCATCTATTCTGCGGCTCTCTTGGTTCTCAACGTTGGAAGAAAAAAAAAAGTTCGAACTCTACTTTGTGTCTCCCTCTTTCTATAAGCCCCCCCCGCCCCTTTTTTCTTTTTTTTTAAATTCCCCTCCCTGTTTCTCCCCTTGACTGTGCCTCTCTGTCTGTCTGCCCCTTAGCCCTCGCTCATTTCCCATCATTCCCACCTACTGTCTCCTGTCCTTCTCCTCTGTCGCTCCCATTCTCATTCCCTCTGTTATGTCCCTTCCTGTCGCTCCCCCTCCCCAAGCCTTTTTACTTTATCTCCCACTCCTCTCTCGGTGCGCCTCACATGCACAGATGGACTCTGAAGCTGCCCTCCCTCCTTAAGGGAATTTGATCCCTGGAACTATTTGATATGGCTCTGTACTGTAGTTATCTAATCATTCTGCTTTTTGTGCGGCCGCGGCAGCACAGCTGGTTTCCACAGAGGAGACCACGCACTCATTACGGCGAGTTCGAGGGCTTACAAGGTTACAAGGCCCCCCGTGTTAGGCCATACGAGGCGGGAAGGGGGGAGGAAATAAAAAACTCAATTGGTGCACTTTAAATTTAAAGTCCAGTTTTAATTCAGAACAGAGAAGTACAAAAAAAGACAACCGTAACGTAGGCGAAACATGCATTTCTAACATTCCACTTTGCTTAAAAACAACAAAAAAACAATGTAAACATCCTGCAGAGTTCATCATACACCAAAAGCGAGGAGGAAAAAAAGTTTTGTTTACAATGACACCGTTCACAAAAGTGAGAAAATGTATGCTGCAGTATAAATGAATGATGGTGTTTATTACATTGCTTCCAATATAATGCAATGTACCAAACAGCTGAAGGCTGCGAAGTGTGCCGACTTCTTCAAGCCAACAAATTAGATATTGATTCAAAAATGGCTCAATAGCCATTTGCAACTTTTCAATACGGATGCAGATATGAAACGTGAAACCAGCCACAAACTGCGGCAGCGGACTGCCTCTCCTGCATCGTGTAAGTCTGTACCTTAAACATGACATTCTCTTTTTTAAATGAACATGTTTTTAATTACACTGTATCTGTTTGAAATAGCTACATTTTGGTAAGCCGTATGCGTCTTTCTTTCTGTGTAATTTCCATATCCGAGTGTGTAAATAGCAGTGTAACAAATAGCTATTAATAGGTTTACAGCAAGTGTTGCAGAATCGAGGAGGAAGCGAAAGTTATTTTTATCCCTCCCTATGCTAGTTTTGAGGTCTCTTAAAGGAATGGTTTGACATCTTGGGGATATGTTGTTTTTTTCCCCTTGTTCTATGAAAAGATACCAGTTGCATGTTTTTGTTGAAAAAAATAAATAAATTAGAGAAGATGGCAACCACAAAAACCAGAAGCAGATATTAGCTCAGCGTCTAGTCAATTCAAATATGAATAGACAAAACTGCACTCTGTGGCTGTTTAGCTTGTTTGTTTCCAATGTCAGCATCAAATCTGCATTAGCCGCTTCGATGTGGTTTGTCCATGCAGACAGCTCTGAACAAGGCAATAAGTAATGTTATTCATAAAAAAAGACAAAACCACGTATGGACTGAAAATGTAACTTGAATTGTTCAATAATAAGTGCTTCACAAAATTTAGGAAAATTTGAAGACATTTCCAAGTCGTAAGGTTAAAAAAAAGTGGAGCTGAGCAATGATTTTATAAAAGTACAAACATTGACCTAATAGAAACAAAGCTCTACAACGGAGGCTGAGAAATAACAATTCTGTGACTCCATGAAGTTCAACATATTTACGTTCAGGTGTGGTACTTTTAAAGTGAAGTACTAAACCACATTTGGCTAACATAAGCTAGCTAACGTAGTACTATTCCAACTGCTGGTTGTTTTGCTCATCTAGCACTTTAAATGATAGCATTTTTTTGTGTGTCTTTGCTCCAGAGTCTTCTGTAAGAAACATATAAAACACAGGTTGGTTCTTTGATATGTTCAGATAAATTGCATAAAATTCAGTTCAGTCAAAATCATTCTAAATTAGTCAAAAACACTTTCAGTAAGGGAAATGGAATGGCAGGTAGAAATAAAACAGTATCTTGAACAACAATGGCTTCCGTCAAAAGAACATAAAAATGTGCTTGAAATCAGAAAGGTGAATAAAGGTCCAAATAAGGTCATATTTTGAAGTCTAAACGTGATTGAAAGACGGGATTGAGGTCGCTAACACAAGCTAATAAAGCCTGACATTCAGAATGTTTGCTTAGGCTAAATTTGGACAGAACATATGAGATCCAGAAGTTACATTTTCACCAACAACTAGCCTGTCCAACAGCACCTACGTCTTTGTGCTAAGTGTTGTTGGACAACTTTATCTCCACATCTCAGATCTGTCTTAAGCACTTCAAGGTCAATTCGTGACTTCGGTAAGCACATATTTCCACTGGAGCTTCACAAAGAAATTCCACTCAGCAATTCTGGAAATTAATATTGCAAAAATAAAATTTTATATATATATATATATATATATATATATATATATATATATATATATATATATATATATATATATATATATATATATATATGAGTTACAAAGAAAAAAAAGAGTAATAGTGCTGAGGAATGAACGTTAGGCTTAATTAATTTAGTAATTTGAATGTTTTTCATCTTTCTCTGAGAAGCTGCTCTGACAGAAAGACATGACAGGACTATGAATTTTTTACACGTTTCAGACAGCGAAGGACAAGCTTGTTGCTGTAAGACACACCATTAGAGATTTTTAGCACATTATGTCCTTTCGCTTTGCTAGGTGGTTGGCCTAGCAGCCGTGTTCGTTTATGTATTTCAGACCTTGACAAAACCATGATGTCGCCCTGGTTTATAAAATCAAGGTCTGCGGTGGTGAGAAGCGTGTTTTATTTCTCACACTGGTTGTTAGCGTCGTATCCAGTCCCTTTTGAATGTTTTCACACCCCTTAAACTTGTCCACATTTTGTCACGTTAGCGCTACAAACCTCAGTGTACTTTCTTGGGATTTTATGCATCAAACTAACATAAATCAGCAAACGTTGAGAAGTTGAAAGGGGAAAAAGAAGACATGGTTTTAAAATGATTTTACCTACAAAAATTTGAGCACTGAATGTCTATTCAGGCCCCTTTACTACTTCAAAACAAAATCCAGTACAAGCAATTCCCTCCCGATGTAAAAAGTGAGGGACACATTTGTAAAGAAGACGGTTTACTCATCCCAAACTTTGAACATCTTATGGATTTTCCACTTCAGAACAACGCACTACTTTATGTCAGTTTTATGGATGTGAAATAAAATACTCTTTAGTTGATAAAATGTGGAAAGGTTAAAAGAGTTCAAAACCTTCTTTCAAGGAACTGAGGGAAAAGTAAAAAGCTAATTTTTTTTACTCATGCAACTCAAGTTTCTCTTTTGAGTTTTTTGGTGCCATTTAGCGTATTTTTTCATCCCCAGTATGTAGAGACAGCAGCGCAGAAACGTGGTTATCTTTAGTTATCAGTGTTTCCTGCCTCAATGCAAAGACAAACTCACTGCTTCCTTCGACCTCCAAAATTTGCTGTATGGACATGATTCATTCAAACGTCAAGAAAGACATGGGGGGGGAAAAAAACCTAACCCAAAATTTATACACAAAGCTGAAAATTTTACACATCTTTCTTCAAACATAATACTGTCATTAAATTTGTTATATTGCTCCTTAAAAAATGATCAGATGTCGTTCATGTCTACTAGCCTAAAGAATGAAACTCGTAAACAGAGAATAGGGCAAACGTAATGATCCACTTTCCTCCATTTTATGGAGCGTGCAGACAGTTTGTGGCAAAACAAAACTAGTCAATAATGTTTAAAACACAAGTAAACATTGCACTGACACACATTCATACCTTTGGCAAACAGAATATGGCATCTAACAACAAAAGCAGTAAAATTCAGTTTCAGTACACTGAAGGAGATTCTTCAGTGCAGGCACCAAGACGTTGATGATAAACAATGCTGCGAAAAAGTATTTGCCCCCTTACAGGTAATCTTTTGTTCTTGCTTCTTACTTAAATGTTTCAGATCATCAAACATGTTTGTACCCATTAATAAAGATAATCCCGTCTAATTACACAAAAAAAGTGTTTAAGAAAAAAAAAACAGCCATCCTACCCTTGGAGGCAAAATAGTTTTGATTTTGTCACATTAGACGTTCCAAAACTTTTTTTGTATCATCCAGAGCTGGACTCGCAGACGTGCTTCATAAATTGTGTTTCTATCAAAGTTTTCCAGAGTGCATTTTGAAGTATTGCATACTTTAGAAGTAGGAAAGGTTGATGGAAACAGCAAAATTTACAGTAGTGTTCTCGATTTTGCAAAAAAACAAAGTTACTTCGCTTGCTTGTGTTGGTTTTTGGCTGTCAAAATAAAGGGCAGATGGCAGCACATTTGCCTAATAAGTTACGATGTAGCAAACTTGTACCTCACTTGACCAATTAGCTGTTTCCGCTGTCGGTGCGTGTTAGAATTTTCTTTCTCTATGTCTCCTTACAGGCGGTAACATCGCCAGTATGACTTGACGTGACGGAACAACCACAACTCAATAGCTACGCATTCCTGAAAACCTCTCTCCATTTTTCTGAGAAGTGAGGTCCATGCTAGCTTCCAACCTCTACTGCCTTACTGCTAGTTATGTGTAACCTGAACATCTGATGACATTACGCTGCATATAGCCTGGTTGATTTGTTCCAAGCCAGTAGATGAATGCATGACTAATTTGCATTTTCTTCTTTTTTGCGACATTTAAAAGGTTTCCTCAAAAATGTGTGACACTTGGACAGAAACATAAGGGTTAAATTTATGTGCTACTATTAGCACATAATGTAACGGGACAAACCCCTTTTGGAACAAACTTCCAGAAAACCACAAAACTGCCGAAACACTGAGTTCCTTTAAATGAAGGCTAAAAACACTGGTATTTGTTTGATGATGTTTTTTTTTTGACAAAATGTAATATTTATTGCTTGTTTTATAATCGATTATGTCTTAACAGCCTGAACTGCCTTGTTGCTGAAATGTGCTCTGAAAAGTAAACTTGACTTGTTTGATCTGAAATATTGAAGTGCGATGCAAAAGAAAAAACTGTAAGTGGGGATGAAAAGTTTACAGCACCATTACTTACACTTCAAGAACGACTAAATACCGTTATTACTTTAGTTTCTTAGTACTGTTCATAAAAAGCCATATAATTTGCTTACACACTCCCAACAGTTTTGAAACTGCAAACCACTTCTCTTCTTCATCATCTGTACGTGTTCAGATGTGAGCTCGCCTCATTTAGTCACTGTACCAGGCTCTAAGCTGGGCAATGTGTGTGTGTGTGTGTGTGTGTGTATGAGAGGGAGCTGGAGGGGGGGGGAGACCATGTGAATGTGAACAGTGCTCCACTGTCTGATAACAATAAGAGTGACTGCATGTGTCGGGGGGGACATTGTGTGTGTCTGTGTGAGTGTGCTTGTTACCTCATTTACATAGATCCAATCCCACCTAACCCGAGCCACACACACACACACACACACACACGCACACAAATAAAACACAGGGCAGATAAAAAAAAAAAAAAGCGTACAGTCTCCATTCAGCGTTATGAGGGTGATAAAGTACATAATACATCCTAAATCTGCAATCCCACGCCACATTTACACCCAGCATATTACTTCCTGTTTAGTATCAGATGCCGGAGCATGTGATGTGTAGAGTCGGCCAGTCAGTGGTTCAGACCAAGTGGTTTGGCCTAGTGGGGAGTTGCGGGGCAGACAATGGCCGCACTGTGCAAGCTTGAAGTGCCGTCGGTGTCGATGACTCTGCCAGCAGCTGAGACTGGCAGACCCAAAATGGCGGAGCGCCGGAGAGCCACCCTTCCTCCCCCCCCACCTCCTCACCCCCCCACCGGCGCTTGTCACGGTTTAAAACAAGGAAGGGGGGGGAGCGGGCGAGTTTTTGATCCTGTTTGGATGCGGACTGGTGCAGCTGCGCCTGATCCCTCCACCCCCCGGCGTCGTTTGCACTCTCGCAGGAGGTTTGAAGGGCACGAGAGAAGTTCGGATGGAAGTCGGTGAAGTCCAGTTTTGAGTCAAGTCAGAGATGACGGGAGCCACGAAGAGTCCCGAGTGCAGTTTCTGCTCCTTAAAAAGCAAAAAAGAAAGGAGTGTCACTTCAACTATTTCAGTGGGAAGGGGGGAAACTTGCAATTAGGTGAGAATGATATGGACTCAGATCATAAAAAAAAAAAAAAAAAAAAAAAAACAATTTTGCAATTGGGGTGTTTCTATTAAATAAGAAATTAAACTAAAATCATGCATAAATAAGTTTTTTCATGCAGTAAGTCATTAAAAATCATGGCAACAACAGATGTAAAAAGTTACATGAGATATTCAAAAATCAGCCATGTTGCTAGCGCTCATCTGTCAGCCATCAGAGACGACGTCGGCGTCTTATTCAGGGGCTGGAGCAACAAGCTCCTTATACTTGGGAGTGGCTACATACTCGGCACTTTCAGGAATTTGTAGTCAGCGATTTTTACAGAAGAGCTTTGGATTCAACACATCTGATATGAACTGTTCAATGCTATGAGAGCTGTGGTGTCTGAACAAATGGAAAACAAACCATCATCCTCCCACTACTTTCTGTCGTCTTCTTCTTCGTTGTAGAAGACGAGCAGCTGGTGATCACATGACTCGTGTGACGCAAAAAAAAGTGTTTCCGTCACACTTTAAGTCGGAAAACCACCTCCTCCAAGAGCAAAAACTTTTCAGCAAAAAACATGTTTTCCAAAATTGGTGTGTTAAGCAAATTCAATTTCGTAATTTAAATGTGTGCAATTATATGGTCAATGGAAACACAGCTAATGAAGGCATGGCACAACATTCATAGTGCCTCAAACACAAATACTGTTCTTTTGCATTTATTTAGTGATTTATATCACTAATCTGCGCACCGTACCTATATTTAGTCATATTTTAAACATTTTCTGATATGCATAGATGTTCCTAACAGTGTAGAAGAAAGCAAAAATAACATTTCTGATAACGTCAGCTTTGTATTTTTCTTTACCATCAGTAACTGAAATTTATCATGGCAGCAATAAATCAAAATTCTTATAAGAAAATTTTATTGGTAAATGATAAACGATACAATAAATGCCCAACGCTGCTCGTAATATCCCCAAAGTGAGCAAAGTGAGCAACATGAGCAACGCAATAAAGAAAAAAGGAGCAACAGAGGGAGAGGAAGAGACCTGCCCATAAAACTCACTCTTGTTCAGATGACAGTCACACAGCTGTGGAGGGAGAATGACTCTGTGGGCAGAGAGAGGGAGAGAAAAAAAAAAAAGTCACATTTTAGATTCCCACACCAAAGGCGTCTTCAACCTGTTGACGAATGTGCGCACGTCGATGCCTGTGTGTTTGCCCTTATCCGTTCTGTCCGTCTGTCCGTCAATCTGTTCCCGGCACAGTCTGTTTGCCAATCTGTCATATTCTGTTTGCTGGATAAGGAGATCGGGGGGAATCTGTGTGTGTGTGTGTGTGTGTGTGGGTGTGTGGATGTGTTTAAACAGTAAAAATGCATCTGATTCTGGGTTGGCACACTTGTTTGCTCACAGCTGAAGACGAGTGTCGTGTTTCTGCTTTGCAAACATATGGAAGGTGAATTTATGGTTTGGGGACAAACACCTTTTTATTAAAAAAAACAACAACAACTCAAAAACTGTAGTAATAATCTCTTTAAAAAGTCATAATCAGGGACATTTTCACCTAAACAAACACTCAAATAGTCTTTGATACCATGATGTAACTAGCACTATTTCCATGTTTCTTTTTACACTGTAAAACATGATGCACTCCTACAAAAACTTCCTACAAACCAAGTGCCACCTACAAGTGCCACATGTTGGGAGTTTTGAGTAATGTCTACAAATAAAACCAGCTCTCATTCACCTCAGTGAGGCCTGCGGATTTTGTGTGTAAACTCCGTGCCCACCTGTGAATAGCTTGTTGATCCGGAGCTTGACCTGGGGTCCCTCCCAGACGCCGGGGATCCCCCCTCCTTCTGGCTGCCCACAGAGGACGAGTCTGAGCAGCTACTGTGGACTGAAGCAGAGGGGAGGGGGGTCCAATCAAAACGGAGCCGCAAAATGTAGAACACGTTCAGCACAAAAACACGTTTTCCATGGAGAAAACCCCCTCTCAATGAATCACTTCATACAGAGGGGGGGGGGTGTCATTATGTTTATTATTTTTATTTATTAGTAAGCATAGGGGAAGACAACAGGGTAGAAATTATTTTCTTTTTCCCTCCTCCATCTGTACTGGTGAATTTCTAACACCAGTGTCTGTCCCTGAGGACATTTCATGGCCTGAAATCTGCTCAACAAGACACCTGGTGGGCAGAACGCGCATTACACTGAGGTGTAATTGGGGAATCACTTTCAGACAGTTCTCTTCAGAGATGTGGATGGATCTTTAAAAAAAAAACAACAAAAAAACAGAAGACTCATAACAGCTAAACTCTGCGGCAGCAGTTTGCAGAGCATGCTAGCCTTCTTTTCCCCCCTCGACGCTCATGAATGCACTCCCTAACTCCCTGTATTTAAGAGACAGATTTACGAGTGTGCTCTAGCTGTTGTGAATATGTCCCTATCTATTTATATCACGTCTCTCGTCTCTGTTCCTTTCAGAAATCGTTGGTTACTTTGAATTTGCTCAGCTGCCAAAGGCCAACGGTGTGTTTTTCTGCAAGATCGACAAAGATGCAATCGAATCCCCGCAAAAAAAAAAAAGCTACTCTGAAAGTAGATAAGTCAGATAGTTTAGTGTGCATATTACAATGTTTCATTTTTTTGAATGCTGCATAACTAAAAGGAACAGCGTGTCCCTCGGAGAAGACTTTAGTTTCGAGACCTCCGAAGAGGTGCGCTGACTAAACAGATAGAACTGCAAATGAAGGAGGGGGGGAAGACGTCTTCTCGGTGTATCGCCCACAGTGATTTCATCAACCATATTAACTTTTACAGGAGGATAATACGTTTTCTGTTAAGAGATTGATCTGCTGCTCCGAGCGGCTCAAAAACAAAGAAATTCAATTAATGTGTCCGAAAAGCTCGTTTTTTTCAATTACGGCGGGATGTTACGGCCGACTATTACAGGCACAATCAAACAAGAGGTGCAGGCAAAACATTACGCAATGTATGCTCCATCGCTCTCTCCTTGTGAAAGTGCATTCCAGGCAGAAACTCTTGAACTCCATTAGTTACTTGCAGTGGTGTGCATGTCACTTGCACTTTTTCCACATATTGGGGTCGTGTTAAAACCCCAATACAATTCCAATAAATTAAGTGTAATTTATTGGGAGTTTATGTGACAGAAATTTGAGAAGAAGAGGAATTTGTATTAAGCTCCAGGAGTCTTTGGGTTTGGACTAACTGACTGAAGTCTTGATTATACTTTAAGAGTGTGCATTCACACCTGACCTATTTAGTCCGCTTTAATCAAACCAGACTAGAAAGTCTGGTTTGATTGAGTAAGTGTGAATGCATAATCAAACTCTGATGTGGACCAATAAAAACCTAGGTCTCGGTTCGTTTGAAGTGAACTCTGGTGCGGTTTGAATGCATATGTGAACGCCAAGCGGACCGGAGACTGCTCCAAAAGCAGGAAGAGGACTATGGCGCAGGGTATTCTGGGTAAATATAACCCAAACAAACACGAGAGTCTAGTGCCAGCACGATCTTGTACCAAGGAAAAAAGAGAAATCCTACAATCGCTAAAATCGCCACTCCATTTTTGTGAAGAAGGATTTCAGTGTCGTTTCCTTCAGTGGTTCTTGGTTCAGTGACACCACAGACGAGGGGAGGAACTTTTTTTTTTCGACAGAGTGCAGTGTGAAAGCGAACTGCAGCAATTATGGACTCCAGTCGGGCAGAGTCTACCAGACTATCAGGTGTGAAAACACTCTTAACATAAACCAGTGCATGGTAGCTCTGCTTTTATGTTTAGGCTCATTGACCAGCTGGAAGGAGAAACTCTGCCAGAGTAAAAGGATTTGAATACAAAGGAAATTTGGAACAAATTATTCATGAAAAATTCAGGTAGAAAAAATTTCTTCATAGAGCATTTCTAAACTATTCGATAGGCCGTCCTGAAAGGAAAGGAAGCTGAACTACCGAGGTGCTAATGCTACCGGCTGGTGTTGGCAAGGCAGCCAATCAAAGAAAGCCATTCGTTTTCCTTTGTGCTGATTTGACTGTACCCCCAAAAGCAGAGATAAGGAAGACAGTAGAGCGGTAGGGGTGAAGATGGTTTTCACCGTACATCTTTATGCACTTTGAGGTATATTTAGTGTCTGAACTAATAAAAAAAAGTGAGTTTTCAGTGTTTCATGACATTGTTTCCCCTTCTGTTCACCATAACTTGTCCCTTCATGTTGATCACATAATATCCCAACAAAATAAATTGAAGTTTGTGGTATGAAGGTGAAAAGATGTTGGTGGTGTAGACACTGTGCTCCTACCTCTGTCGCTAAGACTGCAGATGGAGTCCAGCTCTGATCCCGGAGTTCCTGTAGCGTCCAGCAGAAGCTTACTGGAAACTCCCATGCACAGCGACTCCTTCAGACACAGCTCTGAGAGAGAGTCAAAAATATTCCGAAAAATCACTTCAGTGAGCATTTCCAGGAATCATTTCTCCCCTACGAATAGCTATGCATTGTCATCCAAATCACGGTTAATAATCTCAGGAACATCCCATGTTCTGGCTTCACTGCTTTCATTTGTTTGTTTAGAACAATTCATTGTTTCTGGAGAACATTACCATCTGAACAGAATTAATCCCTTCTTATAAGGAGCTTCTGAGCACCATATTGCAGGGAGATACTGAAATCTAAGCCAAGAGCAGGAAGCGATGCTTGAACACATGATATGGAGCAGCTCGATGTGTTTAGAAAGCTGAGCATAAACAAAGGGGGAAAAAATGTCAAACTGAAACCATTGTTTTGGTTTCCATATGTTTTCTACTTCTAGGAAATGCTAGTAATACTGTTCCACTTTTTGAAACAAAGAACATATTTGCATCTTAAAGTTTTTTGTTTTTTTTTAACTGTTGGACTCCCTTGAACAATACTCTAATACCAACTCTCCAACAGTAGGTGGCAACAGCAAATATAATGGAAGAAGATCCTGAACTTTTCTAGTTTTACTTTTTTTTCTTTTTTTTTCTTTACATTTTCTAACTGTTTCCTTTCGGTCAGTGACTCTAAAACTCCAAAATTCAGGGTTCTGTCAAGTATGGCGTGTCATCCTAGTTTTACATCCACCACTGTATTTGACCTTCAGTGTTGCCTTTTTTTTTTTTTTTTTGCTGTAGTCCCAACTATTTTATTCTTCAAATGAAAATACTTTTTAAGATTTTGTACTTTTGCAATAATGCTAAAGAAGCCCAAAAATCAAGACAATAGGCCTTGATCTGAAGAAAAATGTTGTGTTTTTGAAGTGTTACTTCAAGTTGTTAGCAACATTCTATTTTTTTGAAGTGGAAACTTATGATTTATCAAACAGGGCAGTTTCACATGGGGTCTGATTGATGTCACATGTAAGTGTATCAGAAAATGTTGTAATCTACAAGGGAGCAAATACTCTTTCCCTAAATATCAAAGGACCCGTACTGCAGTAGCAGATTGGTGTCCTTGTTGTTCTTTAGCATATTGAGCGGTGGACATGGCTAACAACATGGCTAATAACTACGTGGTCAACCAATAGCAATTATAGCAAGGAGTAAAAACACCATAGGCCTACCTTAGTATAGGCCAATCATAGCATTTTGAAAGTTGATGTGATGTGAAAATGCTGAAATATTAAGACATTTATTCCTGTATTTTAACACTAACAAACAAGTCCAACAAAGGTTTGGACTTGTTTGTTTGACTTCACTACTTTCAGTGTATGAAAGACTTGTAACAATGGGATTTGGTGATTGATGCGTTTGGCACTGAAGTTTATAGTGTACCTGTATTGTTTATGGCGTGCGTCCACAGCAGATGGGCTATGTCATGAGCCCAGGACTCCCTTCCTGCTCTATTCTGGGCCTGAAGGGTGATACAGTCTCTGGTCCTGGGTGCCTGTCGGACCCAGACTTCAAACTTCACTCCCTCATCACCGACATTCTGAGTTAGACCCATTTCACTCATCTGTCGGAAGAAGAAGAAGAAGAAGATGAAATCGTGTTTGAATTATTGATCCAAACTTTGCCATTTAAAGAAAATAGCCTCTAGCTTCTAACCTTGATGCTGTGCTTGTAGTTGTAGACGGTGCGACCCGGACTCGGGCTCTTCTGCTTGGTGAAGATGATGGTGTGCTGGTAGAGGAAGACATTCCTGACACCCGCCCGCTTCCTCCGAGGTCCCCCGCACACGGTGAGCTCACCCTGCCGCACCAGGTCACCGCGTTCTGCCACTGAGATCTGAAAACAGAAAAACACGTTAGCCTCGGGGCTTCTATAAATATATTGTTAAAGAAATTTTAACTATAAATAAGGGTTTGTCTCTGGGACGGTATAACCTCTGTTCACCTGAATTGCTATCAAAGACATTTGGGTCTAATATTCCAATGGGACAAATTTTGAAAACCTCCGAAGACGCATCTTAGCCACCTCTGTTGCCTCCTTTAGGTGATGTGGACTCGGTCTGAGCTTGCTTCGGATGACAAATTTTCTCACTGACCTCTAGTCCTTTTAATTTCTTGCATTCCTTTAGTTATAATCAATCCATCAAGGCCAAAGGTGAGAGTCACAATATAGGCACTTGAAACTAAAGTCAAATTTCTTGTTTGTGCACACAATCTAGGCCAATAAAGCTGATTCTGATTCTGTCAAAAGTCTTTTTATTCTCCTGTACCCAGTGCCGCTTCAGCTACCAGTTTCCTAGTTTGGTGTTCAAAAAAAAAAAAAGAAAAAAAAGAAAAAACATTTCATCTGTAAAGATTGATAGGCCTTGTTCACAGTCCAATAAAGAAAAAGACAAAGCAGTATTATTATTATTCCTCCGCTTTCTATAGAGGCAAATGCTGCCTTCGCACAAGCACTTTTTCTTATCTGTTGGATCTTTGCTCTAATTGGCCAAATGAGTCATGTCTTTTCGCGAGACATGTGACTTCATTGTTCGCGTCAATTACAGGGGCTGAGACTTTTTTTTTTTTTCGTGCTGTTAAGACTCATAACAAAAGGCAGACAGACACTCGTAAAAGTCAGAAATTGCGTAGCGCTCCTACGGGAGGAGATACCAGGCGCAAACAAACGGCGAAGAGCGACTGGAACGTTTCGTCCGCCGAAGTGGATTAAAGAGTTATGGCGATTTACTGACATGCAGCTTTATTTTTACAACTGTGGATAGGTGAGGTGTGTGTTGGTGGGAGGGGGGGGGTCATCATGTAAGTGAGGCTTCACATACATCATGAGCACCCACACACACACGCCCACTGAAAAACACCTGCACTTGTAATCACTTTTTACCTGGAGAGCTGTCAATGTGAAGAGGCTCCAATGGAAGTGTTTGTGCACTCCTAATCTCTCCCCTCATATATAAATTGTGTTTGCTTGTGTGTGTGTGTGTGTGTGTGTGTGTGTGTGCGCGTGTGTGTGTGGGAGTCCAACGCTTGTCGTGTCTGCCTCTGAACGATGCCGCCGCGTTGGACTAACAATGTGAAGGTCAAGAGGAGATGTTTTTGTCAAAGAATTTCTTCTAAAGCCTAAATATATTCAGAAAAATCCACAATAACTGCACAATCTGCGAACATTTCCACGGTCTGAACAGGAAAGCAATATCTTTCTTCTCGTTTTCTTTTTTTTTTTCTTTTTCCCTCTGCTTGTAAGTGTCAAAAGGTGGGTGAGTATTTTCTGTAACATAAGATAAACAAAGGTTTCAAAAGTCTATAGAATATTTACCTGACTATTTCCATGAGAAAAACCTCAGGTCATTTTAAACAGCAGCTTTCAGATCTAGAAACGATCTAAACTTTTGTTTCAGTAGTTTGTTTGGTACTGCCTTGGAAAAAGTATTGAATATTTACAGGTTATTTATTATGTTACAACCACAAATTTCAATGTGTTTTTTCCTGGGATTTTATGTGACTATAGACAGAACACATTGCAGTGAACCCTCCATCTATTATGATCCGATACCAAGTGCATATAGGGGAAGTATGACCCATATTGATACAGATAGTTTTTAGTTAAGTTTGATATGTCAATGAACTTCAGAGCTTTTGGTTGTTTTTGTAGTTTTTCTTTTGAATTATTTTGTCAAAAACTTGGGAGAATCTGGACAAAGTTTATACATGTCTACAAAATACTATAACATGATAAACTGGAACGACAGAAACACAAAGAAATTCTTTGCATTTTTCCCCTGAAAAACAAAAAATACATATAATTTGAGAGCAAAACAAAAAATCTTTTCTGAGGTGAAGTTGAGTTGAAATAACTAGATGGAATCACACTAGTGTCGATCGATTGATACTGATATCGACTAGATATTGATAATGTTGTTTTTGGATCGATCCGTCCACCCGTATGGAACAGTAATTGCAGATTTTTCTGTGAATCCAAATTATTTTCAGAAAATTAGTTTGTTCCCAGATTTGTTTGCAGCGTATATCTAAAATATTTGAAAGAAAATGTAGCTTGGGAAGCTGAAATATTAGCTGGAACGCTACTTGACACTCTATTGGCTGACATTTGCAAAGCAGCCAATCCAGGAGCGCCTCTAACTGTCCTTGGTGCTGATTGGCTGTACACCCAAGAACAGAAATAAGGAACGTGCAATATTTAATAATGCATATTAAGTATTGTTAATGTGTTTGAAGTTTTAAAATGTGTGTTTTTATAGGCGGTCTCAAATATTTACGGATTTCAAGTTTTTCTTTGTAAAAATAGTGAACTAAATTTCGGTTTCCTTCCAAATGTCCAGTTATGTGTTACTTTGTGTCACATAAAAATGTTCACACAATATGATGCAGTTCTTAGTTGTAACGTGATACTATTTCGAAGTTAGGGTATGAATGCTTATTTTTAAAACAATATTTAAACATTGTGAACCTAATGACTACTTGAATCTCTTTTAATTGCTGAATAAAAACGGATAAAAACTGAAGTGAAAAGATTCCCCTCCCTTCCCCTCAGCCTGACCTCATCAAAATTATTTAGGTTTTTCCCATCTAAGAAAAGAAAGTGGGACTTGTCAGTTGCAGACTGTGAAAAAATGTGGGACAGGCACTCTCACCGGACAGCCGACGATGAGGTCACTGGCCCTGAGGTCCTCGCCGTGCCGCTGGGCGTGTCTCAGGACGGAGAGGGCGGAGTCTGAGGCCAGATTTAAACCCCCCAGCTCCTCCAGGGCCTCGCAGTACTGCTCCAGCCTCTGAATGGGAGCCTGCAGGCAGTAAGGGAAAGACAGAGGGGAGAGGGGGGACGCCTGGGGGAGTTTGGACTTTGGGTGGGGGTGAGGGGAAGACGAGCAGAAATGTAGAAACAGAATAAATGCCACCTCTGTCTCTGCTTTGGGTTCACATCAGAAAAAACTGTCTAGTGTGTGAGTGTCACTCTCTAACACCAATTCAAAAAACTGCTGCGGATCAGACGTCTCTCCGTGGCAACCGAATCTGCTGACGCAGCGAAATGTCTTAAGCTGCCCAACAGAAACTCCTCAGGGACTTTTCAAGGAACGATTTAAAGAGTTTGAGTTGTAGCCTAAAACTTTCCCAGAGGTCAGTCTGATTGGCAAACACTCAAAAATGCAATTCATGAAGGTCCAATCATGCAAATTGTAGAACTTAAAGGGGTAGCTTACTATTTCTGAAGCTAGTTTCTGCTGGAAGGTAAGAAGCAGTTCATGTTTTCTCTGTATTGGGTAACCTAATGGAGTCTTCATTTAGTAAAAGTAGCTGGGTCTGGAGGATAATGCTGCCAGCCTCTACGACAGTGGTGTCCAAACTTTTTACTACTATGCTAAATGCAGAAACAGCAGGAGTTAAATCCTTTTAGAACCTGGAAGCCCCTTAATTTTCTCTGGAGTATTAAGCTGAAAGCTACTCAGCTAATAATCTGTAGTCAACTCTAAGCTCATGAAACATCATGGCAGCTTATGGTAACACTATTTTATAAACCTATAGAAATTAAACTATTTTGAAGTAGACATGCTAACTCTCAGCTAAACTTAGGGTTGAGTTAGTTTGCACTTCATCATCAATGGTGTTTCAGTTTTGTTTTTGTTTTTTTCATTATTTTATTATTTTTTTAAATTACTTTATGATTTGGTTAATTGAAATAAATCAACATGTTCAGTGTGGATATACATAGACATCAGTGTAAATATCTGTTCAGTACAAAATGTGTGGTGATATAAAGTTTATTTTTAAAGAGTATTTGAATAAGTTGTGACAAAATGTTTGAAACAGGAGAAATCAAATTTGCTCTGATTAGCTAAAGTTAGCTTGATGCTCTGGTAAGGTGTCCTTTCTATTTCTCCAAACCTAAAATGAAAGACATTAGGAAGTGTTTATTTTTTAAGTTTCTAACATCAAGCCTCCTACTAGATATAAACTGACAGTATAATAATGTAATAATGGGGCTGTATGGACATCCAACAACTATTCAGGTTGCCATAACAAATTCAACTGTAAGTTGAAAAAAGCATAACTTTTTTTTCTGGATGCTATATTATGTTTAGAGTGTAGAATATTAAAATGACAAAAAAAAAAAGATTTTTGGATTTTTCAGTTTTCAGCTAAAGCTATTCAAAATGAAGTAGTCTTAACTGGAGTTTAATTTGGAAATCCCTTTTCATTCTGAACCTCCCACAACAACAACAACAACAAAAAAACACGAACAAGTTGAAAGCCTTGCTGCTCCTGTTTTCACTCCCATTAAATGATCACCATCAGCCAGCATGCCGTTCCACAGCCATTACCATAACCATAAACCTGCCCATTCCCATTATCTACCATGTGTTCAAGCTGCTGTAACAGAGGCAGGTTGTGCCATCACTAGCGCACACTGCCACCTGCTGGTGGTCGGCCGCACTTTCCAGGACTCCCTTCGAGATCTCCGGCGCTTTGATCTCTTCGTGTAAAGTCTTGGTGGTAATCTCATCATGCTGTTGATGGATTAGTTTTAGCTAATTGTAGCTTGGATGCTCAAATTACTTTCTCTATAATCTGCCCTTAATTGGCTTTTCTGGTCTTATATTGAACGTATAATTAGCATCACTGTATACAGCTTAATTGCTGCCACTGAAAAATAAAGCTACTTTGATTGGTTTGTGCTTGAACACAAAAAATACTTGGACTGATATTCTTCTTATCTGAAAACATGTTTTAGTTCATTTTTGGCCCAAAGCTGTTCCATTTTCTTTAGCTTAAAATGTGATTTTTTTTTTTTAATGAGTTGACTGTATGTTGGGGGGAAAAAGGCACTGGAGCAAATTATGGATGTCTTGATAATAAATCTATGCAAGTAGAACCTGCCTTTTGTATTCAAATGTTGAAATTACCAGGAAACAATTGCTGGTTCTTACCTTAAAGAAGTCAGCTGCCTGTGTGACCAGAGGAGAATCCATTTCTGGTTTAGAGCGGATGTAGTGGGAATACTGGAGAAATTCCTCCCTCTTTGGATGCATGGGGTAGAGGGGGAAATAAAAACATTACAGTGTGTTTTTACATTAGCTGTCATTTAAATAAGCACAAGGTAAAATATGAAGTGTAAATTGAATAATATACAGTTTGTTATTTGAACCTCATTTACATTTTTATTGATGTTTTGCACAACCAGTTCAGATGGAAAGGTTGAGTACTTAAAGACAACTCAACTGAAATTGATCTGTGATATAAAGCTCACATTTTGTTGCTGAATTGAGGGGCTCTTTCTGTGTTTTTAAGATTTCTGGACTACATGTGTTTACATCAACTTAACTGTCATAAATATTTAGACGAGGCAAACTTCAGACGGGCCTTAATTTTATTTAGCGAAAATACAGTTTAAAAAAAGAGGTTTGAGTCATGTTTTGTGTAACATTTGCTCTGTATGTAAAAAAAAAAAAAAAAGAAAGAAAACAGAAAACAAAACACAGTCCTAATAAATTATGTTAATTTGAACCTCACAAGCGTTGCGGGCAGGGTTGCTTTAACAACGTTTTTGTGTGTGTGTGTGGTTTCGGGAACTGACGGTCTGATAGACAACACCCCCATTTCCGCGCTGTCAAACCGTGACATTTGCCGCACCCCCCTGACCGTCATGCTAAGGCCGCTGGAGGGTTAAACATCTTTTTGTTTTTACAATATGAGCTTCATCAAGGGTGTGGGTTTTTTCAATGTTGCCATTTAAAAAAAAAAAAAAAAGCTTTAATTATCCTTTTACCAAAGCTTGTGAATTCCTAATAGCTAGACTTTGAAACATAGATAGTGGCAGCAAGGTTACCTCCTGTACCTTCCCAGCAGATTTTGGGACTTACATATTTGCTGAAGCAGTCCTGTTGCAACAAACTCTGCACAAGAGCGCCCTCCATGGCAGGGAGCAGGTCCCGCAAGTGAAAGGCAGTGAGGCTGCCCCAGTTGGGGAAGAGGGTGTCTCCCTTCCCCCTGATGGAGGCCGGGGTGTCGGAGAGCTCCAGCAGGGGCAGGTAGGTCTCTTCAACTCCCTTCAGGACGGCGACGTACTGCCGCTCTGAGCTCAGCATCCTGCACCAGAGCAGGTACAGTTTACTGCGGGATGAATGGGGGGGGGGAAGCGATGGGAACAGGAATCGGTTAATGCGAATAAGAAAGTAAATAGTTTTTTTAAAACGAGAAACAAACATGAAAGAAAAAGCAGAGATGTTGGAGGGAAGCCGTAGCAGCAGGCAGTGGACGGAGATCAAAGAGTCGATGATGAAAAAATGATCACAGATTGCACGCTGATTGATCCCCCCCCCCAAAATGATGCATGCATTTTCTTTTTCATCTCAGCCCTGCTTAATCTAATTTATTCAGTGGGTTGGATTTGGGAGTTTTAGGCCAAGCGTGCACTCAGCTAAACTTCCACATCCTCAAAGACAATTTATAGGAAAACGAGAGAGTAAAATCCTACACACCTCTGTGCAGTTGACCCGGTCCTGTCTGCTCCCATGTCCCTCTCCGTCCTCCCAAGCAGGACGTGTTGCCGCGGCGACCCTGTGTGATCCACCACTTCTTTGCTGCTGACCTCTACACCTCGGATCAGCACACCCCCTCCACCTCCGCCTGCTACTCCGACGCCCCACCCGGGAATAGCTGCCGCCATGCTGGTGGCGATGACGGGGTCCGCCATGTTCTTTCGCCCCAGCCAAGACATGGGTGAGGAGCGGCTCGCCCCGCCGACGGGGGACTCCGGCTTGGGGGTGGCGGTGCCTTTGCGGGGGGCCAGGAGAGCCTGGAGGTCAAAGCTGGGGTGGCGCTTCCTGGGAGGCTTGGGAGGGAGCGGGGCATCTGGGGGCTGGAAGATCATTTACATGGAAATTTGTTAATATCTATTATCGGTACCCCTTGAATTTTTCCACGTCTGGTCACATTACAACAGCAAAATTGCAATCTAGTGGGATCTCATGTGATAGACCAACACAAAGTAGTGCTCAATAGGAGGGAGATAATGTGATGTATACCGTAGTAATGTAAATGAGCAGCCTTTGCTAACAATCCCAGGTTGCTCCTCAGTTTTGGTTGAGCGTTCTTTTGAAACGTTGATGCCTGTTTTCTCAGATATCTGGTTTCCTGAGCGCCAACATTTATAAATGGCCATTTATGTCTTTTTAATGTCTTATAAAATGTCTTTTTTAAGAAATTTTTTAATGTCTTAAAATATGTCTTAAATTTTTTAAAGACATTTTTAAGACATTTTTTAATGTCTTAAGACATTAAAAAAAGACTTTAATGTCTTTTTAATGACAAAAGAAGACATTGAAGTCTTTTTTTGACTTTAATGTTTTTGACATTGTTAGAAAGAGTATAATCCACACTTTTAGAATCTATAAATAACTCAAAATGCCCCTGAAAGCAGTCTTTGTTAGCTCCTCCAGGTCCCTGAACAGTTTTAGGAAATAATTCTTTTTAAACTTTGAGAGATGTTTTCTTTGAAATTTGGTTTTCTGAGTGCTGATTTTCAAGTAGCCATATCTGCCTCATTTCTTTTTAGATTTCCATGTGTTTGTCATAATTGGAAAACTTAGAATCTACATTTTCAGAATGTGTAAATAACCTGCAGAGACTTGCCCTTGATTGGAGGCAGTCATGTATATGTCTGAAAAGTGTGGCCTGCATTTCTTTCTCATGCAGATCAGGGAACAACCTGTGGAGCCTTTAGTTGAGAACAAAGGTGTTGAGCCCATGGGAAGTCCCATCTGCTGGTTGCTAAAAGTCCTGTAGGGGGCAGTAAACACGTGAAAAATGTGCTCTGACCAGATGAACCCAAAATTGAATGTTTTGATCTTTATGTAAAGCACTGTGGGAGGTGGGAAAGTAACACTGCACATCACCACTGACACATCTCCATTAAGAATCATGGTTGGTGGCAGCATCATGGTGTGGGGGCCCTCGTCTTCAGTCGAGATGAGCAAAGGGAGATGGATGGAACTAAATCTTATGAAAAAACCTGTGAAACCCCAGACACGAAAACCTGAGGCTGGGCTGAAGGTTCACCTATTGCTGCTCTAGGAGCCATTTACTCCTCAGGGGAGAGAATACTAATGCTCAGTTTTTTAGATTTTCATGAAATAAATGTTGATGATCAAGTACCATTTGGTTTGAACTACAGTTATGCAATGATGTGTGCTGGTCTGTCACATGAGCACTGCAAAAGCATGAAATCACACCATGTATTTTTTATCCAGTTTCTAGTCCAAATAGCTTAATACACTTAAAAAGAAGACAGAACAGATCTGATGCAATGAGGACAAACAGAAACCAACTCACACTTTTCTTCCCAGGATTCAGAAGGTTCTGCAGAAACTTCCCTCCACCGGCTCCTCCTGCTCCACCTACGTTCCCCGCTGACCCGTCCCTCCGGTTCCCTTTGTCCTCTCCTATCTTTAGAGTGGAGCAGGTCTGAGGCCTGAACAGTGACGCCAGGGACCCCCAGGACTGCAGGCCCCCGTCCCCTCCTCCGAGCCCCCAGTCGCCCTCCCCATCGGGCCCCACCAGATCCCAGAAGGTGCTGCCGGACGGCGTCTTGGCCTTCCCCTGGCCGTGGCTCTGCGTCCGCTCGGAGTGGAGGAAACGAGGTTTGACCTGTGCCACGGTCCGCTGGTAGCGCTCCACTGTCTGGGTCCAGAGGTCCAGCAGGGCCCCGCCTCCCAGCTCCATGGCTAAGGACCGTGCGTCCTGGAAGCGAGACGGGGGGATCGGAGGAAGGGACGCCAGCGGGCAGGTGGAAGAGGAGGCGGTGGGGGAGGAAGGGGTGGAGGAAACCGCATCACACCACTGGGTTGCCTAACAAGAAAGTACAGTTCAATTAAATTAAATCCAGTTTCATTGTTTAAGTAGCAGCCAGGTCTGAAACCTGGGAGTAGTGACCTGAACCTTCAAAGTCACATGAAGACAGTCACAAAGTCGGCCTTCCATCACCTGAAGAACATCTCCAGGATTAGAGGATTAATGTCTCAACAAGATCTAGAGAAACTCATACATGCGTTTATCTTAAGTCACATTGATTACTACAACAGCATCTTCACAGGTCTGTCCAGCAAATCAATCAAACAGCTGCAGCTGATCCAGAATGCTGCTGCTGGTGTTCTCACTAAAACCAAGAAGTTAGAGCACATAACACCAGTTTTAAAGTCCCTGTAGCTCAGACAATAGACTTTAAATACTGTTGTTGTTAGTTTATAAATCACTGAACAGTTTAGCACCACAATACATTAAAGATCTGCTGCTGTTGTATCAACCTTCCAGACCCTTCAGGTTCTGCTCTGCATCCCCAGAACCAGAACCAAACATGGAGAAGCAGCATTCAGCTTCTATGCACCACAAATCTGGAACAAAAAATTCTTAAAACTGCAAAATAACTGAAACACTGAATTCCTTTAAATCTAGACTAGAGTTGATTTCGAACCATAACAAATGTAATATTGACCAACACATTTGATGTTTATTCAATTGCTGACTGTATTGTGTTTTCTTTGAAACTTTGTAATTTTTAAAACTGGAATGATTGATTGAAAGCAGGGTTAGACAGGGGAAGACGTTGATGCCTCAGCGTCGTCCTGCGCCGTGTTACCTCTGTCAGTGTGGACAGCAGCCTCTGGGTGTTGTCCAGAGTAGTCCAGCAGTCGGACAGACAGTGGGACATGTCTCTCAGCTTCTCCCTCACTGGGGGGAGTCGGATCTGGATGTCGCTGAGGCCGGCCCAGTTCAGCTCGCACCAGCCCTCCAGATCGCTGAGCACCGACAGAGTGTCGCTGTGCAGCTCCTGAAGCAGGACGAGATATTTAAGTTCAGTTCAATTCTACATTGATAACAGGTTATTTATTATTAATTTGGTCATTTTTCAAACCCTTTTCAAGGACTGGTTATTTTGTTAGACACAAATCAGTCAAAACATTATGACCATTGTTAGAATTAAATGGGTGGGTGGGCGTCCTGAGACGTCTGCTTTTGGGCTGTTAGCAATAAATCCCATAAAGCCTTGTGGCTTGTGGCATCTCTGTGGATTAGATTTCCCACAGACAGACGCCCTCAGATCAGCAGACTGGATCTAATTCCCACTATGAGCTCTTATGACGTCTGATGATTTTTGATTACTTTTTCTTTTTTTTTTTTGCGTGAAACTGCTGCCGTTGCACAAATAGCGTTTTTTTGTGTGTCACTCACGTTGGCCGTTTCTCTGAACGTTCTAAACTTCTGCTGCTTCAGCGACAGCCTGCTGAGAGACAGAGGAGGGTCCTTGTATTCCTCCAGCTGGGACTGTACTTGCTCAATCTCCTTGTCACACTGTGGGTCAAAGGTCGACAGAGACAGGAAGGGAGGGTTAGTGGTGGAGGGGGCATGAGTCACTGTACGCAACATGAAGTCACAGGACAAGACGGCAGAAGAGAGGAAATGAAGACGAGGAAATCTGAGGCTGTTGCTACTGGTATTGTTTTGTCTGGCTGTGATGTTGACAGGAAGTGAAAAAAAAAAACGTGAGAAGAAGAAGTGAGTCTAGGAGTTTCCACCAAGTCCATTTTGAGCGCAAAAAAGGGAAGTAACAACAAGGATGAACAGTAGTATAAATCCCTGGTAAGAAGAAGTAAAAAGTTGAAAAAGTTTTCCTATCCTGATCATTACCTATATGCAATTCCTCTCAATTCTCATCTTCCTTCATTGCTCAGTCTGAAGATTTCTCCCATTGGCTTGGATCCCTCCGGTAGAATTTAAGCCGGTCGAATCATTGAACAGAATAAGTTTTGATATTGATTTTCTGTGCTGTTTTAGAATTTTAGACTACCTGCCTTTGGTTTTAGTAATGGCAGCTGCCATTAGCCATGCTTCCAAATATTGAAGAAACACTTTGCTCTGCATTTCTTTCTTTGCACAGGGGGATGGTTATTTACAGTGCAGGCAAGTTCCGATTTCTGAGAGACATTACATATGTCATGGCCAAACATTAGCGATTGGGCCAAATGTTTGTGACTAGGCAGATGTCAGCGATTGGGGCAAACATGAGCAATTAGGTAAAGTTTAAAACCTTAACAGAGTTCATGCCTCCAGCTATCAATTGTTTGTTGAGGGCCGAGACCCTCTGTACGAAGCAAGGCACAGAACCAGAGGCTGGTTTTTACCAGGCTAACGTTAACCTTTCAAATGATTGCTTTGGATAAATCGTAAAAAAATAAATAAAAGTGAAGTAAGTAAAACCACACACACCTTTTCCAGTTTGTCCACCATTCCTGCCAGTCGTCCCAGTGCTTCCAGGTCACGACCTCGCCGGTTGGAAACCTGGACGAGCCGATGGAGGGCATCGTCCACGCCGTCGTAGAGTTGCGAAGTGGCATTGAGAGCAGCCCTGTAGCAGACCAGAAAGTTCTGTTTCTGTTTTTCATTCCAAAAATCAAGTTTATTTCCATCTGGTTTGTATTTCTGTCACAACTTTTCTAAGTTTACCAGAGAGTGGTGTTTAAACCCAACTCATCTCAACCAAACAATATTTCAAACAGGAGCCATTCATGTCATTTAAGACCAAACGAGTCACAGAGGTGGCCCAATTACAGCGGTTATGTTTGTCATGACCTTGCTGTAATCGAAAGTCTTGTTGTTTCGTCTAATTATCAGCCTGATTAAAAATCTTAACCCTGAGCGGAGCGTTTTAACAAAGAAAGCAAACTGCAGTAGGTCGGAACATTTTGCTTCTGTGACTGAAGAATAAAAAAAAACACGACACATTCAGGGAACTGTTTTCGAACCGATGACTCTTAACATGTTTCAACTTCTGTACCCACAACAAACTAGAAGACTGTGTGCGTTGATGTGAACATAGATTTGTTTCCTCTGACTCCTCTTTTTGTGACACCTAAATGTTTCAAATTTTCATTCAGACTTTAATACCAGGCCAGGACATCTTGAGAAAACACATAAAAAAGTTTTCAATTGATTATTTGATCTTTTAGAGAGAAGAAACTATTTGAACCAACCATCTGAGTCCATCACTGTGGAGGCATGTTAGCTCTTCCTAGCAGAATTGTTTTTGTTTTTTACCACATCTGAGAGCTTTGTTTGTTTAAGGTCACACCACAACATCTCAATTGGATTTAAGTCTAGACTTTGACTAGGCAATTCCAAAACCTGAATTAGGCCTGTTTTTGACTAAAGGAGTCAAACTTGTGGTTAATCACTTAATTCATGATTTTACAGTAGAGGGTAAATACCTCTTCAGGTTGGTTTTGATAACTTTATTCGTTTTTCTTGTTTTAACAACCTAAAACATTTAGGTTTCAAAAGAGAAGAAACATAAGAGGAAACAGTTTTTTATATCCCTGCAGTCGTACTAATGGCATATACAACCAGTTTCAGTTTCAAGTAGTTCCCTATAAACTCTTGCTATATGAATGGTACAAACTGTGTGTCGGTGGGGGTAGAGGGTGTTGTGGCTGAACCACTAACTACTTTCAGAATGTCGTAGGAGGATGCATCATCAGCTGAGTGGCAATGCCAACACTAACAAACAAAGCTCAGTTTGTTATCTGCCTGGTTTTCAATGCGTAGTCTGTAATGATATATGGTCAAAGACTTGACAAGATGTAAAGATAGCCAAAAAACCGGGTGCCATGTCTGATAAGAGGGACAAAAACCTGCAGTACGTACCCAAAACAAAAAGGCCAGATGTTCTATTGGCAAAAAAGTAACAAACCATGTGCCTCAAGTTAAAGTATTCACACCCCAGTCACGAAGCAACTAAAAAGTTCAGCGGGTTTTATGGGATTATGTTTAGTGCGGTCACGTCATCATGGAAAAATAATATGAAATAATAAAACCATTTACATTGCTATGTTCACCCTGTGGTTTGTACTATAAAGTACCTATTTTTTACTTAGCTTAACCAATTCTGATTATTTTTTCTTCAAAATCACTGGATTTTCGCATTTTCCCGTTCAAATGCTCAGAAGTGAAGCCGGTGAGGCAGCAGCGAGCTGAGCCTCACCTGGGATTGCGCAACCTCTCGCTAACTGCACTGGCTGCCATTCTATGGGAGCAAGTTCGTCCTGTCTGTACGCCGGTAATAAATGGCTAAAAAACACTTAATATATGGACTGATTTTCCATAATTTCGCTTATGTATATAATGTACAGTGTTTTTTTTTTGTCACCGACTGTGTGTGTATCGTGTTTTGTGTGAGGAGGAGCGATCAGAAGCGGCAGAGTACAGACTCCAGGGGAGGCAGGCAGTTCTCTTGCCTCATGGCAGGGGGCGCTCATGATCCCAGATATTGTGACTGTACAACTGCAGAGTGAGACACAGTGAGCTAGCTATGGAGCTAGCCATACAGTAAATAAGTAAAGTACAGCGATATATTTGTTTTCTCCTCTCTTCCGACGTCAACATGAAAGACTACATTTCTACACATAAACAGTTTTCTAAAGTGGATTTTCAATTGAAGCAGGAGATAATAACTAAAGGAAGACCAACACCGGATCTGAAAGTTTTGCTTCGAGACAGTTTGACGATTCTCAAACGGAGTAGAAAAGACATGCCGAGGATAGACTTGGCTTTGGATGAACGGATATTTTTCTGCAGAATTAGCGGCACATGGATTTCATTGATACATAAAGGTAAGACAGCAATAAGATCTTTTTTTTAATGAAATGTGCGTTTTTTGGGCTACAGTTTGTATGTCTAAACAATTCAGTAAAGTAGAAGCGGTAGCTAATCTACCACAGCAATTATGTATTAATTAAACATTAAGCCTAAAACATACTACAACAGACTGAATCTTCTGTTCTGTGTGCAAAATTCTTGAATGTTTTTTTGGCGTTAAATCCTAAAACATGAAGTGGCGTTGTTGTCAGTTGCTATGGCAACGAGTCTGCGTAGCTTGACGAATACAGATAACTTTGCTGTGGATCATAGCACGAAATCAGTACCTACATTTCTAAGTTTCACTGAGTTAACGCGGCTATGGATGACATGTAAATTATTAATCTTTTTGCCCTCCAGCGTTGTATGCATGCGCGAAATTTCCATACGTCCAATAACATGCATGGTGTCTAAGTCATAAGTCAGTGCCTCACCAGCAGTGAACCTCACCGCACGTCACTGATATATAAAATTATAAAGTGGAAGGAAAAGGATACCTTTTCAAAACATGTTCTGTCAACTGCAGACAGAAGTTTGTTGAATCACTTTTTACCATAATTGCAGCTGCATTCTTCTTTGTTCAATAGCTCAAGTCTAGCCAGACTGAATGAATAGTTTCTGTGAACATCAGTTTTCAATACTTATGCATATTCTTTAATGTAAAGTGTTCCAATGAAACTGGTGTTTTTTGTTGTTGTTAAAGTTTATTTCCAGGATGTTCTTGTATTTATCTCCGTTCATCTCTCCATTATTCCCCCACCCCTTTTAGAAGAAAAGCATTGTGATGGTTCACACATCCATCTGAACTGCAGATGAATGTGTGAACATTTCAGTATTAGTTTCCTAGTATTAGTTTAATATGAAGCTCCAGGTGAACTCAGGTGTGTGGTACCTGCAGTCAGGTGACCTCTGCGCCAGTCCGGACGAACAGTTCGTCAGTCCCGCTAGCCAGGCTCCGCCCCTCTGCTGCAGTTCAGTTAAGCGTTGGTCAGCCAGCACACTCGCCATGAGCTGCTTGTGTTTGTCAATGCTCTCAGGGACAGCCTGGACGAGATCATTGTTTCAACATTTTCAGACCTCTTTCCGACAAAGGACACAAAGCATGTGATGATGTAGTGACCGCAGTCAACCTTGATGTCATTCGGCATCTCCTCCATCTCCATGGACTGCAGGGCTTCTCCGAGCAGAGAGAGGGCGCTCTCACAACGCTCTGTCAGTTTCTCCAACCTCTGTTTGGGGGGGAGATGAGTAAAGCAAATGTGAAGGTTTGGTTGAAGCTTTCCTATTCCTGCCTTTAGCTCGCCTTCTTCATTTTTGTGTTCATCGGCTTCACATAAACTAGAGGAATGAAAACTACAAACATTGTTTTTGGGGAAACTATCCCACCGGATTTAATCAAGAATGTACGGAAGAGGATTACGGCCACCAAAAATAAATAAATAAATTATAAGATTCTGACTTTAACTCGGAATTTTGACACTGTGCCAATCTACACCAAAATCCAAATAAATAACAAAACACTTTAGGTGTATGTCAGTTGTTTATTATATGGAAAATAATCACTAAACTGATTAAAATCAGAATTCTGAGAAAAAAAAGTCAGATTTTTTTTTTTTTTTTTTTTCCCCAGTGGCCCTAATCCTCTGAATGGAACAAATGTCACCAAAACAAAGCGAAGCAGGATTTTTACCAGTCTGAATGTCAGCCAGTCTGAGTGAGTGTGACTGAAGTCTCCATCCAGCTGTTTAGGGAGCTGCTGACTGTCTACATATTGCTGAAGGACTCCTGTACCGCGCACAATGTGGGTCTGAGGAGAGAATGTAAAGATGCAATAAAACATTAGCAGCAGGACAGGATGAGAAAGTCTGGCAAACAGTATCATAAGCAGTGAAAAACGAGGTGAAAATCCAGGAGAACTCTTCTCTCCTAACAGTTTTAACATCATTTGGGCGGGAATTTCCTTTAACAACCAAAGTTTTGGTGCTGCCAAGCCGTAATGCAAACCACATGTCACAAAGAAATTTGCTCTGCAAGTGTGCATGAAAAACATGTGAGCTGACAGATGCAAGTTCTGACTTGATTCATAGAGGAACTTGCAATGTGTAAATGTGCAGCATGCACCCTGAGGCTTAAGCACAAAGTGAATTTATTCCAGGGCAGATGGAATCCAACATAATATAACTAGAAGAACTCAGAATATAAAATCTGATTATAGTTATGTTAAAGAGAGAGGTTTCTTTTTTGTAACAGCGTTCTGTTGTTTAGTTACAAGGAAGCAGTAGCTTATGTGCAGCTAACAGCTGTCTGAACAAGTTTTATGTGGTGAAATATCAGAAATAAATTTGAATCTATGAGTTAATAACTGCTGGGTTCAGATGAAATAAAAGTAGTTTTCTGGTAGGTTAGGTAGGCTTACACATCCATTTATAATGTCTACTGCCAGATGGTGAAAACGGGGCAAAATCACTGAAATGCACCAAAAAACCCGAGGCGGTATGGATTATGCTCTTACATCTTATTGTTATGTCGGACTTGCCTGGCTTACTTAGTTATTGTTTATATTCATTAAAATCCAACTGTATTAAAATAAGAACATTGTTAGCAAAACATAAATTCATTAAAAAAAAGAAACAGAAAGTTGCCGGCCCTGAAACTCAGTGCTCTGAGCTTCCACCCCAGTGAGGCCTTTTTAAAGTCTGGCCCGGCCCATAATGCATCATCTTTTAAACATTATTTGTAAGAGGCCATGGGCCTCCACGCCTTTTCGAAATAAAACTTGCATAGTAAGAACTACTCACTGATTTTTCAAACTTAGGGAGATTATACTACTGTCTGGTGCAGGTAAGACGGTGACATTTAGAAGTACACTTAATTAAATTTTCTTTTAAAGTTACTCTTTGGATGAGAAATATAGTTAGTAATAGTTCCCTTCCCTGGAGTAGAAAGACATCATGTTGCAGTGAGTTTGTAGAAAACTCCATAAGTCCTCTCAGTTTTAGAACACTAGCAGCTAGTAAGCTGGACCCACATTTACATGAGTTTAGCCATTTTCAAATACTCTAAAAGTTTTCACATTTGTGTAAAACAGCGATATTTTCCTAGATATTGTCACCTCTGTCCCATCTAGAGCTAAGGAAAGGGACTCCTGCTGCTCCTCCATCAGGACCAACACAGACCCTAGACCGCCAGGAACCAAGACCTGGAACACACACAGAAAACACATGCGTCTGTGCTACCAGCCCTTTTGTAGGACAATTAAAGCACACAAGCAAAAAAAAAAAAAAAAAAAAAAGGCACATTTGTCTTAACAACTCCTTTGTTTTCCCTTCGCCTCACCTGGAACCGTTTAAGAGCAGAAAGGCAAAGACTAGATGGTTGGGAGCATCTGCTGTCTATTAGCACAGTTAGTCCCTTTTCTTTGGCTTCGGGCCTGATGGGGGATGATAAACAAAGGTGAATGTAAGATTAAAACAGTTTTTAAAGAAAACGTGCTTTCAAAGAGCCACAGTGGTCAGAAAAGTTTGTAAATCGGAAAGTATTTGTTTAATATGAGGCGTGTAAAAAGCTTAAGACAAAGAAATACCTGTTAGAACATCAATGGCCTCTTTCACAAACAGTCCTCACCATAAACCCGCAGAGACAAGCCCCAAATCACAAATCAAGCTCTTGATATCCTGCACACCTGTGAGCTTTAACCCTCTTAAGAAACAGGGTCATTTAGACCCCACAAGTTTTTTACTCCGTGCGCAGTCCAGCGGGGGTCGCTGGACTGCGCAATTCAAAATCTTCTCTTGTTTTTCCCCATTTTGAAGAGTGGCTAAGAGAAATGTTGGTCATTAAAAGTTCCTCAAAACTCTACCTTTAAAAACTAAAAAACATGCATGGGTTTCAAATATTTTTTATTGCAGACGTTGTGTGACGAATGGTTAGGGTGACTTTATCCTATTGCAATCAAAGATTATTTTTGGGCTTTTTACATCTTTACCAGCATTGTCAGTAGAGGTGGAGTATGTTGTTGCTGTTGTTATACAGAGAAACATTGAGAAATAAGAAGATCATGTGCCAGAATCAGAACAATATTTAGTGGACACACACAAACTCACCGAGTGATCCGGTGGTAACAGGAAAGAACCCGCGCCACCTCCTCCGAGCAGAACCCCTCCTCAGACGCACCTGCATCTGTGAAAACCAGAGCTCGCCCCAATCTGTCCACTGTACCTGTAGAGATGAGGTGTCTGTAATTAAAGGTAAACTGCTACCCTGTCTCTATGTGACAGGCTTGTTTGGGAGAAATGCTGAATAAACAGGAAGGACTGAATGAAAGGAGGTCACCTGTCAGCTGCAGCTTCCCTGACTGAAGTAATTCTGTATCCAGTTCCCTTAAAAGCGCCGGCTCTTTAGAGGTAACACCATTTATCTGGTCAGGACACGTCTCCGGTGATCCAGCCTCCACAGTCAAGTGGTTAAATGAAGACGTGCTTGACTGACCATTGCAAACAGGCGACGATCCATCTTCTGTGTCAGCTGGAAGATGGAAAAAACAGAAATAGCACAATAGGAATACCAGGGGGACTAAAAAAATCAAATATTACTGCGGCTGAATAGGTTTTCCCACCCACCTCCACTGCCTTTCCTTGTGTTTTCTTTCCCTTTAGTGTCAATTGTGGGCACTCCATCAGGTTTATCAATCTTTTCTGTTTCCTCTGCCTTCTTTTCCTCTGGGATTAGCAGCTTTGTAGTTGCAGAGTGGGCTGTGGGACTTGGCAGAGGACTTTTACCCTGTAGTTTTGTGCCTTTTTGGTTTTTGCCACCAGACCTAGCCTTTCCTTTGGCGCCCTTTCCCTTCCGTTTCCTCCTAAACACAAAGCACAGGAAGATCTTACTGAGGTTACAGTAGAGGGGATAGAGTATCATTTTTTCATTAGTTGGAGGTTTCTTTGTGCCATCCAATTCAGTGTAATATGCATGTGTAAGAATAAGGAAAGTATGTAATCTATCATGAGAAAAATGTAACATTTCCATACCGTGGAGCTCTGAATCCGGCTGTTTTAACTTCTTTTCCTCTGGGACACACTCTGTCCTCTGTCTGCCCTTCAGTCCTTTCATCTGGAATCTTCGGCTTCGATGAGTTCCTTGTCTTAGACTGAACATTGGCTGGTTCTTTGCTTCCAGAGACTCCAGTAAATAGCCTCTCTGGTGCGTCCGATGTTGGCGTAACAGCATCGCTGTCTCCACTCAGTGGTTTATCTGCATCCTCAAACACAGAGTCTGAATGTGAGCCATGATCCGATTGGCCCTCAACGTCATGGCCACTTTTATGGCTTAAGTCGTAGATTTCGTTTGCTATTAAGCTGTCGCTTCTCTGGGAGTCTTTATTTTGGTGTCCATCTCGGGTCGGTTGTGGGAACCCGTTGCTGTCTCTTTCCTTGCCCACACCAGGTCTCCTTTCTTTTAGTGGAACATCAAAATAATGGCTGCGGCTTTCCAAGCTATTGTTATCCCTGCTTGTTTTATCTCCTTCATCTGAGTCATGAGCAGAGGAGGAGTAAGACGGTCTTACTCTGGCAGATCCTGAAACCGTTGTTGGAGGTTTTGGCGGTAGCAAGTCATCCTTTGGATTTGCCTCCTTCTCCTTGGTACTATAGGCACCCCGAAAGCTTCCTGATCTTTCAGGTTTTGCATAACCCCAAGCTTTTCCTTTGCGAAGTTTGATGGCCTTACCTCTCCTGCATAAGGGCAAAGTTCTGGTCTTACAAATCCCGTGCATCTCCAAGTACCTCTGTTTGGTATCAACCCCTCCATCAGGTCCTCCTCTGGGCTCCAAAAGCTCCACATAATCCCCATCCATCTGAGGCTGCCTCGCAGTCCGCCCAAGGCCGTCTTCACTGCGCCGCCGTCTGATGGCAGGGTCCGAGCCCATGCAGTTTGGTGGTAGACTGTCATCATCTTCATCGTCCCAGGACCAGGAGTCCATGTCTCCTGAGGAGGAGCCACCCCACCCTCCGAGGCTGCTGCCCCCCTCACTGGAAAGGTGGCTGGAACCCAGGCCAAGCTCCTCAGAAGGGTCATGGAGGAACTTTGGGTAGACTATTTCCTTCCACGGCACTCTTACCACGCCATCGCATGTGCTGACCAGACAGGTGTCGAGTCCCCCTCCAACTAAGCAAAAGATGGCAAAGGATGGAGTTCAAACAAAAATTGTATTTAAAAAAGTGCCTCTAGTTTAAGTTATGCTACGAAACAACCTAATCTGATTCTATATTTTTAGATTCCAGGAGGTAAAAAATGAACTGGAGAAATGTAAATATTACTTCAGATAAACTGAGCATAACTTAGTCATTGCTTAATGTTTACACAGAGAATCTAAATTATAAGCCTGAATAATTTATTCCAAACAAACTATAACATTGATTCACTGGTTTAGTTGGTTGTTTGGTTTATTCATAGGTCATAAACTGTCACAACAAACAGTCGTTTTTTTATTGTTAAGGTTTCTCTTACAAAGGCTCTTCTGTTATTTCTAGGCCTGCTAGAGTATGATCAGTGTTGAAGTGTTTTGGCTGCTATAGGTTGCAAAATTTCTCTTTCAGGAAGTTCACAGTCACTTCAAACAAAGCCAAAGGGATAAGTGTTTTCCAATCCTTGGCTCAATGGATGCATGTCCACTTAAGATGGAGAACGATTGTGACCTGGATAATAACTGGCTTCCATGCTGTTCTGAACAATCAGGCTCAGTTCTGCAGACTCACTTATACAATTATAATTTGTTTCATGGCTTATTAAGTATAATTTTGTGAGCACAAACTACAAAACAGCGCAACTTGCAGATGCGTTGCCTTGAAAATGATTGTCTTTTCTCTTTAAAAGAAAAAGCATAACTGGATTTTGAAATGCTGAATATCAACAAAATGCTAAACTCTGTATTTAACGATCTCAAAACATGAAAATCAAGAGGGAAAAATAGCTTTGTAGCTGAGTGTTGCTTCCTCTTTTAATTAACTATGTCAGTCAGACAGATACGACCAATCGAGAAAGTTTACCTTCTCTCTTGTGACCCCGTTCTTTGTTGATGCTGTGGAGCCACTCAGAGGTGAACACCAGGGGATGCTGTGACTCGGGCACCAAGATTTCTTGCACGGTACGACCCCCTGGTGCCAGACATTTTAGGGCCAGTCGTGGGCAGCGAGTAGAAAAGGGCACCACCTGCAGGTAGAAGTCATTACTGCGCAGGAGCCTCCAGTCCAAGGTGGAGAGCTGAACGACCACTTTCTCTCCCAGGCAGAGGGGCCAGCCGGAGTGAAGGAACAAGCATCCCAAATACTGAGACTGGGAGATAATAGGGCATATAGATTAGCGAGAGACAAAAAAAAATTATTTACAAAATGTATATTTTGTGAACCAAGTCTTTAATTTGAACATCATCAGAGTCATTTATTCATTAATACAGTCTGTAAGTCTGAAACATAATGGTTATTTTCATAAACATTCTCGGAAGTTATGAAAACTACATAACTTCCAAATTTTACCTGGTAAAATGTTACCAATTTTTACCTAATTTTACCCGGTGCTTTTCCAAAATTTACCTGGTACTTTTCAGGAAAGTAATCGGTGAGGTCTGGATTGACAACCAGGATGGTTCAGAAAAGTAATCAGTACATTCTATTAAAGAGCAGCTTTTAATTCAAAAGAAAACATAACTTTTTAATCAACTCACAATACAGCCTGGATCCTGAATGTATTCACTAAGTTCAACAAAGGTGCCCAAACATTCCAAGAAAAGTCCATGAAAATACTTTGTTAGTTCCAGAAACTAAGTACTGAGAAAATACCAAATGTAAAATGACATTATAAAACAGCCTGAATATACCCAGTAAATTCCAGAATAGTACTCATTAAGTTTTGGGAAACAACCCCGTAATAATACTTGAAAAAGTTTGAGGAAAGTATTTCAAATTTTCCAGAAAAGTAACAAGCATGGTAAATAAAAGTTTCAGTTTCCAGGAAAGTAACATGTAAGTTTTAGGAAAAATAGCAGAAAAAGAACCCAGTAATGTCTGGAAAGTACAGATAAAGCTCAGAGATAAAACCTAATAAGTTCCATGAAAGTTCTGGAAAGTAACCTCTAAATACCAGATTGATACGAGCTGTTTTATCCCTCTGCCACAATCTTAGACCCCCATCTCATGAGAGGCAGGGGTGAGTTTCTACCTGCTTTGCTTTAACTTAGCCACTCTGACAAACTGAATTTCTAGAACCTATCCCGCACTGGACAGTAACAAGGTTGATCAACTGGCCTAATGTTTGTACCAAAGAAAACCTTATGACTCATGTGACCTTTCCGATTTGTACAACTGCTTTGATGAATTGAGACAATGGGGAGAACTGTGGAGAACTGTGAGTCAGACAACAAGCTACAGGTGACCAACTCAACACAAAGCCCCCTGGCTCATAGGAGGAAAATACGAGTAGACAAAGCAGTATGAGAGAAGAACATTTGTTTAACTCAATTAGGGTAAAAAAGACTCTTTACCTGGAAAGACTTTAAGAATTTGGGCAAAGAATGGAGGCCTGCAGAGGCCTTCCACTGCTATTACTGGATTGATCTATTACAGTAATGCTCCCTAATGAAAGAAGTAACTCGAGCTCAATGAATGCTGTGTCAGATCTAGATCTCAGCTCGTAAAGCCTGAACTCAGCTTCACTATTCTCAGTCACGTCTAAAACACTGACCTGGTGCGGCTCCCTTCCCTCCAGACACAAGAGACGTGATCACATTAAATTCTTTCCTCCACCTCTCCTCCATGTTTCCTACTCTTACCTCGCTGCCCTTTATTTAATTTCTTCCTCTTATGCCTTTCTTTTGTCTCTTTCTGAGTCTTTTCTCCAGCTCAGGGCAAGCTTCAGGCAAGTAGAAGGCTAATGTATTTCAGAGCTGGGCATTAGCATAATAAACAAGTCCACATTCTGAAACTTTCTGTGTCCTGCGGTCCTCTCCACCCACTTTTCACTCAATGTACGCCTGTGTCTGCGCCTTCTCCCCCCTGCTACCCCCAGCTCCCACTTTACAAAATTTCTCAATCACACCACTATGGTCTGCAAAATACATCTTCCCCCATTTTTTTCAACCACTCAACACAAGCACAGTGAATGAAGGTCATGTTCATTCCCTCCATTCTCTCGTCCAAAGCCCCACCGCCGCTGTGCGAGTTCCTCCTTCTCTCACAGCAGTAACCCAATCACATATGGAAGGAATTATTGTCATGACTCAGAGTCTGACTCCCGTCCCAGGCAACTCCACTCAGCGACAATGAAAACATCGCTCGCTCACGGCCCCTGCATGCGGACGTGTATATTACCGAGAGTCTAGAGAGGAAAACTCTACAGAGAAATGCGAGAAAGCTGATGCACGAACCCTTGAACTGGAGCCCATCAGTTGTTTTGCCTTTGAGTGTCTCACAAAGTAAAATGAAAGAGCTGCTAAATTTAAGCGTCAGAGTTTTGTTTGAGCATGTAGCGCTTATCATTTGTTTGGCTAGTGCAATCCCGAATTTGCTCGATTTAGACAAATTTCGCAAATGGTTGTCTTTAACATAGTGTTTTACTTTTAGGGTTAAAGGCCAGGGGTCAATTGAAGTGTTGAATTAAAAAGCAAAATATCACACTTATGCTTCATTTTTCTGCATGTTGGTCATTTATATCTTTTCTGTGTGAAACGTCTTAATCGGCGAATTTAAAACATTTTCTTACGGTCTTGTCCTCACAAAAAAAAGTTCTTCAAAAGTTCTCATCATTCTTTCAAAACCACAAAACATGATCCAAATTTATAGTAACTAACACTGGCCTGTATGTGACGCTGCACTGCAGTCAATTAAATAAAAATAAGACCAAAGAAGAAGGTAATCTGTTTTAGTTTTTTACATGAAAATATAGCTATAGACTCTCCTGTATTGGAACACAATGCTTTGTGTTCCAATAAGTATTGTCTCTGGTCTTTCATTTTGTTTGTTGGATTTGTTTGGATGCAAATTTGGGATGGTGAAAAATCGTTTGTCTAGTGACATGGTCAAGCATGTGTTAGACTGAAAATACTTGCAAACGGTATGTCAACGGCTAATGCTTATAATTGCTTTTAAAGGTTTTTCTGGCGTAGGAAGTGTACTTTGTCTCAAATTACCACAAATAATATAACTTTGGTCTAAACACGAGGGAATTAGAAGATATTTCTGGTAATAGGTTTGGTTAGACTCATACTCCTGGCAGACTTAGAATCAAAATTATTTTAATCCCACCCAAAAACTTTAGTTTTGCTAAGAAACGAGACGGCCATTTCTCAAAATAAAATACAGAAATATAAAAGGAGATACTGTTTGAGAAACTAAACATCGGTTTTGATTTTCATTTTCACTGATCCACAGAAAAATCCCTATTATCGTGACAGTATTCTCATAAATTCTGACCATGTTTCTGCTGGTATTTTTACCAGTTGTATTTGGTGATAAGTTCAAAGTCTTTGAAGCTGGAAGGCTTCCTCAACATCAACCTATTTTTTCTCTTCTTCCACTGATTCATGATCAGATTGAGGTCAGGATGCTAGTTTAGCCGCTCCAAAACTTTATTACTGAAGAAACATTAATAAAAAAATAAAAAAATATTCCTTTATGCCTTAATCTACCAGGAGTATGAATTATGTTGTCCCTAATTAGTGTAAGGATGCCTTTAAGTTGTAGATTGAGGTGTCAAAATGTTACTATTTTGCGTCTCTTTAAAGTTGTCTTGATCTTTGAATTTAACTTACTCAGACAGCTGCATCATGTTGCGATACTTTGTAACCATTTTGTTTTTGTATCAATCATTTGCTTCTTCTTGTACTTGTATCACTTCTACATTGCTTTTTTAATCACATACCGTGTTTGAGGTCTTTCTTACTTCAATTGTACAGATTATCAAATTGTTTCACGTTTTCTCTCTCTCTTTAGTCTTGTCTTGCATCGCCTTTCATTCTTTTTTTGCAATGCATTTTGTTTTTGTCACTCTCTTGACCATTTTGTTGTGCTTTTGGTAGTTTCAGTTCTTCAGCTTTTCAACCTTTGACCCATCGGATACATGGTCAGTTGGTCCATTTGGTAACTCATCCCTTTGTCTGCCTGTAAATCCTAAAACATAAGGTGAGGTATTTCTCTATAGGCCTACGTACTGGATTCAAACTTCAATGAGCAAGAAATGTGTTTTAAATATTTACGGTGCACAGGCCTTCACTTTAGAACTCAATAATAACCTGAAGATCAGATTAGAAGTTAGCAGAAGAAGAAAAAACCCAATAAGGCATCGTCCTTCAGAATTTGAGTAGATGTGTCTCCTATCTCAGCTTACATGAACTTGACCTCATGTTAATCCTCATGAAGAAAACATAAATCTCGACTTGGATGTGTCTAAGCCGACTTTAAATACTCTATTTATTTCTCTAAACTCAGCTGAACGACCTGCGACCTCTATAAAGCTTAAGACTCGATTTGCTTTGACGACTCGAGGTTCGACTTGGACCGACTGGTCAATCGCCTGTCCCCAGGGGCGCGAGCGTAAACATCGCCGGAGGACAACTTTCACCAGAGGATTCAAGAAGCTGACACATTTCCCATAGCAGACTTCTTGCCTGTGACAGCAGATTCTGCTTCTGATTATGTGGCGCTGTGGGTGTTCTCGCTAAGCAGCGCGCTTGCACTTTGGAACTCACACAGGCATGCTGCTGAAGCTTGTGCAGGAGATGCTTGGCAGGTACGAAATAGTCCAGGAGGTAGCGTAGGCTGTCGTGTTGATAGGTTGACTCCAGGACCGAGAAGACCTGCAGAAACAATGGAGGATCAGAAAAGAAATAGACAAAAAAGAAAAAAAAAATACTAAGGTTAAAAACTAGATATGAGTATTTGGTATTATTTGGTCCAATTTTGTTTTAATGTTATAACCACATTATAACATTATAATTTTTTCTTTTTTTTTTTTTTTTTTTTTAGAAGGGCTGCACAGTGGCGCAGTTGGTAGAGCTGTCGCCTTGCAGCAAGAAGGTTCTGGGTTCGATTCCCGGCCCCGGTCTTTCTGCATGGAGTTTGCATGTTCTCCCTGTGCATGCGTGGGTTTTCTCCGGGTTCTCCGGTTTCCTCCCACAGTCCAAAAACATGACTGTCAGGTTAATTGGCCTTTCCAAATTGCCCCTAGGTGTGAGTGTGTGTGTGCATGGTTGTTTGTCCTGTGTGTCTTTGTGTTGCCCTGCGACAGACTGGCAACCTGTCCAGGGTGTACCCCGCCTCTCGCCCGGAACGTGAGCTGGAGATCGGCACCAGCACCCCTCCCGACCCCACTGAGGGACAAGGGTGAAGGAAAATGGATGGATGGATGTTTTTTTTTTTACATTTTTCACCAGTACAAGTATAAGAAGCATGCTGGGCATTTGCATTTTGCCTCCTGCGGCAACAGATTGCAATACTACCTGTAATTACAGTTGCAGGTCTTTCAGAGTATTTCTCTACCAGCGTTTCTCATCTAGAGACCAAACTGTTTTTCCCATCTGTCTTTGCTAAATGGATCCCGACCAGTTAGACTTGATGGTAAGCGTCTGGGAACATCAATTTTCAAATATTGCTTCCTATTCTCATATGGGTGTAGGAGTGAACATTGACTGTGCCCCTCTAACAGAGGTAGATCTACACCTCTTTTCAAGGTTTACATCCTTTGCATGTAAACCTGTTTTTCTTAAAACACTATACTCCATTTCACTCCGTCAAGTCCGACCCTGCTTTTATTTTGGGGTATGCAAGCAAAAGTATATGAAAAACAATTCACATCACACTTTTTAGAATAAATTTTGTCAACAAAATTAACTAAAAACCTTATAAGGTCATAATTACCCACTACTATTTGTTAGACAATACATACAACATAGATAAGTTTAAGTCTCAGGCAATCCTGAAACAAAGGAAAGGTTGAAGGGGTGTCAATACCCTAAAAGCCGTGGGTCATTATTGTCATCGATTTGGCTTTGTGTGGGAAAGCTCTGAGACCGTGACCTGAGATCACATCAACAAAACTGCCATTTCGTCCATGGTAACAAAGAAAACTGGTTGGAAACAAAGCAATTACTGAAGTTCTAACCGATATAGTCTGAAGTACACTCATTTTCTATGGGAAAATGAGAGCAATTGTGACTGAAATTTTGCAGGTCTAAAAACTGAAAATCCACAACAAATCTGAATCACCCTCGGTTACAACTTCCAGATGTCTAAAAGTGTCTTCTGCTTCCAATAATACGCCAATATAAACATCATGGACACGTCCAGTCATCATCCTGTTGAGGAAGGAGACTGAGTCTGGATCCCTAGTATCAACATGTTTTGGTGTGAAACATGCCTCTCAATCCAAGAAGAAGAAGAGCGCACGACCTTGCGACGATACTGACTTTAGCTGGTGAGAGAGTTTCTATCCACAGGGAAGCAAATCCTGCACCCACATGGGCTGGAAGGCCACTTAGGAAGGAAGAGGTCATCAATCCAAAGGCAACATCACAAGCTGGTTGACAGATGGCATCATGGGGAAAGAATAGTGAAGCAACATCTCAAGACATCACCCATGAAGCTAAAGCTAAAGCTTGGGTTTTCCTACTGTGCAATGCCACCAGGTTGGCTACAGAGTAGCCACAAAGGTAATGTTTGCAAATGGCACATCACAGAGCCCTGACTTTAGTTTCATTTACAATATCATCTGTGGGCAAAACTTTAAGGAAGGTGTTATATGAGATATGTAGTTCACAAACTAACTGTCACAACAGCTCTGTCAGAAGGAATAGGCTATACTTCAAGCAATCTTTTGAGAGGTACATGTGGAAAATGTATAACCTAGGTCATTCAGCAATTCTACCTTTTGGTTAAGTTTTGGTTGAGTGCTCCTTCTCTAACCCTCTCATTAACCGAGTTGTATGAACTTTTGGAAACTTGTAGCCTTGCAATAAATGTACAGCGAGTGCTTTTCATTTTACCTGAGAGAGGAGGGGTGGTGCCGTGCTCTCGAACGGCGGATAAAGTGACGAGAGCGCCCCCTGCACGCAGTCCTCCATTGCCTCCGAACCCTAAGAGACACAGACAGTGAGGAAAGGGTTAATAATCCCAAAGTGGACCACTTGATTGGACTCTCACGTCTGGGTTCGAGTCCTGCTGAACAGCCGGCTCCTCTCCCTCGATGCTGACACCCACACATATTAATATACACAGATACGCCGCTTTCAGCTTCCTGTTGTAAGATCTGGGGAGTGTCAAACATTTCCCCCGCCGGCCAGTGACCCCCCCCCCCTCTTCCACCCCCCCTCTCCTGCCCTTAGTTCAAAACAAAGTGCAAACTCCCCCGACAGATGCAGACGCGCGCGCATCTGAGAACACGGCTCCGGCGAAGCACGAGGACCTCGCTGTTTATTTTTCTGCTTGTGCTGTTGGCATGGCAACCTGTAACTTTTTTTTTCTTCCTCCCCTCACATTTCCCCTTAGACATTCAGTCTGTTTCTCTCCGTGTTTTCCTACGCTCCCTCCTCCAATACCCAAATCAACCTCCCCTCCACCCCAATGCGGCGCTGAACCTCGCCTCGACAAGCCTTTCTGTCATCTGACAACAATTACGTCTGGATTCTCCATACACTGGGCCGAACAATTACAACGAACGAAAGGGGATAGATCGAAAGCGGTCGTAAAAGACGAAACAAAGAGAGCAGGGTCTGTGGAAAAAAAGACGAGTGGCGAGTGAGAGACGGCCAGGAATGAATGAGCTGGAAGCGGTGTGTGTGTGTGTGTGTGTGTGGGGGGGGGGGTTTATGGCAGAGGAACCGGGTTCAGGAGCAGGAAGAATTATTCTCTGGGTTTTGTTTTGTGTACATAGACGAAACGCGGTTAGCCACTCTGGAGGGCAGAATGAGCTATATAAACAGGAAAGTATTTGAAAGAGGTCGGAGTTTTTTAATGTGGCTACCTTCTTGTCCAACTTTTGACAGATAGGTATTGAGAAAATAGAGCCGAGAGTTCAGGTTCAAACAAATGTCACGTGCAGTTTCCAGTTGTGTCTGAACAGAAATCCCAAGCTCAGGAAGTAGAAAGGCGCTGGATAAAAGTTAGAAATTTGTTTTTGCAAAAGTTGCTTAGACTCCATTTACTGCCGATAATTAGCTAAACTACCAGCTTGTATGGAAAGCAAATGGCAGCAATTAACAGCGGACCGGTGCTGGGCTCAGAGAAGCTAACAGTTAAACTTACGTAAGTGTTGGTGGACAACAGGGATTAGTTTTCCAGATGCAAATACGATTATTACTTTGGGTCCTGGTGAACAAAACTTCAGTAAACTAATGTGTGAAACTAGACACTTAATTCTTAACTTTTCAAACCAAATAAGAGAAAGGAAAAAAACTCCCTTCACTTGAAAAAAAAAACATACAGATTGGCCACAAATGTCATTGTATTTTATTGGAATTTTTGCTGCAGTTTTAGCTTTTGGGGTCAGATTGGATGGAAAATCTTCAGTGAACTAATCTCAGTCTGAGTCATCAACCGGCCATTGAATAAATAAAAAAATATTCAAAGGAAAATACTTTGCCATGGTCTGTAGTCAAAATCCAGGTGTCAAAATCAAGGTGTAAATATAATTGAAATTCTGCCCCTTTAGAGACCTTGAGAGAAATGAATGTCTGCCAACATTAATAAACTGGAGCAACAGAAAGAAAAATGTGCCACAATTTCTTCACAGCAACGTTAGCGACTAATAGTTTTTCTCAAGAATTTTGCCTTGACATTTTTTTGCCCCTACCCGTTAACTTGCATTCCTTTTCCGAACCAATTTGAGTTGTTAGTGTTCACATGCCTGTGCACACGAGTTTCTACAAATGTTTAGATTCAAAAATGTAACTTGTCTGTTTACGTGCAATGGTTGCAATAATGGAGAAGGAATAAGATTGATTAAAGCTGCTTTTAGCAACACAGCAACGAGGCGTATCATTGAGTATGCAATAATATGTCACGAATGTAAATTTTAAAACCTCTTGTCGTTCATTGTCAAAGCTACCCAAGAACTCAATTTGCTAGAGACATGAAAAGATCCTCAAGTAAAACCTGGTAAAAATCTGCTCAAATAAAGACTTATTGAAGTTTTCAAGCAATTAGTACCATCAAAGCATCAAATATCCCCAAAAAAGATGACAGTATAGTTTAGTGTCGAAAATGTCACCATTTCTAATACTTTTGTGTGGAGTGTCTTGCAAACGTGTTCATATCCTTTCGTAAGAAAAAAGTGAAAGGGAAAAGAACTTCCTCATAAAAATCTGGAAACTATGATGTTCTTTTTGCATTTAGCCCCCGTGAGTCAGCGCTTTGTAGAAGCACCTTTCTTTGCTGCTGAAGCTTCAGATCTTGTGGGTTATGTCTTAACCATCTTTGTACTTCTAAAAACGGATATTGTTGCCCAGTGCGCTTTATGGCATAGCACGAGATCGGTCAGAATGGGTAAGCAGCATCTGTGAAAATCAAGTTTCGAAAAGCCACAGTCTTAAATTTGTCGTTCTAGCCAACTTCTTGCAGATGAAAAGTGGAGCAAGCCAGTGAAATATTTGCTTTTACAAGCTCTCACCTCCTCAACCTTGGCGATGGGGAAACTGGTTATGTTGGATTAATATTATTTCAGTATGGACGGAACTGTGAATACCGTGTCCGCTCTTGTAAACGTCAACCTGACGGGAAACATTTTATCGCTTTGTCCCGTTTCTCTCCACCACTGTTATTTGTAGCGTGCGTATGCGTGTGTGTGTGTGTGTATGTGCTGCAAAGTGCTCCTACAGTTACAAGTTTGCAAGAAGAATAAGAAGAAGGCTTGAAAAAGCTGCTTTTACTCAAGATTCCATTTTTTATGAGACTGAAAGCGGTTTAAAACCAATGTTGGAAGAAATCCGCTGAAGCATCAAATAAACTGGATGTAAGGGATGAAGATAACTGGCAAAACATCAAACCTGTGAGTAAATGTGAGTTGGAGAAGTTTAAAAAAAGAAGCAAAAACAGCCGCAGACTTGCAAAAAAAAAAAAAGATTGAGAGAAGCAGACAAATTTTCAGTGAGTGAGAGCTCAGACAGAAAGAAAAAAGGAGGAGGCTGACCAGCGGGAGAGATCGATGGGAAACGAGAGCAGCGGTAACCATGATGGGAACCAGATGTACCAGAAGGACACGAGGAAGAGCAACGGATCTGAGAGGACTTTGCAAAATGTGGAGCTGATAGAGGAGGACAAGATTAGAGGACGATTTGGGGGGAAAAATGGAGAAGAAAAAGGGAGAAAAACAGACAAAGGGAAATGAGGACAAAGAAAAGTAAAGCAGTCGAGCCTGACAGTGATTTCCTCTCCTAAATTAGCTTTTGTAATCTAACCTAACCTATAGTGGGTCTTGCAGCCAGACTGCTTGAGGTTACTAAATGGCACCGCCAAGTGAAATCCAGCTAAGATAATAATACTGTCTTGATTTCTTCTGTAGAACAAACACCATATGGAGTTGGTGATGATTGTGGTCGAGTCGCTCTTCGTTTCATGAATGTTTTTGAGTTAGCGAAGTTGAACTTCATCTAGTTTGATCAATGCTGCATTCTCGAAATTTTGGTTCACTGGGCACAGCTTTTTTTTTTGGTACTGAGAGGTCACACTTTTTAAACTTTGACCCGAGCAGAACCTTGCGGGAACAGACAGTTTCTGTTGATAGCAGGAGGGAGTTGTGGTGCGGATATAGCCAGAGAGAGATAAGCGGCTCTCAAAGTGTGCCCAATTAGTTAAGTGCTCACTTTTGGTATCTCTTCTTCTTATTATTATTCTTATTCTTATTATTCTTATTCTTATTATTATTATTAAAAATCCACCTTCAAGAATGAGTAAAATGTATCTTTATACAGTTATAATCAGTTTCACATGGAGGCTTTTAACTGCTGAAGCTTGTACCCACATTCAGGAGCGGTCTCTCGTTTTATTGAGAAACTTTCCTATGAAAACGAGAAAATAGTTTTTTATTTTGACAAAACTAATTTTATGTCTCGTTATAATGAGAAACTTTTACTTGACTACGCCTCTAATATGACAAGTCATGATTATGACTTGCATAAAAAGACACATGAGCTCCTTCTTCTCACCTTGTTTCCTCTAGAAAACATCTAAAAAGAGCAGCAGATGTTGCTGTTTTACTGTTGCGTTATGTTTCTTTTTTAAAAAGTAGATATTTTGTTTTTTTATGTGACATAAACCTCGGTATAACAAGTATTGTAAATCTCGTTAAAATGAGAATGTTTTCTCATTATGACATGAAAGTAATTCAAATTTCTAAGCAAAACATGTATGTGTAAATATAAAGTTACAAAGTTCTTAATTGTCTGCATGATGATATGCAGCTGCCAGGATATGAACCAGTTCCCAGCATTTTGTGTTTTATGACACAAATTGTTATGACTCTCTGCTAAATATCTTTTTCTCCTATCAACACAGTCTCACAGGCACAAAGGCGTTGTTTTCCCCTCGGATGCTTCCCACTTGTTGATTTCTTTTGAACATTGCTGTATTCCCATGTGCATTTTCTCTTTTTTCCTCCAACTAAATCCCCCCCTCTTCCCTTTTTGCTCTAATTTGCTGATCCTCTACAAACTCCCAGGGGAATCATCTGTTTTTAGCGTTTTACATGCTCCATTTTTTCCCAAATTGCTATCTTTGTTGGTTGTTTGGTTACGAGGAGATAAGTCATGTGGAAACATTGGTTTATCGGGGCATTTCCGCCCGTTAATAACGGGGCTAAAAGCAAACGGCGAGCTCCAAACGGATATCAGCAGCCGAAGCTTGATAAACTAATCCGCAACGGTGACGTTTGCGTCACTGTTGACTATTTCATTGCGTTGAGAAGATAAAGGATGATGAAGAGGTGGAATAGATGTGACGTGAAACACCAACAAGATTGGGATTGCTGAGCAGGAATGTACCCATCCTTGCTATGCCGCATGCACTGCGTTCTGGACAATTGCAGGAAACTCACGCTAGTGTGAGATTCCTGTGACTGACAACGCTGATTCTGATCGCGTCTGGTTTGTTATCTCCAGCCAGAGCTGTTTGCTTTAGCTTTCATTAGGCCAAATTAGGCGGTCCGCTGGCTGAAATCAAGGGCTGGTACATAACCTCTAGTTACAAAATCTTTCCAGACAGCAGCAATGGAAATACCCTCTGCCACATATTCTTGGCAAAGGAGTGTCAATGTTTGAACGGCTGTATAGCTGTGTGTATGTGTGCAGCAGAGGAGCTTGATGGTAAATTTTAACACCTACGTGTATATGAGCTAAGTTTCTATCATTTGCATCTATAGTGCCTCGTAAAAGTATTGACACTCCGGGAATCCTTTCACGCTTTGTGACGTTGCGACCTGTACGGCAGACCAAGACAAAGTGGTACATCATTGGCCGATTGCTAGAAAAGCATGTGTGGTTCTTAAGATGTGAAAAGTGAGATGTGGAATTTTGCTCAGGATCCTTGAGTCAGTACTTTTAGCAGCAGCGTTCATCGCATTTCCAGCTGAAGCACTTCCAGGAAATGTCTCTACCAGAGAATGCCTGTGTTGTCTTCGCACCGTCGTACTTGGCATTATAGTTCAAACTCAGTCAATTTGGATGAAGACGATCTTTGAATGTCTTGCCACAATTTCTTAATTGGATTTATGTCTGGGCTTTGACTAGGCCACTCTAACATATGGACATAATACGATCTAAACAATTTCATTGTATCTCTGGCTCTATGTTTAAGGGTTGTTCTCCTCCATCCATTTTCACATTGCCTCTAACCTGCTGGGAAAAAAAGCATCCCCAAAGCATAATGCAGCCACTGCCATGTTTCATCATGACAACGCTGCGTGCTTTCTTCATTTTCATTTTTCACATATTTTCTGTTTGCAAAAGTCGACTTTAGGCAGGATTTCTAACAACTTTCTTCCAGCTGTGACTTTCTTCCCATCGCTCTTCCGTACATCTGAGGAGTCAACGACTTGCATTTGTTTTATTTGTCGTGTCAGCAGATTATCCCACCTGAGCTGTGGATCTCTGCAGCTCCTCCAGAGGCACAGTTACCTAGCAAACCCCTGATGTCTTCACAGAGCAAATGCATTTAAAAAGTGGAGCTCCATTTTAGGGCTGTTGTAAACGAATATTTTAGTAATCGAGTAATCTATCGATTATTCTTACGATTAATCGAGTAATCGGATAAAAAAAATTATAAAATGAAATATTGGTAAATTTGGCATAATACCGGTGTTACTATCAGATATCAATATCAGTCCAATTTTTCATATTTGAGCATCCCTAACAGTTGCTTTTTTGTAGTTTAGAAAACTAACCTGTAACAATAATAGCTCACTTTCTAAGTTAACCAGAAGAAAAGTTATAGAAAAATCTGAAATTATATTGAATTTAATAACAAAGAGGCAGGCTCACAAATATGCTTATAAAAAATGTCTACAATCCAGCTTTTAGTTTATGTATTCATCTTCAGTGAGTTTAATAGATTAATTAAACTCACCTTGCCACCTAACCTGTCACGCTTTGGGTTTGAAAATACGGGAAATGCCGCCTGGAGTGGGAGGAGAGGGCGAATGAAGAACGTAAGATGGGGTGGAGGGGAGGAAATAGACCAGCGGACTGACGAACCGTTAGACCGGGGGACGAACACGGGGGGAAGCAATACGGGATATTTACGACACCTTCACTGGTCACACTCAGAAACTCATCTACCAGCCATGTACGATGCGCTCCGCCACCCGTTTCTTCAGACCGGGATATGAAATCTATTGTGCGGTTCGTCGGTAAAGCTACATTTACACGGTAAGCATCAGCTACTCAGCCGCCCGCCCTGTTCAGGCTATCCGCTCACCTCAGTGCTCTTCCCGCCGTTCGCTTTCAACCAGCAGCCCCGGAGGAGAAATGCTGCCGTACTCCAGGCATTCCCCCAGTCATTTTAAGGATGCTTATTGGTTCCCCAAAAACGATAAAAAGTCGGGCATTATCATCAATCAATAAAATCCCCATGGGCCAATCTTGAAGATTGGACTTTATGCCGCTGAGACTTAGCTTTTGTCAACAACTCAGAGGCGGAAGTGAGAGCTCCGCGCAACGCAAATTGAGTCCCGGCCGGAACACGGTGCGCTAACTAATAAAACATAAATTAACGAAGCTTCGAGGCAGGTAAATTTTCCTCGAGGAATTTTAGTAATCGAGGTACTCGAATCATTCGAGGAATCGTTTCAGCCCTACTCCATTTACTAACAAGGTGGCTCTTGAGGGTAAATGGCGGCCATTGTTTTTATCTAGGCGATATGTGGAAAATACATGCCACACTTTTCAGATTTTTATTTTATTTCTTAGCATTCTGACTTGCAATTATTCATTGCTTTCCTTTTTTTGTCTATTACAGGGACTCTTCAAACCTTTAAATAGAAATTACATAGAATCAACTAATGTTTTTAAGTACATATATAATAAGAAATGCTGAGTTTCAGTATTAACTCCTCTGTTACCATGGTATAATTGCAGTGAATTTTCACAACAGGTGATTCTTTGTCTTGTCTTCAGATTGTAAAAAAACAAACAAAAAAACAAAACAAAGTTTCACATATTTCTGTATTTTAAAACCTAAAAATAGAAATAAAACACATTTTTTAAAAATAAAATTACACCAAAATTCCGATAGATATATTTATCTTTTTTTTTTTTTTCTTTTCAAAATTTGACCTTAACGTTTGTGGCTCTGGACGGGTTTCATTTAAATGGAGGGAGGTTGCAGACAGCTCCTCCGTTGTACGCTATCCCATTGAAAACACATTGAAGTTTGGGGTCAAACTGCAACTTTTTCTCCTGCTAAAGCTTCCCAGTCCTAGGCAGTGATGGAGGGGAAGAAACTACGGAGCACATGTTCTTCCCTCTCCTCAGACCATGCCATCCCTTGTTCCCTTTCCCTCCGCCCCTCTCTATTTCTCCTTGCTCCACTGTGGAAAATGCGGCATCACCGAAACCACCGTTGCAACCGTCCAAGACTCCAAAAATAAAAAAAGTAACCCTGCCCTGCCGCTTTTATTCTTCCCTCTTCTCCCTCTCTTTCTGATTTTGTTTCTCTTCCTCTCCATGCCAAACAGCTCCACCCAGCATGGCACACAGAAGCTGGAACAAGAGCTCAGTCCTTGTGTCGTTTCTCTCTTTTCTCTCTCTCTCTTGGATTCATTCTCTGTTCATTTGTACATGCATAATTCTGCCATCACCCCATCTGTCTTTCTGACCATTAGTGGGTGGAGGAGGGAATGTGAGCATTATCCCAATGGATGCAACAGAGAGCGCTCTTTTGCGCTCCTGTGCGAGTTGAGCCACAAAACGTCACCAACGTCACGCAACTGAAGTCGTGTCATAATTTACAGCCTGTGGGAATTTATTGTCCCGTGAGCTGAGGGTTGGATCTGCTTGAACAATGCAACCCTGCCTGACATACAGCTGAAAAAAGGAGAAACGCTAACAAGGTCCACTGTAGGAAGTTGGAAGGAAGTTCCCCCTGTTATAGCAAAAACTTCAATATATTTTAGTAGAAATTTCCCAAAATCTGGATTTTACGTGGGGTGTCAGAGGAGAAGGGGCTACCTATTTCATTGCATGCCACACCTTTCAGATTTATTTTTCAAAAACGTGTGTGATTTTGCCTTCTGTTTCACATCTATCTGCTGTTTTGTGCCGGTTTATTACAAAAATCTGAACTAATTAGTGAATTTGGGGGTTTTAGAGTTAATGTGGAAAAGTTCAAGCACTATATTTAAGGCAGTTATAATTACTTTACATGACTGCAACAAAAAAAAAAAAAAAAAAAAAAGGGAACTTGCGCCTCCATGCAGAGACGCTCATAAAGCTCGGGGACTTACCATGACTTCAGTCAGGAATTCCTACATAGTCCTCAGCTCCTTTTCCTGGCTCTGCTTCCTCTCCGCATTCTCCACCAAACTTTCTTCTCTCGCTCATCATCCGCCCCTCATCGCCTCTCCTTCATCAGATGCTTTTCCAGTTTTAAATGTTTCCCCTTTTTTACAAAAAAAAGAGGAAAATGTAAATAAATAAAGGTCTTCAGCATGTGAAGAGAAAAAAGTTACATGTCCTCCTCTGTTGTCCTCCACGGTCTGCGCTGGATTTCCCAGAGTGGGAATGTCCAGCCTTCATTTTCATTTCCCCTCCCCTCTCCTCTTCTCTCCGACTGCCCCGGCAGTTACACCCCCCTCCCACCACCTTCCAGCCCCCACGCCCCTCCTCTCACCTAACAGAAGCACCACAGTCCGTCTCCACTCTCAAACTTTCCACTTTTTTCCCTCCCTCTTCACTAACTTTAATGAATAGACAATGAAAACCCCACCCAGCCCGAGACTCCAAAGAAAAGAAACCTCCGCTGTTTTATTATCACGCTCTGTTGATGTGATTGCGTGCTCTTTCCTCCTATTGGGAGGATGTAATTAGGCTTCAAAAGGAGCCTATTTCTGCACCAAACAGCTCCAAACTTCACGACCAAACGTGTTTGTAATGTAAGCTGTTATATCCAGAAAATACTACATACACTGTAAAACAAAACCAAGAGATATAGCCATGTTTAACACTTAAAAAAATAGGAATTTTGGCTGTTCATTGTAAACGTCCAACACCTCATTTGTTCAAATTCATTTTTTTCTTTTCAAACTTGCCTCTTATCTTTCAATCATCTCAACTGGGCATACATTGGATCTTAGCTTAACCTAGTGTTTAGCATGGAAGCAAACTGCCAAGCATGGTGGTGAAGGGGTGATGATTTGGGCTCATCAGCACAACAATGATAAAGACAACAGCTGAAAAGAAGATTAGATGTTGCAAGGGCCCAGTCAAATTCCAGTCCTAAACATGTTCGGATTGTCGAGAAATCTGTTTTAGATGCATGTCTTCAAACTGCAATAAACTGAAAGAATGTGGTAAAAACAAACAAAACAAAAAAAGATTTAAAAAGGACAGTTTTTTTTTTAATTTTGTTCAAAGAAAAATGAACAGGTGCTCCAGCTCCCCCTAGAGTCTGTCAGTGTACATCGCTGGCCTGATAAAATGTTGAATGATTTCACTGAACTGCATTCCAGAACTGCACAGCATTCTGGGGCATGTAGGCAGACGGCAGGCTTTGGCCACTCAACCTCTCACAGCCCGTCTAAGACTGGTGGCTTCAACTCACTCTCTCATGTGTTACCTAGCAACAACCTGTTGAGCAACATGAGCAGCAGCAGTTTCATGTTGCCCCCAACATACTCAAGTATACTCTGCCCCTTGGAGGTCAGTGCGCACTCGAGAGGGACTCAAACCGGACGTTCTATGGACACGTCCCCACAAAGGTCAATGTTTTACAACTGCCAACGCATACTCAGTGACACACTGATCCACATGTGAACTGCTCGGCGGGAAGCAGGGTTTACATTGAGTTGTTTTGTATGCAACACCGAGCTGACATTGTTGAGCGTAACCAGTCGTCGTTACACGCAGCATGACTGGCGCTCTCTGTGTGTGCTAAAAGGTGTGCGGAGGCTACAATGGTGGAGACAAAATTAGGCCAAGTGCCCAACTAGCTCATCAGATTTTCTAGCATCCATTTTGATTTTGGGAAATAAAAGAATTTGTCATGACTTGACTATGAAATCTCAACCATGCGCCGACAGTGAAGTGGTCCAGAGAATGTGTATATGCACTACACCTGAGTATGTAGGAGCAGTTTCATGTTTTGCCTCCATGCCCCCATAATTATTTCATAATTATTTTCAAAAAAAAGATCGGAGTGGAGTGAAAATAGGTTTGCAATAGTGGATAAAAGAGGAATGGTCCCAGTTTAATCATGTGTCGCTCTGAGTTTATGCTTATACGTGCAACTTGTTGCAGTCCACGGTTCTGTTTCTGATTTGCTAGTTGCTTGAGTGTGCTGACTCAGCTTCATATGCTCCCTTTTCTTCCTGCCAGATTGTTTGTGGCTTTTGGTGTCAGAGTTCCAGCACTGTTAAGTTCATGTGTCAAGTGTGTGGTTTTTTTTCTCTTTTTTTTTTTTGTTTGTTTCATCAACTCGGTCTATAAGCCTCTGTTGAATCGAGTTCATGTATCCAGTGGCCGACTGTTTTCATCCTACTTGGAAGTGGTGGATTTTGTCTCTCTGCCTACTTCTCCTCTCTAACCAGCCCTGGCAGCAACCCTTCATCACTATTGCCAAAACTCACCCTGCCATCATTTTCTTTCTCGTCAGTTTTTCCCTAACCATTACCTCCACTCCTCCTTTGCGATAATCAACTGCCAAATTGTTCTCTACGATCTGACAATCACTTTTCATGCTCCAGAGGATCTTGGTCTGAGTCAATGGAGCGAAAGCAGACAAAGTACCTGCTGCACGTTGTTTATTAGTCACTGTTTCTCTCTCCTTAGAATCTTGTTGCAGAGATGAGAGAAAGCACTGACTTCTTATTCATCAAAAGTCATTCCGTAATAAACTTTGGAAACCTTTCGGGTTGTGTGGAAGTGTGTCAGTTGACTGGATTTAAGATATTTTAAAAAGAATGGGCAAAATTTCTAACCTGTAGATGAGCAAAGCGTGTAGAGATATACTCCAAAAGCCCTGCAGCTGTCATGCAGTGAAAGGCGGATCTACAAAGAGAATGTTTTATTAGCTCTGTCTTGTTTTTGTCTGCGATTAGTAGATTTAAAGCGCGCAAACTTAGAATTTTGCTTTTTCAGACAGCTCACAGTTCAACAGTTTGGCCAGAAAATTGATTGATTTTCACCGACTCTGCCCACCCAGTCTGACTAATCATCATCAATTTTATGAAAAATAATGTGCAACAAGCAGAGGAGTTGAAGCATCTTGTTCACAAGTGATTGAAAAGAAGATGGACTGACAGATTGGGGCTTTGTCTGCAGTAATGAAGGCACTGCTCCAGTCTGCTGTGGTGAAGAAAGATTTGAACCAAAAAGCAAATCTCTTGATCTGCATGAGTATCTTCGTTTTGAACCTCACCCGTGGTCATTAGATTTGAATCATGGCTGAAGAAGTGGCTGAAATGACTTTCCTCCAGATGGTGACTGGACTCAGCCTGAGGCGAGGGGTGGAGCTATGTCCTCTGGGAGGAACTCAAAGTAGAGGCACTACTACTCTGCATTGAAAGCAGTCAGTTGAGGTGGTTCGGACAGCTGATCAGGATGGCCGTTGGTGGTTTTCTGGGCACGTCTCAATGGGAGGAGACCCTGGGGAAGACCCAAAACCTGCTGGAGGGATTATAGGTCTTGTCTTGTGCTGGAATGTCTCCGGAATAAGCTGAAGGATGTCGCTGTGGAGAGGAATGTTTGAGTTTCCCTTCTGAAACTGTTGTATCTGTGATGCGATCTCAGATAAATGGAAGATGGGTGAATGTATACGTGTAGATGGACGGATGGATGGATAGACAATAGTTTCAGTCTTCAGAAGTGCAACGCTGGTTGAAGCATACCCCCAAAAACTTGTTTCTTCAAAGGTGAATCTACAAACTACTTTTATGATTTTTATTTTTTAATCTTTAAACTTTAAGGAGCACTGTGTGCTACAATTTCAACTTATACAGTTAGACATGTTCTACACTAGTGGTGGACATAATAATAGTCGTAATATTAAAATAATAATTCAGAGTTTTGGTCCTGATAGCTGAGCAGAGTCGAAAAATACATCCTTCTTTTACCGCTAACTCCTGAGCTACACTATAATGCCATCAGTGTTTCTGGTAAGCTGTAGCTAAAGGTTCAGCTCAGACACATCCAACTCAAAGAAGTCGCAGAATAACAACACTTATTGTGGGCAAAAGTGACAGATAAATCAATTCTTTTTTCATGTAAACCATATGTTTCCCCTTCTAATGCCTCCCTGGGCAACTGCCCACATGGGGCCATATCCAAAATCACCAATCTGCAGTATCTATCCCCTCAGTTCACATTGAATAGTTTGCAACTCTGGTCAAATCTTTCTATATTTAGGTTAACTACCTGTTTTCAACAAAGTGTAATATCTGTTTCACATCCTTCGTCATACCTCCTTTATACCAGCCAGCTGAAATTTCTGCACTCTATAAAGCATTGATGTGTGAATAATGGCAAACATCCATGTAGTTCCAGAGCTATTGTCAGAGTTGTTTTTCTAAAAAGGAGACCAACCAATGGGTAAAGTAGCTGAGTCTGCACGGTCACAGATGTTTGACCCACACATGCACCCAGGAGACCACGAGGGGCCCGTGTCAAACCATGAATTCCCTTTAGAGCTTTGTTTGTGTTCAGCAACATCCAAAATCACCACCTCTTTTCAAACGGGCTCAGATCAACTGGTTCTGGATTTATTTTAACACCTTAAGATGTTTTATGCTTCGGCAGTGAGAGAAAGAAAACTCAAACTCATTACTCAGACACAGTTAAACAGTGAACCCATTGTTCTTACTCAGTTAAGCAGAAGGGTGAAACATCTTCAGAAACCAGGTAGACCTCAGGTTACATATGAGATATTTAAAAGCTCTCAGATAATCTTAGCAGGCTGTAAATGTTGCAAAGAGCACCATTACAGACCAACCGTGGTCTCAGCACGAACCGTTCCAAGCTGGGTTCCCCTCCCCCTGACAAGCCCCTCCTAAAATGTAATGTTAGACAAGTACTGTTTCCACTGTTGTTCACACTAATGTTGATTCGGATTCAGATTTATTCAGGTCCCAAATGGGCAACTAAAAACAAACAAACTAAATCCTGCTTTATAGTCATAATTTTATACATTAAGGTAAAAATGTTGCCAACACCAACCTGCCCTGTTATAAAAAAATAAAGTCCCTCATCTCCCTTGGTAATCACTGATATAATTTAATTGATGACATTTGTACTGATTAATACACTTTAATTGATCCCATTTGTGTCCTGTCCTGGACTTCATAGCAAAACACAGCACTAATAAAATTATTTTAAAAAATCAATCTAAGTCAGGTCTTGAAGGTTGTACAAACAATTTTTCCAGTTTTTCTTGTTTACGTTTAGCCTGTCTTTCTATATCCCAGACATTAAAGTATGTATAAGATACTATTTTTTGCTATGAAGTCATTAATGTAACAACTTGATAATGAGACACGGTTTTTAAGTCTATACCGGAAGAAATATTTTGTCAATGGAGTAATAAATAGGCTGACATCATTGTTGTGGCTGTTCAAAAACAATATTTGAAAATGTGATACATTCGTAGCATTTGCACTTCACGTGACCAGTTCTCATCCTAAATTCTTTCACATTGGAGTAAAGAGCAAATCCATCCATCCGTCCATCCATCCATCCCTCCCTCCCTCCCTCCCAGGCCCATGGCATCGTGTCAACCATTGGAGTGACACCTGAAAGCAGTCGTCTTGTTTAAGTCCCTCAGGGGAAGCTGTGAGTTGCTTGGTTACAGCCTTTTTTCAGTTTTCTTTTCCTTTACCGTAAAGTGTTCACCACTTTCCCCTGTATCAGTCAAAACCATACAAAATAGCAAAAACAGCACTTGGGCTAAACCCTCTGAGTATACCGCAGACATTATTCATTCAGTCCTCACCACTCCCAAAGAGACGAATAAACGTTTTATGAAGCTTATAATTACCGACTAGCCCTTTAAACAAGTTCTCTAAACCAGTGTTGACAGGTTGGATTAGTTAACCTCTTAATCTGAGCTCAGGATAATCCCAGACTGATTCAAGACAGAAAACACATAGTTATCTAGGTGATATTAAGATTTATGTTTACAGGAAGTAATAATATAGAGTTTCCAGAAAGAATGTGGCTTGTCACAGATTTGAAGTTCTAAAATCAACCTCTCTTTTGATTTATCAGTAACTCGCTTTTAATTCAGCTTTGTGTTCCTGCTCCTGCAAGGGGGAAACATTTAAAGTCTATCTCCTTCTTTTTGAAAGATAGACAGCGCCCTCTAGTGTATGGCGAACTGCATTTCAATCACCAGGAAATCCCAGGAACAATACCGGCCTAATATTCACCCATGAATTAAATAAATTAAAACTTGTAAGAATGTGTTGGAACTTCTGGCAGTATAATCATAAAATGTACAAAATGCTGAATAAAATTCAAAACTATGGATTGTAAAAGTGTCAAAATATTAAATTTGTCTACAAATCTAGAGCATGGTCTGCGGCCTTTACAATCCAAAGAGCCATTTTTTTCCTCAATCCAGCTAAATAAGGCTGGTTGAGCCGCAAATATTACACAACTTTAAAAAAAAAAAAAAAGAAAGAAAAAAAAAGACGACTTATGATTTTTGATAAATATCTCCTACAGATAATCTGAACAACTATTTCACTTGTATTTTTAGGCTTTAAAATAATAATAATAAAAAAAACATACACCTTTTAAAAAATAATAATAATAATGGCTACATTGTCTTACATGGGACATTTGCACACAGTTTCCATTCATGTATTACAAAAAAATAGATCTAAATAAAAATGGGTGGTATTTTAAGTGTCACTGTTGTGGAAATTAAATATGATTAATGAAAAAACTGAAAAATTGCTAAAGCTTGCATTTGTTAAGTCTATTTTAAAAACCTCTGTTGACTTTTTTTATTGTTGTTTTTGGTCACAGTTTTTAAAAGCCACTGTGGAAGGCCCAAAGATACGGGTTGCAACATGAATACAACGTTTATTTTAAGTTTATTGGGTTGATTAGAGCAATATTATTTTATGTTTTTGCTATCTTTTTGCAGCAGAATGTAGACCACATGAAGGCTTCCTCTTTTGGTAACTTTACAACAACAATGGAGGTGACACAGAAAACCTGTGGTACGTAGTCAGATGAGACCAAAAGCAAAGCTTTGTGGTTACATGCTTTATGTATGCATCATCCTATAAAACACAAAGGAGGCAGCGTAAGGCTGTTGGGAGGTGATTTTGTTCTTTTTTTTTTTTTTTTTTTTTTTTTTTTAGCACTTCCCCAAAATATTTGTAGTTGTAGTGAAATGTGGGTGAGTGGATTGGCATCTGAAACACCATTCAGATTTTTGTGTTATTTTTTCTTATTTAAAAAACATATCCTTTTCCTTCCTCGACAATTACTCCAAATTTCCTTCTGATCTGTCATATTCAAATTAAAATGTGCTGAGATTTCTGGTTCTTTCATGACAAAGTAAAAAAAAACAAAAAAGCTGTTCAAAAGTTGCAAATACTTTTGTAAGCTAATGTTTAATCAACAGTACTGTTAATTTACTGATGTTAGATTTTTGAAAGTATCCATTTTAAATTTCAGTTTCCCTCCTTTAGAGCAAACAAGCTGCTCCAATTGAAAAGTATTTTTCCATCTGTGTTTAACTCCTACTTCAAAACTCTTCTTGTTATGAACAACATACACATTTGATATATTCATAACTTTGATTGAAGTCAAACAAGTGTGTCGTGCGGATTATTACGCTAATCTCAGAAAGGAGGTTAATTGCACTTTGGAGATTCCAAATACAATATGAAGCTAGATGATGTCATTTGATACTTACAACAACTAATTCTTCTTCTTAATATAATTCTTATTCTTCGTATTATTCATTTTATCTGTTGCTGTTTTTGTCCCTGTTTATCTTGGATGTGAATAACAACGTGGCTCTGGCCACACCTGCTGTAGAGAAACCAGGCCTGAAGGACTAGTAGGACCAGGTGAAGTCGTTACTGAGACTCACCCTTAGTCTCTGGGAGTTCACTGTCCCAGTTTATGCAACACTCGAGTCACTCCTGCAACGGTCATCTTAATTAGCCATGTGCTAAAGACTCAGGATCGCGCCGCTCCCAGAGCAACGTTTTGTTCTGTTTTTGCCAGTCGCACATCATCGCTTTCGCAATGCCTCCTCCTCATTGTCCATCTGTTATTGTGACGTTAGTGTAATAACTATAACATAATGGGTCAGAGATAGATTATAAGAAGAGGAGTGCACGAGTTTATTTTAATCAGAGATTAAAATAGACCCACTACATTAATTATATGAATCAGAGTAAACATATTGTTCTGTTTTTGACAAGCACACCTCATTACTCTCGTAATGCCTCCTCCTCATTGTCCATCTCGTACTGTGTCATTTTGGTTATAACTACAATACAATGGGTCAAAGAGAAACGATCGCACAGGTTTATTTTAAATAGATATTGTTTATGAATTATAGTCTTCAGTTTATCTTTTCAGTTATCCGTCATCTTTTATGTTTCTCACACCAAAATGTAGGTTTTAAACCAAAGCGGGTTGGGTTTTACAATGAATGAGCCCTTTTGCCAGCAAACAGATCCGGGTTTAGAGAATCAGGGAGAAAACTGAGCAGCAGACTAACAAGGCCTGAAGTAGACTGAACTCTCTCATTGTACTAAAGAAATCTGGTTTGATTTTGAGCTAAACTCAGAAATCTTTACTCCTTTTGCGTTAGTCGTTCACCTTCCTATAACTTTCCACCTAGCTTCATAACGTCAATCAGCTGTGACTCATATCGCGCAGTCTAATCCTACAACAATAACTGCAGACGGGGAAGATGATTGATTTCGAAAACGAGGACAATGCGCCTTTTCTAGCAGGTATACGAGACCAAGGCTACAGTGGAGGAAATGTTTGTTGGAGAAACAGAAAGGACAAATTCTGTGAGTGCGATGATGTATGGGGAATGTTGCTCGCAATTGTTTGGTTGTACGAACCGGAAAATGTCAATATTTCAGATTATAAAGTTCACTGAGGTGGAGTGTGGAGGGATTTATTTAAACAGAGTCCTAATTTGAATCTGGTCAAGACACTGGAGGGAGCTAAAGAGTACGGTGACAGCTGGCAAGAAGGTGCCTCTAAACTCATAGGTGCAAAGTTCACCAGCAAAGATAAATTGTCCAAATACACATGAACATATATAATCTCGAACAAAATCAGATCATTTGGAGTGACTGAAACACCTTCAGTAGGTTCAATTTAGCTCAGACTCCTCATCTCCTGTCTCTAAGCAAACAGGCCTTAGCACCCTCTGTAGACCCAAGGTCTGCTGGCGTACAGTCACCTCAGATATTTCACCTTTCACCTCAGTTATGGATTGTTTTCCTGCTTTAAAAACATGGTGAACCAAATCAGAAGATGCTGGTGCTGAGGCATTCCACGTACAGAAAAACTGGAGAAAATACCCCAGGCTGAGAGTCACGTACCCAAGGGAACTTTGCTGTCAAAGCTGCTTTATCAATACATAGCCACAGCTAATGACTAAAATGAGAAAATAGCTTCTTTTACTATGCCACCACAAGGCGATGTGTGTCAAATTTTGAGGAAACAAATGAATAAAATTTTCTAACACGACAAAATGTGGAAAAAAGGTGACGCGTTGTCGATACTTTCCGACTGCACCCAGTAGGCAGACAAGTCATCTTGCTCATTAAAATACAAATGATGGTTCCGTGGACGACTGGTTCTGTTAGTGTATCTCACTTTGCACTAGTAACTAAACCAGAACAGGCAATGAGTGCTGTGATACTGTGCACACACCTCAGTCACTTTGACGGTGGAAAGCATGCTTCTTCCACTGATCACATAGCAACACCCTCTCCATCACATTCCTGCCCCTCAGATTCATACTATCAGTTCAGTTTGGAGGAACCAGTGCCTTTCCTGTTCAACCAGTTGAACAGGCAAGTCTCCCCATACGTACAGGAAGAACTTTGTTCACTTTCTGTTGGCCTCAGTTATGTGTAACTATTCACTTTTGAAAGAGGCTTTTCTTGCTAAGTGAACTTCAGTTGCAAGGTGATAAACTAAAGAGAAGTCGAAGTGCCACTGAAGCGGAGCACAATGCGGTGTGACAGAGCCACGATTAATGAAGAATTACTGAATGACTTGCACACAATAACTAAAGAGTTATAATTACGAGACTTTTGAAGACAAATGAACAAGCCAGAGAAAAACTACCACTGATCAGTTTTTGTCAAAGACATGCAATGTGGATTTTTCTTGTTAGATCAGCTGTCTTAACCTTTAGTAACTTTCACATGAGTTTACTGCAGATCAGTTGCACACCTAATCCTGCTTTCTTTTGGCTTTGGTCTGTGGAGTTTCATACATGTTCAGTCTTTAGTTTCCTTCTGTGAATCAGTAGCTGTTCACAAAAGCCTTTCAATTAGAGCTGCATGACTTCAAATTAACTCTGTAATTGCTATTGTATAACTTAAAATGGCCATGAAGAAATCGATTTGTAAAGTCACAACCTCAAACTTTAACGGGGATATTTTGTGACATTTGACTATGCATAAAGAAATATGTTGAGTGTTACTTTCCAGTTTATGGCACCCCAAGTATTATCACTTTTTTCTACACACACACACACGCACACACGCACACACACACACACACACACACACACACACACACGTACACGCACACATTAAACTTAATATTTAGCTCCAGCTAATCCAAATATTTTAACCTCCTTAAGTGTATTTGAGAAACATAAGGGTATTTTCTGGCCTGATAATTTATTTCACAAAATAGTTAAAAAAATGGGGTGGCGTCAGATTTTAGAGGTCTATGATTTCTGTCTTGTCTTTGGCAGAAGACCAAGATCCATTTTTTGTGCTTGCACTGGCACCAGAACCAGAATACACAGCAGCTGAGCCTGAGGAGAAAATACCAACTCTACAAGTTGGCAAGTTCAAACTAGAAACCTGCCTGCTGTCAGCCAACAGTACCAACCACTCACCATTTGTCATCAGTAAATACATATATACCAAGGCTTTTAATATTAAAGGATACAAAAAGACAAGAAAGAAAATTTGAGTATTTTCAAAATCCAAAATTTGTAGAAACAAACAACAGCAACAAAAAAAAGTCTGGACGGTTTGGTTGAAAATATCTTTATTCAATTACTAAAAAAATAAAAAAAAAATCTGGTAATCTTAGCATAGGTCTAAATTATTAACTCACCAATTTATGGCATCATGTACAGCATTTTATTTTATTTTTTTTCATTCTGTTTGCACGTAACGAGCACACAACGTCAGCCAGTCAAGGCTTCATAATTTAAACACCTCTACGTTATTAATAACATATATCATCACAGCAAATTCAGTATTTTGATGGCATCGGTTTTAGCAACGCTTCAGGAATAGAACGTGTTGGAAAACCTTTTGGAACACAAATGTTACGTGTAGGTTTACACGAGCTGTTTTTCAACAAAACAACAATTGTAAAAAAAAAAAAGAAGAAAAAAAGAAATAAAACAACATTTCACCATAAACCACCAAGGTAACCAGACCTCAAAACCCCAGTCCTGTTACGTAAATCAAAATCAAATCAAATCAAATCACAGTTAACTTATGCTGATTAAGAAAACAAACACCACCACTTTTCTTGCAACTCTTTAAAAGTGTAACAGGACTTGCTACTTAATTGTACTCCAGTGATCGAGTAAAAACTTTAAATAATAAATAAACATTAAAAATGGTCTAGTTTAGTCATTTTTCTTTACTTGCAGAAATCACAAGTGACTAGAAAATGTATCAACGTTGGTTTCTTCACATTGCTGTAAACGCCAGCATACACACGGTAACCAGCAGAGCTGCAAGGGAATGGAGGAGAAAATAAGGCAAATTAATTAGTTTAAATTAAAATAACCAATAAAAAAAAACCTCAGTAAGAATCAGAAAACCAATAAAAATTGTGTTTAGCTTACCAGGCAAGAAAGAGCGTGTGGGTGTGAGCAGAGAAGGAGCGTAATTGTTTAGCAGGTTGGTGAGGTTAGCGGTAGGATCCGACAAGTTTGCACGACGTGTCAATAATTGGAACAATGGGTTTCCCAGCTGAAAAGTTTCTGACAGAAAAAGGAAAATAAAGTAACATTAACTGTAGTGTAATTTTTTTCCCCTTTAGGTCTAGAGAACAGTTTATAAGTGCTTAAACTGATTCCTTACTGGCATCATAAGATCCAGTTGAAACTGACAAAGCATAAGATGCTGCTCGGACAGTTGTGTCTGGTAGCTCAGCTGAAAATGTACACTGGATTTTTCTGCCGTCGACTTTGCCCAGCTGATTGCTTGAGTTCTGCGACTGAAGAGAGAAGCGGTTCGATTGTTCAAATGTTCAGAGAGACCTTAACTGTCAAAACATTGGACCCCCACCCATTTACCATTCCAAATAACCTTAACTTACCTGTTTGAGGAGCGCCGAATTTTCAATGGTGCCAGTGAAGAATCTGACAGCGCTATTGTCGTTTGCACAAATGTAAGCTGTGTGAGTGCCACTCTGCAGAACCCAACAACATGATATGATCAGTTTCACTGATTTAGACTAAACTGTACTTCAGTCTGGAAACACAAAAATCTATACATTTAAATATGAAATACCTGAGTTTCAGTAGTTGAGAGTCCAGCGGCAACGTAGCCCTCTGACTGTCCTGAGAGCTCAAAGTTGTATATTTGTCCACTTTGTTGCTTGACAGAAATGAAATAGCAACTATCTCCGGCAGCGGGATCGCACTCTGAGGGTTCGGCTGCACAGAGCTTTGAGGAGCCACATTCTTTCCGGGTTATAGTTGTCTGCAACAAGGAAGGCAAATAATTAAAATCTTGTACTTTAAAAAAAAACACTATGAAAGAGGAAAGCTGCATTTTTCTTAAAGTTATGTGGGGGGAAATATGACATTGTAAACCTTTGCTTTTCTCACATTTAAACATAGATATTTTTTAGTACTGCTGTCTTCAATTGCAAGATATTTAAAATGCAATTTAATCCTCAAAATGGACCTCAAAACTCTTAAATTGTCATCACAGACCCTACAATAGCAAGGTTTCCTCCAGAAACTTGCTAAGGCCAATGGTTGGGTGCCAAAGCAGTCATTCATCCAGCGGCTAGTCATGTTTTTAAGTAAAAAAATGTTTAAAGTTGACACAAAATTTGAAAATATTCACTTTATAATTATGTGTTATTGAAAGATTGGAAGATTAATACCTGAATACCAACTATAAAGTCTTAAAAAATGCAAACATTTTAGAAAGACTTGCATAAATAAGCATTGCTTAGCCTGCTGGGGCTCAAGTAAAACCCGGTGGCCCACCAGGCTTGTAATACACTGAGGGAAACTCTGAATAGCCTAATGCTACCGCTGACAAGAAAGCATAAGCCTTTTGTACAATTAGGAAGAAACAACATTAAGTTTAGCTTCAATGGGAGGTGTGCCAGGATGAAACCTTCACCCCCAGAGAGAAAATATAAATGCCAGGCCAGGTATGAAACCAAAATATTTGGATATAAGAACAGAGAATATGTTTGGCATAAAAGCTGCAATTGTCATGTTTTGGGACAAGCTCACCATTTTAGAAACCACTGTCAATTCTACTGGGTTTCTGGGTATGTTTGTGGAAACTGAGCTTTTCTTTCTTTTTCACAATGACTCTCTTTTCCATTTGGCAATAATTCTCTGTACATGTGCATCCCTTACCGAAAGTTGGGATGTGAGAACCCCCACTTCTGGTGACACTGTGGTTGCATTGCTTCCCGTTGGTGCTGGGGTCGTTGTGTTGGTAATCTCGTTGGTTACGGTGTTATTAGGGTTTGCCAGGTCTACGTTGCTGACCCTTATAACAGGTGTGGGAGCACCCAGGCTGTCATTAGCTGAGAGTAGAGAAAACACACAGTTTTTAGTTAAATTGTAAAATTTTCTGCTCTTGTGAAAATGTTGCATTCTTTTGCGAGATGTTAGCTTACTGTCATTAAACTCTCCCGTGGAAACCGAAACGCCGAGGTTTGTTGCTCGAGTCGTTGGTTGTGGAACAGTGGCAAGGAAACTGCACTGAATTGTTTTGCCCCGGACCTTTCCCTTCACTGAGTTCACGTTGAGCTGCGGAGCAGAAAGTGCCACAGAAGTTTTAGAAAGTTAAGCAGATGCGATTTTGCAGACAACAGAATCCAAAAGCTATTAAACATGTTACATAGCTGAAGTTGACCTTTGATGGTTTGTTATTAATATAATCTTATGCACTCTAAAAAGAAAAAAGTTGAACCAACTTAACTGAATTGCTTCTGTAGGTAACAAGCAATTCAATTAAGTTTATCCAACTAAATTTATTAAGTTTAACCAATTCAATATATTATAATCATCCAACTCAATTTGTTAAGTCAGTCTTACTCAAATCATTTAGTTTACTTCAAAAATGGTAAATAAACTTAAATAGCACTTTTGACCACTGAAAGCACATATTCACACATTTATTTAATGCTCAGATTGGTTGGCAACTTGGGATTAAATACCCAGGGGACACATTAACATATGGCAGGAGGAAGCTGGAATTGAACTGACAACCTTCCGATTACAAGGCAACTACTCTATCCACAGAGCCACAGTCGCTTACTGGGAATGTGTCCCCGTAAGCTTGAGTCATTGTGTCAGACATGGGACACAAACTGAATTATTTCAAGTAAAGTCAAAGTGAAAAAGGTTATTTAAGGAAAAGATTTGTGTATTTAGATGACACTGTAAAAAGATTATTTAAATTTAGTTTGGAACTTCTTAAAAGTTTGAGTTGACTTTCTGTAGAATTAAATCAAAGAGATTTTAAATGTTTATTAGAACAAAATAAATGATTTGAGTAAGAATGACTTAAATTTGTCGTGTTAAACCCCCTTATGACTTAAGTTATAAAAACTTAGCAAATTGAGTTGGAAAAACTTAGTGAATTGAGTTGGATGATCATAATAAATTGAGTTGGTCAGACATAGGATACAAAACTGGCATTGAACTCAATTGTTTTAAGTAAAGTCAAAGTGAAAAAGGTTATTTAAGGAAAAGATTTGTGTATTTAGATGACACTGTAAAAAGATTATTTAAATTTAGTTTGGAACTTCTTAAAAGTTTGAGTTGACTTTCTGTAGAATTAAATCAAAGAGATTTTAAATGTTTATTAGAACAAAATAAATGATTTGAGTAAGAATGACTTAAATTTGTCATGTTAAACCCCCTCATGAATTAAGTTATAAAAACTTAGCAAATTGAGTTGGATGATCATAATAAATTGATTTGGTCAATATGATATGAAACAGGCATTGAACTCAATTGTTTTAAGTAAAGTCAAAGTGAAAAGTTCCTTTAGGTTAAAGATTTGTAAGTTTTGAGTTAAATGAACACAAAAAAGTAAGTTGTCATAGCAAAAGCAAAATAATTAAGTTAAATTAATGTAAATAAGTCCATAAGATGAACTACAGCCCAAAAACACTTTTTAGAGTGTGGGACAACTGTAAAACTCACCGTTGAAATAGTTAGCACACCATTTTTGAGGGTCGAACCAAAGAATTTGACTTTGCCCTTGTTATTTGCACAGACATAAGTTGGGTCTCCCTGCAGGAGAAAATTGGGTAAAGTAAATAGTACTGTCAGAACCAGCGTTACAGAAATATAAAGTATAGCTTCAGTCATTTTGTCTTCCAGTGAATTGATGAAGTTAAATTACCTCTCCAGCGCCACCTGTGAGAGTTGCTGCAATGTATCCGTCTGATTCTCCTGAAAGATCGAAGTTAAAGTTTTGACCACTTTCCTTCTTGGCAGCAAGGAAGAAGCAAGATCCTGTTGCAGAGGGGTCACACTTAGAGGGCTCAGCTACACACAGCTGCTGGGATCCACACTCAGCATTCGTAATGTTGGTCTGCAAAAGACATAACAGCAATTACAGTGGATAGAATGATTTACAGTTTAGCCATTAACAAAAATATCTACAATGGCCCACTCTATTCTTTTGCATTGTTTTTTTTTTATTCATCTTTTTCTCTTACCTCAAGGGTTACCACTGTGGTGTTTGGTGACACTGCGGGAACTTGTGTTGATACTGCCGTTGATACACTTGTCACGATAGTTTCTGCTGTTGCTGTCACGTTGCTAGCTGGTGTAGTGGAGATATTGCCGAGACTTGTCACGGTGGCTTCTGCTGTTGCTGTCACGTTGCTAGCTGGGGTTGTTGTGTTGGTAATCTCGTTGGTTACGGTGTTATTAGGGTTTGCCAGGTCTACGTTGCTGACCCTTACAACTTGTGTGGGAGCACCCAGGCTGTCATTAGCTGAGAGTAGAGAAAACACACAGTTTTTAGTTAAATTTTAACATTTTCTGCTCTTGTGAAAATGTTGCATTTTTTTGCGAGATGTTAGCTTACTGTCATTAAACGTTCCCTTGGAAACCGAAACCCCGAGGTTTGTTGCTCGAGTCGTTGGTTGTGGAACAGTGGCAAGGAAACTGCACTGAATTGTTTTGCCCTGGACCTTTCCCTTCACTGAGTTCACATTGAGCTGCGGAGCAGAAAGTGCCACAGAAGTTTTAGAAAGTTAAGCAGATGCGATTTTGCAGACAACAGAATCCAAAAAGCTATTAAACATGTTACATAGCTGAAGTTGACCTTTGATGGTTTGTTATCAATATAATCTTATGGGACAACTGTAAAACTCACCGTTGAAATAGTTAGCACACCATTTTTGAGGGTCGAACCAAAGAATTTGACTTTGCCCTTGCTATTTGCACAGACATAAGTTGGGTCTCCCTGCAGGAGAAAATTGGGTAAAGTAAATAGTACTGTCAGAACCAGCGTTACAGAAATATAAAGTATAGCTTCAGTCATTTTGTCTTCCAGTGAATTGATGAAGTTAAATTACCTCTCCAGCGCCACCTGTGAGAGTTGCTGCAATGTATCCGTCTGATTCTCCTGAAAGATCGAAGTTAAAGTTTTGACCACTTTCCTTCTTGGCAGCAAGGAAGAAGCAAGATCCTGTTGCAGAGGGGTCACACTTAGAGGGCTCAGCTACACACAGCTGCTGGGATCCACACTCAGCATTCGTAATGTTGGTCTGCAAAAGACATAACAGCAATTACAGTGGATAGAATGATTTACAGTTTAGCCATTAACAAAAATATCTACAATGGCCCACTCTATTCTTTTGCATTGTTTTTTTTTATTCATCTTTTTCTCTTACCTCAAGGGTTACCACTGTGGTGTTTGGTGACACTGTGGGAAATTGTGTTGATACTGCCGTTGATACCATTGTCATGGTGGTTTCTGCTGTTGCTGTCACATTGCTAGCTGGTGTAGTGGAGATATTGCTGAGACTTGTCACGATGGTTTCTGCTGTTGCTGTCACGTTGCTAGCTGGTGTAGTGGAGATATTGCTGAGACTTGCCAAGGCAGTTTCTGCTGTTGCTGTCACGTTGCTAGCTGGGGTTGTTGACATATTGGTGGGATTTGTTGCCTTTATTCCCTCCGTTGTTGTCATATTGCTAGCTGGTGTTGTTGTAATGTTTTGAGTGCTCTCAGCATAAGTGCCCACAAATCTCCCAGACAGCGTCGCCAACAGAACACAGAAAATAAGTATTTTGTCCATGCCTACAGAAAATAGCAAAATAGACAGAATCATTCCTGACGCAAAATTTTGATACAGTTAGAGATGAGAAAATAACTTTGAGAGTTTTCAATTCACCCAAATGTCCTCCAAAATATCATGGATATTCACTGTTAATTTTATCCTAACTTTAATATTTGTCAGTATCCAAATCAATATTTAATAGAGACTGGATGGAGTATCTGCACACACTTAGACTTAAGACTCATGTACAGACTCATTACATGTACAAGATGTAATTAACTTACATCTAAGTCATTAGTCCTCAGTCCAGTTGTAAAGGGACTGGAGGTTAACGTGGCTAATGCTAACACGGGTAAACGTTAAAAAACCTGTGTAATTTAACGGCAGACTGAAAATGTGAATTAGGGCAAACAGAATGAGAATCCCATAGCTGTCTGTCTGTGGTTGATCGTTACTGAAAATAATAGTGAAATAAGAGTTTTGTACCTTACAGTAGATGAAATTATATTTTTTTCTGAACATGGACACATATTCCCTTACATAATTAAATATATGCAGCCATATTCAATAATTTAAAGTGCGTGTTTTGAATACACATGTTAGTCAAATTAAAAGTACTTTATGAAAATAATCTTTGAGCAAGGATTATAAATACTTTTAATTTGGTCTGTATTATTGTATTAAGCACTGCTGTTTTGTTCATCTGGAGTAATGTTATTTTCTTAATACTGTATTTGTAATAGGTATAATATTACAATAATTAACAAAAAAGGCTTAAAAACGTCAGTATGTATATTTAATCTATACTGAGTTTCACTTAGTACTGAAAAAATTTTAATACTTGTTATTGATTTATTGAGTATGACTGTGCTTGTGTATGATTATATCCCTTAAATGCTGTACTTACAGTATATCCATGGTCCTTGTTATGTCTAGTGGTCAAAATGAATTTAGAAAAAGACAAAATGTCTTCCAGAGCATTCAATCCAAAACCTGTCATTTTCTACACTAAATGCATTATATACACTTACATTAACTTATGCACCATTTAACACATGTATATATGTACACTTTTAAACATATACTTTCACAAAATATATACAGCTATACTTATGCATGAAATAACTTTCTGTTTGTGGAAGAATGTTTTACCCAAGTCAAAGAGTTTTAATGTAATTCTATAAAACTTTATGTAAGCATATGGGAACCTCTTTACAACAGAGTACTGGGTCCACTGTAGATCGAATTTAATTTCACCTGTTTAAAACCTATTTAGGAATTAGGATTAGGACTACACACCAGAAACACAAAGCCACTGCAACCCAGGAGCAGAGATGTACCAATTACACAGACACATTTCCTTAACTTACCACTAAACCCTTAAAAGGGATTCTATCATTTTGCTGCTAAAGTCTAAATGTACAACTTCATGACATCAAATAAATATTCATCATCAATAGGTGACACTAAATTCAACAAAGTAAAGAAAAGTTATTCTGGTTTTTTTTTTTTAGCAAAAAGAAATAATTTTGGTTATCCTTACTGACATAAAAATAAAAAGTATGATGTAAGGTTATAGAAGGTGAAAGAGAGAAAAAAAATATTTTCTCCTTTTAATTAGTGGTTTGAATTCCAATTGTAATTGAAGTATTGTTGAAGTACTGCAATTAGTCAAGTAAGGAGAAACATTTCACAATGGAGAGCGTTTTTTTTGTTTGTTTTTTTTTTTCTTTTTACCTGTGAATCTTCTTGTCGTCAATCTAATTGGTTGTTCCTCGGATGTCAAAGTTTCTTCCCTGAAATATGATCTGCAAGTGGACTGTTTCTGATGCTTTCTGATGAATTCTGCAAAGTCCCAAAGAAAAATGTGACACCTGATGATGGAGTGTCACTATTTAAGTTTAGGAGGAGGAGTTAACACAACTGAAACCAAAAGGGAAACATTCTGTAAACTGCTCAGAGACCTGATTAAATCAGTTCCTGTTAACACCACAGCTTGTTCAGACGAATGTAATTAAAAGTATGTAGTGTGTGTGTGTGTGTGTGTGTGTGTGTGTGTGTGTGTGTGTGTGTGTGTGTGTGTGTGTGTGTGTGTGTGCGTGTGTGTGTGTGTGCCATGTACACATGCTTAGCTTTCCTGTTTAGGACCATTCTTGGTACACTGTGGATAAAGTAAGTATTGAACACATCACAATTTTTTATAGAAAACCTATATCTAAAGTTGTTATTGACATGGATTTTTCAACAGGTGTTGGCAATGACCCAAGAAACCTACACATAGAAAGAAAGTAAAACAAATAAGTTGAGAAATTAAGTTATGTGTAATAATGTAAAATAGCACCGGTGAAAAGTATTGAAGACTCTTTCTGATATTTAGTTAATACTTTGTGCACCTCCAAACTTCAGTGATGGGGTGATGTACGGTGCATTTTGACCTCCAAACATGGTTTGTGTTTTATGGTACCAAACTATGTTCCAGGCTTGTCCAAATGTTGTGCAGCAAACTTTAAAGGAGCGTCAACATGCTTCTTCTTCAGAACTGGACACTAGCAACTGTGGCTCTGTGGGTAGAGTAGTTGTCTTGCAATCGGAAGGTTGTAGGTTCAATGCCAGCTTCCTCCTACCACATGTTGATGTGCCTGTGCCCCTGGGCAAGGCACTTAACCCTAAATTGCCTACCGAGCTGCGTATCGGTGTAGTGTATAAATGTGTGTGCGAATGGGTGAATGTGACTCTAGTGTAAAGCGCTTTGAGTGGTCAAAAATGATCAGATAAAGCGCTATATAAGTTCAGACCATTTAGTGTAGTGAATAGGGCCTAGGCAAATGCTAAAGTCCAGGGGCCACCATAAAGTGGGGCATTGTTCCTGCACATTCAATACATAGACGCCTCATAGTCGGGTGATTCTCACGAACCCAGTCATTTGAATGTCTAAGAAGATTTTAAAGTCATACTCATGAAAATTAAAAATAATTCACTTTTATTTGAACAATCATCATTTCTAATATTTGGCACAGTTAATTGTTAGTTACCAAAATATTTTTTAAAATGTTTTTTAACTAATTTTAGAGTCAGAAATTCATTACCGTAATGCGTCCACAGTAAAAAAAAATGCTTTCACCTCAATTTATCATTGTAATTATTCAAGCTGGTTTATAAAAAAATACTACCAACTTGTGTAAAATAATGTAAACTAGCTCAATATTGTGATATCTAATGATTTCCTATTAAATAATAAAATATATTTTAATAAAAGTGAGTGTCCAGAGGTGCAAAACTCATTACCGTAGCACCTTGTTCGAAGTCCTGTTAAATTTATAGAATTTTTTAAAATTGAGTTATTTTGACCCATAATGTACCACAAAGAAGAGAAGACAAAATATGGCTAAAAAATAAGATTGTTTGACATATTTTGATTATGATAATTGTTATGTTTCTCCTTGCATACGCCTATTCGCACACCACAGCCGATCATTACCGTAATGTGCATTACCTCATGTGCTTAAAAAGTAAATGATTAGATATTTTTCTGTAGAGAAGATATCAGGGAATTTGTATTGTAGATGAAAAAATTTTAGCTGACTCACCATGGCATGCTACCATTTTAAGCTATCTCATGCGAATTTCACTCATTACCGTAATGCACAACTTTCATTACCGCGCAATTTTAGACCTGTTGCGGTAATGAAAAACAAGATTACGGTGATGAACAGTGTCTTTTTGAAATGAAAAAATAGATAAATACATAGTGCATTTAAACTTTAATGCTCCTTCTTATTGTTTTTTTACACAATTACAGCAGTTTTTTATTTACTTCCTACTTATGAAAAATGGTTATACTATTTTATGGCAACAAATATTAATTACCTAATGTGAAGGGCAAAAGGAAGTAGTGCTGGATATCAATTAAAATTTCCAAAAATGCTTAGATTCAGAGGGACCCATTTCAACTCATGATCCAATTTGATGGTTTTTCGATTCAGTTAAGGATATTCCGCTATCAAAATTTTACTTGGAAGGTGAATGAGTGAAAGAAGATGTATACTGGGGGCAGTTCTCCTGGACTGGCAGCCCGGGGGGGTGGTCCACCTACAGAGTATGCTCCAACTACAGAGGGTTCTTAGGCCTCCCTGGTAATGTCTATTTTGTGGTTCTGGATTAGTCGAATCTAAGCTTCAGGAAGAGCAGTGTGGGTTTTGTCTTGGTCGTGGAACACTAGACCAGCTCTACACCCTCAGCAGGTCCTGGAGGGTCCGTGGAAGTTCGCCCAATCAATCTACATGCGTATTGTGAACTTGGAAAAGGTGTTCGACCGTGTCCTTCAGGGAGCCCTGTAGGGGCTGACAGTAAGTCGGGCTGGTTTCCGGTGAGAGTTGGACTCCGCCAAGGCTGCCCTTTGTCATCGATTCTGTTCATTACTTTCATGGACAGAATTTCTAAACGCAGCCAAGATGTGGACAGGGTCCGTTTTGGTGGCCTTCGCATCTCTGCTTTTTGCAGATGATGTGGTCCTGTTGGCTTCATCAGGTCATGATCTACAGGTTTAGTTCCCAGTATATCTGTAGTCATGGATGGGAAAATGGAGTGAGAAATTGACAGGTGGATTGGTGCAGCGTCCACAGTGAAGCATATACTGCTTTTCATTGTAAGCAGTAATGGCTTTCCATTATGGTTCAGCAATATGCAACATTTTCTCAGTTGCACTGGTCTGCCCTGGTGAAGAGAGAGCTGAGTCAAAAGACAAAGCTCTCAATTTACTGGCCAATCTACAACCATTACCTCATTTATGGGCATGAGATTTGGGTCATCACCAAAAGAACAAGATCACAGCTACAAGAGGCCAAAATGTTTTTTCTCTGAGCTCTCCTGTAGAGACAAGGTGAGAAGCTCGGTCATCTGGGAGGGACTCAGAGTAGAGCCACTGCTCCTCCACATTGAGAGGAGCCAGTTGAGGTGGCTTGGGCATCTGGTGAGGATGCCCGAGCCACCTCAATAAATAAATCACCCTTACATAAAAATAAATGAATAAAAAAAAAAATAAAAAAAAAAAAACACCCAGTGAAGGACATAGCCTATTATCCAGGTCTGTGTAATATCGATTTTTGCGATATATATCAATATTTTCTTTCCTAGAAAAAAATCGATATAGTAATGCAAGTATTGTAACATCCAACTGTCATCTTGTTCACTCACTGCTTGCTTCGCCAGGAGAGTGATTAGGTCATCAGGCTTAGAGTGATTCCTTCAGATGTTAAGTGTCAAGGTTAAAAAGGTATCAAACTATTCAGAGCAGGTACTTGGTGCACTTTATTTACTTCACAAATGCATGTAAGCTACAGTTTGTACTGTTTCAATTAAAAGAAACATGTTTTCTCACCACTTCTTTGATTCATTTTGTCCAGCTGTTGACTTTAAGTCTGTGTCCATGTCCAACTAGAGCCAGGTGTTGTGTAGTTGGTGCTTTTAATCAGTTTTCAGTTAAATTAATTCAATCCAACTCTAAGTCACAAAATGTCACCAAAATCACTCTGTCCCTCTAAAATCTTTCAGAAAATTGCAAAAGTGTATTGAATTGTATTGTTTGCTGAATATCGCATGTCAGGTCCACTCTCGCATTTCAAAATATCCAAAAGGCAAAAAATGCCAGAGCAGCCCAGGAGGAGGGTTTCGACTCGCTCAAGCAAATAAAGCACTCGCGGAGACTCCTTTCTTGTTTCCAAAAGGTTTCTTTTACTTACAACTATAACAAAAAGTAATCTCCGAGTTGACTTCTACAAAAAAAAACTTAATTTGCGGTACAAAGATCATTTCGCTCCTCACTCCTTTGTCAAAACAATCAGCTCAGCCCCAACAGCTGTTTGTGCCTGATAATCACCGCCCGCTGCTGACTGACAAGGAGGAGGGTCTAAAAAAGGAACAATTAAATACATACATAATTGAATATACAAAATTGAGCTACCATTAATTTGTCATTAAGTCTGTGGAAATGAATTTAGCAAAGCATAAATTTATCTAGTTCTTAATAGGCTCCAACATCGCAATATATATGGTATCGTGAGCAGAATATCGTGTATTGTATTGTATCGTGAGATTATTGAATCACTACAGCCCTACTATTCCTGAGGATTGATGAATTCGTCCAATTGCCCAACCTTACATTCCAAGCAATAAGCAGAGATGAAAAAAAGTCAGTTGTGGGTTTGTTTCCATGGCTCAACGTTGGTAAAATGTTTAATTTGCAGATGTATGTTTTGTTACATGCCATTTTATTATTTATGTGTAGTTAAATGTTAGTGTAATTATAAAGTGTTCATTACCGAAACATTCTTATTCATTACCGACATACGTTTTTTCATTACCGCTATGCTCATTTTATGATAATTTATTTAGATTAGATAAAAGAATTACATGAACTTTTTAATTCCTCAATGAAATGGTCAGACTCTTTTATATTATGGTTGTGTTGTTTTTTCAATTTAATGATTTAACACAAAATTAGAACAAAAATAGATTTTAAAATTGTATTCATGTTACGGTAATGAAATAATTGTTTACATTAAAATAATAAATTTTGTTATTAATGACTATTCTTTGTTGGTACCTTCTCCTTTGTGGACACTGAAGTCCATGGTGTCCAAAAAAAGTGGAAAGATGTTTTTGTGGTTTCATATTTCTTCATCAAAATTGTGTTACGGTAATGAATTTATTTCTTCAAAGTCAGACTAAAATGTCTAAAAATACCTTTAAAAATATGCATAGAGGTTATAATTTTACATTGAAAGATAAAATTAGATTCTATTTTATAAAGAAGGTGTGTTTTTGTGTGCATACAATGCATTTTTATTTTTGTTGTAAGTTGTACCATGTTCGTGAGAATCACCCAGTCGTACGTAAAAGCAGGCAATCAGAGCTCCTTAAATTCTGTGCTGTGTGGACTTCAACTGTTTTACGAAACAAACTGGATTCATTAGGATTACCTTCCCCAGGTAAGGATGAAAAGATCAGAATTACTTGACTTTGCAGCCAGGGTTAGGGCTAACCCAGAACTTCTAAACAACCGGAAAATATTTCCTATGTAGCTAAATTGGCCCGAAATAACTGCTGATTGTTAGCGTAGCAGCTAACATTTTCATACTGTTTTCTAATGAGAGAGCTGATGAAAAACCGCTGTTAGAGGAGAAGTTAATTAAAAACCAGAGGATTTTGTGAGGAAAGATCAGTCAGGATCAGAGCTGGAGCTGCTGTTCTTCAGTCTGTTTCCAGCTCAGCTTCACCATGTCGGTATTTAGCTATAAAGATGCTACGAGTCAGAGCCCAACATGCTGAAAATGTCTCTTTCTGAATGTGAAAGAAACATATACGAAACATATCGTATGTATTTTCTATTACACTTTTGGATAATTTCTCCTTTATCCTTGGCTTTAGCCGGTGAACCAGGATGTCTCAGAAGTCATTGAGTTCTCCCAGTGTCACCAGCAGACTGAAGACCTGCCTTTGACCAGTGTTCCCAGTATAATAAATAAATGTTTTATTCTTTCACTTTTTGTGTATTTTTAAATATCTCAATTTGAAATATTATTGTATTAATGTAGCTTATGTAATGAAATAAAAAATAATTTATTCTGTTAGACTTATTTTCACTCTTTGCTGTCAATAGCAGAGTTGAGATACTGTAAATTCTCTGGAAAAAAGTAAGAAAAATATGTAGTTTAATGTTTGACAAAGACTGATTTATAAATCAAGTCATTTCTCAATAATGTATAAAAAATAAATACAGGAAAATTATTTGTTTCTTGTCTTGAAATGTTAAATGTACATTAAATTATGGAATTATGTGAATATGTTCTTTAATAAAACACTGTAAAAGTGTGTCTGTTCATCAATGTCATTATAAAAATTATCAGAACCGTTTCTATCAAATAAAACATTGTGCTCTTTATTCAGAAATGCCCCAAATTAGATCAAAAGTTAGAAACGCTCATTTTAGTAATTTCTTTGATTGCCAAATATATTAATGTGTGTGAGAAAATGTGTCAATGGCAGGTATTAACTTAAAATACTTTGTAGAACGACACTTTATAAAGTTCGGTCCATTCACTTGTATTACCTTACTGGCACATATTCCACATTCAATATGGCGGACGCTGTTACGTATCGCAGCAACGCAAGTACACCTCGCTGCAGCAAACAGAAAGGGGCGGGGACGGACCACTGTCAGCCTCATACCTTATTTGGAAATGGGACCATTGCAATCCGGAACTGAAGGGGGCGCTAGTGGCGCTATTTCCTGTACCAGCCGCGTTATTGTAATAATAATAATAATATTCATAATAATGCATTGTATTTGACAGCGCCTTTCAAAACACCCAAGGACACTTTGCAACATCATAAACACGAATGAAACAGTGAAGAAATTACTACAAGACGTGTTATTTCACGTGATATGTATGTCACGTGGTATGTCCCTTTTAAAAAAAATTATTAATTAAAACTATTGTTCTTGAATGTTAAAATTATAGTAATAAACAACTTAAAACAAGCAACAATAAAGAATTATTATGTATATGTATTTATCTATTCTCACCCGATCTATCTGAAACAAAAGGCTTAAAAAATAAATGAAATTAATATTTTAAAGACAAATGTACATTACATTAGGAACACATTTATCCATCCATTAATTATCATACACGCACGTTTATCCCTATAGTGGGTTCGTGAATGCTGCTGCGGTGGACCCTGGGCAGATCACCAGTCCACCCTATAGAAAACAGATACCAAATACTTTAAGAACACTGGAGTTCAATTAATATATTGTGATGTAGTGAAAAGTACCCTTAAAATAAATAAGTTTAAATCTAAAATATAACTAGTGCCATTCCAAGAACTATAATATGCTTGGTTGCAGGTGAGCTCAACTATTATCATTGTTTACCATAATGCATTTGATTCATAAACTGCTCTCAAATATCCAATTATTGCAAAACCCAAAGGGATTCATGTAAAACTTTAAATGTAGCTTCAACCTGGAAACACTCACACAGAGAGATAGTAGGTTTTAGAAAGTTTATTTGACAAGAGAATGATCCACTGTGGATGAATTATTTTCTTTCTATATGAAAGCCTTTTTGAATAGTCACTGGATACATAAATTATGCCTATGTGTAAATTCTAACGCTCTTCAATTCAGCAAATCAGCTCATCATGCGCCTCCGTCCCAGCCTATAGGCGCCAGTCTCATGTCCTTAAATTACCCTTCATAAAGTCCAGCTTGATGTATACAACTGCTCCTCACCTGAGTTTCCATCACCTCCACCTGGTCTCCACCATCGTTCAGCATACCTTTAATCTTTGTTTTATGGCATATTTGTAACTGAACATGTTTCTGTATTTGGTTGCTTTATTAAAAAAACAACTATTGATTCTGATTGTTAAAACATGAACAACTTAGCCGTATATAAGGTTTGTAAAGAAAATTTGTATTTATTCCAGTCATTGTTCAAAAAGTATATGAAACATTTTATGTACACATAAAATACTTAAAGTTATTAACTTTGCTTGCATTTCAAATTTTTCTAACAAGGTTTTCCAATTGTTAAACAATGCTGTTACAATATATTTACAACTACTTTATTGGTTCTACTTTCTCTTTAATATATTATAGCCACAATGTAACTTTTCCCGGAAACAACAGTTCTACAAAAAAAACTAAATAATATAAATCAACTGAACTACAACAAAAGGAACACTCAAAAATGTACATAATGTTTAAAGAACACATTGTGAAAAACAAAAGGATGACTGAACAAGTCCAAATGTCAGCAGAACAGATTTAAAAGGACATGTCACCAAAAAAGAACAATGTGTGACAACTGAAATGTGTGAAAGACTGGAAAACGACAAATATTCTCCTTGCATTCAGTACTGACATCCAGGGCGGTGTCCAGGTATGCCATCAGAGTAGTAACCAGGGTACTCTCCTCGTCTTCCATTTCCAGTGAAGCCCACACAGTCTTTATATTTCCGGTTGCAGGAAGAACACGTAACAACAGCAAAAGGAATTCGGTTTTCTGCCTTGAATGACTTTGAAGATTTGCCCCAATTGATCTCACCTGTAAATGAATGATCGATTTCATGTAGTTGAAATCTAATTTTACATGTTTTATGTGAAAAAAGTCAAAGGTCCTTACCATCCAGCCAAGCAAAGTGAGTCCTCTTCCTGAACACTGGGTCAGACACAATGGCTTTAAAGCACTTGCAGGTCAATGCCAAGGTGAGGTAAGCTGCATCTCCCTGTGCTAGTATCACCTCTTGGAGAACAGCTTCAAGTACATTTAAAGGCATCTGAAAATTGAAGAAAAACAGGTGCATTGCAAGACTGTCACCAGAAGAATGGCTGTAACGCATATGATTATGAATGAATCTTACCTGCAAAATTGGCGGTATCTTTTGTACCTGCATGGTGAAAAGCATAAAACAATAATTAAAACTTTATATCTCTCAGTGTCTTACCCTTTTCATCTCTACTGTCATAAAAAAATGCTGTGCAAAAAATATTTTCTTGTTAAAAAATTAATTTATGGTTTCAGTGTCAATTGCACATAAATAAATACAAATCAAAATTAATAGTTATGTGTACATTTTAACAATTAACCTCAATTTGTCCCATGGTTGCTTTTGCATAGGTGTGGTCTTCAGCACACAGAGTCTGTAAAAATATAGATATTTTCAAAGTGAAAGATGAGCCCAAGTCCAAATAACATCAAAACTGCTTCAACCTTTTTAACTGCCCTTTCCTCATTTTGTTTCAGATTTAAAAAATTAAGCATAGCATATTAACTAATTAGATTTACTCATTTACTCTGTAACTTTTGATAAACATGTACATATGTTTTGATAGATATATGGACTATTTTGTCATATGTTATACTCTTATTTGAGTAGATTTTGTTGATATGCAACCTAATACAGAATACTTCACAGAATACTTCACAGAATGAAGAACATATTTTAACCCATAAAGAAACACGACACACAGATACATGTTGTTTGTAAGGTTTCTTCTAACCTTAATTTGTTGACTTATATTAAGATTTTTAATTTTTGTTTTTAAAATACCTAACAGTGCACATAACTTCATTTTTATTCATGTCTGCAGAAATAAATGAGTAATATTACATTGCACATTATGATCAGTAAAACCGTACTTAATAGTAGACATTTCACCAAATACTCTTACCAGTGTTTTTTGCAGTTATTTACTACTAAAAATATATTTAAGTAGAGGGTACTACACCCACCTATGATGGTAGCTTTTAGTTTATAAAAAGTATTAAGACTTTCCAGAAATGTTGGTGTACAAAAAACATATTTCAAAAAGGATTAACCTTTTTCTAGTGGTTTTTTTAATGATAAAAAAACCACACTAGAAAACTGTTAAGAATGTAAATAAATAAATGCATAAATAAATAAATTATAGTGTAAGTGTAGTTTTACATACAGTTATGTTGAACCGTAGCAGTTCTTGTTATATGGTTCACTACCTTGAACGACTCATCGGCACTGTATGAGCATATCTATCATTCATGCAATACGAAAGAATCTTCTCTCCGTTCCGAAGGTTGCAAATAGAAACGTGGATCTGTTAAAGAAAATAAAAAACAAAGTTTGAGCATAAAATACACTTCTCAATTATACATTTTATCTACTTTTCTATTTTTATGTAATGGTGCCCTGCAGGGAAATAATTAGCTATGCTACATGCTAAATTTAACCTTACCCTCTATGAATTACGAATTTCAATAGTTTACGGCTGTTTATTATATGTTCAACCTCATCTAGAAAAGCGTATTGATTTACTATGTGAAAAAAGTTTTAAGAAGGTAAAAATACCTTTTGCTGACTTTGTGCCTTTTCCATTTTGGATCGTGTGCCGAACACGTGGAACAATGAAATAACCTCTCAAACTTCTTTCAATAGACATCTCAACCCCACTTCTTTAAGGTGTTTATACTAGCAATTAGGAAAATAGCGCCCCCTTCACTTCCGGAGTGCAATAGTCCCATTTCCAAATAAGGTATGGGACTGACAGTGGTCCGACCCCACCCATTTCTGTTTGCTTTAGCGAGGACCTTCTCCAGCAACGGGCCGACCCGCTCCACAAGGCGTCGAGCCGAGCCGAGCCGAGCCGAGCCGGCCGAGTAGAGCCGGTGGAAAAGGGGCAGTATTGTCTATGCACGCGCCCCTCTCTTCTTCCCTTTGCTGCTGTCGCAAACTGCGCATGTGAGTGGGCTGAGTTTTGTAACATGGAAGTAACATGAGTAATTTCCATGTCTAAAAGTCCTAAATTGTGTGGTGAATTCAGAAAGAGAAGAGAAAGAGGGGGAAAACATGACAAAAACAGAGGTACAGTAAAACTAACATGATGAAATTACCTGTTCACTTACTTAGCCGACTGTAATGTAGCAGCGAGACTAGCTAGCCAAACACGGAGCTAATCAGTAGCATAGCCAATTTTTCTTGATTGCTGACAAGTCAAACTCCACATTTTTACCCATTATGAGTTTTTCCTTGTGGTACACCTTGGTAATGATAGACTTCTTTATAAGCTGTGTTTGACTGAAACAGCTGACATTTATTTGTACTGAGAAGGAGAATTACCTACTGTATGGGTTATTTGGGTTGTTACCAACACTTAGCGAAAATTTCATGTCAGTAACACCTGTGGAAATCTGCCTACTATTCAGTACTTATTTTATCCACTGTATGTGGAGAAAGTGCAATCCTAGAGACAGAATAACAAGGCTGGACAAAGTGTTTCCTTCAGAAATGCATCTTTATTTAACTTGTGTACATATAAGTCTTTTAATTAAAAAATATATAGTAAAATATTTATTCATTTTGTTACCTTCACCAACATTTGGTACCATAATCAGTATCACCTGTTGACATGTTCATATACATCAGCCAGTAAAGTCTTCATAATTTAGGAACAGCTAACAACACCACCATTACAGTAAATAATAAAATGATATAATGTAAAAAGAAGTCAGATTAATTAGAACATTTTAACATGCACCAGTAAAATAGGCTTCAAAGGTAACCAGACCGTGAAACTCCAAAGCTGTTACGCATAATGACATATGCTGGTAAAAATCGCGCAAACCTGCTTTGTTACTCTTAAAAAAGTATTTTTTCCCCTCATGTTTAGTCCAGTAAAACACATGTTATGGTCTTTTCATGTAACAGAGTAGAATTCCAGCAGTCCTGTGAGTAAATCATTTTATATCACTAAATAGAACATTTGGCTTCAATTCTCTTTTAGTTTCAGAATCACAAAGAGTTGTACATTTGAAATACAGACTTGAATGTTGCTGTTTCTTTAAATAATGTTGAGTCACTACAAAATTAATCCTACCAAACTAAGAAAAACTGTACATGGTAAATTCCATTTCTGAGCTTAGTGGTTTTTATTCAGAAAGCGACAGACATCGATAGGGATGTTATGGCTTTATTCATGCATGGTGGACATCAGTCACTTCACACTGCTGTGAAACCCAGCAAACACATGGTGACCAGCAGAACTATAAAGGAGACAAAAAAAGAAATAAAATGTTTTATTATTTTTTTTTATACCAGGAGCCATCAAATGTACAGAACAACTGATAAAAACTGTTCTGCGCATAGACTTGAGAACACATTTAATGGAGGAGTTTTGACATCTGGGCATATAGTCATGAGAAAAAAAAAAAAGAAACTCTATGAAATATTTAATTTCACAAAGAGAAAGACAAAAAATGTAACCATTTTTTCCTAATTAAGCAAAAAAAGTCTTAAAACCCCTTTAAGTTAAGACACAGTATCCCCTATTTTAGTCTTTTGTGAGATATTTCTTGCAGCCATTCACCAGTCTCTGACATTGGTCTACAACATTCATCTCTATCAGCTCTGAGATGTTTAACAAGGTTTTTATTATCTTTCAATACACCCAGTACGGTTCTGTTTCATCAATTAATAATATCTCTGGCAGACTTAGATTTAAAACTAGTTTCATTCAACTAAATAGTTTCATTCTAAGAAAAAATTAGGCAAACATCTTTCAGAAAACAAGCTAATGTGATATCCATTTTGAAAAAAAAAATCGGCATAGCCTAAAGAAATGGCAGATTTATACACTTCTTTATGTTTATTATCATTACAGCAATCAAGTCCCTCTTTTGACTGGTAGTAAGCTTTCTGCAAGTTCCCATTTAGCATGGCCATTGCCTTCCTATGCAATTCCGCTCGCATCACAGTCTGGGCTTTCTTTGAATTAGTTGGATTCCTCCTGCAGAATTTCTACCTGGCCAGTCAGCAAACAGAAGGTAAAGTTGTGAACAACTGTACTGTTTTATAATTGTAGTCTGCCCGTAATTTCAGCAATGGCAGCGGAGGAAATGAACAAAGTCCATGTCGGCCATGCTTCTGAATATCGAATTAGCATCAACAGCTGCGTCAGTTGACTCAGCACCTCTTTGTTGGCAGCCCAGGATTTCTGTTTACAGCTCAGGCACTTTCCAGTAAGCTTCATCGTGTTGAACTTGCTCATCATTACATATGTCACAGCCAAACTTTAGCAATTGAGTAAAATTTAAAACTTCAACTAAAGTTCTCAATAGCTGAGAGCCCAGATACGGGCTATAACAGTTTGGGATTTTTCATTATAGTTTACTTTTATTTCATTAGGACTTTTTGCTTGTCTAATTCAGTTAGTTTTAATTGGTTAATTAGTATGTTTGCTAATTTTTATTGGCTATCATTGTAGTTTCAGTTTTTTTTCATACTTTATTTTTAGGTGGATGATTCTAAAACGTAAAAGTATTGTATTTTGATTATGTATACATTGAGTGGATAATGAAAACTCAGCAGAATGCACCATTTCCAACAAATGTATGCAATTATTGTTAAACAACTAACAGGCTCTGGTGTTTTCCCCCAACTTTTGCTGTTGCCATTTTGCGGGCTAGCCTAAGTAATGCCAGGAGAAGTATGGAGTGCCACAATTTACCAAAGCTGATGTAAACTGTTTATGTGGCATCCAGCTTCTATGCATCACAAATCTGGGACAAATTTACTGAAAATTGTAAAACTGCCGAAACACTGAGTTCCTTTAAATCTAGTCCAAAATCCACCTGTTTAGAGTTGCTTTTGAACCATATTAAATGAAACTCTAACCAACATTTTGATATGTAACAATGGCATTTGGAAAATGTAATGTTTCCATTGTTGAATTTTGTGTTTTCATGATGTGAAGCACTTTGAAGTGCCTTGTTTCTGAAATGTGCTGTACAAATAAAATTTGATTAATTGTGTGGGGAAAAAAATTATTTCACATCAGTTCAAAAGGCTAAGAAATAGATTAATAAATACGAAAACAAAGGATATTAGGCAGGTAATATCTGTGATATAAACACACTCTACTTTGGTGTTACCTCTGGCATTCACAATTGGGCATCCCTACTTCCGATGGCTTTAGTATCATGAGCTTACCTGACCAGAATGACTGTGTGTGTATGACCGGATCAGCAGAGGAAATGCTGGTAAACTTTGAGAGGTCTGTGAGAGGCGTCAGTAGCCTGAAGCTTGGCTTTCCCAGCACTCCAGTTTCTGGGTATGCAAAATCACAAAAAGATTTTTCAGTGTGATATCTAAGGTTTCGCCAAATACTATCTGATCTGAGCAACAGTGAAAATATGGAAGTGCTTAAAGTGATTCCTTACCAATATTGTAAGTTCCATTTAAAATAGAAAGGGCAACACCTGCTGCTTTGTTACTTGTGTCAGGTAGAACAGCTGTAAAAGTACACTGAATTTTGGTTGAGTTGACTGATCCTTTCTGATCCTTGTTGACCGTCTGAATAGAGAACTGAATTTACTAACAATAAAACCATGACATCTATGTAAACCATGAGTTGCTGTAATTGATAAGTATGTCCCAATACCTACTAATCCTATAAAAGCTTAACTCACCTTTGTCTCATTTAGTTCACCATTATTATCATAGTTCAGAAGAATGGCAGTAAAGAAACGGACTGTGTTGTTGTGGTTCGCACAGATGTAGACTGTGTAGCTGCCATTCTGTTTAAAAATATAACGTATATTTTTCAGCTCTTAAAACTGAAACTTTAACAATGCATTGGTTTAGATTTCACTAGATTACACTACCTTTGTTGCAGTAGTTGATAGACCAGCAGCAATGTAGCCCTCTGCCTGTCCTGAGAGCTCAAAGTATGTCTGGTTGCTTTGTTGCTTGGCAGAAAGGAAATAACATTCTGCAGAAGTGGGATCACACTCTGAGGGTTCAGCTGCACAGAACTTTGAGGAGCCACATTTTTGCAGAGAAATAATATCCTGCATGGGTGGAGACATCTATTTTAAATACTTTTTAAAAATCCTCCAATAAATGTCAGAATTGATCATTTAGTTATGTTCTTGATCTTTAATAAGCTATTATTTTTTTAAATTTCCCATTCCTTACCTTAAATTCAGGGATGATGCCTGATATAGCTGTAGTTTTTTGGCTACCTGGTGTCGTATGGGAGCTGGTGCTCGATGATCCATGTATCATAGTGCTGCTTCTAGATGATCCTGGTGTCACGGTGGTACTGCTGCTAGATGATCCTGGTGTCACGGTGGTACTGCTGCTAGATGATCCTGGTGTCACGGTGGTACTGCTGCTAGATGATCCTGGTGTCACGGTGGTACTGCTGCTAGATTATCCTGGTGTCACGGTGGTACTGCTGCTAGATGATCCTGGTGTCACGGTGGTACTGCTGCTAGATGATCCTGGTGTCACGGTGGTACTGCTGCTAGATGGTCCTGGTGTCACGGTGGTACTGCTGCTAGATGGTCCTGGTGTCACGGTGGTACTGCTGCTAGATGATCCTGGTGTCACGGTGGTACTGGTGTCTGACTGAACTATGGATTCCCAGGACAGCATTACCAACAGAACACTAAAGATGAGTCGTTTATCCATGCCTTTAGGAAAGAGTAAGATGATAGCAGATTTTTTTTTTTTTTTGCAAAAATATAAAAATTCTTTCAAAATTAGTGGTTGTTCTTGTACCTGTAGATTTTGTTGCTTTTAATGCCAAAGATAATAACTTAGAGTATCTCGTATTTGTTATGTTCAATTTCCAAAGGTTACTTGCAGGTGGATTGTTCCCGATGTCCTCTGATTCTCAGGTGCATATGTGGCATCTGTTTACTCTTTGCCGCTGTTTAATCTCTAATGGGAGGGGGAAGACAAGACAACTAACATTGAGGGGAGTGATAGAAACTGGTATAGGTGTGGCATGTTACTTAGTGTGCTTATTTTCCAAAAGGCCTCCCAAAACACATATTAGCTTTTTTAAATGTCATATTAGTTGTGTTGATGCATTTTGAGATTCTTCACCCCTGAGGTATTTTTCCATCGCAACACATAAATTTGTTGTGAGAGTGAAGAACTTTAACGCTCTTCACTCTCGGAGCGTTAAAGTTCCACATGACATTGTAAGCCTTCGCAGTGTGAAGGAAAGTGGGAGATGTGCTGCACACTGGCTTCTGCAGACTGCGAATATGAGATACTGGTGATCAGTTTTTGTGATCAGTGATCACCGATATCACACACTTTTTCATGGAAATCGGTCAATTATAAACAGTGGCCTATCTATCGGCACACCACTTATAGGTGGGATCCTGTTAAAGTTGTCATGCTGGAATTTATAGCACCAGAGACAACAGAGAGGATTGACAACACCTGACTGAATTGTTTGGATGGATCTATGCACCACAAATTTGGAACAAACTTCCAGAAAACTGTAAAACAGCTGAAACACTGGGTGCCTTTAAACTTAAAACCCACCTGTTTGAAGTTGCTCATTGCTAAATTAGGGTTAGAGTGTGGGTTTTGGTGTCTTCAATGTTTTAATTTTTTTATCTTTACTTTTTATCTATTTATTAATTTCTTTTTATTCCTCTTTCTAACGATGTAAAAGTGGCGAGTGATTGAGGGTCGTTGCGCGCACAGAAAAACCCTGTAAATTCTAGACTCTTAACAGGTAATAATAGTGCACAAAATCCGTGTAGGACGGCGAAGTCGCGTGACGAATGAACGGAACCTGGTGCTGCAAGGTTGGAGACCTTGTCCTGTTAGGCGACGGGGCCTGGATAATACCCGTTAAACGGACGGCAGAGTCTGGCGACGACAGGCGCTTAAATTCCGTAACAAAAGTATGTTTTTATCTTTTTTAACCCTTTTTTTTTTTCAAAATCTCTTTCTCTTTCTTGCTGTTTATTCAATGTCACATGCTGTTTTTATTTATTTAACTATGTAAAGCACCCTGAAATGCCTTGCTGCTGAAATGTGCTATACAAATAAAATTTGATTGACTGATTGATTGACTGATTGATTGATTGATTGATTGATTGATTGATTGATTGATTGATTGATTGATTGATTGATTGATTGATGTGCAAATACTGCTGGCAATTAGTACTTTTTTCTTAACTGTCTATGATAAAATAGTTTTATGAGATTTTTTTCTTTTGCCCTGGCTGGAACATTTTAACATTTTAGATCTGGCATTTGATGACAAATGATCTCAGAGCAGATAAAAAAAAAATTACTTTAAGTACTAAGACTTTGATTTATGTCTAAATAGTAAACAATTAATAATCACTAATCGGGGCAACACAAGGGAAACAACGGTTGGGGTCTTAGGCATCTGGAAGCAGCAAGTTGCAGACTGTCCAGCAGGATGCAGGAAGACAAAACATAAAGGGAACAATGTCACTAATTGGCATTGGTTGTGGTGAAAAACATCTGTGTGCAGAATGGGTGGGAAGTTTTGCAGACTCAGGTCCAAATGAACAAGATGTTTGAACACCAAACCTGTAGTTTGATGTTCAATGTAGTGAAAGACATTGAACACCAAACTCCACATCAGAAAGAAGAAATGCAAGAAACTTTAAAAATATCAGAAGTTCAACAAGGACAGAGACATTACAGAAAATCGTTCTCTCATTGGTGCCAGAGGTCATTGGAGCTGTGCTCACCAAACTTAGATAGTATCTCCATTAAATTCCACAAACAACTTTTCAGATGTCTGCCCAGAAGAGTGGAGTCCTTACAAGACCTAAGAAACTTCATAAAAAAAAATCTCAAACTCTGGCAGGGATTTTGAATCTAAATGGAAGCATCCCAGGGTAAAGGGCAAGTTCACTGTTTAGTAATTCCTTTAACTCCTAAGAGACACCTGATGTGTGTTGGACAATAAGCCAGGCCGAGTTTAAATATGTCCCGTTGCCCTAGGTAGTATGTGAAAATTCAACAGAACTGGAAAATGTTTAAAGAAAATGCAGTGTTAAAAACAGAATGAAACTTGCACCAAGTGATTCCTTAAGAAAGACATCTTTATTTAAATCTTGTGCAAATAAGTTGACATATATATATATATATATATATATATATATATATATATATATATATATATATACACATATATATATATATATTAATTTGTGGAAATATTTAAATTACCTAAAATACCTTCACCAACAATTGGTACTACATTTAGCTTCCACTTGTATCAACAAGCCCATTCACATCAGTAAAGACTTCATAATTTAGGAACGGCTAATAACACCACAATTACAACATAGAATAAAATTACATGAGGTCAAAAGAAGTCAGATTAGAAGTTTTCAACATGCACCAGTAAAATGGACTTCAAAGGTAACCAGATCTTTGAACCCAGATGCTGTTATGCATGCTGACATGCTGGTGAAAATCTTCGCAACTTGAAACTCTTGAAAAAGTCTGTTTTTTCTTTCTTGTGTAGTGGTGGAGGTCAGTTGCTTCATACTGCTGTGAAAGCCAGCATTGACACAGTGACCAGCAGAACTATAGAGCAGAAGACAAAAGAAAAAAAAAATTAATTTTTTTTATATTTTTTACATCAATAGCTAGCAGGTTTAGAAAACTACTACAAAAATATGTCCTGCACAAAGCCTTGGAAACACAACTCATCAAGAGGATTTGACACCTTGGCATACAGTCACTAGAAATAATTAGGACACTCAACGACATATTCAGTTTCAGAAAGTAGAGTGATTTATTTACAGTTAAACATAAAGAGAAACCATGTTTTATTCAGTCAAGAGATTCTTAAAATGTGAATGTTAGGTCACCATGTCTTCCATTTGATGGTCTTTGGTGAGATGCTTCTTGTAACCATCCACCGGTCTCTGGCATCGGTCTGAGACCGGTTTGTTTGCCTTCTCTATCAGCTGTGAGATGTTTAAAGAGGCTCTATTGTCTTCAGCCCAATTCAAGTCACCACCCTGATCATGTTACAGGGTCCAGTTCTGCTTCATCAGTTAGTTATACTCCTGGCAGACATAGATTTAAACTATTTTTTCCACTAAATAGTTTGTCTCTAATAAGAAATTTGGCAAGTATCTTTCAGAATATAAACTCATGTAAAAAAGTCTCCATATCCTATTTTAATGTCCATTTTAATTTCAGTTAACTTTATTAGGTAATAAGTGCAGTAGAATTAATTATTTAGTATCTTTTTAAGTGATATATTGTTTTTGTCTGGAGAATTGCACATAAATTTATTTGTCCAATGTTGCAGTGACAATAAAAATTCCATTCTGTCGACAAAACATATCAATCTGCCTAGTTCATACAATGCTAAGTCAACTGGACTATTACCATTTTTTTCCATGTTACCACTGGCATTTTGCCAGTTCACCTTAGTTCATGAGTTTTGAGGTTTTTGAGTTTGGAGAGCCTCTTCCTCATCACCCTAATCTTTAGCTCTGTCTTGATTGATTTAAATCAGACATCTGGACCTCTGCATACCAAATACTTTTAGAAGTCCCATATCAAACTATAAACAACCTTACTTTAATGTGTCATCTGACACATCAAAGCCCTACTTTCCACTGCCATTAGCTTACCTGGCAAGAATGACTGTGTGTGTGTGACCGGGTAAGCAGACGAAGTGCTGTTAGTGCTGTTGCTCAGCAAATTGGTGGCGTTGGCGGTAGGGTCGGAGAGGTTTACGACAGGCGTTAGTATTCTGAAGTTTGCTATTCCTGGCTGCCCAGAACCTAAGAAAATATGCAAGAAGATTTCTAACTTTAATACCAATGATTTACCAAATATTCTCTGAGTTGCAGGAAAATCAAGTGCTGAGAGTGATTCCTTACTGGCATTGTAAGGTCCAGTTGTAAAAGACATGGAGAAGCCTGCTGCTCGTGTAAATGGGTCAGGTAGAACAGCTGAAAATGTACATTGGATTTTGCCTGAGTTGACTGATCCCCGCTCATTGCTTGAGTCCAGCGTCTGAAGAGAGAAACAGCTTAATTAACTGAAAGTAAAACAATGATGTCCATGCAAACATTTTGTTGCAAAATTGATAAATATATCCCTACTGCTACTAAGCCTACAAAAGCTTAACTCACCTCTGTCAGATTTAAAACCAGATTTTTGATGAAGCCAGTGAAGAAACGGACAGCACCGTTGTGGTTAGCGCAGACATAGGCTCTATGACTGGCAGTCTGTTGAAAAAAATAACATTATTTTATTTTCCATCTTTTCGAACTATATTAGTGCTCTGGCTTAGATCTCATAATATTTTAATGTAGAACCATGAAAGATGCATTACCTGAATTGCAGCATTTGACAGACCAGCAGCAATGTAGCCCGTTGTCTGTCCTGAGAGCTCAAAGTTGTACTTTTGACCACTTTGTTGCTTGGCAGAAAGGAAATAGCAGTCTCTAGAAGCTGGATCACACTTTGTGGGTTCAGCTGCACAGAGCTTTGAGGAGCCACATTCTTGTCGAGAAATACTGGCCTACAAAGGTGAAGACATACATTTTAAATATTGCACTGTAATAATCTTGCAATAAACCTCATATGTGAGCACTTTCTTTTTTTCAAGGAGGTTACTTCTGTTTCTTACCACTGGTGGGAGTGTGTTTGGTGCTGCTGTGGTTCCATTGTTAGCTGGTGCTGCTGTGGTTCCATTGTTGGCTGGTGCTGCTGTGGTTGCATTGTTAGCTGGTGCTGCTGTGGTTCCATTGTTAGCTGGTGCTGCTGTGGTTGCATTGTTGGCTGGTGCTGCTGTGGTTCCATTGTTGGCTGGTGCTGCTGTGGTTGCATTGTTAGCTGGTGCTGCTGTGGTTCCATTGTTGGCTGGTGCTGCTGTGGTTCCATTGTTAGCTGGTGCTGCTGTGGTTGCATTGTTGGCTGGTGCTGCTGTGGTTGCATTGTTAGCTGGTGCTGCTGTGGTTCCATTGTTAGCTGGTGCTGCTGTGGTTCCATTGTTGGCTGGTGCTGCTGTGGTTGTATTGTTAGCTGGTGCTGCTGTGGTTCCATTGTTGGCTGGTGCTGCTGTGGTTGCATTGTTGGATGGTGCTGCTGTGGTTCCATTGTTGGCTGGTGCTGCTGTGGTTGCATTGTTGGCTGGTGCTGCTGTGGTTGCATTGTTAGCTGGTGCTGCTGTGGTTCCATTGTTGGCTGGTGCTGCTGTGGTTGCATTGTTGGCTGGTGCTGCTGTGGTTGCATTGTTAGCTGGTGCTGCTGTGGTTCCATTGTTAGCTGGTGCTGCTGTGGTTGCATTGTTAGCTGGTGCTGCTGTGGTTCCATTGTTAGCTGGTGCTGCTGTGGTTGCATTGTTAGCTGGTGCTGCTGTGGTTGCATTGTTAGCTGGTGCTGCTGTGGTTGCATTGTTAGCTGGTGCTGCTGTGGTTGCATTGTTAGCTGGTGCTGCTGTGGTTGCATTGTTAGCTGGTGCTGCTGTGGTTGCATTGTTAGCTGGTGCTGCTGTGGTTGCATTGTTAGCTGGTGCTGCTGTAGTTTCATTGTTAGCTGGTGCTGCTGTGGTTCCATTGTTAGCTGGTACTGCTGCAGTTTCATTGTTGGCTGGTGCTGCTGTGGTTGCATTGTTAGCTGGTGCTGCTGTGGTTGCATTGTTAGCTGGTACTGCTGCAGTTTCATTGTTGGCTGGTGCTGCTGTGGTTGCATTGTTAGCTGGTGCTGCTGTGGTTGCATTGTTAGCTGGTGCTGCTGTAGTTTCATTGTTAGCTGGTGCTGCTGTGGTTCCATTGTTAGCTGGTACTGCTGCAGTTTCATTGTTGGCTGGTGCTGCTGTGGTTGTACTGTTCTGAGCATAGGTGACCATAAATTCCAAGGATAGCGTCACCAACAGAACACTAAGTATCAGTCGTTTATCCATGCCTTCAGGAAAGGGAAGATTATTTAATTAAGCAATGCAAATAAAAAATTAGCTTCAGTTAGATGTGAAATGAGATTTTCTGTCAAAGTAAAAATATTTTAAATGAGTTATTTTATTATAAATAAAGTATCTTACTGACAATCTGGATAAAAAATGTCTGTAATTACTTTGAGTGTCATTCTTTAAATGCTTTTCTAAAGGTAATATAACACTAGTTTTAACCCAATGAACTTTAGTATCTTTTAATCTCATACAATACATTCGATATGTATGGATATATTAGATCACACAAAGATTTTCTTTTTACTTATGGTTAATGTTGGGTGAAGCCATATAGTGTCTAACAACTGTGCTTACTATCTGTAAATCATAGTGACAACAGAAACTACCCAAATGAACATGATGATCATCAAACTCTGATCTAGCATACGTGGTATGGTAGACAGCAACTGTCAGGAAAATGTTTCAGAATTTAAAGAAAAACCCAGAAACAACTTAAGCTGAAATTCAGGCTTCTTTAATAAAAGAAAAAAGAAAAAAGAGTAACTGTTTAAAGATGCATAGTAATGGGGTACTTGACGAAGAATGAGCTGCATTGTTGAAGGTTGGCATTACTAAGTAAAAGCCACCAAGCACCAATACCCCAAACAGCACTTTTTGGCCACATTCATAAACATTACCTTTGGAGAGGCATCAACAAGGCCTCTGACAAAAGGCAGACCTTTCCTACTGCGAATCACAGAGGAGCATCTCTGATAATTGGAGGGTGTGTGAACTCCAGAGGCACAGCAAACTTGGTCAAAATGAATTGCAGGATGAATGTAGCATGTTGTCAGAAAATACTGGAGGGAAATTTTCACTCATCAGCCTGGAAGCTGCAAGAGTTGTACCTGAACATTCACATCGATCCAACACGACAACGATCTAAGCACAAGGCCAAGTCGAGCTGTCATTGGCTGCAGCAGAACAAAATGAAGGTTTTGGAGTGGCCTTCTCAGTCTAATGAGTTCAATATTATTGAGCCACTCTGGGAAAAGCTAAAACATTCAGCTCATGCAAGACAGCCCAGGAATTGATTGGAGTTGGAGACTGTTTGCAAAGAACGGCCAGTTTTACCTTCAGAGTAATGGTTTTGTGGAATCTACCACAACAGATTCTGAGTAGTCATTGATGTTAAAGGGGGGGTGGTGTGGGGGGGAGTTAGGAATTGAGTTATGTTAACTTTTCATCTGGGTCTTTTGGGTTGTGTTGAGTTTAGGATTTAATATAGTAAACGCAGCTGTTTGACAGTAAACCTCATATCCATCCACTAACAATGAGTGAAAAGAAAGTTTTTGTGCTATATATGAAGAATCTGTTCCACAAAATCTACCTATCTGATAGCATGTATATACATATAGACCCACAAGATTAGTGCAACTAAGAAAACAATGTATGAAAAAAAGAAAATAAATAAGTTAATAAATCATGAATTTTTACTCTTTTATATGCCAGAAGAATTTCAAATGACTGGTTGAGTAAGCTTCTTTATACATTTGTCATGTTTAACAGTTCTACATCTTTATATGGTTGAAACAATCTTTTTGTAAAATAATAATTGAGTACTATGAAAACTCTTTCAAAACAGACAGTGGTTGCTCTTGTACCTACCTGTAGATTTTATTCTCCTTAATGCAAAAGATAAGTCCTTGAACAGAGGTAGTTTTATTCCCAGGTGGACTGTCTCCAATGTCCTCTGATTCCCAGGTGAATCTGTGACACCGTTTTACTCTGGACTACTATTTAAGTCTCACGTAAAGGGAGGAGACACTTACAGTAAACATTGAAGGGAGTGAAAGAAACTGTTACAGGTGTGGTATGTTATGTGGTGAGTTTACTTGCTTAAAGGTTTCAAAGATGGGATTATGTCAGAGATTTCTCTAAGAAAACACAAAGTTTTTCTTTCTTCGATATGATTACGCAGACATGAGGATATCGCATAATTCTGAGGTGATTAGAAAATTTTCACATTCTATCTCACAGAAGTTTGTCAACTTTCTTTAATCTAAAAACATGATAGAAATAAGGCACACATTGTCTTTGTAGTATTTTAACTTAAGAAAAAATCTGGATTTTTCTTTTTTTGTCCAAGCGTCATTTGAAGTATGCAGAGTGAAACACCAAATTAGATCATGGAAATATTTGGTCAGCATAGATTAAGTGAACATTTGGGAACTCCCTCAAAACCATAGATCTGTACAAAAGTATGTAATATGTAAGGAGGAAACAACCCAAAAGATATCTCCATATCAAGCTCATTCACATCAGAAATAATGGCGGAAACATATAGTCAGCTCACAAAGTAAGATAAACTAGATTATATTAGCTTCACCAAAGCAAGATTACAGTTGAAACACCCTTTTGTATGGAGGCAGTGTTTGCTCTCTGATGTACCTCAGCCTAGTAACACTTTAATTCCTGATTACAATATTTCTTCTTTACTCTGCTTATAATTCATCTCCATCACAAAGTCTGACAGAAATGCCGTTCTGAAGATGTACCTGTTGTCGAACTTGCACTTGCAGCTCATGTACTGCTGATTTTTTTTCGTTGCCGGTAAACTTGAACCAGTGGTTTAGGTGCTGGAGAACTAAACCACTGACTTAGCGCTGCCGCAGTGTTAGCCCAACGCTCAGGAAGAGTGCACACAAAAAAACCATGTAGAAGCGCACATGAGGTATGAACAACTTGGCTGGGCTGCGCAGAGTAAAAGATCATGGGGTCCAAATAACCCCATGTTTTTAACCCGTGGAAGGGTTAGATATAAATCAGTTTCTTCCTCATTTGTTTAGTTTTACATTCCTATATTTTACATTCCACTTTTGTCACAGGATGTGACAGACATGGGTAGGGATGTTACTGCTTTTTTCTTTAAAGGTTTGTTGGCTCTAGTGGCCTTTATTTGAAAGTAGTTCAACAGGAAACAGGGTAATGAGAGAGAGGGGAAGACATGCAGGAAATGTCACCAGGCTGGGAATTGAACCTGCGACCACTGCCATGAGGACCAAGGCCTCAATACGTGGGTTGTGCCTTGCCTCTGTGCCACCACAGCACCCCGTTACTGCTTTTTTCTAACATGGTGGAGATAAGTCGCTTCATACTGCCGTGAAAGCCAGCATAGACACGGTGACCGGCAGAACTGTAGGGGAGAAGACATAAAGAAATAAGAAATTCAATGTCTTAGTAATTTTTAATATCAAGAACCAGCAGATTTAGAGAACATCTAAAATTGCTTGCTGCATAAAGTCTTGAGAACGGTCTTCATGTGAGGCTTTGGCAAATAGTAAAGGTAAAGATAAATAGAGGAACAATGTTTTACTGACTAAACACACATTTAACCACAATCAATTAAGTTAGGACACTGTCTCCCCTGTTTTATAATAAAAATAACTTCAGGGAGATGCTTCTTGTAGCCATCCACCATTCAATGATACTGGTTTGAGAGAAGCTTGCCCCATTCTTCTCTCAGCAATGTAACCCGTTGTCTGTCCTGAGAGCTCAAAGTTGTACGTTTGGCCACTTTGTTGTTTGGCAGAAAGGAAATGCCACTGCAGGTATGGGGATTTTTGCTGCTGTAGTTGGACTGGTAGCTGGTGGCACGGTGACTACACTGGTAGCTGGTGGCACGGTGGCTACACTGGTAGCTGGTGGCACGGTGGCTACACTGGTAGCTGGTGGCACGGTGGCTACACTGGTAGCTGGTGGCACGGTGGCTACACTGGTAGCTGGTGGCACGGTGGCTACACTGGTAGCTGGTGGCACGGTGGCTACACTGGTAGCTGGTGGCACGGTGGCTACACTGGTAGCTGGTGGCACGGTGGCTACACTGGTAGCTGGTGGCACGGTGGCGGTAATGTGTCTCGGGTTTATCACATTGCTGGGTGCTTCTGCAGTAGTCTGTGCATTTGTGACCATAAATTCCCAGGTCAGCATCACCAGCAGAACACTGATGATCAGTCGTTTTTCCATGCCTTTTTGGAACCGGTAATATCTTTTAATTTAGCAACAGAAGGACAAAATGAGCTTCAGTTAGATGAGACAAGAAAATTTTCAAAAAGATAATAAATTTACTCACTCACTTAGAATACATTTTAAATGAGTAATTATTTTTTAAATATTTTTAGTAAAAATTTTTACAGAAATTATTCAGTGTATTTTATGGTAAAATGTTTTAATTTATGAAATTACAAAATAAGTAATTGTTACCGTTTCATATATCTCTAAAGAACTTATAATTTGCAGTTTACTAAGCTTTTTATAATTATTTGTGTCTAACAATAGCAACTGTTCAGAATCAGAATCATATGGTTGAAGTATGTTTTGTATAATAGTAAAGTAATAATACACAAATTTTGTGAAAAAGAAACTGGACATTGATAGTTTTAGTACCCACCTTGAGATTTTCTTCTTAATTCAAAAGAAAAGTTCTTAAAATATCCTGTATATGTTTTACTTAATCACTAGGTATGACTCTCAGGTGGATTGTTTCTGATGTCTTCTGATGCCCCCGTGAATATGTGACATGATTGTTCACTAGACTCTAGTGCAGAAACAACTACAAACGCCACACCAGCAAAAGGTAAGTTCGAATTTATTTGTGACCAGCAGCGGGGGGGGGGGGCAGACAGGTGGACGGAGCAGCAGCAGGCAGCGGGTAAGGACCCGTTGGGGGTTTGCTTGTAGGAGGCGGTGGGGGGGTCCCGGGAGGGAGAGCCGGAGCATCCACTGGGGGTAGATGGGTGGACAGGCAGGCGAGCGCGTAGAGCGGGGTGGTCCAGCAACGAAGGCGGAAGGACAGGAAACGGAGCCAGGCAGGAGACGGGGAACGGCTGTGAGCAGGAGCCGCGTGGAGCTGGACGAGAAGCCAAACCAGACCCTCTTACAGACCAGGGACGAGGATTACTTAGGACCGAGGACTCTTAGACCAGGAACGAGGACTCACTGGAAGCGTAGAACCATCTGGCAGCGCTATCAGGATCCGGCTTCTATTTAACTGCTCCTCCTGATGGATAGATGAGCTCCAGCTGGCCGCTCCTGTCCGACACGCCCTGCAGGAGAGAGGGTAGGAGACAACACACTCACAGCACCGCTTAGTGGACATGACAATATGTGGCACCTGTTTACTCTGTCACTATTTATGTCTTACAGAGAGGGAAGAAACAGAAAAATAAACACAGGGGGAAGAAATGAACAGTTAACAGTGTGATATGTTTCCTTTAAGGGCCTCATAAAAGTCAGACTTTTTTGCATCAGAGATCAGATCAAGGAAACAAGTAGTTTTTACCTAATCTTATGTGATCATGCAGGCATGATCACATAATTATTTGCGTTCTTGAAAAAATTATTGCCTCACATAAACTTACTTGGGCACTTTTAATTGATCTGAAAACATGTTAAGGACAAACCACAGCCTATGTTCTCAGAATTTTAGCATATTAAAATTCAGGTGTTAAAATTACTCAAGCCTCATTTCAAGTGTATAGAGCTATAGTCTACATTGGATTATGTAGTTATTTACTCAAAGTAGATTAAGTAAAAATCTGGAGACTCCCTCTAAGCTACAGATCTGTACAAAAATATCTAAAACCTGGAAATATGAAGTGCACCTTACAGCTATATGTATATCAAGGTTTAAATGGTAAAATTAAAGTGAGGTGGAAACATATATTCAGCTCACAAGACTAAAATAACTGATTACACTAGGCTCATCAAAGCCAGATCTTTGGTGAAACAGCATTTTATGTGCAGATGGTGTTTTAGCTCTGAATTACATTCTCGTACACACAAGATCTGGTGAGCAGGAGATACTACCCAGTGCGCACTAGATAGTATCAGATACAATCTGGTGCGGACGAGAAAATGTATTTTTTTAATCTTTTCCTTCAATTACCTTTTAGGGGTCTATACTTTGCAGTCTCTGTAGATGTCATAAGAAGCTTAGAGTTTAATTTTATGCCATTTCTGTTCAGTTCTTTGACAAAGTGCTGATTTTCATTTCTCACTAGTGGAGCCTTTCTCCAAGGAGACTTCTTCCTACCAGACTCAACCTTAAAAATACAGGAGCAGAGGAGTCAATGATGTCTAAAATTTTAGAGTTTTGCTCTTGCTGTGACTTTGTTACCCCTGTTTTCAGTGTACAGACGATTCTCCTGTATACAGTCCCATGTATTTTCAGATCAGGTGAAGCAATCCACTATCCACTCCTCTAATGGTACATCACAGAGAACTCAAGTAAATTCTGGTCCAAATCTTTGAAGAGGATAACCCTGGAAGCTGGTTTGATCTGGTTTCTCTTTAATTCCTGATTGCACAGTAGTTTCTCTTTACACTGTTTGAAAATCATCAAACTACCTCCTTCACAAAGTCTGACAAAAAAAATAATAAAATGCCGAAGACATAGTCATTGTCCAAAGTTAATTGAACTTTCTTGTGGTTGACGTTCTGGATCCTAATTGTAATATTTCCCTCATAGTCAATTATAATGGGTAAGATACAGCCTAGACATATCACCTGCATGATGGGTTCAAAGTGGACTCTGGTCTAGCTGGTTGAGAAATGCAAATTTGTAGATTATCTGAATATAATAGAGTGTAGTTGTTCTTAAATTCATGTAAGGCAGATTTGATTTTGTTACCTGTAAACTTGAGCCAGACTCGCAGAGGATACAGAAAAGCAAAGCATGTGGGGAACAATGTCACCAATTAGCTTTGGTTGTGTTGAAGACCGTCTGTGTTAAGAATGGCTAGGATGTTCTGCAGTCTGTGTGAGGTCCAAACCAAGAAGGTATTTGAAGGACAGAAGTAGAGCAATGTGGAAGTAGTGAAAGACATTGAACACCAAACTACAGACACCTCAGAAAGAAGAAATGCACAAAGCTTTAAAAATACCAAAAGTTCAACAAGGACAGAGACATGACGGAAAATCATTGTCTCATTGGTGCCAGAGGTCATTGGAGCTGTGATCACCAAACGTGTATAGTAGCTCCAATAAATTCCACAAGAAACTTCTAAGATCTCTGCCCAGAAGAGTGTGGTCTATGCAAGAGCTAAGAAACTGCATAAAACCTCCAAACTCTGGCAGGAATCTTGAGCCTAAATGGAATCATCCAAAGTTAAAGGGCTAGTCCACTGTTTGGTAATTCCTTTCACTCCTAAGAGACACTTTTAACCTGAAATGGATTGGATGATAAGCCAGGCCGAGTTTAAATATGTTCAGGTAGCATGTGAAAATTCTAGATCGGTGGCCACCGTCACAGTCACCCAATTTCCGTGAAAAAGTATATGATCAGTGATCGCCGATCACTGTCTCTTGTTGCCGATCAGAAAAACCGATCACCTATACTTGCCTACAGAGGTCCTGCGTGCAACATATTTTCCCCTTTCCTTCTCAATGCCCAGGTGCTTGGCAGCAAATCCTTCGCCGTGTCATGTGGAACTTTACCGCTCTGAGAGTGAATGGGGAAGTTTGCGTATTGCTATGAAAAAATACCTCGGGGGTGAAGCATCTCAAAATGCATCAACACAACAAATCTAATATAATATTTAAAAAAATAAGGACTTGATGGAATATGGCTTCATAAAGGTTCACTGCAGGAAAAAGACATCCAGAGCAGTCAGACAGCAGGTGAAGGAGCGCACAATTCCCATCACTCATCAGGATGAGCATCACTGTCAGAAAGCTAAGCAAAATAACCCGAAAAATAATTTGTCATTGGGCTAGATGACCAGTGGTGTAAGACACTGGGTTCTGCCGGTGGACCGCCGCGCTACTGAGACGTAATATTTCACAGACGTAGCGCCATTCACGCTCCACCAGATTATGTTCTTTCACATCGGGCTTCTCATTAAAGCTGCAGCATGCAACTTTAACACTTGTGTTTACAAATGGGGTCCCACCGACCCCACACCTGAATCACTTGTATCATTTGCCTCAGTCCTTGCATGCACAAGGGTTAAAAGAAAAAAAGATTTTAAATATGTAATAAAATGTTCGCTATGTCCTAAAATGAGATAGATAATCTATGAAAAAAAAATAAAAAATCAAGCTCCTTTGCCTCCTCGGTCAGAAACAACTAACCAGAACCAGCACAAAACAGCAAGCCACACCCACTAGCAGTTCTGACTTAGTAATTTAGGATTGTTTATTTTAATGCAATCTTTATTTGACTTTGAATGAATGTTTCCTTTTTTACTTGACATTATTTGATATAAGCAGTGTTGTGAGATTTATTTGGGTGTTGCAAGCCTTACTGCTTAATATTGTATTACTGATGGCAGGTTTTTCAGTTGTCTCTCTGACTAAATACTTGCTACATTGTCCCTGCAAGTATCTTGCATGTTTTGTTTTTTTTTGTGTCTAAGTTAGGTGATTTTATTACCAGATCATTTTTCCATTTTGCTTGATCACGTAGTAGCGTTTATACCTGAAGTGAAAAATGAATCCAGGAGATCGGTTTTGGAATCGGCAGCAAAAATAATCAGATGGGAGCTTCCCTAGAAAATTCAATAGAAGTGAAAAATGTTTAAAGAAAGTGTATTGTTAAAAGCAGAATAAAAAGGCTGGACCAAGTAATTCCTTCAGGAAGATTCATTTATTTCAATTTCAATAAATAAGTTGACAAAGTATTTTATTAAAATATATATTAAAATATTAAATTTGTGCAAATTTTAAAATTACCTTTGACATGTATTACCACATTTAACATCTTAACTGTATTAACATGTCCTTACACATCAGCCATTAAAGACTTCATAATTTAGGAACTGCTAAATAATTAACACCATTATTACAGAAAAGAAAAGAAGTAAGAACTGAAGATTTCAACATGCACCAGTAAAATGGGCTTGTAAAGTAACCAGACCTTGAAACCCAAATGCTGTTACGCATGGTGACATATTTTTGACTCTTCCTCATTTGTTGAAAAGTTTTACATTCTGTTTTACAGAGCAGAATTCCAGCAGTCTTGTGGGTAAATAGTTTTATAGAACTAAAGATGAAGCATTTGACATAATTTCTCTTTTGATTCAGAATCACAAAGGGTTGTAAACTTGTCAACAAGCAGTGGAGCAGAGGCTTGAAGAGTTTTTTTTTTTCTTTAAAAAAAATAATTGAATCAGCACAAAATGAATCCTATCAAAGTATGAAAATCTGTGCAAGAACATTTTCCATTTTTGATCTAAGTCGTCTGTGTTCATCAATAGAGACGTTACTGCTTTTTTCTAACATGGTGGAGATAAGTCGCTTCATACTGCCGTGAAAGCCAGCATAGACACGGTGACCAGCAGAACTGTAGAGGAGAAGACATAAAGAAATAAGAAATTCAATGTCTTAGTAATTTTTAATATCAAGAACCAGCAGATTTAGAGAACATCTAAAAATTGCTTGCTACATAAAGCTTTGAGAACGGTCTTCATGTGAGACTTTGGCAAAAAGTAAAGGTAAAGATAAAAAGAGGAACAATGTTTTACTGACTAAACACACATTTTAATCACAATCAATTAAGTTAGGACACTCTCTCCCCTGTTTTATAGTAAAAATAACTTCAGGGAGATGCTTCTTGTAGCCATCCACCAGTCAATGATACTGGTTTGAGAGAAGCTTGCCCCATTCTTCTCTATCATCTATGTCAGGGATGTCCAAAGTCGGTCCTCGAGGGCCGGCATCCTGCACGTTTTATTTCTCTCCCTAGTGATAGTAACAATCTCCTCAGGAAGTCAGTATTCTGCCTAGGCCTTCTGATGAGCCATCATTTGATGCAGGTGTGTAAAACTAAAGGAGAGAACTAAAAGATGCAGGATGCCAGCCCTCGAGGACCCACTTTGGACACCCCTGATCTATGTGATGAGTTTTCTTTTACCCGTTTTAAATCACCAGCCTGAAGCTCAACCAAATTATGTAAACAGAATATTAATACCTTTCTTCATTTATATTAGCTCTACAACAATCAAGCCTCTTATGGCAAGTCTTAAGCTGTTGGCATATTTCCACTAGTCCAATGACTAACACTAACCCAAGTCTTAGCGACTGGAAGGCCTCTTTTGCATGACCCTCAGTTTTAGCTCCCATATTGTCTCCCCAGCCTTGGTGTCATTAGCTTACCTGGCAAAAATGACTGTGTGTGTGTGACTGGATAGGCAGAGGAAGTGCTGTTGCTTTCCAGCAAATTGGTGATGTTGGCGGTAGGGTCAGAGAGGTTCACAAGAGGTGTTAGGATTCTGAAGTTTGCGTTTCCCAGTTCCCCAGAAGCTGAGAAAAGATGCAAAAACACAAAAAGATTTCAAACAGTGATACCAGTGACTTTGGTGAATATCATAAGTGACCTTGGATTTGTGTGAATGGTTAAAGTGATTTCTTACTGGGATTGTAATTTCCAGTTGTAACAGACAAAGCATAAGCTGCTGCTCGTGTCGTTGTGTCAGGTAGTGCAGCTGAAAATGTACACTGGATTTTTCCTGAGGTGACTGATCCCTTCACATTGCTTGTTGTTAGTGTCTGAAGAGAGAAACAGTTTAATTAACTGAAAGTAAAACAATGATGTCCATGCAAACACTGTGTCATACAAATTGATAAATATGTCCCTACTAATAATGCTATATAAGCTTGGCTCACCTCTGTGAGATTTAGAACCTGATTTTCGATGAAGCCAGTGAAGAAACGGACAGCACGGTTGTGGTTGGCGCAGATGTAGGCTCTGTATCTGGCACTCTTTTGAAAAAAATAGCATTATTTTATTTTCCATCTTTTCAGACTAGAGTAATGCTCTGGTTTAGATCTCATAGTATTTTAATCTAGAATCATAAAATATGCACTACCTCAGATGCAGCATTTGACACACCAGCAGCAATGTAGCCCGTTGTCTGTCCTGAGAGCTCAAAGTTGTACGTTTGGCCACTTTGTTGCTTGGCAGAAAGGAAATAGCAGGTTCCGGAAGCAGGATCGCACTCTGAGGGTTCAGCTGCACAGAGCTTTGAGGAGCCACATTCTTGTCGAGAAATACTGGCCTGCAAAGGTTTTGATGTATTTTAAATATCCCACTGTAAAAACCTTCTAATAAACCTCATAGGTGACCATTTTCTTATGTTCTTTCCAGCAATCTACTGTTATTTTTCATTTTGTATGACTTACCACTGCAGGTATGATGGTTGTTGCTGCTGCAGTCGCATTGGTAACTGGTGCTGCTGTGGTTGTAGTTGCTGCTGCTGCCGCTGTGGTTGTAGTTGCTCCTGCTGCCGCTGTGGTTGTAGTTGCTCCTGGTGCCACTGTGGTTGTAGTTGCTGCTGCCGCTGTGGTTGTAGTTGCTGCTGCCGCTGTGGTTGTAGTTGCTGCTGCTGCCGCTGTGGTTGTAGTTGCTCCTGGTGCCGCTGTGGTTGTAGTTGCTCCTGGTGCCGCTGTGGTTGTAGTTGCTCCTGGTGCCGCTGTGGTTGTAGTTGCTGCTGCCGCTGTGGTTGTAGTTGCTGCTGCCGCTGTGGTTGTAGTTGCTCCTGGTGCCGCTGTGGTTGTAGTTGCTCCTGGTGCCGCTGTGGTTGTAGTTGCTCCTGGTGCCGCTGTGGTTGTAGTTGCTCCTGGTGCCGCTGTGGTTGTAGTTGCTGCTGGTGCCGCTGTGGTTGTAGTTGCTGCTGCCGCTGTGGTTGTAGTTGCTCCTGGTGCCGCTGTGGTTGTAGTTGCTCCTGGTGCCGCTGTGGTTGTAGTTGCTGCTGCCGCTGTGGTTGTAGTTGCTGCTGCCGCTGTGGTTGTCTGAGCATTTGTGGCCATAAATGCCCAGGATAGCGTCACCAACAGAACACTGAGGATCAGTAGTTTCTCCATGCCGTCTGGAAAAGGTAAGATAGCTTAATTAAGCAATTAATGGCTTAGCTTCAGTTATATGTGAGATCTTCAAAAAGATAATTAACTTGTCAAATTTTCTAAAATTAAAAAATTCAAATGAATAAGTTTTGCTTTACATTCCTAATTAAACATTTTATACATATTATGAAATATTTTTATAAGAGTAACAAAATATTTTAAGAAATGACTAAATAGGGAGTTATTATTTCATATCTCTAAATAACTTCTACAGGCAGTTATCTAAGCTTCTTTATAGAATTACCACTTAACACTCCTCAGATGGTTAAAACACTCATTTTTTTGTATAATATAGTAAAAATATAAAAAGAAAAAAAGAAAATTGAAATTGGTTGCTGTACCTACCTGTAGCTTCTTTTTGTCCTTAGTGCGAAAGATAATTCCTTAGAATGTCTTGTATGTGTGATGTTTAATCCCCCAGGTATGATTTGCAGGTGGATTGTTTCTGATGCCTTCTGATGCTCAGGTGAATCTGGACACCTGTTTACTCCATGTCACTATTTATCTCCTAGAGGGAGGGAGGAGACAGGACAATATCAGGGGGAAAAATGGTTATAGGTGTGGCATGTTCCCTGTTGAGTTTACTTTAAGGGCCACTCAAAACACAGATTTCATTGTGACTACTTGTTTCCTTGATTAGATCAAGGAGACAAGTAGTTTTTTCCTAATTTTATCTTATTACGCAGGTATGACATAAGAACATTCTTTTGACGAGACTGGAAAAATGTCTCGGTGTACCTCATACGATTAACTTGGACATGTTAAAAGTCTAAGAACAGGTTGTTCTTAGATTGATCGTAGAATTCTAAAATTATTAGAATTCTCAGAATTTTATTAAAATATTAAAATACTGTAGATTTTCTAAGTGTTAAAATTATGATTTCAAGTGTACAAAGCCCTACTCCAGATTTGATTATGATCTTATTTGTTCAGCACAGATTAAGTAGAAATTTCAGAACTCCATCAAGGCCCTTAGATCTGTCCGAAAATATGTAAGACCTTGGAATATGAAGGGGAAGTAACTTAAAGATATATTTGTATCAAGCCTCTTTACAACAAAAATGATCTCAGAAAATGGCAAAATTAACGTGGACAGATTTACAACTGAATAGGTGGAAACATATTCAGCTCACAAGATGGGAAAAACTGATTACATTAGTTTCATCAAAAACAGCAATTGCAATATCGTCTTGTGTGGAGACAATGTTTGAGCTCTGAAATTTTTTTTCTACATTTTTACTTGTAGCTGAAATGACATTGAAACTTTATTGAGATCAAACTTTTTTTGAATAAAATAAAAAGCAATTTGAAATTAATGGACTAGTTTACATGTTTTTGAAACTTTCTTGCAGCAGCTGGCCGTCCTTGACAACCTCTAGTTTCCAATGAATCTAGCTACTATGGATTACACATTTCTGGCTCCCCAGCTCTATCGTCACTTCTATTCTGACCAAGTGAGATCCCAGCAGTTGGAATTAACATAGCTCTTAAAAAGTATTACATCTCATACCTATTATGTGAGGTACCTTATTACAACTGAGAGTGAAAATTGAGACGAGTCTTGCACGGTTAGTCTTACACTACTATTGATAGTGATGCAAGAGGTTTTAATATCAAACTCTGGTATTATGCTGCACCTTTTTGTTGACACTCTTTCAACCAAATAGAGAAGATTTTTCCTGACAGGTCAAAACACTCTATGTCTTTTTTGCCCCAGGATGTGATAATAAAATAAAGCAATGTACAAGCGACATTCAAAACCAAACACAAAAATGCAGAAAACTGGTTTGTCAGTGGATTTTTTCATTGGTTTCTAATTAACACCTACCTAACACAGGCAAGCCTAGACATCGTTGGACCACACCTTATTACAAAGGCGGAGTGTTGTTGGTCATCGCAAAGTTTGCGTTGTTCTTCTCATTGTAGAACAGTTTGTACGTCTTCTTGCTGTGTTTAGTATTTCTGGTATTTCAGGTTGACTTATTTTGGGCATGTCCTGTTTGGTTGTTTTGCTTTTTTCTGTTTAGATCTCGTCTTTCTAATGTCACTGTCTCCATTTATTTGTTTGTGCTTAGTCATTACTCCTAATCATCCTTCCTCACTTGACTTCAGACTCTGATTCCTGACAGGTGTTCAGCATCGTGTTCAGTTTATATACTTGCCAACTTTGCTCCGTTTTTTGTCATACCTTTCTGTCCAGTTCCTGTTAGCTTCCAGTAATCCCTAATGATCATATTTTAATTCAATTAAGACATTCACTCCAACCTGCTGATCATCTTGTATTTGGACTCCCCTAGATAGTTGAAGTAGATGCTGAGACTTGAACTCAGAGATTTAGTAGAACAAGAATCCCTGGTCTGCCATTCTCTACCTCAGCATCTGCTGCCATTGCAATCGTTGTCACATAGTTGGATCATTAGACTTTCTAATGATTGGGTTACACCTTCACATCAAACCTGAATCCTAGCATATACAGCCTAGCCCACATTCCTATGCCCCGTCATCTAACCAACAGTCATGAGAATGACAATACAGATGCTGCTAATCCCCCATCGCCCTGATAATATTCCCAGAGTTCCCAGGAAGGATTTAGGAAAATTAGGTTCTCCATGTTCCTCTGTTTCCCAGGGGCTCTGAGAATTACAAGCCTCTCATAGATTCTCTGTCTTCTCAGTCCGATGATGTGCCTCTCCAACCTCAGACTGTAGGCAGAGGTTTTCTCAGACTGGTTCTAGACAATGTTGGGGCACTTCTCCATTGTTCAGCCTCACTGTAATGTTTGGATTGGTTATACCCCAGTTTGGAGCATCTCCATTTATGGTCTATTCCTTAATCTTGCGGCCGTGAATATAGCCAAGAATGTGGGCAAGGCGTGACTGTGCAAAATACTTTCTAAATAAGGTTTCCAGAGAGACTGAGCAATGGAGAACCTTGAGGTTGTGGTTTTGATGGACTCAAGTAAATTTGCCTCGTTCGGATCGGCACTTCTCTCTTCGTTTGTATAGTAACACTAGTAGGCTTGGTTAACTTTAGAAGGAGCTTAGAGTAGTGAAGGAAGATTTGACAGGTTTACTTTCTTCTTTCCTTGCTGTTCTTTTTATGCTACAACAAAAAGAAAACACAACTTTTCATTCCACAATGAGAAAAATAATCACTTTATGACTGTCATGGCTAAGCCATGAGAGGAAACTAGTCAAAAGGAACAGGTTTAATCCACACACAGCATGCATGTTCATGACTAGAGCTTTCCGCCTGTTGGTATTGTTCTGCCAGCTTATGGTGCTGAAATGCACAAAGATAACTTTTCCACTTAAGACTACTGCTTAAGCCTTCATACATGGGTGTATGACATTTCTTAGATTTTTTTTTCTCAAATGCTGATTTTTTTTGCAGTGACTCTGTGATTGCTTTAAAAATTTTTCCTTTCGCCACTGTTGCTTTTTCTCTCAGTTGTGGTTAAAGGAATATGAAATAAAATAATAATGTATTTGGTTGGCATTCACTTGCATGGAAGCAGTTAAACAACAAAACACGTGTAAATATTTCCATTAACACCTGTTCAGGTGGAAACAGACCAGACTGACAGGATGTCTGACGCCACCACACCTTGCTGGTGCTGTATAAAGTATGAAAATACTACTGTAAGTATTTTTATACTTTATACAACTTTAGGCTTTGGAAATGAACAGCTTTTATAACTCAGCTCAAAAGCAGGGACTTGGAGCACATATCAGTTTGGAGAGGACAGCTGCAACTTTTGCAAACATATTTATGTTTGTTAATAAAATATTGGTGCTGACTGATTATCATAGCTGACAGAACACCTGTTTCCACTCTTGCATAGATTACACTCACACTCATACTCAACCCTTTAACTCTTTTCGGTTTCCCACAAACTGTTGTATCCAGTTATTTCAAATGATGTTATTTTTTTAGCTTTGAATTTTTTGTTCTTCATTTGATTTCTTCTTCTGTTTTTTTGTAATCAAAGTTTTCAGCTAATTCCAACATTTATATTCAAAATAAGCATTATTTCTGCTAAGATTTATAACCAGAAATTTAGTACATTATTGGTAGAAGTTGAGGCATTTAAGAGTATTGTCCATTTGTACAGTTTTGTCAATTCTGTAAGATTTCAGTTTGTTCTATTTCCTATAGCTGATTTGAACTCATTCCATTGAGACCACACTCATGCTGGCACTGAAGAATGAGTATGAGAAGTTTGTACACCTGTTTTTTTTTTCTTCCAGCTACATTGCTTGCACTCACTCTTAAATTTGATCTAGAATCATCAGTTAACTTAACCTGACCACATGTGTGTGCTGTGGAAGGACAATGGAGTACAAAACACATATTGTTTTCCCTGTCACCACATCATGAGCTGCATTAATGTTCACATGTCAATATTTGAACGTAACATATTTGTGTTGCTTCTTTTACATGCTTTTCTGCTTCAAAATCATGTGTTTATGTTGACAGATAGTTACAGTGCTTTTCCCTAATCAGATGTCATGCTTGTGAGTTCATTCAATGCTTTAGGGAAGGCATGTTAAGCACAGAGCAACACCTGAAGGCACAGAGTTGAGAAATGCTTGACTAGCCAACTGCTTGTCAACTCCCTGTCCCCACCAACATTACAAATAAGTTCAAATTTCACTGTTTCTAATGAAATTTAATGAATCGTGGCAGCAGATTTAAAAAAACAAAACAAAACAAAAAACAATAAACAGTGAATCATTTTAAAAATCTAAATAAAGAACATTCAGAAGAAATATAACAAAGACTTGGGAGCAGTTTGACAGTTTGTATCCACATTTTGCTACTTGCCAACTTCCAGCCATTTTTCTCTGATAAAAAATAGCATATACATATGTATTTAAAACATGCCAGTATATCTTTCATCAGATAAATAATTCAGATTATTTATATTATTTTTTATGAAGTTTATAAAATTGTATACTATTTTCACCAATTGTGGTTTTGACGTTCCGGGTGTTGTATTCATTAAGTATGAGAAATTACCTGGATAGCAGATATTTACTGGTGTAACACACCTTCCAGTAGGCTACTTCTGGAAGACTACTAATTTTAACATTTGTTCCTATCGGCAAATGTAAAACATTGCAATAAACTCAGTTGTAAAACATATTGAACAGAGTAAGTCAGTGTTAGTCAATTGAGATTGAGAGGCCACATGATAATCACACCATTTTATCCCATAAACCAATGCTTGCATACCAAATGGAGTATAGGTTAATGTTAGTCAACATACTAGTGGTAATCCACAAGCTACTGATAGCATTTTAGCTAACCTTATAATTTTAGCTTATAAACCAACATTTACATACTAAAGGGAGAAAGTCACTGTGAATAAACAAGTTGTAGGAACAGCTCTTTATTTTTCTTTCTCTTATCTTTGTCTTTTCATATCCAAAAAGTCGGATATGAAAAGAAAAAGAAATAAAAAAATTATATAATGGCAAAAGTTTGAAAGGACCAGCACCCAATAACAATAAACAACAATACGACTCAAGACAGCAACAATAATGTTAGTAATATTAATCATAAAATAATATTCAGTGCAAGTAGCCTACATCTTTTTTGATTGGTGCAGTAAGGGACCTGAATGGTGGATAGGGGGCTGTGACGGGCGCCTGTCACTATTGTGAATGAATCCCTGTTTAATTGCTGTTTTCTTCTTGCAGTTGATTGGCTGGCGAGAGTTTAAAGGGATCAAGCCCCACCCACCAGGGCAGCGAGGAAGTTGGTAGAGCTCCTGGTTGGTGGCGTGTCTCCAAGCCTCGCTCCTGCTCCTTCAATGTGTTTTCTTGTTGGTTAACTTTCCTTTTGTGTTGTTAGGTCTGGGGATCGTTGGCCAAGCCGAGGTTTTCCGGTTTTTGGTTGTAGGGTGAATGATCCGGCGAGGCAGGGCGAGGGGAGCGGCCCGAATCCGACGGCCAACTGCTGGCTGGTTCGTGAATGCTCCCACTCTTTTGTTTATTTGCCACGATTCCCCGGTACCTCCATGTCCAGCCACAGTCTGAATAAAACTTTTGTTTTATATAACTTGGTCTGGACCTTTTATGTTGTGTGCCCTGTGCGGGCCGTAACATATTGGGGGCTCGTCATATTTGGGCGGATTTCCGGCACTTATTGATGTTTGTGGGTTGCAAGGAGCGTCTTTGGTTTTCGTTTTGTTCGTTTTAGTTTGTTACGACTTTCTAAACCGAAATGGAGTTTAGCCTGGAAGAGTTTTTGGACAATACTACAATCGAGCAAATTGATTGTTGTACAAAGGATCAGCTTTTATTAATTGCTGGTGAGTTTTCGATCTCCGTTTCTAAGCTGTTAAAAAAGGCGGAAATGAAATCTGAGATTGTTTCTGCTCTGATTGACGCTGGCGTTCTTCCTCGCGTTGGTTCTGATGCTGGTCCACAGGTTAACTCTGGTGCTGACATTCAAACTAACGCTGACACGGCTCCTCTGCTTAGCCCTGATGCCCATACTAGCCATCAAGACTGTCAGGGCGCTGGGACTGAAAAAACTTCTTTTGATCTTCGTGAATTGGAACTACAGCTTGAACTTCGCCGTCTCACTCTCAGAGAACGGGAATTGGATCATGAGTTCCAACTGCGTAAATTGGAAACTGAAGCAAATAAAGAAGTTCGTTTGAAAGAGCTTGAAGTGAGCAGCTCGACTGCCCCGTGGGGTTCCTCTGCCTTTGATATGAGCAAGTGCATTCGTTTGATACCGCCCTTTTCCGAAAATGATGTGGACATGTATTTTGTCCTATTTGAGAGAGTGGCTATATCATTACAATGGCCAAAGCAATTTTGGCCGTTATTATTGCAGTGCGTATTTACGGGGAAAGCTCAAGAGGTTTATGCTTCACTTCCGTCTGACGTCAGTTTGAATTATGACTCAGTGAAATCAGCTGTTCTTAAAGCATATGAACTTGTGCCGGAAGCGTATAGGCAAAAGTTCCGCGGTCTTGTTAAGGCTGAAGGTCGGAGTTATGTAGAATTTGCTCATGACAAGGAGGTCCTCTTTGATCGTTGGTGTTTAGCACTGGGCGTGGAAAATTTCAGTCAGTTACGTGATTTAATTCTGCTGGAGGAATTTAAGAACTGTCTAACAAAGCAGATTGTAACGTATATAAATGAACATAAGGTTGTTGACATTTCCAAGGCGGCTGTATTGGCGGATGAGTATGTTTTGACTCATAAAAATGTATTTGACAGGCAGCCTTATGTGCCGCTGCGTAGTGCCCTGCCTCCTGCGAAGCCCAACGTTGAGGTGGAACATCGCTTTGAAAGTGGAGTTGGTAGGAGGCCAGTTTGCGCTCACTGCAATAAGCGTGGTCATATTATGGCCAACTGTTTTTTGCTCAACAAGAAGCCTTTGTTAGCTACAGCGGCCACGCCAGCTAAGCCACCCCCTGTTTTAGTTTCCTGCGAGGCGGGGATTGTAGAGCTGGGAATTTATGCACCTTTTCTCATGACTGGGAGTGTCTCCATAGCGGGCGGACAAAGAGTACCTGTAACAATCTTGAGGGACACGGCAGCATCTAGATCCATTATTCTTGATGGTGTTCTGCCGTTAAATGATGAGACCTTTTTAAATTCATATGAGTTGGTGCAAGGTCTTGGAATGAATTTCTTACGCATCCCTCTTCATCGCATCTGTTTGACTTCGAAGTTGGTTTCTGGTGAGGTGGTGGTGGCCGCAAGTCCAGTTTTCCCAATAAAAGGGGTTGATTTCCTTCTGGGAAACGATTTGGCAGGGGGTAAAATTTTGATTAATCCGGAAGTTACAACAGTTCCAGTGATATCAGATGCCCCAGATGAGTTGCAGAGAAAATATCCAAAGGTGTTTCCCGTGTGTGCGGTTACTCGAGCTATGGCCCGGGAAAACATGGAACTGGACATCGGTGATGTGATCAACCTGGAGGAACGCAGCTTATCAGATGACCCTTTGAATGGGGAAAGCAACTTGGATTCTGCAGGTACGTCGGTGCCTTCTACACCTGTGGCACCTTCACATGATGTGGACCAGGGGGAGGCTCTTTACGACAACATGTCCAGGGGAAATCTTATTCTGGAACAAAGTCGTGATCCCTCTCTTGTCCCTTTGTTCAACCGTGTTGTGTCAAATGATGAAATTGGGAAAATGCACGAGGGATATTTTTGTGTAGATGGCCTGTTGGTGCGTAAATGGACACCATCACAGGCCACTGCAGAGGATGACTGGCGGGCAGTTAATCAAATTGTGGTACCACAGAAATTTCGTCTTGCCATTTTAAATCTTGCTCATGACAATCCTATGGCTGGTCACATGGGGGTGACCAAAACATATGACCGCATTTTGCGGCAATTTTTTTGGCCGGGATTAAAAAAAGATGTGAGGAAATATTGTAAAACCTGCGAGGTGTGCCAAATTTCCGGGAAACCTAATCAAACAGTTGCACCTCATCCTTTACATCCTATTCCTGCTGTGGACTCACCTTTTGACCGTGTTTTGGTGGATTGCGTCGGCCCTTTTCCAAGAACTAAATCTGGTCATAGGTTTTTGCTAACAGTGATGTGTGCATCAACCCGGTTTCCAGAAGCTATACCATTGCGAAAAATAACTGCGCCGTCGGTTGTGTCTGCCTTGGTGAAATTTTTCTCCTTGTTTGGTTTGCCAAAAGTCATTCAGACTGATCAGGGATCCAACTTTATGTCGCGTATCTTTAATCAAGTTTTGAAACAGCTTGACATCACACATTGCCATTCCAGCGCGTATCACCCGGAGAGCCAGGGCGCGCTGGAGCGGTTTCATCAGACTTTAAAAAGCATGCTCCGTGCATACTGCTTGGAGTTTGACGGAGACTGGGATGAAGGAGTTCATCTGCTGCTTTTTGCAGCACGTGAGGTGGTGCAGGAATCACTTGGCTTTAGCCCAGCAGATCTTGTTTTTGCTCATTCTGTTCGTGGCCCACTGAAATTGTTAAAAGAGAAGTGGATGGGCAGTGATTCACAGAATCTTCTTGACTACGTCAGTGCGTTTCGCTTTCGTCTTCATCGGGCGTGTGAATTGGCTAGAGAAAATCTTCAAGCCGCTCAGAGCAAGATGAAGGGCTGGTTTGATATTAAGGCTAGTAACAGGCAATTTCAACCGGGAGATAAAGTTTTGGTGTTTTTGCCTGTTGAAGGTGCTAGTCTGCAGGCGCGCTACAGCGGACCGTACGTGGTTACACGTAAAGTGAGTGACACAGATTACATAATTTCTACGCCTGACCGCGTGCGCCGTAGCCGCTTGTGTCACATAAACATGCTGAAAGAATATCATGAACGAAATGAAAATAATTCTGTTGCTTTGAGTTTATCCTCTGGTGACATGCCCTTACCTTCAGAGCCAACAGCGGCACAGTCGGTTCAGGCGAGTTCCTTGGAGGAGCTGTCTAGTCCTGAATCCGATATTGACCACCCAGGTGAGGCTATGCTGCGGGGCCGACTAAAAAACTCTGAGATGCTGGTTAACCTGGATGCTTGTTTGTCGCATTTGTCCGATGATCAACAACAGGACATGGTGGGCCTTATTAAGTTATACTATGGCTTGTTTTCGGATGTGCCCTCCCAAACTCATGTGTGGGAACATGATATAAATGTCGGTGGTTCTTCCCCTATTAAGCAGCATCCCTATAGGGTGAATCCAGACAAAAGAAAACGCCTACAAAAGCAAGTTGATTACATGTTGCTAAATGGCATTGCTGAGCCAAGTTGTAGTGCGTGGAGCTCACCGTGCTTGCTGGCAGTTAAGTCGGATGGGTCTGACCGCTTTTGCACTGATTTTAGAAAAGTTAACGGAGTCACAAAACCAGATTGCCACCCACTTCCTCGGATGGAGGATTGTGTAGATCGGGTAGGCTCCGCAGTGTTTGTGACAAAGTTGGATCTGCTGAAAGGCTACTGGCAGGTCCCGCTGACAGAGCGAGCCAAGGAAATAACTGCATTTGTGACTCCAGATGCATTCTTGCAGTACACTGTGATGCCATTTGGCGTGCGTAACGCGCCGGCAACTTTTCAGCGTCTAGTAAACAAGGTCTTGTCTGGTGTGAAGGGGTGTGAAGCTTATTTAGATGACATTGTCATTTACTCAGACTCCTGGGAGGGACATCTAGAACAGGTGAAAACTGTGTTTCAGAAATTAAACGAAGCCCATCTGACGGTTAATCTCGCAAAATGTGAGTTTGGTCGTGCCACTGTGGCTTATTTGGGTAAAATAGTGGGTAATGGACACGTTAGACCGGTGGGTTCAAAAATAGAGGCTATTTCAGCATTTCCCATTCCTTCCTCACGACGTGAGTTGCAGCGTTTTCTTGGAATGGCTGGCTATTACAGGAGTTTCTGTAAGAATTTTTCCGCCGTCGTTTCTTCTCTCACTGACTTGATGAGCCCAAAGGTTCCATTCAAGTGGTCACCGGAGTGCCAACATGCGTTTGAGTGCGTCAAAGCGCTCTTGAGTAGTGCGCCGGTGCTTGCCGTGCCAGTGTACACGGTGCCCTTTAAACTGGCGGTGGATGCCAGTGATACAGGAGCGGGTGCCGCTCTTTTGCAGGACGGCCCAGATGGGATAGAGCACCCGGTGTGCTATTTCTCCAAGAAATTTAATAGGCACCAAAAGGTGTACTCCACAATAGAGAAGGAGGCGCTGGTTATGGCTTTGAAACATTTCGAGGTCTATGTGGGCTCCTCTAGTGGCCCAATTGTGGTTTATACCGATCATAACCCACTCGTCTTTATTCAGCAAATGCGTAATTCCAACCGACGGCTGATGCGGTGGGCCCTTTATCTTCAGACCTTCTGTTTGGAAGTAAAACATGTAAAGGGTAAAGATAACATCTTGGCTGACGCATTGTCCCGTTCCTACTACTGATGCTGCATGGTGACCCGAAATCCCCATGCAGCATTTAGGGGTGGAGGTGTGACGGGCGCCTGTCACTATTGTGAATGAATCCCTGTTTAATTGCTGTTTTCTTCTTGCAGTTGATTGGCTGGCGAGAGTTTAAAGGGATCAAGCCCCACCCACCAGGGCAGCGAGGAAGTTGGTAGAGCTCCTGGTTGGTGGCGTGTCTCCAAGCCTCGCTCCTGCTCCTTCAATGTGTTTTCTTGTTGGTTAACTTTCCTTTTGTGTTGTTAGGTCTGGGGATCGTTGGCCAAGCCGAGGTTTTCCGGTTTTTGGTTGTAGGGTGAATGATCCGGCGAGGCAGGGCGAGGGGAGCGGCCCGAATCCGACGGCCAACTGCTGGCTGGTTCGTGAATGCTCCCACTCTTTTGTTTATTTGCCACGATTCCCCGGTACCTCCATGTCCAGCCACAGTCTGAATAAAACTTTTGTTTTATATAACTTGGTCTGGACCTTTTATGTTGTGTGCCCTGTGCGGGCCGTAACAGGGGCGCTGGCCCAAAAAAGGTTGAGAAACACTGCTCTAGACTCTATAAGGACAAAAATATTTAACTTTAAACATAACAGTTGTGTGCTTAAGTATTATTTTATCATTGAAATAAAAGCACTTTTTATCTGTATGCTGCCACATTACATTAATGGGAAAACATGTTCAGTATTTAGTTTAAAGGAGACCACTCATCGAACACATACAGCTATCTATTAATATCTGAACTGTTAATGGGTAACTTTTGCAATACATTCTGCCTTAACTGGCCTTTTGAGGATGTTTGTGATCTTGATGTGGCCCAAAACGAAAATGAGTTTGACAACCCTCCTTTTTTTTGTTTTTCCCAACCAAACATTGTAATTCTACCTTGATCACCAACATGCCACATGAGATCAGCCTTGGGCCTTATTTGCCCAAGGCTGGTCTGAATATCGTCTTAAACAAATATAAAATAGCAAACCTCAAACAACTTCTAGTTCCTCATAGTCAGTCTCCAACTATGTAATTCTGCCATTCTTGCAGGTCATTCCATCAGATTGTTTGCAGATGAAGACTGTTTTTATTTCTCCACCCCATTCGTGCCCCCATGTTGTCAAAGCAATATCAAATTATGTGAGTGCATGAAACTAAGCAACATTAGTGAAACTGGACAGACCTGCCAAACAGCAACCATTGACGCAAACGAGTGTCTCTCTGACAGGTTGCCTTTATTTCAACATTGGTTTGTGACATTCCTGCAATTCTTTATGTATTCACTTTGCATATGTCTTGGTGATGTGCTGTGAGAATGTTGACACCCTTGTCATACAGCACAGTTTGACTAAGATACAAAGTACATAGATGACTTCATCAGATCTGGGTTGTCTGTTTGGCTGCATCAAAACCTGCTGGGGGGGAAGGAATGTAGCAAATCAGTCAGCAGAAAACCTGCACACTTTTCCCTTGACTGGCAGGTAATTGATAGGTCAAACATTTAAAAACTGGCTTTTGTGTTTATTCATTAGGTATGTATAACTGAAAACTCCCTCTTCAGTAAACTGAACCTAGCAGTATGTTCTCTATCGTATCTTCTTTCTTTACATAAAATTGATGAGTTTTTTTTTTTTTTTACCAGTTTCTTTTCAGGATTTTCTTTTTGTAAACATTTCAATAAAGAAAATGTGTTGATTTTCTCTTATTATCAGAAGATACGCTATTTTGTTTTGAAGGGTTACTTAGTCCTTAATGCAAGCTGAACTTTAAGGATGTCTGGGCTGAATTCTGGGTACAAGATAGACACAGTATGTCTATCTTGTGAAAATAACTTGTTCCAGATGTCTTAACATTTCCATTCCTTTGTGCTCTTCTGAAGCTACACATTATGAGCATCCAAGACTTTGAAGAATATTTAGTCCTGTCGTAATAAGGAGAGGACACTTATATGTGCAGGTGCAGTACCTGTGAGATACAGACGGGATACAGATACAAGGAGAGGCAATAGGAGTGAAATGGAGAGTCTCACGCAGCTTTGTTGCTTTTGAGTAAGGACCCTGAAAAGTCCCTGCATCTCTTGTTTTGCAACTGACAGGCGACAGCTGAAAGCACTCCAGTAAAGGCGTGTATGCTTCTCTGGAGGGACATTTTTAGAATTTCCAACTCCCCATTTTTTTCCAAAGTGCACCGAAGACTCTGCAACATTTCCATGCTTTCTACCTCTTGATTGACAGAGATCATCCTCTGTAATTCAGATCCTGCTCAATATTTCCCTCACCACTTCCATGGCCCCTGAAAGGCAAACCCTGCCTGGAAAACATCTGCATATCATTCAAAAGACATCTCCTTGCTGATTCCTACATGCATTTCTGAAACCGTACTGACCGATCTTCATAAATGTGTTGTCATGACAGTCTTATGACTAGCAGATCTCTCTCGCACGGTAAATTGTTTGTATGCTTTATTCCAACGAATGCTGCATCTGCATTCATGGCGAGAGGTGATGTTTGACAATTAAAGGCTTTGGAGTAGAAAAAACACACCACGCCCTCAAGGTCAAGACCGACATGGAGCCATGGAAATTTCTGGTACCAAGACATACATGGTTCAAGCAGTGTTTCACAATGAATTTTGGATCTGGTTGACTGGGCTTACCGATCCAGCTTGTATCTGTTACCGATGACACATAACAGAAGCATTGTCTGCTTGTCTCTCATCTTTATCTTTATCTTCATTGTCTTTACCTTCCCCCCTGTCCTCTTGTCGGTCCGTTTCTCCCTCATCCTCACTCCTGGCCACTCCTTCATATCTTAAGGGGTATTTAAACTTCTGGTTTCAACTGTAGCTTTTGTGGTTCTAAGTGTAGAGGTTCCTCCACCTTTTCCTCAGTGTTAGTATTTATTTAAATGTTTTCATATAATATATTTAGATTTTCACTTTTTCTTTGGTGGGTTTTCTTTGGTGGTGGTTATTGCGTTGGGTTGTTTACTAATTTGGGTGCACACATTTAGTAAACGCCTTATGTTTTTTTAAGATCATTAATTATTTTGTTTGCTGAGTTTAAGGACTGGCTGACAGAAGGGGGTTGGCTGAAAGGAACACCAGGAAGTGGAACAGTCCATCAGGCTGCTGGATGCAGGGGACTTGATGTGGAAAAAATCTGCCTCTCTCCACTAATGGCATAATTGTTAAAACCTTTTTTTGGTGTTAGGTTATTTGGTTTTTATAGTGGTGTTTAAGTCAAAATGTTTTAGTTTAAATTAGTCATTTATGTTTATACATTATTTGTCTTTGTCTCTTTCCCTACCCCTCCTCGTTTGTGTAGGCTAGCCTGTTTGTATAAATTTCCCTGTGTGTTCATTGTGTGAGGTCAGTCTTTGGTTTGTTATCTTGAGTTATGTTTGCCTTAGTTGATTTCTTTTGGGCCCATTTTGTTATATTTTTTTAGATTTGTTGTTGAAACCTTTTGTTAAGATGTTTTTGGGAAAAATAAATAGAAGATATATTTTTATATATGCCTTTGTCCTTGTCCTTGACTGGTCGGACCATCACAGTTGGTGTCAGGAGTGGGATATCCACCAGTGACGGACAAAGGCATATTTATTGATTTTTTTTTTTTTTTTTTTTTTTTTTTTGGAACCAAAAGAAGAAGAAAGAGACCTAAACCATGAGAGGAGTCAGAGGTGGTAAAGGCAAGTCAGCTCCATCAGACAAGGAAGCACAAACGGAGTATGAGGAGTGTGGTGCAATTTGTGAAACTTGTGAAGAGGATGAAGAGGGAAGAGAGCCAACCATATCCGACTTGGCGGGGATCCTTCAGGCCCACATTGGACAGCAGAAAGCTCGAGAGGAACAGTGGGAGAAAGAAATGGCACGTCAAGATCACAGGTTTAAGGCTCTCCAACATCAGTTCACTTTATTTCAAGAGGAGCTTCAGGCCCAGTCTTCTGAAGGCCTGAGGCCTTTTGGGCAAGACCACGCCCCTTCCTCTACAGGCTTGAGGCCTGATGATGTGGCTCGTTCACCACCAGGACCTGCACTGTCTGCTGTTAAGCCAGGTGACTCAGTTTCTACACATTTTTATAAAGAACCAAAACTGCAAAAGTTAACTGAAGATGATGACATTGAGCATTTCCTTATAACTTTTGAGAGGATAGCATGTGCTTGTCGATGGCCAAAAAGTGACTGGGCATTTCAGTTGATTCCACTCTTGACTGGTAAAGCCAGGAGTGCATATGTACATATGGATGTGGATGAATCAATGAACTATGATAATGTTAAAGCTGCTATTTTACAGAAATATGAAATTAATAACGAGACTTATCGTCAGAGGTTCCGGTCTCTTCATGTGGAGCCAAATGAGTCCCCCAAAGAGCTTTTTGTGAGACTTAAAGAACTGTATAGCAAATGGGTTCAGCCTCGAGGTAAGACTGTTGAAGAAATAAATGACATCATAATTCTTGAACAGTATTTCCGAATGTTGTCTCCAGAACTCCAAGTTTGGATTAAGGAACGAAACCCAAAAGATGCAGCAGAGGCGGTCTCCCTGGCAGATGCTTTTGTGGCTGCCCGCAGGAAGACCCAATCATGGGCTTTTAGAGCTGCAAAAAGGGAGTTTATGCCGATTCCAGGTAACGGTCAAACTGGAAATGTGAATAAGCAGTCTGGAAAAGAAAAATGTTTTTCCCCCAGTCAAACAAAACCTGTGAAAAAACCCATCTGCTATTTATGTGGGCAGGAGGGCCACACAAAGCCTATGTGTCCTCAAAATCCTACGAAACTCTCTCAGATGTGTTTTGTACCCAGAGAGAACCATGTAGTGAACAGACAAAACCAGCCACTGATGGAAACTACTGTGGAGATAGATGGGAAGAGAGTCAAAGCTCTGATTGACACAGGAAGCACCCAGTCACTGGTACACCGCAGGTATGTTCCACCACATAGTATTTGTACCTCTGAGACAATACCTATCTGCTGTGTTCATGGGGATGAAAAACAATATCCGACAGCAGACATTTTCATGAGAGTGCAAGGACATGTTTACCTGTTAAATGTGGGTGTCATGGATGAATTACCTTTTCCTGTTGTCCTAGGAAATGATCTCCCAGTTCTCACTGACCTAATAAATGCTTCTAAAATGTGCAATGTTGTGCTGACACGATCCCAGGCAAAGACCTCTGGGGAAGATGAGCCCAGCTTAAAAGCCTTACCATTCTATGAGGCTGAGATTGAAGGGTGTCGTACTAAAGATCGCAAGTCTCGGGCACAACGCAAGCAAGAAAAATTCAAACATACCACAGCCTCTCCTGTGTTACCTGAACCTGAGGTACAGCTAGACTTTGAAATTCCTGATAATATTAGTGAGCTGCAGCACCAGGACAGAAGTCTGGCTGACCTTATGAAAAGAGTTGAAGAAGGTGAAACTGCAGAGGAATTTTACATGCAAAATGGCATCCTCTATAGGAGACATGGAGAATTACAACAGCTTGTGTTACCCAGAAAAGTCAGGAAAACAGTATTGATTTTGGGCCATTCAGTTCCCTGGGCTGGCCACCTGGGGAAACATAAAACTATAGCCCGAATCAAACGGTGTTTCTACTGGCCTGGATTACACAAAGATGTTGCCAGTTTTTGCAAGAGTTGTCCTCAGTGTCAAAAAACATCCACCAGATTTGCAGCGAGAGCGCCTCTTCAGCCTCTTCCTATTATAAATACACCATTTGAACGTTTGGGCATGGATGTAGTAGGTCCAGTGGAGAAGAGCAAATCAGGTAACCGATTTATGTTGGTTATCACTGATTATGCCACAAAGTATCCAGAAGTGTTCCCTCTGAAATCTGTTAAGGCTAAGACTGTTGCCTTTTGCCTGGTTCAGTTTTTTTCACGAGTGGGGTTTCCCAAAGAAATACTGACTGATCAAGGGACAAATTTTATGTCCAAACTACTGAAGGATGTGTATAAACTGATTGGCATTAGGGGACTGAGAACCACCCCATATCACCCACAAACTGATGGACTCACAGAGAGGTTTAATCAGACTCTTAAGAACATGCTTCGTAAGTTCATCAATGAAGCTGGGTCTGATTGGGATCAGTGGCTCCCTTACCTCTTGTTTGCATATCGGGAGGTACCCCAAGCCTCTACCGGGTTTTCCCCCTTTGAGTTGCTTTTTGGGCATGAGGTGCGAGGTCCACTGGCCCTTTTGAAGGAAAGGTGGGAGGGGGAGAAACCTGTAAAAGAACCTGTTAATACAATTTCTTATGTCCTCCAGATGAGAGAGAAGTTGGAAAAGATGACCTCATTGGCTCAGGAACATATGCGTGTTTCTCAACAGAAGCAAAAAACCTGGTATGATCAAACTGCTCATGTAAGGAGTTTTGAACCAGGTCAAAAGGTATTGGTACTGTTACCTACTGATGACAGCAAGTTTTTGGCTCAGTGGCAAGGTCCATATGAGGTTGTTCAAAAACTGGGTCCTACCACCTACAAGATCTGTACTCTAGACCAAAGACGCAGTACTAGAGTTCTTCACATTAATCTGCTAAAGGAGTGGGTCTCGAGGCCTGAGGGGAAGCAAGATGCATTTTTCATCAGAAGTGTATCAGATGAGGAGGTGGAGGAACAATACCTGCCTCTACCATCAGCTTCTGCTCTTGACCTGAGTCATCTCTCCCCAGAACAGCAGGTGCAAGTGAGAGCCCTTTGTAACATCAATTTGTTTCATGATAATCCTGGACGTACTGACTATATTGAACATGATATTCGTCTGAAAGAGGATGCAGTTGTGAAACGAAGGAGCTACAGAATCCCTGAGCGTCTTCTTGGCCCTTTAAAAGAGGAGATTGAATTAATGCTTTCTCTGGGCATCATTGAGACTTCTCACAGTGACTGGTGTAATCCTATTGTCCTTGTACCAAAAAAGGATGGCACCATGAGGTTCTGTATAGACTTCCGCTATTTGAACTCTGTTTCCAAGTTTGACTCGTATCCAACTCCCCGTATTGATGATTTGATTTGCTGTCTTGGAAAAGCAAAATATCTTACTACCATTGATCTCTCTAAAGGTTATTGGCAGGTTCCCCTTACCACCAGGTCTCGTGAGCTAACAGCTTTCCGGACACCTTGGGGCCTCCATCAGTTCACCGTCATGCCTTTTGGGCTACATGGAGCACCTGCGACCTTCCAGAGGCTTATGGATAAGGTACTGGGAGGTCTTTCAAATTTTGCATCTGCCTATTTAGATGATATTGTTATCTACAGTAACAGCTGGGAGGACCATTTGCAACATCTTAAGGCTGTTTTTGAGACCCTTTATGCTGCAGGTTTGACTGTTAATGCAGCTAAATGCACCCTGGCCAAGAAGGAAGTTCAATATCTTGGACATATTATTGGCAATGGAGTCATCAAACCTCAGATCCAGAAGGTTCAAGCAATTCAGTCATGTCCTCTGCCACAGACCAGGACACAGCTAAAATCCTTCCTTGGAATGTCGGGTTGGTACCATAAGTTCATTCCTAATTTTTCTGCCAGAGCTGCTGTGCTTACAGATATGACCAGCCCCAAGAGACCTAATCAGCTTCAGTGGTCGGAGGAAGCAGAGAGAGCTTTTAAGGACATCCAAGGTGCCTTGAGTGGACCTCCTACATTACACTGCCCTGACTTTGACCAGCCATTTATTTTGCAAACTGATGCATCTGGGCGTGGGCTGGGTGCAGTGCTGCTTCAAGGGCCTCCAGGGGGCCGTCATCCAATTGCTTTTATAAGCAGAAAGCTCTACCCAAGGGAAACTCGATACTCCACTATAGAAAAGGAGTGCCTAGCTGTGAAGTGGGCTTTAGATTCACTCAAATATTATCTGTTGGGGACACAGTTCATCCTAGAAATGGATCACAAGGCTCTGAAGTGGCTTGAAAGAATGAAAGACTCAAACAGTAGAATAACGCGTTGGTACCTGGCGATGCAACCATTCCAGTTTGATGTCCATCATATCCCTGGGAAGCTGAACTCTACTGCCGACTACCTGTCACGCTGGCCCATGGAGTTTCCAGAAGAGGGGGAGTGTGTAGAGGTTCCTCCACCTTTTCCTCAGTGTTAGTATTTATTTAAATGTTTTCATATAATATATTTAGATTTTCACTTTTTCTTTGGTGGGTTTTCTTTGGTGGTGGTTATTGCGTTGGGTTGTTTACTAATTTGGGTGCACACATTTAGTAAACGCCTTATGTTTTTTTAAGATCATTAATTATTTTGTTTGCTGAGTTTAAGGACTGGCTGACAGAAGGGGGTTGGCTGAAAGGAACACCAGGAAGTGGAACAGTCCATCAGGCTGCTGGATGCAGGGGACTTGATGTGGAAAAAATCTGCCTCTCTCCACTAATGGCATAATTGTTAAAACCTTTTTTTGGTGTTAGGTTATTTGGTTTTTATAGTGGTGTTTAAGTCAAAATGTTTTAGTTTAAATTAGTCATTTATGTTTATACATTATTTGTCTTTGTCTCTTTCCCTACCCCTCCTCGTTTGTGTAGGCTAGCCTGTTTGTATAAATTTCCCTGTGTGTTCATTGTGTGAGGTCAGTCTTTGGTTTGTTATCTTGAGTTATGTTTGCCTTAGTTGATTTCTTTTGGGCCCATTTTGTTATATTTTTTTAGATTTGTTGTTGAAACCTTTTGTTAAGATGTTTTTGGGAAAAATAAATAGAAGATATATTTTTATATATGCCTTTGTCCTTGTCCTTGACTGGTCGGACCATCACACTAAGCAACTTTTGTTTAGGTTGCCCTTGTTTAATGGATGCATTTTTTGCCATGTTTATTACATTGAAATAAGTATATTACAATGTGATTTTTGCTAACTTTTTGTCACTCTTTGAGTATATTCTTTTATTTATAAAAACAGTTAAAACAAAGAAGCCTGACTTAAAAGAAAGTCATTCTGATATTAAAAACTGAAATGCAAAAGAAACCAGTTACATTTTTCTGGAACTTTTACATACGCATCAGGTTTGACACTATGCTTCCTTTTTAAAAAGCAGTGTTTATTTCTTTATATGGCCTATTGTTTAATACAGTCTAGTTATTATAAAGAACAATATGTTGCCCTCATTTGTTTACTTGTGATTGTACTCATCAGAATCACTCCATGGTTTTGTTGTCACAAAAGTCGGAGCCCTCTCCCTCAGTCTAGAGCTGAAGCACTGCTTTGTGGGTCGTTACTCTTGACAAAGCCGTGGGTAAAAAAAACACAAACCTGTCCTAAAGATATTTGGCAAATGGAAAGTGTAACTATTCACTTCAGCACACACAAAGAATAAACCAGTCAGAGGCTGGCGACAAACAATGTGGATCACATAAATCAGTGAGTGGTCCAACCTGCTTTAGCAGACGTATCTCATTCTTCTTCGCCGTCACCTGTATCTCACGTCAACGTGGAGCATTTCTTGGCCCGGTGCCGCTTCATGTTTGCTTTTATCAGTTCTCATCTATCTTAAGGGCACCTGGCACTTCGATTAGAGTGATGTTTACATTGTTTGGGTAATTCCGAAGCATTGACTTCATTCTTCACACATTTTTTTCATTTTTTTTTTCAAAGGTATTTGTTGCAGTGACTGGGGTCAATGTCCTGTTGTTGAGGCCCAGTTGTTTGACCCTCACCTGCTGTCAAGACAAGTCAGCTCACATTAGTTTTTTGAGATATTTTCATACACAGGTTGACAAGGTGACTGAGGTATAGAGAAGTCTTGCCCCTGTGCTTATAAATGTGTAAAAGAGCCGAATGTTTCCGTTTGTTTGAAGCCATTTTTAGAAATGTACAGTAAGCTGTCGCTGTCTTCATTTCAAATAGAAGAAATTTTTAAGATTTTAGGATCTAATTTTTCAGAAACTTTTGTGTTTTAAACTCTAAGATCTTCTAGTGTTTATATTTACAATTTTATTCTGATGGGCCACAGTTTACTCTCATCAGCTTACTGCAATGTGAGCATTAAAAAAAACATATTTAGTTTTCACCAAGCACTGTTTAAATTGTAAAATTTTACCAAGTGTTTTTGGTCTAGTTACAGTACAGTTGTAATAAGACAAGACTTAACTTGCAATTAACTTTTCAGGAAGATATAGGAGTTTGTTTTAAGTCAATAATTAATTGGTACTGATGAAAAAGAACTAGTTTCACAGGCAGAATTTTTTCACTTGTAACATGGTCTTGTTATAAGTGAAATAATCTGCCAGTGGAGCTAGTACATATTTAAATACATATTAAGGACTTGTTTAGTTAAAAACTAACTTACAAGTAACTTTTTAGAAATACTTGATTGACATAAACACAAAGTTTTACTGTCTGACTCAACCTGCTCCAACTATAGGAGAGTAACAGGAATGAGGAAAAGAAATCCCTAAAGTGGCTTTTAAAGGAAATACATGAACTATGTTTGAGAAGGAAGCTATAAAAAAAAAAAAAAAAAAAAAACTTCCTGGATTTTGTTGTGATTATCAAGGCTGAGGTTTGTTTTTGTGCATTTTTTTTTTCCATACGTTTGAATTCTCAGTGCCCACAGAATCGCCTCTATAGTTCAATAAAAGTTTACATTTTATTGCGTTTGCATTCAGCCAGTCTCAGTGGAACAAAGTCTGTTGTCAATTTTTAAACTTTTGAAGTTCCATTTGAACTTGACTAGTTGTAGCCTCCTTTTCCACCAACCAGAAACGTCATCTCTGTTACAGTGAAAAGTCATTTGACCAGGTCAGTCATCCACACTGGGTGGGGTTGAGTGTATCGTCTTCCATCTGGACTCAAGTGAGGGTTTTTTCTTTAAAATGATCAGTTTTATGACGTTTTGAGTGATAAGTGTCACCTGGATATTAACACGAAGGCGCCAACTCTGTTTTTCAACAATTTTGCAACCAAAAACATGGCTATGATACAAAACATCTTAGTGACCATAATTACTCATTATTGGCTGCATTTTAACTTCCATTGTTCTATGGTTTCCAGTTTACTGTTCATGCTGAAAACATCTGACAATTTTTTTTTTCCTCCAGACGTGCTTTGATAAGGTGGCCCTTCCACATTTTTTCAGGCCTTCATGCTGGCATTGCAGCACAAGCACGCGGTGTTCATGCAGTGTTTACTGGAATATTTTCTGATCAAAACTGGTCTCCGTGTGTCTCTACTTCCTGGTTTCAGCCATCCACATGTTACGTCATTAGCCAAACATAAAATACAAATAAACTACTTTTATTAAAGAGGAAAAGGCACACATTCAGAATAATTACAACATTTTAGTCAAGTATATTTAAAAAGAATCTAGTAAAATATTTTTGAAAAAAGTAACATCTTTTCAGCAACGGCTGGAAAAAACTACCAAAGCTATTGCCCCATTTTGGTTTCTTTGTCTTCTTAAAACCGGGATGCTTGATTTTAAATGCGTTGCCACCACCCCTCAGTCTTCAAGTTCAATAAGCTTCTTCAGGTCAGACTTCAACATCTCCTCATCCTCCTCCTCTTCAACCTCCACCTCTATCCCATCCATAGTTTTTTGCAGCTCTTCTTTGATTCGGTTCAGCTCCAGCAACCCGTCCTGCAGGTCCTTACACACCTCTCGGATCTTAGCGGCAAACTCTGTCTTCGCGCCCTTTTTCAGCTCCATGGAATCCTTCGCCAGGAAGAACACGTCCAGAGCCAGGAAGAGGCCCGACATGACTCCCGTGGTGACGCTCATCACCTGCGCGGCTTTAGCAGCGCCGCCGGCGACGCTCAGAACCTGGACGGTGCTGATCAGGCTTTCCGTGTTGATGACTAAAGCCTTCCCAGCCCGACCGCCCTCCTTCATTACATGTTTGACGTTCTGATTCAGGTGCTTCTTCGAGATGCTCTCGGCGTACTTCTCGAAGTTCCACTCCTCGAGCGTCTCCATCCCTTCCTGAAAGGATCGCGAGTTTTGCTCTTATGAATCGGCATCCAACACATTTCTAAACAACTGACACTAAGAAATCATCACACAAAAAGAAAAACTAATATACTTGGGCAACTGTGCATCAAAATAAAATACATTTCTGCCAAAAAAAACAAACAAAAAAAAACAACCCTCAACTGTCAAAATTTCTAGGAAAAAAACTCAGAACACAAGTTGAAAGTGATCAACTTTTTGAATTTAGAACATTTTTCAAAAGTTGAAAATGTTCAAGGAAAAAAAAAAATTGTAAATTTCTGCCAAAAACATTTCTAGAAAAGACTTGGAAATGTCTGAGTTTCAAGAGTTGAACATTTTCAACTTAAAAATGTTCTTAATTTAAAAAGTTTAACATTTTCAGCTTTTGGAAATGTTCTGAGCTTTTTCTAGAAAATTTGAGGATATTTTTTTTTTTCTTTTTTTTATCAACGGTGGCCCCAATACGTCGTCATACTAATCTAGTCCAACGTCTAGAATGTGTGCACGTTCTGACCTGTAAGAACTCCAAGCAGTCCTTGATGTCCTTAATTTCATCCTGGTAATCTTGGATCATCTTCTCCACCTTCTTGCGGTCGGTCTTTGAATGCAATGTGTCCGTGATGTTGGCCGAGGCAGACGTCAGGCCGCCCGCCGTGGCGATGCCGATGCCCACCGCTGTGACGATGAGCGACGTCCCCGCCGTGAAGGGCGCCAGAATGAGCCCGGTGATGGTGGTGACTGACCCGGCGACGCTGGCCACCCCGCCGCCCACGCTGGCCGTCACCGTCTTCTTGTGGAAGTTGTCTGCCAAGTCGGCCAAGGAGAGGAGTTCCAGGATTCGCTGCTGGAGGGAGGCGCCGCGCTGGTTGAAAAAACGAACGAAAAGACGCGCGGCCATGAAGACTCGGTCGGCGGCTTGTTCCACCACTCTAATCAACAGAATGAAAAAAAAAAAAAAAAAAAAAAAGGTAAAAGAAATGGCAACTACAAATATGCATCTTATGTAAGGTTGAAATTAGGGATATGCTAATTGAATGCCAAGAATCAGCTTTTCCCACAACGTTTTCTGTGGATTTGTTTAATCAAAATAATGTAATACTTCAAAGTTTTTAGTGGTTCTCCATCAGTGTTTCTCACTGTGGGAGAGAAACACTGCTTAACATGTTGTGCTGTGTTATTTATTTGTATCGTATCGTCTTAAGTTACGTTTCCTTCCCTTCGTAGAGGGTTAGGGTTTTTTTGTTGTTTTTTTTAAGTCTAATCTCATCTACTTACAGTATCTTACTCATTCTCGTATTTTATTGCTTTTTTTTTTTTTTTTTACCTCCTGGCCATGAGACTACAAATAGCCTTTTGGCTAACTGGCATTTCATAGCTCATGAATTGTCATGCGTTTGATTAAACTGTCCCCTTTCACATGCATCCAATGAAATTAGTTTCATTATGTTCCAAGCAAAGGTACCAAATACAGTTCTGACACACACATTGGATTGGGACTCTCCATATAAACGGATGCCTAATTTGAAATGTATGATCATCAATGGAGATGATTAGAAAAATAAAGCTATAGAAGAAACCATAAAATGAACATTTAAGCCGCAGTTCAAACAAGTATAGTCTTAAATTAGCAATTTCTTGCTCTTCATTTTAAATCAAACTCAAAAAAAAAAAAATTCAACATGCTCATTTGTTTTACATACTCTTCAGGATCATCATTCTGGTTCGCTTCATTCCACTCATCCCATCCTTGGAGTCAGAGAAGACAAAAAAAAAAAGTTACCTTTATGAAGTTTCAGCTGCAGTGAACAAAAACTACTGAGAGCAAAGCTACCTTCAACAGTTTTCCACCATGAGAGGAGGCCTTCCTCATCCTGCAAATATATATATATATATTTTTTAAATGTTTTTCAGGATGCGTCTGGCTACTCAAATATAATCAGTGAAGCGTAGATCAAAAGAAACAGGCGTACGTCCAGAGGGTCCAGTTGTGTTCCTTCACCAGGTACTGGTACTTCAGCCAGCTGTAGTGTTTGAACTTCAACGTTCTCCTACAGCAAGGATAACATATTTTAGAGTTAACTTTAAAAAAGACCAAATGACAGACGGCATCAAAAAGATTCAAATGTCCAATTCAGAAATGATACATCTTAGTAAAATTGTCTCTTCAGTGAACTCATGTTATCATGTCAGCTCTTATCAGATGATTGCAATGTTCACCCTGTTAATAACAACCTAAATGTAAATGTATTGATCTACTTTCCTGTCCTAATCTGATCTTGGCGAGTCTTTATTCCAGAAAGTTTTCTCCTTATTTATGCATTTAGAATTCAGTTGGCTTCTGTTTATTTAAATGTCTTTGTGAGGCAATTTACAAAAAAAAAAAAAAAAAAAAAAAAAAAAAATCACTTCTATTCAATTGCATACATTCCAACTGATCCTAGTTGTCAAACAGTGCAGTAATTTTTACTAATCAAAGTAATTTCTATTTAAAGGAAACCCAGAATATTGCGCACTGCTAAAATAAAATCTTAAGTGATTTTGGTCTAGTTTCTAATGCAAATATCTTGGTTTTGTCTTTTTTCTGACTAAAGAAAAAAAAATACTAGTTCCACTGGAAGATTTGTTTCCCAACTTATAACATGGGAAGTATGAAATAATTTGCCAGTGGAACTAGTACTTCAGTTTCGATATTAAGAAATTATTTACTTAAAAAAAAAAAACTCCTATCTTGATGAAAAGTTACTTGTACCTTTGTTTTGTCTCAAGTCAAGTGTGCAAAAAAAAAAAAAAAAAAAATTTCAGTTCAGCTCTCCTTGAGTGGAAAACAAAAACAACTTTTCATGTGATGACCTTCATGTGTGATATCCACTTGCCAACAGGAAATGCAGCAACATTTCCCGACAGGAGCCCAATGACCTTAAAAACACCGTGGGATGCTTCGAGCTCATCAGGTTATTAGAGGACACAGTTCCCTTTTCTGAAACTGTGCTACAATTGCCACAGCTCATACAAAGTGACAACAGTTTTAGTGAAGACAATAGGTTGTTGTTGTTCTACCGTGTTTAGATAACTTGGCAAGTGGCAGGGTGAGTTACGCAATTGCAGCCAGTTGCCAGGAAGTAGCCCTTTAACTGGATTGACAAGAAACGCATTAAAAAAATAAAATAAAATTCCCCAACCAATTCCCAAATCTACTCGATAAAAAGTGAAAGCAATGACAAGTGCTGCTAAAATATACACTTTATATCCGTTGCTTTGGATTTGTTTGACTTTCGTCTATTGGATGAAATCACTTAAAAGGAAAAAAAAAACATATTAAAAAAAAATAACTTGCGAAAACTATGCGACTAGCTCAAGGTGAAATGGTGATCAACACCTACAACATTTTTTACAACTTTCACATTCTAAACTACAAACCTGAGGCTGCGCCTGAGCATCTGATGATGGATTTGCAGATTCCTGTAAAGAATAAGGAACATGAATGTATTGCAGGATAAAGATACTGGATTATCAGAAAAAAATACAAAAAACGAATGAATAGTCAAATTGACTGGTGCCTGGAAGTGGCTTATTTTATGCATTGCCAGTCCTAATTAGCGATAAACTAAAATCTAAGTTTTTTCCATACCTTTATATTAACAGGTTACCATAACAGCAGCATTAATGAGGGAAGACGACTCAAAAGCTTCTTTCCAAAAATCACTTAAAGGCAGGATTAAGATGCCTTTTTCACTACGTGTATATCTTGTTAAAGGATCAAGGAGGGTAAAGGTTGCAGTCAACCTGCTGTTACACTCAGTGTGTGATTGTTACAGGCCATTTGTAACGTGTACGTGAATCGCATGCTTTCTTGTCATTAAAGCGCTTCGGTGGCGTGCGCTGAGGCAGAACAGATCCCTGAACATTTGTTTTAGAGTTTCTTCAGGAGAAGCTGTGCTTGAAAATAGAAGAGAAGCAAACATTTTGAACAGCTGATGAATTCAAAATGTTAGAAGTACTGTGATGCTTCCCACATCTGTTGAACTTAATTTTAAGTGTATTTTTTTCCCCCGTAAGGTTCATGGGTAAGGTGAAGAATGGAATGACTGGGAGAAAAAGGTAAACAGTAGCTTCATTCATTTGGAGAAAAACCTTTCACCTAGCCTAGCATTGCTTTAGCCACGCACAAGATCCTCCCAATTTCAGCACCAGAGCCACCTCTTGTACGTTGTGTTATGTCAACTCCAACAAAAAATATGTTTAATGTTGATTTTTGTTTGTTTTAAACTTTCTAAAATGTTGCTAGGCGGCCAGAAACGTATACACACCAACTTTACCTTGGATCCAGACCCAAAAAACGATTTGGGAAGAATTCTTTTGATAATGAAAGTCTGGAAGACAAAGACACATTCAAATGTTACTTTCACAACTAGGTCCTGTTATGCTATGGTGCATCCAGTGCGTGTTAATAATGGCAGTGAAGATTCAGCTTGACAAAATCCAAACAGTCCCCACTGTGTTATTCTTGAAATGACATGAAAAATATCCTATTATTATTATTATTATTATTATTATTATTATTATTCCCAGTGTTGAGATGTTTTTCCAGATAATCTAAAGAGAACCACATGGTAGGAAAAAACAAACACCACCACTACAAAAACTGGGGTTTTCATAAAGATTGGGTAATGTTTATGGCGACCAACCTTAGTCCTTTTCCTTGAGATCTCTGTTGGCTGGTTTCCCACCTCTGGCATGGTGTCAGCGTCTGTGTACCAAATAGTCTGGAGAGGGCAATGGTTTAGTTTGTAACTCGGGCCAATTTAAAATAAGTACATATATACACACACATATATAATGTAATTGATTTTATTGTATTCTCTAAATAAGGGACCTTCAACTCTAGACCTCGAGTCAAAAACACCTGATATAAATCAACTTAGGTAACACATTCCCTCACTGTGTTACCTGAGGGAATGAATATTCTAAGAGAAACTATTTTCCCAAAAGACTGATGAGATATCTACACCCTCATATCAAGAACTGATCATTAAAAAAACAAACCACTATCAAATAACATTGCTTCCAGTAAGTTAACACCACCACCATGTGATTTTTACCCAGTCACATGCTTAGCATTGTTGTAGCGAGACATCAGACTTCTATTTTTACATCTGAATCTATGACGGATGACAAGTCACCCACTATAACGACATCTACGTCATAACTTACATGTCTCTCTATAGCGCTGTCGTCTAGACTTTCAGAGCTGCTGGAGTTCTCACTGTGTATAGCTCGCTCAACCTGATGAATCAGAGTGAAATACTGAGTCAACATCAGCTCCATTAGTTAAACAGAACAAACTACACACAATATTGATGGACCGGATTCTAATGTAGTAAATGCAAGCCATTTTTGATATACAGGTACAGCTCAAAAAAGACACTTCCCTCCTGTCAGAAAGCAAATATACGTTGTATCTGAATTCAATATATGTTGAGTGAAATATTTTAAGCCTTTATTATAGCTTACAGGATGATGGAAATCCAAAATTTGGTGTCTCATGTAATAGCCAATTTTAAAACCACCAAAAAAGTTAAGTATTAATGATCTAGTTTCTAGTGCAAATATCTTGGTCTACTCAAAATGAGACAGCATTAACTAGTAAGTGACTTTTCAGCAGGATATAGTAGCTTTTTTTAAGTCAACAATTCTTCATATTGATGAAAAAGTACTAGTTCCACTGGTAGATTATTTCACATATAGCTAGTATATCAATACTAATGAATCAATGACTTAAAACAAGTAACTATATCTTGTTGAAAAGTTACTTGCAAATTAGTTTTGTCTTATTTCAAGTGTGATAAGATATATGCACTAGAAACTAGACCAAAAATACTCAGTAAGATTTTGTGTTTTTGCTGTGAATGAGTCAATGTTATGGTCATATTATGGCGTACACGATAAACGGGAAGACTGCTGACTGGACAGATGTCCTGAAGACAGTCAGACACCCTCCACAAGGAAGGCAAGTCACAAAAAGACATTGCAAAAGAGGGGGGTATTCAATATGCCAGATCCAAACATATTCACTGAGCATTGAATGGAAGTGAGACATGGTCAGAAATGTGAACAAGCGTTGGTAATCAAGAATCTGTGGCAACTTCAGAAGGAGTGGACTGAGGGTACAGTCCACCGCATCAGTTGAGCAGGGCTGGGGAGAAAGAACTGGACTGTTGCTCAATCGTCCAAAGTTATCTATTCAGATGAACTTAAAGTTTCTATTTTGTTTGGTAACCATTATCACAAAGCTGAGAGGAAGAGTGGAGAGCTATGGAAAATCCACTTTGCTTGAGGTCCAGTGTGAAGTTTCCAGTCAGTGATGGTTTGGTGTCTGCTGGTGTTGGTTCACTGGGTTTTCTGAAGTTCACAGTTAAAGTTGTCTGCCATGAAGTTTTAAAGCCCTTTTGTGTTTCCTTATGCTGAAAAGTCTTAGCTTTCCAGCAGGAATTAGCACCCGTCCAGACTGCCGAAGGTGTCAAAAGCAGATCCAATAACTGTTCTGAATTGGTACACAATGCGACCTGGACCTCAGAGAAGACGATGAGAAACACCAGACCAAAAATGAAGATGACCTATCAAAGCACCTTTGGCATTTTCATTAATTTCACACCATAATCATCAAAATTATTTAAAAAAATTAAAAGGTTTTACATTTACACCATGTTTAATAACTATATACACCAGTTTCACTTTCTGAAGCAACAGTAAAAATGCTGAACTTTGACGACAGACAAATTCTTTGAGGTGTACCTGTACGTGGGTTTAACTTTCCAACGGTGACACACAAAGAAAACTTAATGCGTTAAAGAGCTTCATGAGGTCATAAAACAGCTCATGACTGCTGAACCTTTCATACTAAGCTAAATGTCTTTTGTTGCTTTCTCTGCTATATTTACCTCTGTCATATCAGACGGAACAGGTGAGTCAGTCTCACAAGCGTCATCCGTCACCTGTGTCAGCAGAGATCAGTGAAAAGTTAAATAAGATTAAAAATATCAGAGGTTTATAGCTTGTGAAAATGGGTTCTTCTGATGTGAAGTTGATTAAATCTTTACCTGTGTGCGTGACTTGAAGGGGTTTACTTTCTGCATCATCCCTTTAAACATCCCAGGATTCTACAATAAAAACATAAAAAGATACTGAATAAAAGAAATAGATCTGCTCCTAAGTTTTGAAATCACGTCCTTTGGCAACACCTAGTGGTTATGCCAAGAATGACACTGACAATACTCGTCAAAGTCAAAACCCATCTTATTAGTTTCCCCCTAATATGCCTCGACTATAGTCGCCAGGTTGCAGATGCACATTAATATGTTATGAAAGCACAAGGTAGAATATGCTTAGTAACAAAATTCTAATAAATTTAACTTATATGGTGTAATTACATAGGGACTTTTAAATATTTATTCCTATATTTTATGATTATGGCTTAAATCTAATCAAACCACAGAATATCTTCATTTCATTATTTTAGGTTTTTATTAGTCTTTTGTAATATTGAAATTTCCTGAAAATCTGAATTTTTGGGTTTTCATTAACTGTAAGCCATAATAATCAAGATTAACAAAAACAAACACTTAATGTCTAAATTATGAGGTCCACATTTAAAGTTGAATGACTGAAATTTTCAATGATATTCCAGTTCATTGATTTGCACCTGTAAATACGTCCAGCAAGTTTCAACAAGTCGTAGTTTGAAATCATTGCATTGTGCGCCATCTTGTGGTAACTATAAATATTACACCATTAGTGTAATGCTCTATGTAAATCAGAGCAGAAGTTTTCTCCCAATGAACTTTCTTCTTAGATAACAGTTGTGCATCTGCCATTTTAGAGTTTTGTCTAGTTCAGCCCCTTTGTATCACTTTTATGTCAGGAAATGTGTGTTTAAGGTGCAGATCTAAATAAATCTTAGTTCTTTGCACCAACCTGCTTCTCTGGCACATTGTTGTTGTCCGTTAGGCTTCCAGAGGAAGAGGAGATGTCACTGTGTAGAGACCGAGTGTCCTGAAGGGGCTGAAATGAAAGCCAGAGAAAAGCCAACAGACAATGAGGAGGAACTGTGTGTAAACAAGTTTCCAAATGTCCCTCTAGGTTTCCTAGACAGTCAGACACCACATATCAGGACTTTTTTTAAAAATACCTTGGGCTGGGAGGATTTGAATGGGTTGACTTTCTGAATCATGCTTGACATCACCCCTGGATTCTACGTGATGAAGCATTAGAACCAGATTAGAATCGAAACTCAGCACAAACAGGTTATCTGGAAAAGACGGGAGAGAATGCAGCTTACCCGTTTGTCTTGAAGGTCTCCGTCAGACTCCTGTGCAGGGTCACCGTGAGCGTCGCTATTGGGCTGCTTTAAACACAAATGAGAAAAGAAATTAGATACTTTAGTGCAAATGCCCCACAGAAATCCTGGTTTCAATCAAGATGGGAAATTTCTAGTCGTTACGCTTGCAAAAAGTGTTTACACCACTGAACTTTGTCCACATTTGTGATGTGGAAAAGACAGTGTTCAATAGATTTTATTGGGTTTAGGTAATAGGTCAGCACACAGCACTGCATAGATGTGAAATTGTAGGAAAGGGATTTATGGTTTCACAAAAAAAAAAAATAATAATGTTCAGCCCCCTTTACTGTGATTCCACCAAATAGAGTCCACTGTAACCAACTAGAGAGGTTTACAGTTCAGGTAGGAGTTGTGAACTCCATAAATCACAAAATAAGTGGCTGGAAGAAATTTTGTAAGAATTCCTACTTTCAGTTTACCTCAAGAGAGATATCCTTAGATACCACTCACTTCCATGGCTATATAAACCATATGAGCCGCTTTTGATTTCACTTCATCTGAGGTGCCAATGCACCTCGCAGATGCAAACCGACATCCCCTACCTATGTAGACTGAAGAGAACAGCCTGACAGAATAAAACCATTATAATACAAGTCAAAACGTTAAGTCTAAAACTTATAAACTCTGTTGTAAACAGGAGCACAGGACGTCAACATGAGCATTTCAAAATATCCTCAAGAGTTACTCATAAAGAAAGTGAAATAAATGGAACAGGGGCTTTAACACAGCCCTGAGGAGCACCTATATTAATGTGCTGTTGGTTTATGAAAAAGAGGGGGCGAAAACAAAACACTGAATGACAAAATGATAGACAAATTAAATTTAGAAGTTAGCAGACAAGGTAAATGTGTATCTAGAAAGAGTAGAAACATGAACATCTTTCCAGGATGCAAACCAACTGAACTAGTCGATACCTGTGCTGAAGACTTGAAGGGATTCACTTTCTGCATGGCTCCTTTGAACATAGGACTCTGCAACACAAACACAGATCAGCCAAAGACAAACTAGTCAACATCTTCCTGGAATCTCATTATCAAGACAGCAGCTTCTGTTGGAGATCTTTTATTAGCTCGACACAATCAGCACTTTGTTTAGGCAACATCGAGTTTCAAAATATCTCAGTCAGCTGCTTTGATTTGCCAGTAATTTAGGCAGAGCCATGCAACCTGGGGCGGAATTAGTCGCTTTTACATTTAGTTTAAATTTATCAGTAACCTCAAATGAATTCCAAGAAATTTAATAACTGGAAGTTGCAAATTTCAGTGAAACCGCCGGTCACACAGCGTGATCATGGTAAGACTTATTCACTGACTCAGTAGCCAATCGTTTTTTATTTTGGCCTTTAACGATGACTTGTAAAACTGTTTATATCTCTTGAATCTTTCTACATTTTGCAACTTTATAATCACAAAACACAAACTGTCTATGGTTTTCTCAGTCAGAGTGGAGGGATGGAAGATATCTGCTGAGCTGTTTATGGTCGTCCTAGAAAGTTGTTTATGGTCCTAGTCAAGTTGTTTTTTTAGGCCTCCAACAGGTTTTAATCCGACGCTGAACAGCCTTCCTGTCGGTTTAATAAATGCATCTCCACAGCCAGATGCTTCCACGTCGTTTACAGGGTAAACAACTTGAACACCGATTACCCTGCAAAACTGGGTGATGTGCTTTACTAGCTTGGTTTTTCAACACAAACAACATTTTGCATGTAGCCCAAGAGGGTTAATGTTGACCTCCTTCGACAACAGCACCTTCTTCAACATTTGCTGTGTCAAACATGTAGGAGACACATGGTAACATGCACCTGTGTCTAAACAACTAATTTTTTCAGAACAGCTTGAGGCTAGAAACTCTGTTCCTACATGACTGGAAGCCAGTGCATAAAGACATGTTTACAAAGACATGGATGAGTGAGTCTGGTGTGGAAGAACCTGACTGGCCCCTATACAGCCCAGATCTCAATCTAATAGAACACCTTTCAAGATGAATTAGACCTGATAATGCAAGGCAGTCTTTCTCATCCAGCATCAGTGTCTGACCACACATATCTGACTCTGAAAGAAAGAGTCAAAATACTAATGAAACTCAACCTTAAACCTTCCCAGAAGAGTTGAAGCACAAGGTGGGCAGGCATTGTATTAATCCTTAGTGATTGAAAATAGGACACAACATGCTATAAAACAGTTTTAAAATCACAAATAATTGTACTTTGCATGGTGAACTCCACTCTGCAGACTCACATCTACTGTGACATCTCCTAGTCAAATACAAAGGCGGAAGTTGTTTGGCTCCAACAGTGAATTTTATCCAATAAAATCACTATTTTTAACAAAACATTATTAAAAACTAACATTGACATTTGGTTTTACAAGAAGGGTGAACTATACATTTATTGAGTTGGACCTTCAGTCTTAGTTGGACCAAACTGTTTAAAGAAAAGTATGCTCCTAAATGTCTCACTGGTTAATATGCAGGAGGAACAAATAGGGCATAACATCTCATTTGAAAGAAAAAAAAACTGTTCAAAAGGAACAAAAGAAGAGCTATAGCTCCCAGCCAGAGTTAGAAATGGGTGTGATTCTAAATAGGATGTGAGAAAAGGAACAAAGACCTGAAACAAAGGACTTTGGGTTAAGTTTCAGCAACTTCCCTACCTGAGACGAGTCTGGGCTCCTTTCTTGTTCCAATGAGTCTGAGGATGGAGTTTTAGGCACCTGTGTGAGAGAGCAAGCTCAGTGGAAACTTTGCCGTCTGACACAGATCAGAAAGACAGGACTGTAGTTACCTGGGAGGCGGACTTGAACGGGTTCACTTTCTGCATGACTCCTTTTAGCATCCCAGGGTTCTGGAACAGAAGTGACACGGGCATTTCCCCATCTACCATGAAACTTCACACACAAAGCTGTTCTGATTGGCCCAACAAGGTGTGTTGTATAACAGTTATCCTCTGGAGCACACATTTTTGTTCTCAACTAGAAAACTGAGGACAGGTGGAGCCTATGAAATGTCAAATATATTTTAAACTAGGAAAACTTCAAGCCTTAAAATGATGAAGCAAACCACAATCTGCCTTGCCATTTTTTTTATAAACATGGAATTTAAATACACATTTTTTGAAAACCAAGACAATGCAGGATATACTGTGTGTGCCATTGTGTTTAATATAAAAATTGATTGTTTTGAAAAAGAAAAATGAAAAAGGTGAATGAGTCATCCACCAGGACTGCAAACATTCAAATCTTGGCATCAAGGAACAACCAAAGGCTCAGAGACAGGAAAGAAAGTCAATTTGCATTGCAAAGCAGTTAGTGTTTGCAATTTTGTACATTATTATCACAATAAATCCCTCAAAATATTGTGTTAACAAATTTAAGTTCATGTTGTCCACCCCTAGTGCTCAGTTTCTTTAAGAAAATATGTAAAATGACACCCCAACTATTCAAATGATATATCCATATTGTTAAATGAAAATATAATGAAAACAAATTAATAACATAAAAAGAAGAGCTGGCAGTTGGTTAAATTCAATGGATTTCCTATTTGTACATTAAAAATTCCATCCATGCCATTTCACTAAATCACAAGTCAGCATTTTATTTTACAGGTTAGCATTTTGTCATCCGTTTTGTGCTGCTTCTTTATACCAGTCTTATTACAGTATTATTCCATCTCAAGGAATTTGGAGTCAAGAGACATTCTTCCAAAAGACACCTAGACAAGTTAGCGCAAATCCTATATATTTTTTATATCACCTAGCTCTGAAAAGTTCAATTAGAAGAGGCTTACTGGTGACACAATGATAAGATCTCCAGTTTTCTGATACCGATTTGAATGGAAAACAACCTGCCTGAGTTAGTAGCCTCCTTTCTGAACATAGATCCTCGTGCCTGTTCAACAACACAAACAAAACTATCCTCACTCACCTGTGTGGAGTCTGTTGCCTGTTCTGACGATTCAGAGGAAGAAGTTTGGCCGACATTCGATGACGAAGAGGTTGCCTAAGTAGAAGAAACAAGTCAAAGTTATGCAAGTCAAAAAGCTATTGGTTACTCATTAAATGAAACCTTTGTTTTTCTACCTTTGATGATGACTTGAAGGGATTGACCTTCTGCACAACCCCCATCACTCCCGTCTTCTGCTGCTCCCAACGGAAACACAACAAAACCTCCATGAATTAAAGCAAACAGAGCTTACCGATTCTCAATTAGAGGCTGAATAGATAAATGATATCGCACCTTTGTCTTTGGGTCAAGATCATTTGTGTTTTCCAAGAAGAAATGAGGGCTGTAAGTTCACTGACATCATATTTACAATCAAGTTTGAACATTTACCTTTAGGGCTGCATTTGATGCAGGATCCTCCGTTTTGAGGCTGTGTCTGATGGGGTTGTCCAGCTCCTAGTAACGCATAAAAAAACTTTTAAACATGGTTAGGAAGTTATTGTTACAAGTGAGAAGCTAACCCTGAGTTTAATAGAAAGGTATCAGAACATACAGTACGTTACAGACAAGTCAGGGTACCTATGGTAAACCTTCGTCTCCTCTCCAACGGTGCCAACAATGGGCAACAGATGAAAGTAGCCTGATCTGATGACCCACGTTTGCTTTAGGACATGTGGATGGTGGGGTTCATGTGTGTTGCTAGGGAACACAAAGTTACCTAGCATGCTAGGGAACTTTGCAGGTGTGTTGCAAAGTTCCCTAGCATATGTAAGCAATATCATTATTGCTTACATATAATGATATGTAAGCAAGAAATCAGAAACCATATGATGGATGATTTAAGGAAAGTTCGGGTAGGAAATACAGATGCTGCTGTCCAAGCAGCCAGTTATACCCTTTATGGAAAGAATCACAAATCTGAGAATAAATGTAGAATGGCACATGAATGAAAGAACACAACATAAAATTTAAAGTAGAGTAAAGAAAACAGAAGTATTTTGTTGATCATGCAACATCAGCTTACAATGCTTAAAAGGATCTGCTAATTGAGGTCAAATACCACACCTTCCGGGATCTTTGCAGCCCTTCCTGGCAGCATTACGTAGTAGTCATAATGTTACGCCTTATTGTTTCATGCAAGAACAAGTACATAAGTTATTGTCCTGCATTTCCTCACCTCTTTAGTGGGTCTTGGAGGAACCACAGGAGTCTGGGCAGGTGACCCCTTGTCTCTTCTGAACATGTCCATGGTGCTGTAAGCAGAGGTGAGCAGTAACCAGTTACATTTACTTGAACATTTTAGGGGGAATATTTTATTTTTAGGTGTAGATTTTACTCTTACTTGAATAATGTTAGCAGGATGTATCACTTGTCTTATTTGAAGAAAGTAAACTTTCTGGCTAATCTACCTGCTATAAGTTACTCCACTGAATCAAGAGCAAACATGTTATGGAAAAATACAGCAGGTACAGACACCTACAGTTTGCTCAAATGGAGATATAGATGTTGCATTTAAAGGAAATTGATTTAGAAGAGTGTTTCTTGTGCTTAAAATGTGTCATTTTGCCATTCATTGACATTTTTTGTTTTCCATTGTAGGGTTTAAAATACCAGAATTTGCATATAGCTTTACCTTTTTGTCTTTTAACATTTTAAAACATTAAAGCAGATGTTACTCAATACTTCAGTAGCATTTTTGCCTATTTTTTCTACCTACCTAAAGCTGTAAGCATGGCACGATGAGCTCAAAACAAATCAGCATAAGCAAATACAGTTTGTTCTTCCGGCTTCGTGTTCATGACAGACACATTTACATGCACTCAGACTTACAGTTAAAACTAGAAACATAAACTCCCTGTGAAAGTTTCGTGAGGGGCGTGACGTAGAGGCGAACAGTCTAGCTGACTGATAATGTCACGTTGTAACTTTCTGCTAACGAAAACAAAGGAAACAGCTCTTTAAACTGAATACAACGGTCACCTCTTTTTTTTTTTTTTAATCCCCAACCCGCTTTCGTAGCGACCTTTACATTATATCCAACGGAATGCGGGGCAACAAGGACACAAAACTGAGCGAAAAGAGCCTACCTCAGCCGTGCAGTCAGGCAAAAAGTCAATAAAAGCCTCACAGGGGAACAGAATTTCTCACAAGACCCTGTGAAAATCTGTTCCCCCTGTGTCGGGAGCGCGCATTGCAGCCAGAGAAGTGGATTCGGCGGATCTGACCATTTTCACGGCGCTTCTGATCGATTTCTCGGTAAAAACTACTCATATAATCATGTCAATGTTGTAACTTTCAGTTTAATCGGCAGCCATCAAAATAAAAATACATACATAAATAAACGAGGTCTTGTGTGGAGGTCTTTTTACGCTGTTTTGTGTCATTTTAAACGCGAAGAGAATCGATCTTCTTCTTTTTTTCAGCGTTTGCCTCGTAAGCCTCACAAATAAAAGTCAGTCAACAAACACAGGTTTCCAACACGAAGTGTGCATTTATAATTTTTCATTTCTGATAAAGGAGGAGGGAAGCTGGCCGATAGCAGGGCACAAAAATAAAGACTTCCTGAAAAGATCAGTGTAAACTTTTTGGTCAATCCCGTTCTAATGTAAAATAAGGAAAATAAGGACCCTCAACTGCATCTACTTTTAATAACTTCAGGAAATGAAATTATTGTACTTATTAAGTTATTGACAAACAATGTTGTTAAATAACTGTTTTCACATATTGATGTATTAAGTTATGGCTAAGTACATATTTTTTTTATCAAAACATACAAATTATAGTCATGATAAAAAAATTTCATTACCACTCAAAATAAGAATATTAATGTTATAATCACCACTGTTAAGAATAAGTCTCACAGCAATGTAAACCTCATGCTGTAGACCACCGCAGTGGAAACAGGAAAATCCACAACCTCTTTTGCTGCAAACTGAAATATACAGCTTCATTTAATGGTTCAAATTTTAGGTAACAAAGAAATTAATTCACTGTACATATCCATTTTATGTAGGGGGAACATATTATTTTAGGTGGCTGAAAGAGCTAAAATATTTTGTTCCCCTACCCTAACTTTGGGAAAGAAAGAGCAAATGTTTTCAAGCTTGCAGGATTTCTTATTGATCATAGGGGGTGTTATTAATTCTTCAAGTACTTCAATGACTCATGTCTATGCTTTTATTTTGAAGTGGTTCCTTTTATTGGAATGAGGTTTGTTCCGTTTATTTCTTCTTCTTGACGTTCAGTTGATCTGTTTGTTGTTTACCGCAGTCATTGAGATGCAAGTTGTGGTGTTAGTCATGTGTCATGAATAGGTGGATGTTGGTTGTCACTTCTGACAGCACTTATTTAGTTACAAGTGTTTTTGAATGTCTGCTTTGCTCTTAATGGTTGGAATTTAGTGTTGAAACTATCTTTGTATTTGGCTGTTGGTCTTGAGATTTGGGCAGTTGGAAATAGACTGATTCCAGGTGCTGTTCTGCATCATTCAAATTTAAACAGTGCTTTAGAAAGGAATTATTGCTGATATTTAAAGTTTGTTTGCTCACTGATGTTAATTTTTAAATGGTAATTTGAATCTGTATTATTATTGTATTTTCAGAAACTGCTTCAATTTATTTGCACCGTCCTGTCAGTAATTCTTCAGTAAACCATTTAAACACCCTGATGACCAACCAGCCTGCTTTCTGACCGAAGCCCTATCGTGATCAGTTAAGAAAATCCAACAACAGAGGTCAAATCCTCAGCAAGGGGAATTAACACAGTAAAAGACTTTGAAGGTAAATTAATTTGTTTCCATTTTATCTAGGGGGAACAGATTTTATCAGGTGGTTAAAATATTTTGTTCCCCCATCCTAACTTTGGCAAAAAAAAAGAGCAAATGTTATGAAAATCACAGGATTTCTTGTTGATGATGAGGGGAATCAACACAGTAAAAGACTTTGCAGGTAAATTATTTTGTTTCCATTTTATAGAGGGGGAACAGATTTTATCAGGCTGGTGAAATATCCATTCTCTCCTCTTCTCCCCCCATAACTTTGGGAAATAAAAAGTAACTGTTTCCAAATTCTCAAAAATTATGTGTGATCGCATACTAGACATTTCCTTATTTTCCTTATTTTACATTAGAACGGGATTGACCAAAAAGTTTACACTCTGATCTTTTCAGGAAGTCTTTATTTTTGTGCCCTGCTATCGGCCAGCTTCCCTCCTCCTTTATCAGAAATGAAAAATTATAAATGCACACTTCGTGTTGGAAACCTGTGTTTGTTGACTGACTTTTATTTGTGAGGCTTACGAGGCAAAAGCTGAAAAAAAAAAAGATCGATTCTCTTCGCGTTTAAAATAACACAAAACAGCGTAAAAAGACCTCCACACAAGACCTCGTTTATTTATGTATGTATTTTTATTTTGATGGCTGCCGATTAAACTGAAAGTTACAACATTGACATGATTATATGAGTAGTTTTTACCGAGAAATCGATCAGAAGCGCCGTGAAAATGGTCAGATCCGCCGAATCCACTTCTCTGGCTGCAATGCGCGCTCCCGACACAGGGGGAACAGATTTTCACAGGGGAACAGAATTTCTCACAAAACCGGCTTACAGCAAAACAACACGAACCAGTTGTTGAACTTGCCCAGCTCAGCTCTTCACTTCCTTTTCCATCCTCGCCGAGCATAAAGGAGACAAACCGGTTTGACCAAAAAAAAAATGAGGTGGACCCAAACAGGAGTCACATTACAGACTGAAGAAAGTATAACATCAAGTTTTAGCTGCATGACGACAAACAATAAGCTGACTGTGAGCGGGTCACCACACCCGCTCAGCTGTGGAGAGCTCGCGGCGGTTTTAAAGGGAATCACCTGTAGGGGGCGTGGCTTATCGTTTACCGCGTGGGTTTCTCTTTTATCGTTTGTCAGGATGAGCAACACCATCGCCATGTGCTGCATAGTTGTGAAGTGCCACGAAAAGGTTAAAGAGTTTGAATTAAAAAGTAAAAATATCAAAAGTGGTGTTTATTTGCTTCCTTATCTGCCATTACTGTATACTCCAATGAGAACTGCCAGTCTTTGCGCATCTAGGAGGTTTTTGCTTATTGTTCTTTGCAATAAAATAATTTCTCTAAAACAATCCCGTTTTAGCTCTGGTGTTAAGCTAATTTTCCACTAGATGCTAGCCCTAAGTCTTGCAGCTTCAGAACATGTTTTCTTGCAGGATTGTCCTGGTTTTGTGTGTGTGTGTGTGTGTGTGTGTGTTTTCAGCCATTTTTCCCTATCACCTGTGACCAACTTTAATTTGCAGGAAAAAATACAAAAAGCCCCCAGAGCATGATGCTGCCACCCCCAACTCTCAACATGGGGAAGGTGTTTCCATAAAACAATTACTTCTTTCACACATCTTCGCCAAGCAGCTGAGAGATTTAATTACACACAGATTGGCTCCATTTTGTAAGTACTTTCTAAAAGTTGCACTGGATTTTAAAGGAGATTGAAAGCATCCACACAACTCAAAATTAAAATATTCAGAGTTGACTATTTAATTGTTCCTCCATTTCAGAATTATACATCTGCATTTAATTCTAATAAACTAGAATGAAGTCTATGGTTCTATCATGAAATGTAAAAACGTTCAAGTCTACACATAGGCATGACATGCACTTGAGTCTATTAAAAACATTTTTCACATGACTAAAGCAATCATTCCACCAGTTGAATTTCAAAGATGGTGTTAAGATGGATGTTTCAACCCATTTTTAATCTAAACTGGAAGATGTGCTGGTAGTAATCAAACCATACAAGCACGATGTTAGTGTGTGTTTTTGGAAATTATATCAAGTTTACACTTTTGTACATAATGTTATACTGGCACTTTGGACAATCTATAGGTTACATCTTATAGTTTAATATTTCTCAACTGAAAAAAAAAAAAAAAAAACATACTTTGCCTCCAGGTGAAAATGTGTCAATAGGTCATTTTTACATTTTATTCTTGGGTTAACCAGGACATATTGAATATAGTAAAATAGAACAATTAAAAACCTTTACAGTTAGATTCATTTCATGTTAAAATGCAAATAAATGAACAAATGCCTCAGCAATGCAATGACAGTGGCCTATCAAAGCTGGATAAGTCAAATGTTAAGAATGCCTATGGTTAAGGGTGGTTAGGGGTAAAATAGCAGCTGAATGATTCAATATGGATAATAAAATGCCAAGCAGAAAAAACTTCAGTTTGTCATGCAACATGCTCTGCATTCATTCCAGACAGCTCTTTCAGGAAAAATGAAAAGTATTAAAATGTGTTCAAGCTTCTGAATAAACCAAACTAACTCCCTCGTAGCAAAACATGAGCTATATTTTGAACAAACCGATTTAAGTTATAACAATAAATCTATCTATTGACACCTGATTATGAAAACAAGATTCTTTTTTACAACTTAAGATTAAAAGTCTCACTTACAGTACAAGGGTCTATGACCTGTAAAACATTCTGCCAAAATCTGACAATTATCACTTTGGTTCACTAGATTCATTAACTGTTAAACATTTTTAAACCTTATCTCTTCAAAGACTTTTGTCAAAGTCTTTGATAAACTATTTCAAAGTAAAGTGAATAAACTATTTCCAAACTGACTCAATTCTAACTGTGAATTTTAAATAGGAAAAAAACTTTGATGCAAAAGGGTTAATTAATAAAGGAACTTATCTGTGTTTTACTGTGCAAGTACAAAATTAATCTGCCGTCTAAAAACCTGGAAAAAACTCATTTCTCAGCCACAATGCCAAAAATATCTTCATGAGTTTAACAGAGGTGGAATATTTTCCAAGACTGATGCAACATGGAAGAGCAGTTCTTAGTTTCAGCCAGGAGATGTCAGTGGGGAGCCATGATCAGTGTGATCATGAAGGTTGTTCACATATTTCCAGTAGCATCCTGCAGATCCTCTCTGATGGCGTTCAGCCCCACGATGCAGTCATTCAGCACGTTTGCCACTTGTCTTATAACGGACACAATCTCCTTCCTGCAGCCTTTCTTCAGCTCTCTGGTTTCGTTCACGAAGTACTTGTCCATACCTTTGAAGAGTCCTTGCAGGGAGCCCACGGCGTCATCAGTCATCTCTGTTGCTCGCATAACAGGCGAATCCACAATACTGATCATCTGGACCGCTTTGCGGATTTCCCAGTCTTGGGAATAGTGCTGTGTGCCAGACCTGAGGAAAGGGTGGCCGCGCAGCTTGGACAAGCCCTTATTGACAAAGTGGAGGATGTTCGAGATCTCCAGCATTCGCTCTTCGTACTCCTGCAGCAGACTCTCGATCTGATTAAGGACAGAGAACGTTAAATTAGTGATTTCACACAGAAGAAAAAGTAACAGTGATCAAGACGTGCAGCCTCTGCGGCTGCCATCACATCTCACTGCATCAAAAATCTGCATTACCTTTTTGCGTTCGTTCTTGTTGTTGACGTTATCAGAGATGGCTGCAGAGGCAGAGGTGATCCCACCGGCCGTTGCCACCCCCACGCCCACAGCAGTGACTATCAGGGACGCTCCGAAGGTCACGGGAGCCAGAGCCAGACCAGTGATGGCCGCCACAGTGCCCACTGCGGTGGTGGTGCCCCCGCTGATCCCAGCGATCTTGGCTTTGTGATGGAACTCGTTGATGTCGTCGGCGAGGGCGTGGAGCGAGATGATGGACTCCCACAGGACCTCGGCCTGCTCGGTGAACACCTTGTTGAAGAGACGCAGGCCGCGTTCGACCTTGTCTGCCAAGACGGTGAATGACCTGCAATCATAGCAAGATTTTAGAAGAGCTAGTTCTTAGTAATTTGCTCAATAAAACAAAATTATTTTGGTAAAGATGATGCTTGTTCTACTGTCTGCATCTACAGTGACCTGTGTTGCTGCAGAAAGACCAACTCACTGGTTGGTCAACTCAACCAGTGAAATGCATGGCTGCGTAGAGTGCTGAGCATTGGGTACTTTGCGAACAGCATAATTAAGTTCTCCACTAGCTTCTGTGGTACTCAAACTTATAATCCTCCTTATAAATTGATCCTTTTACCCAATTACTCATTATCTAATTTGAATAATAAACTGAACTTGACTGCATTGATAACCAGAATCGTTCGGAGTGTATGTGTCTTTTGATAACCCGCGGCTGTTGTGAACTGGTGCTATACAAGTAATAAAGTCAAAACGTATTGCAAAACAGTGAGTTGACCAAGAATTACTACTGGTAAAAACAAATGGTCGCACTTTGACTCATCCTCTTTGACGGCTGCATCCTCTTCATCCGATGGCAGTTCGTCCCATTCTGAAACGCACAAACGGGTGAATACAAATCCAGTACCACTCATCAGTTCACTTGATTTTAAATTGGTTTGGATGTTGACTTACTTTCTACTGTGTACCACCACTCCAATAAACTGTCCGTGTCCTAAAGACAAAGATACAAAAAGTAGTCAAACATATATCTGACCTTTCTTCAGAGGAGCATATACATTTCTTCTATCTTGCCCTCCAGACATCATTAATCTAACATGGGAAATTTACAGGAAAATACTTAGACGGGAGTACGCCGGGAGAAAGGTGTAAAATATGGTCGTTTCCTGGCCAAAGCAGGAGACTTGACAGGTATGATCTATTTTTGAATTCCTTTACAAAGAACCTAGCATGTTGCTTTTGAAATGTAGGAACATTTCACCAAAAATAAGACTAGTCACAGCCAATTTAGAATTTACCTAATTGGGTGACTGGTTTATTACACAGACACAGGTCAGCTTGGATAATTTTTTTTTAACTAAATGAAATCAAATGCTTATTATATTTACACAGGTTATCTTCATCTCCTAAAAACAGGAAGCATCTGTAATGGGAAAATAGTTTGTCAGACAACTAGGCCTGTGGCAATAACTTTGTGATAAAAAAATTAATCACAAATAAGTTAAAATGAACTCATTTTCAATGATTTATCATTTTTCTCTTTTCTCTCTGTTTCTACTAAAACTGGATGATGAAAGTTTTCTGTCTGATGCTTTTGTCTCAACTGGCTCTTTTTTGGAAGCACAATTTCGTTTACAAAGACTTCATACTTCATCTTAATTGTTGTTTCTGTAGTTTTGTTTATACATTTTGAACATTTAAAATGTGTTCGGCATCCAGTGTTAAATATCCATTAGAATTTTAAGTTTATTGATCTATGAGAATGTTTTCTTGCCTTATTGTACCATTACTGACATCTTGAAAATTGCCTCAAAACAACAATATCATTGTTTATCGTAACAACCTCTGGGGCAATTTATCATCCGGAAATGTTTGTCATCAAGCCTACATAAAACTTTACATTAAATAATGCTGTCCCTATAAAAACAGAGAGTCCGTAAATAAAAAGGATCCAGAATTTTTGCAGAACCAAAGAAACTGACCCCGTCTTCCTCCTCATCCTCCTCTTCACTGGCTGCAGCTTGTTCGTCCATCTGAGCAGCCTCCCATTCTGCCTGAATGAGGGAAGAAGACGAGTTAATCAGCAAGTGTTTGCAGCATGCGTTACCATTTTAAGTCATTCAAGGCAGCACAGTAGGCCTTCATACACAGCAGTAGGAGTGTCAGAGAAGGCAGTATGCAGCTGAACCGGTCGGGTAACATGCTACAAGGATATGTCAAGGTCCAATTGAGGAAAGAAAGCTAACAGACTGAAACAACAGCATGAGACGATTTCAGAGTATAGTTTGCTAACATGAGGGCTTAATCAATCAAACCTGCATTGTGGCTAAAGCTTGATTATGTAACCACTGTACTGTATTCATTTTTTCCCCCAATTTCTGGTAACTTTCAATTTAAATGCATTTCAAATGAAATACACAGGAAGTCCTTCATGGTGTCCTTCTGCCTGACTGACAAAAGATTATCTGAACTGCACAGCCATCACATGATAGTGAATGCTAAGGAAGGAAAGATAAAGTAAAGATAAAAGTACAGTGTTGCAAAAGCACTGGGATTTTCCACAATAAATTTCAATGCATTTAATGGTGTATAACAGGAGTCTGAACTGGAGCTTCCACTCTTGGTTTGGCTGGAAATGGTGGAGAAGCAACAACTTTTGTAAAATGTAGATTTTTGTCATATTTTTTTAATGTAGATATCAAAAATAGAGATTTTAGACATTTTAATTTCTTGTTGTTCTTAAATATAAATATCAAAATAGAGTTTTTAGCTATTTTTAAAAATGTATATTTATTTAAATGCAGACATTACAAATAGAGATTTTAGGCATTTTTATGTACTTTTTTTTAAATGCAGATATTAAAAATAGAGATTTTAGCAATTTTTTGGCATGGAATAAATCCCGCATTAAACTTCAGACTTTAAAAAACAATCATTATTTCATTGGAAGCTAAGTTCATGTTTTCTGTTTACATAATTCTTTACAAACATCAACATCCCATATAGAAGAAAATGTCCTGATCCTCTCTTATATTTTTCTTTGATTTAAAACCTAAAAAAAAAAAAAAAAAAAAAATTGTGTTTAAAATAAATAAATAGACCACACAATTCCTATAATAGATATTACAAATTTTGACTTTGTGATGTTCGTAGATCTAAATGTCTTTAGTTGGAGTAATGGCAAAAAGTTGCAAAGTGGTTGCAGACCCCCTTCTGCAGACCAACCCACAGCAAAGCACAATTGTGATGTGGTGGGGAAATGGTATATGCTTTATTACATTTTATTTCAAATAAAATCTGGAAAGCATAGCATTTGCTTGCAACTGTACGCAACCAACTGGCTTTTAAAAACCAACCAATAAGTAGAAAATAGAGGGAGTACAGAACAATTTCAGACACAGAGACATGGCCGTATCTACCTTGGTATGAGAAAAGTTGGGATCTACTGACTGAGAATCTTAGACATACCTTACTAATAACTTGGCTCTCTAAGCCATTTCAAACTCCATTCTAGCTCTGATGAGACAGTTTGAATCGATATAATTGAGGAATCGCTATCAGAAGTTTTCCATCAGCACTTTAACAGTTTCCAGGTTGAAAAGTTGCAAACTTACCTTAGCAGCCTCAGAGAGGTGCTCAACAGGTGGGGCTTCTGATTGGTTCTTTTTGCTCTGATGAGAGAAGGTTCAGTCTGAGAATGTTGCACACGTCATCGATCAACGAGTCAAGATTCCTCTGGTGTGGTAAGAGTGGACCAAACACACTTACCTGGTGCTTGTGTTTTTTGGAAACTTTAAACTTAAATGGCTTTTTCTATTGGAAAGAAAATAAGTGTGTCAAAGGCATTTTCACATACAAAAAATAATTAAAAAAAACACACTGGAGTCTAAAAGAACAAAGAATACCAGTTTGAGCATTCCAATCTCATCTGGATCTTCATCATACTCCTCTTCATGAGACTTCATATCTTTTTCTGTCATTTCGTCGTCAGTGGAGCCCTTCTGACAATAAACACCAGTAATACATTTACATTAATAATTTTTATTTGTATGTTTGTGTGTTAACCATTAAACATTTAAACTCCACCTACCTCTTTCAGTCCGTGTGATGCCTTCGATTTGTGGGGCAGATGAATCTTATATTTGGACTTTTTCTGCCAGAAACAAGAAGATGTTTTTGTACTTTATAGTGAAAAAATACTAATAGCTACTAAGGAGATAAGCATTTCAGTTAAAACAATAATAATAATAAGCGTGCATTAAGTTGTATTTCCCAAAGACTTAAAAAAAAAGAACAGTTGCTAATATAAGCTTATTGTGATGAATTTTATGCAGTTTGTAGTTTCATGAAAAAAGGCAGAAAGTTACATGTTTGCGTTCTTTGCTCAATTCGACATCGTCATCCCCCTGCAGACTTGGTGAGTAACGATGAGACTTCTGCTGTTCATCATCCATGATAACAGCCTGATTGGCACATTAACAGTCTGATTATGTAGCCTGTCAGTGAAAACACTGAATGTTATTTAGTTGATAAAGAGATGTATTACCTTAGCAGAGTGAAGACTGAGGGCTTCCATCTCCTCAAAATCATCATCCTGAACAAAACAGCATAGGGATGTTAGAATAATACACTATGCAGAATAATAAGGGTGGAAAATTATCAGAAAAGCTACTATAAGTGGAAATAACTGATAACATGGTTATTGGTGATTCTGACATTCAAAATCATAATCTCACACACAAAAAGGTGTTTTAGACATCTTCACCACAAGTCACATGTTCCAGCTCTTTTGCCAGGGCTATTGTAAACGTTTGCCCGCACTTGTTTTACAAGCTATTGGGATTGGTGGCTTACACTGGGGGTCTACATGTTTTTCCTTCATTGCTCAACACCATCAAGAACACACAACAGTGACAGATATGTTTTCCCACCGCACAGAACATAGGTGGAGAATATTAATTTTAGTCTCTTCTGACTAGAGTTCATGTTGTGTTCCTAACACGGCTTCAGGTGGACTGTAGATGGAACGTCTTCTGGCGCCTCCTTGACGCTTTTCCATGAACTCAGATAAGATGATGTTTGTTTTATTGACTCGTCTCTTCCCAACTCCTCTGTGGTGTTGCTTGGTCCACATTCTGCTGTTCACTAATGTTCACTAACAAACCTGTAAAGCCGCTGCAGAACAGCTGGACTGCCTTAAACAGGTGAACTCTACTGACCAATCAGGTCACTTCTGTAGGCAGTCAGGAGGCTTGACTATAATTATTTACTACACTAAAGTTAGTGAAAGTCTTAAGAAGGGATGTGAAGCAGCTCAGGGTGCATGAATACTTTTGCAACGCACTGCAAGAACTGTAAACTGTGGAAAACTGACTAACTGTATCAAACTATGCTGTCTCAAGTCAGCATCCTATCTACAGTCGTATCAGATACAGTTTGTGCAGGTTGTTGTTGTTGAAACTGAAATAGATCTCTACCTGGAGCTTGTCACGAGGTGTGTAGCCATGCGCTCCAAATTCTTCAACAGATTTGTCCTGTGAGGGTGAAAACATCCCAAACATGTTCAGATATCCTCATTCCATAAACATGGCATTCACAAACAGTTAACCAGCCACAAGTCCCTGTCGTACCTTTGAGCCCTTGCGAGATGTATAACCATGAGCTCCTTTTGGTTCATCGTGTGGCTGTTGAAAACAAAGAAGTTGAAATGAGGTGGGGTTTTTCCATTTTGTTTTAATTTGAGAAGTATCAGATGTTTACCTTTTCTAATGATATGGCAAATCCTCTTTGTGCCACAAACTTGATTTTCACCTTGCTATTCCTCCTCTGGAGGAAAACAGGTTAGGTTTAGAATAGGTTCTATTTTCATGTGATCAGAAATGTGTTTCTGAGTAACGAGGGAAAAATCTAACAACCTGCCGATGGCCACCTTTCTCCCCATCTTCATAATCTTCGTCCAACACTGAGTCCTGAGAAATAGTTCAAGTTTATACATTAATACATTTAAATATGAATCCATGTTGGGTTGAAAACCTGACCTGCTGCTTTTCCACATTTAACTTGAAGAATGGAGGTTGCTTACCGCCAACTGTCGACGTACAATGGTGTTTTGCCTCTTGCTGCTTTTCTTATGGTCACCGTCCTGTTGGAGAGGATTCAAGAACTCCCTCATACATTCAAACATCACTTTGCTTTTAAAGAAGAATTGTAAGGAAAGCTGGAGTTAAATCTCTTAGAAAATCTCCTGCAATCTTCTTTAAGCTACCTTTGAAGGTGAATGCTTGTCGTTGTACGTAGAGGAAGCATCGGAGGCTCTCCGAAACAGGTGACTGACTTTGGCCTTTGTAGATTTTTTCTAGAGGCATTAAGTATGTTATAAGATAAATTTGTCAACCGTATTTATAGCCAGACTTTACACTGTTGGAAAACAAAACATACTTTATAGTCCAAACTATAATCATCTTCATCATCTCCTGTAGAAATATAGTCATTGGAACCAAACTCCTGCAAAACAAAAGCCAAATAACCTGCATAAAGACCTGCTAGTATAAAACAACAACTGCTGGTTTTACAACATGTGACGATCTCTACCTTGGGAGTTTTTCGTCGGCTGGGCAGCGTGTTGCCCTTTCCCTCCATGGAATCATCCGAATACTTGTCCTGCATTGTCAATGTTGTTACAATTTTAGTAAAACAAGGCAAAACAATTAAACATTCCTTTATTAGATCAGATTTACCTTTGAGCTTCTTCTGGACAGCAGTGACATTCGCAGTTTCCTGTCCTTTTTCTGGAAAATGTTCAGAGTTTAGCTGAAGCTGCAGGTAGAGCAGGAGAACATGCAGGAAGGAGGAGAGGTTCTACCTTAACGTAACCAAAGGTACCATCAGGATCTTCACTGCTTCCTCCATCTGACTCCATCTTGGCCTAAAAACAGGCAGCAGTCTTCAGCTGATTTTCTATGACTTAAAAATCAGCAAAGTTTAACAGAGGAAACTGAACTGACTGACCTTCATCGACTCTCTTCGTAGCTTAAATGTTCCAGACTTTGAGAAGTCAGACAGAAGAACAAGTTAAAATTCAAAGTTTCAAGGAATTAAATTTGACCCTGTTGTAAAAGACAAATAAAGAAAAAGATTTAGATTTGTTTTCTTACTGGTTTAAAATCTGGATCCAGCTCAGGACTGTCTTCAGGCCAATCCTCCACACAGTGTTCCTGATTTTTAGAGGGGAAAAATGTTTACATTTTGCTTCAACTTCATAAAACAGATCAGCACATATTTCTTTCAAAGCGATTTATTTATTCATTGCCATCAGATTTTTTTCTGGTTGGAAAAAGCTCTATGGTCACATTCATACAGCCTCTGATTTGATTCTGTGACCGACACGGTGGAGATGTCAAAGATCGGCCCAAACAATTAGAAACTGATTATGTCACAAAAGTTATGATGCTTTTTTAAATGTCAAAAGAGGCTTTCATTGCATTACAGCACAGGAGAGTGATTAAAAAACATGTGAGTATGCTCGTAAAACATTCAGGTTTTAAGGGCATACTCACATTTATCATGCACATAGTTCAGACTTTAACCCTTGGCACAAAAACTTACTAAGAATAAATCTGGCTTTTAACTTTTTTTGCTTTTTCTGTTGTACCGTCACCCTACTGACCTCTGACCCCCAAACCCAGGTATCAAGCGTGTCTCAAACATGAGATTAAAATTTTCCAATCTAGACAGAGCATCATATCTTTCATTCTGATCAAAATCTGCACAACATTTAACAGACTGAAAATTTCAGCTTTACAGTTGGAAACATTTTTCTAGGTGAAACTCACCTGTCCAATCAGGAGGACATCCTCAAACACAAAGTTCTCAGGTTCCAATGGTTTGCTCTCCTGTAAAACAAATATATTAAACATCCATGTTGAGCAATTTTCTATGTGGTGTAAAAAAAAAAACAATGAGATGAGCACTCAAATTAAATATCAATAAGAAGCAGAAGATAACTTTGCATGGCTACATTTCTATTGCCCAGACATGATTGACAAGTCTGCCACTGGTTTATGAAAGAAGTTACAATATACACTAAAAACTCCATTCACTATGAGAAAGAAAAAAAAAAACAGTCCCAGAGTTAGGCAGACATTAGTCATAAATTATATGCAGAGATGTAGATTGCTGGTTTTCTCTTCAATTTTGGTTTTGCAGTTCTTTCTCTATATAAAAACAGAAAATACAGATTCTATGTCCGTCTAACAATAGGGACATCCCATTTGAACACCACATTACAAATCACACTTCATACCGGTTTCTTTGGTTTGTGGGGAAGGACTGGTTTAGGAAGAGGTTTGAGGACTGGTTTAGGTGGAGGTTTTGGCAGTTCTGGCTCAGCAGTGTGTGCTTCAGGTACTTCTGGTTCCAGTTTAGTCTAAGAGTTTAGAGGAGACAAGGAGTTTATACAGTCACAAGTGTCCTCATTGATGGAGTTCAACATCAGAAAATCATCTGCGTTTTTGAGGCTTACAGAGTGTGCTGGGGGTGGAGGTCTCTCTGGTGCTGGTGGCTTCTCTGCTTTGGGGCGTCGAGTTCGAGGAACGGGTCTCGGTGGCCGTTTGAAAGTTTGCACCTGTACAACGTATGAAATGACTTTATAGAAACCTTAAAGTGTTTAGTCTTGTCGTTTGGAATAAGAGTTACATACGTGAGTGATGTCAGCTGGAGAAATGCTGGGCGAGGAGGACAAACTGCTGGCCTGGCTGAAGGAGGTTGGCTCAAGAAATTCCTCTTTGCTTCCCTGAGGCGTCGTCAAAAGATCTCTTGGTTTGATCTGAGGCTTTCGTGGAACAGCTGGAGGAACTTTTGGTGGAGTTTTCTTTACTAGACCTGTTGACTCTGGTGTGTCTAACTTGAACTCAGATGGGCGATTGGTTAAAGGAGAAGAGGACATTGTCTTGGAGGGAGTTGGACCAAAAGGATCATCCAAACTGGGAACGTTGAATAAATTCCTTGGGAGCGGACTTGGGAATGGATCCACCGGATTTGTAGGCAATGAAAATACGTCAAACCCTTCCTTAAAAGACTTGTTATCGTCTGTGCTGGAGGCATTGTCTTGGGTGTCATTCACTTGGAAGAGGTCCTCACCGTTCCTTGAGAACAAATCTGCTTCTGAGGCCAAAGTTTTATAAAATGGGTTTGGTGCCACGGCTTGTGGAGAGCGGCTCAAATCTTTCCCTTTGTTAGATGAGCCAAACAAAGCATTCACATCATCTGTTACAATGTCTGAGCCATTTATCTGTATGGGTTTAGAGAACTTTTGTGTTTGAACCAAATCATGAAAATCCCCATTGGCAGTGTCATTGAGCCTCAGAGAGGACAGTCTGAAGAGCTCGTCCTTAGGGTCGTACCTCTGAGGCACGTTAAGATGTTCAGACAACATAGCTCCATTTTCCGTGGCTTTAATTCCATAACCAAGTTCCTGAGGTGAGCCTAGGAATTTCATAGTGGGTACAGAGATGGAATCGTCTGCTTGTACTGAAGCCTCCATTCCATTAGTGTTGCTAGTTGATTCCTAATGGCAGAACACAACTTCATTTGGGATGTGTTCAGTAAAAGTCAATGTTATCAATAAGCAGAGATCTGTAACATACATACCTTGTAATATGGATAAAAAGGGTTCTCTTTGATCAAATATGCAGAGTTTCCATTCTATTTGGAGTAACAAGAATTCAATATTAATAAATAAATAAAACCTAGTTAAAGCTGCACAGCTGCGAGAAACAGTCATTCAAAAACAAACCTGAAGGCTTGACGGAAAGTCTTCTTGGACTTCATTCTGAAAAATGACAAAAACTGAGTCCTGCTTTTGCATCATGAATCATCAATTTAAACCGTGACAGGAACCAGTGCCTAGTGTGTCTAAGTGTTTAAGTGTCTAGTCAATTTGCACGCAATCACAACAAGAATGATGTTACTGAACAGAACTTTCTAGTCAGACAACAATGTGACAGAGACACACCTACAACTGAAGCTTTAAAGACAAAAAACTTCTAGGTAGATAGCAAAACCAAACAGGAGCACAAATCAACCAGTTCCATACCAGGTCATTATCCTCAGCCGTTCTATTGATCTAAAACAGCTACTTATGGTGCTTAAACTGCAACATTATCAAGGATAAGCACATCCAGGGATCAACTTTTTTTTATCTCACCTGTTCAAAGTGCTGGTTGTCCATATCTGACCACTCACCTCTCTGTGGAGCAAAAGTTACAGATATCAACAAACATCCATGGGTGGGAAGAAAGGAAAGTCAAGCCTGCTGCTTTTGTTGCGTGATGAAAACGTGGAATGTAGCAGCACCTGATGGAGGTCATTTCTTTTTTAAAAACTTCTTCCTGCTTGAACTACTCTAAAAATCTCCACAGTAGCTTCTGATTTGTCGACATCCTTTTTCTGGTATTCAAAGGAAACAACACCCCAGACAGTAAAGATATCAGGGTATCTGCAGGTTTCAGCAAGACAAATTTCAAACAGAAACAAAACTATGAATAAAGAGGATGATTGGGGGATCCTGCTAGCTTGTAAGGGCTGGCAACAAAAGTGAGCCACTGGCAAAAAAAAAAAAAAACTACGTCTTCCAGCCATTTGGTGACACATCTGTATTCACCGAGGGTAGACGAATAACAAAATTAGCCAACTAGCTAGCAAGGGTGTATTAGCAGCTAGTTACCAACCAAATTTAAGACCTGTGATTGGCATGTTTAAGGCCACATTACAGTTTGGTTTATTTTAATTTCAGATACGTGAATTCAACACTTCCACAGAGCTGTCTTAAACTCCAAATCCCAGCATGTAACCACTTGTGTTTTACCATCTATGGAGGATTAATTTAGTTTTAAGTATTTCTTATACTTTTTTATAATAATGTTGTAGTTTTCTTTGTTTTGTATACTTTTGTTCTTAGCCAAAGAAACTGAGTTCCTATCATTATTTAACAACCTGTTTAGCTTCAAGAAGAACAGGAGATTTTCATTTAAGATCACCAAAAAGTTTATTTCTGGACACTTAAATGAGGTTTTTTCTTGAAACTAAGGGATTCCTTCCTCAGTTTACTTGAGATGTGAGCTGTCAGTGGGTCACTACACCTCCCTGACTACTCTAAAGAAGAAAAATAAAATACATTTTATTTCACCTCCTCTTACCGTGCAAATTAAGCCAAAATTATCAGTTCTCCATCATCACACTACAGTTTCAGTGCATTATAGCCAAACATCAACACTTTAACCTGGTTTGTCCAAAAAAATGTTCCAAAATGTGTTCAGGTGTCACTTTTCAAAACCCAAGACAAACAGGTTAAATCCCTCAGGCCATTTTAAACTACACTTCTTGTAAAAGTTTTGTAATTCATAATAACATTTAACCTTTGACCTGAAAATGTTAAAATGCAGCTCACAGGTTTTCACGCTTTCTGAGCACAAACCTACCATACAAAGACTAAAATGTCAACCATTTCCAAAGTATGAAGACTGATTCTGATATATCTGGAGGCGTTTATCCTCTTGGCTCATGATTATAGAAAGAGAGAACTTTGCTGCTAATTGTTGTTTAAAGCTAAAGAAGCTGAAATGTTTCTCAGTTTTTAAGTTTCTAAGTCAACAAAGTTCACATGCACCTCAGTAATTCCAATTTTGATTGTATATTTGTGCAACCACTTACATTGTAGTGATGATTAGGGGAGCCACGAGAAGCCATTTTCAGCATATTTTGTAGAGTTGCAACATTCTGCAGAGACAAACCATTGCTTCACTAATAATGCATACATTTAGCTTCCCTCCTGATTAAATCAGACATGTTAAACTATGGTAAGGGTGTACAAATTGGTTATTTTTACGATTCAACTTGCAAACATAAATATCAGCAAAGATCAGAAAATCAGTATTTGAAACACTGCCAGCTTTTCCAAGTTCCCCCCCCCCTTCAAAAAAATGAAGAGGAGTAAAGATAAAGTATCAAAATAATAATAATAATAATAATAGTAAATCTGACTCTAGGATTTTTAAACGATTAATTAATTTTTCACGTTTATATAAATGTTCGTTTCCAAACATAGTTCGACCGGCTTGTGATTTGGCATGCTCTAAAACAGAACGGAAACAATGCTAAAAACAAAACGAACATCAAGAACCTGAAAAACTAGACTGCAGAACTGAAACTGTGACATGAAAATACCCAAACTCTCGTAAACAGAAGACTGCATTCAAGCATCTTACACTGAATTGCTGTTGTTGTCTTTAGCATATTTACAGGGGAATTTAAAGAAGAAATCAACTAAAGTTCACAGTGAATTGACTGGTGATATTTCTGCAACGCCAAGTCTGTGATTTCAGTCTCTTTTAGACAATGGGATAGAGAAAGTTTGGAAATGCAGACATCATTCTACAACCTACTTATTCCAAAATGCAAAGAAACATGTAATTATCCAACCATGAACCAAAAATATAATACTCTACAACATGGAGAATTCTGTTCTATGCAAATAAATGAGACATCTGTTCATATGTACAGTCATAACGTAGTAAATTCAGAAACTTTAATATTCAATACACCTGCTATTTTACAGAGGAACTTGCTTTCATTGCTGATGTCAGAGATTAGAAGCATTGTTTTCAATGCAGAAGGAATTCAAAACAGTTGCCATGACAATCTTGGTTTGGCATTACAGTTTGCTTGTCAGGAGAAATGATACAGACAATGATATCTAGAGCGCTACCAGTGCAAGGGAAAAAAATAAATAAATCAGCAGTGCCCATCTGAAAATTAAAGTTTTCCCTGCGCCGTATTTTCCAAAATATGATGCAGGTAAAATACAATATTTTAGAAAACGGTGGAATTACTTAATGTCATACTTTGGAACCAACAAACATTTTACACATAAAACCATATTTGTAGCAGAAAACAAGACTCACAGGTCGACTCCCGAGTGAAGTTGGTGCTGCTGCTCCTCCATGTTCAACCACTTCAACACCATTTTCCTTTATTGATTTTTTTAATAAAACAAAAAAGCACAATTACAAATTAAATGTAAGTGAAAAATGCCCGTTTTCCTAAAGAAGCTAAGCTTTTCACAAATATGAATCAGTTTACCAGTAACACAGCCTATTTTTTCTCTTTCCCAATAGATATTTTAATTAAAAAAAAGAAAAAGAAAACTTACCATAGCCGTTTCTCCTCTCATGTTCTTCCTGAAGTTATTTTAACACAATATTTTTGTTCCTAGAACATAATATTTTCCCACAGTTGTGCGTTATTCCACGAAAAAACAGAATCCTCTCGTATTAACACACATCACTGCCTTCCGCACCGCTTTGGTTTTTAATTGCCTCTCTGCTGGAAGTACCTGCTCCAGGGTGGATGTACGAAGCAATTAAACTTCCGGTTGCTAGGTTTTTCAAAATAAAATTCTTCTCGAATTTCCTCAGCCTAAAAATACGGTTTCGTTTTAACAGGAAATATATTTACTGTTAACTAGGTTTGTTTTGCTGAAAAGTATGACGGAATAAAACGTCATACTTGCCACAATTTATTATAAATCATGAAACGAGGCATTGTTGAGAAGATATTTGGCTAACACATATTAGCTTTGTTAATGAACTGTCAAGGTTCAATGTGAAGTACAAAATATTTAGTGGTTGAATTTGACTCCAAACAATGTGTATGGTTTCTCATAACTGAAACACATTAAAATGATAATAGATACTTTTTAGGTGGCTTTTCCAGATGGACACAGTTTATGTGCCCTATCCATAGAAGAAAAATTTTACTATTGAAGCTTACAGAACGTTAATATTCAGGTCTATACATGAACAGGTATTAATGCACGGGTGGTTGTACAACCCCTAGACGGTGGATACATGTTGTAAAAAAAAAAGTACTATAACATTAGAATTTTTAGATACTTCAGTATTATTGATTCAGAAAAATCCAAAAATATTATAATTAACCTCTTATAGACTTATATTTATATAAATACAATGTCTACAAAAACATGTAATAATAATAATAATAATAATAATAATAATAATAATAATAATAATTCAATATTTGGGTCCTTCCTGTTGTCTGGCCCAGCAAAAATCATAAATACAAAAGCATTAGTTAAGGTAATACAAATAAGTTAAAGGCAACTCTTTCACTTATGAGTGAGGCCACAAATCTGCTTATCAAGCCACATGCACTACATGAAAAGTATTTTGTGAAATTAAATACTTTTTATGTTAAGACACAAATAAACACAAGTTTTTTTTTTCCCCAACACAACATTTGCATCACTAAAAATATGCATCCGAAAGTATTCGTTCAGATAGTACATTATTTTGAAATACGGATCTGGGTTGCTTCCGCTTTCAATGCTGCTGTAGGCTGACGGCAGCACGCTGCGGTTTACCTTTCATCCGAAGCGCAGCCTCCTCGAAGCGGACAGACCGGTCGTCCTCTCCCCGCTGAACCGGATGGAGTGGTCCGGGTGTGTTATCCTGAAGCTCGCTGCTGACAGATGATGTCATTGCTTGAATTGTTTTAGTTCCCACGGTCCCTCCCAAACTTTTAGAAGCTTAAGACATTTTGCTAAATAACAATGATGCAGGAGATTTCCCAGCTCTACGTCAAAAGAATCACTTTGTGGCATCTTTGCGTCACTCAAACTCTTACAACTGGAAACATCTAGCAGAAGATGTGGGTTATGGTGAAATATCTAAAACCTTTTGCCAGGCATATTCTGTATTTAGTGGTTCACAAACGTTTTTCATAACAAGCATCGCATCTAAATGTCACGTTTTCCAAACACCACCTTCTTGACATTTTTTTTTTCAAACAATGACTCAACAGGAACGATGGGAAACAACATTCCAGCAAAGTTCACAGAAGTTTGGAGTGCAAAACACAAAAAGATTCTCACCAACTTTGATCTGAATATCCAGTATGTCTGCCTTTGCATAGACAATTTTGTAATAGCCGCAGTAAAAAGAAAATATTTATTTTCAATGTTACATCATATGTGCATACATAATTCATCTGCTTGGTCAATTAAAATCAATAACATTGTCTGACCAGAAAAGACTAATTTCTTTATTGCAAAAGGAAACATTTTATGTAATATACAGACGCATCTTGTCCTGTATTTTTTTAGATGTCATAATCTATTTACTGTCTTATAGATGAATGTTATGATGGTGTCCTTTTGCTGACTGATTTTTATTTATGATTTTGTCATTATACATACACACCCAGTGGTTTTGATTGTTGAAATTTGTTGAAATGGGAGTTGTTGAAATTTTCTCAACTTCTTTATTTTTCCAGCAGTTCCTTCTTACAGCAAAGATTAATTTGTTTGAACAAAACCAACGTTTTAGCTATTGGTGTTAATCACCACAGTTATTAATTTTTCTTGCTAATAATTAAGACAGATATTGGCTGGAAGTACCACTAGTGGCAGCCCAAGTGCCACATATGGTACTCGGACAAAGAACCACTGAATCACGACCATTATTGTTCCAGGACAAACTAAGTGACATTTCCGATTGTACAAAATAGAGACACTGATAATGTCCACATGGTGGCACTGTGTTCATTTTCATTGCTTTGCTGCTGTAGACGGAGACGTTTTTGTAACCGTCACTGGTTTTGTTTCTTCGCAAAGTCAAAGAATTGAGTCACTATTTGCTTATGCTTTGGCCCGATTCTAATTGTTCACAATGACATAGAGGTGATTATGCATTCTTCAGTCCTGATTTTGAAATAAGGGGCTCTAAGAAAAGCAACACACAAATTTCTGTTTTGACGTATCAAGTAAGCACATTGCCAAGAAAACAGAACTAAATCTCATGTTAAAACCACTTATTCCTGTCTGGGGAAAAACTAATTTGCCAGGACATGCTGAGATGTTTACTGAGCTTGATCTGGTGATTTTATGTCATGTGAAAAAACCCCAGAAGAACAACATAAATTCCAGAAAGTCTACGTTCGGAGTCACACAGGCAAAGCACGGTGCTGCAATTGTCAAGTCATTGTTGTTTCACATTTTTGATTCTTTGTCTATCCTGATTACCACCAGTGAAAGACTAAAGTCTGGATCCTGGCGACAGCCTGACTCAGTGCCCTGTTGATCGTGGTGGTTCTAGTTTCAAACTGTGTCTTGTTTGAAAATTTATGAAATCATCTTAAAAATGCTTAACATCATTAACAACTTATTGCATTTTGTGTTTAAAGTACATAATAATAAAATTAATCATTTTAAAAATAATTGTTTTTAAAGCATTCATTTGTATGTATTTAAAAACAAAATTTTGTACTCGTATTTTATGGCCTTTATGTGTTATAACCACCAAAAATGATCAAATTGAAGGTTATATTATTTTTGTTAGCTTAATATGCATCATTTCTTTCTGATGGCTATCAGTATTCATTTCCCTCATCTTTTTTATTTTATATCAAAATGATGGAATTAAAAAAAAGAACACATTAAAAACAGACAGTGTTCATGTTATTTAAAGGGGACTCAATATTAAGCCTCCAATCGTTAATAATCTTCACAAATATCTATTTTGAGAACAACCTATTTCATTCTCTGCTATTGTACGTTGCCATGGCTCCCTTCAGTTCTGAATGGCTTTTTTTTTTACATGGCAATAAATAGTTGTTACTGAAATGATATTAAGACCAAAGGAGTTTTATTTTATCAACAGTTTATCACACATCACTAACAGTTTCTGAGGCGGCCCGGCGTGTCAGAATGTTGTCAGGTCATCATGTTGGCATGGCTACAGGACTAAAGAATGATTTCAACAATGATGTCACAGACTCCTTTGATGACACAGAGGTGGAACTCTTGACTTTATCATAAGATTACCTTTGCCTCACTTTGAAGGAGTCCGCATCGTCTCTGCTTACAGAAATTGCTGCAAACCTTTTAGCCTAAACTAGTTGCTCATCAAACTAAACTGAAAATGTTTGACTTTGGAAAGATTTCAGGATTCGTGGTCCCATGCAAAACTCTTAAGCAGAGAGTTTGTAAAAGTGTTGGCAAACTTTTTGACAAAGTTTGCAAGCTTTTCAATACAGCCGGCACTATCCGGGAAGAGAATGAAACTTTGCCTAAGGAAGTCAAACAAATCGCCATGAGAGTAGAAAACACACAAGGTCTTGAAGATGATTGTAAGTACCTGGAGAAACAGATAAAGACTGATCGTTCGATAAACCAGAAGTTAAAAAGGCAAGTTCATGATCTGAAAATGAAACTGGAGTCTCAAGAAGTCTTGGAGGAAAAATACAACACAAGACAGGAAGAACTTCAGCAACTGGAGGAAAGCAACGAAAAGCTTCTAGAAGAAGTTGTTGCCTTGAATTTGATTTTGAAGGATTCGGTTGTATTGAAAGAAACCTACAGGATGTTAGAAGGCAAGAAGAAAATTCTGACCCAGCAAAACAGCTTTTTGCTGAAGCACGTTGAGAAAGTCCAACAAAAAGTTTTACAACAAGACCACACAGAAAGGACTCTGTCAGACAACAGAAGTGAGAGACCTACATCTTCAAACAAACAAAATGGCAAAAACACCAAGACTTCTCTCAAGGACAAACTTCGGAGTATGACCTTCCTTTTTTCCTCAGCAAAGACTGACGAGGAAGATTGTCTCTCCACTGAGATGACCCAATATCTCAGTGAAGAATCCGACCTGGCATCCGACCTGGCATGAACCGATGTCTTTTGCCCCTTAGAGCAGTTCAAACAAAATGACAAGATGGGGTTGCAAAACACAACACAGCCCTGGTGCTTTTCACCAAGGGTTCAAAATTCCAACACTTTGTTTCTGCATGGACTTTCCACAATATTCCTATGGGATAAAAACATTGGGTTCCCTCCAAGTACTTTGGCTTCTCCCACCATCAAAAAAGCAACATATTAGCTTCTTTCACATTCCCTACATTTCCCTTCAAACAGTATAAGGATGCATACATGACAAACTTTGTTCCACCAAAGTGGAACTGTGATACTACACACAGAGTATCACGGGAACTCTGGATGGAGTTTCCAATGTGCAGATGTGGGTTCTCTCCAAGAGCTTTGGCTTCTCCCACCATCAAAAAAGGCAACATCTTCATTTCTTTTAATTAGGCTCACTACATTTCATTTAAAAAAGAGTGCATGCATTCATGCACATTTGTTCCACCACTGGATGTTTCTGCATGGACTTTCCACAATATTCCTATGCAGATTTGGGTTCTCTCCTAGTGCTTTGCCTTCTCCCAATTACAAAAAAAAGGCAACATATTAGCTTCTTTCACATTCCCTACATTTCCCTTCAAACAGTATATGGATGCATACACAAACTTTGTTCCACCAAAGTGGAACTGTGATACTACACACAGAGTATCACGGGAACTCTGGATGGAGTTTCCAATGTCCAGATGTGGGTTCTCTCCAAGAGCTTTGGCTTCTCCCACCATCAAAAAAAGGCAACATCTTCATTTCTTTTAATTAGGCTCACTACATTTCATTTGAAAAAGAGTGCATGCATTCATGCATGTTTGTTCCACCACTGGATGTTTCTGCATCGAGTTTCCATGATATCTCTGTGTAGATGTGGGTTCTCTCCAAGGGCTTTGGCTTCTCCCACCATCAAAAAAGCTGGTTAGTTTCGGTTAATTGGCCCCTTTACATTGTGTTATGATTTGCGGTTGTTGAGGTTCGGATCCAAAAACAGAGAGGTGAGGCAGCAACTGAGTTTTGAGGATTTAATGAGGATCTTCAGAGAGTCCAGGCAGCAGGTGAGCAATGAAGCTAAAACTCAGCACACAGGAGCTCTTCAACATGACATAATTACTGGTTTCTTAGGGTGCGTTCACACTGCAGCCTGAAGTGACTCAATTCCAATTTTTTGGCAATTCCGATTTTTTTGCCGGGGCCGTTCACACTGCCAGTAAATGCAACCTGTATGCGTTCTGCAGTGTAAACGGGAAAACGACCTGAAAGTGTCCCACCTGCGCAGTAGAGTGCGCAATAGCGTCAGCGTTCTAAGTGTTCTGCCAACTGCCATAAAAAGAAGAAGTGCTCAGTGTTTGCGGAAGTAAACATGGAGGCTAACGGTGGAGCTTAGCTTACATATTTCAAGTTGTTGTCCGGCCGGAGCAGCATATTAACAACTTAATCCTCATATAATCCGTCATGGTTGTTGTTTTTCTTCCCACTTGCGCGTATCAGGACGCATAATAGTGAGATTTGTTGAGAATCAGTGGGTGCGTTCACACTGCAGCCTGAAGTGACTCAATTCCGATTTTTTTGAAGTAATGCAACCTGTATCCGATCTTTTCATGGCAGTGTGAACAGCACAGGTCGGATTCTTTTTCGAATGTGACCCATATCCGACACGTATCCGATTCAAATGCGACCTAACGTCCAGGTCGCGTTCATCCGAACTGAACGTCACAGATTCTCAACAAATCTCACTATTATGCGTCCTGATACGCGCAAGTGGGAAGAAAAACAATAACCATGACGGATTATATGAGGATTAAGTTGTTAATATGCTGCTCCGGCCGGACAACAACTTGAAATATGTAAGCTAAGCTCCACCGTTAGCTTCCATGTTTACTTCCGCAAACACTAAGCACTTCTTTTTATGGCGGTTGGCAGAACACTTAGAACGCTGACGCTATTGCGCCCTCTACTGCGCATGCGGGACACTTTCAGGTTATTTGCCCGTTCACACTGTAGAACGCATACAGGTCGCATTTACTGGCAGTGTGAACGGCCCCGGCAAAAAAATCGGAATTGCCAAAAAATCGGAATTGAGTCACTTCAGGCTGCAGTATGAACGCACCCAGTGACGTTCAGTTCGGATGAATGCGACCTGGACGTTAGGTCGCATTTGAATCGGATACGTGTCGGATATGGGACACATTCGAAAAAGAATCCGACCTGTGCTGTTCACACTGCCATGAAAAGATCGGATACAGGTCGCATTACGTCAAAAAAAATCGGAATTGAGTCACTTCAGGCTGCAGTGTGAACGCACCCTTAGTTACTCCACTGTCCATCAGTTTAAATAAAATGCAAACTGCACTTCAATCGCCATTCGTTGTTGTATCATTAGCTCACGACAAAAAGTATGTCAGATATAAATTAATATAAATAATTCAACGTAACACTTAATTGAAGGGGGGTGAATAAGACTGACATAACACTTTCATAAAGACCTGTCATGAACATGAATAAACCTTGAACATGAATATTTATGACTGTTGTCGTAAAGTGTCATTCGGTAAATTATGACAATTTTAATACAAAGTTGGCATTATTCAAAATGTCTTCATTATGACAACTTGATATTAAGCAAGAAATTATAACTTGTCATGAATGTAATAAAAGGTGAATTTATTGGCTTATAAGGCTTATATCCTTATAAGACAGCATTAACAAGTCACGAACATTTCTAGTTACCTCAAGTAAAGTGGACCACACTTACAGGAAATGTTCATGACTCTGTCATTAAAGCGATAGAGTAATGACACACAATGACATCTTCATTACTAGTTTACTTTGATACACTTTAACAGAGGAGGATAATGTCACAATTATAATGGTCTCATGACAGCAAAAGGTATGTGTAAATACAAGTGTTAATATTAGTGCTAATGTTAATGTTATAAGGATAACATTTTAAAAACATTTTAAAATTCACCTGTTATGACATTCATGACAAGTTATAATATCTTGCTCAATGTCACGTCATAAAGAGATTTTGAATAATGTCAACTTTTTATTAAAAGTGTCATGATTTACCAAATGACGCTTTATGATACCAGTCATAAATATTCATGAAGACTTATTCATGTTTATGACAGTGTCATGTAAGTCTTATTCACCCCCTTCAAATGAAGTGTTACCTAATTCAATAAATGCTTTCTTTGTGCAAGTTGAGTTTTGCAGTACAAAATTATAAATTATCTGATGGGCTTTTCAAAAACAAATATCTTTTCACCAAAGTGAGCTGGAGTTACCTCACAAAACCACAGGAAAAAGTTTTTGTTTGGGATGGCAAAAACAATTCTTATAAATAAATACACACACAAATAAATAGATAAATAAATAAAACAACTTTAGTGAATTATTTATATTACTTGATATCTGACATACTTTTTGTCATGAGCTGATGATACAACAACAAATGGTGATTGCAGTGCAGTTTGCATTTTCTCAACTAACGTTAACTAAGTAACACGTTACTTAGTTACGTGTTACTTAGTAACTTAGTTGCTAAGTAACTAAGTAACACGTTACTTAGTTATGCATTATTTGAAATAAAATGCAAACTGCACTGCAATCACCATCCGTCCTACAAAAAAAGACACAAACACATCAGGTTTTAGTTTTATATATTATTATTACAGTATTTAATCAGTCACTGATGCTGAAGGTTGGTCCGACAGACCAAAGGGCAAAATTCTCCAGATTTGAAGCCAACATCATTTTGTCTTCAAAGTGAAACTTTTTGTTTCATATACATTATTTCTGCCAACGTCTTCTTAATCCAATCAATCAAATTTTATTTGTATAACACATTTCAGTAGCAAGGCATTTCAAAGTGCTTTACATAATTAAAATAAAACCAGCATGTGACATTGAATAAACAGTGAGAAAGAGAAAGACATTTTGAAAAAGATTAAAAAAGATAAAAACATTAAAACCCGCACCCCTTTGAGGACTTTAGTTAAATGTCGTTTAACTGGGACTCTAAACCCCGTAGGACTTTAGTTAAACGTCATTTAACAAGGATTCTCACACCCTTAGATATAGATTCGTTGAACTGCGACATTTTCCGGGGCGGCTTTACATAGACAGTGTGAAAGAGAAATACGAAGTTAATAACTAGATGAAAAGTAAAAACATTAAAAACATCAAAGCCTAACCCTAATTTAACCATAAGCAACTCTTAACATAACTTATAAATGTCATGAGGTGTGTTGGTTGATGGTGAGGAGATGACGCTTAGACCCAGGTAAAATGAAGAATATGATGGTTTAATGATGATTTGCTCAGGGAATAAGTCCAAGACAGGCAGCACGGCAGGAGACAAGCGCACAGCTAAGATGCTGCTAGCAACCGACTAACAGAACTAACATGCGAACGAACACAAACCAGGACTTGGCAGTTCCACTGGAGAGTGTAGACAGCAATTGACGTTAGACAAACTTAGACAAGGACCCGACAAGAGACAAAGACAACAGGTGGACTTAAATACACACGGGGTAATCAAGGGAACGAGAAACACCTGGGAACAATCAACGGGGAAGACGCCGAGAGAGACTCACAGGAAGGAACTGAACACAAAAAAACTTCAAAAATAAATACACAGAAACATGGATCATGACAATAAATGTTATACAAGTATAAATGAGGCAGCTTCCTGCTAAGATGTTTCTGTAGCACAAATTCAAAAGACAAAGGCATAAATGGATCAAATGATCAGCCAAGATTTTCAGTGTCATTTAACAGTAAAGAAAGAAGACAGTTCTGTAAAACATGCAAAGATTAGGGGTCGTTATACTTTTAAGTCTTTGCTTTTGTCCATCAAAGTCTCTATGTTTTAAGATGTAATATAATGAAATAATGTAATTTCTTGAAGATTCTCAATTTAGCCAAATTGTAGTTTTACTTTTCCTGGTGACAAACCTTCAAAAATTAAATATTGTTCTGTAATTATAGAAAAATATGTGGGAATCTGAAAAGAAAGTAAAGATATTATCTCTGCTGTTGTTTCCCCCCCAACCCTCTGCTTGACCTTGTCATTATTTATGGATTTGCTCTGTTGTTGACCTGGCTGTGTCTGACCTCTACTGTGTGTTTTCTAATATCACTGGTTTGGTCCAATGAGAGCCCACAGTCTGAGCTGTCAGGAGGCGCCATCTTACCCCGGAGGTATTTTTAACCAAAATTCCTCTGTCATTTTAAACCGATTCCCGTGATTCACTGGTCAGTCACTTTTACAACAAACTGAAAACAAAGTTGGACCATACAGCTCCACTATTCTCGAAAAGTTTTTAATAAACGAGTATGCCCATGGAAATCTAAAGACATTTAGATTTTAGTTCCACTTCCCTCAGTGATTGTTACATTTGGTCACTCATATGATCGGGGTAGTTTTGATCCTGGTTGAGGACGTCATTTCTTTCGTCAAGCAGTATCTGCTCTGGCTGTTCCTGTTCCAGTCAGACTGGTGGTTTGTTGAATTTCCAGCTTGTGGTTCGCCTAATTTGACCTCATTTTGGGTCATTTTAAGATTGCAGATGTTCTGATTGCATTAGATCAGTGTTTCTCAACCCTGGTCCTCACCGGCCCCCTGCTCTGCATGTTTTAGATGTGCTTCTCTTCCAGAACAGCTGATTCAAACGATTGCATGACCATCAGGTACTGCAGAAGCCTGTTAATCACCCAGAGATACAATTCAGGTGTGTGGCAGAAGGGAAATGCCGAAAACATGCAGAACAGAGGGGCGGTAAGGACCAGGGTTGAGAAACATTGCATTAGAGGAAACCCTATAGTTTTAGCTCAGTGGTAAACAAAATGTCCCACCAACAGCGAAACAGAATAAATCAAGCACTATTGTTTGGCAGAGTATTTCATTTTAGCTAGCTCCAAAATATCAAGCTTGCTAGCACATGTCGAAGACTCTGGGGTTTTTCTGTGTGTAACTCGAGAACCAGTCTAACCAAGCAAAACTGAAAGCATGCTTTAGGGTTAAGTGAGGCCAATAGTCAGCTCAGTTGGAGCTATGAATATGTTTTAACTTGTCAGTATAGCCTCACTTTAACCAAAAAAAAAAAAAAAAAGAAAAAAAAAAAAAGAAAAGTCATCTAAGGTCACACTCTCTCCTCACTTTTTTAACTGTCCCTCCAAACATTCGGCTTCAAATAAACATGTTTGAGGTATTGCAATTGTTAAATTCTGATGGATTTTATTCGTAACATTTAGAAATAGATATATTTGGATAAAAAAAAACTTATTAAAGTTGAGCTGACTTGAAATTTTCCAAGCTAAATTCTGCTGCACAGTGAGTGAAAATTTTAGATGAAATAAAAGTGACTGGTCAACATTTAAAAACTACCTAAAAAAGTGTGTACAGGTGTATACGCAGCCCTATAAAAACGACTGGGTTTTGTGAAGTGAAAACAGGACAATTATAAACAAATTCATTACTTTTTCCACATGGCCTGACTGTTAACCTGTATAATTCAGCTGTAAAAGAAAAACAGGAATGGACTGAAAGTTTATGTGTTGCCATCTGTCACTAAAAGTGTTGCATCCATTTGCTGTTGCTTCATTGAGTATGATGGTGAAGGTAAGCTCTCTGATCGACTCATTCAGACCTCCAACCTTCTGCCAGAAACTTTTAAAAGTTTAACTGTGCTGGAAATTACGCTTTACCACCATCATAAGTGATTATTGACCATTTGAAGACAGCAGGTTCTAAAAATGAAAGTCGGACCTCTGGTTCTTGAACTGGGAAATCACAATAACATGCAGCGGTCTAATTGCAAAGTCATGTATAAATGTATAAGTATACATTTAATGAAATGACTCAATTCTCTACAACATTATGGAAAACAGCACACAGGTACCAATCATCAGCTGCGTCATAGTATTTGTGCCCTCTGCATGTACAGTAAGTCACTTTGTTTAGAGTAAGTGAAGCTAAAACCTGGAAATTCCCTCTGGGCGGCACAGGGTCTATAAAGCAAAAGTGAAACCAATACAAAAGTATTAAAAGGATAAGTATGACTTCTCGCAGCAGGAGGAAGCTTGCTTCCACGTCGTCAATTCAGTTGGAAATAAACTGACTGGGATTTAAGAGGACGGTGATCAGGTGAGTCACAATGTTAATAAAATATTAATTTGACTAGGTTTGTGAGTGTGAGTAAAGGGAAAGACAAAAAAATCATGTTTCTGCTTTAAATATAATTTTCCAAACTTCAAGTCATCATGATTGAAGTAGAAACAGTATCTCAGTTACAGCACAGATCCATAAAAAATGTTTTACTGAGATGAGCTATGATCATTTCTACATGCAGGGTATGCAGCGTACGGACGTCAGTGCAGTTCTGTCACTACATGCTAAGTTAGATGAAGTAAACAGCCGGAAGCCCCCTGGGGGTGGTGCCAATGTAAAGACAGCAACATTGAAGCAGCAACCAAGTTAAAAAGACAAACATGATCACAGGGTGATACATCAGCTGCTTGATTTGTCGTTTTTGTACCAGGTGAGTCCACTGCTCTTAAAATGAATTTTGTAATCCAGCAGTATTGAAAATAGCTTTGTGTAAATGTAACCCAGAGGTTTTACCAAGCTACATATTATGAATGTTTGGCATGGTGTTTCACTGCAGCTATAGCAAATTCTTAGACGTTGTTAAATGCTGTTATATGTTTCTCTGTTAAAAAGGTTTCTATAAAACACTCTCTAAGCATTTTACTCTATTCTGTTTTAGCCAGACTTGAGCAAGGAAATGGATCCCAGAGTGATTCACCGAGTTGTAACTTCTTTTCTTGCTCCTCGTCTATTTTCTCCAAATGAAAATGAAAAGAATCTCATCAAGCTGCTGCAAGGACTGGTCAGGAGTATTAAATGGAGACCTGAAGACGTCAGTGAACTGTTTGATGCCCTTTTACAGCGATTTGAGTCGGTTTGTAGAAACGACGGATCACAACTCCTCACATGGTTGCTCCAAATGTTGCACTGGATTCAAGTTAACTACATCACACCAACCTGGAGATCTAATTCAGGAAAAAGCCTTCTGGAGTTGGTCAGAGACACTGCAGTGACCAATGAAGCACTCAAGGCGTGTTTGGCAGATGATGAAGACAAAACACTGGATGAAATTATTGAAGAAATCAGAGATGGAAATTTTAACCAAGTTAATAATGAGTTGTTGGCTGAGGTCAAAGACATTGTGTCATCAGTTCAAACTGCTCTTAGGTCTCGCAGTTCAGGATCAGAGCTGTCTGGCCTGAGAAAAGTCTTGCTGATTCTTTGCCAGGCAGCAGAAAAAACTCACTTCAGACCACGACTGACCCAGATGGTGAGCTGGTGTCTCATGGCTCCATCCAAAACGGGGCGCCTCATTCAGGTCGGCACTGGAGAGGGGAAGTCCTGCATTGTGGCCATGTTTGCAGCCTTTCGAGCTCTGAGAGGAGAAAAAGTCGACATCATGTCCAGTTCATCTGTTCTAGCAGAGAGAGACATGAGAGAATGGAAGAAATTCTATGACCTTTTGAAGATCAGCGTGGACTGCAACATCAACAAGCAAGACAAAGACTCAAAAAAATGCTATGAGAGCCAGATTGTTTATGGTACTGCTGAGCAGTTCACTAGAGACTGGCTGAAACACCATGTTCTTAAGAAGGACATATTTGGCCAGAGGACATTCCAGTGTGCAATTGTGGATGAGGTGGATTCCTTGATGCTGGACAAAGGCCATCATGTTCTCTACTTAAGCAGTGACATTCCTGCTCTGCAGCATCTCAACCCTCTTCTGGCATTAATATGGGCCACAGCTAACCAGTACAGCAAATTAGGGTCAGGTCACATTGTTGGGCGAAAATACCCCTTTCACCAACTTGTATTAGAACAGATCAAGCAGGAAGGATTGGATGAGTTGACTGTCCTTCAAATGGCCGAGGACACAGGTGTACTGGCCAATGGCACAGTCACGGAAATACAGAGGAAACCTAGTCTTTTAGATGAGAAAATTGCAACAACTGCAAATGTTGGAGCCGATAAGCTGGTCGAGTTCTTTAGGGCAGTGGAGACCAGATTCCCATCATGTCAGTTTGCTTTGCACAGCATCAACACAGATGGATCCGTAGAAGAACTGAACAGGTCATCAAGAGGAAGTGGTCAGAGACGAGTGTCTCTGCTTTTGAATGGAGGCTTCTGTCAATACATGTATCCTGATACAGACAGTGTATTGAGAGCTACAGAAAAGGAAGTAAGGTGTTTTCTGCATTTCACACCACGTGAGCTGAACAAGTCTGAAGGAAGCTGCTACATCCCAGGTTTCCTTTCAAATCTTGTAGACTCAAAACTAAACGTCTGGATAAAAAATGCATTCCATGCAAATAGCATGGAAAAAGATAATGAATATATCTTTGAAGGTGATATAATTATACCTGTGGACTACAGTTGCACAGATGTCATTGGAAACAGCTTGAAATGGAGTGATGGTCTACAGCAGTTCCTTGAGATGAAACATCAGACAAAGTTAAGTGATATGACCATCATCACCAACTACATGTCCAACGTTGGTTTGCTTCAAAAGTACAAAAGTCAGATTTACGGACTGTCTGGGACTCTTGGAGAACAAGCAGAGATTGAGAGCATGAGGAAAACATTTCAGGGCATCAAGACTTGCCAAATCCCTTCATTCAAGCGCAAGAAGCTGTTTGAGGTTCAAGGAGTTATCATGAAGGATGAAAGAAGATGGATCGAGAAAATCTGTGAAGTTGTGTTTGATCAAATCAAGCCTACACCATACAGGTCTCCAAGAGCTGTGCTAGTGACTTGTGAATCCATCAAGCTAGCAAAGTTACTGTACCAAATTTTTAGTGGCAGAGTCTCAAGCACAATGCTTTACATCAAAAACAACAAGGACAACAGTGTTGTCTTTACAAAGAAGTTGGGTGCAGGAGACGTCGTCATAGCAACAAACCTGGCAGCTCGTGGAACAGACCTTCAGGTTTCTGACTCTGTAAAGTCAGCTGGGGGTTTGTTTGTTGTGCAAACTTTTCTGCCTGATAATTCCCGTGTGGAGGCTCAGGGCATTGCACATACAGCTAGACAAGGATCACCAGGGTCTGCTCAGATGGTTGTCTGCTTCACTCATCTGTCAGAGCCGCTACAATTGCTAATTCTAACACGTAACTTTCTGTCCTTCATGGAAAATATCGCAGATGCCTCTGAAACCTTTCTGAAATTGTTTCTCATGCACTTGAGGCAGTATCAGAGGAGCAGCACCAGGGGAGAAAGTCAGGAAATGTCCTCGCTGCTGTATCGTATTTTGACTGAAAACACCAACTTTGATTTGATGATGGTTAAAGAGATCAGAGATGCGATAGTGGCTGAACAACTGTCTAGCTACGTGGACTCTGATCTGCCAAACATAAAGAAGAAAGAAGAGCTTTTCGGTCAGTACCTGGACACACTGAATCTGCTCTACAAGAGCAACAACAACAAACCGGCTGAATCAGATGTTTCCGCACTCAATGAGTTTTGGGGAATGTGGCTCCTGACAAAATTTTCTGAGGAAGGCTCTGCTGTTAGATTGAAAGCCATACTGAGTGCAGACCTGAGTACAGCCTTACAAAAACTAGGGCAGAGAGAATCTCCCTCATCCAACGTGCACTACTACACTGCCAAAGGTAGTGAGCTCAAAAAAATGGGAAGGCAAACAGAGAGTATTGACATGTATACTAAAGTCATAAACCAGGACCCCTGTTGGGCAGCAGTTACATTTTACAATCGTGCTTTTGCATCTTTAACCCAACACAACAGCAGCCAGGACCCTGAGTGTCTCAGTCAGGCTCTGGAAGATTTGCAAAAAGCTCTCATGTCTGTGAAGCTCCACTGTGATCAGCTGGATGTCACTTACAGATACGTCACACAGCAAACCACAAACCCTGCTGGCAACTTGACAACCAGATTCGACAAACACATCATGGCCAGACACACGGTTCTGGTGTCCTTCAAAACAAATATTTTCGAAGCAATGCAGAAGGTAAACAGGGCCAGGGATACGAGCGGATCTGTTAGAGTGAAGGAGACTCCTGTCTACTCCCTGGTTTCTCTGGAGCATCTTCTTCCCATGCCAGTGATCTTGTCGGAATCAGCCAGGGCGATTTATTCCAGAAACCCTCTGTTGAGGCACCAACTCGCCAATCACCCCTCCTTAGATATTTTTAATGAAGTCATGAGTCTTGAATCTATGGGCCTTACTCACGTCTATGTTGTAGAGATACCCTCTTCTTTGGCTACCTTCTTTTCAAAGATAGCTCGGGCCTTTCATTGATTAGGTTGACTTGTGAGAGTGAAGAAATTGAACACAGTGTATTTTTGACAAGATGCAATATCCACATATTAGTTTAAATTATGCACAAAAAATGTTTAAGGTTGTTGACAAGTGATTTGTCAATAATCACTTGTGTTGTTTAGAGTCAGTGACTTTTGGTAAGGGGTGAAAATATTCTGCCCATAACAATTGTATAGTATTGAAAACATAGATTTTTCTTCTGATTACTTATTTGGATTCTATGAAAAGGTATGGAAACTTACTAACTTTGCATATTATAACAATTTTTTAAATAATGAATTGCTATAAATCAGTTTACATGGTTACAGAGGAAACCTCTAGCTTTTGTTTTAGAAAAAAATTATAAATTTTTCTTCTACATCTCACTGTCTACAGATACACGGTTATGTTTTCAGTTCTACATTTCTGAAAAAAGTTTAACATTTTTCATTTTTATAATTTTTTTAAGTCAATTTTGACATACAAGGCAATAATCACTCTGACTTGATATTTTATGTTACCATGAAAAACTTTATTATATGTGACAAAGACACAAGGAGTCATAACAAAGTGTCTTGTATGTGTTTTGTCGTAACTTTGGATAAAATCTTGGATTTCCTGCCAAAGATATTGGCGCACACACACACGCACGCACGCACGCACGCACGCACGCACACACACACGCACGCACGCACGCACACACACACACACACACACACACATTTATATATAAATAAAATGTGCACTTGATTGATGCTTACAGTAAACTTTTTTCAGATATTCTGAAGTGAAATGTGAAAATGTTATTTTTAGTATGAATTAACTTTTTATTAAAGAGCATAAACAGAAACTGATGACTATGGCCTCTTTATTTGATACACTTAGTTTGTATTTGTAATTATAAATACAAAACAGGCAAATGCCCTGCTTGTCGAGTCCACTCTGTAACCCACAGACTACCTGGACCCCCAGTTAAACTATCTTGTGCTGATAAAATTGTCTAATGCATGTAAATGATATCTTATGTCTGCGTCTCTGGACCTTCTTTCACTATTAATCATTAACCTACATATATTTAGTTGACTGTGTACCAAACAGCACTAGGCAAGTTTTTCATTTGTCCAGTAGATGTCAGTGTTTTATTCACCTACACAATGAAACACTGAGTTTCAAATTCCACATGCATAGATGCTCTAAATGAAAAAGAAAACAAGCTGAAAGAAAACACTGAGTAGATGCAGGACTATAAAGACTTTGATTTTTATATAAATTAGTGAAAACTGTGAGGAAACCCACATGTATGCATGAAAATATCTGTGAATTGATAAAAAGACTTTCTGCTGAGAAATAAAAAGACATAACATATCAAAACAAAATGTTAATTAAAAATGGTTCTGCTTAGATTTTGTGTTTGGATTGTCTATAATTTATCCCGTGGTGTTTAAATATACGTTGTTAGCATCTGTTTTGTAAATATTACAGAACTAAAAATAAATACATTTACTTAAGTAAATGTATTTATTAGTATTTATTATGTATTTATTTAGTCTGACAGAATATTCCAGCCACAGTGAAACAGAATGAATGAGAAATGTATGTTTGGTGCCAACAAATTCAGATGATGCAGACATTAGTTTATTTGTTGTTTTTTTTTTAGTTTCCTGGACAGAAAGCTATCTAAAAAACTCAAGAGAATTAAAGAAAGTTATGTACTTATTAAGCCAATGATGAGTCATGACCTTAAGATCCAGGGTCAAAGGTCATTGGTGAGCTCAAATAAAACAGTTTCTATTGATATTATTAACTGGTTTCACATGATTCCACTTTGCATATCTGCAAAAATAACAACATAAAGACATTTGCCAAACAAACCGCACCAGGGATTTTCTGTCTGTAACTGTTTTGTAAACCAGTCTTACCAAAGCAAAACCAAAAGCATATTTGAAGGTTATGTGAGGACAATAATCAGCTGATCTGGACTTATGAACATGTGTTATCTTGTCACTGCGGCTCTGCCCTCAGTTTTATAATTGTTCCTCCAAACACTCGGTTTCAAATATATCATATATGTTCAAGGTATTAAATAAACACTGGGTTAAAGAGAGCTGACTTGAAAATGTACTTTATCAACAGACTAAATTTCAGCAGCACTGTGAATGTAAAAACATAAAGGATAGACAGACCGTTGCAATATATTTTTTACTTTTTCTGTGTGGCTTAATATATAACTAAGTTTGCATATCCTTCTGCTTGGCTGTCAGTCTTTGATTCACTTTATTAAATTTGAGGATATGCAATAAATGTAACATCATTATTTTAGTGCAAAAAGATTAAAAATTATACGGCTTCAATGATCAATCTAGAATCTAAATTCTTTTAGATTTTTAGTTTGGACCTTATTTGATATTGATATAATCTGAATGAATGATTTTCAAGAGCGTTAATGACCATGAGAATTTAAAACTGTCACAAGTTTAATAATTGTTTATAGTGTTTTAAAGGAAAGTCAACATTTTGTCACTTTGACATCTGGATGCCACACAACTTGATGCATAAATACATAAATAACTAAATAAATCAAGATTCAATGATATATTGAATACAGTTAAGTTAGTACATTTTTAACAAAAAATTTAATTTGTTAAATGTTCAAGTAATGTATAACTTCAGTGTTTGTTATATTTCATGTATTTATTTCACAACAAGTTACCTGCAAACTAATTGCCTTGCATAACACTGAAAAAAAAGAATCAACCATTTGCTGCAATGTAGAGCTTTGAAATAATAAATATTGGAATAAGTTAAATTGGTGTATTTAGAACAGACTGAAACTTAAAAGGATCCATGAGTAGTTGCTACAAGCGACTTTATTTGGGACATATCTGTTTTTGATGTAAACAACTCTGTAATAATATTGTAGGCTGTTTAGTTTTTACACATTATAATAAAATATTGTCACAGGAACGTCGCCATGTTGTTCACGCCGCAATGCATTCCAGGTAAATGACGCCTAATGGTCCAATTGTGCTAGCTACGTCCAGCCAAAACAGAGACGAGTAAAGTTATTAAGCCTTTTCTAATTTAACCGGGGTGCACTGAAATCGATCGAAACGTAGAAATAACAAGAGGTGATGAAGATGAGGAGGACCAAACAAAGGAAGAGGACAGTGTAAGAGCCATCTGAATGAAATGAATGATTATTGAGGTGATGGGAGCACACGCCTTTGACACTTGGGTGGTGGGTGTGTCAAGGTGGGCGTGGCTGTCACTGAAGGTATGAATGGGAGCCATACTGGCATACTGGCTTATTATGTTTGAGGAAGCGGGTGCGCCGGGGTGGTCATAATTTCTGTTGACCGTGTTTAATGCCGTTTATTGTTGGCACTATTGGATGGTTTGGCCTGGTCAGTCAGTTTCAATTTGTAAGATCTGAAGTAAGACAATCAAAGTGGAATAAATAGATGATTGCAACAACAAAGTAAGCGGCCTGGAGTTATTTGAAGCATGCGTCGAACAGTTGTGAAATTCCCCGGGTTATCCCAGTGTGGCCCTCATACATCTTTAGCTATGTCGCACATCTAGACAGAGTTGGCCGTAGGAGCTCCTGGTGTGTTGCTGCTGCCTTCAGCTTTCTAAATGAAATGATAAACAACATTTACCTCTGGTCGCACTGCGTGATCTGGTAAGTACTTCTATAACTCTGTCATCCAGGACAGAAGTAGTACTGCCGGTACTACAGGTGCAGAGCTCTCTCAACATGTAAAACAGCTTCCAGTGCTGTCTTCCTGATGTTTCGTCCAGCATTTTTTTTTCGCTCCGGTGGCACCGGGGCTTACTATTAGGGGCTTTGTGGATAAAAACCATCTCCACAGCATTTTTTTTTAGTTCGTTAAGGTAATGATCACCTGTTAGAGTCTTGTTTTGCTCATACAAATGACAAAGTCTTGTGGAGAGAAATGTCTAGAGCACAAATTTAGGTCCTTTTGAAGTTGTGTTTCAGCTTCAGCTGTCTCTCACTGCGCTCTTCTTTTTTTCTGTGCGGAAGCGATCCAGATTCACCTTACTGTTTTTTTTGTTGTTTTTTTTAATCACAGCCAATAGTGACACGGTGTGGCATTATCCAAACGCAGTACGATAAAGTTAGCCTTCCTGTGTTTACTTTGTAGATTCCAGTAGAGAATGGACCTAATAACGTCATTAACCCACCAGGTGAAAAGATGGTGATGTCCACAGGTGAAAATATAATATATAATTTTTTGAAGTAATTATGAGTTTTGGTGTATCAACAACAATTTTTTGATTAATAGGAAAATTGCAACATATTTAGGCCAACATGTTCAACTAATGTTGGATCCCTTTTAACATCACCAAAACCAAGGAGCTCGGAGCTCCTGCTGGACTTATCAGGAAAAGGAGGTGGAAGTTGTCCATTTCTACAAACATCACGGTTTACATGTTAACAGGAAACTGGATGTCCTCCAATGTTAATAAAAAAGGGGCAAATCAGGATGTTCTTCCTAAGGAGCCAAGGGTCCTTTAAAATCTGTTTGAATATTTTTGATACATTCTACAAGTGTTTTATGTCTGGTGTTTTGCTTTATACTGTGGAGGAGTCCAGACTAATATGAAGCAAATATTAAGACAAACAGTGGACTATATTAATGTTTGGTGCCATTAGCACATGACATGCATCACTTGGTGTCTACCATATGCATTTCTGACATCTTTTAATTTTCTTATTTTTGTTTGTTATTTAAGTCATCCCTAGCCTTATATTTAAGATTTATGCTGGGGGGAACTTTTGAACAAATTATACAGTTGAAAAGATTTGCATAGCATATTAATATGACCTTTGTGAGGATATTTAAGGTTGTATTCATCTTCTGACATTTCACTGCTTTATAAATGTTAAGAAACTGAAAGAAAAACTGTCACATAATCTGATTGCTGCCTTAACCTCTGGAATAACACCCTTGGCAGGACATGGTGAAGACATTTGCCAAACAGACTGTAGGGGAATTTTTATAATGCAATAAATTTCAAATCTTTTAACTTGGAGACAAAAGGTCAACGTCACAATGCTGACAAGCTGACATTAGGGTTGGTAGTTTTTACAGTGTATCTATGAGCATCATGTACCAACATCTGAAGGCCAAGAGAGGACAACAATCCAAAGTTTAAATAACACTTGATACATTTCAACTTTATAGATATCAAGCCTAATCACTTTACCATCCATAAAAGAACAAATTACACCGACACACCTAACATTACTGAAAAGGGCAGCACAACCAGTTATTTCTGGACAAGCCTTGGTGCCAGTAGTAGGAAACGTCTTTTGGCGACATGTCTCTTACAGAGTAACTTCAACAGGCACGTGCAGAGGGGGGGGGCTGGGGGTGCTTGAGCACCTGCCCTATTTGCTCCTTGCCCCAAAGTGCCCTTTTGGTCAATTTTTTTTTTGTTTTTTTTGTTGGTATTATTATTTTCAAAGCCCTCTTCTGACACATAATAACATATACTAAAATTATTTTATTTATTTATTTATTTTTTGTACTACATAATAAGCCCTCCGGTCACCTTGTTACCTTTGACCTTTTGCCCGTGACGCATGACGCAGTTGCCTCTCGTGCAGTGAGATAAGGCGGCTAACTGGAGCTCAGCATAGCGAACGTTCCAGATTACAGAACAGTTTTTGGTGAATTATAACGTTTTATGTATATATATATATATATATATATATATAAAGTGGAGTAGACTTCCTACTTGTCAGATGAGGGAAAACGTTGAAGTCTCGTTTCTGCTTCAGCACGGAGTCGCGGTTTAAGCAGAGAGGTAATGAAACACAACAGACACTGACAGGCCTCTACGTCTAGCTTACTCTGAAGAACTGCTGAGCGGGAGGAGACAGCCAGGTGAGGAAAAACTGTTCTTATCTATCGATTCAGTATTTTTATCATACAGACATTAGGCTGCTGTTGTTGTGCTATTAGCTAGCTGCTAGCTAACGACTTTGCTAGCAAAGCTAGATAACTGAAAAGCTTCTTCCCCGTGTACGAGGCACATCGTCCATCCAAAACTTATCATCTCCATAATGGATATATGTCCGATCTTCTAATTTGCTTTGCTGCATAATGTACATTGCATTTATTCTGGCGTTAAGTAAATGTGTCTTGAAAGAAAATAGCACTTAAATAATAGTCCAACAAGGATATTCACTTAGAATTAAAAATAACTCACCCTAAATTACCATGATAGATATAATGTATGTCATTAACGAAGGGGAAAAAACTCAACCCAGACTTTAAGTTTAGGGTCTGGTTCGCAGAGTATGTAGTTAAATTTTTTCCCCAATTATTCAATGTTGAAAAATAAACTAACCTCAGTTAAGTAAAATAAAATTGTAATCAAAACTTTTGGAATTGTAATGATTTCTTTTTTAAAAACAAATTCTTTTGTTTAAAAAACTTTTTTTAAATTAAATAACTAATTTTTGTCTTGTGAACTTAAGAAGTTATTTGCCAAACATAAACTTTTATTTGCACACATCAGAAATCTTTTGTTGTGATTTTGGCTTCTGCCCATGATGTCATCTGAGAATCACAAGCAAAACTTTGAGTCAAACAAAAACTTTGAATATCAAGAAAATATTTCTGACATGCACAAATAAGTTTGTTTTGCAAAAAAATTCACTTCATGAGACAAATGTGTGATTTAAGTGTTTAAAAAAGTTTTAAGCAAAACTCAGTAGGCTTTTCCCATAGTGACATGCATTAACAATTCAATTTTTGCTTTTGTTTTTTTTCTTTTTTTCTGCAGTTCCACCTTAAAGTTTGATGCAGCTCTGCTTTCCTGAATGGACCATCTTCATCTCCACTGCAGCAAACAGGCAGCTCTTTTTTTATAGATTACAGTCACTAAAAGGCTGCTTTGTGCCCTTGTTTATATTTTTAATAGTGTAATTCTGTAAAGACAAAATATGTAAATCAGAACTAAACCTCCAGCTCTGATTTACATATCTTGCTAAATTGCGGGTTTGAATATTGCAATACTTTCCTATAACAAAATAGACCTGCAGAAAGAAATTACTAATAAAATATCTTACATATGCATAGGTGTATGCTCTGTATAGAGATTTACCTTAGCTTTGATTGTATATTTCACAATTTTGTAATTTATCATTGATTATTAAACTCTGAAAGCTGTGTGACTTTGTTAATATTCTGTCCTAGAATGCGGTAAGATGTGCCCTTTTTTTTTTTTGAGCACCTGCCCTTTTAGTGGTCTCTGCACGGCCCTGAACTTCAACATAAATCATACCTGTCAAGTTTTGGTAAAATGTGTAGCCGTCTGCTGCTACTGTCTGACCAGGGGTGAGGGGGAGGGTGTTCTGGCCTTATAAGGGCAGTTGAGTGGGGGGCTAGTATTCTGGTTCTCCTGGGATCGTTCAGATTTTTGGATTACTGCTCCTGGTTTTGGTGGCCCGCCCCTTGGCCAGGGTGATTGTTAAGTTCCGGCAGGTAGTTGACTGGGGGGTGTTCCTGGCCATCGCTGGTGTGTGGTGGTGATCCCCCGATCACATTTTGCTTTGATGAGGAAGTTCTATGCCAAGTTTCAAACGCTTTATCTAAGAAAAAGTTTTAAGCCTAATCCTAAAAGTAAACAGGGTGGCTGCTTCACAGACTAAAACTGAGAACTGGTTACACAGGAGAGGAGCCTGATAACTAAAATATCTGCCTCCCATTAAACTTTTAGAAACTCTAGAAGCCAACAGAATACTTGCAGTCTGAGAGCGAAGTGCTATGTTATGAACAAATGGACCAACCAGATCTCTAGAACTGATTATTAATGGCTTTATATAAACGAAGTAAAATTTAAAATCACTTCTGGAAACAATAACTCATTACAAAAGTAACTGTTAACAAAATACTTTTTACTTACTGGAAAACCTTTTTTTGGATGGCTACTTTTTTATTCTACTTTTTAGGAAATATCTTTTTAGGTAAATCAATCAATCATTGGATATATGCCAGGACATGATGAGGGTCTTTTCAAAATAGACACAGTGGCTGAACTATGGGTCAGGTGAATCACTTTGACTTTCCCTCAACAGAAAGTATATCTGAAGATTGAGGGAGAATGGCAATCAGGTGTGCAAGAATTTTAATAAGGTTTAGATTCTATGAGTATTTATCACTGATGAAAAGTGTAGATGACAGCTATAAATGACTTGACATTACACTTTTCTTAAATATATTCATATGGATTGCCCTAATTTAAAATGCCAACACATAGCTAATGGTATTTTAGTTGATTGCAAGCATTTATTTTATTATTATGCCTTGGTCAGTTTGCTCTGTGTTAAAAAATATATAACAAGTTAAATTCTAAGGGTGCCAGTACTTGTCAGTAAAGATAGATAGATAGAAACTTTATTCATTCCTTTGGGATTTTACCCTCAGGGAAATTGTAGAATACAAGTAAAGTTAATAGTGCTGAGGAGTGACTGGAATTGCTGCTGTTACATATAGCGCATTACTTGATTATAAGATACATTAATATTTCACACACACATGCACCCCCCACACACACACATGCGCATGCACACAGTTATTAATATTCATTCATTAATACACAATATTTTCTTTGTGTTTTTCCACTAATATAATGTACCAAGCAATATATATTGTATTCTTATATTAAAGGAATTTATATAATAATAATAATAATAATAATAATAATAACAATAATACTGTTTTCAATTTAATGTTCAGAACCTCAGGTCATCATGATTAAATCAGAAATAGTATCTCAATTACTGCATAGATCCTTAAAAATGTCTTACTAAGCTGATGAGCTACAATAATTTCAGCATACAAGGTATAGAACATGTGGACTAGAAGTACTGTCAGTACATACAAATGCCAATTTAAATTTGAGAAGAAAGTGATTTGCTTATAGAAAACAAAGTAAAAAGCTGGAAAGTCCCCCGGGGTGGTGCCCAGGTAAAGAAAGCAAAAGTGAAACTATGACAAAGTTGATAAAAAGGCAGGTCTGGCCGCAGAGAGCATAGTGTCATACCTCTTGACCAGATAAGTGCCTCTAATCTTAAATTTAATTTTGTAATCTGACAATTGGTCTGTACAAATAAGCCCCAGGTCTTTTTTTTTACATACACTGTGGTCAATTTTTTTTTTTTATTACAGCTATTACAAATTGTTAGATATTTTATACGCTGTTACAAATTTATCTGTTAAAGTTTCTGTAAGACACTGCAAACTATTTATCTTTTTCTGCTTCAGGCAGACTTGTGAAGAATGGATGAACTGAACCAAGATCGTAGAGTAATTAGAGAGGCTGGAGCTTCTTTCATTGCTCTTCAATTGTTCTCTCCAAATGAAAATGAAAAGAGTCTCATTAAGATGCTGCAAGGACTGGTCAGGAGCATTAAGTGGAGACCTGAAGACGTCAGTGACCTGTTCAATGCTCTTCTACAGCGATTTGAGTCAGTGAATAAAACTGACAGATCACATCTCCTCACATGGTTGATACAAATGTTGCACTGCATTCAGATTAACTACATCACACCCACCTGGAGATATGAATCAAGAAGCACCCTTCTGGAGTTGATCAGAGATCCAACAGTGACCGATGAAACACTAAAAGAACGTTTGGCAAATAATGAAGACAAAACATTGGATGAAATTATTGAAGAAATCAGAGATGGAGAGTTGAACCAAGTTAATAATGAGTTGTTGGCTGAGGTCAAAGATATTGTGTCATCAGTTCAAGCTGCTCTTAGGTCTAGCAGTTCAGGATCAGAGCTGACTGGCCTGAAAAAAGATTTGTTGATTCTTTGCCAGGCAGCAGAAAAAACTCACTTCAGACCACGGCTGACCCAGATGGTGAGCTGGTGTCTCATGGCTCTTTCCAAAACGGGGCGCCTCATTCAGGTCGGCACTGGAGAGAGGAAGTCCTGCATTGTGGCCATGTTTGCAGCCTTTCGAGCTCTGAGAGGAGAAAAAGTCGACATCATGTCGAGTTCATCTGTTCTAGCAGACAGAGACATGAGAGAATGGAAGAAATTCTATGAGCTTTTGAAGATCAGCGTGGACTGCAACATCAACAAGCAAGACGAAGACTCAAAAAAGTGCTATAAGAGCCAGATTGTTTATGGTACTGCTGATGAATTTGCTGGAGACTGGTTGCGGCATCATTTTCATAGGAAGGACATATTTGGCCAGAGGACATTCCAGTGTGCAATTGTGGATGAGGTGGATTCTTTGATGTTGGACAAAGGTCATCATGTTGTCTACTTAAGCAGTGACATGCCTGCTCTGCAGCATCTCAACCCTCTTCTGGCATTAATATGGGCCACAGCTAACCAGTACAGCAAGGTAGGCTCAGGTCACATTGTTGGACGAAAATACCCCTTTCACCAAGTTGTATTAGAACAGATCAAGCAGAAAGGAGTGTTTGAGTTGACTGTTCTTCAAATAGCCGAGGACACAGGTGTACTGGCCAATGGCACAGTCACGGAAATACAGAGGAAACCAAGTCTTTTAGATGAGAAAACTGCAAATGTTCCAGCCAATAAGCTGGTCGAGTTCTTTAGGGCAGTGGAGACCAGATTCCCATCATGTCAGTTTGCTTTGCACAGCATCAACACAGATGGATCCATAGAAGAACTGAACAGGTCATCAAGAGGAAGTGGTCAGAGACGAGTGTCTCTGCTTTTGAATGGTGGCTTCTGTCAATACATGTATCCTGATACAGACAGTGTACTGAAAGTTGTAGAAGAAAACGTAAGGCGTTTTCTGCATTTCACACCATGTGAGCTGAACAAGTCTGAAGGAAACTGCTACATCCCAGGTTTCCTTTCAGATCTGGTAGACTTGAAACTAAGGGTCTGGATTGAAAATGCATTCCATGCACACATTATGAATGATGACAAGGAATATATTTTGGAAAAACATGGAATTGTACCTGTGGACTACAGTTGCACAGGGGTTGTGGAAAACTTCATGAAATGGAGTGATGGTCTACAGCAGTTTCTGGAGATGAAACATCAGTCAAAGTTGAGTGACATGACCATTATCACCAACTACATGTCCAATGTTGATTTGCTTCAAAAGTACAAACGTCAGATTTATGGACTGTCTGGGACTCTTGGAGAACAAGCAGAGATTGAGACCATGAGGAAAATATATGAGGGTATCAACACTTCCCAAATCCCTTCATTCAAACGTAGGAAGCTGTTTGAGCTTCAAGGAGTTATTATGGATGATGAAAAAATATGGATTGAGAAAATCTTTGAAGTTGTTGCTGAACAAATCGAGCCTACACCATACAGGTCTTCAAGAGCTGTGCTTGTGATTTGTGAAACTATCAAACTAGCAAAAACTCTCTACCAAGCTTTTGGAGATAAGATACCAAACAAAAATCTTTACATCAACAACAATATCGACAATAGTGCAATCTTTGCCAAGAAACTAAGTGCCGGAGACGTTATCATAGCAACAAACCTTGCTGGTCGTGGAACAGATCTTCAGATTTCTGACTCTGTAAAGGAAGCTGGGGGTTTGTTTGTTGTACAAACTTTCCTGCCAAAAAATGCTCGTGTTGAGGCTCAAGCCTTTGGTCGAGCAGGGAGACAAGGAGCAGCAGGGTCTGCTCAGCTGATTGCCTGTTCCACCCATATGCCAAAGCACCTACAGTTGCTAATTTTAACACGAAACCTTCTGTCCTTGATTGAAAATATTGTAAACATCTCTGCATCTTTTCAAAAAAAATTTCTTATGGAGTTGAGGCAATATCAGAGCAGCAACACTAGGAAAGAAAGTCAGGAAATGTCCTTGTTGCTGTGTCATAGTTTGGCCAAAAACTCCAGCTCAGATATGTCAGAAGTTAAAAAGATCAGAGACTCTTCAGTGGCTGAACAACTGTCTAGCTACGTGGAGTCTGATCTACCAAACATAAAGAAGAAAGAAGAGCTTTTCGGTCAGTACCTGGACACACTGAATCTGCTTTACAAGAGCAACAGCAACAAACCGGCTGAATCAGATGTTTCCGCACTCAATGAGTTTTGGGGAATGTGGCTCCTGACAAAATTTTCTGAGGAAGGCTCTGCTGTTAGATTGAAAGCCATCCTGAGTGCAGACCTGAGTACAGCCTTACAAAAACTAGGGCAGAGAGAATCTCCCTCATCCAACATGCACTACTACACTGCCAAAGGTAGTGAGCTCAAAAAAATGGGAAGGCAAACAGAGAGTATTGACATGTATACTAAAGTCATAAACCAGGACCCCTGTTGGGCAGCAGTCGCATTTTACAATCGTGGTTTTGCATCTTTAATCCAGAAAAACAGAAGTCAGGATCCTGAGTGTCTCAGTCAGGCTCTGGAAGATTTACAAAAAGCTCTCATGTCTGTGAAGCTCCACTGTGACCAGCTGGATGTCACTTATCATTATGCTGGTGAAAAAACCACAGGCACTGCCAGGAAATTAGACAACAGATTTGACAAACAAAAAGAGGCCAAACACACAATTTTAGTGTCTCTCATGTCAAACATTTCTAAAACAATAGAGGTAGTAAACAAGGCCAGGGAAGCAGGAGGATGTGTTAAAATGGAGGCCAATCCAGTTTACTTTCTTGCCTCTCCAGAGTACATTGCGACCTTGGCAGACTTCTCAATATTATCAAAGAGGGTTCATTCCACTGACCCTTTAAACACCTACCAACTCATCAGCCATCCCTTCTTTGATACTTTCCTTGAACTAAGGAGCTTTGAAACTATGGGCCTAACTCAAATATATGTCTTGGAGACTGTTTCATCAGGTGGGTTATTGTCAAAGTTAAGTTCTCTTTTTGGCTTCAAATAAAAGAGATGTCGTAGAAAAAAACAACAATCAAGTCAACCACAGATTTTAGCATTTTGTTTTTTTAAAAATTGCCAAAACCCGGGGAATTCTTTTTGTTGTTTGCATATTTAGTTCTTACAACCTTGTGTTATTTTGTGAAAATGACAACTAAAAATGTTTCTGTGTGATTCTCTTGGCTCCCCAATCAAAATTCACATCTACAAAAACAAACAGGAAGACGAGCTAGTTAGAGGTTTGTTAAAACAGAATCAAGAGTAGCTATGTGAAAAGTCAGACTCTCATCCATTTATTTTATGCTCTATTTACATAAATTAGAAAGACACAAAGACTCTGTTTACAGAGGGCTTTGTGAAACATTTCGAAACACCAAAAAACAAAGTCACCAACATGAGCCACTGACTACTGATGTCATGACAGGATACGTTTTTTAACCTGTGAAATGCTAAGTCATTTAGTATTTATCATTTAATGTTTAGTAGCATCTGATTTTCTTTATTTGAAAATAAACCATTTGAAAAGAGACAATGCAATTTAATAAATCACATGAAATTTCTTGAGTTTGAAAAGCCAATTAACTGAAGGGCATTTTTTATTTATCATGCCTTCTTGGCTGAGATGTTAAAAAGAAACAATATAAGTAAAACACATTTGTGCTGTAAAATAAATATTTTTAATGCATATTTGAAAGCATTGCTGTGTATTTTTAAATATCTTTTGATTTTTATGTCAAATTGAAGTTTTTGGCAAATTGTAAAATAAACTTGTTTATTAAAAACCTACATGGAGCATATGTTGTATAACTAAAACACAAATGACGCCTGTAAGTTCCTCTATTTTAAATGTTTTATGTTTTTCACATAAAGAACTAGTTTTGAGTTCATGCCAACAGACTGATTTCTGCACATATTTGCTTTATTTGAAAGACTGAGGATTACTCACTTCACAATTAAACCTGCTCAGGTATCAGACTAGAACATTTCTCAGAACTAAATCCAAACTAATGGATCAAACTCTCATGGACAAATAGTTTGAAAAGTAAAACAAACATATCAAACTATAATATATTCAAATGTACTTCAAGTAAGCTTATTTTATACTATAAATGAGACAATGTACTTGAAGTTTACTTTTTCTTAACTATTGAAGTATACTTGGCTTATACTGAAAAGTATAAAGACAAATCTAAGATGAAGTACAAAAATACTAAGACTTGTTAATACCAGGCTACTTATTACTTATTTCTTCTGAGAATATTTTGGGTCAACAATGACTTATGCTTGCATTAAATATGAGGGTTATGAATATGTTTTTCACAACCCACATTTGCTTTGAGGTATTATCCATTATAAACTTAAATGTTCAAGCTCACATGTGCTGAATTACATGATCTTCATGTACCTTAACACAAACACAGGAACGGGGAAACATTTGACTTGACTTCAGCAGTCAAGTATGGCAATGATGTTATGCACATGGACTTATTCGTTTCATAAAGAACATATTTTTCTTTAATCATGTCAGGCCAAATAGCATTAACAGTTTCAGTATTTTAACCCCATATGTGAAAGTTCTCTCGACATTGATTTGTGAATCTTTACATTTAGGCCTGTTTGATTCAGCATGAACCTCAACTAAAATGCAAAATAATTTTCTGCATAAATCTTAAGAAATTGATGCTTCCATCTTTTCAAAAAAATATAATAAGGAATGTCAGTAAACAGAAATATTTTCCCATACCTTTTTTTCTTTGCTCCACACATATACAGGCCTGCAAGTTTATAAAAGCAGATTTTATACTTTTCTAAACATTGATAGACAGGAATTCAGCCTGGAATGGACACATATAAACTTTTCCCGAGAAATATCCAACAACTCAGTCCAAAGATGGAGCTAAAGAAACATGCACAAGATTTAATTTAATATTAATGTGAAGTAATATAGTGATTCATTTTCAATTATTTTATAATCTTGATATTTGGTCATCACTATAAAGGTAACAACAACAGACAACAGGAAAGTTTTATTAATTCATGTTAAATGACTGCAGTGTGAAGGATTAAATTACATTTAGTTAATATGTTCCCAGAAGTCTTGTGAGGGCAATTTATATATTGTCCCATAATATCAATTCAGGGGTTGCCATATTTTTTTATTCATTGGTGGAACTCAAATTCCTTGGTAAAGTTGAAGGTTCCCAGTTATGAAAGACACCTATGCTAGTTCCTCACCAGTTTTTAACCTCAATGCACATCACTAACAACAAAACAGGATGTACTGCTTTCAATGCACTGCAGATATCAACTAACATAATCCTCTCTGTGCTGTCTGCTGTATCCAAATGAATAGTGAACTTACTGAAGCAGGTGTACAATGGCATCTTCAATTTCATGTAAATATGCAAAGATTGTTAATCCCTTCATGTCAATAAAGCCTTTTCTGTTTGATTACCAAATTATTTCTTTACATATGGAATTGGCACTATTTCTACAGACTGAACTGAATGGATGATTCTACCATTCTTTCTTGGTTATCACTGGTTTACTTACATTTACTTATGTACTCAACTGTCTTGTGTGCTAAAACTAATACCTGCAAAGTAATATTGTTGGCGTTCTGGAGCAGACCAACGGCAGTCCCACATGTGACCACTTGAGGGCAGTAAAACATTAATTTTAAGCGTAAACAAAGTTGCATCCAAATCCTGTTCTGTGTGTTCAAAGAAAATAAATATCTTTTTGACTTGAAAGAGCTGCTTTAAGGGCACCATATTATCTTGCGAATAGAGAAACTGGACAATTTTCAAAAAGTATCATTCCTTGATGTGGCTGTCCTTGGTTCGACGCCTGGTCTGGAGTATTTGCGGTATTGTCTTTCCCTTCTCTTTTGTTCAATACCTTTCAAATAAAAGTCACTGTAGTGCAGTAAAAATGAGAAAAAAGTTACTCAAACAAAGGATTGATTTATTTGGAACTATTCCATAAGTTGCTTCAATTTTATTACATTATTCCTGAATACAGATAAATACAGTGAATTAATAATTCTTGCAAAAGAGAAACCAAAAGCAACCATCTTCTGTATATTATACTTCATCCACATAAAATATGTCCGATAAACATAAAAAATGCTTTCCAATTTTTAAAACGTTTGAATTTCTGATTGATAACATTTTAGTGAACATATTTTTTATTTATACACAACATTTGTTTTCAAAATACATTAAATGAAAAGATAAACAGTGTTATTTTCATCAGAGATGTGCTCATATCTTTAAGAACAGATAAAAGGAAGAGTTCAAATAAAATAACATCAAAGCGTGTTTCTTTTATGAGACACCTCCACTTTAAATTCTTAGAAAAAAAATTTAATGACACTCATATACATATGAGTGTATATGTATATGTGTCTGTATTCCAATATACAGACACATATTAGCTTTTTTTTTACTACTGTGAAACCGCACCCCACCCCCGCTGTTTTCACTCTGTAAGCGAAAACATCTTTGAAATAAATCCTCCTAGGGAGAACAGTGTATCTAACTCATAAATATGAGTCAGGCCAAGTTGATAAAGACTCTCGAGTTCCTTGATTATATCAAAAGAGGGCTGGCTGATGAGTTGGTACATCTTTAAAAGCTCTTTGGAATGCCAGGCTTCTTTCATCAAGACGACTGATGAAGGAAGAAAATCTTTTAGAGAAACAAGGAAGCAGATTAGCTTCTCCTCTACTTTAACGTGACCACCTCTCTTCATTGCTCGGTCAACCTTCTGTAGTGCTTCATTAATGTTTGCTTTTAAAAAAACTAGAACTCGGACTCTAGCCATTGCCTGCTTGTCAAATCTGTTGTCTTTTCTTTCAGATTCTGGGATTTGTTGGGTGACGTAACTATGAGTGACTTGAAGTTGTTCACAGTAAAGCTCAATAGACTGAAGTGCATTTTGTAAATCTTCCAAAGCCTGACTGAGGCAGACATGTTTCTGATTATTGTTCTGCTGAGTTAAAGATGCAAAAGCCCGATTGTAATATGCAACAGCTGCCCAACAGTGATCCTGATTTATAGCTGTAGTGTACATCTGGATACTCTCTGGAAGTTTTCCCATCTTTTGTAGGTACTTGCCATGGAGAGTGTAGTGGTGCAGATTTGACAAGGGGCTCTGTTCATGCCTTAGTCTTTCTAAGGCTTTGTCCAGATCTCCTTCCAGAAGCTTTGTCAATGTTTCAATAGAGTCTTTTTCACTGACTTTTGTGAGAAGCCAGATTCCCCAAAACTCATTAAGTGCCGATACATCTGTTGCTAAGGGTTTTTTGTGAGCACGTTTGTACAGCAGATTTAATTTCTCCAGATACACAGTGAAGAGCCTTTCCTCTTTTTTTATCTTTGGGATGTGGAATTTTGTGTAGGCACATAATTCTTCAGCAGCCAAGTCATCTCTGATGTTTTTAGCCATCATCATATCTACATGACTGTTTTGAGACAAATTAGGTGGGAAGTGTCTGAAGTAAATAATTAGCTGACCAGACCCTGGGGATCCTTGTCTCCCTGCCCGACCGAAGGCCTGGGCCTCCACACGAGCATTCTTTGGCAGGAAAGTTTGCAAAACAAACAAACCTCCAGCCTTCTTCACCAATTCAGAAATCTTGATGTCTGTTCCGCGACCAGCCAGGTTTGTAGCTATGATGACATCACCGTCTTGGAGCGTCTTAGATATTGCAGTATTGTCCATGTTGTTGTTGATGTAAAGCATCTTCTTTTGTACTTTTCTCCCAAAAGCTCTGTGGATCATTTTTGCTTGTTTGATGGTCTCACAGATGACCAGGACAGCTCTTCCATCTCTAAAGGTGGTGGAATTGGTTTGTTCAGTAACAACATCACAAATTTTTTCCCTCCATTCTTTTTCATCCTTCATGATAACTCCTTGAACCTCAAACAGCTTCCTGCGCTTGAATGAAGGGATTTGGCAAGTCTCAATACCCTCACATATTTTCTCCATGGTATCAATCTCTGCTTGTTGACCAAGAGTCCCAGACAGTCCATAAATTTGACTTTTGTACTTTTGAAGCAAACCAACATTGGACATGTAGTTGGTGATGATGGTCATATCACTTAACTTTGACTGATGTTTCATCTCCAGAAACTGGTGTAGACCATCACTCCATTTCATGAAGTTTTGCACAACACCTGTACAGCTGTAGTCCACAGGAACAATTCCATGACCTTCTAAGATATACTCTTGATCTCGTTCCATGGTTTGTGCATGGAATGCATTTTTTATCCAGACTTTTAGTTTAGATTCTACAAGATTTGAAAGGAAACCTGGGATGTAGCAGCTTCCGTCAGACTTGTTCAGCTCACGTGGTGTGAAATGCAGAAAGCGCCTTACGTCTTCTTCTACAACTTTCAGTACACTGTCTGTATCAGGATACATGTATTGACAGAAGCCTCCATTCAAAAGCAGAGACACTCGTCTCTGACCACTTCCTCTTGATGAACTGTTCAGTTCTTGTATGGATCCATCTGTGCTGATTCTGTGCAAAGCAAACTGACATGATGGGAATCTGGTCTCCACTGCCCTGAAGAACTCGATCAGCTTATTGGCTGCAACATTGGCAGTTGTTGCAATTTTCTCATCTAAAAGACTTGGTTTCCTCCATATTTCCTCGACTGTGCCTTTGGCCAGTACACCTGTGTCCTCGGCCATTTGAAGAACAGTCAACTCAAACGCTCCTTTCTGCTTTATCTGGTCTAATACAACTTGGTGAAAAGGGTATTTTTGCCCAACAATGTGACCCGATCCTACCTTGCTATACTGGTTAGCTGTGGCCCATATTAATGCCAGAAGAGGGTTGAGATGCTGCAGAGCAGGCGTGTCACTGCTTAAGTAGAGAACATGATGGCCTTTGTCCAGCATCAAGGAATCCACCTCATCCACAATTGCACACTGGAATGTCCTCTGGCCAAATATGTGCATCCTAAGAACATGGTGTTTCAGCCAGTCTCCAGCAAATTGTTCAACAGTACCATAAACAATATGGCTCTCATAGCACTTTTTTGAGTCTTCGTCTTCCTTGTTGATGTTGCAGTCCACACTGATATCTAAAACCTTATAAAAATCCTTCCATTCTGTCATGTCTCTGTCTGCTAGAACAGATGAACTGGACATGATGTCGACTTTTTCTCTTCTCAGAGCTCGAAAGGCTGCAAACATGGCCACAATGCAGGACTTCCCCTCTCCAGTGCCGACCTGAATGAGGCGCCCCGTTTTGGAAAGAGCCATGAGACACCAGCTCACCATCTGGGTCAGTCGTGGTCTGAAGTGAGTTTTTTCTGCTGCCTGGCAAAGAATCAACAAATCTTTTTTCAGGCCAGACAGCTCTGATCCTGAACTGCTAGACCTAAGAGCAGCTTGAACTGATGACACAATGTCTTTGACCTCAGCCAACAACTCATTATTAACTTGGTTAAAGTCTCCATCTCTGATTTCTTCAATAATCTCATCCAATGTTTTGTCTTCATCATCTGCCAAACACGCCTTGAGTGCTTCATTGGTCACTGCAGTGTCTCTGACCATCTCCAGGAGGCTTCTTCCTGAATTAGATCTCCAAGTGGGTGTGATGTAGTTAATCTGAATGCAGTGCAACATTTGAATCAGCCATGTGAGGAGATGGGCTCTGTCAGTTCTACACACCGACTCAAATCGCTGTACAAGGGCATCAAACAGTTCACCGACATCTTCAGGTCTCCAATTAATGTTTCTGACCAGTTCTCGTAGTATCTTGAGAATAATTTCATTGTCATTTGGAGAGAATAATCGATGAGTCATGAAAAGAGTTGCAACCCAATCAAACTCTCTGGTATCTGAGTTCAACCAATCCATTTTGCTGAAGTCAGAAGTCTGGTTGAAACAGAAGAGAGCAAACAGTTTGGAGTTTGTTGTGGGATACATTTTACATGTTAGTGTATAACAGCATGTAGTAATGAGCTATACATATAATGACACAAAAAGAAACACTTAATTTTTCTACCTGTTGAGATATGCCTGGTCATACTTCTGTAGTTGCATCTCTGAGTACTGTATTACAAAACTCATAGTAAGAGCAATATACTCACCGAACAGCTCACGTCTTCAAATGATTTCTAATGGTGATTATCTGTCCTATTTATCCCATTTGTCTCTGTTTCACTTTTGTCGACTCCACCTAGGCACTGCCACAAGGGAGTTTCCTGCCTTTTAATTCATTTGCTGTAAATTCAGTGGCTTACTGTCAGTGCCGAAGTCAAGATATGGTAGACATGCATAATACCCACAGAGTTAATAGTATTTCATAAACAAACACAGCTGATTGCTTTCCTCCCTTAACCTTGAAGTATTCTTTCTTTATTTAGTTTAAGACTGGTTCTCCAGTCAAAGAGGGAAACTCCCCTATCTAATCTGTTTGGCAAATATTTTCACCGTGTCCTGGATTGTTCTGCAGGTAAAACTCCCAAACAGCCATCACTGAATGTGGCATGGTTTTTCTTTCGCTTATTTTATGTTCATGAAATTTCTCAGAAGTGGTGTGTCAAGGTGTACACACACATGGACAAAATTATTGGCTCCCCTGCTGTTAAAGCCCACAATGGTGACTGAAATAACTGAACCAATGAAAATCAGTCACTGGTTATGAATTGTGGTTCAACAGAATAATTTTGAAAAATGTGAAATGAAAGCCTTTATAGATCCTGATCTCTGGTTTGATGATCATTATTGTTCATGTATTCACAGATTCTGCCACTCCAGCCACACTGAGTGGACACTCAGTAGAAGAGGAGCAAAACTCATTGAGATTCTTAGTTCTTCTCACATTGTTTCCACAGTTATGATGATATACAGTCAGAGCCTTTTAGAGTTAACAAGTGAAAGTAAACAAGTGACAGTCCTCGAGGTATCTTTGATCATGACAGTGAAATGAAGAATGTAACTGAAGATGAACACCATATTCAAGCCAATCAAAAAGCTGATTTTCATATTTCGCCTAACAAAACATCAAAAAGTGAAGTCTCCATTACAAAATAACCTTTAGACAAGACTGTTAACATGATAAGCATCATGGCCCATCACGATGTCAGTGAGAAGCATAAAGTCATTTTATGACCTGGTTACATCTTACCCAATATGGAAAATACTTAACAGAATATTTGTTTTCTGTAGTAGAAGGAGATTAATTAAATGCATTTACAACATACATAATTGGAGTTCATCATTATTGTAGGGTCAGTAAAATGATAAATCTACAGTCTGGGATGAAGACCCACAATTTGTAGAAACTGGACTGCATGGGGGTTCAGTTGGTAGCACTGTTGCCTTGCAGCAAGAAGGTGCTGGGGTCTTTGCATGTTCTACGTGTGCATGGGTGAATTATCTCTGGGTGCTCTGGCTTCCTTCTACAAACAAATACTTTAAGTTGCCCTTAGATGTAATTGCAAAGCCTCAAGTTCTGCTTCTTTTAAAACCAGTCAGGTTCTGTTATACCTCTGTGGTGAGGTACTCCCCATTTCTGTCGTAGACAATGAATCATAATCTTCCTGCATAAAAACCATCTGAAACAAACAGCTCTAAGGAAAGAGAACTAAAAGATTAATTGATTATTCAAAGCTTCTCAGAAAATGCTTGAAAGCTCAGAGCAAATTTGATGTACATTATTCATTTCACAGTAAGGTAAGTGCAAACAGGATTCTGGAGGGATTCTCACATACTTTATTAAAACATGTCAGCATAACGTTCACATTTGCTTGTTTGGTGGTCATTAGTCTGCATGCCTATACACATGGACACACCACTTCTTAAGACATTGTATGAATGTAAAGAAAATGAAAGAAAAACCATGCCACAACAGACCATGTTGACTTACCTGCATAACAGGTTTCACCGGATGTGGTGAGAGATGTTTACCAAAGACACAGAATGAGAAATATTCTGGCTTCTCAGAGGAACCAGTTTACCAACCAAAACTGAAAATAACCTTAAGGGTTAAGAGAGGTGAAAAATAACTAATTTGTTGAGTTATGCCAAAGATATGAAAATGACTTACTGTTTTTTGGATGAATATCAGATCAATTATAATCAGCAGAAAGTGGAACATTTAACTAAAATTTACTAAATAAACGAATGAATGTATTTTGTATTAGAAAACGATGGGATCTGGACAGTTGTCTGGAAAATTGTCCATGCAAAAGAAAAACCATGCATCACCTGATTGTCACCAAGTTATGAAGTTTATTTCTGAAGAAAAAAACAACAAAAAAAAAACTGGCTTGCCAAGACTTGGCAGTGATGTGTGCCAATCAGACAGAACATCAGGGTTTCTATTACCACAAAAATAAAAAACACAGGAAGTTCATTTGAAGGTCAAGGGAGAAGAACAATTAACTCAGTGAGTGAGACTTTAATTCTAGCCCTGATCATGTTAGGACTAAAATATATCACTGTTTTAATCTGCAGTAGTTGTTAAGCCAGAGCAGTACACAATGCTGTAAATTTAGCATATTGTCATAATTCTTCTTAACCTCAGATGGAACGGACCATGCCAAACATGGTACACTAATTAGTATTAGTATCTGCATAAAATGCAATGTGCATCTCTGTCTCCAATGAACCAACTGCTCATGTAACCCATAACTTCCACATAAGAATTTGTGTTAAATTGAAAAGGTTAAGTAGAACTCACAGTATGGCATATTTCTTTTGCTGTTAACACATCCATATGTAGAACTAATCCTCCAGCTGTGTGTTCTGCGTATGGGAGCTTTCACACCTACTGAGTACTTCTCCACTTGCGGTTTTCCCAAAAGGTTCCTCTGTGAGACTTGGTTTCAAAAAGTGCTAGTGTCAGAGACTCCGCTCACTGGTGATGTGTAAAAGAGCGGCCGGATCACAACAAAATGTTAATGTGAAATTACCATTGAAAAACTATTTGTCCTATCTGCAGTAATCTTTGAAATTACAATTTGTTTCATAATCTGAAACATGTAAAAAAGAAAAAAAATCTGGATAAAGAAAATACTAACTTTAATCTTTGGTGAAACCACGTCTTTATTAAAGTGACCAACGAATGAACTGACTGACATAATTATTTGTCAGTCAGTTATTTGCAAGCTAAATGTTTTCCACATTTTTTGTTGTTTTTCTTCATGACTGTGTTGATCACCATTGACAGAGAAAAGAAAAGCCTTGGATAAATCATGTCTTACATGACGTTCTTGGTGAGACTTTTTATTTGGTAACAGGGGGCCCAGTGTTGGCTTCTTTTGGAGCTCAACTTTAAACAATTTCAATTTTTGCAGCCATTCAAGTCTAGTTCTTCTGTTCATTCCAACACAGAATTGTACCTGCATTTAGGGTAAGACACGTGGTTTAAAGCAAAGTCAAAAGCTGGAAACACCCTTGGGGAGGTGCACAGGTGAAGTCCAAAAGAGAAAGTAAAAAGTACTATAAATAAATGTGGTGGTGATGTGGTCATTTGTTACCAAGGAACAGTGAGGAAACAAAGTCTTTCTCATCTCATTCACAAGTGAGCATCATATGTTTGCTGAATTTAGTAGAACAGCGTTTTAGCAAAATTTCTCTGGAAACCTGACTGCATGTAAATCTGGTAGAGTGTGAAGTTTGAGGTGTTTTGCATACAACAGTATTCTCTTGTCTCTAGATAAAGATTGCATAATTAATGCCAGTTTGTGCAAGTTATTTTTTCTGCACTTACTAAACAGTGTTTCCAAACCCTCTTTTCTGTTCAAACCAGATCAAATTTTTTTTCTACAAAATGGACAAAGTGAAAATAAATTCCAGAGATGTGGAATAGTGTGGACAATTTGAAACTTCTATTGCTCACTTGTTTTCTCCAAATGGCAGAGAACAAACTCTCCTTGACTTACTGCAAGGACTGGTCAGGAGTATTAATTGGAGACCTGAAGAGATCAGTGACCTGTTCAATGCCCTTCTACAGCGATTTGAGTTGATGAATAAAACTGACAGATCACATCTCCTCACATGGTTGCTCCAAATGTTGCACTGCATTCAGATTAACTACATCACACCCACCTAGAGATATGAATCAGGAAGCACCCTTCTGGAGTTGGTCAGAGATCCAGCAGTGACCGATGAAACACTAAAAGAACGTTTGGCAAATAATGAAGACAAAACATTGGATGAGATTATTGGAGAAATCCGAGATGGAGAGTTGAACCAAGTTAATAATGAGCTGTTGGACAAGGTCAAAGACATTGCGTCATCTGTTCAAGCTGCTCTTAGGTCTCGCAGTTCAGGATCAGAGCTGTCTGGCCTGAGAAAAGTCTTGCTGATTCTTTGCAAAGCAGCAGAAAAAACTCACTTCAGACCACGACTGACCCAGATGGTGAGCTGGTGTCTCATGGCTCTTTCCAAAACGGGGCGCCTCATTCAGGTCGGCACTGGAGAGAGGAAGTCCTGCATTGTGGCCATGTTTGCAGCCTTTCGAGCTCTGAGAGGAGAAAAAGTCGACATCATGTCCAGTTCATCTGTTCTAGCAGAGAGAGACATGAGAGAATGGAAGAAATTTTATGACCTTTTGAAGATCAGCGTGGACTGCAACATCAACAAGCAAGATGAAGACTCAAAAAAGTGCTATAAGAACCAGATTGTTTATGGTACTGTTGATGAATTTGCTGGAGACTGGCTGCGGCATCATTTTCATAGGAAGGACATATTTGGCCAGAGAACATTCCAGTGTGCAATTGTGGATGAGGTGGATTCCTTGATGCTGGACAAAGGTCATCATGTTGTCTACTTAAGCAGTGACATTCCTGCTCTGCAACATCTCAACCCTCTTCTGGCATTAATTTGGGCCACAGCTAACCAGTACAGCAAATTAGGGTCAAGTCACATTGTTGGGCGAAAATACCCCTTTAACCAAATTGTATTAGAACAGATCAAGCAGGAAGAATTGCATGAGTTGACTGTCCTTCAAATGGCCGAGGACACAGGTGTACTGGCCAAAGGCACAGTCAAGGAAATATGGAGGAAACCAAGTCTTTTAGATGAGAAAATTGCAACAACTGCAAATGTTGCAGCCGATAAGCTGATCGAGTTCTTTAGGGCAGTGGAGACCAGATTCCCATCATGTCAGTTTGCTTCGCACAGCATCAACACAGACGGATCCGTAGAAGAACTGAACAGGTCATCAAGAGGAAGTGGTCAGAGACGAGTGTCTCTGCTTTTGAATGGTGGCTTCTGTCAATACATGTATCCTGATACAGACAGTGTACTGAAAGTTGTGGAAGAAGACGTAAGGCGTTTTCTGCATTTCACACCATGTGAGCTGAACAAGTCTGAAGGAAGCTGCTATATCCCAGGTTTCCTTTCAGATCTTGTAGACTCGAAACTAAGGGTCTGGATTGAAAATGCATTCCGTGCACAAAGCATGGAAAAAGATCATGAATATATCTTAGAAAGTCATGGAGTTGTACCTGTGGACTACAGCTGTACAGGTGTTGTGCAAAACTTAATGAAATGGAGTGATGGTCTACAGCAGTTCCTGGAAATGAAACATATGTTTAAGCTGAGCGATATGACCACCATCACCAACTACATGTCCAATGTTGGTCTGCTTCAAAAGTACAAAAACCAGATTTTTGGACTGTCTGGGACTCTTGGGCAACAAGCAGAGATTGAGACCATGAGGAAAATATATGAGGGTATCAACACCTGTCAAATCCCTTCATTCAAGCGCAGGAAGCTGTTTGAGGTTCAAGGAGTTATTATGAAGGATGAAAAAAGATGGATCGAGAAAATCTGTGAAGTTGTTGTTAAACAAAGCCAGTCTACACCTTTAGTAGATAAAAGAGCTGTACTGGTCGTTTGTGAGACAATCAAACTAGCAAATACTATTGATCGGGCTTTAAAAGATAAAGTTTCAAACCCGCTGCTTTACATAAACAACAACAGGGATAACAGTGTCATCTTTGCCAAGAATCTGGGAAGTGGAGATGTCATCATAGCAACAAACCTTGCTGGTCGTGGAACAGATCTTCAGATTTCTGACTCTGTAAAGAAAGCTGGGGGTTTGTTCATTGTGCAAACTTTCCTTCCTAAAAATGCTCGTGTGGAGGCTCAAGCCTTTGGCCGTGCAGCTAGACAAGGATCACCAGGGTCAGCTCAGCTGATTGTTTGTTCCAGCCATCTGTCAAAGCCCCTACAGTTGCTGATTTTAACAAGCAAGCTTCTGTCCTTCATTGAAAACATTCTATGCTCACCTTGTGAAAAGCTGTTTCTTCTGTACTTAAGGCATTATCAAAAAAGCAACGCCTTGTTGAACAGTCAAGAGATTTCCTCGCTGATGAAGAGTATGTTAGCCGAAAACTCTAACTCAGATATGATGATGGTTAAAGAGATCAGAGATTCTTCAGTGGCAGAACAATTGTCGAGTTATGTGGAGTCTGATCTTCCAAAGATAAAGAAGAAAGAAGAACTCTTCAATCAGTACCTAGAAACATTGGATCTGCTCTACAAAAGCTACAACAACAAGCCATCTGAATCAGATGTATCTGCACTCAATGAGTTTTGGGGAATGTGGCTCCTTACAAAACTTAAAATAGAACAGTCCATCACTGAACTACAAAAAAAACTAAAAAAAGATCTAGGAAATGCCATGCAAAAACTCATTCAGAAAGAATCCCCTTTCTCAAACTTCCACTATTACACTGCTTATGGCAGTGAGCTAAAAGAAAAGAAAAAGCTTTCTGACAGTATCAGCATGTTCACTAGAGCTATAAACCAGGACCCTTGTTGGGCAGCAGTAGCATATTACAATCGTGCTTTTGCATCTTTAACCAGTCAGAACAGGAACCAGGACCCTGAGTGCCTCAGCCAGGCTCTGGAGGATTTGCAAAATGCACTTAAATCTCTTGACCTCTACTGTGAACAACTTAAGGTCACACATAAACATGCCAGACAAGAAGTCATGGAGCTATTAAGCAGCTACTTCACCAGATTTGACTTACACTTACAAGCCAGAGCAACAGTTCTCATTTCTTTGAAATCAAATATTCATCAAGCTATACAAAAGATAGAAAGAGCAAGAAGAACAGGTGGTTTTGTTAAAGTAGATGAGAGTTTAGTCTATTTCCTGCTTCCTCCAGAGCACATTCTGCCCATGATGCTCCACACACTAGCATCAGGGGGAATTTCTTCCAGTGACCCTCTAAACAGGCAGCAAATTATCAGTCACCATTCTTATGATGCTTTTATTGAGATCAAGAGTGTAGAATCAATGGGCCTGAGTCATATTTATGTCTTAGACACATTGTTCTCTTTGGCTGGCTTTTTCTCAAAGATTGTTTTTAAAGCACGTAGAGGATTTGATTGAGTTTAAATAACAGAAAGTCAGTGGGTAATGGTTAACCACTGACGTTGGTAACCAAGAATCTAAATTTGCAATAGTTTCAATTTATTTTTATTGATTTACTTTTTAGAACACGTATACAATGTAAAATAAATTTTTTTAACACATTTTTAAAAAAAAAACTAGAATAAAACCACCCATATGTTTTAGTCAACAGAACATGCTTTATAGGGGATTTAAAAAGCAATTTTGTTTCACAAAGCCTGATGGCTGCTTGATGAATCAATATACTTTACTATTTTAATTATTAATATGACACGATCATTCTTATTAAACAAGAGCATATGAACTATATCATTTTATTTAAATCATTTTTAATATGTTACAAATGTTTTTATGGATTATGGAAACATTAAACAGTCAAACACTATGCAATCAGTTTTGTCAATATATTTAACCTAAATTAATGGTCAGTGATTCTGATTGTGTGATTGAGCTAAAATGAATGTCTTTTGGGAAGTCAGTGTGTGTGCGTGTGTGTGGGGAACGGATGGGAAAGTTGATGGGTGTTGGCAGAGCTTTAATTAGTTTTTACAGAATAAAAAGTTATTGGAGAATACTGACTTGAATGTCTGAGATATGACTTGACTAATTGCTGTTCATGTTTGATAAGTTTCTTCATGTGACAAAAGTACAATTTGTTTGTTACATTTTTTAAAATTATTTAATGATATGTATTACAGAAAAACTATTGTGATTATGATGGATAAAGATTTTATTGAGAACTTGTTTTTCATTTATTTTGTATTTGGTAAATATAAACAGAGAAGTCAGTTGTAGACTAACCTCTTCTCTCTGCAAAGCAGAAGCTTAGCTGCCACCTAGAGGTCAAATATAGAACTGATATTAAATTGAACTTGACCACAAAACCTAATATACAGGTGCTGGTCATAAAATTAGAATATTGTGATAAAGTTCATTATTTTCCATAATGTCATGATAAAAATTAAATTGTCATATATTTTAGATTCATTGCACACCAACTGAAATATTTCAGGTCTTTTATTGTTTTAATTTTGATGATTTTGGCAAACAGCTCATGAAAACCCAAAATCCCTGTCTCAAAAAATTAGAATATTATGAAAAGGTTCTCTGAACGAGCAATAAAAATAATCATCTGAATCAACAAAGTAACTCTAAACACCTGAAAAAGATTCCTGAGGCCTTTAAAAACTCCCAGCCTGGTTCTTTACTCAAAACCGCAATCATGGGTCAGATTGCTGACCTGACTGCTGTCCAGAAGGCCATCACTGACATCCTCAAGCAAGAGGGTGAGAAACAGAAAGAAATTTCTGAACGAATCGGCTGTTTGCAGAGTGTTATATCAAGGCACCTCAGTGGGAAGTCAGTAGGAAGGAAAAAGTATGGCAGAAAACGCTGCACAACGAGAAGAGGTGACCGGACCCTGAGGAAGATTGTGGAGAAGGGCCGATTCCAGACCTTGGGGGAAGCAGTGGACTGAGTCTGGAGTAGAAACATCCAGAGCCACTGTGCACAGGCGTGTGGAGGAAATGGGCTACAGGTGCCGCATTCCCCAGGTCAAAGGTCAAGCCACTTTTGAACCAGAAACAGTGGCAGAAGCGCCTGACCTGGGCTACAGAGAAGCAGCACTTTGGACCACTGTTGTTCAGTGGTCCAAAGTACTTTTTTCGGATGAAAGCAAACTTTGCATGTCATTCGGAAATCAAAGTGCCAGACTCTGGAGGAAGACTGGGGAGAAGGAAATGCCAAAATGCCAGAAGTCCAGTGTCAAGTACCCACAGTCAGTGATGGTCTGGGTGCCATGTCAGCTGCTGGTGTTGGTCCACTGGGTTTTATCAAGGGCAGGATCAATGCAGCAGCTATCAGAAGATTTTGGAGCACTTCATGCTTCCATCTGCTGAAAAGTTTTATGGAGATGAAAATTTAATTTGGTCTGGAATCGGCCCTTCTCCACAATCTTCCTCAGGGTCCGGTCACCTCTTCTCGTTGTGTAGCGTTTTCTGCCACACTTTTTCCTTCCTACTGACTTCCCACTGAGGTGCCTTGATATAACACTCTGCAAACAGCCGATTCGTTCAGAAATTTCTTTCCGTTTCTCACCCTCTTGCTTGAGGATGTCAGTGATGGTCTTCTGGACAGCAGTCAGGTCAGCAATCTGACCCATGATTGCGGTTTTGAGTAACGAACCAGGCTGGGAGTTTTTAAAGGCCTCAGGAATCTTTTTCAGGTGTTTAGAGTTACTTTGTTGATTCAGATGATTATTTTTATTGCTCGTTCAGAGAACCTTTTCATAATATTCTAATTTTTTGAGACAGGGATTTTGGGTTTTCATGAGCTGTTTGCCAAAATCATCAAAATTAAAACAATAAAAGACCTGAAATATTTCAGTTGGTGTGCAATGAATCTAAAATATATGACAATTTAATTTTTATCATGACATTATGGAAAATAATGAACTTTATCACAATATTCTAATTTTATGACCAGCACCTGTATATGTAATATGCACATTTGATCAGAGGTCTGTAGCATAGCCAGCAGTCCAAGCAACTCTTCAAGTAGGAGTAAAAATTTATTTAATAATTAAGTCCCTCAAGTACTGAGAAATTGAACATCTGAATATTAAAAATATCAGACAAAATATAAAATTAGGTGCAAATTCATGTATTTTAAAGAGTTGAATGAAAAAAATTACAAACAGCAATTACAAAATAGCAAAATTTAAGTAGAAAGTTGTAATTTTTCTCTAAAAATAAAACTTTTAGTGCTCACAGTAGGAAAATCATACAGATTTTAGCAAATATATGTACGTAGGTATGCATACATTAGAACAGGATAATTTACTCAGAGTAGCAATACATAGTGTTTACTGTACCTTCTCGATTTCCAAATAACCCAACAGGTTCAGCAAATAGCAAATACCAAAACAACAAAGCTGTTGAACAAACAAGAGGTCTCACTTTTACATAAGCTTAAAATCAGTATCTGGTGCATTTTGGTTAAGACATGTTTGCTGTTCTCACACACAATCCAAAAATGTTACTCGCATAAGATTAGTGATACTTCATTATTCAAATCAGAGTAAAATGTATGGTGAACTAAACTACTCCTAAAATTGGACTCATTCTGAACATTTAAGTTTTAAGTTCAACTTAAATAGAATTTTGAACATAAATTGTTTTATTTGTTAAATCACTTATTACCAGTTTGAAAATTGAAAGCAATAACATGATTGAATATGATAAATGTTTATTTTATAAAAGAGGCACAGTTCTTGTTGCAAATCATTTTCTCTTGGATTACAAGATGAATCCGTCTAATAAAAATAAGTTAAGTTCACAAGGGACATTTTATTTTTGCTGCTTTGTAAAGCAAGGCAAACAAAGAAATTACTCATTGATGCAAAATTGCTTTAGTTCATAATGAGGGTGTAGGAGAAAATCTTTTAGGGTTTCCAGAAAATAGTTTCTGGATATTTCACCAACTCAAACTGAAGACTTTTCAAGACCAATATGAATGGAATTTAAGACCTGTACCACGGCAGAAATGTACAACTTAGTCCTGCAAAGAAGCAATAAATTTGCACTTACCCATGATAAATGCAAAAAAGCCAGCTAGCTAGATGGATAGATTAGCTAATTACCAATGGCCTCAACCGCCTCGAGTCACAGAACAAAATGATCTCAAACTTTTGAAAAAATAAATCTATATATACACATATAAGATTAAATACTCCTGTCAAGACAAAATTTAAAACCTGTGATTAACGCAACTTTTTTAAACCAACTTACTTTTAAAATATGAATTTTGACGTTTTAGAACCTTACGGGTGCGCAAACACCCTGATCATGGAAAACCTGTCTTGTGAGTGTTCCCACCCAGCGCCCAGGTTCTCAAAAATTTTCAGCCGAGTTCCAAGAGAATTTAAAGACATTTGTGCAGTTTCTACTCAACTGTTTTATTCCTTTTTTTTAGTGTACAAATGAGAAACTGCACATGTGAAAATAAAGACATTGGACAAGTTGTTCCTCTTTAAGCTTTTATTGATGTTGAAGTTTGCTTTTTAAGGATGTTCATCGTATTACACAGGGAAATGAGTCACACAAGTAAATTTCAGTTTATTTTTTTGTTTTTCACTTTTGATCTTTTAATTATTAATTATATTACTCTCCCTTATAAGCGCTAATGCTAAAAAAGTTACACAAGAACTAGCACACGGTTAACTAACTTGTGAGCACATCGGGACAATAAACTAACACTTCACACAGATAAAAAAAAGAGAGATGTAGAAGAGGAAAAAACAGATTGAAATAAAATGTAAGAGTCAGACAGAAGACAACATGGACAAGCATTTACAATCACACATCCCTGCTCAACTCTTTAGAAAGAAGTACCGCTGGACTTTTTCCTCCGTGTCTGACTGAAATCGGAACCTGCCTCAAAACCAACAACACCCTGAATCCATGTTACATTTTTTCTCTGGTCTCCGCTTCCTGCCAATGTAACCTCCATCTCAAAGCTTTCCACGGACTTCCCCGTCATGCTCACCGATCACGGCTCGGCCTCTTTTTAAAAAGCTTTGGATAAGTAGAACCGGATCACACAAACAAGAAACAGGCCGTTTCCACCTGACTCATTCAAATCTTAAATGGCTTAAAAATGTAAAAACATCCATGGCTGCATCCACATATAGGCTCTTTTTCTTTTTTAGAAATATAGTCAGGCTATTGGCAACATGTCACAGGGCAGTGGACAGCTTTGTGTTGAAATATTAACGTTTAGAGGGAGATCTGAGTCACCAGATAAACGAGGCGCTGAAATTTGCCAGTACGCTGTTACTTCCTAGCTGTAACAGGACGGTTCAAGGTTCAGGCGGTTTTTATTTGGCTTGTTGGCAGTGGGGGGGCTGTTTTACACGGGTTATTTCCCGTTAAAAAAAGAGAGAAAAAGAAAAAAATTGCACCCTCTTGTTTTCTATTTTCTTCCTTCTACTCAGCTAAGTTAAATCTGCAAACCGGACGCAAACACTTCCTGTCTACTTCCGCGCGACAAGCAATCACACAAGCAGCCGCCCAGTTTAAGTAAAAGGTGCTTCTGTTACTGATTAGTGTGTTTTTATTCTGCCTCAAGTAAGTCGGTTGCGTCTATTTGGAGGTATCCACGTACAGGTAAGGTTATGTTCCGTTCAGATTACCTGCGAAGTTGAAACTCGGTGTTGGGTTTGACGTCAGACCCGAGGTAACGGCGGTCGAGTTAGGAAGATGGAATTTCAACATGGCGACGCCCGTAAACATCGTTTGCAATAGCTACAAACATCAATTTAAGTTTTACGCTCTACAATCAAACACCACTTTTAATTTGTTCAGTTTAGAGTCGCACACGCATCTCTAAGCTGAGACGCAGTCTTACCTGTGTGTCTCCTAAAATGAACACGTTTCCATTGTTGATTCGAGGAGCGGCCATATTGAGTCTGCCTTACAAGTCGTGACGGATTTGCTTCCAGTTTCCCCGTGGGGAAATCCGACTGCGGAGGACGGTCCAGCTGATTTTTCCTACTGGGAATTCGTAAATCTCTAGTTCCCGAATAAAACTGGAACGGAGGATAACGCAAAAAAAAAAAAAAAAAGAACCACAACCCACACGGTGAACACAGTGATCCCTTCTGGCCTCGGCAGACGTCACGGGTGGTTCGACACGCGGCCAGAAAAGCTGGAAGCACTAGTTTAGAAATGTGCGACTCGAGTTGACGACAGCGCCCAAAGCTTTAGCTGAAGCAGACAACATCCCACCCAGGAACGTCCTTCAGACTGTCGCTAGAAACTCAAAACGACACAAACAAACACGCGTTATTGGCAGAATATGAAAGAAAAATATCCAGTCAGTGTACACGTTGGGTGAGATCAGGCATGCAGATTCAGGAGAATAAATAAAAAAAAATACAACTTTCAACCTCTTTACATCCAATAAAAAAATAAAAGATAAACAAAGTAAAACGTTGAGGACGGGACGAGTGGAAGACAAAACAAAAACCTGGCAACACCAAGGAGGAAATACATGTTTATCTCAAAAAAAATAAAATAAAATCTGGAAACCATTAAAAAGTTTATTTATTTCAGTTATTCAATTCAAAAGCTGAAACTACACATACATACTTGTTACATACATAGTAATATATTTCAATGTTTATTTCTGTTGATTAAGGCCTACAGCTAATGAAAACCCCAAAATTATGTTCCTCAGAAAACTTGAACATAAGATCAATAAAAATACAGAATGGTTGTATTTTACCCATATGATGAAAGACCTAATCATGTGGACAGTTGCTGACATGATAGTTGCCCAGTATTTCACCGAGATATTCATAAAGATGTAATTCTTAAAAATAATAATAATAACGTGCAGTGTCTATGCAAATTGATGGAACGTTGTGTGGAAAGAAAAAATGAGTGCAGCAGTGAGAGGATTTTGAAAGAAAAGCTCATTTTGTAAAACACTGCAACAGTACATACAGAACACTGAGCTAAAGTTAATCTATTAAAAAAATCTATTTTACTGGTCTTATGTAAAGCTTTTAATTTCTAAGAAATATAATTTTGTTTTCATCAACTGTAAGCCACAATCATCAACACAAACAGAATTAAAGGCTTGAAATACATCACTGAAATTTAATGCCTCAGTATATGTAATACACCAGTTTCAGGTTTTGAACTAAACTGAAATAAATCAATTTTTTAAGTCATATTAAACTTTTTTTCTTTGAGACGCACATGTAGTTGCTAGAATGGCTCTTGCTGACTGCTTCAACCATTAGTTGAGACAAGTTACAAATCAGAAAAAAAAAAAACACACATTAGAAACTAGCAGTAAAAGTAGTGGACACACACATTGTAGTAAGTATCTCTGCTATAGTATGTTTTTTTTATTCTATATTATATTAAAATCATGTAATAAAGAGAAAAGTGTTACAGTTTTGTTTCCTATTTCATCATCGTTAGCTTCAGCATCATCATCAATTCTGCTTCCTGAAGGTTAAAGTGATGAGTGCAGCTTCTACATGCCACACTCTGGATCTAGGTTAAAGGGGTCTACAGGCTGACAGAGGGAGAGAGGACTGCTTCCTGTTCTGCACCTCCTTCCTGGTTCTTTTTAATCTCTTCTAGCTGAAAGACTGCATCTGTGCTGGACCAACATGGAGGACAGGCCCTCTCTCTCTCTCTCTGTCTGCTCTTGCGGGGGGGAATGGTGGGAGTCCTGTATTGACCGATGGAGAAAGCCATTCGTTCGTCTCGTTTTCTTTGCGTTCACGCTTCACCTTTTTCCCTTCGTTCCTTTGTCGCTCTCTGCTCTTGCCGTCGTGAGGTGGTGGAAGGGGGCGAAGTCTTCTTCAGCAGGAGACCTCCATGGTTTGGGAGGGGCTGGGCGGCATCTGGCCCCCCTGCGAGCCCTGGGACAGGGTGCGCGAGCGAGAGCGGGACCCGTCCATGGAGTAGGAGGAGGAGAGCGAGGTGGTGCGGGAGCGGGACAGGCGGGTCATGCAAGAGGAAGCCACTGGGGAGAAAGATTGTGTTTGTTGATGTTCAGAAGGTGGTAAATGTGATCAAAACAACACACTGCAGAACATTCCCATAACTGTGGCATTCATTTTTAGTCCAGACTACGGGTGTCCTGGAAATTTCATGTAATTTTTGTGATGCACCGATATGAAAATTTGGGCTGATACTGATATTGTATTGCTGTTGTGGACAATAAACGATATTTAATGATATTATATGTCTATTTTCTTACCAAGAAACATACAAACAGGAAATACCCATAATCAAGATTTATGTGTAGCTGAGAAATGTTAGATGAATTTTCAGAAAAGTGAACTTACTATAACCCATTCCTTGGATGAAATATTTGAAAGCCTCAGTGAGCTTAGCAGGCTGCATACACAGAAAGACGACAACACAGTTAAACAAAAACAGAAACATTTCAGAAGGATTTTTATATTTCCTGTCTATTTAAACAAATGCAACTTTTATTTTAACAACTAGGTCATTTTCTCATGTATTTTAAATGCTGACTCAGCAGAATGTGACGTTTCTAAAACGCTCAGCTGCTCCTGTTACCTGAGTGAGCTGAGGGAGGCCGCCTGCGTCGGCCATCTGTGGCAGGGACAACAAGGGTTACAACAGAATCAGAGAAGAGACGCTAAAGCAAAGACAAACTGGTGTTTCACCTTCAGGAAGGAAGTTGATGTGGGGTCCAGCTTGCTGTTGCACTCCACCTGGTGGACACAGCAAGAATAACATGAAAAAAAAATCTCCTTTCTTTACACGCATATCAAAGTTACAAGACCTTAAACTTACAGCGGCATCTTCGTACGGAGCTTGATCCCCAACTACTAACATCACTGGACACCTGATAAAGAAACACATTTCAAACTCATATGGGCTGCGCTTAACTGTTTGAGATTTTTATTTTTTAAGAAAGAAGAGGTGTAGTTACTTGAAGGTATAGTTGCGGTCCAGGTTCAGATCTCTGCGGCTGTGGCGGAGAGAAAGAAGGGTTAGTGGCTGTTGGGTTCTGGTGCATCTGCTGCCCCCTGCAGGACAGTTTTACCTGTTGTACGTCTTCCAGAAGAGCTCGATGTTGGCCAGATTAGGCGCTTTGGAGATCCGCTCTCTGTGAGATTGCACCAAGTCTGTGTTTGCTGAAAGTTCCTCCTACAAAAAGGATAGCTTTTTTTTTATAAAACATGAAAAAGATGATGTAAATTGAAGTGTTTTCTTCCAGACGTTTAGGTTTTGCCATACCTGACTGAAAAGGTGACATAAGATCTGCTCTGTGAGAGAGGAAGTCACAGAACTGAGCTACAGAGGAGACAAAGAGAACAGATCGATTTAGCTAATCCTCACATCAGAAACATAATCTATAACACTGTCTGGTCTAATTTTATATCCTTTAACTGATAAACAGCCCTGATCAGTTCAAACTTTGTTACAATCTCAGGTTTCTATCAGCAGGAAGACAAGAAGTCAGACGGTGAGCGGACGAACCTTGTGAGCGGCCCAGTCCATCCATCCTTTAGCGTTGGTGTCGATGTTAACCAGAACCAGGCCCTCCACTGAATCTGGATTAGCGAGCTGCAGACAGAAATCAAGTTTAAAGCAAATAAAACTTTGACGTTAGAATCAAGCAGACTGCCTGAGCTTAATGTAGCTTCATGTTTGGGGCCTTTTCCTTGTTGGTGTATTCGACTTTACTGTACCTGAGATGGAAAATAGTGATAATAATTAATGCTTGTGATATTTACTCTATTCTCTCAAACCTAATTTTCCCACATCTATTTTTGCTGGATGAGTATTTGAAAGGCTGCTGTGTTGTTTATTCTGTCTGTAAACGAGTTTGCACCCTTTGAACTTTTTCACACTTTCTCACGTTTCAAAATTCAACTTGTTTGGCCTACATGCAAAATGCTTTATGTGGCAAAAAATTAAATCCATTTAAGTTGTAACAAGGAAAATGTGTAAAAGTGGGTTGAAAAGGAATGAACACATCTGCAAGGGAATATAAATGCAGGAATAATTACCGTCATTTTCATTTGGTTTTCTGCTTAGAGGCTGTGGCGCAACTAATATTTATTAAAGATGAACCGATATCAAACTTTGGTCCGATATATTGATGTTGATGATTATATATCGTGCAAGTCTAATATTTACCTTACCTCAGGATGAATAATACGTCTGCATCAACATTGGCATCGGGTGACGTTTGCTGTTTTAATATGTTGGTATCGGCCTGATAAGTAAAACTGAGCTGATATGAACAACCTATGATGTCGCTTTTACACAATGTTGAAACAGCAGGAAGTGTATATTTATATTTTTAATATATATATTGATTTTTCAGCATAGAAGAAGATTAATATCAAACATCGATATTGGCCCAAATTATCATATCGGTGCATCTCTCTCTAAAAATATCAGCTAGCATCTACAGTATTTTCCCTAAATTTGGTGCAAAAACACAATTGAAAAAAAAAAAAATCTAAACCAGTTTAAAACTGTAACACTGCTCCCAGCCTTTTGGATAGCTGCCACTCAAAAAATATCTATTTTAAACAGAATTCCTTCATTTCCACTCTTTCAACGGGACTGTACCATATTCTTCATCTGCCTGACTGCGAGAACAGTGTCAGATTCTGACAGCTACTTTAGATTATGCAAAGGACACAGATGGTAAAAATGACAGCTCTAACAATAGAAGCTACTCACTGTGAACTTGGAGAGGATGTATGCTCCCGCTCCCACCCCCACCCCAATGACGGTACGGAAGCTGACAGACGGAGAGAATTAACAAAAAAAAATAGAGCTTAATTTAAAGACGTTTTGTGTGGGAGCACATCATATATATACGAGTCAAATCAAATGTAGTATTTACTTGAAAAACTGCAGCACAGCAGGGATCATCTCGGAGATGGTCTCCATGGAGGGATACTGGTAGCTACAACAGCAAAAAGAAATGGAACGAGGCGATCAGGGTTTTTGTTTTAGCCTCTGACAAAAGCGCATTTAGCAACCAGATATGGGAGCGGGGAGATGTGAGAGATGGGAACATTGGGTATTTTTAGAGGGGGATTACTTTGAAGCCTGCACAGAAGATTATTCACACTTTGAGAAAACCAAGGGTTATGTTAGGAAACGGAGATCAGCGTACCCTGGAGGGTAGGCGGAGGCCCCCTCCTCTTGGCCCGGAGCGTCGATGTGAATCAGGGTGAAGTTCTTGACAATCTCCTGCATCTCCTCGAATTTAAACAGAGGAGAGAAGCAGCTCTTACCTGCCGGAGAAAGAGAGCGAAGGCAGGATGAGGAGGAGAAAATGAAGATGAGAGAGAGACAGAGAGAGAGAGAGAGAGCACTCACTGTCCAGACCCACGTCATGGCAGGTCAGGATGGCGGGCCGGCGGGTGGTCCGCGTCCCGTGGAGGGTCACGCGTAGAACGCCGTGCGGGGTCTCAACGCTGTGCTCCTGAGCAGAGACAGGTGGGGGCATTAAGTCTTGGATGTTAACATTCCTAATCATCACATCTGAGGCGTCTATCCCAATTCAGATCTTTTTTAGCCATATCACAGCCACAAACTTCACCATTTTTCTTTGGAGTTCAATGTGACAGGCCAGCACAGAGAGCTGCGTTTCCACTGATCATATATTTGAGCAATTTGACATTTTGAAAATAAATTTGCTTAACAGAAACACGTAAATTTTGAGAAAAACTTTTGCTGTTAGAATGAGATGTGTTTTTTTTTTTTTTTTTTTTTTTTACCATATAGTTGTTTGTTTCTCAAACCAATTTTTGCATCACACAAGTCACATGATCGACAGCCGGATGATGCCACGAAGAAGACAGGAAGTAGTTGTGGGATCATGGCGTGACATCTTTTGAAACGACTTAGTGCATGAACAAACTTATTCACATGTGATTTTAATTGTGTTTCTTATTTAATAGAAAAACCATGGTTAAGACATTAGTGGAATGTCGACAACGTTTTGTACACATCTGTTTTGCTTTTTGCCATCTATGACACAACATATCGACACTTTAAATTAAATTTTGAAAAGGCAGCTACAAAGGCTTACTTCTGTACACACAGTTACTGGACAAAGAGGGAAAAAAAGAAACTTCTTTGCTGAGTAATTAATCTTTGCCTGCTTCAGTGAGTCACATTTCCCAAAATAAAGCAAAACCATTATTTGCATTTTAATCCAAACAGCCTAACGCTACTCACTCCATTCAGTTTCTGCTTTACAGTGCTGAAGCAGAACTAACCCCGGCCACTGAAGGTATTCTCATTTAATTGAATTCAGTCTCAAGCATTACTGTGTGAATGTAACAGTGCATGCACAGCAATTATCCACCCTGCTGGGCTCATTTTAGTGTTGAATAAACACAAAGCTCCGGGTCAAGCCAATAATGTTTCTGAACCTCATGTCTAAGAAAGAAAATATTATTGGATTCCTCCTGAAAAGAACACATCAGTGTGGAGAATTAATATGTAGCTAACCTCTATTTATTTATAGAAATCATTTATTTCTATTTTCTTTATAAGACAGTTCGATTTCATTTCGCACAGTCATGTAATTTACTTTGCTTGATTTGCTTGTTCAGACAGATGTCAGTGTAGATGAGAGCAGCTGCAACATTACTCATTCAAATTTATGACGGTCAAAGCAAAGCGTTAAGGTACAACAGCAGTTTTGTCTTCACATGATTAACCGGAACTGGGCTGAAATATCTAAGAAGCAGAAGTTTTCAATTATTGAGTCGTAGCAAAAACGACGAGAGAGTAAACATGCTAGCTTTAGCCTAGCATTTAAGACTGTGACTTTATATGCATGGAGCCAGAAAGATCAAATCAAACTAATTTATTTTGTTTAAGAAAAAATAAATTGTCCTTAAACAAGGACAGTCAAATATGGTCCATACTGACAGATTCAGATCCAGTTATATGGAGTCTAATTAACAATAAAATGATAATTTAAACATAAAACACCAACTGACGCTGTTGTTTATTTTAAGGAAGCTCAGCAGATAGTTTAGAGGATAACCAATGTCTTATTGGCAAACATGTTATTTTTACTGTTAATTTGCAGGTTTTATTCTCTGGTGTGTTTTTCTCACAGCCTCAATTATTCTAATCAAGAAACTGTCTGAAGGTCACACTTCAATTATTACTTTTTTTTCAATATTTTGTAAGTGTTGCTTTGTTATGAAAGGTTGTTTCTCAATATATCTGCTTTTAAACATGAGTTAGAGTTATTTTCAACCCGACTGAAATGATTCATGCATTTGTGGCGGTCTTACCTGCCCTTGATCTAGGAGTATTCTTGCAGCCAGTTCAGCAACATCCTATATGGAAGAAAAGACTAATTAGTAAGATGCTTTGGATGTTTTCTTATTTTACAGAATATACATGTGGTACATGAAGACAGAGGGCTAAGAAAACAATCAGATAAGACAGATGAGAGATTTTGTTTGTACAAAAACACATTATGAGTAGATGAAAATCTTACGCTAGCACTCTTATTTGAATTACTTTGCGTCTAAGACTGAAGCAAATGTTGCTACATCTGTTTATTTTTTTGTCGTAACCAACATAAATAGAAACCTCTAGATGTTTCATTATTGGAAAAACGGGTTGGAAGCGGATGTGCTGATGTGAGTTTTATTATTTCATGCTGAATGTATCTTACCTAAGTACAGTGAGTTTGCTGTAGCAACACCACTCTTTGTTGTGGATACTGTTACTGATTGAAGACGATTCAATTTTAGCCATCAATGATGTTTTTAAAAATGAAGCAGTTTGAAAGAAAACTGTATTTCCTATGACATACTGAGATGTGTCCGCGTTTCTTTCAGGCTGCGAGAAAGAGAGCGAGAGCAAGTCTTTCAGCAGGTAGCAGGAAGGCAGAATGAAGTAGAACAAAGTTGCTATGTTTGGTCCGTCTTGGATCATGTTGGGTTTTGACATCTTGTCTTTGAAGCTACAGATCCAACTTCTACAGTGTAGTATAATAATCTTGGTAATGCTGATTGCATTAACTGCTAATATGTAATGCATTCAAAATCTCAATCTGATCGTTTTGTCCTCATTTTAAAAGAGTGAATCCATGTTGTACAGATGTGGCTCTCTCACACACACAGTGTGACGTCGCCTCCTCTTCTAATATAAATGATTAATGGCCGCTCATAGTAGGGAGGCAAGAAAAATAATTTCCATGCTGCTTTTCATTACAAAAACTTCAAATCGAAAATAGTAATAAATTTAACAACCTTACAGTAGTCAAAATATCTTCATAATCAAGTCCTTTTAAGATTGCTCACGATGTTGTGGATGTCTATTTATGTAACATTTTCTCTTCTTTATATGTTACTTTAAGCAGATACAGTCCTAATGAATATTTTAAGACACAGGAAAAATGCTACAAATATTCACAGTTTCTGCTGCTGGATCATAGCCAGGTTGTACGCTGAGCTAAAAGAAGAAGCAGAAGCAACGGAGGTGGCAAATGATTGAAAATTGCATCTAAACTCAAACAAGTTCATCACCTTAAAAATGATTCTGTAATAAGTAGAACCACTATTCTCATTTGGTTTCCTCTGTATCATCATACAGTTTGAGTTTAAATGCAGTATTCAAATATTTGCCTGCTCTATTTTTTGAGTGTATCTATTTTCTCTCACAAAATTAGGAAAAAAAGCAAAAACTTTTTACTAGTTATTGCATTTATGCTATACCCGTGTTGGCCACCAGGTGTCATCATCAAGTCACCTGATGTTGCCATGCAGATGTTGCCCTGCAGAGCAGAGCAGAGCAGGATCTGCTCTCGCTCCCTCATCGTTTGACGTCAACCCAGCAGATCGGAGCCAGCGCTGCAGCTCTGCTCACACACTCACACACAAACACCCGCTCATGCGCGGGCGCTAAGACCTTTCACATATGTGCTTGGAAGACAAGTCGTTTAATGAAGGATTTGCTCAGACTCAAGAGTGCAAACACCGACTCCGGGACACACACAAGTTCTGGCTGGAGTCAAAATGCTTCTGGTTTGAGCCTGGCTCGGTTTGGACTTAGTGTGATCGCTGTCGATATAAGTTTTCCTGTGCAGTTTATATGATATTTAATATCAGATGCAGAATGTCTAACCTTGGCAGCATCAGCCTGACCCGTGAGTAAAGGCTTGTCCTCTGTGATGGCAATTTCCTGCATTTCAGATGTCATGGTGGCTCCCCCTGAAGGTGGAAAAGAATAACAAAAACACTGAAAACATTTCATATCTCTGTCTCCTTTTTGAAATCACACACTCTGTGGCTTAGGTTTTGAGGTATCTAGATGCACACAAACACAGATTGTGGCCTGCACATACACAGGAAGTGATTAAATACTGCATGTAGCTGTTGTCCTCGTGGGACTTAAAATGGGCTGTGGGGCCTTTTCAAAGTTAATTAGTAATTAGTGCCGGCAGAGATGTGCAGAAAGGGATTGTGGGGGAGAAAACGCAGAGCAAAAAGAACCACTGGGAGGGCTTGAAGAGAAGATGGACACATCAAAATAACAGTACATGCATAACAGATGGCTAAAGTACATGTGTGACAGGGATTTACTCTAATATGCAGCAACCTGTGCTGAAGGAGTGACAACCCTGTGTGAAATGACAGCAACCTGAGGGGACTGTTGATGGTGAGAAACCAGAGCCTCTGGCAGGGAGGAGAAAAACACCTTTACAGCCACAGCGTGATACTGGGTGCTACTGTGAGAGCAGCCAGGAGCTTAATGCTGCACCTGAAGGCATTGTTAAGAGCTAGGGTTTTGGGGATTTTGTACACACTTCAACAGTTGAACCATTTTGACATAATGGGAAGATCAACACTTAATCACAAGGAACTGCTCTCTGATCACTGACAAATGGTGCAAAAGTTTAGCTTATAAATATAGAGTCAGTATCTTTAGTTACCCGACCATTACTGATAAGAAAAGGTGATGATAAAAAAGCTCAGGGATAGTAAAAGTTATCACTACTTAAGCATGAACAATATAGTAACTGTTAGCAGTAGCTTCAAATTGAGTACTCCACCATTTTCCTGCCTAAATGTGAGAAAAACAAATAATGGCATTATAGTTATTATAGTTACTAAAACCTCCTTTATCCCAATGTATTTTTGCACTAAGTACAAATTAACAATGTTCTCCAAAACTGAATTTCTGTAGCCTGAAAACCACAATGCCAAAATAGTTCAAAGTTAATTAAGAATTAGTGACAATGCAGCTGCCTGGCTATCAGTGATAAGTTGAAGACATGATGTAATAGGCAACATTCATTAAGAATGTTTTCCAAGAACAAAAGCAACAGTTAGTATAAAATTTAGTGCTCCACCATTTTCCCAACTAAATGAGAAAGAAAACTACAAATAAATACACAAATCCTGCAAATGTTAAGCTAACAAACACAGTTATTCCATTTGCTTATAGTTACTAAACCATATTCCAATGTATTCTTACACTAAACACAGTCAACAATATTCTCCAAAACTAAAGCCAGACCAAGCATTAGCTTCTAATATGGCACTTCTCCGAAGCCTGAAACTTGTTATAAGACATAGGAACATTTTGATGCTGAAATAGTCCAAAGTTCATTAAATATTCATTAAAAATTATGACATCATAGTTGCCTGATTAGTGATAAGCTGAAGACAAAATGTTAAAATGAACACTGATTAAACATGTTTTTCAGCAGTAAAGCAACAGTTAGCATTAGCTTCCAGTTTAGCACTTCTCCCTCCCAAGAGTCTGCTCCATTTTCCCACCTAAAAAGGTAATGAAGTTTATCTAAATATTAATCTTTCACATTACAGTTGTCTGACTATTACTAACATGATGACATAATAAACCATAGGTAATGTTAAAAACAGAACAAATAAAATATGTTCTTTGCTAAAAAAAAAAAAGAGTCAGAACTAGCTTTAGCTTCTAGCTAGGTACTTCTTCATACCCCATGTGCCCAATGTTTTAACACAAAAACCTAAAATAAGACAAGATGGAAACAAAACTTACACCCAACAAACACCTCTGGTTTGTTGGGTATAATAATCATTAGGAGCACAGTGAGAATCAAAGCTAATCAGAAAGCATGGTATTATTACGTTGCTCCATTATCTATTTATTTTTGCACTGATTGATTTTTTTCCCTGTCGTCATATTTTTGATCAGTCAATAATGGCTTTTGCCTTCCATGAAAAGAAAACAATACAAGGTTATTTAATCCTACACACATTTTAATAGCCGTTGCTATTTTAGCTATTGCTTAGCTATCGTTATTGCTTAAAGTAAATATTAAAATTGATTCAGAACGCAGCATTAGCCTTTATGAAGAAGCACTGCTGCTTATAGTGCACTAACTGTGCATGTCCTGCTTTCAGAAAGTGATGACTGCATTCTGTCTGCAGGTCTGGCACTACATCAGACGGATGAAGAAGGCCAGTTAGTTTGTGTGATGCGTGTATATGTATGAGCGTGCACGCATCACGAAATGAACAGCTTTCCCCCCTTGGGGAAAATCTGGGTCTCGAGCGGAAATGATTAGTCACCAAAGAAGGCCAGCACACACCACCAAACACTCACTGCATCCATTGTTCACCATGTAGCTCTCCTGTTCCCTCCTTACATTTCTTAACCTCGTCTTTCTCCGCGTTTGCTTGGTCACTTGTTTTCTTAGTGTCAGTACTGTCACCAGGGGAAGTCTTTGTAATGCCTTTCCCTTTCATGCTGTTACTCTAAAACTAAGACTGACACATAATATGAGCTATAAATAAGAAAGAAAACCATGCAAACAGATTTGAAACAACAGTCATCAGATCAATTTTGTTACCACTCTCTTCAACATGTAGATAGCCAAGCATGGCAGATCTATTCAATGTCACATGTCGTATATGATATTCTCTCAACTGTGTTCACTTGCATGTGACACAACATATGCATGACCCACATAAACATTGAATTCAGACTTCATGCAGCCTCTCTGCTGCATGAATGCCATCTTTGGAAGTCACAACAATCTTAACACTTAAATACAATTCAATTCCTGAAGGTGTTTTTGTTTTTCTACAAAGAGAACTAACAAATCTTCTCATTTTCCATGGCGACCGGCTGTCTGGTCATCCCAGTCGAAGACTGATCTAATGTACTGTCATGCTTAATCTACTCATCGCAATGACTTTATCTGATTAAAATAGAATTTGTCATTAGATACCAATTACAAAATAAACCGATCTCTGGCTGCACAGTCTATAATTAATCCTTTGTCCCACAGGAAGACTGCTATTTACACAAACAGCAGCAGAGGAGCAGATTTACTAAACAGCACAACAGCTTGAAGAATAGGAAAGTCTATCAAAATAGGAGATAAAACACAAAAAAAATTAACAGAGTGTGAAGGGAGGATTAAAACAGGCATGAGAGAGTTTAACTTTGTTCTGCTCAACAGCTTATAAAGAGCTCTGCAGATTTGTCCTGGTGCCACAGCAGCTGTGATTCACCCAAATGGTAACTTCTTCCTTCAACAGCACGCCTACCATATGTGTTACAAGCAGATAATGAGATTCGCTCAGCATTTAAGCCATTTAAAAACTGTAGTGACATTTGATCAATTTGATAATGAGATACAAATCAACAGATTTGCATAGAAAGAGTTATTACTGTGGCTATCATTCCATTTTTTGTGAGGCGGCCATGTTGGATTGAGGCCCTGTTGGCAAGAAATCAGTTTTCCAAGTTGGGAAATTCAGAATTCCAAGCAAATCACAGCATACAACGAGGTTTGGTGTGTTTTGCTGGAAAGATGAGAATTTCTGGGACAAATAAGTTCAGTTCTCACAACTCCAATCGATACTAGCAAGTTTGATGAGCTACTTGTGCGCCCAGCTCCGTTTCTTCTCTCCACCAGTTACTGCACCTCTCTGCGTTCTTGTAACTACTTGCACAGACTCTCAACCTTATCAGCTCGGTGTCACATACAAGACAGTTAGAAATATAGACTGTTCCCCACTCAGCAGTTTTCTGTGCAACACTCAGTATGCGGACGGATGTGTCTGCTTTGAATATGCCTTGACTACGTGCAGAAAAGGGTGAAATGAAGTACATCCAAAGATATGGGAGGCTTTAAGCTAAAGGGTAAGTTAAACTAAGACAATAATCCAAAACCCACCCGCAAATCTGTCCTTGAATGGTTTAATGGATATCCTTTGTTGATTATTAAGGTAATGGTGACCAGGAGGCTGTTCGGTGAGGAGGCTGTTACTGCAGGAATAACATTCAAAGGTGGCCAACTCTGTATTGAATGATTAAATGAAGTCAGAAAGAATAGAAATGTATAAAGTTTTTTTTTAAAAAAGACAGCTCACAGTTCATTTGGCTAAAATTTGTCTCTGCAGTTCAAAGCTTTACAAAACTGGAGATCAGAAATCGATGTGCAGTGCTAGTTTTCCTTTACAAACAGTTCAAGGTGTGTTATCGCCTTTGAGGAAAGGCAGCAGAGAACAGAGTGACACCTTATACAGAACTGATACAGGACTCGTGTAACTCTGCCTCTGTACTTACTCAACTCTTCCACTCGCTTTCCCTATACAGTTTTCTGATGTTGCAACACATAATCAGGCTTACTCCCTCTATCATCCATCATTCTTTATCTCGGCTGCCTCTCTGAGTCCGTGTGTTTCCGAGCGTGTAATAACTGCTAAACTGCACCGTCTGTCACCATGGAGAAAGGAACGGAAAGAAGCTGGGATTTCTTTAGGTGGCCCGAGGGGAGGGACGCCGACATAGGAGTAGGAGAACGTGTAACTGGCTGAGACCAGGAGGCCGGTCTCACTTCCTGTTGGACTGCACTTCCACAGCTTCAGCTGTCAGGCAACAGTTGTCGGGTCCATCAGCTGTCGGGCTGCGGACGATAATTCCTTCAAATTAGTGTTGCACGCATTCATAATCCATAATCCAGAGATGTTAGTTTGTTCCATCCTGTTAGCGGGCCGCCTCAATCCAACTTGTCACAAGCTGTTTTTGTCAATCCCCACTGTCAGGCTGCACCCTGCTCTCCACCGCTGTGTCACGCCGACTCCATGTGCCTGTCCTCGAGGGCAATGTCACCACACAGCAAAACTCTGGACTGGGCTTCCAGCTGCTGCAGTGAATTTCACTAGAAACAATCCAGTCATTACGACACCATTTTTTTTTAAAAAACTACTGCAGTAGAAGACAATTGTTTGCATTGTGTTTCTACAATACAAGGAGTTTTATTTCAGGGTTTCCCCCAGAGTGTATTACAATCATGGCAGGCCACCAGGCTTTACTCCCCCCCCCCACCCCCCCACTACCTGGCTAAGTCGTTTGTTTATTTTAAAAGGGGTTTTCTATGCACCAGTAACAACAGTGACAGTAAAGATGGATTAAGCGAGGTTTATAGTTGCACCTGCCTTTTGGCCTCACATGCCATTGTTTCAAAATTAGGGAATGAAAAAATTGCTTAAATAAAAGTCACGCAGCACATCTGACCACATCCACTACATAGCTGTTTCCTGTTGCATTTGAATCCAACATCTCAGCATAGTGAATTCATTCTTTCAAGGCCTGCATCCAGGTCAGATGAATCCAACTGTATCACTTATCTACCAGTTTGCAGTGACCCTTTACATGGGTCACATGTGGGAAATGAAGATATATGGAAAACCTCATAAAATATGATCTAAGTGGACTTTTATTTGGAGAAGGTGAGCCAAGGGCAGTGTCTGTGTAATGTCTATAAGTGTGTGAGGAAGAGGCAGCAATCTGCCGCCGGACAAAGAAAAGTTGGAGCTTAAAGACGTTTTGCGTTTCTGCCAAGAGAAGTCAGCTGTATTAAACAGAACATCTTACTCCACACATCTTCTTGGCTTTTGTAAAGTTTTAGGAACTTCAACTAAATAAAACCCTTTGTTTCATTGACAGTCCAATATGTGACAGAGCCAGCCGCTTTGACAAGTCTGTCATTCCTACAGCTCCTTTTTTATTTCAATCACTTTCTTAGAGCTTCTCACACCTCTGAAATTGTTCCCGACTCTCTCCGCTCCTGACTTTTTATTTGTCACTCTCAGTTCCCATCTGTTTTCGCTGTCCTTCTTTCTGTTTGTCTTATTCCACACCCAACAACACGTGAAAACAGAAAAAGGCCAAACATTTAGACAGGCAGAATCGACTCCTTTACCAGGTCCTTCCCTGCCTCCAGCTCTAAGTTAAAAGCCTCCTTTAGACCTCAAATACAGTTAGCGAACCCAGCCAGATGTAGAGTTGTCTGAAGTCAGAATTACGCATTAAGGTCATCAATATAGAGAAAGTCTGAAGGCTGAAATGTCGAAATGTTGAACCTGTGGCATTTGGGAGACAAGAGAGGCTGTTTCAACACATGGAGCCGTAGCTTTGAAGGTTTAAGACTGAAGATGATGAGTAGCAAAACGTTTGAGGGCCAGAAGAAGAAGGCAGCTTAAGAGTTCATGTCCTTTAGGCTTTTGGACCTTCTTCACAGTTCTTGACATTTTACAAAGATGGTTGTTTTGAGAGTATTCACCGTGTCAGGCAAATCTTACAGTTCAGCTAAAGCGGCCTTAAATACTTTAATGGTTTGTAAAGTTGACAACAGTCATGACTGAGTTATGGTATAGTTTTAGTACTTTTGGTATTGTCCGTATATTCCCTATTCCATACTTTTGTGTTTAGGGTATTTACTTTCTAAGAAAAATAGTTAGACCATGTGTTAATGAATCAACCACATAGTCCAAAATAGGTTAATATTTATGCAGTCACTTATTTTATGCTTTGCATTTTTATTTAATTGTCATTATTTTGTAGAAGTCAATTTTACATTTGACATTGGTGTTTTTTTTTGGGAAAATGTCTGTGTCAAAAAAGATGACAAGTCACTGAAGGAGGTGAAGTTTCAGTACCTCCTACAGCAGCAGATTTTATTTTAAGAGTGAAATTTTGGGGTAAAAGTTTTCAAATAAGAAATTATACCAAAGTTATACGCAGGTAACCAAAGTATGCCAAAGTTGAAAACAATTTCGATTAAAAACATAATAATAAAAATTACGTTAAACCAGATGTATTTTGCTGATGGTCAGCTGGGATCACCAGCTTTTTTTTTTTTTTTTTTTAAATATCTGCAATCAAGACTAAAAGTGACAGCTGTAGATTGGAAACTGAAAACATACAGTATATCATTATTGTTTATATAATAAACTTCAACACATACAGTATATCATTATTGTTTATATAAAACTTCAACACATACAGTATATCATTATTGTTTACATAATAAACTTCAACAGGCATCAAGCCACTAGAGTTGGGTTTTTAAAACCGGACTTATTCCAGTTGTGGTGACTATTAGCTAGCTAACATGACTTTGTCAATCCCCTAATGTTACTTTATAAAAACTCAAATGACAGAAAATAAGCAATAACAATGCTTACTTGGATGATTATTTATTTTAATGAGGTTTTCTCTTTTCTAATTTATCTTTGCATTGAAGCACGTGCTCCACCGAGTTCTTTGTTTGGCGGACAGTGTGTTTTCTTTATTTCTTTACTATTTCACCAACTTCTCTGAGTGGTTGGCTGGTGGGACTTATTAGGGTTTATTTTTGGCACACTTCTTTTCATGGGCTGTTTGTTCCCTTTCTACGTCTGTGTTTCAATATAAATTGGAATTACAAAAATAAATTTACTTAATAGAAACAACAAAAAAAATATAGCTTTATTTTGTTCTGAGAACTGCAACTCACAGCCAAACAAGATTTTATAGGGCAATATTAGCAAATTATTTTAGGAGTTTGATGTATTAAAAAGGGAAGTAAGTGTGGCATTTAGACATAATGCTTGCAATGTAATACAAATGTCATGGATTAAATGTTTTTGGCACTTCGTAGCCAATCCACAGTAATACCTGAGAGGATTTCCTATCGAAAGTGAAATGCGCACTACGGATTTACCCCGGTGCTGACACAAATACACACACACAATCACAGTGGAGAGCCCCAGGTGGTGAGTACACAACCACTTTGAGGACTTTATCTGCCCTCTCTCCTGAAGCGAATCCTGTTAGTCTGCTGGGCCTCAGTGCTGTCACATCTGGGCACCACTGTGTCAGTTTTAGATGTGTGCCGGGCACCGCGAGACGTGTAGTCATGCACACAGATTATCTGCTGAGGTCATGCTTTCTTTTTTTTTTACTATTCAGCACAGTGAAATATGGATGGAAGGCAAACAGAAGGAAGAAGAAAAAAAAAAACAGAGTCCGGCTTTTCAACTGTGCGCTCGCTAATGCTCTGCTGGGTATGTGGAGAGGTAAATGCCACAATGACGATAAAGATTCATGCGGCTGAAAACGACTGTAACATTTGATCTAAATGCCAAACCTGTGCAAAGGATTACAGCCGACAAACACTGATTTAAGAGGGACTTTTAGTTTTGTGTCCCTGGGTGGCTTTGTTGTTTTTGTCAACATAATGCTTCACTAGATAAATCCCACTGGCACTGTAGCACTATGGCATTTTCTGCTCACTTCAACATGAAACACAATCTCTTGCAAGCAGTTGGCTGGGCAGAGAAAAGCACGAGACGTGAAAAATGAGCGACAAATGTGTCAAGACATGACAGCAGCCTCCATGGAGACCCAGAGTTGTCCTCCGAGTTTTCTCTCCTAAATATTCTCTGAGATCCATCACTCAGTGGCTCCACACCGCTTCTCTTTTCTTTACCGGGTTGTCTTTCATTCCCTCCGTCATGACCTCACCTCTGAGCAGAATCTCTGTCTGTCTGCCTCTCTCTCTTGTGACAGAGGTCCAAAAGCAGATCATGAGTCACTTGATCTTCAACGGGGTCGATGGGAAGTTGTCGGCGAATCATCGGGTTTCATCACTGGCTCCTCTAGTCGTTTATCAAAATTACCCAAATCTAATCAATTATGGGCGGCCATGGCACAATGCTTAGTTTTCATTCAGTACCCCAAGGGAAGGACACATTTTCTGAGCCATTTTCTCCTCCATCATGAAATTAATATTGGGCATACTAACATTGCGACAACAGTATATTTGTTATGTATTGTGCAGCCCCAATTTATGTGTAGCCCAAAACATTTATCTTGTTTGACCAGAGCACCTTCCTACATGTTTGCTGGGTTCCCTTGATGTCTTTAGGGAAACACATATCAAATATCTTTGATCTGTCCTGCCATTTTTCCATAAATTCAAGATTGTGCAACTAATAGTTGCCAACAGACTCTGCTAACTGAGCTGCAGAGCTCTTCAGATCACCATATTGCTCTTGGTTGATGCTTGACTTGTATGGCAATTGTTTTTTATTTTTTTGCTTTAAGGCCTAACTTTCTCCAAAGCCTTCTCCCTGGCCTGTTTGCTGTCTTCCTTTGTCTTCATGATGCTGTTTGTCCAGTGATACTCTAACAAGCATCTGAGGTAAAATTTGATCAAAATACAAACTGGATCAAAAGCTTGGCTTTTTTAAAGGTAATTCAGGAATACTTTGTTGTCTTGAAGCAGTGCTGTAAACATAAGAACAGCAAATTCGAACAATAACAATATAAACTGTCATAAGATCAAGACTTTTTGCTTGAAGTTGTGAACTGCAGATATTCAGCCTCATTTGCCAGCTTTTCTTTCAGATGACCTACAATCATAACACTGACATACTTTCCAAACACACATTGTACATCCATGTTTAGTTTTAAAGCTTGTGACTGACCCTAATGGGTTTTTTGTCTCTTAAGAATCTAAAGAAACAATCCCACAGGGTGACAAGAACCTGTCAGCGCTTCGGGTTCATTTAACAGCCAGCAGCCACAGTATTAACTTCCGAGAAGTCTCCTCCGCTGAACAGGAGCGCGGATGATGATGAGCATGTGCTCCTTGCTTTAACTCCGTTCATCCATGAAACTCAGAATCTCTCTCGACTGACAGGCTTTTAGTTGTCTCGTTCCGTAATGTCGCCGAGAACATTCATCAAAGCAAAGCATGAACCAAAGCAGTGAATCCCCCCCGAGTAATTCTGCGGTGGTGCAAATGACGAGACGGCTCATCTTGCTCAGACTGGAGTGTGTTTTTTTCCACTGATGCTAAAAAATAAAACAAGAAAAAAAAAAAAAAAAAAAAAAAAACGGGATTTGGACAGCTGAATCGATCTTCTCAATCTGGGTCATGAGCCCAATAGACGAGCACATGATCATGAACACACAGACACAGAGAGACACACTTCCACTAATTGACCTTCCAACCACGGTAAATTAATATTGTGAGGCCATTGGCTGGGAGATGAAAGAGATAAGCAGCCTGGTTCTCTGATTTTCTGCCGCAGTCCAACATACAGCAGCTTCCCTTCAGACACTCATTCTATAAAACTCCTAAATCCTGTAAAGGCAAAACTCAGAGGTAGAATCTTGTTTCTAAAATCTACATTTCATATATTTTACTCCGATGAGGAGCTAAAGAAGATGAAGCTTAAGAAGAGCTGTATTAAAGCAGATTTGTAAAAATCTTCCTTGCTGTAGCTCCGTTCCAAAAAATCATAACACCGACTTTCCGTCCGAGTTCTTGACAGGGTTCCATACTCGTCTTTCCTATTTAGCAACACTTTATTGGTCTGATAGAGGGCAAACTTGCATTATTATGCCATTATCAATACGTTACTTGATAATGGTCCCAAGACAGCGTTATCGTTTATCGCTGTAATTTCTGGGACAATTTATCGCTGGACAAAATGTATTATCGTGACAGGTCTAATACATCTGCTATGGCATTCATTTGCCCTCTGAGGTTTTTTTCTGCCCTTCTGTGGAGCTTTAACAAACTCACTGCTGCTCTTCTGAGTAAACAACCTTGTCTATATTGCAGGGCTACATCATTATATAAAATGTTGCAAAGCACTACAAGTGCCAACAAAAGTCATTGCAATTATTTTAATTCAAAGAAACATTAAAGCCCTACAGAATTATTTTATACTCAGTAAATCTCAAGAAGACACGAAGAGAAAAACATCATGAAATCTGACATCAGGCTACCCACAAGGACTGAATGTTTTACACATTTAAAGTATAACAAAGCCAAATGCGTGTCCAGAAACATTCAATTACAATGATGGGCCAGATGAATGTAGAGATCAAAACATTCTATTCTGCTTTTTCTCCCGACTTCATTCATCTGCGTCCAAAACCATAACTTCTGATTTGGGGGGGGGGGGGTTTTCGCTTGGAAGCAAACTGCAAACATCTGCTTCCCTGCACCACAGCACCAGCGCAGGTCAATGTTGTTCCAGTCGGTACAGTTTCATTTAGGTTTAAAAAAAGAAATCAAGGAGCAACATTATCATGTGGCATCCCGGTATTTTTGACAAACGTAGTGTCGCCGAAAAAAAGGATGAAATCTGACAACACGACGAGGAATCTCCACCTACTTTTGTCCCTTTTTACGCCAAAACCTCTCCTCTCAAGTTCTCTTCTTCTATGATATTTAGTGAATCTGACAGCACGCCCAAAATTCCTGAAGGCATCTGTGGATCATCCACCACACGAGTCACGTGATGAGCGTTACATGAGTCACCCCAAAGATGGGCGCTTGCGACTGCGTCACGCGCCATCACAAGTCGGTTCCAATATCCGTCGTTGACAGATCCTCGGTCTGCGTGGTGGCTGATGTTGGCGTGAGAGGAAAACGGGGTCCCGCTTCATGAAAACATAATTAGGACGGTTACTTCATTACTGCAAATCCGGTGTCCATCAATGAACAGAGCTGGAAATCAAATGATGCCGGATATGAAAGCGAAACCAGTGGATGAAATCTTTTAGTGGGAAAATTAAATACAGTGGATTTCAAAAGTGTACACAGTCCTTTTGGAATAGCAAGTTTTTTAATGTTGAATAATAATTTATAATCTTTCTGTTGAATATCATAGCATAAATAGCACAACTATGTGAGAAATGGTGTTTCATTTCTTTACATAAAAATATGTGTCATTCCCTCTATCAGTGAGTGATTTACATAACTCCTCTTCTGGTGTAATGAGAAGTAATGAGGAGCAGGAGCCAACCTGCTCTGATTAAAGTTATCTATAAAAGAAACGAGAATGTTATTCAAGCTATTCTAGTCTATATTATTTCTTTTTTTTTCCATAGTTATGGTGACAGCTGGATGGCAGTGATCTAACACAGGAAGCACCAAATGACATTAATGTACTCTAGATATTGTTCTGAGCTACACTCATCCTGATTAGAGCTGAAACATTCAGTTATGATTTATCCAGTTTTTCTGCTTCCCACTGCAATACAACTGGACACAGAGCAGAGTGCATCCTAACCTAACCCGGCTCTCTCCCATCAACCTGAAGATTTATTAAGAAACACTCCTAGTTGTGTAACACGCACATGCCGTACCGTCAGCTCTGACAGTCTGGACGCGCACTTGGGCACACAACGTAAAAAAATCTCCCGGTTAGAGAGAGAGGAGCGCCAGAAGACACTCGGATCCAACCTGAGAAATATGAATGGAGTTGGATCTGAATGTTTGCCTATAAATAGGATGTTGTGAAGGGCCGTTTGGACTAGTAGGAACAGACGGAGCTTTGTGCTGCCCGGCCTATCTGTATCTAGCCTTAGGCCATCAGCCAGTGGACTGATGTGTCCCCCAACAAACCCACACACACAAACACACACTCACATATAAAGACCTCTGCAGTCTTATACACCTACACCCAGCTTTAAATCCATACGCACTGACCCAGTTGCTGAGCCTCTTACTCACACTTACTCCTACACTGGATATAAATAACAAAAATCCATATTCTTACTCAAGCTGGTACGTCCTAGACACAACCATTGGCTGGGGCCGAGAAAGAAAACCTGAGGAGAATATTGTGTGCTAGTCACATGGCCAGAATTTATTCAGACTAGACTGATCTGGAACTCCCACGCAGCGAGTGTTCTTCCAAACCATTTCAGTCATCAGCTAATGTGCTCCTCTTCGCCGCACGGACTGTAAAAATACAACCGGGCTCATATTCCAGAAGCCCCACGTACAAGTGAAATATGAGGAGCCTTATCGAGGTAACTGGCTGTAAGGATGTTTGGTAGCACAGGCGGAGTGTTGAAGCACTTTTAGGTCCCCCGGTGTATTTAATTTTTCACCAGAGGATGAATTCATGTGGTTCCACAAAGTATTTTAGGTTAAAGGTATATTAAATTACATCCTTTTCAGTGCTGTGAGACTAGAATCACTGCAAAAACTTTTTAAGTTCAACTTTCTTTTAGGGCTGCAACTAATGACTATTTGAGTAATCAATTCTTTGGATGATTTATCGATGAGAAGAAATTCCCACATTCAGCAGATTTTTTTATTTCAGTCATTTTTGTAAATTATTAAGAAATGCATTAAAGGATGTAAGTAATTCAATTCATTTTATACATGAGAACGTTCCATTGCGCAAAATCCAATAACATAGCATTCCTTCAGTGTACGCTTGATCATTTGTAGATTAATTGCTTAACTTTAGCCTTAGCCAATGAATAATTGTATATCAAAAGGTATAAATATTTTGTACAGTTTTGTCTTAATTACTACTCTGAGTGTGTTGTTCTTTCAGTAAATTATCTTTCTTTGGAATCTCCAGTTAATGATTAATCAATACTACATTAGCTGATGATTATTTCAATTAATCACGATTAATTGTTTCAGCCCTACTTTCTTTAATTCCTTTTGTTTGTTAATTGTGCTACTTGAAATCAAAGTGTGTGAGCACGACTGGAAATGTTTTTTCATTTTTGACGCTTCCTCGTGTGGCACTGGCCAGGTTTCACCAACATGTACTGAGTGCTTGTATCAACAGAGCAAAGTCTGTGTTCAACTCTGAGCCAAGAGCCAGAAGTGTAAAACTAAACAGTCTTAATTCATAGGAGCTGCAATCTCACAGGCTGTACAGGATATAACTGGGACAAGTAAATAAGAGACAGGAACAGTTTGGCTTCATGTTTACAACACATCCACAAATGTTGGTATCATTAAATCCAATCTGAAAAACAGTAATAATTTATTCGGATAGATCTAAGGATGATCACATTTTTTTAGCACTTGACTCCAACTCTGGTCACACAAAGTTGAGCATTTTTAAGACAGCTTTTCATTTTCAGATGAAATTACCTTTCCCCCCCAACCTGTTTCAGCTGAAACACAAGTTGAAGTCGATTGGGAATCACGTCAAAGAAAGTATGTGGATATATTACTGCATTACACTCAAACGTAGATACAGAGTTTGGTCAAATGTCCACATTGGTCAAAGTTTTCATAAATGATCGTTTTTAGTCATATTAAATGGAATTTTCATAATTACTATATTGCGTACAGTGTGGCACTGTGAGAATGACAACATTGCAGTTTCCTGTACAGCTCTCATTTGGAAAACAAAGGTGTTGACTTGCTTACATGTATAAAACTAATTTAACATCAGAAAATGCAGACAGCATAGATCCATCTCTTGCAGATTATAACTCTGCTGCATTGAAAACGCTATTAGACCATGCTATAACAGTTCAGCTACACGAACTTTAATCTTTATATTGTCTGAAAATGTTTTTGTCTCAATAAAGGTTATTTGCTATTGTTGACAATGAACATGAATTAAATGCCCCAGTTCATTTTGCTAGCAATATATAACCCTGATGGAGGTATAGAGCTTAACAACAGCTTGCATTACTCTTAGACAGGATTCCAGCTTTTAGCTGGAAATCAATACAGGAACAGAAGAAAAAATACATGTCATGTCCGCCTTTTAAACTGACAAGGCATTTCCGTTACTGAAAACAAGGTCAGAGACAAAGTGCTGACCGACAAGACAAACAGTGGAAAACAATGCATAAACGATGGTTCAGATATGATCAGAATCATTAAAGATACCTGTGACAATTTTATTATTGTTGATTGAAACAATTTATCCTCACTTTGTTCAGATTTCCAGCAAAAAGGGAAGAAAACTTTTGAATCTTCAGCGGTATTGTAGAAAATGAAAGCAAAATTCAAGAGTCTATCAAGGAAATTTGCTCTTAAGCTCCAAGGCAGCGTCACCACTGGAACACCATCATGCACTACACCACAGACCACTTGGCTTCCCACTTTCAGTCAGAGTCCGGCATCCCAACAACACGGAACGTTATCACAGCAGCAACAGCTGGCATTCCACACAGTCCAGCGGAAATGGAACTGGTGTCGTCACCGCCTCCACAGAAAGGCCAGTACTATTTCAAGGCGGACAAGACGACAGCAACATCTACTTTGCTCTTATTCTGGGAACTTAGTCCATCTCTGAAGCAACACGGATCCAATTAAAGCTGTTTACTGGACCGCCTCAATGTAGCGCCACACATTTATTTACCCTTTAACAGAGCTCACAGTGTCTGAAGTTTCATAAACAGAATCTCAGCTGACTGACCAAAATGTTTGGTCAGTTTTTCAGTGACACTCAGTTTAACACTTGTGGTTAGCTAAACACATTGTTGCTAACAGTTTAAATTTAGAGTTGCACTATTAAGTCGCCTGGGGATTGACTTAATGAGGTGTACCTTACTTAAGTGTTGCCAAGTTGCTCTAACAACAACTATTTTCAAAGTGGAAGCTGTTACTTAAGGAAGAAGACTCAAAAGTTCATGATTTTCAGTACACCACATCGGTTATCCAGTCAGGTTCCAGTGTAAGCAGAGGGTAAGACCTCAGCTGATCACAGGAAGGGTGGATGCAGAAATGTTAGCTGCGGGTTTCCCAGCCAGTACACAGATGTTTACAGCTGAAAATGCTAACTCTGCCAACCCTGCTAATCCCTGAATCTCCTAAAAGTGTACACCCCTGTTAAAAGTCCAGGTTTATGAGACGTGGTAGTTTATTGCCTGCCATGGTTTGGTTTGTAGTTGGACCAAAATGCAGGCAGGGCCAGAGGCAAAAAGGCTCCAAAGGGAATAAGGCATGGAACCAATAGAACTGAAAGAGAGAAAGTAACAGAAGAATCCAACAACAAAGCAAACCAGTGAGCTTATATACTGAGGCAGGGGTGGGAAATGACAAAGAACCAGATGGGCTAATCAGACGTAATCAGTTGCAGCTGTGGCTGGGAGAAAGTGAGGGAGGGAGACTAATTAACCCAAAGGTGTGAATGCACATGTTCAATGCAAGCAAACTGGAGACCGCTTCAAAACAGGGAGCAGACTATAGCGCAGGGCATTGTGGGCAAATACAACCAAAACAAACGCTTGCTTCTAGAACTAGCGGGAAGAATGGTTTGTTTTCTTTTACCAAAGACAAACTAGAAATTATACAACTGCTAAAATCCAACGCCACTCCATTTTTGTTTACATGTTGTGAGGAAGGAAGTTGCAGTGAGTGTTTTCTGAGGTTTTCATGTCATTTCCTTCTTAAATACACAAAGGACAGACCACAAAAATAAATAAGCACCTAAACACAAAGGACTGAACTGGTGCTGCAGAATCCTAATGTCAAAAGGACAACTGAATATGTTAAAAACTAACAATAATACACCAAGAAATGATCAAAAGACAAATGAAAACACAAACTGCCCAGGATTGTGACATTTCCAGACTTTTCTCACCTGTACAGTTCAACTGGAAACTCAACACAAAATCTCTGAATCAGTAACTCTGAATTAAAATGAAACTGTGAAGGCTTTTTTTTTTTTACATATAAATTTCCCAGTATAACTCACTTTAGTATTCAGTGTCAGAACTGTCAGCCTTATGCTTCTGTAGAGCCATTACTCATCTAACAGATCGAGCTTCCCTGGAGACAACACTGATGGATCAGCAAACACTGTGTGAGTAAATGTTAATATTGGTCGAGTCAACAGACAAGGTGTCAGTCTGTATTTGCCCTGGTTTACAGCACTACCTGAGGAAGTACATTTGTTCTTTGCCAAACAAAACAAATATTAATTTGGAATATTTGCCGACTGCTCTGAGTGGAACAGTTTCCATCTGAGTGTAAAATGGACATTGGGAAAGTCCAATGATGTCACAACAATCAATAATGAGGTCAGGTTTGTTCAATAGCCGCCACTGAGTTCAATAGTGTGGCGGCGATAGAACATGTCTGATTGGGGTTAACAAATACAGTCACCGTCTTTTAATGTTTCCGCTTTTGTCTGATTGTCTGATTACTTAACTGCCTTCTCAGTGGGTTCATAAATGCATGCACCCGGCAGTGATGTCAGCAAGTTTTATCTCCTTGGATGACTGATGGGATTGGACCGCACACACTCAGAGACGCTGCATCAGAGCAAAGGGCAAGTGTTTCAGCTCAGGAGTTTATTTTTGGCTCCGACAGATGTGTATGACTCGGCTCAAGAAGAAAAGTAGGAAATCAACAGCGAAATAGGGTTACGGTCCAGCTCACTGAAAGTGAAACACTGGTCACAAACATCCTTGATCTGGTGGCGGGTGATTGGTCAGCGTTTCACTTCACAGGATCGTCCTGTATTTTATTTAAACATATGGAGAATTGGTACTGTTTTTGAAAGCGCACGTTTTGTCATTGTAACTGAAATAGCCACCTTATCATTCATGTACTCAACTAGAAATGTCAAAACATTTTTTGAATAAGATTGCCTTTATAGTTCTTCAGACTGCTTTTCTCAGAAACCATCAGAGCTGAAAAGCCAAAGTCAAATCAAGTTTGTCAGATTCCATTCCTGCCCACAGCATCACCATTCATAACGACTCTTTGATAATATGGGATGACACGAGATACAACAAGGATTATTACTTTATTTGGAATAAAGTATTTTTGAATCAAGTTATTTGAAATGATACAAAGAATAATCACATATAAGCCAGTTTTAGTTGGGAGTGTTTTGGCATCAGGGAAATTTTAGTTGATTTGGGACCATTTGTGATGAAAAACTGCTTTGAAATAACGTTTGTTGTAAATTTATGTCAAAAGAGTTAAACTAAACTTGGTTTGTGTATTAAAAAAAAACCATTAAAATACATGAACTATTAAATCATGAGATTGAGTTTTTTTATATTGATATCAGATTATTAAAATGCTATTTTTGAAAACAAAAAAGAAGAATTATTTATTTTTTCCCTAAAAAAATAAAGAGCTTGATTTGTTTTCAAGAGGAAAATAGGTTTTTCTCCTCTTCTGAACTGAACATACCATTACATCTCTGACCTTTATAGATGTAATTCACATATTTTAATCAGCGTTAAACATGGTTTCAGACTGAGATAGCTTTCACTTATATATTTATGTATGTCTATAGTAGAGCAGCAGAACGTAAATGGAACTTGTCTCACCTGACTAGCTTCAGAAATATGATCAATTTATATGTTGAAAGCCTGGATTAAATCTTGCAACTACTAATTATTAATGACATGAGTGATTCTTACGGTACGTGTTTCTCTAAGACGTTTATCAAAAGCCATTCATTGTTCATATTTTATGTATTTGTTTGAATACATATTTTGAAAGCCTTGGTGAATTTTAAGAGTTGATAACCAGCATCATGGTACCACCAAGGTTGATTGTTACTGTTGGGTCTATCGATGAAACGCTGCATGTTGAAACTAATTAGCAGTCCTCCAGTCTGGAGAGTCATTGTGACATCTATCAATGTCATCATTTTTCAAAATGAAATACCCCTTAATGGAGAGGAAGTACCTCTTCTACAACCCAGCATCTGTTCAATAATCATATGAACACAAAGGATGCATTGCAGAACCATTTGTTACCGTGACCTAAATAAATAAACCATGCTTTGTAGCAGATTAGAAGAGCAGAAATCCTTTGAAGTGTACAGTCATGTCTTCCCACTAATGCAATCAGCTCACAAGCACAAGAGAAGTTGAATCACAATATGATGTTAACTGAAGCACATAGAGATAAGGAACATGATAGGATAGCTTGTAGGGTTAAAAATGAAAAACATAAAAAAAAAAAAGAATTGCCACTTATTAAGAATTCAAGTCATGTTGAAAATGTTGCAGTGATGACTTGGATAGGAGCCAAACCCACGAATCAAAGTCCCAGTAAATCACTATGACATACTGATTAAAACTGGGCTATGCATCAAAAGTTAGAGCTAGCAAACCTGCTTGTGATCCCATCACTTTGTTTTGGTGGTGTTGTAGCCGATTTGGTGAGATACCTTTGAGGTGGTATGATACGTCCAAAGAACTCTCCATAGAGCAAAAACAAACAACTTCCCATTGATTTCCAATGCTTGCAAATCCTTTGTGCCAACAGTTGCAATAAACTCTGTAATTAGCTTTGAATTGTCTGAGTTAGGTGGCGCTTCATCATCACCAGCCCAATGTTCTTCTGGTTTACTGTGGCAATGGAGATCAACTGTTTTACTTCTGCCTCTGGGTGGGAACCATGTAACAGTTTCTCAAATATTTTCATAGCATCGCACTTGTCCATGTGGTTTTTAATTTGATGCAAATGTGGATGAATGATGTGTATGTAATGTATGCGTTAACCATAATTTAAATATAATCCAGTGCATATGTTTGTGATCATCCATGTCAATGAATCGAAAATCGGTTTTATCTTCCATCCCTAAATACAACTGCTTGCGTTTTTATGCACATTTGTAATTGAGTGGAGTTTACTTGGGTTCTGTAAGATGACAGCAAGGAATCTGAGTTATATAGGAGGGTACTGGACAAATTACTGGATAATTTGGCAACAAAAACTTGTGGTAGTGGTTTGTGATGAGTTTATTTTCAAGGGACTTGCAAAACCACTGCACCATTCACCACAGCTGCCAAGAATGAACCACAAACATTGGCAGTAGGTCTAATTGAACCAGTTAGTCTCCAACATGAAGCGTGATCCAAGGGGAGGTACTGATACAAAAAAAATGGTAAAACTGAAAAAAGTTACAGCAAGTAAACAAGAAAAACATTTCTAATTATTAATTATTCCGTCTGGTCACAAAATAAAGCTTTCCACTTGGCTTAGGCACTAATGCTAACTGTAAATACATTGGATTTGTGTATTATTTTGTGTTACAGCATGACTACACTCGCATGTCATTTATCCAGTTCAGGCTGTATAAGTAGAATATGGTATTTACAAATGGTGAACATGTACATGAAGTAATTAAATACAAATCTACAACCAGGAGTACAACTTCAGCCTCAGCATCCACCATGGCTCGTCTCCCCAGTCATATTCTGGCTCATATATTTAATTTTAAACCCCTGGTATCTTTAACAGTCCCTCTGTCTGATTTTGCAATGCTAATCTCAGTTGAAGTTTTAGTCCTTACGGCAAGGGTCCCCAAACTACGGCCCGCGGGCCGGATCTGGCCTGCCTCCTCATTTGGTCCGGCCCCCTGAACAATACCAGAGAGCATTCAGTGTTTTTTTTTCATATATATGTGGATTTTTCTTCAACCACCAGGGGGGCTCTTGAGCAGATATCAAACTTAGTTTCCCTCAATGGAATATATACTAGTCAGTACCAGTCACCGTTTCGCTCACGGTTTTTTTCCATTTGCATTCTGGGTAAAAATCTATCTACAAACGCGAATATGTTGTCGGCAGTAATCCAGCCCCCGCCCCGTCAACAAAAGTTTTCTAAGGTTTCTTTCTCGAAAAACTAAGACCGGCCCCCGACCAGAAAAGGGAACAGTTATGTGGCCCTCGCAGGAAAAAGTTTGGGGACCCCTGGCTTACGGAAACAGTGTCAGACTTAATAAAAGTGCATCAGTATCCACGTAAGAGACTGTTGAACGTTGCTGAACCTGCAAAATCATTGTTAGCTAACAAAAATCTTCTTTGCGTGACCGACATTGATTACAACTACTTTCCCCCATCTCATTTAAATCTTTATGGCCTCTCTTACATCAAGTGACCCAAATGATCAATATATGGAGGCAATGAAGTTCGAGTGATTTGCAAGAATTTTAAAGAGGTTGTATATTTGTGAAATCCTGTATTGGAAATTTACTTTTTTCATCTTTGTGTGTTTATTATGTAACTGTACAGTTTTTGAAATGCACACCTCTGACCAACTAAAGACATATGAATCCAGTGGCTCCTGTTGAGAAATGTTGGAATGCAGTAGAGTCTACTGAGGCGCATTGGTGCCAAATATGGTAAATGAACTGAAAGTATATGATGCTGTTCTCGTCATATAAACACGAGCATTTTATATAAAAGCATTTTATACCATGTATCTCCTTTATTCATTTAGCCACACTCACAAACATCCACACATTCAAACACCAACCAGTAGGAAACTTGGTACGAAGTGCCTTGCCTAGGGGCACATCAGCATAAGGAGGGAGCTCGAGTCAAACTTACAACTATTTGCTTGCTTCTAGTTCCAAGCAAATAGTTGTAATTTTACCACAAATTAGTGTGAATTTTGCTTGATTCCTATATTGTCTTTAGAGTTTTTAGAAAAGCACTACAAAAATAAAATGTATTATTATTCTTAAGCCACAATCGTCCATCAGTTATAGTTATTGTTACATACTCTCTATATATTCAAATTGCACACCCACCACCTCAGCTTGTGGGTTGATCAAATTTACTAGCCACTTTGTAAATTCAGCTGCATCTGGCCAGAGCAGGTGCTAGTTTTCATGCCTGATTGAAACACATCAAACTAAAAGCCTTTTGAAAATGACATTTGTGAGTGCATTTGCAGGCATAGGTCAGACCTTATCAAAAGCAATGCTGATTTCAATTGGGATTCTCTAACTTCCCAGTCTGAATGGCAAAATGTAGAGATGAGGCTACAGCTCAAGAGGTGTAAAATGAGATTTGTAGAAAGTAGTATGAGACAAGAAGTGAAACAGGATTCACCTATTTGAAAATTTGCTAACTAACCCTTTAAATCGTCTCAATTTTATTTGATTTTAGAAAGTAACTTCCTGCTGTAGTCATTCATTCCGATGTTTGTTATAGTCATGGAGATTTAAATGCTGAATATACACCACGCCCCAGCAAGAAAAAAAATAAAAAATCCGGGGCATTTTCTCCTGAACGTGGCTGTGTTTGCGTCGCCGCCCATCCATCAGTTTTGTCATAGCGCGTGCAGGTACAGGTGCGTTTCCTGTGTCCGCGTACGCCCGCATTTTTTTTTTGTTTTAATCTGAGATCATTTTAATTAAAAACAAATAAGAAAAACAATTTCTACTTTCGAAGAGGCTATATGAGTGTGCGCGTGCACGCTACCAGCAGGGGCTCTCCACTTTGCTGAAGCAGCGCGAGCGTCCAAATGCGGTATGACTCACAGGAGCTGCGCGCGAGCTTCTGTGTAAGTGAATGTGTGCGCCTCTAGATAGCACGACAAACCGAATCAAAACAGCCCCCCTCCTCCTTCACGCGCCCCAGAATAGGCTACATCTAAAAGATATCCGCAGGTTTCCTCGTGAAACGCACCTTTATTGTGACATTTTATGTCAGCCTTCTCGTGCTTATATCCGAGCCAACACGGGGGCCACTAAAGCCACACTCAGGGGACACACCTCCATTTGACATTGACACATATTTGGCAATGTGGCAGCTCCCTCCCAGCACTTCGCATTGGGAGGAAAAAAAGAAGAGAAAAAAAAAATACAACCTCGCTGTCGCGTAAATAAAAAGCACTGAACCATAAAACAGCCTCGAGCTGCAGCCCTGTGGAGTGGACTGTTTAACTGCACAAAGACAAGCAGGGATGCGGCTGAAAGGCAGCAAAGAAATGGAGGAAGGAGAGCAGAGGAGGAGGTGAGGGGGGCGCTCCATATATCACATAAATTCATGCGGTATGAAAATGTCAATACCGGCCTATATCCTGCCATGCCGCGGTAATTTACTGTAGCAAGAGGCTGGAGGAGAGAGAGCAACAAAGAGCCCACTGGCTGTGCCACATGTGCGCATCAATAACACACTCTGCCACAAGCTCTCGCGTTAATTAAAAACAATTTCTTGTGCAAGCAGATATTAGTTTTCTTTTACAACGGTATGAGTTGAATACATTCTAGCTAAGCATTCAACGTTTAAATTATTTATTAAAGCAGAATTTAATATTAGAGCAACAACAAAACAAAGACTTTCTGAATAATTTCTCAACAATTTAGTGCACGCGGAACAGAAAAATAAGCAGAGACGTACCTTTTAATTTGAAGCTCGCTGTCAATAAAATGAACTGACTCCAGAAAATATATGGCAAGTCTCGTTCCCCACTTGCTCAGTTTCTTCTTGCTCTTTTTCCAACCTGTCCCCCCACTTTTCCCGCGAAGCTCCTGTTATGATACTTTCTCCTTCGCCGCTTTTTTTTATTTTCCGCCGTGCCCTTTTCTTTCCCAGCCTTCCACTGTTGCTTTATTTCTTTCCAGCAGGGGGAAAATTCAGCACCCAGAAAAAAACATATATGTAGCGGTCAATCAAAAGGCAAGATGGAGCCTCGGAGTTTGGAAAGGGGGGAGAAAGAAACTTATGAACAGAACAGCTGACGACTAAAACCCCTTGAAGTCTATTCTTCTTCTTTAGAAACATTAGAAATTCTGTTTTATTGGTGTTATGGTTTACGTCCGGGGACTAGAGTTACTGTTTAGCTAATATCGGCAGAAAAAGCCCAGTTTCACTCGCTGACTCCCCCCTCCTCTTCATCATTGCGGTGGTACAGCCCGTCCTTGTGGAGCTCGCGGAGCAGAGCCCCCCAGCGCGTGAGCGTTCCCGCCTGGGACCGAGCAGGCAGGTAAACAAACGCACCTGGAGCTGAAGAGTCGGGGTGGAGAAGGAGGGAAATGGCTGCACTTGGAGGAGTCCAACAACGGCAGCTCCGACTTCGAGCCCACTTTCTCTGTAATGTGTCGCCACTGGCTGCTTTTCTGCCTCCCTATAGTGTCAATATCACCACAGATGTCCGCATCAAAATATTAAGAGTAAGAGATAAGTACATACTAATCTGGAAAATGTCATGAAGCAGTACAGAATTGTACTGGAATTTATCAATCATATTATAACTTTGATTCTGTGAATATACATTTTATAAGCTTTGTTAATTTAAAACAGTAAAACAATGATTTTGTAACATTTGGGCATGTGGATATTTAAAATGAACTTGAATAATTGGGTTCCAAGTAACATTACTTAAAAATTGAGACTGATCAACCTATCAATTTTTGTTGTTGTAATTTTTAAATGAAAAACATAATTACAACACTCCCACATTTATTACAACTTAAAATGACTAAAATCCCACACAAGATTAGAACATAGTAATATTTTGAGCAAGGTTTGCCCATTTCACTCCTAAAGCATTTAGTTTGATTTGCCCTCGTCTGTGAGAGTGAGCAGCACCGTGGGGAAAGAGCAATCTGAAGCCTAGAGAGAGAGAAAAAAAAGACTAGCAGCTTGAAATTCTGGTAAGGCGTTTAAAGAGGTCTAAAACAATTTAAAATCAACCACTTTGCTTTCCTTTTTAATTGAACATTTTTAAATGTTCAATTAGCATATGAACATTTAAAAATACAGCCGCTCAGGTTTCGCTGTCCAAGCAAAACACGCAACCAAACGTGACATAAAAATCAAGGTCAAGTTTCACACCCATGAACATATTTCCAGAACTTTTTAAAAGTCGGGATGTAAGAACAAGGTGTTTTTAAATCAGCAGAGTTAAAATACCTGTTCCTGACTGACTGTGTTTTCGGGTGACTACATGTTGCGCAGCCAATTTCCAGCAATCAGATCATTTTTGGTATGCACAGCTTGCAAAGCTGGAGCTAATTAGTCCGGGGTTTGTAACAAGTGTTTTCCAACTGAAATTTACATCGAAATAGAGGCTGACACAGTTACAGTACTCTGGATATTTTTGTCTCAGTTTAAAAAACAAAAGAACAATTATGGTCTCTTAGATTCCAGATCTGCTGTATAGCTTATGATAAAATACATATTTTTTTTAATCAACTTTGATATGGTGTGGAATATTATGCTGGGCATCTTTACAAGAATGTGCCAGAACGTCGCTCTGTTTGCCCAGTAAAACTGGGTCAAGATGATCGGATTTCACCGATACCATGCCTTGTTTTAACAGAATATTTAACTTAATATTCTTTTAACAAATAGCATTATAATTTTTCAATATTTTGCCACTAAAATGTTTTTTACGTGCTCAGATTCATAGAAGTAGCTAAAAATTATTGATTAATAAGTTTTATGTATTTGTAGAGTAATAGTAAAGCAGTGTAGATTTAGCGTACCATTATCCGTTTATTGAAATAATTTTATGGGTGTCAACTGTAAGAAGATTCTACCAAATTAAATAAGGAAAGCTCCACGTTCCCTTCAGGCTTTATGTTTACGATATTAACTTATAATGTGAGCATACGGGGCCCCTGGGAATGGAGCCAACCTGGTTGGTCTGACATGATCTCTACTGGCCCAGAGCCCCTGATTATCTCTGTCAGCAAGCTGGTTTCCATCGGTGGCCTGTTTTCTTCTTCAGTTTTTAAGAACTGATGGCTAATAACACTGGTGACAATAAGCTTATCTCCCTAAAGGTTCAGTAAAAATGAAACATTTGTAAAACAAAAAAATGAATTATTTAAACAGGGAGGGAATATTACAAAAAAGTTCAGTCATCATTGTCCTGTGTAGACCCAGTCCATGGTTTGACTTTCAAGAAAGTTAATCTTAAAACTACAAATGGAAAGGCAAACAAAACAACACAAGAATCCATGTACAAAGCGGAGTGGCAATCAGAAGTAGCTGACCCTGAATGTGTATTCTGATCCTACACCTTCAGCTCCTCATGAAACCTTTAGTTATGTAACTGTGAAGCAGTGAACACCCGTGAGTCTGTTTTCCATATAAAACTCCACAGTGAAGTTCTTTCATGCAGGAGAAAGACGGGAAACATAAACACGACACGTGTAATCCCCGGCCGAGCCTGCGCTGGCTGCATTTCGCTGCGGACCAGATCCAGGAGCAGAGCTGCTGAAAAACAGAGCATCACTCATTGGTTCTGAGGGTTATGTAAGTAGGGTCACAGTTTCCTCCTCCCCCCTCCCCCAACCTCCAAAGTGACACGATTAGAATCATATTTGTCTTGCCATTATCTGACCACGTTGTTTCCTACAAGTGTTCGCCAGCTACGGCTGGAGTGCAGGAAAACATGATGTAATCGTCCTGTGAGGATTTATGGAAAACAATGCTGATTATGTGAATAGAAGATTTTCTTATGGAATTCTGTGTTTTATCAATCTATAAAAATTCTTTTTTTTTAACTATTTCAGGCCAGCTTGGAGTAGAAAACTCGACGTGTCGCTTCTGCCAAGCCGATTTTTTGGTCGTTTTAAATCTCCCCACAGCCACCTTATATAATGATCCTCCAGCCTGTGCTTACTGTCAAGCTGTGGTGCGCCACAGATTCCACCAGGAACACACTGACGCTCAGCAACACGTTTAAACGTGCTGCTGCGAATTCAGCCCGAAAGGCATTTCCTGTCACATGCTCAAACTTCACATCTCTATTTCAGAGGCAAAGAGGGGAAGGGGTTTTAGTGGTGAACGTGAAGAAAAAGCAGCTCTGTTTGTTTGCCTGGGCTTCGTTGGTGAGACAGCAAGGCGGTGATCTGCACGGCTGCTGTAATTTGTGCAATCACATATCGGTGGTCACTGCTTATCTTGGCCTCACAGCTGGGTCGGCCCGGGTGGATTAAGGGGCTTCCGGGTGACGCAAGACTCTCCACTGTGAAGCAATTAACATCTGCTTGACGGTGACAAGAGGTGAAACAGTATCCAAAACAAGCTTACTGGTGTCTATTTATGTGTAAGTGTTGATATAATTAAGTTCTTTCAGAGAAAGCATTGAGTATCTCTGCTTGAAGAAGCTGATTCGGCACAAATTTGTGTTAGTGAATGCAAATTATTTCAACGCACCGTCAAGCATGTGGTATTTTTTCATTTACTAAGCAAAACATGTTTGTTTTTGACCCTGCTCTGCTTTCCTTACATAAACACACATAAAAGGAGTTGATGATGCTCCAGTCTCGGTTTAGCTGACAGCTTTAGCTTTGTTTGTTTCAAACGGTTTGCTTTGTGAATTATTAAACTCTTAAAACAGTGTGTGGACTTAAAGAACCACCCACAGACTGGCACAGCATTCATGCAGCCAAGGGTAGTCCAAGGTAAGATGAATAGCTACAACAGAGGAGTGTTGTTTGACTGCATTCATCGATACAATGGCGTCTGCAGACGTTCCTTATTTTGATTGATTTTTTGGAGGAATGCAATGAGATAAAGAGATAAAAAACATTTAAGATATTAAAATACGTAGGTGATGTCCGATTGTCCGGTGTGTTTTGATGGACATGGAGGTTCTTATGTTTTTGTTGGTTCGAGTGAATCTGTGAAAACTGAATTACAAGACGTTCATAAAAAATGGCCCTTTAGTTCCAGTACGAGGCAGGTGTTATCTTACTCTACAAAAATGTTGACATGTATTGGAAAAGCTGAATTATTCGGGCAATAATTTTTTCAAATAGAAAAAAACGTGGCTTTTTTGGAAAATTGCTAAGCTAATTTCTCTTAGCAATGCAAGCTAACTCAAAATTGACATAACACGTTCACAAAACAGTGCACTGTACTAAATGTGCAACGGATTCATTTGAAAATCCAGTGACTTGTGTCTAAACTATTTATTAGCAGTTGCTATAAGCAGTTCTTCCAAGTCAGGCATGTTTGAGTTTGAGATTTTAACTTAAAACCTACAAATTCTAGATTTCAAATGAAACAGTACCTGCAAAGGTACCTGGATTGGGTCAGTCAAAGCCCTTCTTATTGTTGTTGTAATATAGGTTAGTCCGTCCTCCTAGTCTTAACTTTTGTGTCTCTTGACTTCCATTTCCAGCCCCATGTCTGAAAACCTTGAAGGGCTATTTCACTTTCCGACAGGCTACGATAAGTAAAATGTAATATTTCAGGCTTCACTTCCATCTTTTCTTGACTGATGTGTGATCTGATCACCCTGAAATTTTAATGAGTCCTGCTCCAGGCTTACTATGGAAGAAACCATTCTGACGCAGCAAGATTGTAAGCACCTTCGCTCATAAACCACAATGAATTATGGCTTCTTAATTTACCATAATACATAAAGAGTTTTATGGATAATGAAATGAATGAGTGATGGAGAACAAACAGTGAAAATAGTCTTGTTTGGTTCCTGCTGTTTGTTTTGGGCTGCTGAGCGACATGGAAAAGCCAACAGCTACACGTTGCATCTTGGTACTAAATTAGCTCTGCAAGCAGGGAAGCATTCACACACCACACTCAACAAGAACATTTATAAAGGTTCATGTAGCAACGGGGCCAGTTTTAAACTTAGCAAAGCAGCTTGTCTCTTTCGTAGACGGTTGATTTTGCAGGACGCTGCCTCTGCCCACCTTTCTATTATAATCAAGCTCGCCCACTGTGCCAATCAAATGCAGTCTGCGTGTTATAACTGAGCATGGTGCTGTTAAATGAGATTTTAGCATACGTGAATCAAGGGCAACTTTAGCTAAGTCCAAGTTTTTGAGAAAGATTTTACTCTATTGTTGGGTCAAAAAAAAAATTCTCCAAAAAATGCAAACAATTCCAGTTTTGGATTAACAGAAATGTGAATAAATTGACAAACTGTTAAATCATGGTAAAAATATGTTTTACAGTTGATGGAAATGTCCTTACAATTAACAGAAAACATCCTGGTGATTTTCTATCAGGATTCTTTCTGTTTTGTTTTTTTATTTCCTGACATTTTTCTTACAGTGTAACATAGAACACTGTGGTTTCCACTCCCACGAACCAGTTCACACACACTGTTCAAACCGAGAGCACATCAAAGGCAACACACATACTTAAAAGACCCTGCAGACCTGCGAAACATTACTGTGTACGTGGCAAGGAGTAATTACGCTGCTGATTCTATTTGTGTAACAAACAACACTGGTAAGACTGTCTGTCTTTGCGTTATTTCTTCCAGCATCTGAATGTAAATTCAACTTTCTAAAATATTACTTTTCACCGTTTTTGCTCACAAGATTCCTGACTGGGTGCTGATCCTGTGTGTTTGACTCGTTTGGCTCGAGGGAGACGATCTCCTTCATCATCCGAATTTCAACAATGTGGCAAGTTCTTTTCAGATTCCAGACGAGTTTCATTACCGATAACTCTTTGATGTCTGTGAGAAAAAAATATAAATGAATAATCTGCAACACAGCGGCCTTTGATCGCTCAGATGCATAGTGTTCAAATTTAACTGTCTGCAAGTGCCGTATGCTTTGTTACTGAGACATGAGTCATCCCCAGTTTTGCTCTCTTTCCATGCCTCATTTTTGCCACTTGATGAAAAAACAAAACACATTTGATCTGTTTCTTCTTCCTGTAGTAATTTATTAAAAAGAAAAATAGAGGTCCAGACCGCAAATGAAGAAAGAATGACTACGGAAGGTTCTGACAAGGAGTGCCCTCGTTGGACAGACATTAGCTGCCGCTGAGGAGGTGATTATGGAAACGCTGGTAAACCAAGTTAAATGAATGCACTGCAGCTGTGGAAGGATCATGAGTAGGAAAAGGAGAAATGAGGGGAAAATAGTGAAAAAACAACAAATGTTAATGTGGCATATTGAAACACATATGGTGTTCCGTACACCATATGTGACAAATAAGACTAACTCTCGTGGATGGCGACAGTTCATACTCCTCCAATGTTGCGAAATAAAACAAGTTATAGTAAGGAAAGTGACGCAAAAGTCTACCACATGGTCCAACCAAAATTATTTCCAGTTATTGAATATGCTCAGGGATATTCATTGGGGCAATAAGTGACGTAACCAGTTTTTAGGTTTAGGGCACAATTACTTATTCATACAGGCAGGTCGGTTTCGACAATGTATTCCCTTAAAAATTGAGCAGCATTGTTAGAAATCTTTTTTTTTTTGTATTGAGCTAGGTTGTTTTTTTGACAATAAATCACAAACAAAATCTGCAAGGAGGCAAATACTTTCCCACAGCCCTGTGGTGGGTGTGTTCTCCCTTTAATCGAGTCATTTTAGAAGGTCGCTCTTTGATTTAGCTTCAGTGACTCCCTTTGACCTTTAACCTACATGCAACATAGTTGCATGTAGGTTAATTTGAATGCAATTAACAGCATTCAAATTTAATTACCAACTGATGCCACACCTTCATGTGCAAAGCACTGTGAGTCTGTTAGTAAGACTGTGTTCTCAGTCATTGCCAGAGAACGTTTGCATTTGGCAAATTACACTTTTGATGTGGTTTTTTTTTTTTTCACATTTACTCAAAACTTGGACATACTTAGAACTCTCAGGGTATTGAAGCCAACATCACAAAATAATAAAAAAAGACGACCAAGTAAAAATGTAAGAATTTTGCTGAATCACATCAAATTCTAAAACTTGTGACTTGCATTTATGCAGAGCCACACCTGCCTCTGGATTATATCAGAAAAAGAAGAGCTGACTCTTGTAAATTATCAGCTCGTTCCTTCGTGAACTGTCGGGACGAATTCCTTTGATGGACATGTCGTTCTGTTCTGCGCTCTGTCTTGTGAAATGGTTATTTTCAGATTGGACGGTTGTATGCAGAGGCTCTTTTCTTTTCTCACCGCCGTGTCTTATTGCCCTAGAATGTTAATCACACCATCTGGTCTCTTTTTCTGCTGGTAGACAGACATAATACACTTCAGTGTAATTCAAACTTAAGTGAACAAAACACAGCAACAACAAAACCGACAGGAAAAGGATATATAGCAAAAAGAAAAAAGTTGAAAGTAGTGGATGATTGCCAGACCCACGAGTATTACTGTAATTTGTGATGAATAGCTTGAGAGAACAAGTAGCACAGACACTGTGTACTGGCAGCGTAATGTAACACAACTGACTACTTCAAGACTGATTTGAAACGTTGCCTCTGTTGCGTTGTTTGTTTTTGGCTTCATGTGCTATGATTAGGCATTGGCCATTTTCTAAGACCAAAGTGAAAAACCGCTAAAAATTTTCCATCACAGCCTGATTATGGTGTAAACTTTTTAAATTAGATGCCAGAGAAAGGCAGATGAAGGAAGGTCGTTTTGTTTTGGGGGGGAGACACAAAAGCAGCATTGGCCCCCCACCAACCTGATGTTGCACTTTGGTGGCGGACTCACTGAAGGAATGCTACAACAATTTGACCTTCTTACAGGGTGAACAAATAGCTATTTTTAAACATTTCTGGTAATGAAAAACGAGGTGTGAAAATCAACAAACCCCATCATTATTATTACAGTAATGTAAGCTGTTGTTATTGTTCATTTATTTAAAAGGAAAACATGTACATCATACGCTAGAGCAGGGGTGTCCAAAGTCGGTCCTCGAGGGCCGGCATCCTGCATGTTTTATTTCTCTCCCTAGTGGTTGTAACAACCTCCTCAGCAAGTCAATGTTCTCCTCATTTGATGCAGGTGCGCTAAACCAGAGAGAGACCTAAAACATGCAGGATGTCGGCCCTCGAGGACCCACTTTGGACTCCCCTGCGCTAGAGTTAGCCATACAAGCTAGCTAAGCTATACAAACTAAGCAAGTGGTTCAGAACGAGTATTGAACTGCTTTTATCCAATCAAACATTGTCAAGGCTGGGACTTGATTAATTAATTATATAAATTTTATTTTTCTTTTTTTACATCCAAAGGTTCCAGCAGATGGAACGGTATCTGCGCGTCTACATCTGGGACTCCAAATCACGTGAGAGACGATGTGAACTTGACACAATCGACTGCGGTGTTTGTTGCACTTCGTGAATGCTAATTTCTGGCTAATTTGATCTGCTAACACATAAGGTGTGAGCATGCACAGCTTTTTACACAGAAAGGAAACAGATCAGCTGATCTTTGCATGTAGAATGATAATTAGATTGACAGTATCAGGGTTTCATTTCCCTCTTTGTTAACGCGAGATACTTCTGCATGTCATTAAAAATAGATCTTAAAGGCATCAAACTCACGTGTTTTTTGTATTTTTATTCCCTATACGTCCCTGTCAAATGAAGTCTTTACACAGGCGAGTCGGTTTCTGCGTGCAGCTCTGTTTAAATCTCTCCATCCCTGCGACGCAGCCTCTCTCTTCCACACAAACTGAGGCTTGAATGCTTCACTATCGCGTCCTGATGAAGGCCAAGTGGATTTGTTTGATGCTGGGAGTCAAAAGAACATCAGAAATAGCTCCCCGTGCGCGGCGCAGACGTCCTCTTTGGTGCCGTCTGAGATGGTGAAGAGGCTTAGCAAGCTGAAATGTATGAGATGAAGCAGAGGAGCGAGAAGGGAAGAAGAATGAAGACCAGGAAAAAAAAGAATTGCAGATTTTTCTCAGAGTCAAACTCATAAAGGCTTGCTGAACGTTGTTCCGATTGGACAAGGGGTTACACGGTTTCCACTAGTCCTATAGAGTTCAAATGTAGTTAGAAACATTATGTCACAAAACAGAAAAAAATGGAAAAGTTTTCATTCACAGATGGTGTTGAGGTCTAGAAATTGGGCCACTGTTGAGAAATCGATTCTTCCCTTTTTCACCCAAGTCTGGTCAAAAATCTGCTTACATTTGCATTTTGCTTGTTCTGTAAACTGTACTTTAGTACCTTCTGATTAATCATTACTGAGACAAATTTCCGGCGTTGGGGACACTAAATGGTGTCTTGATCTTGGTCGGTAATAATACCTGTTTTTAAAGCATCTGATCGACAGCAAAAACACCAAAAGTATTGAGCTAATTTTACCTGGGAGGGTTTGAATTCAGCATATACAACTTTGTTTGGGGCAAAGAGATTCTAGAGTCGTGATTTAGTGAACTGCTATATGCTCTCTGAACAGCCCATCACATGTATAGAAATACTAATAATCTCCAGAAAGCAAGCAGACACACTGTTTTAGATGAATAAATATATGACAATCTGAAGAAAATAGCATTGAATCTTTTCCCCCCCATGCTCTCTATAAGCATCTGCAGCTGAGATACTGGCGTCATTTTTAACTTTCGCTGTGGATCAGCCCCTCTTCTGTTCTCCCAGAAGCCCCGGCTGTATCCATGTTTACAGCCACAGGATGGTATAGATGTGTGTGTGCATCTCTATGTGTGATTCTAGGCAGCTGTTGGAAACCAACGCAGAGGTTGGGGGTGCAGCTGGGGGAAACAAAAGTGGGCGTGTCCCTGCAGATGATTGGCCCAGTGGGATGGCTCCGGAGTAAGTGACATCACAACCTCATGCCTGACCTAGTTAAAGCGCCAATGACGTCAGAGCTGTCTCTTTTATTCTGTCTCCCTTGTTTGCTGTCACCCACTTTAAATCTCTTATACAACTCTTTCCCCCCGCCCAACACACACACACCTCTCTTCCTATCTTCCACATGAATATGCACTTTTTTTTTCTCCCCCCACCCCTTTTTATAATCACACTGAGACACAGGAGCAGAGTTAATCAGGGGAATGAGGCAGAGAGAATAGAGGAGAAACATCTACCACTTGCCAATAACCCATTTTCGAGAGATTAAAGCTATCCTGATGAATATTAATGCGCTGGAACTTGGAAAGCAGCGCCGGGCCTAAAGATGTTACAAAACGAGGAGGCAAGCTTCCACCGTATGGACAGAGATGTTCTGCCACTCACTGTGGCTCGGTGCTGCTGTGTTTATTTTTAGTGGATATGTATCAAATTAACATTAGACTGCAACACTGTTCTGTTGCACAAGTAGGTGAAAAATACCACATGCTGCACGAGGCTGCTGCCAACTGTATGTGGACACAATCCACGGCGGTGGGACTAAATTATCTGGAGCTCTCGAGCCTTTTCGCATTTTCTCACACTACGTCCACAAGATTTGAGATATTCTATTGGGATTTTGTGATACGAGTCAGCACAGAGTTGTGAAGTGAAAAGAACAAGATATGTGGTTTTCAGTCTTTTTTTTTTTTAGTAAAGCCCATGAATCAACACCATGAAGAATCACCTTAATCTGTAGGGACAGGTGTAAGTTTCTTTACCAGTTTTGCACCTCCAGAGTATAAAATCTTTTCCCGTACTTCTAAGCAGATGGAGAGTTTCTGTAAACTTTACTTTGCAAATCTTGACAGACTCATGATTGAGTTTGGGCCGTTCTCGCACACAAAAGCTCCTTCTCCATTGTCAAGCATCACTCTAGTCGGTTAACATTTGGTTCAGTTCTAGCCAAGGTGGTCGTGTGTTCCTCACTGTCAGCGTTAATATGTAGTCAAAACTGCGATGATGTAATTTGTGTACCATTGAGCAACCGGTTTCTCTGGTCTAACTAAAAACCAAGGTCTCAGTTCAGTTGAAGTGAACTCTGGTGCGATTCGAACGCCAAGCGGACAGGAGACTGCTCCAAAACAAACATTTATGTCTAGCCCTTGCGAGAATTTGTTTATTTTATTTGGTTGGCTTGAAGTTGTTCATAGTCTTTTGTCAACAACAAAAGAGAAATCCTACAACTGCTAAAATCTCAATTTTTGGTTACGTTTTGTAAAGAAGGAAGTTGTGCTCACTGTCCTTGTTTCCTTCAGTAGTTCCTGCTGCAGCGCCACCACAGGTGAGGGGGTGAAACATGTTTTTCAAAGCGCTTAGTTCATTTGATACAGTGCAATGTGAAAGCAAACTGCACCTAGTGAAAATGTGACAAATGTGTCCATTCTATCAAACTGAGGCTACCAGACTATCAGCTGTGAAAACAGCCTAACGTTCCATCTGAGCTGTTCCTGTGAGAAGCTATATCACTTAGAGCAGAGAATCTCAAAATGACAACATGATGCTCATTCAGTGTTAAAGCAACTTGTATGTATGATTGGGTTACAGTGTATCATCAGATTTCTCTGTACTGAGCAGATTAACTCTGAGAAGAAACACGTCCAGGGTCACACCTAATCCACAGATACAGTCAGATCATTCTCCAATCACCCCGCAGTGAGAAAAAAGATGGAGAGATGAGGGAAAGTGAGAGCGATAAGACGCAAAGGGGATGTGGAGGGGATGTTAAAATAAGAAGCATAATGTTGCTGAAACTGAGAACAGGGCTGTAGGAAGTGATAGCTGTAAATCAAAAAAGCTCTCGCATGTTTGAAAGGTTACAAAGAGAGAGAGAGATGAAGAGGAGGAAGACAAGCTAACTTCCTCCTTCCCTGCACATCCCCCACCGAGGAACATGAGCCCAAAAGCAGTTGTTGCTCCTCTTTCTCCCCTTCCTCCTTTTCTTCTTCCTCTCTGTCCGCTTTGTGTTTGGTGGACGCCCCATTTCTCTCATTTATATTCACCCCAGCTACAGGGGGAGTCCTGGGGCAACCACTGCACAATTCTAACGTTCAAAACACAAGAGGCTCATGAAGCTCACACTGACACAGCGGGGCTTCACTTTATAGAGTTAAAGTAAGTTCAGTTAATTTAAAAATGTGCAGAGTGCAAAGTTATGTGACGAAACTCCAACTAAGCTGTTCAAAAAGACAAGTAATACGCAAAAGTTGACTGAATCTACTTTTGCGTATTACTCTGGTTGTTCTGACAACTTCCAAAGACTCACCTCTCCTCCCTCAATCATGGATTCACCTCAATGACCGATACTTTGTGGACCTTCCTATTGTCAAGCCTCAACCTCAGAAGCAGGACTGAAGGATTCATTCCCATTCCGATTCTTCCCAGTGAATCACCAGCCAGAGTTAAAGGAACACCTCAGACCTCGAGACTTTCCAGATTGCTAAATGAACTTGTTGGACCTTTGTTTCCCGTTAGTGGGTTAGAGGTTTCCCACAACCCATGACAAAAGGAGCCTCAAAAACAATCTTCCTCATGTAAGGTTGTGACAGAAGCAACATAAGAACAAGTGAGAATAGGGTGCTGCGGTGGTGCAGGGGTAAAACCCAACCTACGAATGGCGGCCTCAGTCCTCAACACGGCCGTCACAGGTTTGAGTCCTGACCTCATGACCTTTACAGCATGTCTTCCCCCTCTCTCGTTACCTACATTAAAAAAAACAAACAAAAAAAAACAAAGCAAGGATAAAATTCCCAAAAGTCACTGAATATTTTGTGATGCGACAGCCTTAAAGCCTCATGTGCATTATGTTTTACACTGCACACCCAGCCCCATGGTGAAACATGACGGTGGCACCATTATGCTGTAGGGATTCATTTCTTCCTCAAGGAACAATGAAGTGCCGAATACATATCTTTTCTGCAAAAAAAAAAAAGAACTGTTTGTGGTTGCAAAACATTTGAGACTGGCGTGAAGATCTGACCCTAAACATACAGACAAAGCTACAATGGGGCTTGTGTTCGAATGTCCCAGTTAAAGTCCAGATATAGATCCAATTCCAGAATCTGAGGCAAGACAAGAACATTATTGTTCGCAGACATTCTCCACCCGATCGGACTCAGCTTGTGCATTTTTAACCAAAACGAACCGGGATCCAGCACGGCGCTGTTTCTCTACAAACACACAGCCATGCGCCTGCAGTGTCGACTGTTTGGCTTGAAACTGAGCAGATACCCACCTCTGGGATTATTCTTCTCTCCTCCTGATGTGTAACTCAGATTTCACTGTTTTCCTAACCCTCTCACACACTTGGACACGCACACACGACGAGGACACACTCACCCGATTCGAACTCACACACGCTCTGCTGCTTTTCTGTCTCTGTCATTATGCTTTGTTTTTGTTCTGAGCCCCCTTATTTCTCAGATTTCTGTCACATATGTAGACTTCCACTGTGAGAGTTCCCAGCAGAGTCGATAAATCACCCTTGGGGCTTCCGGGCTCTACACACCTCCGGCTCTCCTCCTCCCTCTCTCTGTTTCTCGACCATTCTGCAGCCTTGCAACGCTCCTCGCTCGCATCGCCCCGGTTCTCCTCTCTTCCACATCCCTTCGCTTGTTCCCTTCCCCCTCTTCCCATCGCTACGGTGACCTTGCAGTAGCTCAGAGTAAAGCCATTTATCTCCTCCCTCTCCCCCTCCCGCCTTCTTTACATCGGTTTTCGCCCACCTGGGAGGCTGCGCGACGTTCTGCACGTTCACCATATTTGTGTTGCACCCTCTGTGTTTCTTATCTCAATTCAAACTCAGAGTTATAGTGTGCGACTATCCGCATCATCCTGCAGTCAGCATTTATGCAGATGCTTCTGTATTAGTCAGTCCATTTTCAACAAAACCTTCACATGGCCCCTTCACCTACAGGTACCCAAATCAATGCTCACCGGTTCAGCTTGCAGTTCAGGAAACAATTCGACCTTTTGGTGAATGGTTTTATTCGTTATCTCGCAGAGTGTCGACAGTCAGATATCCAATACCGCCCTCATGTCTTTGTGCTTTCCTCAAGACCAAGCTGGATCCATTTCCCTAACCCTCGGTAAGAAAGCTAAAGAATTTCTACAGTTCTGCAACATGAGGTTAGTTTCTTGCTAACCTCATGGGAACCCATCAGGGAAATGCAGATGTCAGTTTTATGCACTGCTGTGACATACATCACACTATGCTTGTTGTACATTCTTTCTCTGAGCACCAGCTTGCAAAAGCAGCTTTAAGGGAGTGGCTGTTTTTCCCCCCCAAGTGGTGCCTTGTTGTGTTTAGCTGCAGAGGAGATAGCAATAGAAGGCTCAGTAATTCTGCTATGTTAAAAGACCAGGAGGTCTTCTGTCCTTTGCAATTGTGACGTCAGATTTATGTGAAGATTTTGACTTTACAATTTCTTTTTTAAATGCACTTTTAAGTCTTTTTTTTTTTTTTTTTTGGTCTCCAGCTCCTGTTTCTTCTTTTGAGCAAGAGCGCAACACACAAAGTTGAATGGATGTAACTCTTCCTGCACAAAGTAAATCGTGAATTTGGAGGGTGTAAAAGTCTCTAGAAGACGGTTTTACCTACAAAACACCCAAATGAAACAAAGACACAATCGATTCTAACGATCGTTTCACAATCGTTAGAATATGAAAGAATAAATGTGCAATACTGTAAGTGAATAAAACCCAATTTAAAACAATGATTTAAGACATATTCACACAGAGAGTGGAAAAAATTGTGACTTTATGCGTTCCTCACGATGCTCCTGTACCATTAAATACAGTCAATATTGTTTTCACCCCTCAGAAACAGATAACATCGTCAGCTGATGCGAACGGATACACTTTCTATTGAAACGGCTTATCTGCAATTACTTTAACAAGCACACTTCACTCTCCCCGCAGGTGTCTGAATACAGCCCAGCAGGAAGCATCCTGAGAAGGCTATTAGGAATATTTGACTTTCTCCGGTGTTACTAACAGCATTATTAATGGCTTGGCCACTTTGATGTACGCCAGCTGAGCCAGGATGCTTACAGTGGGCTCAGCTGTCACAACCAAATGAATTATAACCATTAATACTTTGACTAAGCCCCCCCGTCGTTGTACCAGGATGAGCCGACTGCTACGAGACAAGAGATGTTGCCCAGTTTACACTCAGCAGAAAGTGTGTAAGGAAAGTTAATTTGGTCGATCGATTTTTTTATGGATGTTGGCATTGCTGCAACAATGCTTTTTGGCAGTACACTGTATACATTTTCTAAGTCTGTTTATTTCCTCTTAAACTGTGGCACATTTGTGAGAAATATGCATTGGTGGGCGGAGCTTGTTCCCGTGAGAGCTCCAGATTCTAAGCCTTCCAGTTCGGCAGAATCTCATGCACATAGTGTGCATTGTCTTGCTATAATTTCTGAAGTTGTCATGCGGTCGCTCTGATGACATGGGAGACGGCCCGCGGGATAAATGTCATCTGATCCGACCCAGTGTGATCTGACATCACTTCATGTGGGTTCCCTCTAAGGTTTCAAACCTTTCAATTGATTTTTAAGGGGCAGTATTTTTTGTTTTCTAAGCACATCAAGTAATTATGATAACTTCCGAATTTTACTTTGTAATTTGACGCCGAGAATTTGGGCCTCCGTCTCTTTAATAAAAAAAAAAAAAAAACTCCTCCTCTTTCTGAAACTCCACCTTCAGGAAGTCATCACAACATCATTCTCCTATTAACCCTTTAACAACGTTTTCACCAGCATTGCTCTGAGAAGTAGCTCTTATGAGCTCAGCAGATGTTTGCCAATTGTTACTGGCTAGTCTGAAGGAGCTGAGTGGAGGAGTCGTGGGAGAGAGTCGTGCAGCTCAGAGGAGGAGCTGTGTCATTGAAGGCGGGGCTAGGTCCACCCAGGTGTTCAGGACAGCTGAATGGTTGCCATGGAGATTAAAGAATTTCTCAAACATGCATGAAAGGATCAAGGCAACACTCCAGGTATGAGGAGTTTTTGATATGGGAATAACATTATAGAATGATGCAAAGCTCAAAAAAGTCAATTTTACATGACACTGCTTCTTTAAAAGACGCTCAATGACTCCAGACTGTTGCAAATATCCCTGCTTTGTCAGGTTAGCTGTGCAGTGAAAGAGCATCCAGCAGTGTAGCAAACAGAGGCCACAGCCCTGCGAGGGTTCACTCCAACTGTTACACCATTTCCACATTCTTCAGCTTCTCCCCCCCAAGCAAGTGGCCAGAAATCTTTTCCGCTCTTTCTGCCTTCTCTCCATCTGTTGGCTGCCCCTCCATCTGTCCCTGCTCCTCTGTGGCCTGTTCATCCCTGCTTTCATTCTCTTCCCTTCCCCTGTTAATCACAGTTCACCCTGCGAGAAGAGCGCTTCTTATCGACTTAGTTCTCGCCTTTTAGCATCCCTCTTTGAATTTTTTCCCCCTCCTTCTCCTGTTTCTTTCTCCAAGTTCCAAGTTCCTCCAAAGATTTCTGGCAGCATATTGCGTAGCTGTAAGGAGGCGTTTTTCAGGCAGGAGGGTAAAATGTGTTAAAATTCTGGACGTTTTCTGACAATTGCTCATTATAAAGACTGAATAAAAGCCGAAGCTGAATTCTGTGCTACACTGCGTTGCATAATTCACAATTCAGTATGTGTATTACGGCCAGAATGTGTATAAATATATGCAGGAGTGAAGTTGTGGTCTGCAGCCTACAAACTGGGTCCTATGCAACTTTATTCTTCTTGTTTACAACTCAGGAAGTGCTGTTTCCAAAATTATACTCCTAGTTATGTAAGATGGAAACAGACAGATCTGGGGAGATGTATGAACTATGTTTACCTCTTTAAAATCTTCACCTTTTTTGTGTTCATAAGAGCACTTTGCTGTTGTGACCAAGCTGCTGTCAAACTTTATAAAATGGCAAATAGCTTTTATTTCAGTGCATTTATTTAGCTAGTTTAGCTTGTTTTTTTAAAACCGCTATGTCCTGAAAACGCCTCTCCTAAATTTTCAGTCAGTGTGATGCATTTCCAAAACACATCGTTACCGTTTTTTATACTCTCACATTTTGCGCAAGTGATTACATAAATGTAGCACTCTAACATAGAGCTAGCATGCTAAAAAAAAAAAAGTGCTAGTATGCTAAGACAGCGCTAGCATGCCTCCACTCTGGAAATTTGGCTCACAACATATTTCAATTAAATTCCATTTAATCGCTGACAGATAAGACTTATGGAAAACTTAGTTGAACTTTATAAACTTACCATTTTCTTTTGCATGTCAAACACTGAAAACAGTGTTTCAGTTGCTCTGTGCACTCACCGCTCTCCTACACCAGATGGCTTCCTGGGAAATCCTGAGCATGATGCAGAATAAGTAACATGACACAAGCACAAAGGCAAAAAACAAAAAAAAACTCCCAGTTTACTAATAAATTTTTACTCTTACGCTTATCTGCTGTCACGAGCAGCTCGCTTTTATACATTACTGTCTCAAATGAACCAAACCCTTTTGAGCAACCTGTTCCTTCACACTCTCGCCTGTGGTGGCGCTACACCAAGAACCACTGAAAGAAATGACATGAAAACCTCTGAAGAAGACAGGAGAGCAACTTCCTTCTTCACAAACACTAAACAAAAGTGGAGCAGCATCAGATTTTAGCAGTTGTTGGATTTTTTTTTTGTATCTGACAAAAGACAACAAGCTAGTTAATCTCCTAGACTTGTGAGTTTGTTTAATCTGTATTTACCCAGAATGCCCTGTGTTGTAGTCTGTTTACTGCTTTTGTAATGGTCTCCGGTCTGGTAGTATTCATATATATGCATTCTAACTGCCCCAGAGTTCACTTTAACTTAACCAAAACCTAGAATTTTAGGCAGACCAGACTTCAATTGTGCATTCACATCTCCCCAAACAAACCCAGACAAAGAAAATGGAGTTTGATTTAAAGTGGACTAAGCAGGAATGCATCCTCAAGGTGATCCTTTAAAGATACTGTGATTGAACCCAGCGGTGATTCCTGGGACCGTATCTGGACATCCCTGCTGTTTACGCTCAAAGAAATTAAGCATTTTATCCCCAACAATAGAAGAAAAAGAAAACAAATCAGAACAGGATAAAACTTTATTTGGCTGTGAAGTCAAGAAGGAAACATACAGGTGGACATGGAAGGCAACGGAGTTGGACCGAGGTCAGTTCTGGTTAAAAGACATTTTAAACCAACAGAATTTGTCTAGGGAGGGAGGGTGGACTACGTGCATGATCACGTTTTATCTTAGGAGCAAAAATGAGGAGTGATTGTCTGAGGAACACAAACAGGTCATTATTCTCTTGTAGTTGGTGCACGCTGCCACCTGCTGGTTGGGATGCAGCGTTGCAGCAGGATTAGCAGTATTTATTTTTTTTAAGGTTTTAGAAACATGGTTGCAGCAATTTTATATCATTTTGTTCAAGTCAACAGTCAAAAAGACATTAAAATAATCAACTAACAAAACAGAACACATGCAAGAAAACAGATTTTAGATGAAAAAAAATGAGCAGTTCTTTTTGTTGTACAGTAAATCTTATTATCTCTCAGTGAGGAAGAAGTTGCACTTAATATAGCATAATGCTGGTAGGTGGGCCAGTGAGAAAGTGTTGTTTTACACCATAACCTAAAAATTTTCATCTAGCTGTAAGCTAAACATGCAGCAAAATTCCCAAACATGAAATCATTTACATTTCTCATCTGCCCAACTTCAATTTTCAAAATTTGTAGGAAAAACTACACTTGTCTACTAGCAGCAGAGGGCCATTCAGAGGAAACACATGAAACATTTAATAAAAAAGGAGATAAAGAGGAATTCACTTCTAACCTGTGGGAAAGTCAAAGCCGTGTAAAAATTCTATCACTTAGGCAGAAACGAGCAGATAACTGTGGTGTGGAGAAAGTTTGACACACGACTTGTTTTGTTCGGGTTTGTGTGTTCTCTCCGTGACCCGTTCAGGACTCATCTCCGTTGGTGCTGTCGCCGTCGTCCTCTCCTTCCTCCTGCTCGCCGTCGTCCTCGTCTCGCCCTCTGCTTTTCACCTGCGGAGAGAAGCAGAAAAAATATAATTCAACGCAACAGAGGAGAAGAAGAAGAGAACTGGGTAATTTAAAACATCCCGCAGTCTTAATAGACGGAGTCACGTGGATCCCGCGCGGTCCGGAGCTCACGTGCGTTATTACGAAGTTTTTGTTTTGCGTGGTTTCAGGCGCGGTCCTTCCGAGCGTCGCTCTAAGACCGCGGGAGGGTTTTTAAAAGAAAACGGAGCTACAAAAATGGCGCAGAAGAGCTACTGTTGCTTGGGTTCACCTCGTCCTCATCCTCCAGCAGGTCTCCGTCCTCCTCCGAGTCGTTCATCTCCTGGCTCCCTCTGGCTCTCTTCAGGATGCCCTCCTTCTTGCTGGAAGTGGATGAGTGGAGCGGAGACACCTCGCCGGGTTCTGGCTTGGAGCTTTTCATCTCTGTTTGGAAAGGAGAGAAAAATAGATCCAACCAAGTAGAAAAAATAGAAATGAATTAAAGAGACCGAAATGACCGAAATTTGGGTTTGATTTATGAATTTGAAATATTTATGAACTAACAAGTTGTTCTGTGGAGGCTTCGTAGGTTTGTTAGAGAACATCACCTACCAAATACAATCCATGTTGGACAGAGCTAACCAATTTCATGGTGTTTTCTTTTACTGATCATGTAAATTTTAAAAAGAATCTTAAAAAATTATAATGGACAATGAAATAATATTGAATTGATGGAATGGGTAGATTTATACTCAAAGTGAATACTTTAATTGTTTGTTTTTAACTTATCTTTGAAATTGTTAAAATTTTGTGTTTTAAGATTTTATTATGTTCATTTGCAATGTTTGTAAAACATTAAAATTTTTGAGGTGGTTAATTTGAATTTTGTATTTTGATTTTAGTGTCTCAAGGCATTTCATGTTACTGTGAGCAAAGCATATTTATGTCTTAGAATGGCCTAGTAAAATTTTAGACCTAGATCTAATTGAGAAACTATGGGAAGACTTGAAGATTCTGCAGCCTGAACTTCATTAAAAACTACCAGATATCATAAAGCCGCCCCTGCATTTGAATGGGATTCACAGAAAAAAACACTCCTTGGAACAGACTACAAAAACTCAGAAACATAAACTAACAGTGAACTGTGCATTTTGTATTTTTTTGTGTTTTTTTTTTGTCAAACAAATGACATTTCTGGGAAGATTGATGGAGTTAGTTCTTCAGTAACATATGAATCTGCAGGCCTACCCGACTTCTTACTGTGGTCCTTCTCCATGTGCTCCAAGCTGTCCAGCAGGTAGTCCACCTTATGTTTAATCAGTGTCAGCTCTCTCTTGATGGTCTGTAAATCGTCTGTCCTCACTGTGGGACAAACAACAGTTGATATGTGTGTGGATACACATTAAAGTCTCCCAAAATGACTGTCCTGTGCAATCGTAGGACATTTAAGGCAATTGCTGATTGGTAAAACTCCAAGTTCTGTTCGGCATCTGAGGAAATATTAGGGTCTCACTTGGGTTTTGGATACTTTTAAGAAATGTGCAGCAGGATTTCAGGTTTCCAAACAATCAACATTTAAGGTTCGCAATCAAATGTAGGTAAAGGTCCATCACAGTCAAAGGAAAATTATTTCTACAGTTGTAGTCACGAGGCATTGGCCAAAGTCTACTTTGGCATTTCATTGCCATACACCACCAACTTCAATTTTCTACTGATGGTCAGAAAATCAGATTAATTTGGAGAACCAGGCTGCTCCCTTCTCTCTTCAATCTTATGGAGTTCCACTTGTTTATTGCAGTGAAGACAGGTAGAAAATCTGACCGCTTCATGTATCCGTCAGCCCGGCTGTTGGGACCTACTTGTGCGGGAGGTCCTCTGGCTGCTCTTGGAGGAGGTTGAGGAGAAGGCGGTCTTGCTCCTTCGGCTTACCCCGCTGCTCAGACTCACCCTGGGGCGCTTCGAGGGGACCACGGCACGTGACAGAGGAGGTGGGGCGGGAGGAGGCACCCGAGACTGGTATGGGTACATTCTGAAGGTGATAGAAGATGATGTTACATGCCGTCAAATAAGCTTCAGCATTCTCATTCAACGAATTAAACAATAATTTATTTAGTTTAGGGTAAGGATGGAAAAAAAGGAAGAAATGTCTACACTATATTTGGACATGAAAATGGCTGAAGACAGCGTAATGATATAAATATGAATATTTAATCCTTGATAATAAAAATAAACATGATACCTGTCATAGTAATCTCTTTGGAAATCATAATCCAAATCAAAAGATGAACTGCAGGGAGGAAAACAGCACAGAACACAATGATACGCCTTAAAGTAAGCATTTCAAATGCAATCATATATTGCTATGTTGTTATTTAGAAACTGAGCAGCAGGGATACACACCTGTACATGTCTCCTGCTGATCGTTTCACCGTCTTCGATCGGCGAGGCTTCGGCTCACCTGCCAGGTTAATGTCTGCGGGAAGGAAAACACTGAAGTTTAGAAGAAAGAGTGTTTTTTTTTATTATTCAAATGAGAATTTGATCACAACTATGTAACAACATTACTAACTTCTATTGTAATCTTCTTGAGAAGATTACAATAGAATCTTACAATAGAAGCTGTAGTGGGGGTGGGTGATTTGCTACTGGGAAAAGATTCTACTGTTCTTGTCTTTGTCTTGATGAACTTTTTTTATCTTAGCATATGTTTTTATGCTAAACTTAAAATAAATGTTAAGCATTTATTTTAATGCTTAACATTTAGCACTAGAGGGCAGCAGAGAGACTCGGCTGTTCCACCAAACAAAAAAAGAGCAATAATTCTGTCACTGGATCTTTTTCTAAGCAAGACAATAACCTTTAACTAACAGAACCTGTTAAATATTAGACAAGTTCTAGATGTTCTGAAGATGCTTGACCATAATTTACCACCACTGGGATAAAACATAAAACACCTAAGTTCTTCGATGTGTCATACCTTTTTCTGGGCTCTTTGATTTTACGGAATACTAAAGGAAGTACAGTTTGTCACAAAATTAGGTATTAATATTACCTAAAGTTAATTTTGATACTAGCATTTTCAGCACAATATTGGTGATTTTTTTTTTGCTTTTGAAATCTACAAAGTATCATAATGTCAATGATGGACCAGACAGATGTTACAGCTTAAGCCATTTAGGCAAAATCATAAAAAGACTAATCTTCGCTTTGATTTCCTCCGCTTCAATAAATAAATTAAAAGGCAAGATACTCATGACTCAGAGTTAAGCTCTGGTAGTAGGCGTTTGATGAGTGCTGCCCTTGGCACTTTGGAAAAAATTAAGAATCCTGATTTGGGGGTTTACAGCTATGGGATAAGGATTTCATGAGACACATTTAGATGTTATTAATCTTTTCTTTTGCCGTAGAAAAATCCAGCTCACACTTCAGCAGTCTACTAGGACTGGAGTAGCTGATAATGAAGTACAATCAAGATTCCTTAAAAACTGAGAAGTAGTCTTTTAAACTTAGCACCAAATAGGACTCTGCAAGTCAAACGGAAATTTCAGCTAAATTAGCCAGCTACAACTTACAGACATATTTTCCTAATAGTGATTAGCCTGTGGCACAACACAAAAAGATGAAAAATTGCTATTTGCTTGTACATGCATCTGGCAACTGAGGAATAACGTACTGCAAGTCTTAGGTAATGAGTCACATTGACCTTGTTGAAAACTTTCACTGATGTCCTCTGTACTTTGTGTCTCAGCCGTGTCAATGTTAGAAGTAGAATAGGTGGTAATGGCCTAATAGGTCACTGGGCAAAACCCCAGGTATGTGCAGAACAGCTGATCAATCTGTCAAAGGACAGTACACACACACTCACACCTAAGGGCAATTTAGATTAACCAACTGACCTAATATAAGGGAGTACCCAGAGAAGAGCCACATATTCACCAGGAGAACATCTAAGCTCCATCCACCTGGTTAAAATTTGATTTGGTTCCTTTTGATTTAAGTATTTCAGCTGTTTTGTGCAATAAATCAAGCAGCCTTTGGGGAACCTCTCAAGACTTTTAGATAGGTGTTGTTCAAAATCAGTTTGTTGTTATGTATGTTTTCTGTCTTGTATAAGTTTAACACACCTGGATAAGATGGATAGAAAATTATCAGGACTCCATAGAGATTAATGAAAAATTGTGGAGCAGTTGATTTAGGTCTTCTACCGCAGGGATACATCTAAAACATGAAGGATACCAACCCTTGCCAACTAGAGTTGATGGTCAGTCGCCCTTACCTAACACCTGCCCGACGATCATCCGGCCATCCTCCCCAGCCACGGCAGCCCTGGCGTTCCTCTCATTGGAGTACTGCACGAAGGCGTAACCCTTGTGGAGGGAGCAGCCGACGATCTTGCCATACTTGGAGAAGATGGCCTCCACATCGGCCTTGGTGACCAGCAAGGTGTTGAGGTTGCCGATGAAGACTCGGGAGTTCAGGGAGCGGGGGTCGTTCTTGTTGGTCACGTTGCTGCTCGCCATGGAGCTGGAGGTGGAGGACGACGACCAGCTGGGAGAGGCAGATCAAAAACAGATTGTTGTTGATCAAATCTGTTATTTGGATATGAGCAGCACTGAGGGTACAAGGTCTCTCTCTTGTGGTAAGCTAAATTAATTTGAAAATCAAGTTTAGCTAACAGCTAGCTGATAAACATCAAGTTCCTGATACCAGTTTAAAACTTGACCATAAAGTTTCAGTGTGTAAAAATGTGCTCAATAATTCTAAAGTGTTTCCTGCAAAATTAAAAAATAAAAAATACGGCTCCCACACAGGAAGCATATTCTCACACTGCAAACTGTGTGTTGATGCTCTACCACAATAAAAGCAGAGATCTGTAAAATGGACAGCAGAAGAGGGTCGGGGTCTGAAAGCAACACTTACTCCATTGTGTTTTTATCGGCTTGGTGGAGGGCTGCCTGCCTGCCTTTCTGTCTGTTGGAGAGAAGAGAGTCCTGCGGACCCGTGAGAGAAGGAGTCAGTGACTGGAGGGAAATATCCACTACACTTTCTAATGTCTTTGGCTAAATCAAGGTGAAAGGGGGAAAAAAGAAAACTGTGAATTAAATAACAAATTAATTTGAATTTATAAGCCTAACCACTAATAAATACTTCACGCGGTGCAAAATTACAGATTTGTACTATGAATATTTGTTGAAATTTATTTTGAAAAGTGCTTGTAAAAAGAAGAAATAGACTAGATCTAAATGTCTACCACACAACACCAGAGGGTTGACTTTTTACGACACAAAAGTAATTATGCTGCTTTAAGTTTTCCATATTTTGTCAGATTAAAATGAATGTATTTCATTGGGATTTTTAGAGTGTAGACTAAATCTTTAGCATCATCACAAACATCGTGTTGGTGGAGAAGGGGGGAAGTATAATTGCTTACAAACAATACAATCATCAACAGTCAACATTTGGTGTGTACCCAACATCATGTAGCCTTGTGAGTCCAACTGACTGCCTTAAGAAGTCACCCGGTGTTAATATATCATAGGGATGCACAATGTATTCTGCATCAACATCGGTATAAACAGGGGTGCACCGACAAATTGGCGATCGGACGATACTTACATGTGAAACCAATCTCATCCATCGATTGTATTTACCTCTGCAAAGGTCTGAAAACCAGACACTGTTGCCTTTTGCTCTGCCATAAGAGAGGACAGACTGATAGACTTGCCCACCAGGTCATGTTTGCACATGCATGGTTAATGATAGCCACTCTACTGTTGCCAACTTCATTGCTATATTTACAACTTTTCGACAAAAAAAACAAACAAAAAAAAAAACCGGTATTGGCCAAAATCAGAATCATCAGGTTAGCCTTTTTAGAGATCAGTGGTCTTTCAGAAACTTGCAACCGGTGCACCCCTAGTATGGAACGATTTTTAACATATTTGGTCCCATGAGTAAAACTGAACTGATTTCAATAATCAATGTTTATTTCCATGTTGTTGGCATTTGTGCATATGTTTCATGAGGAGGAAAGCAGAGGATTGGCCATGTGGTATTTGTGTGGCAATGTGACAATGATACTGACGAATTGCAGAACTGTGGGGCATTTAACTAAAGTAGTCAAGCAATGTGAGTGGTGTATGCATTTTTTTTCATGGTGTCAAAAGGCTTGGAAAAAACCTATAGAATAAATATATATATATATATATATATATATATATATATATATATATATATATATATATATATATATATATATATATATATATATATATTGCAGTTGCTTTTGGGTGATTCACTTTTAAAGATGTAGAGAAATTCTTTCTTTGTTAAACAGCTGAAGATCAGACATTTGCCTTATTTCTGGACTTTGACTAGGTCAGGCTAACACATAAAAACTCTTTGATCTAAATGAGTATTTTGTTTTTGTGGCTGTTTGTTTAGGGTTTAGGGCAACTTCCTTTGAATAATGGTTGTATTTGTGTCATTCTTCTTTCAGAAAGGCCAGATGTAAGGAGTGAATAACTAATAATTGTAGCCTTTAACCAATCAAAAAAACATATAAACACGCTTTCATTCATGTCTGTATTTATTCTGAGATGAACTTGAAAACTTTAATTTCACTCCTAATTAGCCATTCCACAGATGTAGAAATTTGGACCAATATTGATGTTTGATATTATTGTTTCTTTTATGGCCAATAACTGACATATATATATATATATATATATATATATATATATATATATATATATATATATATATATTCAAGCCTGTTGAGGTTTGTGCTGAATAAATAATGCAGCCTCATACTGTCGTGCTTCTGTCTGCCTTCTGTTTGCATGAAAGAGCTGCATAGTTCTGAGACTTCTCTTTGCTGCTCCAGACTCCGCAGCGCTTCACTGTTAGCATTGAAGCCTCGGCTTTAATAAGAGTAAAGAGCTTTGAGTTTGTTGTCACAAAGTTATGTAAGACTGCAGTGGGGTTGGGGTGTGCATTATAATTATGAAACAGATGGAGGCAGCAGCAAAAGAAAAAAAAAAACAACATCCAGAGGCGTTCTGTGCTTTATGGTGCCTATAATCCTGTTGCCTTTGTAGATTTAATCATTCCTTTGACTGAATTAGCAGGTGTGTGATGAAGTTGCATTTTTTTTTTGCTGACAGAAACTTTATTTCACATTGCAAGAGACAGATATCACTTGTCAAAAGCAAGAAGTGCAGCCAGCTGGGCCTCAGTGTAACCCAGAAGTAGCAGCAGCAGCAGAGGGATTACATGTTAGCAGCAGACTGTCTGGCCAAAGCTTAATGCTGTGCTCTCGCCCTGCATGAATTGCCCTGCTGGCAACCCGAGAGAGCGACCAGAAGCTGTGGTGTTTCTAATTCTGGCAGGAGTGTTGGGGTTCAAGCAGGGATCTACAGGATTTACACACATTCACTTTCCTTTAGGAGTTTATTTTCCAAACCCATCAGTTTATGCAGTTTGTGGTCAGTCTTGGTTTGGACTGATCCAGATAGGGAGTCATTGCTCAGATAGATTGTTAAATGAATAGTTTGGTCAGTTTTTCTGTAATGCATGTCTTGAAGAAAAGGGAGTACAGTTTAAGAACAATTGAATCCAAACTGTTATAGTCAAACACCAGGGTACAGCACTGTAGTATTATTGGTAGGGAGGCACCGATGCACTTTTTTCACTCACGATACCGATACAAATATCTGAGATTTAGTAAACATCGCTCAAAGTACTAAGCATAGAAACTAGACTGAATAGATTTGCCCTTATGGATCAGGCACATTGTCTCTAATACTCAATTGTTTTTCAATATTGGGCCTGATTAAGACATTAATGTCGGATCGGTTCATCTCTAATTATTGGTGAAGACGAGAATGCTAAGCTGCTTTGTTGCTAAGCTCCAGTAACGCTGCAGGCTGAATCAGCTGATGCTGATGTAAAATAACTGCCTTTGGAAACAAATCTTTGCCATTGCAAAACTGATAAGTGCCATCTGATCAGAGAGACTGATACTCTTAATACATGGTTATGAACTGGGGGTCTGTGTGGCTTTCGAAGGATTTTCTACTACAGGCAACCCATCACTGGTGATAACTTTATAGAACATTGCCTAAAAAACATCAATATACCAATATGTGGTATAGTGGGATTATATCAACATGAGGACTATTGTTATATGGCATCATTACATTCATCTTTCATCTACATTATGGCCCACAGTTGAGCTCTAAAATGACCAAATTACACAATAAATGGAAAGTATGGCCAGTAAAAAAAGAATATTTAACTGCCTTATATTATTTTATTATCTGAAACTTGGGCATCCAATCCATATAAGAACTCAGTTTTCTGTGTCTGTATGTATATAGTGTTGGTGCTTGAACTATGAAAGCTGCTGCAGCGAGCATGGCTCATCCTCGGTGGCTTGAGCAGCCACAGAGTACAGATGAATTCCCGTCAGAGGGATGCGGTATGCTTACGGGTCAGTGCAGTTCCTCACACTGTTTGGTCTGTTTCCATTGTAAAAGTGATTTCAATGGACCTCTGCGACACACCCTCTCAGTTGTAGGTCCATAGGAAAGTGATATGGTATGGTTGGAGTGGTACTACAGCTGTTACACATCATAGTCCATTGGTTGTCACTGATGGCTACAAGCATGAGCCATACTACTGCGTCATGTTCGTTGTCACACTAGTATGACACAATGTTGAGCGTTTGGGTTTAACCTCAACTGAACAGTGACAGTTCAAATGGCAGTTTAATACACCGACCCATATGGTGGTGTACAGAACTGCACTGACCAGTGCTGTGCCACTCAGTGGAAACGAGGTAATAGAGCCCCACATAGACATCTGGTCCCACCTTTCTTCCACTTTGTACCCCCAAAAAACCCATAAGACTATTAGAAGATCAGATCTCAGCAAATGACTTTACATCATGGCTTGTTAAAGGGAGTTCAAAATATTCATAAGGTTCAGTAGGTATTAATTGAAGGTGGTAGAAAATGGCCCGTGACAGACAACTTCTTTTGGTTCCTGAAAAAGTTGGGTATGAAACGGCCAAAAGTACCAAATAAGAAAGGAGTGAAGTGACTAACACCCGGTATGCAATACATAAATGAACTATTATGTTAAATACAAAAACATATTTTAAAACCAGTGTTGTTTTTGGTTGCATAGTTCTTCATTAAAGTGGTACTATCATTTTAAGCCATATTAAAAGTCACATATTGTAAAGCACTTTGCCTTATATAAAGCCTTATTGCTGAAATATGCAATGCAAATAAACCTGGTTGATTGATTAGTAAGTACTATGAGTTGCTTTAAACCATAAAAAATGGAACATTGATCAATATATTTGATGTGTATTGATGATTTTAACAATGGCACTTGACAAAACGCAATGTCTATCACTAGTTTTCAGAACTGTTGACAGTATGACGTGTTTATGTTTTCATGATGTAAAGCACTTTGATCTGCCTCGTTCCTGAAATGTGATATACAAATAAATTGATTGATTAAAGACTGGACAGACATCAGTTAGTGCTGACATCTTCCTTATTTGACACTACACAATAAAATGTCTGAAAATTCCCTAGGTGGCCCTGTGGGTCGGTTGGCCAATTCATACCATACCTTCATCATGAACATAAGCCGTTACATTCCTTACCTCCATTTCATACCAACTACAACCTATTTCGTAGGGTCTTACAAACTATGGCTTACTATACAATAAACTATTTTTATTGTTCAAATATTTTAATTAATTATGAGATTAATGGTCATCAAATTACTGAGCTGTCATACAACTGTATTTTATAGACTATATTGGCAAACTGTACAGGCAATTAACTGCTGGTTACCGGCCATTACACCAATATTAACAGAGTCCTAAATCTACATATTAGTGAATGCCTTCCAAATATTTAATAGAGCAGCTAGTTCTGTAGATGAAATCTTCTTAAATATTTTTAATGTCAAGTATAATATGAGGAATAACTCATGTTTATGTATTTATGACCAGTTATTCCACTTATATAATCCATTGGAATAACTACAAACCAGCTAATGTATTCTTTTTTTTACCCATTGTCTCTAATTGCATTGTTTTGGACTAAATAAAGAACACTTTAAAGTTCAAATAATTAAATAATAAAAATATAGGGGGAAAAATAGGAAAAACACACAAGTGCCTCTGTTGCTGGTGAAACTTTGCATAAATATGCAAAAGCAAAAGAAAATGCAATTGCTTGGGGGGAAAGTGTTGATTTGCCTGCTAAACCACCTTGTTTATTGTCACACTCACACAGATAAGCAAACTGAATTTGCAAATAAGCAGCAAGGTATCACCGTATCAGAGCTATTTAGACCCTGAGCCCTATTGGAGCTTAGTGAGCCCTCAGGTCATAACATCTGCACACCTCAAAATAGAAATAACTTTATTGTCATATGCTCAAAAACAAACTGGGCAATCAAAATTGTACTCCACAAGCTCCCTTCAACACCTCTCCTGTAATAGTACCTTTCCCTTTTTGGGTTAAAAAGCTTTATTAAATATACCAATATTGCCAAAAAGGAACAAAATATGTGGCACCTATGCAAAGAAAACTCCAACTTGTTGACTGTGCAAAATGTTCAAATGTTGTCCTTGAAAAATGCCTGAAAAATGACATCACTCCTCTGCAGGAAAACATAAAGCCTCAGCAATCACTACAAAGAAAATTGAAAAACACTACGTCAAGAAATGTAAACCAGGTTTTTGCTGGCTGATGAAAAAGCAACATAAAAAAACATCTTTTTATTCCAGAGATTGAACAAGACGGTTAAAAAAAAAAAGCAGTCCAGATCATCCTGGAACAATCCTCCACATTTCTCTCCATGAAAACGAGCCAACAGTCAGATACACGACAAGAGAACACAACATGCCTGAAAAATGGAGGTTTAAAATAGAAAAACAGAGCAAAGACACCGAGGTGAATGTTACAGCAAACTAGTTTATGAGCTGTTTTTACTGCCGTCACAAAATGTACGCCATAACAGTCAGCCAGCCTGCCAGCCAGTCAACACAGTCTCGGGAAAACCAGCCAGGAAAAATTGCAATAAAAACAAAAATAACATTTAAAAAAAATCCCAAAGACGCTTCAAAATTTAGAAAAAAATGAAAAAGGTGCGAAAAATCTCTCGTTAAAAATACTCACCAGTACCTTAATACTAAAAATGAGAACAACTGAAAGCTTGTTTTACTCGGGAGATGGGTTATCCGCTTACTGTTCTGCTCACTGAATGTAAGCAGCACCTTGAAACCGGGTGACACAAAATGGCGTCGACTCACACACTGTGAGCAGAGCAGGCCCCGCCCCCTGTTTGTATTCCTGGCTTCTGATTGGATCTCTCGACTTCCCACTTCTGGGAAAGTCTATCACAGATTGGCTGCTGAACTGGACAGATGTGTCAGTCAACAGAGATATCTGTAAACCGCTGTCGCTCGACTCAAATGACGGCGTGAGAAAGTTTAAGCTAAAAACTTAAACAAAAGACGATTAACGTCAGGAATATTTAAGACTAAAACTCAATACGAAGGCCAAAAACTGTAATTTTTGTCAGTTTGACTTAGAAACAGTTTAGCTTTCATTCTTGTAATTATTCGTCTCAATTTTTAGATTCTTAAAAACTGACTAATTGTAGTTTCCACAAAATAACAATATTAAACTTGGCCATGGTTACAAAATTTGAATTTATAATTTTTGTATTTTTTGAAGACTGCTAGCTACTCAAGACATTTGCAGATAAGATTTGCCTGTTTCTACCATAAAATTGATTGGGGTTTAAATAAACCATTACAGGTGACTGCAGTTGCTAAATACTGTGAAATTTAAATTTATTATTTATAATACAGCTGAGCATTTTAATTTTTAAGTTTTATTTATGCTTTAAAGCTCAGATTCAACACAAATATTGCTCCTTTTGTAAATCATTTTATTTTATTTCTCTAAACACACATACTTTTAAAAAAAATCTGTTTTTTTTTTTTACAAACAACAGCAATTTATGACCACAAAATGCTAATTTAGATATTATGCAAATGCACATTTTTACTGTTACACAATGCTTGTGATATTTTTGACTGAAAACAGAAAAAGTTTATTGCATTAAGTGCCAGACCGTGAGAAAAATATGTGTCTATGTAAACATCTGGTTCTAGCTGTTGCTTTAGCTTGATAGTCAAAAATGGATTGAAATCAAAACTATTAGCATCAGTTTTTTCATAAGGATATTTTTTTTTGTCTAACTTCAATTTAGCTGTTTATAAAAACAACAATAACAATAGTTTGACTCATGCAAATTACAAAATTCATCCTCAACTCAAAGTTTCCCATGTATTCGACAAAGGCTCTGCTGCAAAATGCACCGGCTGTAAAATATGGGAATATAAGAGATCAACATTTCAGTGTAACGGCAACATCATAAATAACTTTCTCCAGTGACTAGAAGGGAACATCAGCAAGGTCATGCCTTCAGTTTTCTTGAAAACGAATCTGAAATGGAAACAAATGAGCACTCAAGTCAACAAATCATATAGTAAACTCACTTTAAATTAAGTAGAAAAACTGATCAAAGTAAGAGTAAAAAAAAACAAATAATGTGTGAAAGACCTTTTATGTCAGCCATCCGTCGGCGGCTTCGTGGTAAAGTCCCATCCCTCCCCGGAACAGACTCCGGCGTTCTCAGCACTTCCTCCAGGCGGCTTTGTTCATCACTTTCCTGCACGGAAGATCAAAAGTAGTTTATTCAGATCTTTCGGAAGAGAGGTGCTGTTCAAAGATTATACGCATTTCACATGACTCTGGGTTAATTTCCCTCTGCACCCACATGTTGCGTTTTTTTCCCCTTTCTGCCAAATTGTCCCTTTAACAGGTAAATGTGTTGAATGGTTTGGTTTGGGAGTGTTTGAAACACCAACCTGTGACGCTGGAGTTAGCTGACCTTTCCTCCTGCCCACAGGCGTGCTGGGCTCCGGGCTTTCACCTCCGATCTTCTGCCGCTCCTTCTCCCGCTCCCTCTGCAGAAGGATGGCCTGCCTCATGGCCCTGTACTCCAGCGAGAAGTTGCTGATGGTCCTGCAGAAGTCCTCTGCTCTGGTGTCTCGCACCATGGCTCGGGAGTAACCCAGGAACATGACGAACGAGTGGAACCTTGAAGAAGGAAAGACAATCGGCAGGAAAAACGATAAGTTCTAAATCACGGGTGAAGCCGTTCAAAGTTTGGTGTGTGGTGAACGTGTGCAGCGTGCCTGTTGATAACCCGACGGTGAACGGCTCTCAGGACCTTCAGCCGCTCCTCGCACTCCTTCAGGATCTTGGGTAGTTTGTGACGAAGCGAACCCTCTGGAGCGAACATCTCCAAGTCTTTCCCTTTCCGCTTATCTCCTTTTCCTCCTTTCCTCTTTTCCTCAGCCTTTTCCAGAACCTTCAACTGCTCCCAGGATGCTTTGCACATGGCCTCTAGCTGTGCAAAGTTGGACTGGACTAGAGAGTAGTCACACTGCGGAGATGAGGGACACCTTTTTAGCACCACATGTGACTTTGTCTGCCTTTTGTTTTTTTGTAGTGACTTCTCACAGTATGCACCTTGCCGGCTTTAGTGACGGCGGTGATGTCAGAGTAGAGGTCAGAGGATTGTGGGTAGAGCTGCAGCAGGAGCACGCAGACGTGGTGCAGCAGCGGCTGGCGCGTGTGCGTATCCCTCACCTGGGACAGCTTTCCAAGGTAGCTCAGCTCAAAGCCACGGGCCTTGGGGAAATGAAATCTGTTGTCAAGCATGAATGAAATTAAGCAGGAATAAAAAATTAAACTAATAATTGCGGTCCCTCACCTTACAGCCGTTGAGAAAGTTACCGATGGCTAACACGGTCGCTAGGATGCACCTGAAGGTCTGGCTGGCGGCCAGCTGTTCCATGGCCAGCTTTAGGTGGAACAGAGGCTCAGCGATTTCCTACATAATGGATGGACACACATATAGAGGGCATTGTGGGAACTAAAGAGCACACTGTGCCTTGCAGAAGTACTCACACTCTTTAGTTGTTACAGCCAAGGATTTTATATAGACTTACACAACGTAGTGTATCAGTTTTGAAAAAGTTTCACAACTGAAAAATGTGGCAAGAATTTCAGTCAGTGCTGGTTGGCTTTAGGAGTTGTGCTCTGTACAAGATTTTCCCCACAACAACGACACGTGGTGTGACAAGATGTTCCGGTCAGAGGAAACCATCTGACCAGAACATGTTGCTGGAATATGTTGTTAGTTGCCATCAGCAGCTTGCTAGCAAGCAAGTGAATTAGTAATTTGGGGGTTTAGAGTTAGAAACTTGTTGGTCGCTAATTTGCATGCAAGTTGTTTTTTTAATACAAAACCTAAAAAGAAAGCAGCCCTCTATCCAGGGCAAAGCATAAGCATTTCCAATGACAAATAAGATCTATTTGCAGTTAGTAACAATTTGTTGCTCTCAACAAGTCAATAAGTTGTCAGCAACAACCTGTTGCTTTAGCTGTTGAGCGTTAACTTATCAATTAGATTACTTGTAGCTCTTTTACTGGGTTTTAAATTGAGCATGACACTTCTTTTTTAAGTTGTGTGTGTATGTTTTTTTTTCTTTTCTTCTGCTGGTCCATATCTAAAACACATCGAATTTTGTGGTTGAAATGTGAAAATAACCAAATACGGACATGTGGTTTTTAATGGTACTGTAGATGAGCCAGCAGGCTGTGTTTTTTTTTTTTTAGGCTTTGGACATTAGAAGAAGCAGCAGAGCTACATTTGCAAACCATTCTGAGATCAGTCAAGGTGACAGTCATGACAGGTGTTGTTTCTGTCTACCTTCTCTAAGGAGTCGTAGTCCAGAGCGAAGGTCCAGAGCTGAAGTCTCGTACTCAGGTGAGGTATTTCCCCCAGGGTGAGCAGACACAGTTCAGCCTGGGCCAGGGGAGCGTGGGGGTTCTGGGCTTTGGCTTCGTTGATCAGAGAAAGCTCTTCCTCTGTTGGGATCAGAGCTTCAAGTCGCTGTTATAGAGGAAATGTGAAAACAGTTCAAACCCGTGCTGGAGAGCTTCAAGTCAGAGCTTCAAGTCGCTGTTATAGAGGAAATGTGAAAACAGTTCAAACCCGTGCTGGAGATAGCAACGTAAACGCTGTGTCAGAACAAAAGTTTAAAGGTCAGATACAGAGGGTCGGTGTACCTGAATGTCCTCTCTGTCCAGTACGCTGCTGTCCATGCTGTAGATAGCAGGAGGGAGGAGGCGAGGTGGAGGCAGGCTGCTCAGGGCGATGGTTATGATGTTACTGCGCTTCATGCCCAGCACTGAAATAGTCGACTGCTTCTGTTGAAGAGAAACAGGCAGCACACTGTTATGATGCAATATGTTTTTTTTCCCTGCCTTTTGATTGTGACACAGATTTTGTTGCCTTATAATTTATAATTAGATATATTTGGATGTTTGCATCATTTTATAAATCATATAAATTCTTCAAAGGATATTCATACCAATTTCTGCCACTATTTTAAAAAAAAACAACTTGACTCTAGTAAGTATGACATGACTATCTCATAATTAGTTTCTCATCATTATAAGTTCTCATAAGAATGAAATACTATCTAATAATTATGACCTACAACTAAAGGGTATCTCATAACGAGATACCTAAGTCATAATTGTGAGATACACATTTATTTATTGTTTTCATCAAAGTGGAATAAACGGGCTTCCATAGATTTGAACTAACGTTTCCTAAAAACAACAATAATGTTTTGACCTAAATTCAAAGAGTACAAAAAAATCTGAACATTGGAGAATAAATGTACCTGGTGATGAATCTTCAAACATTACCATTTTGCTGCATTGATTTTAAAATCATTCACTTATACGCCTGCCACAAATTGAATGCAGGCTGAAAGACTCAGGCTTTGAGCCAGTGTATGGTTTACACTGAATTTAACAGAAAAAGTAATGATTGAAAGATTACTGTCATGACTGCTTTTTGATTTTGATGGGATTTTCACTAAACTTACCTACTTTGTAGCTGCCAATGACTACAAACCATTGTTATTGATCAGCTGACTTCAGAAATCACAAGTCGTCCATTCTTTTCACAGATTGTCTGTCTCATATAAAGCTGTCACAATATGGTGACAGTTTCAACAAATATGGAGGAAACACAAAATTGTGGATTTTTGACATTAGTTGAGTGTTCACATGTTTTTGTGCACATTTGTAATGGAAACTTGGCTACTGCTACATCCAACCCTCAACACACATAGAGACTTACTAAATCAGCTGTTGGGACTGACATAAGCAGATCGCTATAGTTGACAGTAACACACTTTGCCATTTTGTCTTTTCATAAAACACTTAGAAATGGACAGAAGTCCTGGTTTCAAGGTAATTTTTTATTTTTTTTATCATTCTCACCTGCCGCCCAGAAACCACCTTAAAACTGGTGCTGGTGGCCTTAGACTCAAACAAATACTCCAGACGGTTCGTGTCCAACTGCACTGGCTCCAGCCCGGCCCATATAGTCTGCTTCCCAAAGCGTGTCATCCTGGGAAGCGGGGTCAGGTTCTGGAGTTCCCTCCAGTGAAGCTTTAAGGTGTGGCTCTTAATTCCTGCACCTTTACATGGTGAAGGTAAAGCGGGAGGTGGAGGAAGAGGCGGTGGAAGAGGTGGCGGAGGAGGTGCCACAGACAGGTGTTGACTTGGTGGTGATGTAAGGAGCTGCTCGTCCTCTTCACTGTCGTCTTCATCGAAGAGGTCAGAGAAATCCAAGGAGTTGAGGCAAAGGCATGCAGCTGGTTTAATGATCGAGTCCCAGGATTGGTCAAAATCCCAGGTCAAGTCCTTGATTTGATCCGATTCCTTCATTGGTCTCTTTAAGAAATGAATGTGTTAAAAAAGTTACTTTTTCCTCAGCTGACTCCAAAAGGCATACCTCTTCTTCATCCTGAAAATGAGCAAAAGTCCCGTTGAGGATCTACCAGACCTTGTCTTTCGTTCCCGTCATTCCTCATAGAAACAGAACTCCTTGCTTTTCCTGTACTTTCTCTTTTCACTGCACAGTCAGCCTCCACCTCACAGACACTAAATCTCCATCTGAACATCTGTGGATGCTCTGCCTCACTTGTCCACCACAGGAGCGCAAAGCTCCCACGCCCAGAATCCCAATTTCTGAGCCACCTCTGGCCGATCCTCACTCCACCATAACCTGTAATTGCCTCGGGTGTCGTGTTTGTTCCCTCAAATTCGAAGCGTCTGATCTAAACGTCCGCTGTTGTTCTTTTGCAGCTGAGCTCTGCAACCTCAGAGAATTCTTGTGAGCCTTGATGGGCTGTGTTTAAGTCCTGATCCCAACTCTGATGAGAAAATTCACGGAATGCCTTTCCCTGCTGCTCTTTCAGAAATGCCTCTGCAGCTGCCCTCTGACTTTCATCTCCCCGTGTGTGTCCAGAAGCAACGGCTGGCGAGAGTTTCAGTTGGAGAGCGAGGAGGGCGAGGGATGCACTGGTGCATCGGTTATGGTTTATTTGAGCTGCGCCCTTTTCCTTCATTTCCTTATCGAGGCCAAATCTCCTGTTTGTGTTGGTATCATAGTGTATATACAAGCCTCTTTATCTCCTCCTTTAGATCTGTTACTTCCGTCCTCTTTAGTTAACACACACACAGAAGAGCTCATCTTGCTTTCAAGCAATTTCCTCTGTCAGTTTTATGAAGACATATTGTTCTTACATAAGTTTTTTTTAAGTAGGGCGGTGAACTTTTTATGAGCAGGATTGCTCCAAATATGCAGGAAATATTCTCTTGAAAGCAGTGCAATGCTATTGTCACATCAGTACTAGTTACTTGTTTTGAAACAAAGCCAGGTAAAGGACAGTGCAAACAACTTCTAGTCAGATGAGACCATGCAAAACACTGCGGGGAAGCTAGTTACTGGTATAAAAGATCGAAGTACAGGGGTTCCAATGCATCGTCAGTGTGCATAATATTATGAGTATTACATTCTACATGTCATAAATTCACATAAATAGTTCATTTTGCCTATCAGATGGAGTCTCACTGCAGTAGATGCTAACAATGCCGATGTTGGAGGGTGTTATTGACCCCGGCCTCAACCAATCCACTACAGAATTGATGTTTGTGAGTCACGTATTTGATCTGGTTTAGGCTTTATGTTGGATTTCCCTTCCTGAAACCACCCTGTGCATTTTAAAGACTTGGGTCTGGTACAAGGAATCACTGGCTTGTGACCTCTTATAGTTGCATTTCTATCGACGAAATGATGGCTATGCAAAGTATTTTGACAAGGCGACTGAATTCAAATAGATGCCACACTTTTCTGATTCTATTTGTAGAAACAAAGGAACTTCTCGGTGTTTGTCTATCACCTTAAATATTAATAAAATACTTAAAGTTTGTGAGGCAAAATGTGAAAAGACTTAAGGACTACTGCCAGATACTAGAAAGGTCTCTAAAACAGTATTTGGTTTGTCCCCAAGGGTCTTTTGCATGGTCCACATGCAACCTTAATGAGGATCCCTCCCTCGGCCATTAGGTCTCCCCTAATTACACTTTATCTCACTCAGTAGCCCTGCTGTCTGCTGGCGGCAGCAGGACTCATGGGAGAATTCAGTCAAAATGAGCTCCATTTGCAAGACTTAATATCGTTTAGGCATGTATTTATCAACACTGCATTTTAAAGTCTACTCCCAAATATACATATTCGCTGCTTGTCTTGGGAGTGTCTAAAGTTTTACTTCTTCAGCCTCCCAAAGACGGCTTTTGCTCACAAATAAACAGCAGACTTGTTTTGGCAAGGCTCCAGTTACCAGACCCGATAAGTGCAGCTGCAGAGTTGTGGGGACGATGCGGCGCCCTTACAGAAAGGGACACGTTTTCTGTGGGAAAAAGCAATTTTCGGGATGTGAGGATGTTCTGTGTCTCGGTGTGTGTCTCTGTGCGGTAGTGGCTGTTTAAATAAATGCTTGCAACTCTTTTTTTTTCTCCCCCTCTTCCTCTATTGCGGGTCCCTACATGGCTACTGAACCGACTGTAGGTCGACTCTAAGCGCCAAGATAAAGATCAAGACAAAAATCACATGTAATTGCTGCACGTTTGAGGGTTTTTAAGATGTCAGGGTCAAAAAACTGAACTTTGATTTCGTCAGCTTGAAATGGGACGCTCTTCCAACACGTTTAAATGTAGTTTTCTAAAACTCAAGCCTGGTCTCATTTTAATTTTTTTTTATCACGACGCCATTGTTGTCGTCTTGAAAACTTTACGTGTCTCCACAGTAACCGTCCAGACGTGCTCGCACGACTCAACACTTAAACTGTGCACCGTTTTACTTCAAGTAAACGTCTCATTTTCCTCAAAGACAATAACATACCAGTGTACCACATTGCCTCGCAGCGCATATTCAATGCAACAATGAGATGTGGCAGCAGTGACCTGCAATTCCATGTCCAGTAGGTTTGCGCCTTTCTTTGGAATAGATGATTTAAGGGCTCACAGAACCACTTTTAAGATGTTTTCCAAAGCAAAGGTAGAGGGAATGCACCATTTCAAGTTTTTTGCATCAAAACACAAAGTTTTTTTTTTTCCCAGCAACTATTTAGCTTAAACCAAGACTATTTGAAAGATGCATCTTTTCACACACAAAGGTTTATATCTATCATTGTCACAGTAAGCAGGATGGAAGGTGAAATGGAAAAAACCTTTAGTCCATTAGATCCATGTGCACTCTGCATATTGCTCTCAATTCAAGCGTCACTCAGTTTTTTACCAGTTTTCTAAACACACCCATAAAGTCACATAATGCTCAATACACAATAATGTAAAACACTCTGCAAACTCATAAACCCTGTGATTAAAAATTGATTCTGCCTGGTCTCATAACACAAGTTAAACAATTTCTTTAGCAATTTCCTTTTTGCATGCACTAAACATACATTGTTCCTTTGATGAAATCACAGTTTAATCAAAGTTATCTGTCGCATGTTCCAGAGTGAGAAACACATTAAATCCACAGTGAGGGGAGTAAAACAGTAGCATCAATTTTCAACAGAGCACTTCAAGCAGGTCTTCGATAAATTTTAAAAGAATTGTTTCAAACAGTATTTTAGCCTTCTTTTCTTATAATTGGTCATAGTATCTTTGTTTGTGATCCACAATGATTTTTTTCTGATCCTTCAAAAAATATAGCAATCTATTTTGGTATTACAGAATATATTGCTAGTGAACTGTTATGTAACAACATGTGAGAATAAAATACGTGAATTTTCCTTTTTACATACCACTGTGTTTTTTCACCGACCTGATAAAATAACATCTACAAGGTAGGACTAACAAGATGACACCAATTACAAGTTGATCAAAAATTTCTATAATCTCAGGATCTGGTATATGTGTGGTACGTGTTTAAATCGCATTTTATTGCACATTTTTATGTTGAGTATTTTTTAAAAGACTGCTGTAAAAGAAGAAACAAACATGGTGCCCCAAGAAGCACCTCTTTTTTTTTTAAACCATATCTTCATAATTTGGAATAATAAAGAATATAACACAGATCTCAAGTTACCAGCAAAAGCTTCAAGAAGTCAGAGAATTATTTCACAATAAAAATATTTCAAAAATATGGATTTAATATTAATAAAACATGTTTCTTAAACGATTTATTTACTCTATATAGAAATAAAGACAAATGAATATAGAGCCATTAATCTCAGAATGACTAAACTCAACATGTCATGATATAAATAGGGGGATTTGATATTTGATGAAGATAAGTTTGAAGAGACTCTTGTGATATATTTATTACATATTATATACTATGATATAGCAATAAGCTGTAAAAAGGAAGAAACGTACACGTGTCATTGTTTTCAGGTCGTTCTAATTTCACCGAGTTCAACTTATTTTGAAAGCCACGTTTAAACGGAAGTCGCACCAATCTCTGGCTCGCGCTCCCGCGGTGCTTGGTGTACTGTGTGAGTGAGCGCGCGCCTTCTCTGACTGTAGCTGCCTGTCATCGCTCGCGCTGACATCACGCAGAGGATTTGCCACAATGTCAAACATAAGCGAACAGCGCGAGCTCATGGCTTCTCCGCGCCACAATGACACGCACTGCCGCGTGCGCCGGCTCGTTCTCTAATCAAAACACTCAGCCGACCTTTTATGGGTTTATTCTGTGTCCTGCGATGCTTTTCGGGTAAGATGGGTTACTCCGCTCTTATTTTGTTATATCTTAGAGTTGGGAAATACCGGAAATATTGAATACTTATTCAGTAATTATATATTTGAATTTTTCGATTTTAATTATTAGAACGCCCTTGTTATGTTGTCCGCGTTTTTACTTTATGTGAAAAGTTCTCAGGCTACCTATAACATTGATGCTCTGTGGTTATTACGTAATGGGAGTGCGGACAGTGCTGAGCAGATGCTAGAGAGGTGCTGTGATGTGATGTGATGACAAACCCCGCTGTTTGCGTAAAGACAGCATCACTTCTACACCACTGCAATGCTGTTTGTTTTTGCAATCCATCAATGAATCATTCTTAAAAAAAAAAAAAAAAAAAAAAAAGTAGAGCACTCAGAAAAAATAAATGAAACCTCCAAGTGAAAAGAGTGTTAGCATAAATACTTTTCAGAACAAAGTCAAGTCAATGAAAATAATAGTTTCCCCCCTCTAGGTCCACATGAGTGTTTGATCCCAGTCAGAGGTCATGCTGCGGAGGGAGTCTGACACCCACAGCCTGTTTACCTCTGGAGAGACATCCGAAAATGACTGTGAGGTAAGGCTCTAAATCTTTTTTTTATTTATCTATTGCGCAAAACCTGTTTTTGGATTACCTGGATTTTGACATTGTATTACATAGAAAAGAAGTCATAGAGCCAGCTGAAACACCTAACAAGCTTTCATACCGCCTAAACCAACTTAAAATTTAATTCATAAAATTGAGGTAACAAATTGCATGCATTTCATTTTGCTAAATTTTAAAAACTATTTACGCTTAAAGTTAATTTTACATCATGTTTAACCATGCTTAAGTGATGACATTCCATTTGGAATGCCAAACTCGGGCATTAATTTATAGTACAATATTCATATAAACCAACAATTGTGTTGGCAAAGTTCCCAGCTCAAATATGAGTTCATAAAGTGAAGCTTTGTATTTGAACTTATTCAGTCAGGACAAGGAAGGACTGTGTGAGCAGTACTTAGGAGACATAGTAAACCGTCACCCCCTGCAGTAATTTAAAACCCACAAACCTAGTCTGTCTGTATGCCACCACAGCAGTAAATGATCATTTGTAAGAAAATTGTAATTTCAAAACAACTCCAGTTCTGACCAGCGCTATTTTTCTAATATTGACAGGTGTGCTCCAACAACATCCTCCCAAAAGCTGTCTCCTAAAGTAACCCCACTTTTAATTCAGTTATGTTATGGAAGTCTCACTTTTCTTCAAATAAAAAGTACAAATTTAGAAGAGCTACCAAAAAGTAAATTCTGAGGACACCATCTGTCATGAAAGTAAAATATAAACACCTAATCAAACAGCATCTACAGTCAAACTGAGAAAAAAAAGGTAGTTATTGCAACTAAACATCCAGAAAAATAATTTTGAGACAGGTTTTTGACTTAACACAAATGTGGACAGTAGTTGTCAAGTTTGTACTAAGAGAAAACACATAAAAAGTACAAATTGTTGTTAAAGAGTCAGTTTTTACTCCGTAAACTTTATGCTCGCAAACAACGACTTTGGTTGACGCTTTTGTCTGTTGACGCTATCTCTAACATGAACTGAGGGTTCAGTTCTAACATGAACTGATTTTCAATTGTTTCATAATTTTGGGGCAATTACATCTTTCCAGTTGATATACTGTTTTCAGTCAGCAACAAAAAAAATCCATCTTCGTCACTATTTTGCTTCCATAGTAACACATTCGCATTTCCTTTATAGATGTAGCACTTAAAACTTGTCCCAATGCAAAAAAAGAAAGAAAGAAAGCAATTTTAATATTGATAGGTTTTATGGCTTCAAAATATATTGGTGCTTGGCCTTTAGTAGCTATAACATGCTGTTACATTTTTTAAAAGTTCAAACCGATTGTGGAAACAAACTTTCTCAACTATGTAGCTTAAGCGGTTTGTCATTAAAGCCTTAAACTCCACCGATGTAACTTTTAACATTTGGGCTAGCAAGAATGCTAGCATGTTAGCTCCTGCAAAGTTACAAGGCCTAACTTTTTAACATAAGTTAACCTTTCTGCAAAAAAAAAAACAGCTTAGGTGTGCCATTCATCGATATAATAGTTGATTTTCAGACATCTGCTGAAGTAGATAAGCTTAGTGGATAAAATTGAATTTACATGTAAGTATCAGCTGATATCAAATCACCCAAAAATAAGGAAATCGGGGCAGTCGGTCGATCGATCAGTGCACCCCTAAATACAACCCATATAAACATATCACCCTTCCTGTTCTCTGCTCAGTGTTAATGGACAAAAATAGTAGTTAATTAAAAACTAGGGCTGTTGTAAACGAATATTTTAGTAATCGAGTAATCTATCGATTATTCTTACGATTAATCGAGTAATCGGATAAAAAAAAAAATTCTAAAATGAAATATTGGTAAATCTGGCATAATACCGGTGTTACTATCAGATATCAATATCAGTCCAATTTTTCATATTTGAGCATCCCTAACAGTTGCTTTTTTGTAGTTTAGAAAACTAACCTGTAACAATAATAGCTCACTTTCTAAGTTAACCAGAAGAAAAGTTATAGAAAAATCTGAAATTATACTGAATTTAATAACAAAGAGGCAGGCTCACAAATATGCTTATAAAAAATGTCTACAATCCAGCTTTTAGTTTATGTATTCATCTTCAGTGAGTTTAATAGATTAATTAAACTCACCTTGCCACCTAACCTGTCACGCTTTGGGTTTGAAAATACGGGAAATGCCGCCTGGAGTGGGAGGAGAGGGCGAATGAACGAACGTAAGATGGGGTGGAGGGGAGGAAATAGACCAGCGGACTGACGAACCGTTAGACCGGGGGACGAACACGGGGGGAAGCAATACGGGATATTTACGACACCTTCACTGGTCACACTCAGAAACTCATCTACCAGCCATGTACGATGCGCTCCGCCACCCGTTTCTTCAGACCGGGATATGAAATTTATTGTGCGGTTCGTCGGTAAAGCTACATTTACACGGTAAGCATCAGCTACTCAGCCGCCCGCCCTGTTCAGTCTATCCGCTCACCTCAGCGCTCTTCCCGCCGTTCGCTTTCAACCAGCAGCCCCGGAGGAGAAATGCTGCCGTAGTCCAGGCATTCCCCCAGTCATTTTAAGGATGCTTATTGGTTCCCCAAAAACGATAAAAAGTTGGGCATTATCATCAATCAATAAAATCCCCACGGGGCAATCTTGAAGATTGGACTTTATGCCGCTGAGACTTAGCTTTTGTCAACAACTCAGAGGCGGAAGTGAGAGCTCCGCGCAACGCAAATGAAGTCCCGGCCGGAACACGGTGCGCTAAATAATAAAACATAAATTAACGAAGCTTCGAGGCAGGTAAATTTTCCTCGAGGAATTTTAGTAATCGAGGTACTCGAATCATTCGAGGAATCGTTTCAGCCCTATTAAAAACTTTAAGCAAAATTTTCTAAATCAAATGTTTATGCAGCGTTTACTACCAAAACAATTTCCTTGATATTGTTGAAATGCCTGCGTTATAGAACACTGCAGTTACAAACTGATACGCTTGATTAAAATTGTAATAATTTCTGAGGTCAATATTCAATCCCCTCAAAAAAAAACAAAAAAAAAACAACAACTTTATTATGTAATCTACAAAGAAGTGTCTTTTATGATAAGTGGATGTGATGTTAATTACTTCCTCGGCTTAATTACCCGGGTTTTTAAGCATTCATGATTTCCAGCGTCTGGTAGAGGCAGTCTAATCAGCGCCCGGTTTTCAGCTCTTGAAAATACATGTAGGTGGAAAAGGTTACATCACAGAGCCATTAGGAGATGCATAATTCACAAAAAAAAAAAAAAGTTTGGGAAACAACATCTTAGAACTTCCTTCGTGCAGCGTTTGCTTAATCTGCCGCTGGCAGGCAGTAAAAGGGGGTAAGAGGCATCAAAGAGTCACCAGTTCATCCTCTCTGTCTTTGTCTGTCTCAGATGGGGGCGAGTTGTGAAGAGGTAGATATAGTGTGCCTGTGCGAGGCCGGTCCCTGTACACTTTATTCAGAAGCACACGCGCCTACGCTGGTGAGTGCTCAGGCTTCCCACTTAAGTGTCTGTGGCGCGCGGCGAAAAACGCTGCACTTCGCCGCACCGCGTCGCTCAGAGCGTCCCTCTACATGTAAACACGCGCCTTTCGCCTCCTTCCGATCTCTTCTGTGTCTCTGTTGCTGCTTCTGTTTTTCTACTGTACGTTTTACAGTAGCAGCTCAGAGCTGACAGCTGTCATGTTGTGTGTGTGTGCGTAGATGTGTGTGTGTGTTTTATTCCTCAAAGTGTTTTCAGGATCAGTCACTCTCGGCTATCTTCTTGCTTTTCTGTTGTCAGGGCACTCTGCTGTGTGAACACTGTGGAAAAAACAGAGTCATGTTAACCAGGTACTCTGAGGGATATGGCACAGAGGTAATATATATCATATGCATGTGTGTGCGTGCGTGTGGGTGTGTGTGTGTGTCATCAGTTAGCTAAAGCACCCTATACACTGAGCTCTCTCTATTATACTGTGCAAAGTTCTAGAAGGTTCCAACATGTCAGATCTACATTGTCTTGGAAAAGTATTCAGAATCCTTGAAATTTTTCACATTTTGTCAATATCTTTTTTCTTTCTTTTTTTTTTACCAGACAGAAATCTAAAAAGTTTGGTTAAATAGTAATAGCAATTATACAATAGCAATTCTTAAGTGAACCAGTTTAGTGAGAAATAAACCTTCCAAAGTCAGTTCAGACCACCTCTGACTACTTGATCACTGTTGGTTTAACTGGCCCCAGATGTTCTAGTCAATGGTTCAAAGGAAATTCCCTTTCATACAACAATTCTATGCAGAAGTCATTCAACAATTTGAGGTGTTCATTCAACTGTTCCAGAGGAGATCAATACCGCTGGGATATAAATAGGATGACATTTATATAAGTGGTGAGCTCATTGGTCATGCTATCGAAGGAGGCATCAGCTGGCTCATGCATATTAACAACCGTGACATAATGAAAAGTCACACATGAGCACATGCGGTTAGACACATGCCACCACCGCAGGTTGTTTGTGACAACTAATGGCTGTGATTCACCATCTTTTTTTTTATTTTTTTGTATTGAACGACGACTCATATTTTGAACGTAATGTATTTTAATGTTCCTCTGCACTGCAGGAGGAGTGCGTGTTATCCGACCCTCAGGGAGAAAGCGATGCAGATGCTGACATAGAGGACACAGACTGCAGGTTGGTTTTACTGGGGGACCTCTTCACCACGTTTTGCTTGGCTTGTACTTTTTTTTTTCCTTATAATGTTTTGACCTTAAGTCTAATTGGTTCAGAATCCAGGAGCACAGCTCTCTCCAGCGAATCAGCTCACGCAGGCGCAAACGTCCTCGCGTGGCGCGGCAGGACACCACGGAGAGTGAGGACGACGGAGGGCGGAGCCACAAAAGCCATCGCTGGAACCTGCGGCTCAGTCCCGACAGAGCACACAGCAGGACCATCCTGGAGGTAGAGGGACAATCATCAAGCTGATTGGTTTCATTTAAAATAAAATACTCTGTAGGTGGAGGCATAGTTTACCATACTTTAACTCAGGATTGTCTGGAATCCTGAGTCCTCTCTCTTCTCGTCAAGTTCAAAGTTTTTTACACTTTGATTTAGAGAAAAGCATTGATGAGTCAATGCTTTTCTCTAAAAGTAACCGATAACAAATATTGCTCAAGTCGCACATCCTTGAGCAATATGTGCGACTTTTGCTGCAACATGAGTCCTTTAAGCTTGGAAATGCTCTTCAGGTGATAGAAGACCGACTTTGTAACTGTTTATATGTGGCTCTGAATGTTCAAGTGAGAGTCCATCACCACTTGATGATGGATTTTGAGCCTGATTACTAGTTTCTAGTTGTAATAACTGAAGCTGTGCATTGATTCTAGTTTCCTCCTCTAGGCCCAACAATAATAACTTCAGTTTTGTTTCTAATCAGCTGGAGAAAGTTACGGCACATCCACAGATTGATCTGTTTTAAGAATCTGTTTAGTGCTTAAATGGGTTCAGAGTCACCTGGTGATATTGTAACGTAGAGCTGTGCATCACCTGCATAGTTATGGCAGCTAATCTTGTTTCCTGTTATAACCTGAGCTAGTGGGAAGAGCATGTAGATATTAAATAGGAGGGGTCCTAAGATTGAACCTTGCGGTAGCCCACTTGTGATTTCCTTCTGCTCTTTTCCAGAACTGATAAGATAGTCTTGGAAAAAAGTTGATTTTGTGTTCGGTGAACCATTTCTGTATTGATTTGGCCTCATGTTTGGGCAATTGTCCTACTAAGAGACCGAATGATGGCTTGTTTTCAGTCTACAGGCAGAATTTGCCAGTTTTTTTCTTTTAATGTCCTGTTATTTGAGAGTTGATGAATAATTAGCTCACAGCATATCAGACCTCTCATCTGATTTAACAGAGTGCTCAGTGTGCTTTTGTATCGTTCATCTTTTGATTGTTGGCAGATTAACCTGGAGTGTTTGCTACAGCAAAATTGAATATTTGATCTGATCAAAGCAAACAGTTCTAGTTAAAGACCCAGTTAAGTTTAGCAAAACTCCGTGTTTACATTTGTGATAGTAGGGCATAAAAGAGTTTCCCCAAGTGGACAGTCAAATTTTGTGCCAGTTCAAACTAAACAAGAACTGGTTCTAGTCCAGCTTTAGCCACATCAAGATGAATTTGACCATTTTCATAGTTTACCAGCTAAACATTGTGAACTGAGCTTGTTTATTTATCATATTTTATATTACATATATTTTTTAAGTATTTATGTAGGTATTTATGATGAAGTGCCATATTGATTATGTAATCTCCAGGCATTTGTAACCTGCCTTGCATCTGTCTTATCTCTTGTCTTTGCTGTTACTCTCGCCCACTTCCCAAAAATCTCATTTACATATTTTATCTGGTGTTTTATTTATTTATTTATTTTTTGGTCACAGGGCAAAATGAGTCAGACATTTGGACAGTAAAAGAGTCAATTTAGATTCTCTCTTGTTTAACCCTGTTATTACAGTCCGGTCAGCGCAGATGGGATTTGACAGGAGATTTTTGTTTCACCTCATAAGCTGTTATTCCACAGTCAAAAAGCTATTAGACAGAATAAATGCCAGGTACTGAATGACAAATTTGTTTTGGAAAAATGTCAAAAGCACTTAAATTCAAAGCCATAAAATCTAAATACATACTATATAATAATAATTAAAATAGTAGCAAGGTTGCTGCTTGTTTCTAATTAAATCCACACACTAACATCTAAATTAAAGTCAACATATTTGCTATTATTACATAAATTCTCTGTCTGTGAAAGAAAATGTGACATGGCTTCAGTTTACTCAACTTGACTTTGCAGCAGCTTACACTCATAAAAAGTGAAACTGATGTAATATTTATATTTCTATTTACATCCCAATGTTTAAAGCAAAGCCAATACCATGGTCGCAAGTAGGACTGAAATGATTAATTGTACTATTCATGACTAATAGATTATTGAAATAATTGTCAACTAATTTAAAAATTGATTGTTAGCTGCAGTATACAGACTCAAAAAAGACCACTAGAGGTAAAACTGTACATGTTGCATTTAAGTTCAAAATATCTCTGGCTATAATTTTGTTTCACTCAGAACTCCTCAAATAGTTTAGTTTTAGCTTCACCTGGTTCAAATTCTGTAAATTCTATATATATATATATATATATATATATATATATATATATATATATATATATATATATATATATATATATTAAGCACCTTTTTGCTATCCAATTATTAATTGGTTAATCCTACATTAAATTTTCTATAGGCTATAAATAAATAAAACTCAAACAGAACCAACAAATGCCCATTAGATCTGGCTTCTACTATGAAACCTACAGTCTGAGTTGTTTTAGTTTTCTACAGCAAAATCCTTGAAATGATTATTAATTTTGCTGCTTTTATCGACCATTTTTTAAGGAATGCGCTTCCTCTTCACATTTTTCGAACTTGTTTTGATGCCTACATATCTTGGTCTCTAAAAACATAACAAAAAAACTGAAAAAATCCGTAGACTTTTCTCTGGTTTTAACTGAATGAGGAACTGCAAGTGCGTCCAGACGCAATAGAATGATCCCCGTCCTTTGCCTTGTTTTCATCCCTCAGGAGAGCGTTTCGCAGGTGAGACCGCTCATCATCACTGGGCCCAACGTGGAGAAGCAGAAGAGTCCTTCGGATGGGTCCCGAGGCTCCAAGCTGACCTCCCTGTGGCCCTCATCCCTACCTCTCCCCGTCAAGCTGCTGCTCCTGCTGCCCGTCTCGCTCTCTCTCGTCATCGTCATAATCTCATTCCTGCTGCCCTGGGCCACCACATGACACAGCATTCTGGGGTTTTTTTTTTCCAAACATCGCACAAATGTCATCAGTCTTATGATGTAGTCGATAGCATACTTATTTTTTATTACTTTTTTTTTTTTTTAAAGAAGAATTAGCACTGATATCAATGATTATTTCTGTTTAGATTGCGCTGTATTGAAGGATGCTAAACACGTTCTTGGCCAAATCTTTTCAAGGAGCTTACAGTCGCTAAGTTTCAGTTTCTCACCCCCTCATTTTTAAAAATAGACCTTTCATCTCGTGGCCCCCGTCGTAATGAGCTGCAAGAGCAACATGGAGGTTGGTGGGGGGCACCAAGGGGTTCAGGAACCTTCAAACAGGGTAACAACACACTCCATAGGAAAACATGTGAAAGACGATGCCGCTACACTATGCAATTCCTCTGTTCCTCCTGCGGCGCTGTGAGTGCTGTTAATGAGCTTCGGTCTCGTCGTGTCCTTGGCCCTGACACTACCCCCCTCCCTCAACCTCTTCCCATTCTCCCCCCTCTTAGGAGTATCTTCTGTTAGTGCAGGGACCTGTGGCTCTAAATAGCGTGCAACCCAATTTAAAAAGCAATAGCAGCTGAGATCAGACACAAGTTGGCTGTGTATAATCTACTGAACATCTGTTGGTTTTCATGAACAGATTACATGGATCTTTTCTTTTTCTTTTTTGAAGATTAATTTAAAACACCAATCCATAGTAAAAATGAGCTGACCTCAAAACAAATGAAGCTTTAGAAAAAAAATGTACAATAAGTTCATATACATCCACATATTCACATAATGCCAACATGATAAATATGAAGCTTATGTTACATATGTTATCGTATGATTGCTGTTTAGAAAAACTGAGGTTGACAATCAATCACGCTAGTTGTTACAAGCTGAAATGCAAACTTGTAAGAAGCCATTTTGACTACTCTGTACTGTATGCTATATTTGTTTTACGTTGTTCTTTTTTTACTTATGAATGATATTTAAACATTTTGACCAACTCACCAGAAAAGAGAAGTGGTTGTTATTATTCATCTTCATGTGCTGTATTCTATTAAGTACTGTGAATTTAGTTTAGTCTTCAATCCTGCTGTATTGCTCTTCCTAAAGCTTGCATTTCTTACATTGTATACATATATCCATTTTTGTGTTTCATGGGGCAATAAATTGTCAATAAAACTAGATTGTATTTTAACAAAAAAAAATAATTTAAACTCGTCTGGTTTGAGTTTTGGAGCACGGGGGGGATCTAAGAGCTTTTGTAACGTTTGAAAGATATTTTCAGTGCATTATATGGCACTGGGATTGATTGGGGACGAAATTTTAAACATTTGTTACATTTTCAGCTGGTGTGCGGTGCGAAAAAAAACCCCGTTCCTCCCCTCACCTGTGGTGGCGCTGCACTAAGAACTATTGAAGGAAACAACACAAAAACCTCTGAAGAAGACATTGAGCACAACTTCCTTCTTCACAAAAACGTAAACAAGAATGGAGAGGTGTCATATTTCAGCGGTGTGGGACTTTTGCTATAATTTTCATATGAAGATGTGTGTTTTAAGCTTGAAAGGAAGTTGTTCTTGAAATGGAAAAATTTAAATGATGTTTTGGTGTTAGGAGCACTTTGCAATAGATCAGACATCAGGGCAAAAATATTTCAACTGGTCTGACATATTTTAGAATATTTTACTCTGATCACAGATTCATTAAAACACAATTTTGGATTTGTTAAAACTTTGCCCCATTTCTTAAAACTAGACTATTGAGATTTACTATAGCAGTAAGTTGTAAGAATTTCCTCAAGAAGCTGTGAGAGACAAAGTAATTAAAATCAAATTTTAGAAGAATTTTGACAGAGACTTGCTTAAGCTAGTTTGGCTTTAATTGAAAGAGTTGTGCTTGCTGACTTTTTCCTTTTCTTTTTCCTTCTCCGATTTAAATTTGATCTGCTTTTCTTCAGCTGTGCGTGACACAAGCTACACTGCCACCTGCTGATGAAACCTGGCACAATTTTTTATCACTCAGATTAAGTTCCTGCAATTTTTTTTTTTGTTTTTGACAGATTTTCTATAAGGCTGCATTTTTTTAAAAGTTCTCAAAATGTTTGATGCCAGTGAATGTTAACCTGCCTACTGACTTTCAGAACTGTCAGCAGGTTTCACAACCACTAACCCTCTTGCATATGTCTTCTCATGGTTTAATGAATGTGTCTGAACTTCTCTTTGCGTTGCAGCTTAGGCCTAAATGATTCACTAAAGTTAATGAATACTGCACTGATCTTATTTCCTGCTGATTTCAGTGTTTTTTACTAGAGTAGACCTTTTTGATTTTGGTTTCTAGACAGAAATTGATATTTTCTTCTCCTCTAACATTTGTTTGAAAATCAGCATTTGTCCAATTCAATTTTCTTCATATTTTCCAGTGTTTTCATCCTAACGTTTTGGAACTGATATGTTTCATCAAACTCGCAAATGAGGCACACAGTGAGAATAAAATATGTTCTTGCACTTGGGCTTTTCAGAAAAGAGAGAATCTTTGCCTGGGCTCTGCTGCTGCTCTTGATCAGACGGCCTAAGGGTAAGGCTTGTGGAGGAGGGGTCCCATAACGAGGTTAGATCTTTTCTTGCTACATGCCGTTGTTATGGTAACAATCAGAACTGCTTAGAGAAAACAGACTTTTCATAAGTAGATTATACCCAGAGTTTAACGCTCAGTTTAGACGTCGATGATAAAGTGATTACCGCATCTGCTCTGCTGTCCTATAGGAATATAGCTAAAAAACAATCTTTGTGCCCTACTCACATCCAACTCATAATGATAATAAATATGGAACGTACTGTATTGTATAGATGTTTTGGTTTGTTTGTGCGTTTCTGAGAACCACCTGACTCATTTGCCCACCTGTTCAGGAGTTTCGCGTTCCGTGTGAATGGCTGGGAGAGTGACAGAGCTGCAGTGGATTCAGGTAGGAGTTTGTTTTGTGAAGCGAGATATTGCCCACCAGTTTCACTTCCATTTCGCCCACACACAGCTCTTCGACTTCGGAGAATTTCAGCAGGATTTGATTAGAGGCTCGCTCTGTGTGTGGATGCAATCAAAGGCCTGTTGCAGAGGTTTTCAAAAGCTTTAAAAGGACCCACAGGCAGGAAATAAAGTTGGACAATTTTCTTGTAAATATTGGCACAAAACTTGATATTTTTTTTTCAACAAACTGATTTTAAGGTATACAATTAATTTTTTTTTTCTGCTAACGAACTGCCAAGAAGTATAAATCGAGATTTTTACTTTTGTGTTGAATGTGTGTTTTGTAATATATTTACCACTAATGACAACAAAAAAACAACATATCAGCAAAATTCACCAACTGCACATTTCTTGTTAATGTAAAATAAGTAGTATTTCAAAAGAGCAGAAGAATTTTTTTTTTGAACAATAACATTTTTTGTTTCTAATCTGTTGCTAAGAGATGGGTGTGTTTACTGGTAACCAAGTGTCACAAAATAAACTTCGGATTTTTACTTTTGCAAAATGTACCAACGGTAAATGTCTTGTATCTAATCAGGTAAGCATTATTTCGAAAGAGCTTATGTTTTATAAACTATATAACTTGTTATTAATTTGGTTTTAAGAGATAAGCGTTCTCTACTGCTAACGAACTGCCACGAAGTATAAATCGAGATTTTAACTTTTGTGTTGAATGTGTGTTTAATATATTTACCACTAATGACAAAAATAATTAACTTTTCTGCAAAATTCACCAACTACCCAATTCTTAATAAGTATAAAATAAGTGGTATTTCAAAAGAGCAGAAGAAATCTTATATTTTTGAACAATAAGAATTTTTGTTGCTAACCTGTTAATCTGTTGCTAAGAGATGATGCGTTTTCTGGTAACCAAGTTCCACAAAGTTCCACAAAGAAAACATCTGATTTTCACTTTTGCAAAGTGTAGCAACTGTAAATTTATTGTGTCTAAGCAGATAAGCAGTATTTTGAAAGAGCTTATGTTTTATAAACAATATTACTTATTATTAATTTGGTGTTAATAGATAAGCGGGGTTTTTTTTCTGTTAACGAACTGCCAAGAAGTATAAATTGAGATTTTTACTTTTGTGTTGAATGTGTGTTTTGTAATATATTTACCACTAATGACAAAAAAAACAAAACTTTTCTGCAAAATTCACCAACTGCACAATTCTTGTTAATGTAAAATAAGTGGTATTTCAAAAGAGCAGAAGAAATCTTATATTTTTTGATCAATAAGAATTTTTGTTGCTAACCTGTTAATCTGTTGCTAAGAGATGATGCGTTTTCTGGTAACCAAGTTCCACAAAGTTCCACAAAGAAAACATCTGATTTTCACTTTTGCAAAGTGTAGCAACTGTAAATTTATTGTGTCTAAGCAGATAAGCAGTATTTTGAAAGAGCTTATGTTTTATAAACAATATTACTTATTATTAATTTGGTGTTAATAGATAAGCGGGTTTTTTTTTCTGCTAACGAACTGCCAAGAAGTATAAATCGAGATTTTTACTTTTGTGTTGAATGTGTGTTTTGTAATATATTTACCACTAATGACAAAAAAAAAACTTTTCTGCAAAATTCACCAACTGCACAATTCTTGTTAATGTAAAATAAGTAGTATTTCAAAAGAGCAGAATAAATTTTTTTTTGAACAATAACATTTTTTGTTTCTAATCTGTTGCTAAGAGATGGGTGTGTTTACTGGTAACCAAGTGTCACAAAATAAACTTCGGATTTTTACTTTTGCAAAATGTACCAACGGTAAATGTCTTGTATCTAATCAGGTAAGCATTATTTCGAAAGAGCTTATGTTTTATAAACTATATAACTTGTTATTAATTTGGTTTTAAGAGATAAGCGTTCTCTACTGCTAACGAACTGCCACGAAGTATAAATCGAGATTTTAACTTTTGTGTTGAATGTGTGTTTAATATATTTACCACTAATGACAAAAATAATTAACTTTTCTGCAAAATTCACCAACTACCCAATTCTTAATAAGTATAAAATAAGTGGTATTTCAAAAGAGCAGAAGAAATCTTATATTTTTTGATCAATAAGAATTTTTGTTGCTAACCTGTTAATCTGTTGCTAAGAGATGATCGCGTTTTCTGGTAACCAAGTTCCACAAAGTTCCACTAAGAAAACATCTGATTTTCACTTTTGCAAAATGTACCAACTGTAAATTTCTTGTGTCTAAGCAGATAAGCAGTATTTTGAAAGAGCTTATGTTTTATAAACAATATTAATTATTATTAATTTGGTGATAAGAGATAAGCGGGTTTTTTCCTGCTAACGAACTGCCACGAAGTATAAATCGAGGTTTTTACTTTTGTGTTGAATGTGTGTTTTGTAATATATTGTATTTACCACTAATGACAACAACAAAACTTCTTTGCAAAATTCACCAACTGCACAATTATTGTCAATGTAAAATAAGTAGCATTTCAAAACAGCAGAAGAAATCTTATGTTTCTTGAACAATAACAATTTTTGTTGCTAATATGTTGCTAAGAGATGGGTGTGTTTACTGGAAACCAAGTGCCACAAAGTAAACAATTAATTTTTATTTTTGCGAAAGTAAAAATCATAAAACAGTGCACAAACATTATCACAAACATTTCTAATGTAACTACTGCTCACATTTACAGTAGCCTTTCTCCTAAAATTATTTGGTTTATTTATTAACCATGTTTAGCACACTGAATGGAGGAAGTCATTGTAAGACAACATGCTAGTTATAGCCCACATGCCACTGGCTGCATTCAGGCCAACATTACCATTTTGGCTAATTTCAGCTTGTACACTAATTTTAACATACTGGATGGAGTAAGTCCATCTTACTCTAGATGCTTGTGACTCTCCACATGCTATTGAGTACATTGTAGCTTACTTTAGCATTGAGGCTAATTTTTAGCATCAGAATGCTGGGTTCCAACCGATGGGCACACTTTGGCAGGCCCTGGTTAAATTTCTTCAGAAATTTTGTAGTTATAACGAACTGTTCTTGATATTGCCTAATGTTTTGTGATACCAAGTATAGGCTACAGAACAAAAACAGAAATATTTACAGAAAGAGATGTTTAAGCAGAATCATTGCAAAGGCAGAAATGAGAAAAAAACACCATTTATCTTAAACTCCTAAGAACTGCCTTAACTCTTTTGAGTTAAAGGAATTCTGTTACAAAGCAGAAACACCCACTTTAAAAGCAGCTTTACAATGTCCCTTTCTGTGAGCACCCTATGTGTCATCTGATATTGTTTGGACAGGTTCAGATCTGATATCACTTGCTTTGTTAAATTTCCTGTTCCCAAGTTCTCTGATGGGGCCCAGATAACAAGTCAGATTTCTAAGTTTTAAAATGTTATTAGAAAGGTAAAAAGTTTGCAAATTATTTTCCTTACACTTTACAGTTATGCAGCACTTTGTGTTGATCTGTAGTAATCATCTTTGTTGTAAAATATCTTGGAATTTGTGGCTGCAGCATTGCAAATGCTAGAAATAGTTATGGGATGTGAGCACTTCTGCACATCATGGTGCTTGTTAGAGAGCCCTAAATATTGTATGTTCATGTTATTTCCCTCAGTTACTCAACATATACTGTTACAGAAACTCACAGTTTCAGTGTTGGGGTCACATTGTATTTGGGAAATGTGTGATAGTTGTGCACATAAGGAAAAAATAATGTAGTTTACTGCAAGGTGAAACACTAGTTAAAATCAAACCTACTTGAAGATACTCAGACAAAGTGTATATATATATATATATTTATAAAAAATTCCCTTCTCACCCTTCCGCAGGTGGACTCTTTCATCCTCTGAGCTCGGGTCCTCCACCAGAAGCCTGGGAGCCGCAGTATCTTGGCTGTGCCTAGAACTGCACATTTCTGGACTGAGATATCTGATGTTGTTCCTGGGATCCTGTTTTAGCCACTGTTCCAGTTTGGGGGTGACTGCCCCGAGGGCCCCTGCACTCCTCGGCCCTGTAGTCACAGGGTAAATCTTTGCCGGGAGTACCGGACGCCAGCTGATGGTGTAGACCCGCCGATTTCTGCCAGGATCGGTTTGGTAAATGCCAGGTCGCTGACAAATAAAACTTTGGTCATTAGGGATTTCTTTTCCTCTCATTGATTGGATGTTTTATTTATAACAGAATCATGGACAAGTGGTTTGGGTGACTCCAGCATTTTTAATGAACTTGAACCGCGGAACTGCGGCTATTTTAATGCTGCAAGGATGTCGGGGTCCAGTGGAGGAATAGTGACTGTTTTTAAAAGTTGTTTTACTTGTAAGCAGTAAAACAACTACTATGGGATTAGCTTTGAGATTAGCCTATTTGAACTCGGCAGCTCTCACACTGTGCTGTGTGCAGCGGTCTATCGGCCACTAAAGTACAAAAAAAACCCTTTATAAATGACTTTTCTGATTTCATGGCTGATATCATGCCAAGGTATGACCGAGTTCTCATTGTTGATGATTTTAATATTTATGTCTATTGTCCTACTTTACCTATGGCTCAATCATTTCTTAATGTTATTGATTCTTTTAATTTTGTGCAGTCTGTGACTGGTGCTACCCATGATCATGGTCACAGTCTTGATCTGGTTTTATCTTATGGTCTACCAGTTTGTAATTTAGTGATTGGTGACTCATTATTGTCAGACCATATGCCTGTTTTATTTGAGATAACGCTGTCCTGTGCTAAAGCTAAAGCACGCGCTGCAGCTCGGTTCTGTCATGTTCTTAACCCTTCTACTGCTGGTCAGTTTTCTTCTGCTTTTAATCAATTCATTGGTGTATAAAGAGCTTCATAAATAAAGTTGACATGGTATTGTATGGTTCTGTGGTCTTCATCTTCCAGGCCTTCTCCAGTTCCTCTCTTTGGCCCTTGTATTTCTCCAGTTTCTCGTGCTCCTTTTTCCTGATGTTGTAGTCACTTGGTATTGCTACATCCACCACAACGGCTTTCCTTTGTTCTTTATCCACCACCACAATGTCCGGTTGGTTCGCCATTACCATCTTGTCTGTCTGGATCTGGAAGTCCCACAGGATCTTAGCTCGGTCATTCTCCACCACCTTTGGGGGTGTTCCCCACTTTGATCTCGGGGCTTCCAGTCCATATTCTGCACAGATGTTCCTGTACACTATGCCCGCCACTTGGTTATGTCGTTCCATGTACACTTTCCCTGCCAGCATCTTGCACCCTGCGGTTATGTGCTGGACTGTCTCAGGGGCCTCCTTGCACAACCTACACCTTGGGTCTTGTCTGGTGTGGTACTTCTGACCCTATATTGCTCTGGTGTTTAGGACCTGTTTCTGGGTGGCCAGGATGAGGGCCTCTGTTCTGTCCTTGAGTCCAGCTTTTTAAAGAGGGGCCTCTATTTCCGATAAAGGTCTTTAGGATTCTCTAAAGGTTTGGTTCCCTCAATTTAGAAAACCAAAACTCAAGGAAACACCTGCCTTATTGACCTTCCTTGTGGCTTGTGTTTAGTCAGGGTGCTGGATTTGGGGTGGAACCCTCCATGCATGGTTAGTAGTTTCCAAGTTTTAACATCTGTGGTGTTTATCTCCTCCATTGGCCAGCTAGTTATTCCTGCAGGGTCTCTGATTACTGGTAAGGCATAGCTGTTTATCGCACGGATCTTGTTCTTGTCATTGAGCTGGCTTCTCAGGACTTGCCTTATTCGTTGGAGGTATTTGGCTGTGGCTCCTTTCCTTGTGACCACATCGAGGTTGCCATTTGCTTGTGGTATTCCCAGGTACTTGTAGCTGTCCTCTATGTCTGCTATTGTTCCTTCTGGGAGTGAGACCCCTTCTGTGTGGATGACCTTCCCTCTCTTTGTAACCATCCAACCACACTTCTCTAGTCCGAATGACATCCCAATGTCAGTGCTGTAGATCCTGGCAGTGTGTATTAGTGAATCGATGTCTCGCTTGCTCTTGGCGTACAGCTTGATGTCATCCATGTAGTGGAGGGTTAGGGTAACATGAATGGTGGCCCCATTCTTGAGTCGGTATCTGTAGCCAGTCTTGTTGATGGTTTGGCTGACGGGGTTCAGATGCAGAACAGCAGTGGACACTTGTGCAAGTGGTTTGCAGTTTGCAGTATATATATATAAAAAAAAAAGAAAAAAAAGAAAAAAAAAAGACTGCAACTGCAAACCACTTGCACAAGTGTCAATCAAATGGGGCAGGGATAAAAAACTCTGGAAAGAATCATAATTCTTTCCAGGAGACGCTCTGCCCCCACTGCTGTTCTGCATAGGTCTGAACCCCTTCAGTCAAATCATCAACGCGAGCCATCCCGTCCTTCCAAACAGACACCAGGATGGTGGCTCATGGGATCCTCCCGGTCAGAGCCGTCATGCACTCCCGCGACATCTGCCCCCGACCCGGAGTCGGTGAGGCACCTTCTGTGGGAGTGCAGCGCTGCTGTGGACCTGTGGGCAAAGGCCGGCTCCTTGCAATTCCCATACTTGCCAGCAAGGGAGGTCTACGACACGCAGCTAATGCTGCACGGGGTGAGCCACCATAAAATAGCAAAAAAAGACTTCACGGAGATGTGGCTCACCCAAGCCACCATATGGACCTCCAGAAACTTGCTGGTAAGCAGGCGCAGGCAGATGCCCCCCCGTGGCTGTGATCCAAATGGTGGCAACCAAAAAAAAAAAACATACAGAGCTACAGGTGCCGCGCCTGTAGCTCAAGGACACAGCCACAAAGAAGAATCGCCTGCGCCTCTTTGGACGAAGGAGCCGGCGTTCCACGGACAGAGGTCCCAGCAGCAGCGGCCTGGCTCTCCGGGTGAGGCAGGTGGGAAGGAGCAATGGGGGGGGGAAAGCCCCTCTGACCACCATCGCTGTTTGGAAGGATGGGATGGCTCCAAACTTTAAAAGAGACTGGCTACGGATACCGACTCAAGAATGCAGCCACCAAAAGTCTCCTCCACTACATGGATGACATCAAGCTGTACGCCAAGAGCGAGTGAGACATCGACTCACTGATCCGCACCACCAGGATCTACAGCACTGACATTGGGATGTCATTCGAACTAGAGAAGTGCGGCCGGATGGTCACAAAGAGAGGGAAGGTCATCCACACAGAAGGGGTCTCACTCCCAGAAGGAACAATAGCAGACATAGAGGACAGTTACACGTACCTGGGAATACCACAAGCAAATGGCAACCTGAATGAGGTCACAAGGAAAGGAGCCACAGCCAAATACCTCCAACGAATAAGGCAAGTCATGAGAAGCCAGCTCAATGGCAAGAACAAGATCCGTGCGATAAACAGCTATGCCTTACCAGTAATCAGAGACCCTGCAGGAATAACTAGCTGGCCAATGGAAGAGATAAAGATCACGGATGTTAAGACACTCGGAAACTACTAACCATCCATGGAGGGTTCCACCCCAAATCCAGCACCCTGACTAAACACGAGCCGCAAGGAAGGTCAATAAGGCAGGTGTTTCCTTGAGTTTTGGTTTTCTAAATTGAGGGAACCAAACCTTTAGAGAATCCTAAAGACCTTTATAAAGGCCCCTCTTAGAGGATTAAGAGGCAGAGCGACCACAAAGCTGACTTGTTGGATTCTGTGAAGACGTTTGCAGTCTAAAGAGGAAATCCCACCCAATTCAAGAAGAATGGTTCTAAGTGGTTCCAGCATGTAATCTCCTCCTCAGGGAATAAAATGCTGAACATAAATCTTTTGTTGATAAATTACAGGCCTTGATATGTTTAATTTTTCTTTTGTGGGTTTGAATAAATACATTTAAAAAAATATTTCTTATAAGGATCAATCAATTAATTAATTTTATTTATAAGGGATCCTTTCATACTAAAATCAGCTCTAAGAGTTGTACCAACAATTAGCCCTCAGGTTTCTCTGACAAACTTTTCCACAAACAGGAGCCATAATACTGGATGAATAATAAATTATTAAAACTATATGATCACGTAAAAGGTTAAAATAAGATGTATAAATATAAATGTATATGTACCAACAAGGAAAATGACAAAACAAACCCTAATCAATTTCTATTTGCTTTTTCTCTTTCCCTCTGTCTGAGCCTCGCGCGGTGCATCTGACCTCTGACCTCAACTCCTCAAACCTGTCCTCCCATGGACCAGATGATGTCCCTCCTACAAAACCAGTCAATGAAATGATCGAGAATATCTGGAGAATCAAGCAGACAAAGAAGACCTTCATCACCCCCAGGGGACAACTGTCAGTCTCTTGTTGGGCATTTGGACTGAAAACTGTGTGAGACTGAGCTTTAACAACCTCGGCTGGTCTGCTGTCCAGTATCAGCGTAGAGGAAGAAAAGCTAAACATGCTTCGGAGCTGTGAGAGAATACGACTCTGAACTGTTGACGCTCGTTTCATCTGTGGACAACATGGACATTTCCTGAGGGACGATCTGAACAACCCAAAGATCCAATGCCAGAACCAGATGGACTGACAGGAAGCTGGAGGAGAGAGAGACATGGGAGGATTTCACTGCAGCAACTCCGAGACCAAGTGGAGGAGAGGGGCGAGAAGGAACAACCTGAATCCACATCAACCAGTGTGAAGGACGACCTGTCTGTAACGTCCATCTAGATCATGACTTTAAATGTGACACAGCAACAGAGTGAGCAGCAAAACTTCACTCTACCAAGTACCAAGTACTTCAACTTTTGACACCAAAGAGGACAACGTCCAGAGCAACAGCTAGTTTAGATGTTTCTGAAAGGCTCTCCACTAAGAACTATTGCTGGTCCACTGGCGAGTGACCGAAGCGGAGAGTGAAGATTTACACTTTTCTGACAGGAGGTAACAAATCCTCCTGAGCAGACAGATGATCCGTGTTCCTGCATTTTAAGAATATGTAATGTCTTAAAATGTATTGGACAATTTTTCACTTCTCACCATAAAAATTGTAGAAATGTCCTTTTATATAAGACTCATGTTGTCTCTGCCTGGCAGAGCTTTCCATCCAGAACTGCTTCATGATTGATTGTCCTACTTTGTATTGTGCACAATTCATAAATAAACCTGATTGAGTGATTTTACCTGAACAGTGCTTGGTAATAGTTTTTTCCACAACAACGGACAAAAACATTAAAGGCTCTCAAGTAAAAGGCGTGTCGGTTTTAGCTAATGTTGGACCCATGAGCCCATGCTAACATTAGCATATTAGCCTGCAAAGACTTTTATGTGTCATCTTTTTAAAGAAAAATCAACCTGTAACCATGTGAGTAGTAAAGGCATACATGACACATGAAAACATACTGAAGACGAATAACTCACCTTTAAAGAAGCTCTGTTTCTTCCAATGTTTAAGTCCACAAACATCCTGGAGGCTTCCCGCACTTTCCTGCGCACCGCTAAGCTGAAGCATTCGCTCCAGTAACAAAAATAGTCAAATCCAGTTTACTCAAAGTAACACAGTCTTGCACTTTTCTCAGGCCAAACATGTACATTACTCACATTACTTGAGTTGAATAAACAATTTAGTGAGACTTGAGTAAAGCATGCAAACCTAATTTAAGTAAGAATAGGTATTGCCTTTTACAGTGTACTAGGCACAGCCAAGATACTGCGCAAAACCCTCAAGCTCCCAGGCCTCTGGTAGAGGACCCGAGTTCAGAGGATGAGAGAGAGAGAGAGAGAGAGAGAGAGAGAGAGAGGGAGAGAGACCATCCGCGGAAGATGAGAAGGGAATCTTATATATATATATATATATATATATATATATATATATATATATATATATATATATATATATATATATATATATATATATATATAAAATTCCCCTCTCACCCTCCGTGGGTGGTCTCTCTTTCATCCTCTGAGCTCGGGTCCTCTACCAGAGGCCTGGGAGCTTGAGGGTTCTGCGCAGTATCTTGGCTGTGCCTAGGACTTCACATTTCTGGACTGAGATGTCTGATATATATATATCTATATATATATATATTACCTATATGAACACACCTATATATATATATATATATATATATATATATATATATATATATATATATATATATATATATATAGGTGTGTTCATATAGGTAATATATGAAGCTACCAATTACAGCTACAAAGTAATATCGTGCGATTGCAGTGAAGCACACTGTTTTATTATGGCATTAAAAGATTTTGCGATGATGGTTCTGGAGGACCCAAAAGCAGGCATAGGGATGCAGAAGTAGAGCAACAACAACAACAAAAAAGAAAATTCAACAATACAAAAATAAATTTACAAAAACCAATCCCAAATCCCAAGAGTCCAAAAATGTAAACTGACAATAATAAAACCAATTAAATCTAAAAATAAATCAGAAGCAGTATCAAGCAGCATAGAGCAGAACGGGCGGATGAACTAGTAATGAACAATGAAAACCGGTGAGTTTATACTCTTATATTGAGGGAGGAATAGAATGACATTGAATGCAGATGAGTTAATCAGGAGATTAGGAGAGCAAACAGGCAGACTATGGGAAGGTGAATAAGACACATAGAAATTACAAACCAAGGGGAAAAGACTAACAATGATATGAGAGAAATAAATCCAAATGCATATGGAACCAACCACAAGAAGAAAAAAAAAGGAAAACCGTGGATTATTGTTTGTATGACTTGCAATAGTCCAGTATATCACCCCATCACCCCCAAAACAAAACAAAAACAAATATAAGACATTGATAATATGTTTGTAATGGATCAAGAATAATACATACTGTTGAAAGGCTCTGTGTGTTTATAAATTCATTTTTTTCCTGTGGTGCCTTTTAGTTCTCCCAAAATTACTTCCTGTCAAAGTATGCTGGATGGGCGGTTCAGCTTGGGACGAGACTTGGTCAGCTCATCCAGGGGTCAATGGGAGGCTGCTGCTCTTCCTCTGGCCTTTGTGTGGGTTACTCAGTTTGGAGACGTCTGTCGCCGCCAGGACCTTTGATCACCTCCTCTGTTAAAGTCAGGCACTGGCAGGGACAAGCATTTGGCCTTGTTAGACAAGCGTTGCTGTGTGGAAAATAAAAAATAAAAAACTTCCTGAGTTGGAGTTTTACTCTCAGTAGGGTGACCCTGTATTCTCATCTGTCCTGATGGCCTTCATGTTGGTGCTTGTGATGCATGTAGTATTTTCATGGTTCATATCTAGAGTAAAAATGTAAAGGACTGTAGACAGTGAAGAGGAAACAAATTGTCCTAATTTTTATACTGTTTTGTTTTTCTGTTTGAGAAAATGTAGACTGCTTTAGTGATTTGCAGTAAAACTAGATTCATACTAACCTGACATGAATTCAAGTTTTTCAAATGTTTAGACTCTAAGAAACAACATTATACTGATATATTTATACCAGTAAATATATAGTGACAGGAATGTTGTAGCCTAATTTGGCACAGCTGTGCCAGGTTGCCTCAGGGTCTGTTGAACATTTTCAAAAATTGTGACACATGAGCATCGCAACTTAAAGACAACATTCATACAGAATTTCCCACTATAAAATAATTTTGGCAATTACTAGTACTGGAATATTGTAGAAATAATGATAATAATAATAATAATAATAATAATAATAATAATAATAATAATAATAATAATAATAATAATAATGTTCTTTAATCTCATGGTGCACTATGCAGATATTCTGTCTGCATTGATGAAGGTTTAGTCATATCAGCATCCTAAATTCTGAATATCAATTAATAAGACTTATTTTCTGATTAATTAATAAACAATGCCTCTCTTGGGAACACTCCGAAGTTGTGCATAGTGCAGCGTTTCTCAACAGGGGCAGTACCGACCCTCCAGGGCAGACCACCGGGACGCTCCGTCTTGCTTCTGGGTTTGCCTGGCTATTTTTCCGGCCAGCGAACCATTCTGCCACCCAGTGGTCGTTTTTCAGACCACTTAGTCTCCTGTACCTCTCAGAAATGCACAATATGTCTAAATAATTCTAGGATATTATAAGGAAGTGCTGATATATTCCATTTTCCACCGAACTTAACGTATTTGCCACTTCGGCACAAGCACAGTGAGAAACGTCACAGGATAAAGTCACTAGACTCACAGCAAAACTCAGATGGCCCAGCTTTTACTAGCATGTAAACGCACCATCTACACACAAATCTGGGAGCTTCCCTGAAGCGTGAAATGAGTCTCAAAAATACTTGTGCACTCGTAACCAGATCTGTGTGTAAACGCAGTTTTGTGTGTGTGTACCAGGTGATTTGTGTGTACTTTTTCAACATTTAGAGGCCTAGGAGAAAGTTTATTTTATTTTTAAAGTTTACAAATCCAGTATTACACACGCACAATTTTTTTACACACGCACAGATATTTTGAGACTATTTTCACTCCATAAATAATGACCAGGAGGAATCCGTTCTGTATTTTCGTCCCCTTCAAAGACGGGAAACAGTACTTTCAAGTTCTGATGCCATCAAAGAAGTCTAGTTTACAGTGTCGCCCACCTGTTTAGACTCACAGTCAACGTCAAAGTGAATGAGCCAGCAGGTGCTGTGTGTGTTTTTCGTTGCCCTTTTGGCCTCCTTCGTTCAGTTGTGCCTTGAGATCTGTGACCCAAATTCCACAGTGCTTGGACATGAAGGAGAAACTTGACGCCTCTGTTGACCCTCTGGGTATTTTCATGGTGCAAGAGTAAAGATGCTTGCCAAGACTAGAGTGGACGAATCAGCCCATTGTGTTTTACTTTGAATTGAGCTACATAGGGTGAACTGAAGGTCTGGCACTTGGTAAGGACAGTCACAGGTTGGAATGTGGAATCCATTTGGGAACGCAATGATAAAATACTTGAAGAGTAGCTATAAAACATATGTCCAAAAGAACTTGTGCATGAACTGCTTTCAAAACTGTTCAGCCTGAACGTGACAACAGACAACCAGCTGAGAATTTTACCTACTTATGTTACACTGTATATATGTGGCACCTTGGTTATAAGAGGAACTGTGGGAACTTGTGCTCCTTGAATGTTTCCATGCAGCTGGAGAGAGAGGGGTGGGATTGGAGCAAACATATAACACTGCTGCTTAGGGGATGAGAAGCAAAGCAACATCCTGTGGGCTATAACTTGGACATCCATGACCTGCACCTGTGTCAGAGCTTTTCCTCAAAAACTTCAAACAGTAAGAGATCCACAGTCCCTGAGCATCCAGAGGCCTAAAAAGCATCAGCTAATTAAAGTTATTAGAAGAGAGTACAGGGAGACAGAACAAATCTAATCAGTGCCTCCAGAAAGAGTCGATGGAATGGAATGGAGAGGTGGAAGAGAGAAGGAGAAAACAGTGGAGGGGGAGGATATGCCACCAGGCTATGGCTGAAGTAAGAGTTGAGGAAAAGGAGGATGAGGCGGAGGAGGACGGTAAGGATGCCAGCAGCTGTATAAAGGTAAATGAAGAAGAAGAGAGCAGGGAAGTAGGGGAACCTGAAAAAGAGAAGGAAGATAAAAATGATCACTCGAAAAGAAAGGAAGATAAGGAGATTGCTGAAGCAAATACAAAAGATGATATAGATAAAAAAGATGAAACAGAGTGGGAGGTTATGGAGTGTGAGGAGGTTGATGAAGACGAAGAGAAACAGGTAAGGAAAGAAGATGAGAGTCACATAATTGATGACTTGAGAGAAGAGAGGTTAAAGAAGCCAGATGAGAAGGAGAGGATGATGGACGGAAAGCATGGTGATGAAAGTGAGGAGATCATGCATCTGAAGCGAGAACAAAATGACACCTGTGACCTCAGAAAGCAGATAAACGGAACTCAGCTTCAGCGTTTTCAGCAAAATGAAGAAAACGGCAAACAAAAAGATGTGAAATGTGAACATGATGGCACAGTTTTAGATTCATCGCAATCAGTTTTCAGTGAAGATTATCAGAATAATGAGAAGCAGGATCAAGATGAACTAAACTATTCTAAAAACAAATCACAGAGAACTCACAGGGATATTAATCGAGAAAAAACTCTGGAGAGCAGCAAAGATGAAAGTGAGACATTGACATGTAGCAAAATGACAGAATCTTGGAAAACTCGAGAAGAGACTGAAAATGATGTTGGAAATCTCCAAGAAGATGATGCAAATGGTGAGGTATCTGAAGATCCACTTGATGAGGATGAGAAGGAAGAGGAAGGTTTTGTAAAGATGTACTATAAAGATGATTACCCTACAACCGTTTTCCTTGCCTTAAAAGAGTTCAAGGATGCTTTTATTCTGACTGACCTTACACTGAACACAGAGGATGGCAGGAGCATATGTGTCCACTCCACAGTCCTGGCTGCTGTCAGCTCACTCATCTGGATAAAACTGAATGAGAGAAAAGCAGAAAACATCAGAGTGACTGAAGGTAAACCTGCTCATGCTAGTTCTGGAGGCCATGGGTGGTCAGTGTCTCTTGGTCCAGAAGTGGATTGTGTCGGATTAGAGGCCGTTGTGGAGTTTGCGTACACTGGACTCATATCATGTTTGAATGTGCAAAACGTTGATCAGATACAAGTTGCTGCTCGAGCAATGGGCTCCCCTCGAGTTTTGGCCCTGTGTCACCTGTACAGAGAGAAACCCACATTACTTTGCAAAGACAATAAAAGAGTAAAACTCTCTGCTGCAGAACAAATGAGCATCAATCTAGAGTCTATCAAACAGTTGTGGATGCACAGAGTTGGTTGTGATGTCTGGTTGGAAGCAATTGGTGGATCAGTTCTTGGTAAGTACTCAATCAGTCTTCATAGACCACTGTTCTACAGCATATTGACTGTGCTCAATATGCTTCTTTCAAAAGGGTTATATTGTACCCCCCTCAACCTGCCATTGCTTCTTTTAGATAATTCAGCCATGGTGAACTAGATGAATATCCAACCTATGAGATCACCAGCATCTGAGGACTATTATTTTATCTATTTGTGCTGCCTGACTAAAATATTTCTTTACCCTACAAAAGCAAGCTAAATTGCACTAAGGTCTACAGTTGCACAACGGATAAATTAACAACTATACTTTCTAAGATCAATAAACTTGAGTTGTTGGCATATACAGTTGTTTCCACAATTTTACATTCATTAACCGAGTCTGCCTTTAGAAACTAGCATAAGCCTGAACAGCCCCAACAGAGTTAACATTCATATTTAATGCTCATCACCTTCTTCTCTTCAGTTCACAGAGTTATCCTGGCTGTCAGTAGTGACTACTTCCGTGGGATGTTTACGTTGGGTATGAAAGAGTCCCTTCAGTCTCATGTGAGTCTTCCATTCCTCTTGGCCTCAGATCTAGAAGTTCTGATTGGCAGCTCCTACAACGGGGCTCTTCTCCTCAACTGGACGGGTGTCTTTGAGATCGCTGGACTTTCTCTTCAGCTCCAGTATCAACCTGCCCTGTCCTTGTGCTTTCGCTTCCTTCAGCAAGAAATAAATGCCCACACTTGCCTTGACGTGGTATCTTTTGCTGAAGCCTATGAAATGGCACACCTTCTTGAAGCTGCAGATGATTTTGTCCTTCGGCAGTTCCAAGAGGTGGCCTGCACCTCCAAGTTCAAGGACCTGCCAGCCAAACTGCTCCTGAAGTACCTGAGTAGTAACTCACTCTGCGTTTCATCTGAGCTTGTTGTGTTTAATGCTGTGCTATCATGGATTCAAGCGAAGCCCAGTCGAAGGATTAGACACGCTGTTGAGTTAATGAGAAAGGTACAGTTTTCCCTGATGACATTTAAGGAATTCAAAGAGGTCCAATCACAGAACATTTGGTGCGATCACATCTTGACAGAGGTATATAGAAACATATCTGAAGACTTCTGCTGCAACCGGACTCCGCAAAAGAACCAATGCCGTATCTATCTGCCCAAAGAGAGTCTTGTCTTGATTGGGGGCGACCAGATCTCTGAAGACCTATGCAGCCGCAGCGTCAGCAGAGATGTTTGGTTTGGAAATTCTGTAAGAAGTCTAACAGGGACAAACAAGGCCATTGAGTGGAGAAGATTGGGAGAAATGCCAGCTTCACCAAGGTTCAGTCATGAAGTTGCTGTGCTCAATGGACAACTGTACATTCTTGGAGGCAAAAAATATTACGGCAATGGTGACATCTTTAACTCTGTTTATAGGTGAGGGAAGGCAATACGACAAAGACAGGAGACAGATATGTTATGTATTACAATTTTAACATCTATATTTATCTCTGCACTCCACTTGTAGGTACGACCCACTTCAAAACAGCTGGGTGTCCCTGTGTGAGATGCAAGAGAAGAGATCCTCTTTCTCAGTGGTTGTACTAGATGGACGATTATACGCTGCTGGTGGATACTGTGAAAGTGATCATATGGATACTGTTGAATGCTACTGCCCCACTACAAACTCCTGGAGGTAATCTAGAAAGAAAAATGTTTACTGCCATGTGCATAGTTCCACAGCATTCTTTTATCTTTATGTCTTTGACCACATCAACACATATGGATTTGTTGGTAAAAACATCTTTAGCAGTTTAAATTGCATGAATGTGGCTAGGCCCTTGCTTACATCAATCTCTTCCCTTTCAGATTTGCCTGCCCCTTGGATCTACCGTTGGGTGGGCACGTAGCAAAGGTTTTCAAAGGGCAGATCTTTATCTCAGGAGGACAAAACACTGACCAGTTGTGTGTTGCATCTATGTTCCTGTATCACCCGGAGACAGGAAGCACCTTCCTGACAAGCATGAGCAACCCTCGAGCTCATCACAGCATGGAGACCCTGGGAGAACACCTGTATGTAGCAGGAGGAATCACCACAAATGATAACATGACTGTTATTGACCAGCTCGCCTGTGAAATGTACAGTCCAGCCACTAACTCCTGGACCGCGTTTACATCTCTGCAAGTGCCACACGTCGGGGCTGGGAGTGCAGTTTTGGAGGGAAAGTTTTATGTGTTGGGTGGCTACAGCCAGGAGGACTTCAGTGACACTAATATGGTCCATCGCTATGACAACACCACACAGAAATGGGAGAACATGGGACAAATGCCAGGGCCCAACAATGAAATACGAGCATGTGTGCTGCGTTTGCCACAACATTTACGTATGTAAAATTTTGTCAGCATATCAGAGATTTCAGACATAATCTTTCAGGAATTAATCATTTTTTACAATGTGTTGGACTTTTGACTTCTGGTACCTGAAACAGAATTTTTGTAAGGAGAAACTCAACGTTCAAGTATTGAAGTGTTCAAGTGATCATCCTAAAATCTAAGTAAATCATCTCAAACTACACAAATTTGTCAGTTTTATTGACCGCAGCTTCCATTTCATAAGATAAATTTGACTATTATGTGCATCCAATAATGAAAATAATGCACTACTGCGGAAACTTGTAAAGTTTTCAAACTGACTATAGACGTTGTGGTCCCTGTATATTGTAATGAATAGGTTATTAAATAAATGTATTTTTAACAGTGCATCAAAGTTTATTCTGTGCTGTCTATGACAAATGTGTCAAAACACTATGATTTATAGGTACAGACATTTGACCGTTTTGCTGAAATAAATTCTGTAAAGTCTGCTTTCATCAGTTGAGTTTTATAATGTATGTAATGTGGGTTGTAATTAGGCCTGCCACAATAAATTCTGTTGGATGATAAATTTCCCTAAAAGTTATTGGGGGAAACAATATTATTGTTGTTTTGAGACAATTTTCAAGCGATATAAGGGTAATGATGTAGTAATGCAAAAACACATTCTCAAAGACCAATAAACTTCAAATTCTAATGAACATTTAAAAGTGAAGACATTTTAATTATCCAAAATGAATAAAACAACAAATACAACAAATAACATCAATTATTGTCCTTCACAAAAGATACAGTTATAATTGGTCTCAATTATAACTGATTTATACAATTAGCTGATTTGTTTATTGCGACAGGCCTGGTTGTAATAACGTTGCAAATGCTTTATTTCTGAGCTCCACTCACATCGAAACATGAAAATGATTTTCTCCTTCTTGTAATACCAATCTATGACCACAAGAGGGGGGTGTCGTGCCACTCCCACTTTGCTCAATTGAGACGCTGTAGTAAAACGTTTTAAGACACAGTAAACCCTGCGATGAGATAAAAACAGCAATTCATACTAGGTGTACAGATTATCATATCTACTATAACACAACTACGGTTTAAACTAATTATTTTTCTTTTAACCAGACACTGCATTTTTCTTTTTTTTTAAATTTTGTTAAAATAGTTTTGATTAACATTGCTAAAAAAAAAGGGCTTCCTTCTTAAGTTGTCCCACTCTTTAGGAAATATGTGAAATTTAGTTGCATTTTGATGTCATTTTGTTGGCAGCAGTATATTTTCTCACTTCACACTTAACATTATCATCTATCTGGCTTCATCCTTCAGTAATGATATCAGCGAATGAGAGCGGTAACCACAGTGGGCTCTCTTCCTCTAGATCTACGATGTTGTTCAACTGAGTGTACAGATGTTGCAGTCATAGCAGCGAATCTTTTAGGCGTCAACAGAGGTGAATCAATATTTGTGTCCATCTTCCTCAACAATAGGCTTTTGTTTCACACCAATTCTTCAAGTTTACCTAAAACCAGGATGTAAGTCAGAAATAAGATCTTTCTGATGACATTTTAAAACAATAGTTGCAGTCTATACACCAGACAGCCAGTCTGCCGCCAAGAGCTTAAAAAAGCACCATTCAAAAATATCACAGCAGTGACCTTTAATGGTTACTGTCATGACTGGCAAACTATCGTAAAAGAAAACCTGACAAAGACATCACTGTAGGTCCAATTTCCTGTATCTTTTTTTTTTTTTTTTTTAATTTGTAGGACATGGAGATAAAGCGAAACAAACTGAGAACTTTGTATTGACTTCCAGGGATTTTAGTAACTGCATTTATGCCTAACCCAGACATTTTCCTTAAAGAACTCCCTTAGTAAACTCACAGACAATGATACTAAATATGTAAAACACATAAACTTTTGGAGTGTTTTTCCTCACTTTTATTCTCTATTCAATAATGATTATATTTACTTAACACAAATGCCACCTTATGCCTTCTGATTTTAGTGGGACACGCTACGCTAGCTTGAGCAGCTTGATGAATTTGACAACTAGCCAATCAGAAAGATAAGCATGGAAAGCAAAAAAATAAAAAATACATTTCAATTAATAAATTTTTAAACTTAAGTTTTATAATAATGATTAAATAGTTGATTAGATTTTACAATAAAAAATGATTAAAATTTTCTGGTTAAAAAATGTTACATTTTTTATTTTGTATTCTTTTGCATCTTCAGAGCAGGCCAGTTAGAATGAACAGATTCATGTCTGTTACTATATGAGTCTTTCTTTACCTAAACTCATTATCATATGCACGTGTTGCATCAGTTTTAGCAGTACTTCTCATTTATCCTCATTCAATCATAGAAGTTCTCCGTCTTACAAGCCAAAGCAGGTGGAGCCAGAGTGGCAGCTATGAAGAATGTGAGGAATATTGAAAGACGCACAAAACATTTTCTAATTAGTAAGGGAAAAAAAAAATCAAGACATTTCCTCGTGTGTTTTACAGATAAAAAGATAACGTGGGACTTTCCTTCAGGGGAACTTTTACACTTAAAAGGAGGAGCCTGTTGAAAGTTGTGTCTATTTCTTTGGCAGGAACCACACAGCAAGCAGCGGCGACGCTGTCTGGACACTAAAAATGGCCATCAAGGTGTTTTTTCTTGCCGTTTTGTTCAGACTTGCAAATTCTCAACTCCCATATATTCGGACTTGCGACCCGGTGCCAAAAGTAACGACACAGACTCCGACAGTGTGCTCCAATTATGAGAATATTAAATACATCTATGAAGGACAGGAGAGCCTCAAAAAAACTGTTTCACAGCTGAAAATGTCGGTGGAAAGCAACAGCGCCATGCTTATGAGATTGGAAAGGACTCTAAACAACAGCCTTGCAGAATTGACCAGAGCTTCCGAAAGTCAAAGTTCTGCCATTCAGAGTCTAAGGAGTGATGTCGACAAACTGGAGAACCACCAAGAAAGAGTCGGGGGAAACTTCAGTGAAATCGTGCAGAGACTGGATATAACAGAGAAGAAGCTAATAGAAAAAAAGGCCAAGCTTGAAAGTCTGGAGACGAAAACTGAAGTTGCTTTTGAGAACATGAACACGCTGCTGAACGAGTACAAGGATGAACTGTCCCACCTCAACTCAAAGGCCCACGACCTTGAGGTACAACTGGAAGGTCAGCTGAATGTCACCAAGGTGGACCTTGAAGAAAAACTAGATGCGATTGAGAAAAATACTGAAGGTAATATCAAACTTAATATTCTTTGAGATTAATGAAAATATTCATAGATCAAAGTCTTTAACTTACTTAACCTGTAATTCAAGCTATTAGCATCAAACTACACAACCAGAAAACTGAACTGGACCACAGAATCACAAGCAGGTTCAACAAAGTCATTCATGAGCTGGAAACACAAAACGCCACGATGAACCATCTGATTGGTCAAACTGCAGGTGGGTGTTGTAATTCTGATAACTGATCTGGAGTCTAAAATGCCAGTAAATGTAGTCAGAGTAATCCTGAACAGGGTTTAACTAGTTGACTTGTTTATCCATAAAAGCCAGGCTTGTCCATCTAGAGACGGAAACCGAACATTCATTCAGCGACACTAAAGCCTTACTGGAAACGTACAAAAATGAACTTTCCCTCCTGAATCTAACGACTCGGGGTCTTGAAGTCGATTTTGAAAACGTATTGAATGTCACCAAGACAGACCTTGAAAAGAAAGTACAGAGGATTGAGGAAAACACTGAAGGTAGTTCTGCAATAACACAATCAAATGACCAATAAGGCATGAACCAGATTATTAAAATATTTCTTTTTTGGTGTCACGTTGTTGTTTCCATAGTGTTTAACATGCCAGTAAAAGAACTGAATGTAATTTAATATTTTATGTTGACTTTTGCACTTATTTTTTTTTTTACATCACAGTCAAGTTTATAACTTTAGAGAAGGAAACTAAAGCTTCATTCAACAGCAGTAAAACTCTGCTGAACTGGTACAAGAATCAGATTTCCCTCCTAAACTCAACAACTCAGGACCTCAGAGTCAATCTAGAGTCCCTGCTGAACGTCACCAAGACGGACCTGGAAAACCAACTGCAGGTGATTCAGTTACAAAGTGAAGGTAAGTTTGACATTTCAACAACATTTTTCTGTTTTGTTGTTAATAACTTAAGGTGCATTAAACTGAGTCTCAAAGATTTGATCTGATACCACAGCCTCTAGTCCAGTCTGTCCAGATGTTATAGGGTCTAAGAGAATTTACATATTCTTACAGAATTGACCAGATCCACAAACAACCACAGAATTGATATTAGCATCCTGAAGAATGAAGTTGATAAACTGGAGAAGCACCAAGAAAGATTTGGGGGAAACTTCAGTGACATTGAGGAGAGACTGGATGTAGCTGAGAGGCAGCTGATGGAAAAAAAAGCCAAGCTTGAAAATCTGGAGATGGAAACTGAAGCTGCCTTCAACAACACCAACAAACTTCTGATCTCCTACAAGAAGGAACTTTGTCACCTAAAGTCAACGGCCCAGGACATCGAGGTCAAAGTTGAAGACCGGCTGAACGTCACCAAGATGGACCTTGAAGAAAAACTGGAGGCGGTTCAGAAAACCACTGAAGGTAGTTTCACACTCAATACTCTTCAACATTGATGAAAATATTCATAATTCAAACCAACTAACTTACTTAACCTGTAATTGAAGCTATTAGCACCAAACTACACAACCAGAAAACTGAACTGGACCACAGAATCACAAGCAGGTTCAACAAAGTCATTCATGAGCTGGAAACACAAAACGCCACGATGAACCATCTGATTGGTCAAACTGCAGGTGGGTGTTGATGAGTCATAGTTATGTAAATAGACGATTTGGTGTCTAAAATAACTAGAATTTAAATTTGTTGACCTGTTTTTGGACAAAAACAGCCAAAGTTGAAAATCTGGAAACGGAAACTAGAGTTTCAGTCAACAGCACCAGAAACCTACTGGACATGTACAAAAATGAACTTTCCCTCCTTCATACAACAACTCTGGGTATTGAAGTCAAACTTGAAGACCGACTGGTTGCCACCAAGAGTGACCTTGAAAAGAAACTACAAATGACTGAGGAAGCCACTCAAGGTAATTCTGCAAAAAACAAGATCAAATTACCAAAAACTGAAGATTATTTAAATGTATGCTGTCTGTCTTATGTAAGACATGAACCAGATTTGTGAAAAGGTTCCTTTTTAACTATCACAGCACATATCCTATACTGTCTGTTATGTCAATAAAGGTACTGGATGTAATTTAATAATTGTTTGTTGACCTTTGCATCATTTTTGGACTTCAAAGCCAAAATTACAATTTTGGACACAGAAACTAAAGCTTCGTTCAACAGCAGTAAAACTCTGCTGAACTCGTACAAGAATCAGATTTCCCTCCTAAACTCAACAACTCAGGACCTCAGAGTCAATCTAGAGTCCCTGCTGAACGTCACCAAGACGGACCTGGAAAACCAACTGCAGGTGATTCAGTTACAAAGTGAAGGTAAGTTTGACATTTCAACAACATTTTTCTGTTTTGTTGTAAATAACTTGAGGTGAAAATATATTAAACTGAGTCTCAAAGATTTTATCTGATACCACAGCCTCTAGTCCAGTCTGTCCAGATGTTATAGGGTCTAAGAGAATTTACATATTCTTACAGAGTTGACCAGATCCACAAACAACCACAGAATTGATATTAGCATCCTGAAGAATGAAGTTGATAAACTGGAGAAGCACCAAGAAAGATTTGGGGGAAACTTCAGTGACATTGAGGAGAGACTGGATGTAGCTGAGAGGCAGCTGATGGAAAAAAAAGCCAAGCTTGAAAATCTGGAGATGGAAACTGAAGCTGCCTTCAACAACACCAACAAACTTCTGATCTCCTACAAGAAGGAACTTTATCACCTAAAGTCAACGGCCCAGGACATCGAGGTCAAAGTTGAAGACCGGCTGAACGTCACCAAGATGGACCTTGAAGAAAAACTGGAGGCGGTTCAGAAAACCACTGAAGGTAGTTTCACACTCAATACTCTTCAACATTGATGAAGATATTCATAATTCAAACCAACTAACTTATTTAACCTGTAATTCAAGCTATTAGCACCAAACTACACAACCAGAAAACTGAACTGGACCACAGAATCACAAGCAGGTTCAACAAAGTCATTCATGAGCTGGAAACACAAAACGCCACGATGAACCATCTGATTGGTCAAACTGCAGGTGTGTGTTGTAATTCTGATAACTGATCTGGAGTCTAAAATGCCAGTAAATGTAGTCAGAGTAATCCTGAACAGGGTTTAACTAGTTGACCTGTTTATCCATAAAAGCCAGGCTTGTCCATCTAGAGACGGAAACCGAACATTCATTCAGCGACACTAAAGCCTTACTGGAAATGTACAAAAATGAACTTTCCCTCCTGAATCTAACGACTCGGGGTCTTGAAGTCGATTTTGAAAACGTATTGAATGTCACCAAGACAGACCTTGAAAAGAAACTACAGAGGATGGAGGAAAACACTGAAGGTAGTTCTGCAATAACACAATCAAATGACCAATAAGGCATGAACCAGATTATTAAAATATTTCTTTTTTGGTGTCACGTTGTTGTTTCCATAGTGTTTAACATGCCAGTAAAAGAACTGAATGTAATTTAATATTTTATGTTGACTTTTGCACTTTTTTTTTTTTTTTACATCACAGTCAAGTTTATAACTTTAGAGATGGAAACTAAAGCTTCATTCAACAGCAGTAAAACTCTGCTGAACTCGTACAAGAATCAGATTTCCCTCCTAAACTCAACAACTCAGGACCTCAGAGTCAATCTAGAGTCCCTGCTGAACGTCACCAAGACGGACCTGGAAAACCAACTGCAGGTGATTCAGTTACAAAGTGAAGGTAAGTTTGACATTTCAACAACATTTTTCTGTTTTGTTGTAAATAACTTAAGGTGCATTAAACTGAGTCTCAAAGATTTTATCTGATACCACAGCCTCTAGTCCAGTCTGTCCAGATGTTATAGGGTCTAAGAGAATTTACATATTCTTACAGAATTGACCAGATCCACAAACAACCACAGAATTGATATTAGCATCCTGAAGAATGAAGTTGATAAACTGGAGAAGCACCAAGAAAGATTTGGGGGAAACTTCAGTGACATTGAGGAGAGACTGGATGTAACTGAGAGGCAGCTGATGGAAAAAAAAGCCAAGCTTGAAAATCTGGAGATGGAAACTGAAGCTGCCTTCAACAACACCAACAAACTTCTGAGCTCCTACAAGAAGGAACTTTATCACCTAAAGTCAACGGCCCAGGACATCGAGGTCAAAGTTGAAGACCGGCTGAACGTCACAAAGATGGACCTTGAAGAAAAACTGGAGGCGGTTCAGAAAACCACTGAAGGTAGTTTCACACTCAATACTCTTCAACATTGATGAAAATATTCATAATTCAAACCAACTAACTTACTTAACCTGTAATTGAAGCTATTAGCACCAAACTACACAACCAGAAAACTGAACTGGACCACAGAATGACAAGCAGGTTCAACAAAGTCATTCATGAGCTGGAAACACAAAACGCCACGATGAACCATCTGATTGGTCAAACTGCAGGTGGGTGTTGATGAGTCATAGTTATGTAAATAGACGATTTGGTGTCTAAAATAACTAGAATTTAAATTTGTTGACCTGTTTTTGGACAAAAACAGCCAAAGTTGAAAATCTGGAAATGGAAACTAGAGTTTCAGTCAACAGCACCAGAAACCTACTGGACATGTACAAAAATGAACTTTCCCTCCTTCATACAACAACTCTGGGTATTGAAGTCAAACTTGAAGACCGACTGGTTGCCACCAAGAGTGACCTTGAAAAGAAACTACAAATGACTGAGGAAGCCACTCAAGGTAATTCTGCAAAAAACAAGATCAAATTACCAAAAACTGAAGATTGTTTAAGTGTATGCTGTCTGTCTTATGTAAGACATGAACCAGATTTGTGAAAAGGTTCCTTTTTAACTATCACAGCACATATCCTATACTGTCTGTTATGTCAATAAAGGTACTGGATGTAATTTAATAATTGTTTGTTGACCTTTGCATCATTTTTGGACTTCAAAGCCAAAATTACAATTTTGGACACAGAAACTGAAGCTTCATTCAACAACAGTAAAACTCTGCTGAACTCGTACAAGAATCAGATTTCCCTCCTAAACTCAACAACTCAGGACCTCAGAGTCAATCTAGAGTCCCTGCTGAACGTCACCAAGACGGACCTGGAAAACCAACTGCAGGTGATTCAGGCACAAAGTGAAGGTAAGTTTGACATTTCAACAACATTTTTCTGTTTTGCTGTAAATAACTTAAGGTGCATTAAACTGAGTCTCAAAGATTTGATCTGATACCACAGCCTCTAGTCCAGTCTGTCCAGATGTTATAGGGTCTAAGAGAATTTACATATTCTTACAGAGTTGACCAGATCCACAAACAACCACAGAACTGATATTAGCATCCTGAAGAATGAAGTTGATAAACTGGAGAAGCACCAAGAAAGATTTGGGGGAAACTTCAGTGACATTGAGGAGAGACTGGATGTAGCTGAGAGGCAGCTGATGGAAAAAAAAGCCAAGCTTGAAAATCTGGAGATGGAAACTGAAGCTTCCTTCAACAACACCAACAAACTTCTGATCTCCTACAAGAAGGAACTTTATCACCTAAAGTCAACGGCCCAGGACATCGAGGTCAAAGTTGAAGACCGGCTGAACGTCACAAAGATGGACCTTGAAGAAAAACTGGAGGCGGTTCAGAAAACCACTGAAGGTAGTTTCACACTCAATACTCTTCAACATTGATGAAAATATTCATAATTCAAACCAACTAACTTATTTAACCTGTAATTCAAGCTATTAGCACCAAACTACACAACCAGAAAACTGAACTGGACCACAGAATGACAAGCAGGTTCAACAAAGTCATTCATGAGCTGGAAACACAAAACGCCACGATGAACCATCTGATTGGTCAAACTGCAGGTGGGTGTTGATATGAGTTGGTGTTATTAAGATTGTATCAACAAACAATAACTGATAACATCCCAGTGTCAGTAAATGGAGTCAAAGTAAACATGAACAGGGTTTAACTTGTTGACATCTTTTTGGGGGGGAAAAAAAAAAAAAAAGCCAAGCTTGAAAATCTGGAGATGGAAACTGAAGCTGCCTTCAACAACACCAACAAACTTCTGATCTCCTACAAGAAGGAACTTTATCACCTAAAGTCAACGGCCCAGGACATCGAGGTCAAAGTTGAAGACCGGCTGAACGTCACAAAGATGGACCTTGAAGAAAAACTGGAGGCGGTTCAGAAAACCACTGAAGGTAATTTTACATTCAGTACTCGTTAACATGGATGAAAATATTCATAATTCAAATCAACTAACTTACTTAACCTGTAATTCAAGCTATTAGCATCAAAATACACAACCAGAAAACTGAACTGGACCACAGAATCACAAGCAGGTTCAACAAAGTCATTCATGAGCTGGAAACACAAAACGCCACGATGAACCATCTGATTGGTCAAACTGCAGGTGGGTGTTGTAATTCTGATAACTGATCTGGAGTCTAAAATGCCAGTAAATGTAGTCAGAGTAATCCTGAACAGGGTTTAACTAGTTGACCTGTTTATCCATAAAAGCCAGGCTTGTCCATCTAGAGACGGAAACCGAACATTCATTCAGCGACACTAAAGCCTTACTGGAAACGTACAAAAATGAACTTTCCCTCCTGAATCTAACGACTCGGGGTCTTGAAGTCGATTTTGAAAACCTATTGAATGTCACCAAGACGGACCTTGAAAAGAAACTACAGAGGATTGAGGAAAATACTGAAGGTAGTTCTGCAATAACACAATCAAATGACCAATAAGGCATGAACCAGATTATTAAAATATTTCTTTTTTGGTGTCGTGTTGTTGTTTCCATAGTGTTTAACCTGCCAGTAAATGAACTGAATGTAATTTAATATTTTATGTTGACTTCTGCACTGTTTTTGTTTTGTTTTTTTTACATCACAGTCAAGTTTATAACTTTAGAGATGGAAACTGAAGCTTCATTCAACAACAGTAAAACTCTGCTGAACTCGTACAAGAATCAGATTTCCCTCCTAAACTCAACAACTCAGGACCTCAGAGTCAATCTAGAGTCCCTGCTGAACGTCACCAAGACGGACCTGGAAAACCAACTGCAGGTGATTCAGGCACAAAGTGAAGGTAAGTTTGACATTTCAAGAACATTTTTCTGTTTTGCTGTAAATAACTTAAGGTGCATTAAACTGAGTCTCAAAGATTTTATCTGATACCACAGCCTCTAGTCCAGTCTGTCCAGATGTTATAGGGTCTAAGAGAATTTACATATTCTTACAGAGTTGACCAGATCCACAAACAACCACAGAACTGATATTAGCATCCTGAAGAATGAAGTTGATAAACTGGAGAAGCACCAAGAAAGATTTGGGGGAAACTTCAGTGACATTGAGGAGAGACTGGATGTAGCTGAGAGGCAGCTGATGGAAAAAAAAGCCAAGCTTGAAAATCTGGAGATGGAAACTGAAGCTGCCTTCAACAACACCAACAAACTTCTGATCTCCTACAAGAAGGAACTTTATCACCTAAAGTCAACGGCCCAGGACATCGAGGTCAAAGTTGAAGACCGGCTGAACGTCACAAAGATGGACCTTGAAGAAAAACTGGAGGCGGTTCAGAAAACCACTGAAGGTAGTTTCACACTCAATACTCTTCAACATTGATGAAAATATTCATAATTCAAACCAACTAACTTACTTAACCTGTAATTCAAGCTATTAGCACCAAACTACACAACCAGAAAACTGAACTGGACCACAGAATGACAAGCAGGTTCAACAAAGTCATTCATGAGCTGGAAACACAAAACGCTACGATGAACCATCTGATTGGTCAAACTGCAGGTGGGTGTTGATATGAGTTGGTGTTATTAAGATTGTATCAACAAACAATAACTGATAACATCCCAGTGTCAGTAAATGGAGTCAAAGTAAACATGAACAGGGTTTAACTTGTTGACATCTTTTTGGGGGGGAAAAAAAAAAAAAAAGCCAAGCTTGAAAATCTGGAGATGGAAACTGAAGCTGCCTTCAACAACACCAACAAACTTCTGATCTCCTACAAGAAGGAACTTTATCACCTAAAGTCAACGGCCCAGGACATCGAGGTCAAAGTTGAAGACCGGCTGAACGTCACAAAGATGGACCTTGAAGAAAAACTGGAGGCGGTTCAGAAAACCACTGAAGGTAATTTTACATTCAGTACTCGTTAACATGGATGAAAATATTCATAATTCAAATCAACTAACTTACTTAACCTGTAATTCAAGCTATTAGCATCAAAATACACAACCAGAAAACTGAACTGGACCACAGAATCACAAGCAGGTTCAACAAAGTCATTCATGAGCTGGAAACACAAAACGCCACGATGAACCATCTGATTGGTCAAACTGCAGGTGGGTGTTGTAATTCTGATAACTGATCTGGAGTCTAAAATGCCAGTAAATGTAGTCAGAGTAATCCTGAACAGGGTTTAACTAGTTGACCTGTTTATCCATAAAAGCCAGGCTTGTCCATCTAGAGACGGAAACCGAACATTCATTCAGCGACACTAAAGCCTTACTGGAAACGTACAAAAATGAACTTTCCCTCCTGAATCTAACGACTCGGGGTCTTGAAGTCGATTTTGAAAACCTATTGAATGTCACCAAGACGGACCTTGAAAAGAAACTACAGAGGATTGAGGAAAATACTGAAGGTAGTTCTGCAATAACACAATCAAATGACCAATAAGGCATGAACCAGATTATTAAAATATTTCTTTTTTGGTGTCGTGTTGTTGTTTCCATAGTGTTTAACCTGCCAGTAAATGAACTGAATGTAATTTAATATTTTATGTTGACTTCTGCACTGTTTTTGTTTTGTTTTTTTTACATCACAGTCAAGTTTATAACTTTAGAGATGGAAACTGAAGCTTCATTCAACAACAGTAAAACTCTGCTGAACTCGTACAAGAATCAGATTTCCCTCCTAAACTCAACAACTCAGGACCTCAGAGTCAATCTAGAGTCCCTGCTGAACGTCACCAAGACGGACCTGGAAAACCAACTGCAGGTGATTCAGGCACAAAGTGAAGGTAAGTTTGACATTTCAAGAACATTTTTCTGTTTTGCTGTAAATAACTTAAGGTGCATTAAACTGAGTCTCAAAGATTTTATCTGATACCACAGCCTCTAGTCCAGTCTGTCCAGATGTTATAGGGTCTAAGAGAATTTACATATTCTTACAGAGTTGACCAGATCCACAAACAACCACAGAACTGATATTAGCATCCTGAAGAATGAAGTTGATAAACTGGAGAAGCACCAAGAAAGATTTGGGGGAAACTTCAGTGACATTGAGGAGAGACTGGATGTAGCTGAGAGGCAGCTGATGGAAAAAAAAGCCAAGCTTGAAAATCTGGAGATGGAAACTGAAGCTGCCTTCAACAACACCAACAAACTTCTGATCTCCTACAAGAAGGAACTTTATCACCTAAAGTCAACGGCCCAGGACATCGAGGTCAAAGTTGAAGACCGGCTGAACGTCACAAAGATGGACCTTGAAGAAAAACTGGAGGCGGTTCAGAAAACCACTGAAGGTAGTTTCACACTCAATACTCTTCAACATTGATGAAAATATTCATAATTCAAACCAACTAACTTACTTAACCTGTAATTCAAGCTATTAGCACCAAACTACACAACCAGAAAACTGAACTGGACCACAGAATGACAAGCAGGTTCAACAAAGTCATTCATGAGCTGGAAACACAAAACGCTACGATGAACCATCTGATTGGTCAAACTGCAGGTGGGTGTTGATATGAGTTGGTGTTATTAAGATTGTATCAACAAACAATAACTGATAACATCCCAGTGTCAGTAAATGGAGTCAAAGTAAACATGAACAGGGTTTAACTTGTTGACATCTTTTTGGGGGGGAAAAAAAAAAAAAAAGCCAAGCTTGAAAATCTGGAGATGGAAACTGAAGCTGCCTTCAACAACACCAACAAACTTCTGATCTCCTACAAGAAGGAACTTTATCACCTAAAGTCAACGGCCCAGGACCTCGAGGTCAAAGTTGAAAATGGGCTAAACCTCACTAAAATTGATTTCGAAGATAAATTGGAGGCGGTTCAGAAAAATAACGAAGGTAACTTAAAATAAATAAAAACCTACACTGCTTTTTCCATGAAGCAGCATTGCATATTTTCTAAATCCACCTTAAACCCAAACACTTGAACCTTTCTCTAATTGTTCTCCAGTCTTCAATACAAAACTAAACCATGAAAAATCTGTACTTGGCTCCAACATTGAAAGTTTGAACAAAGAACTGAAGATGCAAAATCTCACAGTGAACCATCTCCTGAATCAGGTTGCAGGTGTGTAAATATGATTCAATATTTCGTTAGGTTTATTGAACACATCATAGTTCCTGTATAATCTTTCCAATTTGAAATCAATGTTTAGTTTAGTATTTTTTTTTAACAAAAACTGAATTTTCCTCCAATTCTCAATGCTAAATTTTGAAGTCAAAATTTTTACACTTTTGCAAGACTTAAGAACTTAAAACTAACCATTGTGTTTTCTTTACCTTCTCTAGCACAGAAAAACGTTGCCTTCTCAGCAACCATTATTGAGTCTGCTGATTCGTTCACCGGACCGTACTCTCCTGGTACCAGCAATGTCCTTAAATTTGACAGAGTCTTCACAAATTTCGGCAACGCCTACAACAAAAAGACAGGTATGACCCATCATTTAGATCGCTGACTCTCCATAATCAGTTGCAAATCAATATAATATTGACTAGACGATCTGGGTTTTATAGAGTCTACTCAGACAGCAGGAATCAATCGATACTAACTCCAGCTCCTCTTCCTCAGGGGTCTTCACGGCTCCGGTGAACGGGATTTATCACTTCAGCTTCATGACCTTCGGCTACGGCAGCCACACGTCGGGAGCCATCTTGGTGAAGAATGGGAGTTACCAAGTGAGCACCTGGGAGTTCACAGGGCTGGACGCCAGCGACACAGCCAGCAACTCAGTCATACTGGAGATGAACGCCGGAGACTGTGTCAATGTCATTTTGTGGCAAGGCAGTAAAATACACACGGGTGTTTTCAGTGGCTTCCTCATCTTCCCATTGGTCTAAAAAAAATTTTGTTGACACTGTCACTGTGTTGTGATAGTACAGTATGGATGAGACAGATAATCTGTGAAAGAAAAGAAAATGAAGGTCCAGTCCTGTCAAAATGTATACTTTTCACAAAATACATTTGTGTTTGATTCTTTGCTAACTTTGCCTCATTTGTAATAAATCTTGTAATTAAGTATATACAGTATATTATCCACATATACACACTACATAGAGACAGAAGTTACATAAACTCCCTCTGTTACCAAGTCCTCTAAGGCCTCACCTCATTTTTTAGTTGTTTATGTCAGACTGTACTTCTGAATGTAAGTTGTTCCAAAAAGAAGTTTATGTCTTGAAAACATGTCTAAAGACATATTTACTGAAAATAATGGAGATTACAATAGTTGTACATTCCCCTGACCGCAGCCCCATCCAAACATAACTTCAAATTATTTTCAGCAAAAACAGAATTTTAATCCTATATCTTAATATTTATATTAGCATTGGATGACAAAAAAAAAAAAAAAAGCACAGTGATATGGAACATAGTTTATCTGAACATCCACACATTTTACATGATGGAGACTGTACTGATGACGTAATTAGAGACACTGGTAACACGTGATAATACAATGAAATCAGAGGTGAACTAATGAACTGGTTGGTAAGTCAAAGAAATATTTAAAAGAAAAGTAACGAGGACCTTTTCCAATAAATCTTAACGCTAATAAAATGAACAGAGATAAGTCTTTAAGAAAAATAACTTCTGGGAACCTAATTTCAATCACAAATATATAATGGTAAATAAATAATAAAAGTTACAATAAAAAAGGTTAATCTAATGGATCATGAACCTCAGCTGGTTCTGGGTAGAACATGAGTTCATTCACAAATATCATTCCTGGATCCTTCAGAGGTTTATATTTTGAACAAAAATAATAAAATAAATGTGTAACTTTTGCAAACTAATCCAAAGTTTTCCCTCATGTTGCAAAAAAGAAAATGATAAAAAAAAACAAGAGAGGTTTTTCACAGATGGAGTCTATTTTTAGATTTTCATCCTCAGAAAAGAATCAGGAAGAATTTATTATGTATCTCTGATGAACATTTTCCTTTTTATGCTCTTTCCATCATCATTCCAACCTCGTCTTCCTCATTCTTCATCATACAGCGACAGGGCACTGTTCTTGTTATGTTTTACTTTATTTGTTCCAAACTATGACCTAAAAACATCTCATAATCTCAGTCCATTTGCTTTTTACAACTAAAACAGTTGTTCCAATCTACAGTTTTCTGACTGAATAAAAATGTTTCTTACTGGCTCAAGAATTAGTTGAATATAAATTGAGATTCAAAAACATGAAACACAATAATATAAATTTCATAACTGGTTATAAAGCTAGCCAATTTTGAACTTTTAGTCTGAACCCTGTGTTGGAACACATTGGATTATTTATCATGGACACACATCTGCACTTTAGTCTCACTATGGTCCGGTTGGGCGTCACACTGTTGACACTTAGCTGAACTGACAGGAAGAGAAAGTCCTAAAAATACTGTAGATGAAAAATTGAACTCTTCTCAGTCGTATTTTTCTCCAAAACAATGTTGGGGTACTACTAAGAATGTGAGGATGTGAACTTTTGTGTCTGTTTTTTAGTCAATTTAGTTCTTGTGTCGTCTTGTCTACCCCTTGATTGATCCCAGCTGTGTCTGTATTTCGTTGTTGCGTCCTTGTCATACTCAACGTCGCATCTATGTTGACGCGTTGTGAGTATTCCCAGTGTCTGTGTTTCCTTGTCTCATTGCTCATCTGTGCTGCCTGGATTTCTGTACTCGCCTGTAAACGTCATTAAAATGATCGTTTTCACACCACGACCTGCGTCCTCCGTGTCCATTTATTTCCACGTTGTTCATCATAAAACATTAGAACTAGCCATGTTTGTTGCAGAACATGTGTATTAATGTCCAATTATAAACAAAGCAATTTTTTTTTTTTGGTTACGCTAAAGCCAAAATTTATATTCAGTCAGATGTTTTTGAGAAATAGTGTGTGTTTACTGGATTAATGTTAAGAAACAGAAAAAAACTTAAGAATTTTTTTTCCTGCTCTGTGAAATGTCTGTATAGAAAATCTGAAAAGTGTATTCAGCCCCCCTCACTGTTGGTGACGGTTTATGGCTATGACCATCTGGTTAGTGTCTGAATTGCTGGGGCATGTGGAGAAGACAGGCCTTAATGTCAGTAACAGCCCCTGGCATCTTGCCCATGGTCTCCCACCGCTGGAGGCCGGGGTCAAACCGATGGACCAGTCCCGACTCGCTGTAATCGTCCTGGCAGTATCCTCCCAGAACGTAGAGCTTCTCCTCCAGGACAGCCGAGGCAGAACCAACATGGGGCACTGGCAGCGAGGAAAAATCAGCCCAAGAGTCTGTCACTGGGTCATACACCTCACAGGCTAGCTGGTTGGTGTAGAACTTCCTCAGGTTACACACCCCACCGGCAACGTAAAGGCGTCCTCTCAACGCTTCCATACAGTGCTGGGCTCGGTCGAAGGACATGTTCGCCAGGTAGACACTTCCTCTCTCCGGGTGGTACAGGACCATGGAGACCAGGCACACATATTTACAGTTAAAACCTCCAGAGATGAAAATGCCTCCATGTAGGGCAGAGACTCCATATCCACTGAGAGCCTGGTCCAGAGGGTGGACCAAGCTAGGAAAAAGAAAACATTAGTTAATGATGATATGAACATCTAAAATCATGTAGAAAACTACTTTCAGTCAAACTGATAGACTTTTGCTAGCATCCGTCTTTCTCTCATGAAAACTATATAGCTAGACATATCGCTAAGGAAAATGATTCCTGGCTTGATTACTTTGCCAGTGCCAGCCAAGAGCAAGTCAAGCAGCGTTGCTCCAAGGTATTTCAGCTTTCCAGGCCACAATTTCCTTAAAATATTTAAGATGCTCCATAAAAAAAAAAATCCATAAATAGGCAAATTTACCCCAAATAACTAGATGTTATCTTCCACATAAAAATATGTGTATATTAAACTGTGATTAATCACATTTCAATATTCATTATTCTGTGCAAATGTAATTTCAATCACCCAAATAATCCCAAAGTACAGCAGTCATCCTCCTAATCCCTGTTATGGCTTTCTAAAAATATGTTTCTATTTTAGAAGATAGACATTTTTTTTAATGATTTGTTTCTAGGTCAACATCTAACTTACAATTAATAAAATCGGAAGTTCATAAGGAGCTTATGAATTTATAAAGTTCATAATTAATAAAGTCGTAACACAATACAGTTTTACTAGAGACCACATTTTCTAACCAAACAGAATCTCAATTATTGATGATTACATTAAAAAAAGGATGATATGGTTTAAATATGTAAAAGTTCAACTCATTGGTACACTGACAGTTGAGCGTTTCTGTGGAAGAATTTGCATTGCGAGCTCTTCTCCAGGAAGATTAATTTACATGTGCTCCAAACACAAGTTACATTCAGAAATAGACCTGTCACTGAGCCAAACCCTGACTGCAAACCAGGAAAAGACCAGGCACACCTGCAAGGGAGGTAATGAAAGATGAGCAGGAAATTAAAAAAAATAAACTTTAAAATAAATCAATGAGTAAATAATACATTCAAAAATAATACAGCCAACCACTGTTCCAATGACAGAACAACTACTTAGTGGATCTCACTAAAGCTCTGAATGTTTTATGTTGAGTTTTGTTCAGTATTAATATTTAACACAGATATTTAACACAGATATCATGTAGCTTGGCCCAATAAAATACTTTGTTGAAATCTTCTCACTGGATTTTAAACTACTGAAAGGTTTAAATATGTACAGTAAGTTACAAGATCAGCAATGTTGTTGAAAAAAATCCTAATACTTATTATTTAGAAAGTTTTTCAAAAGCTTTGGGTCCTAAGCATGCCAGGCTTTAACAAACAATTTCAGTCAGGCCAGGTTTGACCCCTCTTGCGGCTACAACACTGCAAAAGCATCATCATCATGGGATGGAGGTGAACAGGTAGTGTACCAAAGAGGCCAGTATGCTTCAGCAAGCATGCTTATACCTGTTTATAATACAAAATTAGCCATATTGCTAAGGTTAGCTAAAATGCTAATTGTAGCATAGAGGTGTTAGAGATATTCAGCTAGGCTATCTTGTTCTACAGATGACCTGTCCAACACATCCAAGGACTTAAGGAATTTACTACAGTTTTTTTTTATGTTGTATTAACACACACAGTGTCTTGTGTTTAAAGATATAGTAATCACTCATAAGTACCATACAGTAAATAATGTGTCCTTATTAAACCAGCATGGCACATCTTTATTTGTCAGATGTAACATCTTCTTTAGCTAGACTTTGATCCAATTTCCATTTATCCTGTTTTAAACATTTAAAAGTGTGTTCAGGAATTCAATTGCAAATGACAAATATATTACCTCCATGAGTTGCTATCTGGTTTATACATCTCAACGCTGTCTGTGTTGGCGTCAATCTCTTTGTCTCCACCAATGGCATAAAGGCACTCCTCATGCACCACCAATGAGAAGTTACTTCTTGGCTCCTGCATGTCAGCCAACCTTTTCCAAGTGTTTGTCACGGGGTCGTAGCTATAATATGTAGAGTAAAAGAAAGGATATGGATGATGAGAACTTAAGTCTGAAATATAAATAAATGCTGTGGTTTGTTTCCTTACCTGTAGGCTGATGTCATTATGTTATTCTTGGCATAAAAGTAACACCCACCAGCTACAAACAACCTCCCATTCATTACTGCCACACCATGTCTGAACTTTGGCTTGTCTGGAATCTCACCTACTCTCCTCCACTCTATCTCTTTCACCAATCCTGTGCCATTGCGCAAAGAGTTGGCAAACCAGATATCCTGGCTTGGTATACGTTTACCCACATCTGGATCTAGCTGGTCTCCCCCGACCACACAAAGAACATCTTTAGGTCGCCTGATCCGGCAATATTCATCAGACTTTGGGAGACTGAACCCAAATTCTTTGAGAGCAGATCCATAGAGTTCCACTTCTTTGTCTGCAAAGCACTCCATGCGTAGATTAACTGCTCTGACCTCCCTGAACTCACGAAAAGTCATGAGTGGGAAACGAACTCCACTCATCAGTACAGCAGCATGGGCCAACCTCTCTTCGGGATCCGCCTGAATCCAGGAGATTACAGCACGAAATACAGTCAGCTCTGAAGGCACGCACAGACCGTCGCAGCGAAGCAAGTCCAGGAGCTTCTGTGCTGGAAGGTCTTGAAACTTAGCAGTTTCTGACACTTCCCTGAAGTTCCTCAGTATAAAGTCTTTGGCTTCCTCGAGGAGTTCTGACAAGCCGTATGCTTCAGCGAATGATTCCACGTCTAGACACGAGTTTATCTGCATTTCTTCTTGCATGAATTTGAGGCAAAGCAAGAAAGCAGGTTGAAACTGAAGCTGCAGAGCAGCGCAGGTTATCTCAAAAACACAGTCCCAGCTGAGATGAAGAGTCCCGCTGTAGGACCAACCGATTAGTGCCTCCAATTCACAAGCCGGTACAAAGGGAAGAGCGATACAGGCCTGGTGAGATTCCCTCATTCCACATGTGAACATCCCATGGAAGTAGTCGCTGCTTGCAACCAGGATAATTCTATGCACTGGAGTCAGACAGAAGTAAAGGTCAACTTTGGCTACTATCATAAAGTAGTCAGTACAATAAGCTAAGATCCTACTGACTTACCAAGGAAAGAAATGCCATCCAGTTCCAAAATTACATCACACCCAACTTTGTCTTCCAACAACCTTTCAATGGATCGTAGAGTATTCTTCAGATGTACTTCTGTAGAGATTTTACCTTGCTCTGTTTTTGGACATTGATCTTCCTTTGTCGCGTTTATGTTGTTGCAGAGATCCAGCAGTCGTGGGACCTCCAGTACTTTAGCTGCAGTTTTGATCTGAGTTAGTGTGTGTCTGTTTAAAATCGATACATCTCCACTGTAAGCAAATTCAATAACTGCCTGAAGCCCAATTTTGTCAACTTCATTACCCATGTGTACTGACCACGTTGTGACTTTCCCTTGAGTATTGTATGAATGTCCCATGTTTTTTTCCTTAAGTTTGTCTAGAATGAAGGCACTGACAGCAGCCAGAATAAGGGAATGCACACTAAAGCTGCTGCCGTCCTCAGCAGTCAGAGTCAGGTCTGTAAGAATAGAGGAAACCTGGAGTTCTTTAAGAATCATAAATATCTCTTTAGGAAAGGTTTTGCTTGAGAATGTGTAGACATGATGTTCCATATCCTCAAATGCCTCATCACTGATATGTCCACCGGCATCGTCCTTACTAGTTTGAGTCTTTCTCACCTCAAACTCTTTAGTTTTATCTCCTTGACTGGCTAGGCCCATCCTGGAATCGTTGTAAGCAACAATTCGCCTCAACTCACGGTTGTCTTGTTCTAACCCTTCTCCACCTTCTTCAATCACTCTTTTCCTCCTCTCCTTTTCTTTCCTCCATCGCTCTTCCCACTCCATCGGAAGGTAACGTCTTGTAAACTCCATGTCAAAGGTGGATCTATAACTTTGCTGAAGGCATCCGGCAAAATCTCTTCATGAATGTAAAACTTTCTCCTCAAGTCCAACTCTTTTTACACGCAGATCTGTCTTCCACCTCTCTTCAGCATGAGATTTCTACTCCACATAAACAAGCATCTTTTTATAGCAACTAGGCCAGAGAGATTCAGTTTCAAGAAGTCTCTTGGCTTGACTTACACTGTGGTGGTTTTTAGTGTTTCTCTGACAAACTAAATACATTTGGATGGTCAAAACAAACTAAAGTTAAAGTTCAACATAATAGTTTTAAAACCCAGAGACATAAAACATATTTGAATGATCAACCATCTGTACTTATTTGAATTTGTAGTGATAAGAATTTTTATGAAATAACTTTACAATGTTAAAACAGATTCAATTCAACTCAAGAAATGCACTGCACATACATCTACATCTACAAACATCGCGTTGCCTTATCTTATGGGCGAGGTCACTACTGTGACCTGGTCATGCTAGTGATGGTTTGGGAACATTGAAATTTTAACTGAGAAAGAAGGCAGCCATATCAAGTCACAGAAATATCAGATTAATTATTTTCATCCAGCCTTGAAATTTGTTTTAATAGGCAATTAGACAGGCATCTCACAAAAATAAAACACTGCAAAAGGAGAATCAATTTGGAAAGAAATAAATGTAGCTATTTTCTTAATTTGAATTTTAAAATGAATGGAATATTAGAAATAAGCTATGCACTTTTAAATATTCAATACAAAAGTCTTTATTGCCATCACAGCAGTCAACATCAGCCTAATCTTTAGTTCCCTCATACATCCTTTATCTGAACTGAACTCCAGATGAGCCATTCAGAAACATTATTTCCAGTCAGAAAAAACCACAAGTTAATTTAAATATAAATCTGCCAGAGGTATGAATCGTGCTGGGCTTTAATCTTTGAATGAGTTAGCAGATAATCCAAAATGCAAACCACTGGTTAACATTCAAAATCATAAAAAGCCACACTGGCTAACTTTGCTTTCAGCTTTAATGCCATAAACAGAAATGACGCAAAATTTAAAACGCCATATTTTAAAATATGCCAGAAGCTTTCTCACCAAATGTCTAAGACACCTACAGAGGTTAGAAAAAAACCCTGTGGTTCTTGCTTTCTGGTCATGAACAGATTTAAAATAACTTTATAAGAGAAACAAGTTTGGCATTTTGAAGAGCACCACCCCCTATCCTACGTTTGCATTATTTAAATACTGACAGCAAAATGATATAAAATTCCCATTGCAGAACAGGATATTCAGAGGAGACTTCCTGTTTGAAGACATTAAACAAACAGAACCAGATGTAAGTTTATTTATGCTCTTTGCTTAGTTTTAACTTATTTTGTTTGATTTCAAATTAAATTTTGTTCCCAATACCAATTTTAGAATAAGCTGTAGAATTAAATTGTACCTATTTTAGTTTGACATAGACTATAAAGTGAAATAAATAGATTAGATACATCTCATTTCACAAAAAATATTGGAAAGTGGAGATACAAACTTTTTATTCTCCTGTCCGTCTTCATCTCTCTGCTCTCATTGTTTCTCTGTCCAGTGGAGGGAGAGCTGCAGCTTTTCACTGTTTAAATGTTCTTCATCCAACAGAGACAAACTGCTGGAGGAAAATAATTCATCTGACAGCAAAGATGCAGTGGAGTCTGATTCTGCTCTTCCTGATGGGTAAGTTGATCTGAAACACAACTAGACTCTCTGGTTTCTGTCACTTAATGTTGGTTTCAGAAAACAAATACCCATTTAATATTCACACATAAAGGAAATTATTAACACATAAAACGAAACTGACAAAATTCTTCATTTATAAAAGATGTGCTGGTTAAACTACCACTACTAGCTAGTTCATACTGAAATGTGCTTCTCTACAGCTCAGTGTTGCTTCATGGACTGTCAGCTCTATCAGTTTCTCTACATTAATGAGAATAAGACCTGGACTGAAGCTCAGCAGTACTGCAGAGAGAAACACACTGACCTGGTCACAGTGACTAACATGAAGGACATGAAGAGACTCATCAACATCTCAGCTGGAAAAATGAAGGAAGCTTGGATTGGTCTGATCAGTAAACCAGAATTTACCAGAACATGGTACTGGTCTCTGCCTGGAGTGGAGTTCAATGAAAGTGAGACAAACTGGAACCCTGGAGAACCAAGGATTATAATGAACTGTGGACATTTGTTTAAAGGCCTCAGACACCTATGGATATCTACTGATTGTAGTACCCGTTTCTATTTCCTTTGTTATAGTGGTAAGTTTAAAATGCTTTTATTGAGATTTTATTCACACACAAATGCACACATATATATTTATATATTTAACATTAAATCAAAACTTGTATTAATAAACAGAACTTGAGATAAATAACTTCTTAGCTTTAGAGAAGAAAAGGGAAAAACAAACATTTTATTTATTTTTTGTTTGAAAATAAGTTGCTTGTCAGGATCTTTGGTCGCTTTGGATTTTTCAGGGTTTGATAATTGGTTCTTTTTAGTCATGTCAAATGAACCAACTGTGTTTACTTCACAGAAAGTGACACATCCAAGAAATACCACTTGATTAAAGAGGAGAAGACCTGGCAGGAAGCTCAGAGTTACTGCAGAGAGAAACACACAGACCTGATCAGTGGAACGAAGCAGATAGAGGATGAAGAAGTGGAGAAATTGAGTTCTTCAGACCATCTACAAGTATACATTGGTCTGTTCAGAGACACCTGGAGGTGGTCAGATGGAAGGAGTTTCTCTTTCAGACACTGGAATCTACAGTTTAACAATCAGCGATACAACAGTGGTCAATGTGCCATGACTGTGTTTGATGATGAAGGCAGATGGAAGAATGAGAGCTGTGATGAAAGAAAACCCTTCATCTGTTATGATGGTGAGTTTTTAAAAACATATGAATATGTATCACATAAAATTCCACATTCTTAGTGAGATATCTTTTAAAAAATATACATTTTACATCCAGGTTCATGCAGTTTAGCAAACAACAGTTGTGATTATGTGTATTAACATGTTTTATATTCAGTTGATTGACATTCCTTTCTTTTTGGCAGTTTTGAAATGTTTTTGCACGACTCTTATAGTTTTATTCTTTATATTTCATACTTTCATGCCAGATGAATTGATCCTGATCAAAGAAGCGATGAACTGGCATGATGCCTTAACCTACTGCAGAGGTCACCATCATGACCTGGTCACCATCACCAACATGGATGAACAGAAACAGGTTCAGGAGAAAGTCAAGAACGCATCGACTCCTTTTGTCTGGATTGGACTGCGTTTCAACTGCAGTAGGAATGTTTGGTTCTGGGTCTGTGATAACTGGACCTGGAATGAACAAAATGACTGTAACATGTTTGGAGCCATGGAGGCAGGAGGAGAGCATCGGTGGTTCCAAAGAAACGGCAGTGAGAGATTTAACTTCATCTGTTCCAAATATTAACTCCCCCCGCTCCCAGTTGTGCTTCTTTTTATTAAGTTGCTGGTTTATATAAATGTATAAAAACACTGAGTTTTAATTTTGGCAAGAAATTATACATAATACAGAATATGAAAAATGACTTCAGACTTTAAACAATTTTTTGAAGTATAATGTTTATTTTTTACTTAAATCTTTTAGATTACCTTTTCTTTATGGTGTTTCATGTGTGCATGGATTTTTTTTCATGCAAAATATGCAGTAGCTGTGAATCTACTCACCCCAAATGAAATGTTGTGATATTGAAGAAAAAAAAAAAAGCTTAATAAATCTTAAAAAACGGAAGTCTTTGGTGTTACGTCTCATGTCTGAGAGCTGTCCTGTCAGACATTTTTTTTTATTTTTCTTACTTAATTGAATCTGTAGTGGAACATTTTAAGATTATCATATGATTATAAGTAAAACAATGCATAACACTCTAATGATTCTTGTGTAATGCAGGTGCTCATGAAAATGTCTTCTGAAGATGCTTCTCAGGCCTTGGTATTACAATAAAGTTATTAAATTGTTTCTTCTATGTGCCCTCATGGTGTGTTTGACTCCCGTAGTGAAGAAGATACATGTGCCTGCTGTCTGTTATGTAACCAAGTAGATTGTCAAACTATGCGATCACAATGAAACTGTAAGCTGTGTTCTGCTCAGGGCTCTTTGTCCTGACTGCGATCAGTGAGCAGAGACTTCAAATAAATACTGATTAAGAATATATTCTCTCTCTGGTTCTTTGGGTTTTGAAACTGTTTTTCCTCACTCTTTAAGAAAAAATTTCACAACAAACCCATGAAACAAACTCATCACTTTGGGGTGAGCCATACTTCTGTTCAACAGACTCAATACCTGAAACGCTAATCAACACTTACTGACACACACACACACACACAAATAACAGGCTGAATGTGTAACTGAGCTTTAAGCTCCAACTAAAGCAAACTCTTGCAGAAAAAAAATATATTTTACACTTTAAATGTGGAATACTTCAGCTGTATAAAGTCTGGTGTCTTTAAGTTTTCCATTCATAATTTATTCATTTTTCTTCTTGATAAGCTTTTGGGAGTATCTCAGTCTTTTAAGCTATTCACGATATTTAGTGGGTTTTGTGCTCTCGGTAGGATGAAATGATGTGCAAACTTAACTAAAAAATTATTTAAACAAAATTAAAAGTATGGCCAAGACTCTATGGGAACAACGCAAAGTCTTGCACTGATCGTTGAACGTGTGGCGGCATATGGCTTGAGGAACTTATGTAAATGTGGTGGTTCTGATTGATTAAACATTATATGGAATCAAAGAGAATTGTGAACAAAAGGAATTGTGGATGATCTTGATTTCCTGCCCTATTTTAGAATTGTAGTTTGGCTGTGGCAGCGGAGGAAGTGAGCGAAGACGTTCAGTCTGTGTTTGCCACGTCTACAAATACTGACCAATTAAATTCGGAGCGAGGGGAATGTCTAAGACATTCGTTGGTCTAAGCCCCTGTCCCCTAGACCAGTGTTTCTCAACCCTGGTCCTCACCGCCCCCCTGTCCTGCATGTTTTAGGTATTTCCCTTCTGCCACACACCTGAATTGTATCTCTGGGTGATTAACAGGCTTCTGCCAACAGACTCAGTCACACTCCATAAGCAGTAGTAGTGAATAGCAGCTCACTACTACTACTGTTTATATGTACCGATTTATATCCTCACTACATACAAGCATGTCTATGAAACTACAAAAAGCCAGTTTCATTGTTTCATAAGGCAAACTTACCACTGCCATTACGGTGGACTAGCAGACATATCGCAGCGAGGGGACAGCCTACGTCAGGCCGTTTCTCTCTAAACTGCTCAAATGTTGATATTGAATCTTCCCCCGGCACTGATATCTTGAATAAAAACAATTATTTCATACAACTCAAAACAACCCAGGAAGCAATTAACGTTCAGACATCCTCTGAACATCGTCATGAACGTTTGCAGACAACGTTCTCAAAAATGAAACGGCATTAAACGTTTAGCGAACGTCGTCGGCGCACGTTCAGCAGACTTGCAGTAAACAGTTGCAGTACATTACAGTAAAATGATATATATAGTTCTGCTAGGCCTGTGGAAATACTAATATGGCAGCAATTTTTATTGGAATAAACAGCTGTCTTTCATTTGGGAGATTAATCTAATCTGGTAAACTGGAAAATGTATTACAACTACACCTACACACTTGGGAAATAATGTATTAATTTTATGGTATTAACATTAAACAATACCAAAACAAAATATGATAAAAAGGATCACATTTATTCTACTATACATATGTACAAAAAAGAGATTTAATAAAATGGTGCAGTATCAATTTTAATAGAGAAAAGACATTCACAATAATAAATCAAGGCAAAGTCAGCCACTGCTTAAAAATATAATTTAAAACAGAACTGATGTCATGAAGTTGACACACTCAAAATAAAAAAAAATGTTTTGGTGAGGAATGCGTTTTGGTACAGCTGTACCTGGCAGCTGTACTGCTCTGCTAGGTGGTTCAAGAGGAAATGTGGTACACTATAGCTCTCGAGTCTTTTCCTCCAATGACAGCAATGGCATCTACTTAAAAAACTTAACGCAACGAACATAATCAATGTTTACACAGTACTGCACTGGACAGAAGATCACTGGGAAGAGAGAGGCTAAGTTTTCAAAGTATTATACATACCAATTTTTTTTTTCTAACAGCTCTTGACTCCAATTTTGGTTCAGGACTTCCAACACTTCTGGTGTGGAGGCTGGAAGGTTCAACATCCTTTAGTTTTCCAAAACCATCCGCTTCAGCTCCTCAAAGACTTTGAAAACATTCTTCTGGAAGTTGAATTTTTTTCTATGCACACACGAAACACCTATGACATGCAGGACAGTTGATCCTGGGAAGCAGGGTAAAAGAAAACTGATGTAATGAGACAAGACCCATCACAAAAACCCTAACTCTCATTTGCATATAATTCTGTCTCATTCAAGGCATCATATCTTGAACTAATACAATTCAAAAATGTAACATCTTAAGGTCGGGATCCTGGTCACGTTGGAGTCACCAAGAATAACCCACTTCTTGGTGACCGTGAGGCTCCAATCAGCCAGCTTATTTGGACACACTGCATAACTTTCAATATGTTTCTGCAAACTAATGCATTTCAACTTAAAAATCCCATTGATTTCAAAACATTGTGTCTGTGTTCTTTGTACCTTCAAAATCAAGACCCTACATCTGCTGCAGTCCTGCTGTAGCCTATACACTGTTTTAAAAAAAAAAACGGGTAAATGTACAATATAAATTTGAAGGAATTTACCGTTTTTTGGTATTTTTCCAGTATTTTCAATTTCGTGCATTGCATCATGGGAACACGAAGCGCGACATTTTGTTCTGTAGCCATTCAAAGCTCTCTCTGCTCCGACACTGAATGTTTATCCTGGACCCGGGTTGGACTTAGAAGTTGGAGTAATCAGTTTTTGGCGCCCCTGGGGTAACGTAAAGAAAATCAATAAACAATTTTTTAAATACAAAAAAATACATAGCAGTATTAGTATAGTTAATAGTTCAGACTGGCGAACAACTATCTTCTTGTAAAAACGGTATAATTTTGAGATAGCATTCGTTTTACTAAAAATATCTTTACTCATGATTTTTAAATGACGTTTTTGGTTATGAAATGTAAAAGTAAGACGAGGTTATTCGCTAAATAACGGTGACCGCTTTTCTCTCTTTTTTTCCACTCCAAGTACATTGCCCATTTTTGCATTTATCTCTTGAGGAACTTGCTAGATGGATTTATTCGACCATCTTAATAAGAATGTGTCTCACATAGCCCCCCAAAATATTACTATATATTCATATACAGTATTTTCCAGACTATAAGCCGCTTATATGTGGATTCTTCTTCAACCACCAGGGGGCTCTTTAAGCAGGAAGTGAATCACTGGAAGTCAAAATTGGAAATAAAAGAAGAAAGTGCCCATTAAAACAGAATTATGTCTTAATAGGGAATTGAAATTTGTGAATGTTGTTGATCAGTTAAATCACATTGAGGGGGAAAAGAAGATTTTTATTTTTTTTTAATAATACTGGGATCATTATGAGAATTTGAGGTATAGATATTAGGATCCAGTAGATGGCAGTAGTGCAACAATAATGGATGCAAACTGCTGATGAAATCTAAAGAAGAAGAACAAGCAGCAGAAGAAGAAGCAGAAGAAAGCGCCCATTTTCATTTAGCACATGCTAGTAGCAGACATGAAGGATCAGCATTTTTACTGTTACAGTTACCATTCGGAAACTACCGTAATCAGTTCAGGTAAATCTAAACTTGGCAACTTTTTCTTTTTCAACCGTAATAAATGTGATATTGAATTGATCTGTTATTACTCAAATTTTTCACAGCAGATTGTAGAGCAATGTCCCTGGTCTTTCCAAGACAGAGAGGTCAATGGAATTAAAGTTGTAGAAACGGGATATGATGCTCTGTTTATACAGCTTGAAAACAGAGTTGAAAATGTTATGAGACCATTGAGCTTTGGTTCAACAAAGAGATCAGGCGTAGATGAGATGGCATCACAGAAAAAGTCTTTGTCTTCATCGCTATGGTTGTGTGCAGTGGCAGCCCACTGCTGAGAATGTGACAAACCTAGAATTCACACAGGAACAACTGAAAGCTGCCTTCCAAACAAATCATTTTCCAGAGTCTGATGTTCGAAGAATGATGGCTGAAACCTATAGCATCCAGCGAGCAGCAATCAACAAAGGAAACTCCATCATCAGGTTACTAGAACACTGGCCTTTTCTCTTTGAAGCAATCCACCTGTTTGATCACACAACCACCCTTCTCGGCTTCCCAGTACAAACCAGACTGGCAGAGGAATTGTCAAAGAAAGAAAAGACAATAAAGGACTTCCTTGGGTCCAGAGGGGTGGTTATTCCAGGAAGCGATAGAGTCTTTCTGGGCTTAAACCCCAAACGAGAGTCGAAGGCTGAGATGAAGGGGAAGAAGCATCATCACATTCCACCCCGACTGCTCAAGTTTGTAAGTGAATTGTATGACTTTGACAGTCCATGGAAAATTTGATTGTTATGTCACCGTTTATAACATAACAGGTTATGTAATGACCTAACAGGTGTTATGACATAACAGATAATCTGTTATGTCATAACAGTCAAGCAACTGTTAGGTCATGTCAAAACACCTGTTATAACAGACGACTTGTTATGTCACCTGTTATGTAACCCGTTACATATATCATAACACCTGTTACATTACAACAGGTGTTATGACATATGTAACACCTGCTAAGACATAACAGAAAACTTATGTCATGTGTTATGACATAACATAACAGGTTGTTATGTAATAACAGTCAAGCAACTGTTATGTCATAATAGGTGTTATAACAGATGACCTGTTATGTCACCTGTTATGACGTGTTATGAAGGGGTGTGCACATGTGTGGAAATCACATCTCATTATTGGGTTGACCATAAACAGGGACATTTCTTAAGAGCATTTTTGGGGGGATCGGTAAAGTTACAGTGAAATGTAATGTAAAATGTGATTTAAAAAAAATATTTGTGTTCAAGTTGCAGGACCAAAAATGACTAGTAAGTAGCAATGCATATTAAATGTGTTTCTCAGTAAACAACCTTTGGAGATCCAAAGAAATCAAAGTTAGATTCAGATGTTTAGATATGAGTTTGTTTCAGTCACAGATCTTGTCTCTACTACACCTTTACAAAACTTTAAAGCTCTGACTAAAGTTTTAATGAGAAACTCCAATTATTAAAATTCCTTGTAAATATGGATTTATTGCAGTCACTCTCAATATAAGCTGTGTGTTATTTAAATTATAACTTAAGTTGATTTTAAAAAAAAAAATTGGTTTTTCCATTGATGGCTGAGAACCTATAAACATATGGAAATTTAATATCTAGGAAGTATCATAACCTAAACTTAAGGCTCAGCACCAGAATTTTTGTAGAAAAATATTAGGATATTATGTGGTTTTTAAAGGCTTTACATTGGAGATGGTAAGAAATAAAGGCATACTTTATTTTATTTTTTATTTACTTTAATGCCTATTGCAGCTGCTCTGCAATGCCCCTCTGCTCTCAAAATGGGCAATGCCCCCTCTCAAACAAATGTTTTGCCCCCTAAAAACGGAACATCTCACAGCGCATCGTGCTGAGCAGGCTGCAATCTTCTCCTGTATCAATGGAGTTAAATTTAACTCCATATGTATCTGCAGCCAACATACAGCTCAAATTCAAACCCCTCTACAGTTATTAAACAGCCAATCAGCAATCAGTATGCAAATGAGCCTACAAGTAGCCTTGAAAGTAGCATTATGCCTGCAAGATTCCACTTGGCAGCACCCTGGTAAAGAGGAAAAAAGAAAGTGCTTGCCAACGATAGCTACCATTGGTTTTACCTGTCAAGTTCCTAAATCTTAAGTGTAGGCTTATATATAAAAGAAAAAGGAACGCAGTGCTTGGCTAACACTACAACTAGAAAACAAGGTCCAAGGTTATCACATTTCACAGGTCAGTAAAAGAATTTAATGAAAAAAATAGCGAGGGAGAGCGAAGTAGGTAAGTTATGCTAGCTTGACTTTAACAATCTTAACATGTAGATGTGCTGTGCTGTTGGGTTTGTTCTATAGCAGAAACTATATGAAATAAATATTGTCAAACATAAAAAATTTTGTTTAGTCCTGCTTAGATTTAGATGTAGAATATATATTTCATCAAAACTATCAACGATTTTCTCAGCTTTAATTTAAGCAATGTTATTGAAATTGTATTATAAATAAGGATACTACAAACATTTTTGTGACAGATTCCTGCACAAAGGATAGAAAAATTTGGAAACCCGATTTAAATGCACCACCTCAGCCAATGCTGGGTGGCTAACCAACACGTGCATTCATTGCATCTTTAAGATTGTTTAATCCTGCCAGCTACCGCACCTGAGCATGGCTAGAGTCCTTTACTATCCAAGATGCAAAGTAGAAAAGTAGGAGAGGTAAGAAAAACTTTTGAGATGTTCAGCTTCTAACCAAAACCCTTCTGCTTTAGCCGTACTGTTTGTTAATCATGTTTTAAATGTAGGTTATTGTTTTTGGTTCAAATTAGGTTTAAGATTTGTAACTGGATAATGACCATCCAAGTAGATAAATGTTATGTTGTTGGTCGTTCAATCTTGGATGAAGGCCATCTTTAATTTTAAAGGTCTTAGGGTATACGTTTTTTTTTTTGTTTTTGTTGGATTGGGCATAGTTTACCCCAATCCCATGAAGAAAACACAAGTCAACAATGTTAATAAACATCATGGAGCATAATGATGCCCCCTTCACATTCATGCCTGTCCCCTAGAACCGGCCCTGTGAGAAAGTAAATAAAAGGTGTTAAATGTCTTTTCCCAAGACTTTTTCCCCCTACCTTGTATGTTGTTGTGCACCCTATGGTCAGAAAAGTGGTGGGTTTTGTCTATTTGTTTATTGGCTTTTTGATAACTGTCTCATAAATCTCTAATTTGGTAGCAATTCTTGTAATCACAGGGCAGCTTGCACAATGCCCATATCTCTGTGGAGGGAGGCGACACACAAGTTCACACAGGCGACTATGTGACCATTTCCCACCTAAAGGCGCAGGATTCATGCTATCGTGTGCAGCAAACTTGAGGTATGTTGTTGTGAATTACTTTAGAAGCTATACACAGTGGTGGTCAGCTATCGATTTGACCACAAAGACATTGATAAACTTATTGTTCAATAATGTCACCGTTGGCCAGGTGCAGGAACTTTAAAACATCCAGTAATTCCCAATCCAACCATTGACGTTCCTGGAGAAGGTGGAACTGAGCTGCACTGTCACTGGCTGTAATTCTGAGCCAAAACATTTCTACGCATATTCAATGTGTAGAAAGCGGATGTTAAAGGCTGATGATGAACATGGTACCCACTGCACCATTCATGATAAATGTCACAGTTAATACACAATTTTATAAAGGTCCAACACTGGCCATTTTCAGAGGACCTCAGTTACCTTCCACTGCCTCTCACCTTGCCTGGCAAAGGGGCTGACAAGTGTTGAAGGAGTGGTGGTTGAGGTTAAGAATTTTTATTTGTCTCATAATTTTAATAAATAGCATAAATGTCAGATAAAATAATTCTGTTTTCTTCTATTTATGGAAAAAAAGGAACTTACTTAACATTTTTGTTTTTCAGAATGGCACTGAACAAAATCTTCAAGGACAAACATGTCACTCCTTATGTGCGACCCCCGACACCAGTGGTCCCCAACCCTGGTCCTCAGGGACCGCTGTCCTTCATGCTTTTGATGAGTCCGGACTCCAGCACAGCTGATTCATGATTGCATTACCTCCTTTGCATTCCTGCAATTACTATAGAAATCGAATAGAAGAACTGCCCTACACTACACAATGTAATGTTAAAGATGGAGGAGCTCACTTTTAAACAGAGGCCTTACATTTATCCCTGGTCAAAACTATACTCACCCCAAAGAAATGCGATCACAAATCAGGTATGACCTACAGAAGTACCATCAGAGAATTACATTGGCCATTTACTACAAAGATCAGGAAAACAATCTTAGTTACATCAAACCCTTTATGCCAGAATCGGACTGGTCCCCTCCCCTGTGATCCCTGCCCCTGAAGAACAAATGCTAATCAATAATGATTTGGAATATTTGGATAACAAACTTAAAATAATCAAAAGTAAACCTAATTTAAACATGGGAGAAACCAAAGCACTCAAGGAACTTATGACAGATAATTATAAAACTGGCTGATAAGGACAGCTCTATTGTTATAATGGACAGAGAGCAATATGTGTGGGAGGGACAAAAACAGTTATATAACACTACATATTACAAGAAATTAGAGAAACCAATCTACAAAGAAACGATCCCTATGATTACCCAAATCCTAGACAACCTGCAAAAAAGAGAAATTTATTAACCCAAAACAAAAAAAACTTTCCTGAACCTCGGATGAGGAGATTCTGTTACCCAAGATCCACAAATCCCGCAAACAGTGGAGTAAAAGTCAAGAAATTCCCCCAGGGATGCCGATTGTGTCTGATTGTGGCAGTGAAACCTACCACACAGCTAAATTTATTGATTTTTACTTGACCCCCCTCTCAATTCAGCACCCGAGTTATATAAAAGACACCTACCATTTCATTGAAAAAATTAAATTGATTAACATACCCAAAGACTCCATTTTGTTTACAATTGATATTGACAGTTTCTACACCAATATTGATATCCAAGAAGGCATAAATTCGGTTAAAAACATTTTTTTTAAATATCCAAATTCTAAAAGACCAGACAAGGAACTCCTCCAATTATTAGAAATTAATTTAAAACGAAATGATTTTGTCTTCAATGGTCAATTTTTTCTCCAGATCCAAGGAACAGCGATGGGTAAAAAGTTCGCTCCGGCATATGCCAATATATTTATGGTGGAGTGGGAAGCTGGAGCCCTGAGTACATGCAGGAAGGCTCCCCTCCATTTCTTCAGGTATTTGGATGACATCTGGGGAACCTGGACATCTGGGGAACCTGGACGCACTCGAAAGCAGAATTTCAGGAATTCCTCCAGCACCTAAATACACATAACCCATCTATCACAGTAAAGTCCACCACCAGCATTAAAGCGGTGGACTGCTTGGACACGACAAACAATAAAGGCCCAAATTTTGAAACCACACACAGATTGGACATTAAAGTATACAGACACACATGCCTTACTGTACAAGACCAGCTACCATCCAAAACACACTTATGCTGGCTTGATAAAATCACAACTCCTCAGATTTCATAGAATTTGCACACAGAAAACAGACTTTGAGGAGGCAACTAGAATTCTGTTTTCTGCTCTTCATAAGAGGATATTCCAGATCTTTCTTCAGGGCATGCAGAAAGAACTTCCTTGTGTCCAGGCTCCACAATTCATCCCCAATGATTCCCCTAATCACCACCTTCTACTCGGCAGGACAATTTGTTCATAACATCAAACACAATTTTACTAAATTCAAATCTGAAACTTCTTTACTCCCAAATCACAGAATAATTGCGGCCTACAAAAGAAATAAGAATCTGAGGGATTTCCTCGTCCGCGCTGAGGTAAGACCCATGAAAAAACCACGGGTCAAAGGTCAAAGGGGATTCTTTAAACAGCTGCACTGGGTACAAAACAAATTGGATAACACAATCTACAAATTAGACCGATCTGGAAACCCTAAATCTAAAAATTGCATTTATTTGATCACCAAATTCATTATGTGGGTGAGACGGGCAACAACCTCCTGACCCATTTCACTCAACATAGATACAATATCAAAAACCAAAAAGAAAAGCATGTACCTCTTGTGCAACACTTCATCAAACACTCTCAGCCTCAGTGCTAGAATGCAACCCAACCCAACAGAGGAGAAGGGCTGAGAGAATTTGGATCAACAGGTTGGACACGAGGATCACCAGAGGTTTGAATGAGGCCTCGGATGGGACCACCAGCAGAGAGTGCCCATGCACAGGGCAAAGGGAAGGGGATCCTCTGGGATCCCAAACCCCAACACTTATTGTTCGAACTGCAGGTCAGTCTTAAATAGAAAAAACTGCCCCGGAAGCAATAATGTAATAGTCTTTTTTCTGTACTGGAACTTTAGAACATCCAAGTATTCCCAATCCAATCATTGACATTCCTGGAGAAAGTGGAACTGAGCTGTAATATCCGTCTTCTGTCATTTGCCGCGATTCTGAGGCAGTCCACTGCTATACAGATGTGATGCGTGGAAAACTAACATTAAAGGCTGATGATGAACATGTTATCACTGCAGAGAAGACATTCAGAAAAAGGGATTCATTTACATATATGACAAGCATACAAGTGGAGAGAAACGACACTCTCCATGAAAACAACAAATATGATGGTTTCTCCTGCAACTCCTCCAGAAAACGACAACGTTGGTTTTGACGAGGAGCCAAAGACATTTAACTTTGTAGAAGAAAATATCCCAGAAAGCAAAATAAATGACTATTTTGAGGCTGGAGAAGTTAAAGGAAATGGGAGAGAAATATGTGTTCCAAAGTGTTCAGTGACGTTCAATACCAGAAAGAAGAAAATTTATGGGATAAATGTTTGCCAATGATTTTCTCATTAATATGTGTTGCATGTTATTTTCCTTATCTTGCTCTTTATTTTGCTGGGACTTCCACACCTCTCCGTTTTACCATAGTTTTTTTTTTATATTGTTGGAATTTTAAAGCCAAGTATTGACAGCTTTTATAACTTTACCAGTTTCCTGTTTAATTAGTTTCCATGACCATCTTCAATATTTTTTTGAAGAATCTGAATTAATGAGCTACAACATTTAATTTCCCTTTGTGATTAATATTGCATGTCAATTGGGCATGCTAATTTGTTTTATTTAAATTTTGTTTCATCTTTCTTACTTTTATTTTTGTCTGTTCGAAATAATTTTTTTTTAAAAAGTACTTTTGAATTTTGAGTTGTATTTTAATTTGGAGGCTCTCTCCAGGTGCTCCAGCTTCCTGCCAGTCTAAAGATTTGACTGGTCTATTGGTCCCTCTCAATTTTCCTTAAGTGTGAGTAAAAGATAAAATGTAAATAAAATATCAAAAAGTTAATTTTCTGCAAGTGAAGGAAAACTGGTAACTGTTTAAATCCCTAGATTGATGAGAATGCGCTGCCACCATACGAGCTGTTTATGAAAGATTTTTTTTTTTTGTGTGCAAAGATAACGTTAACGATGAAAGCCTAACTCCATTACCAATATGTGTAAATGTTCTCGACATTCAGCTAATGTCGAAAGCACTATTTTGCCAATTGCGGTGTTTTCATTAAATAAGAAACAAAATTAAAAACCACATGTGAATAAGTCTCATAACTCGTACAAAGTCTTTTGTATTTTTTTTTATTAAAGTACAATCATTTTGCTAGTCAAAAAACCACCTCATTCTTGTGCAAGACCTTTTTACTGATTTTTTTTTTCCGAAATTGCCGTGTTTCCTATTAGCAAATTTATTTTTGTAATTACAATTTGCGCAGTCGACTGGTCAATGGAATCGCAGCTAATAATGGACGTGGCAGAAATGTGGAATAGCAGCAAATTTGCATATCCATACCGAGTCATAGCTTTGATTAAAAAGAAAATACCTGATTCTGATATGACAGCCATTTTTATTAATATGCAAGTATTGATTCTTCAACACAACGTGTCAAGTGATGCCTCCCTCAACATGCCGATGCTGTCAACGAGGCCAAGGAAGGAAATCCCATTTTATTATTGGGGGATCAATAAACAGGCAAAGTTTTGAGCAATTTTAAGTGGGTTGGCAATGTTAATGAAGTGTAACGTAAAATGTGGTTTAAATTTTTATTTTTTTTGTAAGTGTTCAAGCTGCAGGACAAAATGATTAGTAAATGGCAATGCATGACAGACGTGTTTTTTTTTTCTCAGTAAGATGGGTTTTACTGAGGAGAAAAAATGTGGCTCTGTTGAGACCCCTAGAAGTCTAACTAAAATGCAAATGGTATTTAAATAATGAGTTTGGTTCAGTGGCACTGAACAAACATTTAAGGCTCTATATCGGGGGTCTCAAACTCCAGTCCTGGAGGGCCGCTGTCCTGCAACTTTTAGATGTGCCTCTGCTGCACCACACCTGAAAAGAATAATTAGGTGATTAAGGCTCTGGAGAACTGAGAACGTAATTAAGCCATTTCATTCCAATGTTTTGTACCTGTGCCACAGGACAGCGGCCCTTGAGGACTGGAGTTTCAGACCCCTGCTCTAGATAAAGTTTTATTGAATACATCCACTTAATAAAATTCCTCATAAACATTAACTTTTGTCCTGGCTCTCAATGCAAGCTATGTGTTATTTAAATTATAACTCAAGTTACTTTATTTAAAATCTTCTTTTGTTTTTCAATCTCCCATATGGCTCAGAAATAATACATATCTGGGAAGTATATCTTTAATTTAATAGAAAAAAATCAGGTTTTGTGGCTCTACGTTGAAGATGGCAAGAAATAAAGTCATGCCTGTTTTTCTATCTGCTCCATCTCTCCTCTCACACACTGAGCTATCGGCCACTCCTCAGCCCCTACCTCTCATTTCAAACTCTTTTCATTAACCTAAGTTAGAGAACTAAATATGATTGAGATATTTGTTAACTTGACAAAAAAAAAAAAGCTCAAGTCTATCAAAGCAACGTAGCCAGGTTTGCCAGTTTTGATTTACAAGCCTAACAAGGCAGGTTATGATTCAGATGAATAATGAAATAACGAACTGCAGTCTGATTCTTATTGTAAATGTGTTTCTTCCTATTGAGCAGTGAAAGTAAATAAAAGGTGTTGCTTGTCTTTTGGTATAAGTATTTACTTACTGTAGGGTTTTTGTTGTTTGTGCTGCAGAGCAGCAGCTCCTCGTTTCGGCTCTAATGAGCCTCTGCTGCTCCTGTTGCTCCTCCTACACTGGACTAAACCATCGTTCTAATAGGGGGAACCTGGATTCTTACTTTTTTATTAGATGAATCTTGGATTTATTTCGTTCTTTGTTTCTTTTACCTTTTCATATTGATATTGTTTAATTACAAAGGTTTCTTTTATGGTTTCTGTGGGAGGGGGGGGGGGGGGGACAATTCCATACTTTTCCAAGATTGGGGGGATCCGAACTCTCCCGGGATTTCCGCCCATTTTTTTTTTACAAAAAATATATAATTTTGTCAAAACTACCATCTGCTGAAGCGTTAAAAACATAAAATAGCATTAAAATAACACATCCTTCTCATGTTTGTTTATTTCTGGATACGTCTTAGTGATGTGGCAGCTGTTGATTGAGTCAGCCTTGAGAACCTCCTTCATCCACGTCTCTGTTCTTCAGCAACAGCTTCTCAGACTTCAAGTTTCTTCTGAGAAAGTTTAAAGAAACGGTTCAGGTGGGTTGTCACTCAGGTTAATCCTGACTGAAGTGTAAATAGCTGAACAATTTTTTTTTTGTTATGGAAATGTTTCTTATGTCTTATCTTTTATTTTTCCTTTCACTCATAACCCATTTAACATAGATTTTCTTTCTTTCAATTTCTTTTCTTTCAGAATTGTATGTGTTAAAGTGACACGTTCATTATAAACTGTATACGAATAAACAAACATTGTTCCAAGTTAGCTTAATGGTCATTTGTGTTAAAAATAAATAAATAAAAAGAAATGTCATGAACTTGGGTGTTTCCCCCCCAAAGTTATTCTTGGTTTTGATTAGATAAGACTTCTTTCTCTCTGTTTAACTTTACACCATTTTGTTAATAGTCATTTTAGTTTAGAGTTTATGGATTTTCATTCAGTTCTTGGTCATGGTTATGTTTCCGTGTTTATATAACTCCTTACTCCACTTTGCCATGTCTCTCAACTCTGCTCTCCCTTCACACCTGCACCTTGTTTTCTAATTTTCATCGTCCCAGCGTTCAAACTCTCAGTATTTAACCAGTTTCTCTCATTCATTCTTGGCTAGATCCTTCTGTTATGTGGTCCCATTATTTTCCCCCCAGTTCTTGCTCCCTTACAGCTGGTTTTATAAGTCCTTGTCTATTTAATTTTTTAAAATATTTACTGATGGGCTTTTTACATGTACAGAGCTAACGTCACGTCCACATGACCGAAATGCAACTTTGAACAACTTTGACTGCTAGGAAGGATAAACTTGTGTTTCAGAAGCAAGTTAAAATTATATCATGAACACTGTTGTGCACCTACATCATCTTCAAAATATAATGAGCTTTTAAGATTCCAAGTTAATTCAACATTCCAAGCAATGCTAAATTAAGAAGATGGTGGTTCGTGAATATTCGTCACAAGTTCAACATCACGCCACACAGTAAAAGTTTGCAGTGTCCACTTCACTCCAGATCAGATCATTCACTTTAAAAATACTGGGGGTATTTTTAGAAAAATACCCTCAGTAAAACTACTGGGGGTATTTTTGGAGCAATAAGTAGAGGGGCTATCCTGGTATTGCTTCCATGGAACGACTCCTTCAAGATTGAGTAAGGAAATCCATGAGCAGATCATGGAATGTAATCCTCCTGTGGGCCACTATTACTCTGTTCTTGAACCCGTTGGAGTCGACGTGGCAGTAAATAAAAACTTGAAGTTAAAAGAAGGAACAGAAATAATAAAGAAAAAGATTTTTAAAAATCCACCTTTCAATATATGTTCAAATTATGATTCACAGGGTCTGGCGAAGACATTCGATTCTCCCCAAGTTAAGCTAGCACGCTACAAATTAGCTTGAGAAGTGGGTTAGGGATATAAAACATAAAAATGTCAAAGTAGTTTTGCTACATAATGGTTTCCACTTTTACTTGAGAATTTTTGGTTACTCAGCCCACTTCTAGTCACTAGTTTTTTTTTTATATGACTACAAAAATTTAAGCCATAAAAATTCATTTTCAATTAGCTGTGGGGGTTTTAGATTTTGAAAACGTAAAACAAACTGAATATGTACTTACTGTCTACAGGCTGTCGATACGGGGTCACTATGCAGACTGGATGCTGCAGACAGATTCCAAAAGAAAGAAACCACAGGACTTAATTATAAATACTTTGTGAACCGTTTCCATCAAAGATGCCTTCTAATATCATGGAAGGAAAAAGTTTATTATTTATGTAGGATTTTATTTATTTATTGATTTATCCTTTTGTGGTTCAGCAGGAGGAAAAATCCTAATGTGGTCTCCACTGATTGCACCTTGAGCACCATGGATCACCTCATGGCCAGGAAGGCCTGCAAAACCGACTCCCACTTTCTCCAAGTCTTCCTCCTTGTGGAAATGAATGGGCTTGTGGAGGATGGTCATCATTTCATCCACCACATCGTGGAAGGTTCAGCAAACTGAGGTTGGCATTTGCTGTTCACTGAATGTGAACACCACCAATCCTAAGGTGGAGTTGGTAAAAGCATACTTTTCAAAATGTAAATGTAGCTGGCGTAGAGAAAGGTGGTGATGGCCCAGCCACGGGCCATCACCACACAAGTAAATGTTTGGCTTCCTTGTTTTTTTATTTTTTACAATGTGGCAGTTATGGACTTTTGGTTATGCAGAGTTTAAGATGACCTGTGTATTTTCCGTAAAATCATTTCGTTGTCATCTTGCATTGGGTAGCAATGAGATTGTTTTGAATTAAAATCATGTTTGATCATTTTCCCCTAATAATCTTGTCTTCAGAAGCATCAAACTTAAATCAGGATGCCATAACTTTTATGAGTGTGAACATATATTTTTATTATATATCCTTTTTCATATGTTTATTTTGCTTAATTTTACCGTAAAAATGTGTTTAGGGGGGTTTTTCTAGGCCCCATCATTAACTTTTGTATTGAAGCTTATATAGTTTTTTAAGCTTAAATGAAGGTTCAATATATATTTTATATTATATCCAAAAAACATTGCTTTTTATTAAAGAAACAACAAAATCAAGGTTTAAATACTTTTATTGAAGTCTGATACATATTTGTCAAACAAAGAAGCAACTTAAAAAGTGTGTGCTTAAGAGACCGTTGTCAACAGGAAATACCTGCAGCAAGCTCAGAGCAGCTCAGAGCTTTGACAGGAAGAAACCCCTCACTTCAGCATCTCGCCGACTGAAGGGGAATTTTGAAACTTGCCATTGGAAAATGTACAAACAGCAACTTAGAGATGCGTCTCTGACTTGAGCGGTTCACACCTTCACCTTTTTTGACCGTCTCTTGACCTTTTGTTTGGACATCACCCCTCGTTCAATGTGTCTTGCAAATGACCTGATTGTGTCATAATGTGTGGTTGAGGTGGTGAGGATGAGGACGCGGAGACCCAGGTAAGATGAAGAATGATGAATTTAATGATAATAGTCCAAGCACAGAACAACGGAGAAACAACTGACGGCACAAGGAAACGGGTAACGCTTGACATACGACAAGAATCCGAGAGGAACACAGACAACAGGTGAGACTAAATACACTGGGAAGGTAATCACAGCAACGAGACACAGCTGGGATCAATCAACGGGGAGGACAGGACAGAGACTCACAGGGAAACGGGACTAAACAGAAAATCTCAAAAATAAACACACAGAAACACGGATCATGTCAGATTGTCTGTTTTTGGAATCGATTGACATGACTGTCTAGCAACAGAAATTCCCCTTTTTCACACCTGCGTGTGTGTAAGGACTATAAATTTGGAATGTAACTGTATTATGATCGGGAATTCACTTTGATTTGTTATCAAGTGTGGTTCTCCGTCTGCAGACAAAATAAATTTACTTCTCAGTAGCCTGCTGATTTTTAAAGACTTTTCAAATCTCCTCAAAGGCCTAAGAAAAACTGCGTCAAACTTTCCACCGTTCGCTGTTGACTTCGGATGTTTTGTCTCCACACTGTCACCAACTTTAAACAAAATGTTATTGTGGTTGCTCTGCCCTTTGTCTTATCCTGTTTTTTTCTTTTTTAATATTGTCTCTAACGATGTTCCTAAGACTTCCTTGTATCTTCATTTCCTCAGACGACTCCTCCACCACAACAATGTCAATCTTTCAACACAAAATTAACATTTCAAGTGTCAGTGTAAATCTGTCAATTAGAGAGTACATACTAATTATATTAACGTCATACCACAGAAAGATATCAAAACATATTCTGTAAATGAGTTTACAATGTCTCTTGAAAGGGTTTATCTAGCTTTCAAAATAATAAAAAAAAATACTTAAAGCCTTTGCAGAATAAAGTCAATGTCACATCTGTGATACATTGAAAGTAGATGCTTTACATGATTTCACCTCACTCAAACTTAAAGCAAATACAAAGTAGGCAAGAAAAAACATTAACGGTTAAGAACTGATTATGGAAAACTGGAATTCGTGACATAAATACAATGCCATCAAAAAATATAAATAGTCTACTAAGTAGTGTTCTGGAGCTTTGGAAGGGCACTGTACCTCTCTTCCAAACATGAGAAAGTCGAGGTAATGCTGCGCAGTTATTTGCTTCTTAGTGTGAAGCCCAAACATGACAACATCCAAGTATTCGTCTCAGGTATTTGGACGGCCATCCACAACTTTACTCAGAGCTCTGAGATGCATGAAAGGTCTAATGTCACACGTAGATCTGACCTCTTAAAATTTCCAAGTGTAACCTCTCTCACTCGGTCGTCACGCTCTTCACTGCACTAGTATCAATCATAGTAGTAAATCACTCTTTACAGTGTGTGTCTCGAAGCTGCATGCAAGTGACTTCACAGCTGAAAAATAAAAAGAAGACACAGTTAGTGACATGACCGAGTGGTCAGCCACGAACACCAACCAGCGCAGCTCCCACTCATAGGGTCATATTTTTCCAGTGCAACCACGAGATAGCTGTGTATGAAATATATTAAATTTGTAAGACATAATATTAAACATAATAGCTGAGGCATAAGAACTTACAGCTGCACTCAGATTGTGAAAATTCTCCACCTCCGTCTCCTCTAGATCAACATAAGCTGCTCCGGCTCTAAGAAACTGCAACTCATGGGAACAAACTAAGTCCAAGTACTCAAAGTCAATGGGTTGCATGTTGAGAGTAGAAACGACCCTATTTCTAACTCTTTATAAAAGCTATGACTCATAGGGTCATATTTTTCCAGTCCAACCGTGAGAAAACCCTACAAATTATATTTGTAGATGTTGGATGTACTTACAATATTTTGTGAATGTGATGAACTACAAGAATATGACTCCAAGTAAAAAATGTTGGAAAGAGCTGCTTCACTCACCTACCTCCACCAGCATTTCTCAGTATTGTGAGGAAGCCATGAGGGCGCCTGAAGGACTCGTTGCATGCAGTCCATCACCACACCACTAGGTGGCTTCAAACAACCAGAAATCTCACCACAAATACATATTACTATTATTATTATTTCAGGCAAAATTCAATCCTATCTATATACACATACACACATTTTTTTCTCATAAACATTCCATAAATTAACCAATTTGACCATCAACAAAACTAGGATCATGACGACACCCCGTCCCAAAATGTCCACAGTGTGCCACCATGTGGCCGGAGTGGCTGTAAGCCCAACAATGTATGGAAGCCTACCAAAACGGTGACGGCCTCCCTTTAAAAAGTCCAGAGGGTGATGATGTGGAGGGCTGAACCCCTGAGGACGACCCGGTGGCGAAAAGAGCAGAGCAGAAGTGAAAAGTCCAGCTAACAGAAGGCAGACAATCTGAAGAGCCTCGGCTAGGCTAATGGTTACACACGTACATCCTCCATAATTCACTATTTTATTGGATCTTTCTAATCAGACCTATAAAGTATATGAACTTCAATCTTTTTATCTTGTAAAAAGTCTTCGCTGCAAATCCACGGTTACACCGATGGCTGACAGTCCTTTGATTGGCGGCTGCTCTCCATCGCCAGCGTATCTTTATCATTAAAAGTTATAAAATGAAATGACAAGTTTGGTTTGCATCGTTGTCTTTAAATAGAAGTGATATTAGGTTACCACATGTCTGGTTTATGACAGGTTTTACAGGTTCTGACATCATGTCCTCTGGTGTTCCAGCATCTACTAGGATTACAAGGAAACAATAACTTCCTGGTTTGGATAGGGAAGTTAATTTCCCCCTAATAATTTTGCTTCCTGTGTGCAGATTTTATTTTTTGCACACTTTTCCACTCACAACACATAAATAACTGTTCCATAAGCGGTCAGAAGAAAAACTTACTTAGCAAAGCTGTATCATAAATCCAAACCTTCATCTTTGAGAAGCTGGTTCCTGCTGTTCAATGGGGATGATGGTGGAGGAGTCAAAGAATTACATTAAATAAACATGATAATTGTATTAATCAAACAATGAGGAGAAACTAACAAACTAACACTTTCAATTGACAGATATGAGCAATTCAACTAAAATTAATGCGAAGCAAAACTGGTTATTCCTGTTTTTTTTCTGGATTTTCTGTTCGAAACTCTTGACATTAAATTTTAAGCTGCAAAATAAAGATCAGCTTTTATACTGGAGCTGATTTTCTCACACTTTGACCAATTTGTTCTGAAAACTGTAATGCATTACTAGAAAGGTAAGCAGGAATATAACGGATAAATTACAAACAGTGATATTACAGCTCAGCACGCGATGCTGAATAAAAACGGTCAAGTTTTTCCTTGTTATTTTCCCAAGCTAGAGTTTGTTGCATCTAATTATTTTTCCTTCCTCTTTATAGTTTTCAAAGGGTTTACTTATGAAACCTTTTCCTGCTTTGTTTTGAATATTTAAAATATGAAATGGTAAAATTCAGCTGCTATTTAGAGACGTGGGAAAGTAAAACAGCAACAGTTTACCTGAGACTGTTTACAGCAGAGCATCAAGAGGAGAGAACCCATTCACTGAGGGACGAAGAAAAGAAATGCAAGTTTCATAGAAATGTTGTTTTAATCCTATTTTCATGTCAGCACATTTTTAGTTAGGAAAAAGATGCACTATATTTTCTGTCTGTCTTCATCTCTCTGCTCTCATTGTTTCTCTGTCCAGTGGAGGGAGAGCTGCAGCTTTTCACTGTTTAAATGTTCTTCATCCAACAGAGACAAACTGCTGGAGGAAAATAATTCATCTGACAGCAAAGATGCAGTGGAGTCTGATTCTGCTCTTCCTGATGGGTAAGTTGATCTGAAACACAACTAGACTCTCTGGTTTCTGTTATGTTAAAGTCTGATTTTGAAACCAGCTGTCTATTCAATATTCATATAGAAAATAAAAGAATTAAACATAAAACTGATCAATTCTAGTAATTGTAATGCATGTCCTGTGTTAGTTCATACTGAAATGTGTTTATTGCTCTCAGCTCAGTGTTGTTTCATGGACTGTCAGCTCTATCAGTTTCACTACATTAATGAGAATAAGACCTGGACTGAAGCTCAGCAGTACTGCAGAGAGAAACACACTGACCTGGTCACAGTGACTAACATGAAGGACATGAAGAGACTCATCAACATGTCATCTGGAGAAATGAAGGAAGCTTGGATTGGTCTGTATGATCCAACAAATGGTATCAGAACATGGTACTGGTCTCTGCCTGGAGTGGAGTTTAATGAAAGTGAGACAAACTGGGACACAGGAGAACCGTGGGATCACTGGATTTCCAACTGTGGAGTATTGGGGTGGGATGCCAGATGGTTTAATATATACTGTACATATCAGTTCTTTTTCCTCTGTTATGATGGTAAGATTGAAGTCTTTTGATTTAAATTTAATTTATCCTTTAAAATATATATAGTGTGTGTAAACATCTGGTTTCAACTGTACGCACACACACATATATTGCTAACATTTTTTTTTATTAAACATTTATGTTTGATGGGAAAAAAATGGTTTTAATCAAATATAAATATACTTTATTATAATACCTGATCTAATAAGGCCACATAACTTGACACATGCAAGAAATACCACTTTTAGCTTATAATTTCTTTTTTGAAATTATGTTTCATGTTTTAAAAATATAGGAAAAACAAAAGAGAAAATATTAAGCTTCTTTTTTCAATCTTTTTTCTAAGCATATTTCTCAAAAGTAATGTAGAGTAAATCAACTCTGTTCACCCCACAGAAAATAATACAACCCATAAATATCACCTGATTGAAGAGAGGAAGACCTGGCAGGAAGCTCAGAGTTACTGCAGAGAGAAACACACAGACCTGATCAGTGGAACGAAGCAGCTACAGGACGCAGAAAATATGATGGATATATCTGGATACAAAGAGTATTGGAGAGAACCAATATACATTGGTCTGTTTAGTGACACCTGGAGATGGTCAGATGGAAGCACTTTCTCTTTCGAACCCTGGTATCCACAGTTTTACTATCAACCTAACAGTGGTCAATGTGCCTTGACTGTGTTTGATGATGGAGGCATATGGAGGAATGAGAACTGTGCTGAAAGAAAACCCTTCATCTGTTATTCACATGGTGAGTGTTCAAAAAATATCAGACATTTAACCACATTCTTAAATAAATGTCTTTCAAGTGTAAACTTTACTATCAGGTCCGTGTGGTTTAAATCATAACAGTCATTATTATTACCTGTATTTAGTTAAATAAATATCCTTGATACTTTTGAAACGTTGTTGTTGCATCAGCTCTGATTGGAGACTTATAAAGAAATAGCATTGTTTTATTTCTTATTTTCATGGCAGATAAATTGATCCTGATCAAAGAAAATAAAACCTGGCATGAGGCCTTAACCTACTGCAGAGATCATCATCATGACCTGGTCACCATCACCAACATGGATGATCAGAAACAGGTTCAGCAGGAAGCCCAGTTTGCCTCGACTCCTTTTGTCTGGATTGGACTGCGTTTCAACTGCAGTAGGAATGTTTGGTTCTGGGTCTGTGATAACTGGACCTGGAATGAACAAAATGACTGTAACATGTTTGGAGCCATGGAGGCAGGAGGAGCGTATCGGTTGTTCCAAAGAAACGGCAGTGAGAGATTTAACTTCATCTGTGCTAATTAATAATTCTTCTTTTTATTTTCACCTTTTTTTCACTTTGTGCTTCTTTTCAGTTGTGGGTTTAATAAAATTGACAAAACCATATTTGAATTTTGTCAAGGAGTGATCTGTTGAGCAGAATGCTAAATTAGATATTTGCTTAAAATAGAAATAATTTTTTCTTGAAATGTTTCTTTTTTCAAAACTGAATTGTTGAGATGTTCTACTTTTTATCTCGTCTCATATGAATATATGTTGTCCTTACAATATTTAATGACTGATAGCATCTACTCATCCTTGATAAAATTTTGTTGTGATTTAAAAACAATAAAATCATAATTGATTTGAAAACTTTTCCTCATGTTGAGACATTTTATTCTGTACAACTTAACAGAAAGATGTTGGGAAGCAGGAGATGGAACAGAAAGAGCCCAGTTATTTTGTCCACACCCTTACACTAGTACTATTAAGAAAACCTTTCATTCATTATTAAATTTCTAAATTCATTGGATCCATCTGTCCCACTTAGAATTATGAGATATTTGTAGATTTGTATCCTATTATTAAACCCATAACTTACATTTCTGGTGAGCTGTACTTCTTCTAGTCGGTCCGTCTCTACAGGATTATTGTCTAAAAAACTAAACCACCTCTAACACCAAAGAAACACACACATATATATCCTTGTACTTCTAAAAAAACTCAGGACTTTGTAATGACTTCCATTCATTTCAGTAACTACATTTAAGTCTAACCCAGACATTTTCACTAACCCCAACCCTAACTAGTCTATTCCTAACACCAACTTTAACCAAAACTTAATTCACACCACACCTCTAAATCTAACCAGAAGAGCTCTGTAAAAGGATCCAGTGGCGAGAAGAACAGAGCAGAAGAGAAAAGTCCAGCAGAGGCTGAAAGAGAAGACGGAGAACCTGAAGAACCTTCGGTCGGAGACAAAGGATGATACACAACCCATGGAGGTGGTCGTTGCCGGGCAACCCGGGGTTCATCATGACCTTCGGAACCCGAAGGCCTCAGAACACCGGCAGAGTCTGGGACGCTTCCTGTAGGTTCTGGGATGATACCTAAAGCAAGATGGTAACCAGTTTTTTGTACATTCTAGGTTACTAATTGTTACACATGTACATCCTCCATAATGCAATATTCAAGTCATATCTATAAAGTATATGAACTTTAATCTCCTTATCTTGTAAAAAGAGTTCGCTGCAAATCCATGATTACACCGATGGCTGACAGATTGACGGCTGCTATCCATCGTGTTTCTTTCCTCATTAGAAGTTATGAAATAAAAGTTTGGTTTGCATCTTTGTCTTCAGCCAAACGTGCAGCACCCTATGACTATTTTTAATGTGAAACCAATAAAATAGAAGTGATATTAGGCTATAGATGTCTGGTTTTTGACAGGTTTTACAGGTTGTTCTGACATCATGTCCTCTGGTTTTCCAGCATCTACTAGGATTACAAGGAAACAACAACTTCCTGGTTCGGACTAAGGAAGTTAATTTCCCCCGAATAATTTTGCTTCCTGTATGATATTTTATTCTCAGCACGCTTTTCCACTCACCACACATAAAGACCTATTCCATAAGAGCTCTTTAAATTAAAGCTTATTTAGCAAAGCTGTATCATAAATCCAAACCTTCATCTATGAGAAGCTGGTTCCTGCTGTTATATGGAAATGTCAGTGGAGGAGTCAAAGAATTACATTAAAGAAACATAATTATATTAAGCAGTGAGAAAAAAACACTTTCAATTGACAGATATGAGCAATTAGTCTAAATTCAATGTGAAGTAAAACTGGTTATTCCTGTTTTTTTCTGGGTTTCCTGTTTGAAACTCTTGACATTAAATTTTAAGCTGCAAAATTAAGATCAGCTTTTATACTGGAGCTGATTTTCTCACTTTGACCAGTTTGTTCTGAAAGCTGTAACACATTATTAGAAAGACAAGCAGAAACTATAAGGGATAAACTACAAACAGTGATATTACAGCTCAGCACACGATGCTGAATCAAGACAGTCAAGTTTTTCCTTGTTATTTTCCCAAGCTATAGTTTGTTGCATCTAATTATTTTTCCTTCCTCTTTATAGCTTCTAAAGGGTTTCCTTGTCAAACATGTTCCTGCTTTGTTTTGAATATTTAAAATATGAAATGGTAAAATTCATCTGCCATTTAGAGACGTGGGAAAGTAAAACAGCAACAGTTTACCTGGGACTGTTTACAGCAGAGCATCAAGAGGAGAGAACCCATTCACTGAGGGACGAAGAAAAGAAATGTAAGTTTCATAAAACTTGTTTTAATCCTATTCTCGCATTATTTTCATGTCAGCACATTTTTAGTTAGGAAAAGTTGCACTATATTTTCTGTCTGTCTTCATCTCTCTGCTCTCATTGTTTCTCTGTCCAGTGGAGGGAGAGCTGCAGCTTTTCACTGTTTAAATGTTCTTCATCCAACAGAGACAAACTGCTGGAGGAAAATAATTCATCTGACAGCAAAGATGCAGTGGAGTCTGATTCTGCTCTTCCTGATGGGTAAGTTGATCTGAAACAACTAGACTCTCTGGTTTCTGTTACGTTAAAGTCTGATTTCGAAACCAGCTGTCTATTCAATATTCACATGGAAAATAAAAGAATTAAACATAAAACTGCTCAATTCTAGTAATTGTAATGCATGTCCTGTGTTAGTTCATACTGAAATGTGTTTATTGCTCTCAGCTCAGTGTTGCTTCATGGACTGTCAGCTCTATGAGTTTCACTACATTAATGAGAATAAGACCTGGACTGAAGCTCAGCAGTACTGCAGAGAGAAACACACTGACCTGGTCACAGTGACTAACATGAAGGACATGAAGAGACTCATCAACATGTCAGCTGGAGAAATGAAGGAAGCTTGGATTGGTCTGTATGATCCAACAAATGGCACCAGAACTTGGCGCTGGTCTCTGCCTGAAGTGGAGTTCAATGAAAGTGAGACAAACTGGAACCCAGGTGAACCATGGGATCACTGGATTTCCAACTGTGGAACTTTGTGGCCGGATGCCAGATGGTTTAATATATACTGTACATATCCTTCCTTTTTCATCTGTTATGATGGTAAGATTGAAGCCTTTTGATTGAAACATAATTTTTCCTTTAAAATATAAACAGTGCATGTGCGGCAGGACTAGTGCGATCAAAATGAGCAAATTGAATTGAAAACCACTATATTAAGACTGCAATAACTCCACTGGAAAAGTTGCCTTTAAGCCACACAGACGAGGGTTGAGACAATCTCATCCAATAATTTTATTTATTGCACAATCGTTTTCAGTTTAGTCAAAAAATCTACCACTTTAAAACCACTAGCGCTTTGGAATAGACAGTTATGACCCAACTCAGATGGCAGCGCAAATCAGGGTAGTAACCTAAAAAAGACACAGCAAAAGAAACAGCAAGAATGAAATAAAATCCTGCACCAAACCAGAAAAACAGCATCACCATCCGGAAAGTCCACCACAACACCGCGAGCCAGACGTTCCTGTCGAAAAGAAAAAGTAAACATTCAAATTACATATTAATTCACAATTATACAGTTCAGTCCACGACAAATAATCAAGCAGCAACAGTTTAAATTAAGGATCTGTCCTGGACTGAACCGCCACGCCGCAGCAGACGCCACCCAGAGCGGCACTAGAAGAATCAGTCCGAGCTGGTCACAAAGCAGCAACACTGGACCAGTGACAGGAGCTTTACGGCGGGCATGAGGCCAGCAATCAGGACGACAGGTAGGCAGCCGACAACAGACAACCAAGACAGGCGGACCGCCAGCCAGGGACGACCAGGACAACAGGCACACAGCAGCGGCTATTGAAAATAAATTATATGGAATCTGGAAGCATACAGAAGACTAGCATTTCACTTACCACTGAGCTCTACATGTAGAGCCTCTGACAGGAAGGGAAAATCAGGCAGCATGGACAACAGAAGCTGAGCTAAAGCTAAGCTAACAGAGTGTGGGAAACTTCTTACCACTTAGAGGACCGGTCAGCGATCAGAGTGTCGTTAAGCGCGCCGTTCGAGCACGCATTAATATGCGGCTGTTATACGTAAAATAGAAATACATCACAAATAATAAGCTTGATTGAGAGAGATGAAGCCTGCCTTACCACAGCACCAACGGCTTCTTCTTCTTCTTCTATTTGAATTTTAATGGCGGTTGGCAAGAAACTTTAGGTATGCATTACCGCCACCAACTGGTAAGGAGTGTGGACCACATGACAAAAAAATAAATAAATAAATAAATATTACTATATCCTATTAAACAACTTACACTGTTTTAAGAAATAAAATAAGGCCTCATATCCTCTACTTCCTGAATCTTTCTGTAATAAATCAACAATATCAAATTTCATTTTCATGCTACTAAGGTTTCTAATTAAGTTATTTCTTTGCATCAAATAATTCCTACAACTGAAAATAACATGTTCCAATGTCTCATCTTCCCCACAGTCACATTTCCCTGTCTGATGTTTCCCTATTAGAAATAATGATCTATTTAGTCCAGTATGTCCGATTCTAAACCGTGAAATAATTATCTCTTCTCTTCTTATTCTTTCTGTTCTTCTCATTTGACCAATATTCTTTTGAATTTTATATAACCACCTTCCTTTCTTTTCTTCATCCCATAACTTTTGCCACCTCTCTCTTGTTTTTTTTTTTAATTGTACCCTTTATTTCTGTTATACTAAAACTAACATTAATATCTATCTTCACCCGGTTAGTACTCTCTTTGGCCATTCTGTCTGCCATTTCATTACCCTTAATCCCGTGATGTGCTGGAACCCAAACAAAATTTACTGTTAGCCCCATCATATTGATTCTGTAAAGTGTTTGTTGTATTTCAATTAATATATCTGGTCTACTATCTGATTTATTATTTTGCAAACTAAATAATGAAGAACTAGAATCTGAGCAAATAATTGATTTTAATGGTTTTACCTCTTCCACCCATTGAACTGCTAAAAGTAAAGCAAGCATTTCTCCTGTATACACTGAGACTCCATCACTGATCCTTTTTCCTACTTTAATCTGAAACTGTGGTACAATAAATGCTATCCCTACCTTATTAGCTGTATTTTTTGATGCATCTGTGTAGATTTGTACATAGTTACAATATTCATTTAAGTATTCTTGTATTATATTACTATTCATATTGCTAAATTTATCTTTATTGCTCTTTTCTAAGACGGAAAAATCAACCTCAGTATCATGAATTAACCAAGGTGGAACTGCAGATAATGGAACTGCCTGACATATATCTAACTGATTTAAATTAATTTCATTAACTTTAGAGTTTATTATCCATCCAAAGCTCTTTAATTGTTTCTTTGAATTTTCCCAGCCATGTTTAAGTACCTCTAATGTTGGATGATCCTGACTTTGTCCCTGTAAGTTTGACCAATAATTTAAGGATAATTGATCCCTTCTAAGTTTAAGAGGCATTTCTCCCATTTCAACCTGTAATGCTGCTGTTGAAGATGTTTTAAAAGCACCGGTACATAATCTTAATGCCTGATGTTGAATAATATTTAACTTATGGAGGTTTGAATCTGCTGCTGAATTATAACTTATACATCCATAATCCAAGACTGACCTAATTAACCCAGTGTAAATTGCTTTTAATGATTTTCTATCAGCTCCCCACTCAGTTCCAACTAAACATCTCATTATATTTAATACTTTCCTACACTTATCTACTATTTTCTTAATATGCACTCCCCATGTCATTCTTTCATCAAACCACATTCCAAGAAATTTAAATTGTTTAACCCTTTCTAAATCCTGTCCATATAATTTTAATTTAATTTTTCCATCAACTCTTTTTTTTAGTTGAAATAAAACTAAAAAAATTTTAGTTTTCTCTACAGAAAGTTTAAAACCCCATTTATACGACCATTTTTCTACAGCTAAAATTGCTCCCTGAAGCTTTTTAACAATAAATTCTAAATTTCTTCCTCTTTTCCACATTGCTCCATCATCAGCAAAAAGTGAAAATCCCATTCCACCCTCTACTTCTTTAAACATATCATTAACTACCACTGAAAACAATAACGGACTTACTATACTACCCTGTGGTGTCCCATTTTCTATATTCATACTCTCAGAATAGTCCTTCCCTATCCTCACTTGTATTTGTCTTCCTTCTAGAAAATGTTTGATCCATCTAAACATATGACCATTTATACCCATTCTTCTAATTTTAATTAATAACCCTTCCCTCCACATCATATCATATGCTCGCTCAATATCAAAAAATATTGCCACAACACTCTCTTTATTCACTTGAGCCTTTCTAATCTCATGTTCTAAACATAAAATTGGATCCATTGTACTTCTCCCTCTTCTGAAACCACTCTGATAAGACGATATAAGTTCCTTCTTTTCCATATAATATATTAATCTTTCATTTATCAATCTCTCCATTATCTTACATAAGTTGGATGTTAACGCTATTGGCCGATAATTTTCTGGTTTGGATTCATCTTTTCCTGGTTTTCGAATTGGAATAATCACTGCTTCCTTCCAACTTTTTGGTAATTCTCCATCCTCCCATATCCTGTTGTACATTTCTAATAAAATATTTTTAGAAGACTCACTTAAATTACTAACCATAACATAACAAATTTGATCTTTTCCTGGAGCTGATAGCTTACATTTTTTGAGTGCCATATTTAATTCATTTATTGTAAAATACATATTCAATGGATCATTTGTATCTTCCATTTGTTGCAATAAATTCTTGTTCTCCAATATTGTCTTTTGCCTTCCTTTTTTCCCCTCTTCACTAATATTTTCAGAACTATGGATTTTAACAAAAGTATTTACTAACATTTTTGCTTTTTCTATATCAGTAACTGCTGTTATTTCTCCATCATTTAGTATTGGATATCCACTTATTCTCTTAATCCCATTCATCCTTTTAATTGTTGCCCAGACCTTAGAAATATCTGTCTCCTTCCCTATTGAATTACAAAAACTCCTCCAATAATCTCTTTTTGCATTTTTAATAATCCTTCTTACATTTGCTTGCAATTTCTTGTATTCATTCAGATTCTGAAAATTATGATTTCTTTTTAATACTTTGAATGCTTTATTTCGTTTTTTTATAACTTTATTACATTCTGATGTCCACCAGGGCACCAACCTTCTGTCTCTTCTCCCGCCTTATAGCCTTATAGCCTGATCAGCTGCTTCAAGTATGGCATTACTTATAAAAGAATTTATATAAGAATTTATATAAGAATTTATAAAAGAATTTAAATCATCAATACTACTATTCATGTCTACTTTTAACATTTTTATTTCACTACTTTTCCTAAATTTTCCCCAGTCCGCGGACCTAAAAGACCACTTCTTTATCCCTTTTATACAATACCTCTCTATATTTAGCTTTACTTCCATCCTAATAGGATAATGGTCACTTCCTATAGTTGTTTTATTTAAAACTTGCCATAAACAAACCCCTGCTAAACAATTTGAAACTAATGTTAAGTCAACTGCTGACTCTGTGTTATCTCTAAAATTAATTCTAGTCCCACTTCCATCATTTAAACAGACCAAATTTTTAACATCCATTATTTCTTCTATTATATCCCCATTTTGATCATTATGATGACTCCACAAAGAGCTATGCCCATTAAAGTCCCCACACCAAATAACTTTACCCTCTAGAAATACCCCAATTTCCTCCATTAAATCTAATGATAGTCTTTTACATGGATTATAAAAGTTGATTATTTTAAATCGTCCATTTACTGTCCAAATTTCAGTAATGATATATTCTAACTCTCTTCCTTTAGCTAATAATCTAAACTGAATTCCTTGTTTAATAAATGTAATACATCCTCCTCCAGATCCCCCCTCTCTGTCTCTTCTAATGCTTTCATATCCTTTTATAACAAAATCAAGATTTGGTTTAAGCCATGTTTCTTGAATACATATAATATCTAAATCATCTTTATACTCTCTAATAAATCCTTTAAATTCCTGTACATTTGCAATAAGGCTTCTAGCGTTCCATTGTAGGATGATCAGTTTTTATCTTCCTGTCCTCCGACCTTTCCTTCTGCCCCTAACCTCGTATTTATGTGTTCCCAAGATATGTCCTTAATACCAAAAAACCTCTCTGCCCCTTTCACAATTATTTTGATTTTTTCTGTTTTGTGCTTAACTTGATCTGTACAATTAATTACATATGCAATGAACAATAGAATTTTTTCAACTGTTAACCCAGTTTCAGTTCCACTCGGTCTCTGTTCTGTTGTTGGGTTTGGTTGAACTTTCCTTATAACTTCCTTAGGTTTCACTCTTTTAACAGCTTCAGCATAACTTATATTATTAGTAGCTTTGACTTGTTCGATTTCCATTGCTTTCCTTCTGACTTCACATCCTCCATAAGTCACCCTATGTTGCCCTCCACAATTACAACACTTATCCTTCCCATTTTTACATTCATCATAATTATGCTCTCCTCCACACTTTGGACATCTTTGTTTTCCCCTACATGCAGCTGCAATGTGTCCATATCTCTGACATTTATAACACCTGAGAGGAGGAGGGATATATGGCCTTACAGGGAAGCACATACACCCGACTCTTACCCTTTCAGGAAGAACTTGTGTTTGAAACTCCAACATTACTGAGAGACTTTCCACCCTTTCACCTTCCACTGTTCTCATCAATCTTTTGATTTTACTTACTTCACCTCCATTAATACTGTGTCTGAGTTTTTCTAGATCTTCACCAACTGGGATACCTGTGATCACTCCTCTTACCACTTTATCCTCTCCCAAAATCTTTATCTCAGTAATCAGTTTTTTACAAATACTGTGGGCGTTCATCACCTTGTTTTTCTGTTCTTCATTCCTCACTATGATCAACAGATTCCCATCTCTAAGAGTCTTAGCAAGTGTCAGATCTCCAAACTTCTTTTTTAATTCTCTTGACAGAGCTAACGGACTAAGTTGTATCCCTTCATCCTCCTTCCTAAACTTTATGATCAACTTAGTTTCCTGCCCAACAATCCTCTTGCAACCTGCATTATTTTCATCTGAACTATTTTCTTCTAGACTCCGTTTGCTACTACTTTGTGTCTCCACCAACCTTTCTTCCTTTCTACTTCGTTCTCTTCCTGATCCTCTACTACCACGTACTGGAGTCCAGTCACCAAAATCCATTTCATCGTCTCCCTCATCCTCAACTTGAGTCGCCATAGCAGTCCAGTCACAAACCAGTTTATGCCAACCGCCAAGATCAGCTGTTTCTTTATCAATTCTGCTCTGTCAACTCCGCGATCCCGGGTAGCGTTTCCACCGTAGGTCGTCGATATCTCGGCTTAACTAGGTCACGTTTTTTCGCCCAGCCAACCAGCACCAACGGCTAACGCCGAGGTCTGAACTAAAAGGAAGACAATATAATGTCAACCAGGTGAGGGAGGGCCCTTTATATACAGGCAGCCAGAAACACAACCAATTAGATTCAGGCATTTGTGTGGCGCGTTCATCTCGCCCGGTGTTGTTAGCTGGAGACGGGCACCAGCAACCCTCCCGACCGCACTAAGGACAAGGGTGTATAAAAAAAAAAAAGAATGTTCCATTTTTCCATAAATGAAACTTTTTTTTTTCCATTTATGGAAAAAAGTGTTTTTAATCAAATATAAATATACTTTATTATAATACCTGAACTAATAAAATGGCTCTAAATTTTCCATCTTTTTTAAGAGGCCACATAACTTGACACATGCGAGAAATATCACTTTTAGCTTATAATTTCTTATTTGACATGATATGTTTCATGTTTTTTTTTAAATAAAGGAAAAACTAAATAAAAACTATTAACTTATTTTTTTAAAATCTTTTTTCTAAGGATACTTCTCAAAAGTAATGTAAAGTAAATCAACTCTGTTCACCCCACAGAAAATAATACAACCCATAAATATCACCTGATTGAAGAGAGGAAGACCTGGCAGGAAGCTCAGAGTTACTGCAGAGAGAAACACACAGACCTGATCAGTGGAACGAAGCAGCTACAGGACGCAGAAAATATGATGAATATATCTGGATACATAAAGTATAGGAGAGAACCAATATACATTGGTCTGTTTAGCGACACCTGGAGATGGTCAGATGGAAGCACTTTCTCTTTCAAACCCTGGTATCGACAGTTTTACTATCAGCAACCCAACAGTTTCCGATGTGCTGTAACTGTGTTTTATTATGGAGGCATATGGAGGAATGAGAACTGTGCTGAAAGAAAACCCTTCATCTGTTATTCACATGGTGAGTGTTCAAAAAATATCAGACATTTAACCACATTAAATGTCTTTCAAGTGTAAACTTTATTATCAGGTCAGTGTGATTTATGTTGGGATCTGTGTTTTCAGTGTGTTTATTTCCAGGTTTTTCTGTGTTTATTTAGATCGGTGTCCCTGTCAGTCCCTGAGTCGTCCTGTCTCTTCCTCCCTTGATTGTTCCCCAGGAGTGTCTTGTTCCTTGATTTACCCTCCCTGTGTATTTAAAACCACCTGTGTCCTTTGTTCCTCGTCTAACATCTATTGCTGTCTGATAGTTGATGTCAGTTTCCCTGTGCTGACTGAGTTTTTGGATTAAAAATCATCATATCACGTCAACCTGGGCTTGTCTGTTTCTCCTCACCACCTCAACACCACATCATGACAGTTTAACTCATAACAGTCATTATGTATTTAGTTAAATAAAGGTCCTTGATACTTTGAAACTTTTTTGTTGCATCAGCTCTGATGGGAGACTTGTAAAGAAATAGTATTGTTTTATTCTTTATTTTTTATGTATTTTCATGCCAGATAAATTGATCCTGATCAAACAAAATAAAACCTGGCATGAGGCCTTAACCTACTGCAGAGGTCACCATCATGACCTGGTCACCATCACCAACATGGATGAACAGAAACAGGTTCAGGAGAAAGTCAAGAACGCATCGACTCCTTTTGTCTGGATTGGACTGCACTACACCTGCAGTTTGGATGTTTGGTTCTGGGTCTGTGATAACTGGACCTGGAATGAACAGAAGGATGACTGTAACATGTTTGGAGCCATGGAGGCAGGAGGAGAGCATCGGTGGTTCCAAAGAAACGGCAGTGAGAGATTTAACTTCATCTGTACTAATTAATAATTCTTCCTCTTCTTTATATTATCAGTTTTTTTTCACTTTGTGCTTCTTTTCAGTTGTGGGTTTAATAAAATTGACAAAACCATATTTGAATTTTTCCAAGGAGTGATCTGTTGAGCAGAATGTTAAATTAGATATTACTTGCTTAAAATGGAAAAAAAAATTTTTTTAAATTCTTGAGTTTTTTTTTTTTTTCCCAAAAGTGAATTATTGAGAAACGACTCTGTTTCCCTGATTTTTTTTCTGTCGGGACAAAAGTTAAATGTTTGTTCCAAAACTAAATATCTGGGTCACTACATCACAGACCAGCTCTATGATGATGATATTTATCGGCAGTGTCGCATGTTGTACGCCCAGGCAAACATTCTGGGGAGGAAGTTTCACATGTGTACTGATGAAGTAAAAATAAGCCTGTTTAAGGCTTACTGTATGAAGCTCCTTTGTGGTGTAAATTTAAAGATCTAGCATGCAGAAGCTTAAGGTGGTTTATAATGACTCCCTGAGAATTCTGCTCAAGAAACCCAGGTTCAGCAGTGCAAGTCAGATTGTAATGCACGTCAGAACGTTTCAGGCACTCATGAGGAATTTGATTTACAAGTTTATGCATCGTTTGTGCAGATCATTGAACAGCCTTAATGTAATGTTTTCACATCCCTCTGTCAGTGCACTGAGATACCAATCAGCTCTGTGGAACCATTGGTATGCAAGTCTCTTATAAGATTTATTTATTTTCTTTTTTATTTTGTATTTTTTATTTTGTTATTGTGTGTTATGTCTTTGTGGACCACGAGTCTGTTGAATAAAGTTTCCCTTTCTCTTCTCTATTTTGTTAATCTTGTTTAATGTGCACATATGTTTTTGTCTTTACAAAATTTCATGACTGATGGCGTCTACTCATCCTTGATAAAAACAATAAAATCATAACTAATTTGAAAACTTTTCCTCATGTTGAGACATTTTATTCTGTACAATTTAACAGAAAGATGTTGGGAAGGAGGAGATGGAACAGAAAGAGCCCAGTTATTTTGTCCACACCTTTACACTAGTACTGTTAAGAAAACCTTTCATTCAATTCATTATTAAATTTCCAAATTCACTGGATCCATCTGTCCCACTTAGAATTATGAGATATTTGTAGATTTGTATCCTTTTATTAAACCCATAACTTACATTTCTGGTGAGCTGTACTTCTTCTAGTCGGTCCGTCTCTACAGGATTATTGTCTAAAGAACTAAACCACCTCTAACACCAAAGAAACACACACATATATCCTTGTACTTCTATAAAACTCAGGACTTTGTAATGACTTCCATTCATTTCAGTAACTACATTTAAGTCTAACCCAGACATTTTCACTAACCCCAACCCTAACTAGTCTATTCCTAACACCAACTTTAACCAAAACTTAATTCACACCACACCTCTAAATCTAACCAGAAGAGCTCTGTAAAAGGATCCAGTGGCGAGAAGAACAGAGCAGAAGAGAAAAGTCCAGCAGAGGCTGAAAGAGAAGGCGGAGAACCTGAAGAACCCTCGGTCGGAGACGGCGGGTGATACACAACCCATGGAGGTGGTCGTTGCCGGGCAACCCGGGGTTCATCATGACCTTCGGAACCCCGAAGGCCTCAGAACACCGGCGGAGTCTGGGACGCTTCCTGTAGGTTCTGGGATGATACCTAAAGCAAGATGGTAACCAGTTTTTTGTACATTCTAGGTTACTAATTGTTACACATGTACATCCTCCATAATGCAATATTCAAGTCATATCTATAAAGTATATGAACTTTAATCTCCTTATCTTGTAAAAAGAGTTCACTGCAAATCCATGATTACACCGATGGCTGACAGATTGACGGCTGCTATCCATCGTGTTTCTTTCCTCATTAGAAGTTATAAAATAAAAGTTTGGTTTGCATCTTTGTCTTCAGCCAAACGTGCAGCACCCTATGACTATTTTTAATGTGAAACCAATAAAATAGAAGTGATAGTAGGTTACCACATGTCTGTTTTATGACAGGCTGTACAGAAACGTACAGGTTGTTCTGACATCATGTCCTCTGGTTTTCCAGCATCTACTAGGATTACAAGGAAACAACTTCCTGGTTTGGATAGGGAAGTTAATTTCCCCCGAATGATTTTGCTTCCTGTATGTATATTTTCTGCACGCTTTTCCACTCACCACACATTAACTATTATATAAGCACTTTTTAAATTAATTAAAGCTTATTTAGCAGATATGTATCAATAATCCAAACCTTCATCTTTGAGAAGCTGGTTCCTGCTGTTCTATGGGGATGTTAGTGGAGGAGTCAAAGATTTCAGAATTACATTAAAGAAACATGATAATTGTGTTTGTGGCAACACTAGATGAAACTCGGATTTAGTTTTAATAGATTGCTTGCTCAACAACGCCACCCTGGGAATAATACCTTTTGGTTAAGGCACACAGGTTCGGTTATGCAAATATGAAACATCTGAGGCAGTTCAAGTTTACAAAACCCTTTATTAAATTCTCTTTTTTTAAATGTTCTTTTTAAAACCAGTTTTTTAAGAATGTTACTTACTGTTTATTCAATGTCACATGCTGTTTTTATTTTTATTTGTTTTATTATGTAAAGCACCTTGAAATGCCTTGTTGCTGAAATGTGCTACACAAATAAACTTTGATTTATTGATTGATTTCGATTGACAGATATGAGCAATTCGACTAATATTAATGTGAAGCAAAACTGTTTTTTTCTGGGTTTTCTGTTTGAAACTCTTGACATTAAATTTTAAGCTGCTAAATAAAGATCAGCTTTTACACTGGAGCTGATTTTCTCTCACTTTGACCAGTTTGTTCTGAAAGCTGTAACACATTAGAAAGACAAGCAGAAACTATAAGGATTGAACTACAGTGATATTACAGCTCAGCATGCAATACTGAATACTAAAAGTTTTTCAGTATTTCCCTTTTATTTTCCAAAGCTAGATTTTTTTTGCATCTAATTAGTATTTTTTCCTTCCTCTTTATAGCTTGTAAAAGGTTTCCTTGTCAAACCTGTTCTTGTCCGACTTTGAATATTTAAAATATGAAATGGTAAAATTCAGCTGCTATTTAGAGACGTGGGAAAGTAAAACAGCAACAGTTTACCTGGGAATGTTTACAGCAGAGCATCAAGAGGAGAGAACCCATTCACTGAGGGACGAAGAAAAGAAATGCAAGTTTCATAGAAATGTTGTTTTAATCCTATTCTCGCATTATTTTCATGTCAGCACATTTTTAGTTAGGAAACGTTGCACTATTTTTTCTGTCTGCTCTCTGTTTCTCTGTCCAGTGGAGGGAGAGCTGCAGCTTTTCACTGTTTAAATGTTCTTCATCCAACAGAGACAAACTGCTGGAGGAAAATAATTCATCTGACAGCAAAGATGCAGTGGAGTCTGATTCTGCTCTTCCTGATGGGTAAGTTGATCTGAAACACAACTAGACTCTCTGGTTTCTGTCTGATTTAGAAACCAGCTGTTCATTCAATATTCACATAGAAAATAAAAGAATTAAACATAAAACAAAACTGATCAATTCTAGTAATTGTAATGCATGTCCTATGTTAGTTTATACTGAAATGTGTTTATTGCTCTCAGCTCAGTGTTGTTTCATGGACTGTCAGCTCTATGAGTTTCACTACATTAATGAGAATAAGACCTGGACTGAAGCTCAGCAGTACTGCAGAGAGAAACACACTGACCTGGTCACAGTGACTAACATGAAGGACATGAAGAGACTCATCAACATGTCATCTGGGGACATGAAGGAAGCTTGGATTGGTCTGTATGATCCAACAAATGGCACCAGAACTTGGCGCTGGTCTCTGCCTGGAGTGGAGTTCAATGAAAGTGAGACAAACTGGAACCCAGGAGAACCATGGGACGACTGGAATTCCAACTGTGGAATTCTGGGGTGGAATGCCAGATGGTTTAATGCGTACTGTGCATATCCTTTCTTTTTCCTCTGTTATGATGGTAAGATTGAAGTCTTTTGATTTAAATTTAATTTCTCCTTTAAAATATATATAGTGTGTGTAAACATCTGGTTTCAACTGTACGCACACACACATATATTGCTAACATTTTTTTATCAAACATTTATGTTTGATGGGAAAAATGGTTTTAATCAAATATAAATATACTTTATTATATTACAGGAGTACCATGGTGTTACTGTAATTTCAAATGGTATCTCAATTGTGGAATTTTTTGGTGGCCAATCAAATGGTGCTATGTTCACTGCAGAAAGCGTTTCTATTTCCTCTGTTACGATGGTAAGATTGAAATCTTTTGTTTGAAATGTCACTGTTACTTTAAAATACATATAGATTATGTAAAGTTCTAGTTTCAACGGTACAAATTAACGCGCACATACATATATGCATATGTGGTGTATGAGCAATCTTAGTCGTTTGTGTGTGCATGAGAGAGAAAAATATATATATTTTAATAGTATATCTGTGCAATTTCAATATTTTGTGTGTGTGTATGAGTCTTTAGAAGTGTGTGTGAACGGTCCCTCATAAAAAGTTACACATCCAAGAAATACCAGTTTTAGTTTAGAATTTCTTATTTGACATGATATAGTAGTTTCTTGTTTTAAATCAGAATTTATGTAAACCTAACTAAAATAGTGTAAGTCATCATAGCCACTTCATAAATATAAAGATAAAAAACTAATAAGTCATGTAAAGTCAACCAACTCTGTTCACTCCACAGAAACCAACACAACCCACAAATATCACTTAATTAAAGAGGTGAAGACCTGGCTGGAAGCTCAGAGTTACTGCAGAGAGAATCACACAGACCTGATCAGTGGAACGAAGCAGCTACAGGATGAAGAAGTGAAGAAATTGATGAAGTCTACAGATCATATGGTATACATTGGTCTGTTCAGAGACACCTGGAGGTGGTCAGATGGAAGCAGTTTCTCTTTCAGACACTGGAATCCAATATTTAACCAACACAAACCCAACAGTGGTCAATGTGCCATGACTGTCTTTAAAGATGGAGGCAGATGGAAGAATGTGAACTGTACTGAAAGAAAACCCTTCATCTGTTATGATGGTGAGTTTTCAAAACATATCAGTATGTATAATATGAAGATCCACATTCCTAGTTAAATGTCTTTCAAGAATACAAACTTCACTACCAGGTTCTTGTGGTTTAACAAATAACAGTCATTATTACATGTCTTTAGTTAAATAAAGGTTTTTAATTGATGATACTTTTGAAATGTCTTTTTTGTTGCATAAATTCTGATTGAAGACTTATAGTTTTATTCTTTATATTTTATGTATTTTCATGGCAGATAAAATGATCCTGATCAAAGAAAATAAAACCTGGCATGAGGCCTTAACCTACTGCAGAGGTCACCATCATGACCTGGTCACCATCACCAAGGACAAACAGAAACGGGTTCAGGAGAAAGTCAAGAACGCATCGACTCCTTTTGTCTGGATTGGACTGCGTTTCAACTACAGTATGAAAGTTTGGTTCTGGGTCTGTGATAACTGGACCTGGAATGAACAGAATGACTGTAACATGTTTGGAGCCATGCAGGCAGGAGGAGAGCATCGGTTGTTATCAAGAAACGGCAGTGAGAGATTTAACTTCATCTGTGCTAAATAATAATTCTTCCTCTTCCTTTTATTATCAGTTTTTTTCACTTTGTGCTTCTTTTCAATTGTGGCTTTAATTAAATAAAAAAAAAACATATTTGAATTCCGCCAAGAAATTATCTCTTCAAAAGAATATTAGATTATATTAGATTATATTAGATTATATTAGATTAGATATTTGCTTAGGACTGAAAATAATTTTATCTTGAAATGTTTTTTTAATATTATTGAAATGTTATATTTTCTATCTAAAACTTTAACATCTGCTCACCCTGGTTGTGATTTAAAACAATAATTAATAAAGCATTTGAAAACTTTTCCACATGTTGAGCGATTTTATTTTGTACAATTTAACAGAAAGATGGGAATGTGATAGAAAAGCCCAATAATTTGCTGCATAAGTGTCCACACACACACCTAATACTGTTAAGAAAACCTTTCATTCAATTTCATTATGAAATTTCCAGATTCACTGGATCCATCTGTCCCACTTAGAATTATTATGAGATATTTGTAGATTTGTATCCTTTTATTAAACCCATAACTTACATTTCTGGTGAGCTGTACTTCTTCTAGTCGGTCCGTCTCTACAGGATTATTGTCTAAAGAACTAAACCACCTCTACACCAAAGAGAGACACACACACACACACACACACGCACACGCACACACACGCACACACACGCACACACACACACACACACACACACACACACACACCCACACACACACACACATCCTTGGACTTCTATAAAAACTCAGGACTTTGTAATGACTTCCATTCATTTTAGGAACTATATTTATACCTAATGCAGACATTTTCACTCACCCCATCCATTTCTAGTCTGTTCCTATCCATAACCTTAACCAAAACTTAATTCACACCAAACTTCTTCCAAACCTAACAAGAAGAGCTCTGTAAAAATGCAAAATAAAAAGCGAGGACCAGGAAGAAGTTGAAATTTCCCCATGCAATAATGAGTCACATTGGTAAGTACATTTGCATATCCTCCTCACAGTGTTTTGCATCGTCACGAAGGCAGACACACAAAAGGCCTGCTGTACTTCCCTTTTTGCAGATGCAGTCCCAGATGATAGATTAGGTTTGCGTGTGCAATCCTGTTTGCACCAGTTTTAATACACACAAACCTCGAGATCAGGCCTGGCAACAGAGACGGGACCATGTGATCATGAGATTTCTGAATCGTTTACTTGTAAGAAATATACAATATGTAGAATAATTCATGGAAAATCACTTTTGAAATGTTGCATATAGAGATGCTGAGTGTTTCTTAGAAAAAGCTGACAAATGACAGAGACTCCAATTGGAAAAAAAAACGCAGTGGTCATGTTCAAACTCAGACCCCCGACTTTCAAAATAAAAGCAGGATATTCAGCTTTTGCACTGAAGATGATGAGGAGGCTGAAGAGAATTTGTGAAGAATCATATTTGACTTCTTTGTGTAAGAATTTCAAATAATTCAAAAATATTTTAAAGAGGTGTTGAGTTAATAAAAACATCCTTTAAACATCCTCAGGTCAAAGGTCAGAATTTAGCTCAGATAACAGCACAGTGAGTTCAGCTCAACCAAATTAGGCAGCAGGGTAAATATATCAGTATTTACTTAAAACAGGTGATAATGAGGTAAACACATAGTTATATTTTAAGCACATATCTAACTGAGGTAAAAGCCGTTTTCTGTAAAGTATGTAAAGTATTATCTCTTATTCTTATTTTTTTTAATCTGATGCTAAAAAAACCCAATGTGTTTTTCCTTACATAAGTTGCTTCAGCTCACCGTCCTTATTTTCTGTCATTTATTGTATAACATGTAACATGAATTATCGTCTTTGTAAAGAACAGACCCATCCTCCCGTTTGAACATTCAAATGCTGACAGACTCGCTCTTATGTGATCGCTGTTCATCAGAAGTCGACATTTAACCCGGGAACGTCGATCAGAACGTCAAGCAGAGGTTTGACGAGACACGGAAGGTAACCAGGTCCATGTTTTAACTTTCTTTCTGTGCTTGATATTTAAATATTCTGTTTCCTGTCTGACTTCGACTTTTCTGTTCTCCCCGCATTGTTGCAGCTTGTCAAACCTTGATATGACGTGTTTAAATGTTCTTCATCCAACAGAGACAAACTGCTGGAGGAAAATAATTCATCTGACAGCAAAGATGCAGTGGAGTCTGATTCTGCTCTTCCTGATGGGTAAGTTGATCTGAAACACAACTAGACTTGTAGTAGATTTTTTTCATCACAGGAGCTTAAATCATCTTGTTTCACTGAAACATTTATCCTATGTTGTGTGTTGCTGAAATCACCCTAAATTAATATCATCATGTTTCATGTTTCAGCTCAGTGTTGCTTCATGGACTGTCAGCTCTACCAGTTTCACTACATTAATGAAAAAAAGACCTGGACTGAAGCTCAGCAGTACTGCAGAGAGAAACACACTGACCTGGTCACAGTGACTAACATGAAGGACATGAAGAGACTCATCAACATCTCAGCTGGTAGTAAAAACCGAGCTTGGATTGGTCTGTATTATCAAACACATGGTACCAGAACATGGTACTGGTCTCTGCCTGGAGTGGAGTTCGATGTAAGTGAGACAAACTGGATGTCAGGAGAACCGACTGACAAACATAGGAATGAAATATCTGGGAACTATGGATTTCTGTTTAAAAATTTTACATGGGCAGATGAATCTTGTCATCACGTGGAATTTTTCCTCTGCTATGATGGTGAGTAATAAGAAAACCCAGAAAATAAACTAAGTAATTGAATAAAACCATCTGCATGAGAGATGTATTAGCGGTACCACTCTCCTTATAGATGACTGATAATTAGTTCATAGATGTTTATTCTTCTCTAAGCCGTTTATAAATTATCAATAGCTGTTTATTATACATTAATTCAGGGTGAAAAGGAGACAAAATTTACCTGTTTCTTGCCAAATAGTGAACCAATTCTGTTCACCTATAGATCTTTACAAATTGTTACACTAAACTTTTCAGACTGCCTTGTAAACACAAGGATTCATAGACGTAATTGTTTAGCATACAGTCTCCTTCTCACTCTCAATGCCTAGGAAATGATTTATAAAGTGCTTGCAGATGAATTGATAACATATCTATATATATTTTTTATTATCCATCTGTAAGGAGAACTTTTTATTGTAAAGTGGTACCAATTTGTTTACGCAGTTCTGATCGCAAGTATGACAAAGTTATCAACTTCCCTCAAATATTCTCAGCCTAAAATGTGTTTTTTCTCCACAGAAACTGATAGAAACCAGAAATACCACTTGATTGAAGACAAGAAGGCCTGGCAGAAAGCTCAGATTTACTGCAGAGAGAATCACACAGACATGATCAGTGGAACGAAGCAGCTACAGGATGCAAGATCGGCGAATGTTTTGAACTCTGTGGGAAACGAAACACACGTACATTTCGGTCTGTTCAGAGACGCCTGGAAGTGGTCCGATGGAAGCAGTTTCTCTTTCAGACACTGGCACAAAGGCTTCAACAATCAACAACCCAACAGTGGACAATGTGCCATGTTTAAGTTTAATGATAAAGGCAGATGGAGGAATGAGAACTGTACGGCCAAGAAACACTTCATCTGTTATGACGGTAAGGTATTTCAAAATCACCGAGGAGATTACTTCAGTGATTTGAAAATCAATTGAAATAGGTGTCACATCTGCGTGGTTGTAACATTTGATGTATGTGTCATCATTTTGGGTTTGCTGTGCAGACTTGTTCATATTCATGGCTTCTTTGTTTAGATAACGTGATCCTGATCAAAGAAAATAAAACCTGGGAGGACGCCTTGACCTACTGCAGAGATCATCACCATGACCTGGTCACCATCACCAACATGGATGATCAGAGATGGATCCAGGAGAAAGTCAAGAACGCATCGACTGATTATGTCTGGATGGGTCTGTGCTATGCCTGCACTCTGGATTTGTGGTTCTGGGTCAGTGATGAGGTGGTCAGATATAAGAACTGGGCTTTAGATGGACCGATAGACGACTGTGACATGTCTGGAGCCATGGAGACGGGAGGAAAACATCAGTGGTTCAAAAGAAATGATGATGAGATGCTGAATTTCATCTGTTCTAAAAAGTAAAATCTACTCTTTTCTTTTGTTTTTATTTTATTCTTAGGTGTGTGATTCATATTAGATGTTGGTTTAATTAATCTGACTTCCCGATTGAGAAATGATTATCTTTTTCTCAATGGTGCTGATCTATTTAGAGAAAGCTTGACGTGGTGTTTGGTTTTCTAGTGGTTATGCGACATGCCACTGTGTTATATATTATCTCTTATACTGTTATGTGATTTACACCAATGTTATCAACTTTTATGTTATGAAGTTATTCTTTAATATTTCAGTGCTTTACAAGCTACCATTGATCTGGACGAGTTCTGTTGGGTGGTTTTGGCATGTTTCTGTTTCCAGCGAGTCATCTTATAACCAGAAGTTGTGGGTTCGATTCCAGGTTCATCTTGCTACTTGCTGATGTTCCCCTGAGCAACGCACTCCAGCCAAGTTGCACCAATCCTACATATACTCCATAAATATCTTGTGTTTACTTTCTAGTCTACTTCATTGTGTTCTCACAGTTCCTTATCTTCATTGATTGACTTCTCTTACATTTAATTCCTAATTCTTTTGTCATAGATAATGACTTGTTTTCCCAAAAACTCTACTTTAATCATTGTATTGTGTGTATAGCAGTCACACGCCTATTTTTCTTTTTAAGATCTGTCTAAAGCATTTTGTATTACATCTGTCTGTGTGAAAGTGCACTACCAATAAAGTTTGTTTTTGAAACAGTATTTTTTTTTAAAATACCTGTCATAAATTATTGACATGCTTCCCAGAAATCAATGGAGCGATCTTTATTTTAAATACATCAATCTAAACTTTGTAATAATTGCTGACCAGCATTGTTAATGTTTTTACTAGTATCTTAACGATTTATCTTTGGTTATTTTTACATCTCCTATTAAAGTTGGAACTTTGACTGGGTGACATCCAAGATGTTTATATTACTTCCAGTGTGTAGAAAAAAAACATGTTAATACACTTTAAATATTCCTTAAACCTACATTTGTTTATGTTTAACTATAACAACTTGGATTAAATGTATGACAGTCTTCCAGCAGCAGTTAAGATAGAAAATATTTGACTCATTTGATATTAGAGAAATGACAGAAGTAAGGTTTGGCCAGCAGATGGCAGCAAAGTCAGGTAGATGAAGTGATCCTGATCAAAGAAAATAAAACCTAGGAGGACCCCTTGAGAGGTCATCACCATGGCCTGGTCACCATCACCAACATGGATGATCAGAGATGGATCCAGGAGAAAGTCAAGAACACATCGACTCCTTTTGTCTGGATTGGACTGTGTTAGAATTATGTTGGTTATCATTCTTACATTTGTAATTTTATGTTACTAGTTGTTTTTCTATTTAGAGGTTTAGTGTTCAAATTTGTTTAAAATTGTGGAGACACAATTAAATCTTCCTTAATCTCAAGCATGTTTTTACAGAAGGGGATTTAGATCTTAGATATTCTTTGATGAATAAAGAACCTTTATAACTTTACTTTGTGTCGATCAAGTATTGTTTATGTTATACTTTATCAGAAATTTTATCAGATTTGGTTTTGGGGTTTTTGAATAAACTATTATAACATGAAGTTTTCTCATCTTTTTTTTTTTTTTTTGCTGAAGATGACATTTTAGACGACGTATATATAAACATATAACTAGCAAATAATACTATAAATGTAGGTTGGATTTCATTCATTAATATTCCTGTAACTGTGAATGAAGATGTCTTACTAGTTTTGGGTGTATGATTGATTTTACCTACCAAAATAATTGAGTAGATTCATATAAAAAATTTGGTTCAGACGAATTGAAAACCACTGACTCATGTTGAGTCAAGACAGAATTTTATATTTAGCCATAATACTATGTTAAACTGACGTTTATGAAACTGTTTGCCTCTGGATGAAGTTGCGATCTTGTTCTGAAACAGTAAAAAGGGACTGTTGATGGGACATGTAGGTTTTCTAGCACCATCTAGTGGCTGTTCAGACCTCTACAACGGAGAAACTAAACCCAACTTTTTATATAAAGGATTACCAGTGGAAAAAATGAGCATGGTGGAATGCTGTGTGGATTTTTTTTTTTGTTATTTATTGAAATATTAGAGATGATATTTCTTTTCACTCACCCCATTTTCCACAAGTACAGAAAACTGAAGAGTTAAAGAACTTTAAATAATTCGTTAACGGGAAGAGCAGGCCTAAGTTAAGTAAAACACAGCAGTGGAGCTGTCCTTTTAACCAATCAGCTCACAGATTCACCTGATAGGGCCTTCTAGAAGGCCCACTGTGACACTGAGGTTTTCTGCCCTCTGATTGGATGGTCAGAGTTTTTATTTTACACACAGTGGTCGACGGGATGCAGAGCCCTCTAGTGGACATGGGAGGAAAATTACTGCTTACTGCAATATTTGTTGGTCTATTTTGTATATGGTCACAAATGCCAATTTTAAATTTCAAATGAAGAACCTCAGTGAAAACGTGTTTATTATTAACTCCTATGTGCAAAAAATCGATTGAAAATCAATTTATTCACTGCATGTTTATGTCTGTTTGTGTAAGGCTGAGATGGAACTGCACATGAAAACATCATTCAGACTGTCAACACAAAAGAGACACAATCAAAACTGTCAGATGACTTATTACCCCATGATATTAACTCAGAAATATTCCAAATAGTTTGGATGTATTTTTTTATTTCTGTCCTTCTTACGGAAAGTTTCTGTTTATGTTTTTTGCTGTTTGGCTTTGTAAAATTTTTGAAATATAAATTTAAGGTTGAAACCATAATTCATATAGAGCAAAAATGCTTTATGTTGCAATCAACACAACAAAACAGGAAGTAGAATATACATTTATAAGCATTGTTGAAGGTGTTTTGAAAACCTTTAGTGTGTCCCCTGGTGTAGCAGCATCTACCTTTATTATAAGAAGAAAAAACAAATTCCTGGTTGACCTCAAGGAAATTAATTTGCCCTGAATCCTTTTGCTTCCAGTACACATGTTTTATTTTGTTGTACTCTTTTCCTCTCACAACACATGAGAAAACTCTTCATCTCAATAGCATAGAATCCTAAGAGCTTTTCCTTAACAAAAAAAAGCTTATTTAGCAAATATGTATCATATATCTAAACTATGATATTTCAAAAGCTGGTTCCAGCTGTTCTGTGGATGAAACAAATAACTGTAATAATCTATTAGTGAGGAGAAAATAAATTAAATTAACAAATGAAGAAAAAAATTGTCTAAAATAAAATTAAACGAAACTGTGGATTAATAAAAGGTATTGCGTCACCCGGATTTCCTGTTAAAATCACCTGATATTAACTTTAAAGTTTCAAACATGAAACTGTTGCTAGGTAACCAAAGAGATAGGTAGAGCTGCTAAAGCCTTCCCTCTGCATACATCTCCCAGAATGCTGTGCGGTTCAGATCTAGAACTGCTTGGGGTTTGTTGTGACTCACACTTTTTCCTGATGATATGACAAGCATGCCTCTAGCTGTGACATCACAGAGTTTTCCTTCATCTTTGGAAAGATGATGCGAGTGTTTGGGAACTCTACCACACTCACCAACCAGCATCCTCCCCAAACAAGCTGAAATATAAACAATATTGCTGCAATTGTTTCCACAATAATGTTTATGTTAAAAAACCAATAAATAAATGTATTTATCAAATTATGTTGAGACCTTATGAAAAACTAAACTGAAGAAGCTGAAGTAACAAATGCTTACAGTTTAGAACTGTGTTAAGTCTAAAAATCCCAGTGAATCATTTGCACTTTTTCTCTTTCAAACTGATTAGTCTTGCTTAAATTTTATTGATTGGCTTAATAAACTGATTTTGGAAATTATGTTGAGACTTAGAACAATAAAACAATAAAACAGCAGTTTTGATAATGAGGTCATACAATGTTAGAGTCAGTGGTTTGTATAGATAGATTATATTATCAGATTCACAATAGTATTTCAATTCTGAAGGGGGAAAGGCACTGGGGAGGGCGTGAAAAAATGATGATCCCTCAGGGGGGCATGATGGAAAATACTTGAGAAACACTGGCTTATTATAAGAAGAGGAAACAACTTCTTGATTGACATCAAGGAAATTAACTTGCCCTGCATCATTTTGCTTTCACTACATATGTTTTATGTTTGAACACTATTTGTCTCACAAAACATCAAAAGACTCTTCAACTCTACAGCAAACAATCCTAAACACACTTAAAAATCAATAAACAGAAACTTATTTAACAAAGCTGTAAATGAACCAAAGAAAGCAGAAAGTCAGAGTGAGAGAGAAAGAGACAGAAGCAACCAATCAGAGCAAGGGGGAGGATCTTAGCGCTGTCAATCACACTCATGCTCTCCCTCTTTCTCTTTGTTAAACTAACTCTGGTTCACCACAACGTAGCCTGCCACCTCTGCTAAGGCTAGTTATCATAGCCACTGATGATAGCGGATAAACAGATATCCTGTAATGGTAAGTTGTTTTTCCACCACATGAGGATGATTGGCAGCACTAAGACCCTCCTCCTGGCTCTGATTGGTTGTTTCTGACCTGGTTCAGTGCATTTTTGCAGACCACGAAAGCAGCACTGGCAGGAGGTGGAGGAACTTGACTTTTTTTACATATTATTTCTCTCATACCATCCTGTCACGACATATGATAGTTTGAATAAATATGGACAAAGCATATCTTTGCAAAGTTACTGCAGTTTTAATCCACAGGATTAAATTTTATGTCAGAACACCATTTGCATGTCTGCCGTTTTTTGGGAGGTTCTTTACGGGAACATTAGGCCATTTTCGGCCTGTCGTTGCCAGTAACATGCAAAGCAGAGAAAAGCAGACATTTTAACTTCCTCTGCAAGTTTCATAAACAGTTTTAATAAAAACCCCTTATACTGGTTTGAATATTCAAATGTAGTCCATATTTCATGTCAGTAACATGACTACATATTATGTAGGAAAATGTATTTGGGGGTTGGGATGGGGGGAGAAAGTTTATTTAACCCTTGATATGAAATGTTTCATCCAACAGAGACAAATCACAGAAGGAAAATAATCCACCTGGCAGCAAAGATGCAGTGGAGTCTGATTCTGCTCTTTCTGATGGGTAAGTTGATCTGAAACTTTACATTCACTCTGTTCTGTGACATCACAGATTGAGATGGATTAAGAATACATTTGCCTAATTTTATTTTAAAAACACCAGAAAAACAGTTTTCCTACTAAGTTTTTAATGCTGCTGTGAATACTGGTGGAGATGTTATCACTGATTAGTATTTTGAGGTCAGTGTTGTTTCATGGACTGTCAGCTCTATCAGTTTCTCTACATTAATGAGAAAAAGACCTGGACTGAAGCTCAGCAGTACTGCAGAGAGAATCACACTGACCTGGTCACAGTGACTAACATGAAGGACATGGAGAGACTCATCAACATGTCATCTGGAGATATGAAGGAATCTTGGATTGGTCAGATAAATGTATGGATGTGCCAAAAACACATCCACACACAGAAACAAAACTGAAGTTATTATCTTTGGACCTAAAGAGGAGCGAACTAGAATCAATGCACAGCTTCAGTTATTACAACTGAAAACCAGCGATCAGGCCCGAAACCTGGGAGTAGTGATGGACTCTGACCTGAACCTTCAGACTTAAGACAGTCACAAAGTCGGCCTTCTATCACCTGAAGAACATCTCCAGGATTAGAGGACTAATGTCTCAGCACGATCTAGAGAAACTCATCCATGCGTTTATCTTTAGCCGCATTGATTACTGCAACAGTGTCTTCACAGGTCTGACTAATAAATCAGTCAAACAGCTGCAGCTGATCCAGAACTCTGCTGCTCGCGTTCTCACTAGAACCAGGAAGATAGAGCACATAACACCAGTTCTAAAGTCCCTACACTGGCTCCCTGTAGCTCAAAGAATAGACTTTAAAATACTGTTGTTAGTTTATAAATCACTGAACGGATTAGCACCACAATACATTAAAGATCTGTTATTGCTGTACCAACCATCTAGACCCCTCAGATCTTCTGGTTCTGGTTCTGCTCTGCATCCCCAGAACCAGAACCAAACGAGGAGAAGCAGCATTCAGTTTCTATGCACCACAAATTTGGAACAAACTTCCAGAAAACTGTAAAACAGCTGAAACACTGTTAAACAGTGATTTTTGTCAGGTTTCAAAACCTGACAAAAATCAGCCCCTGTTTGCTTCATCCATAAGGTCTGGGTTCTCGGCTATGGAGAAACAATTGCTTCCTGGAGGCGTGGCCTCTGCTGAAGTTTTAAATTTTACCCAATAGCTAACGTTTGACCAGTTTGATGCTATAAATCTTACCAGAAATTGTGCTGGAAACGACCATCCTCTAATGTGAAGAGAGACAAACTGATTCAAACAAGGGAACAGACTGAACTGATTGACTTTGTTCAAATCCTCTGGTTGTAAAATCATGAGCTGTTCTAAGACAGTTCATAAAATCAACATCATCATTCCCATTCTTCTTCTGTTTGCTGATTGATTGATATTTTACCAGGGAAATCCTCTTTAATGAGTGAAAGCCCTGATGGATCAGTGAGAGGAGATGAGAATCCAGCAGAAATATGTAGGAAGGGTTGAATGATTTTACAATGCAATTAATACAATACAACAGAAAGTAGAATAATAATCTACAAGAATTGTTGAAGATTTTCAGAAAATCTTTCTTTTGTCCTCTGGTGTAGCAGCATCTACCATTACTATAAGAAGAGGAAACAACTTTCTGGTTGACATCAAAGAAATCAATTTGTCCTCAATCCTTTTGCTTTCAGTACACATGTTTTATGTTTGTGCACTTTTTGTTTCACAAAACATCAAAAGACACTTTAACTCTAAAGCATACAATCATATGCTCTTAAAAATCAATAAACAAAAGTTTATTTAGCAAAGATGTACAATAAGTCCAAAATAATTGTATTAATCTCTCAGTGGGGAGAAACTAACACTCTGAATGAACTGATTAATTAACAGCTAAGCTAAATTTAACATGAAACTAAACTGGTTTTATAAAAACAGGTCAGTTTTCCCAGGACTTCCTGTTAAAAACGCCTGATGTTAAATTCTAACCTGCTGTGCAAAGAGCAGCTTTACAGTGGAGCTGCTTTTCTCACGCTTTCATCAGTTTGTTCTGAAAGATATCTGTAACAAACTTTATTTGAAAGGCAAATAGAAACCAGAGGCTACAAACTAAAAACTGCAATACAACATGTGTCCTTATCACGCGATTCTGGAAAAAGACAGTTTCCCTGTTAATTAAATCATGTTCCGGGATGAAGAGGTCAACTCATGTTATTAATATTTTCTTTCCTCTTTATGGTTTATGAATGACTTTTTTGTGAAAAATGTTTCTTCCCTGTTTTGAATATTTAAATGATGAAACTGTCATATTCAGCTACTGTTTAGGTACAAACAGTTTATCTGGAACAGTTTTCAGAAGATCATCAAGAGAAGAACATCAATTTACTGAGGAAGTAAGTTTTATAAAAATGTCTGTTATTAAGTGTAAATTTTACTAATGCTTATGCTGTTCTTTATTTTTAATGTCACTATTTTAGTTAAGAAAAAGTTGCACTATTTTTTCTGTCTCCTGTCTGTCTTCATCTCTCTGCTCTCATTGTTTCTCTGTCCAGTGGAGGGAGAGCTGCAGCTTTTCACTGTTTAAATGTTCTTCATCCAACAGAGACAAACTGCTGGAGGAAAATAATTCATCTGACAGCAAAGATGCAGTGGAGTCTGATTCTGCTCTTCCTGATGGGTAAGTTGATCTGAAACACAACTAGACTATGAGGAAACAGAGATACCTCTGAGTTATCACACAGAAATGTTAATGAAAACTGTTCTAATTATATTTTATTGAAACTGACAGCTCAGTGTTGCTTCATGGACTGTCAGCTCTATCAGTTTCTCTACATTAATGAGAATAAGACCTGGACTGAAGCTCAGCAGTACTGCAGAGAGAAACACACTGACCTGGTCACAGTGACTAACATGACGGACATGAAGAGACTCATCAACATCTCAGCTGGAGAAATGAAGGAAGCTTGGATTGGTCTGTATGATCAAACACATGGTAACAGAACTTGGTACTGGTCTCTGCCTGGAGTGGAGTTTAATGAAAGTGAGACAAACTGGAACACAGGAGAACCGACTGATAATGGAAATCAAGTAACACATGAGAACTGTGTGATTGTGGATAAAAATCTCAAATGGATAGACACCAGCTGCCTTAATCAACATAATTTCCTTTGCTCTGATGGTGAGAATGTTCATCTTTTTATCAGTTTTTTTTAAATCTATTTTGTACAAACAAGGTAAACATAAATATATTTGATTACTCCACAGAAACTAATACAAAACATAAATATCACTTGATTGAAGAGAAGAAGACCTGGCAGGAAGCTCAGAGTTACTGCAGAGAGAAACACACAGACCTGATCAGTGGAACGAAGCAGCTACAGGATGAAGAAGTGAAGAAGATGATGAACTCTACAAGTGATTCCTCATACATTGGTCTGTTCAGAGACACCTGGAGGTGGTCAGATGGAAGCAGCTTCTCTTTCAGACACTGGAATCCAATATTTAACCAACACAAACCCAACAGTGGTCAATGTGCCATGACTAAGTTTGATGGTGAAGGAAGATGGACGAATGTGAGCTGTGATGAAAGAAAACCCTTCATCTGTTATGATGGTGAGATGCTCTGACTTTAATGTTCATTTAATTTTGCATAATTTATACGTAACTTGTAAAGGTTTGTCGTTTCAAATTTTTCACTGTCTTCATTCTCTAATTATTTACATACAAAGAAAAACTTGAAATGCCAAACAGTTTTCTGGAACTAAAGATGTTTTTGCTACTTCTATATATAATCATCTTTGTTTGTGAATATGAGCATGAACAAAGGTATGAATGAAGCTTTTTTGTGCCTGCCTTCTGTGACAGATAATGTGATCTTGATCAAAGAAAATAAAACCTGGAAGGACGCCTTGACCTACTGCAGAGATCATCATGATGACCTGGTCACCATCACCAACATGGACGATCAGAGATGGATCCAGGAGAAAGTCAAGAACGCATCGACTGATTATGTCTGGTTGGGTCTGCGCTTCAACTGCACTCTTAATTTCCGGTTCTGGGTCTGTAAGGAGATGATCAGCTATCAGAACTCGACCTCAGCAGGATGGATGAATGACTGTAACATTTCTGGAGCCATGCAGGCTGGAGGAGAACATAGATGGTTCCAGAGAAACGACACAGAGGAACTGAACTTCATCTGTTTTACGTTTAAAAAGCTCACTCTGCTCTCTGGTGACTCTGTTTCAGGAAGCAGGGTTAGCAAACTCTGAGTAGAAGTTAGTTACTCTGAGTAAACTTGCCCCGCTCTATGATTCTCAGGGTTTTCAGTCTCAGAACAGGAGATATCAACAGGGTAACTCAATCCTCAGTCAAGTTAGCTCTGAGTTTTGCGTTCTCTCATCAGTGGAACATAGAAAATCCGGTCCATTGTTGGCAACGGGAGAAAAAAAGAATCCCAGAAGTTCCTGTTTCTCACCAGTGGAATCAGAAATTATGACTGAATGACGAGAATATCAAAACATATTTAGCAAAAATGTAAAATAGCAAGAATTAGCAGAGACCAAGTCAATGTGTGAGTGTGATTTAGTGGTTACTAACGCTGCACTTAAAGGTCCCAAAAAAAGGAGGATCATTTTATTTGTCTGAGCAAAATCTCAATATCTACTGTATGCATTCTCAAAAATATATGAATAGATAACCCTTGAAGTGTCAAAACGTTCAAGTCACAATGATCTACAGTCGGGAGCACTAGCGGAGCAAGTCAGCGTCGGGCCGGGGGGTGGGGCCAATTACCGGGCCCCTAACGAATCACCAGGCCCCTGACGTTTATCGCCTGCGCTTTGAGAAACTGTTGACGGGGGAAAACCGTGAGTGAAACGGTTATGGTTTTCACTCAAAATACTTTATTGGTCGCTAGAATATATTCCATTGAGGGAAAGTAACTTTAACATGAAATAGACCTTTCTCAACAGGTGAGGGCGCACTGTCTCCGTCTTCAATCAGACATTTAAGTGACTTGAAACCGCACCTCCAGACCCGGGCCCCCGGGTCGGGGGTCAGCCACACCCTCAGCCCCCTATAGCTCTGTGCCTGGTCGGGAGGGCTCTTGTTTAAAAAACTTTGGTTGTTTGACATTTACCTAAAATGTTGCTTTTAGTGCTTGACACCAATAACATACCAGAGAAACAGATCTATATCTGTAATGAAGAACACCAGCTGGGGATTGAACCCGTTACCCCAGGTGACAGGAGGAGACACACAGCACTGTGCTAAGGAGAACCTCGGTTCATTAGTGACTCACGTCTCATCAGCGCCTCTGCTGTACAGTAACGGATCAGCAGCGCCAGTAACGATTCTGAAAACGATCCTCTTGGCATTAAAACGTAGTGCAGCACAATGAATGTCCTAGTTGTGTCACAGATGAGATGAAATGTTACTCAGTTAAAATGACTGCGGAGAAAAACAGTAACGCTCCTATAATAAACATATCAATCCAGGAATGATAACATCTATCTACATGCTCAGATTTTCACTTATCCCGCTTCCTGAAACTGGGTCATGGCGACGCTTTTGATTTTTTCGTAAAGTGAACACTTGTTTGTGTGGTATGTTGGTGCGGATTCACCTTTAAGGTGAGTGGTGGGCGGCACCAACGTACCCTTTAAAGCCAGGTGTGTGGGGTGCGCTCTCCCATACAATTGTTTTGAGCTGTGCAGATGGCGTTGTGAGCTTGTGTGATCCTGTCTTTCCTCAAGCATCAAGTAATGGTCTTCAGGATTGAGGTTGTGCTGGTCCTCCCGTTTTGCTCTCTGGGAGTGCGTGTGATCAGGCGCGCGTCGTGGGCGTGGAGCTCTTAACCGAGATCCTGAGGTGTTCGGGACTTGGCGGTGGACTGTTGTGTGGTTTTCCCCCTCCCTCCTCCTGCCGCACCTGGCCTAATTGTCCGTGGCGCAAGGGGAGCACGGCCACGCCAACGCCGTTGTTTTGTCTTTACTTTTGCTTCATGCCTTTTCAGCTGGGCGTCATTTACCCAATTGATTTATTCTTTATTTTGGCCAGGGTTCAACCGTTTATGGTGAGTCCCCCTGTTAAGTACGTTTATTTACAATTTGTATTTTTTTTCTTTTTTTCTTTCTTTGCATGTAGGTTTAATTTGTCAATTGCTTGCATGATTTGGTTTATTTAGTTTGTTCAGTGCTTTGCTCGTCTTGCTTTTCGTTTATTTGCTTTGCATGTTTTCTTTGGTTGGGTTGCAGTGTTTTTTTTCTTTTGTTTTCTGCATGGTTCTTTTTGTTTAGTTATTAATTGGGTTTGAAAACGACTTGCTGCTGATGTGCAGTATGTATTTTGTGAAGTTTGTAAACTGTCTTTAACACATATATTATTGTTGTAGGCCTATTTTAAACTTTTGTAAAAAATAAATTCTTTTTTCAAAACATTATGGTCCGCCTCTCTTTGTTGTCCCGACCTGGCGTGGCCTTTTTGTAGATATTAGAGGTTGAATAATCCTGGGGCCAAGATCTCGGGTGGCATTGTTGGATGTTATACTTTAAAATTTAATAGTAGACACCACTATGGCCACATTTGGTTTGCTGGACACACTTTCAAATGATCATATCCAGGTTTCTTTTTCCCCACAGAGGAAGAAAAAAATGTTTATTCAATGTCACATGCTGTTATTTTAATTATGTAAAGCACTTTGAAATGCCTTGCTGCTGAAATGTGCTATACAAATAAAATTTGATTTACCAGAAGACTCAGTTACCTCTCTTAACGTTCAGACAGTTTGTGTTTTGTAATCGCATTAGAACATGGATATTGTCTCACACCAAAACATCAGTTTCATTGTATATTTTTAAAATGCTTTAAAAAACACATTTTGTTGTTCTGATTTGTCATTCAATAAATTCTAAATATGCAGAAAAATGTCCTGTTTTAAAGCAGTACAGTCACTGGACCAATAAGAACTCAATGGAGATAAACGAGGTTCTGATTATCAGAACTGTTTGCTGAGCAGCACCAGTGTTCAATACACCATCACATTTCCTGTCACTGCATGGATGTATGTTTTGAAACATAGCAGGGTTTCCCCCAGAAAAAAAAGGCAAAGCTAGCGGCCCACCGTGTTTTTGTGTTGAGATATTTTCAAAGTTACAAAAACTCGGAGGGGCACAAGTCGGCATCATCGTTTGGAAATAACAGCATGTGAGGCCATTGGGCAGCTGCAGCCACAGCCCTCACTCCCAGTTCAATGCGCCAGCTATCAACCTGGCTTAATCCATCTTCACTGTCACTGTTACCTGTGTAGCAGCATAAATGGTGCGCTGCCAGTTTAAGGCCAATTTCAGCTGCTGCATATAAGCAAGCCTTCACCTGTCGTGAAGCTGCTTGTGTCGTGACGTCAACCGAATCTGCTTCCTTTGTTTGCACTGTTCTGGCCTCCTTTGCTGCACCTCCAATATCTGGACCGATCTGTCCGTTCATTTATTTGCTGACAGGAAGGTAAGGGCTTAGCGTGGCTAGGTAACATCTACCCCATGTAAACAAAACCTTCACATAGCGTTTTCTTACAGTTGCACTGCATCTAGGCGGATTTGGGGATCTGATTATTTAGCAGTGGAGTCATTTATCAGGTCACAGGTAAGCGGCTGCTGCAAGTTATGTTTTTGTTAGCAGTTGCATTAATAATTTGCTCTATTCTTTTTAGCCTTCTGACTCATCAGCATTGCACCTGGAGTGACACTCGCTGCTGTTTTGCCTACTTATAAATTGTTTTAAAATACTAATCTGCACTTTCCTTGGAGATAAAGTGCAACATTGTAGGGCTTTTGTATCTCTGTTTTACTTGTATTGTTTCATTTTCTTGTCTGTCTTTTAGGGACTGAGGCTTCTGTGGTGGCGGTGGTGACCCCTGGTGGCGGGGTCTTGTCTTGTGTGTTTTGTTGGAGCACCTTTTTCTTTCTTTGGTTGCCGTGTTTTTGTAGTGTCCAGGGTGGTTCCCCCTTTTCTGCACTGGATGTTGCCCCTTCCCTCACTACTTCCCCCATCGGTAAGCCTCAGTTTCCTTTGACAGTTTATCTTGTCAAATACATTCACTGTTTTAACCATTCAATTTCTCCGTAGATTATTGGAAATTAAATATATTTTGAAGTTTAATAAATTTTGTAGAACTATCTGAATCTTGTCTCCTCATTTCCAGTAGGACTTACCTGTGTCCTTATTACATTTTCCTGGATTTATTCCAGGTGGCGTTGTTGGTCATCGTAACCTTTAACATTTTATATTTGGGTTCATACTAAGAAAATCCACCCCCCAGGTTGCCACACCTGTAAAAACAAAAAACAAAAATCTACTTAAAATAAAATACTTAGCCTGGTGGCCCGCCAGGCTTATTGGGGGGAATCCCTGCTTACATTGTCAATTAAATTCACATATAGAATATACTTTATTAACTCCGAAGGGAAATTAAATAAATAAAAAATAAAATAAAAGTATAAAAAAGGAAAGAAAGCAGAAAATAATCTATGAAACTACAAGCTTTGATGGCAAAGTCTTTCCAGCTTGTCCACTGGTTTACCAGCATCCACCAGTATTATGGAGGACAGGAAACAACTTTGAGCTTTTCTCACGGTTTGATCAGGTTGTTCTCTAAACTGTCTGCAACAAAACCTTTTTTAGAAAGATCATTTTCCCAAGCTACAGAGTTTGGTGCATTTCTTCTTCCTGCTGATGGTTTATAAAAGATGTCCTTGTGAAACTTGTTCCTGCCCTGCTTTGAATATTTAAATTATAAAAAGGTCAAATTCGGTCGCTATTCAGAAATCCGGGAAACGTCGAAACCAACAGTTTATCTGGGAGAGTTTACAGCTGAACATCAAGAGAGGAGCATCAGTTCACTGAGGGACAAAGAGAAGAAATGTAAGTTTTAGATCCCAGTTTGTTTGTTTGTAATCTCCTGAATAATAAGATTATTTTTATTTAGGTAATAAGAACATGTTCAGCTAAAACAGAGTAGTGCTATATTTACCTGCTCTGTCTTCATCTCTCTGCTCTCATCGTTTCTCTGTCCAGTGGAGGGAGAGCTGCAGCTTTTCACTGTTTAAATGTTCTTCATCCAACAGAGACAAACTGCTGGAGGAAAATAATTCATCTGACAGCAAAGATGCAGTGGAGTCTGATTCTGCTCTTCCTGATGGGTAAGTTGATCTGAAACACAACTAGACTACGAGGAAACAGAGATAAATCTGAGTTATCACACAGAAATGTTAATGAAAGCAGTTGTAGAAGTTCTCCTAATTTAATACCACCATTGTTTATGTTTCAGCTCAGTGTTGCTTCATGGACTGTCAGCTCTATCAGTTTCACTACATTAATGAGAATAAGACCTGGACTGAAGCTCAGCAGTACTGCAGAGAGAAACACACTGACCTGGTCACAGTGACTAACATGAAGGACATGGAGAGACTCATCAACATCTCAGCTGGAGATACGAAGGAAGCTTGGATTGGTCTGATCAGTGAACCAGAATTTAACAGAACATGGTACTGGTCTCTGCCTGGAATGGAGTTCAATGAAAGTGAGACAAATTGGAACACAGGAGAACCAACTGATCGAGGAATTAAAGGATCTGAAAATTGTGGTTACCTGGAAACAAGTATGAAATGGGCAGATACTGGCTGCCATGCTGAAAAGTACTTCCTTTGCTTTAATAGTGAGTATTAAAACACAGAATGAACTTTATAGATAGTCTAATTAAACTGTGAGTAGAATCATTGAAATCCTTCCACCACCAACATCAAAAAAACATACATGGCTCCAGTTTGTGTTTTCCAGTGAAAATAATTTTATGTTCTGTTTAAAAAGTAAAATTGGAGATTTAAAATTATCTGTTCACTCCACAGAAACCAACACAACACATAAATATCACTTGATTAAAGAACATAAGTCCTGGCAGGAAGCTCAGAGTTACTGCAGAGAGAAACACACAGACCTGATCAGTGGAACGAAGCAGCTCCTGGATGGTGAACTGGAGAAAGTGATGGACTCTGATTATAAATACCCATACATTGGTGTGTTCAGAGACACCTGGAGGTGGTCAGATGGAAGCAGTTCATCTTTCAGACACTGGAATGATGATTTTATCAGTCAACAACCCAACAGTGGTCAATGTGCCATGACTGTGTTTAATGATGGAGGCAGATGGAGGAATGTGAACTGTGGTGAAAGAAAACCCTTCATCTGTTATGATGGTGAGATGTTGTGACCTAAATGTTTACACATCAACATGATTTTTTTTTTATTGTGTTCATATGAATGTGTCTAACTTTTATGTATTAAAAATGACTTCATATTCAATTTTAACATTGTGAGGGATTTTATTTCTGCCCTCATTCTATGACAGATAACGTGATCCTGATTAAAGAAGATAAAACCTGGGAGGACGCCTTGTACTACTGCAGAGATCACCACCATGACCTGGTCACCATCACCAACATGGATGATCAGAGATGGATCCAGGAGAAAGTCAAGAACGCATCGACTCCTTTTGTCTGGATGGGTCTGCATTACACCTGCACTCTGGATTTCTGGTTCTGGGTCAGTGATGAGGTGGTCAGCTATAAGAACTGGGCTTTAGATGGACAGATGAACGACTGTGACATGTCTGGAGCCATGGAGACGGGAGGAGAACATCAGTGGTTCAAAAGAAATGATGCTGACCTGTTTAATTTCATCTGTTCTAAAGAGTAAAATCCTCTCTGCTTGTTTTTACTTCATGTTGTTCTTATTAAATGTTGGTTTCTTCCAACTTTACTTTCCTAACAAGAGAAAAGAGAATCTTTACATCAACAGTGCTGAACTTTTCTCTTAAAGTTTAATGTGGTTTTTGGTTTTTATAGTGTGTTATTTAACATACCAGTGTGTTGTTTTATGTCTTAATGTTTTATTTGTTTATATTAAGCTTATTTAATTTCATGTTATCTGATTCTATCCTAATATTTAAATTCTCTAAGTTTTTGATAATCATGACAAGTACTGTCAGATATTTTAAGAATGTGACTCTTTACTATTTACCAGGAGTCATCTTATAATCAGAAGTTGTGGGTTTGATTCCAGCTTCCTCTTGCCACATGCCTCTGAGCAAGGCACTTAAATAAACAGATTTTTTTTGTCTCTTATTAAAGTTTTTTTGGATTATCTAAGAAATATACAAAAAAAAAAAAAAATAGATTTTATTAAAAAGAGCCAAAACTGTAATTGGATTTGGGATTTTTGGGCTTTTAGCGCTTTGTCTGAAAAACACAACTTGGATCTAAACTGGGTCCATGAAACTGTCCCTGAATGCAACAGCTGTTGTGGAGAGCTTTGAGTTATGACTCCAAACCCCCATCATCTGAGGGTCTGGTATCATGGCCAAAGGACGGTCAGAAGTTTGAAACTTTTAAAGAGAAGAAAAAAAATCTGAAACTGAAAAAAGCTCAATCTGAAAAGTTTTGAAAATTTTGAGTTTCAAACTTATTTTCTTCTGAAAAAGCAGCCACTAATTTAGCTCCATAAAACTTATTCTTTTTGCAAATTTGACAAAAATTTCACTTGGTGGCAAAAATGTGTAACTGACTATGTTAAGACCGATTACAGGAGAAATATTTAATTAGTGCAAGTAAATGAACCAGTGTAATTTAGTTATAAGTTAAAAACAGTGGAAATGACTGAAATCAATGACAAAATTTAAGTGGGTTGTGGTGGAGGTGAGAGAGAACACCGAGGACCCAGGTTTAAATGAAGATGATGAATTTAATGATGAACAAACCAAAAAGATTTGGACTCAACAGTCCAAATCGTCAGGCAGCACAGTGAGCGAGAAGCTAAGCCAGACACTGGTAGCAAGAGACTGTTAATGAGAGCTGAAACCGACACAGGACTAGACGGCTCTACTGTGACGACAAACTACCACACTAGACAAGGACCCAACAAGAGACAAAGACAACATGTGGACTTAAATACACAGGGAGTAATCACAGAGCGAGACACACCTGGGGACAATCAAGGGGGAAGACAGGACAGCACAGAGACTCACAAGAAACAGAACCTAAAATAAAAACACACAGAGAAATATCAAATCACCACAGACTCAGTAGTTGACATGTAGAGGGTTTCTACATTTTTACAGTGATGACTTTTCTGAGTTTAAATTATTTATTTTCTGTGTCCATTTCAAACCCAAATATAAACACCATCATGCAACATCAACAAGCTAACGCTCTGATGCCACATGCAATGCTTGATCAATAGTCACACAATCTATGGTTTGTTTACACTGACGCATTAAAAATAGCTTCTATTCATACTTGTTTTTTCTCAACAGACAGGTTGTTATGTTGTAAGTTTTTGAATATTCAAATCTTCTAAGCTGCAACTCCTGCTACAGTGAGGGATGTGTGTTAGTGTTACTGATGATAGTTTCCTACTCAACATAAAGAAGAGTCAACGCCTTACATTGTAACCAATAATATCAAGGTAAAGGGCAGGATTGGCTGGTCTTGCTTCCATCTTTGTGATTTTTGTTTGCTGGATTTTTTTCATACCTTTGGCAAAGAGTTAATGAAAACTGTCATTCAGACGAGACATTTGTTTCTGTTACAAAATTAAACAGGTAAAATATTCTTTAAAAAAAAAACTGTGAATGCAATATCAATGTCAAAAAACTCTGGGTTTATGTGAGTCCATCAAAACTACATCCTCAGGGTTCTCTGTTGCTGAGTGTGAAACTGGAAACCATCGTTGGAGGAAGTGAACTCATGGCTCCGCCCATTTTCCTGCCCATGTTCCACAATAGTGAGGGCCACACTGCCAATGGAGACGCTCCAAGCTTGTGACACGTGAACCAACTTTAGTGTCTTTATTTTGTTTCATGTCGTCACATTTCCACGCTTTTAAAATCCTCCTCTCCCTGTTAAAACTAAAAATATGCTAAAGCAATGCATTGTGGGATTACCAGCCCGTCCTTCATGGCTGGAAGCCCAACAACGTCATCGTGGATTAGAAATGATTTCTTTCATGAGCAGAATGCCTCCACCATGCCCTGCCACACCCGAGGTTTGAATAAACAAATGATAAAATGTTTAAAATTAAATTCTATAGCGAGTTGTGTTAGTGAAGCTCTGGCTGAGAAGAAGGAAAGACATAAATCTACTGAGAACAACTTTGGAAGAAACAAGACGGAGAGAATGTGAGTTACTAATCTGTGTCTGGATAAATTATGTACTTCACTTCTAAAATGATGTTTTGTGCATTTTTGGGTAAAGAAAAAGGTTGATCAGAGAGTCTCCTGTCTGTCTTCATCTCTCTGCTCTCATCGTTTCTCTGTCCAGTGGAGGGAGAGCTGCAGCTTTTCACTGTTTAAATGTTCTTCATCCAACAGAGACAAACTGCTGGAGGAAAATAATTCATCTGACAGCAAAGATGCAGTGGAGTCTGATTCTGCTCTTCCTGATGGGTAAGTTGATCTGAAACACAACTAGACTACTAGGAAACACAGATACCTCTGAGTTATCACACAGAAATGTTAATGAAAACTGTTCTAATCATATTTTATTGAAACCGACAGCTCAGTGTTGTTTCATGGACTGTCAGCTCTATCAGTTTCACTACATTAATGAGAATAAGACCTGGACTGAAGCTCAGCAGTACTGCAGAGAGAAACACACTGACCTGGTCACAGTGACTAACATGAAGGACATGAAGAGACTCATCAACATCTCAGCTGGAGATCAGAGTGAAGCTTGGATTGGTCTGATCAGTGAACCAGAATTTATCAGAACATGGTACTGGTCTCTGCCTGGAGTGGAGTTCAGTGAAAGTGAGACAAACTGGAATTATGGAGAACCACAAGATAGAGGAATTCAAGGTTATGAAAACTGTGGGGCTGTGTATCAAAATCTCACATGGAAAGATCAGGGCTGCAAGTGGCCTGAATATTTCCTCTGCTATGATGGTCAGTATTAATAAAACATAAAAATTAAGCTCTGTTTATTGTCTAATATATCTGTCTGGAATAAATGTTTTAAAAAAACATTGTAGACTGTACTTTAAGTACAAATAAATACATAGAAAAAAAATTCACTTCCAATGAAACAGAAACAGCTGTTGTTAAAATAACCCCCACAAAAACCAACATTGTAAATGAAGATTTAAATTTGTGTCTTCACTCCACAGAAACCAACACGACCCATAAATATCACTTGATTAAAGAGAAGAAGTCCTGGCAGGAAGCTCAGAGTTACTGCAGAGAGAAACACACAGACCTGATCAGTGGAACGAAGCAGATAGAGGATGAAGAAGTGAAGAAATTGATGAAGTCTTCAGACAGTAAAGCATACATTGGTTTGTTCAGAGACAACTGGAGGTGGTCAGATGGAAGCAGTTTCTCTTTCAGACACTGGAATAAAAACTTTAACAATTCAAAATCCATCAGTGATGAATGTGCCATGACTGTGTTTGATGATGGAGGCAGATGGAAGAATGTGAGCTGTGCCGGAAGAAAACCCTTCATCTGTTATGATGGTGAGTAGCTCTGAGTTAAACGTTCATTTAAATTTCCATAGTTTACACGTAATTTGAAAAGGTTTGTTGATTTTAATCAACTGTCTTCGCTTTCTAATTATTACCATCCATTTTCTTTACACCCTTGTCCCTTGGTGGGGTTGGGAGGGTTGCTGATGCCTATCTCCAGCTAACATTCCAGGGTCACCCTGGACAGGTTGCCAGTCTGTTGCAGGGCAACACAGAGACAAACAACCATGCATACACACATTCACACCTAGGGGCAATTAACCTGACATGTTTTTTGACTGAGGGAGGAAACCAGAGAAAACCCACGCATGCACAGGGGAACATGCAAACTCCATGCAGAAAGACCATTGAACCCAGAACCTTCTGCTGCAAGGCAACAGCTCTACCAACTGCACCACTGTGCAGTCCTAATTATTTACATACAAAGAAAAAAATTGAAATGCCCAACAGTTTTCTGGAACTAAATATGTTTTTTTGCTACATCCATATGCAAACATCTTTGTTTGTGTTTATGAGCATGAACACAGGTATGAATGAAGCTTTTTGTACCCGCCTTCTGTGACAGATAAACTTATCCTGATCAAAGAAAATAAAACCTGGAAAGACGCCTTGACCTACTGCAGAGATCATCATGATGACCTGGTCACCATCACCAGCATGGATGATCAGAAACTGGTTCAGGAGAAAGTCAAGGAGGCATCGACTCCTTTTGTCTGGTTGGGTCTGCGGTTCAACTGCTTTCGTAACGTCTGGTTCTGGGTCTGTAAGGAGATGATCAGCTATCAGAACTCGACCTCAGCAGGATGGATGAATGACTGTAACATTTCTGGAGCCATGCAGGCTGGAGGAGAACATAGATGGTTCCAGAGAAACGACACAGAGGAACTGAACTTCATCTGTTCTAAGGGTTAAAGGTCACTCTGCTCCCTGGTGATGTGGTTTTTATTTTTTTTAAAGTGAGTTTCTGGTTGTTTGCCTGTATACATTTTTGAAATGTAATTTTGGAGTAGAAACTATATTTAAAAAGGAGGGAAAAAAATTCTTACCAGACTCAGTTACTGCTCTTTACATTAGAACATGTTTATTATCTGACACCAAAACAATAATTTCAGTGCATATTTTTAAAGTGGTTTATGTGAAAGACATATTTTCTGTGGGCTTGATTTGCTTCTTTTGTCATTCATTAAAATGAAAATATGTGTAATGCCGTCCTTTTCTTAATGTAACACATTATGGACCAATAAGAACTTATGGTTCTGATGATGTTGGTCTTTAATATTAACCTGGTGAGCAACACCAGCACTCACTACACCAGGTAAGTTTCATGTTTAAGGATGAACACATATTCTTGTTTTATTTTTTAATATATTTTTTCCAACATATTGTGTAAATAATGGGACTGAAGATGAACTATAAAACCAGAAGCACTGTTGAGAATTTTAATGATGAAGCCTTTCCAGCCTGTCCTCTGGTTTACCAGCATCTACCAGCATTATGGAGGAAAGAAACAACTTCCTGGTTGTCATAGCGACACTAACACCATGGCAAAAGTGTCACTAGCTCGCAAAATGGAGTTATTAGTTTGACTATTTTTAGATTTATGTTGCACCCTGGGAATATTTAATTTAGACTACATTTTTTTAAGTGGAAGATAAAACACTGTGAAACAACATTTTACCCATTCTTCATTGTACTTTATGTGGCTGTGCAATTGAATTTTTCTTAACATTGTGTATAAAAGTGTAGTATCAGTAAACCAGTCAAGTTTATTTGCGTAGCACCTTTCAGCAACAAGGCAGCTCAAAGTGCTTTACATCATAAAAACACAAAAATATAAAGTCATTAACGAACAACATTTGAGAAACAGCTGGGAAGCCAGAGGCAGACATTATATTCTGACAAGAACCATCATCAATATTCATCGATACGCATCAAATATGTCGGTCAGCGTTTAATTTATTATGGGGCAAAAGCAACTCTACACAGGAGGTTTTGGTCTTGATTTAAAAGAACTAGTAGAAGAAGAAATAAGGTACCTGCACTTCTCTATGCAAAAAAAAATAATAAAAAAAAATCTTGGGGCAAAATAAAGTTGATAACCAGAAGACTTTTCTGTTTGATGAGTGTAATACTTACTAAAGCAAAAATGTTCATTTAGTGCAAGGGCTTTAACCACTATAATCATGAGCTAAACAATGTGAGGAACTGAAATCAGACAAAATAAATCAGTTAACATACCAAAGTGGTCAGCACAGAGAGGACTTTAACTCCATTTTCACAATGTGAGGAATGTTTTGACCTTGGATTTTTTTATGTGCTGCATCAATTTCACCCCAAATACAAACAGCAGAATTGATAATATGCACCATCAACAACCTGAAGCTTGCATGGAGCTGGATTCACGGTAAGCTGCATGCAGAGCTTGATTAAAAGTCCCAGTTTGCTTTGACAAAAGCCGAACCTCTGGAGACGAAGGATTTTACACAAAATCAAGAAAATATTTTGCAACTGAGTGTCTTCTTGATGCTCAAGCAACACACAAAGTGTGTGATGTTTGTGCTTCCAATACGCCTCAAAACGTCAACCTTAAAATAAGAGAAAGATTCAGGACTTTACACATCACAGCGAGTGAAACCAATCTGAAATGTTCAGGCCTGTATGACCCCTGAGGCTTTCCGTACATGAGCTCCTTCCTGCTCACAGTCGTCACCATCTTCAGGTGAATCTTGAACTAAAATGAGTTAAAACAACATTTAATTTTCCTTTTTGTGATCAGCGAAGAGAATTTAATTGTACCTTGGGTTGAGTCTCATTTTGAACTTCCACTGCAGTCTGTTCAACAGAAGACGCTCATTCATCACTGCGTGATGAAATGACTCCAGATAATATGACATTTGCACATTTGAACTGAGCCGAGGTCGTTGTCGTTTATTTCTGTCAAAAGTGACAACGCCCATCACATAGTATTCCAGAGTGGCACATAAAAGCCAGTTTTCATCTGTCACGCAAAATTCAGGCTGCGATCAATCTGATCACAACATGACAGAGCAACAGAGGCAAATTTACAAGCTCGTTCCATCAGAAAAAGAATAATCAATAACATTTTTTAATTTAAAAAAGCCATATTAGCTTAGTAATAATAATTAAAAAAAATAACAAGCAGTGTAGCACAATGAAAACAATACTAGAAAAAAAGCAGAAAACAAACACACTTGATTCCTCCGCCTGTCCTATCAGGGCTGTGGGTTTGTGGCGTCTGTCTCCAGGGTCTGTTGGCAGAAAGGAGGGCTAAACCTCACACAGGTCACCAGTCGGTCACATAACAACACAAAAACACAGTGGGGGGGGAAAAACATTATGCAAAACCTTTATCTCATTCCAGTGAAACAGAAAAGCGGAACAGGTGGGAGAAAACAGTTTCAGTCTGGATGAGAGCGCCACAGTTCCTCTGCAGAACAGAGTACCTGCCCAGAATATGTTCTTGTTTAAGTTTCTCCTTTCTGTTTACAGTTTTCTGGGGAAACACGTTCCTACACTGTTTTGAATAGTAAAATAATAAAATGGTCAAATTCAGTTGGTCTTTAGAGACCCAACAGTTTAGCTGGGACAGTTTTCAGCAGAGCATCAAGAGAAGAAAAACACACATTCACTGAGGGACAAAAGGAACGAGAAGTAAGTTTTATAAAAGATTTTAATTTCATTAATACATCATTTTTCTTCCAAACCTCTGGAGGAAAATAATTCATCTGACAGCAAAGATGCAGTGGAGTCTGATTCTGCTCTTCCTGATGGGTAAGTTGATCTGAAACACGACTAGACTACGAGGAAACAGAGATACCTCTGAGTTATCACACAGAAATGTTAATGAAAGCTGTTCTAATTATATTTTATTGAAACTGACAGGTCAGTGTTGTTTCATTGACTGTCAGCTCTATCAGTTTCACTACATTAATGAGAATAAGACCTGGACTGAAGCTCAGCAGTACTGCAGAGAGAAACACACTGACCTGGTCACAGTGACTAACATGAAGGACATGAAGAGACTCATCAACATGTCAGCTGGAGAAATGAAGGAAGCTTGGATTGGTCTGTATGATCAAACACATGGTACCAGAACTTGGCTCTGGTCTCTGCCTGGAGTGGAGTTTAATGAAAGTGAGACAAACTGGAAAACAGGAGAACCAAATGATGGAGGAGGAAGTCAAGTAATATATCAGAACTGTGTGATTGTGGATAATAATCTCAAATGGATAGACACCAGCTGCCTTAATCAACATAATTTCCTTTGCTCTGATGGTGAGAATGTTCATCTTTTTATCAGTTTTTTTTAAATCTATTTTGTTCAAACAAGGTAAACATAAATATGTTTGATTTCTCCACAGAAACTAATACAACCCATAAATATCACTTGATTAAAGAGAAGAAGTCCTGGCTGGAAGCTCAGAGTTACTGCAGAGAGAAACACACAGACCTGATCAGTGGAACGAAGCAGCTACAGGATGAAGAAGTGAAGAAATTGATGGACTCTACAAGTGATGCCTCACACATTGGTCTGTTCAGAGACACCTGGAGGTGGTCAGATGGAAGCAGTTTCTCTTTCAGACACTGGAATCCAATATTTAACAATCACAATCCCAACAGTGGTCAATGTGCCATGACTAACTTTGATGAAGGAGGCAGATGGACGAATGTGAGCTGTGATGAAAGAAAACCCTTCATTTGTTATGATGGTGAGATGCTCTGACTTTAATGTCCATTTAAATTTGCATAATTTATACGTAACTTGTAAAGGTTTGTCGTTTCAAAATTTTCACTGTCTTCATTCTCTAATTATTTACATACAAAGAAAAACTTGAAATGCTAAACAGTTTTCTGGAACTAAAGATGTTTTTGCTACTTCTATATATAATCATCTTTGTTTGTGAATATGAGCATGAACAAAGGTATGAATGAAGCTTTTTTGTGCCTGCCTTCTGTGACAGATAATGTGATCTTGATCAAAGAAAATAAAACCTGGAAGGACGCCTTGACCTACTGCAGAGATCATGATGATGACCTGGTCACCATCACCAACATGGATGATCAGAGATGGATCCAGGAGAAAGTCAAGGAGGCATCGACTGATTATGTCTGGTTGGGGCTGCGGTTCAACTGCACTCTTAATTTCTGGTTCTGGGTCTGTAAGGAGATGATCAGCTATCAGAACTCGACCTCAGCAGGATGGAGGAATGACTGTAACATTTCTGGAGCCATGCAGGCTGGAGGAGAACATAGATGGTTCCAGAGAAACGACACAGAGGAACTGAACTTCATCTGTTTTACGTTTAAAAAGCTCACTCTGCTCTCTGGTGACTCTGTTTCAGGAAGCAGGGTTAGCAAACTCTGAGTAGAAGTTAGTTACTCTGAGTAAACTTGCCCCGCTCTATGCTACTCAGGGTTCTCGGTCTCAGAACAGGAGATATCAACAGGGTAACTCAATCCTCAGTCAAGTTAGCTCTGAGTTTTGCGTTCTCTCATCAGTGGAACATAGAAAATCCGGTTCATTGTTGGCAACGGGAGAAAAAAAGAATCTCAAAAGTTCCCGTTTCTCACCAGTGGAATCAGAAATTATAATGACTGAATGACGAGAATATCAAAACATATTTAGCAAAAATGTAAAATAGCAAGAATTAGCAGAGACCAAGTCAATGTGTGAGTGTGATTTAGTGGTTACTAACGCTGCACTTAAAGGTCCCAAAAAGAGGAGGATCATTTTATTTGTCTGAGCAAAATCTCAATATCTACTGTTTGCATTCTCAAAAATATATGAATAGATAACCCTTGAAGTGTCAAAACGTTCAAGTCACAATGATCTACAGTCGGGAGCACTAGCGGAGCAAGTCAGCGTCGGGCCGGGGGGCGGGGCCAATTACCGGGCCCCTAACGAATCACCAGGCCTCTGACGTTTATCGCCTGCGCTTTGAGAAACTGTTGACGGGGGAAAACCGTGAGTGAAACGGTTATGGTTTTCACTCAAAATACTTTATTGGTCGCTAGAATATATTCCATTGAGGGAAAGTAACTTTAACATGAAATTGACCTTTCTCAACAGGTGAGGGCGCACTGTCTCCGTCTTCAATCAGACATTTAAGCGACTTGAAACCGCACCTCCAGACCCGGGTCCCCGGGCCGGGGGCCAGGCCCGCTATAGCTCTGCGCCTGGTCAGGAGGGCTCTTGTTTAAAAAACTTTGGTTGTTTGACATTTACCTAAAATGCTGCTTTTAGTGCTTGACACCAATAACATACCAGAGAAACAGATCTATATCTGTAATGAAGAACACCAGCCGGAGATTGAACCCGTTACCCCAGGTGACAGGAGGAGACACACAGCACTGTGCTAAGGAGAACCTCGGTTCATTAGTGACTCACGTCTCATCAGCGCCTCTGCTGTACAGTAACGGATTAGCAGCGCCAGTAACGATTCTGAAAACGATCCTCTTGGCATTAAAACGTAGTGCAGCACAATGAATGTCCTAGTTGTGTCACAGATGAGATGAAATGTTACTCAGTTAAAATGACTGCGGAGAAAAACAGCAAAGCTCCTATAATAAACATATCAATCCAGGAATGATAACATCTATCTACATGCTCAGATTTTCACTTATCCCGCTTCCTGAAACTGGGTCATGGCGACGCTTTTGTTTTTTTCATAAAGTGAACACTTGTTTGGTTGGCTGGACACACTTTCAAATGATCATTTCCAGTTTTTTCCCCCGTAGAGGAAGAAAACATTTTTTTTTCAATATCACATGCTGTTTTTTATTTTAATTATGTAAAGCACTTTGAAATGCCTTGCTGCTGAAATGTGCTATACAAATAATTTGATTGATTGATTGATTGATTGATTGATTGATTATTTGATTGATTGATTGATTTACCAGAAGACTCACAGTTACCTCTCTTAACGTTCAGACAGTTTGTGTTTTGTAATCGCATTAGAACATGGATATTGTCTCACACCAAAACATCAGTTTCATTGCATATTTTTAAAATGCTTTAAAAAACATATTTTGTTGATCTGATTTGTTTGTCATTCAATAAATTCTAAATACGCAGAAAAGTGTCCTGTTGTTTCAAAGCAGTGGACCAATAAGAACTCAATGGAGATAAACGAGGTTCTGATTATCAGAACTGTTTGCTGAGCAGCACCAGTGTTCAATACACCATCACATTTCCTGTCACTGCATGGATGTATGTTTTGAAACATACCAGGGTTTCCCCCAGAAAAAAAAGGCAAAGCTAGCGGCCCACCGCGTTTTTGTGTTGAGATATTTTCAAAGTTACAAAAACTCGGAGGGGCACAAGTCGGCATCATCGATTGGAAATAACAGCATGTGAGGCCATTGGGCAGCTGCAGCCACAGCCCTCACTCCCAGTTCAATGCGCCAGCTATCAACCTGGCTTAATCCATCTTTACTGTCACTGTTATCTGTAAAAACAACAAAAATCTACTTAAAATTAAATACTTAGCCTGGTGGCCCACCAGGCTTATTGGGGGGAATCCCTGCTTACATTGTCAACAATTAAATTCACATTAAAAAAACAAACAAACAAAAAAAAACTTTATTGACTCCGAAGGGAAATTAAATAAATAAAAAATAAAATAAAAGTATAAAAATGGAAAGAAAGCAGAAAATAAACTGTGAAACTACAAGCTTTGATGGCAAAGTCTTTCCAGCTTGTCCACTGGTTTACCAGCATCCACCAGTATTATGGAGGACAGGAAACAACTTTGAGCTTTTCTCACGGTTTGATCAGGTTGTTCTCTAAACTGTCTGCAACAAAACCTTTTATAGAAAGATCATTTTCCCAAGCTACAGAGTTTGGTGCATTTCTCCTTCCTGTTGATGGTTTATAAAAGATGTCCTTGTGAAACATGTTCCTGCCCTGCTTTGAATATTTAAATTATAAACGGGTCAAATTCGATCGCTATTCAGAAATCCGGGAAACGTCGAAACCAACAGTTTATCTGGGAGAGTTTACAGCTGAACATCAAGAGAGGAGCATCAGTTCACTGAGGGACAAAGAGAAGAAATGTAAGTTTCAGATCCCAGTTTGTTTGTTTGTAAACTCCTGAATACTAAGATTATTTTTATTTAAGTACTATGCACATTTTCAGCTAAAACAGAGTAGTGCTATAATTACCTGTTCTGTCTTCATCTCTCTGCTCTCATTGTTTCTCTGTCCAGTGGAGGGAGAGCTGCAGCTTTTCACTGTTTAAATGTTCTTCATCCAACAGAGACAAACTGCTGGAGGAAAATAATTCATCTGACAGCAAAGATGCAGTGGAGTCTGATTCTGCTCTTCCTGATGGGTAAGTTGATCTGAAACACAACTAGACTACGAGGAAAACATTTAATACCAGCAAGTTTCAAGTCTTCAGCTCAGTGTTGCTTCATTGACTGTCATTAAAGTGAATAAGACCTGGACTGAAGCTCAGCAGTACTGCAGAGAGAAACACACTGACCTGGTCACAGTGACTAACATGAAGGACATGAAGAGACTCATCAGGACATAAAGAGGAAGCTTGGATTGGTCTGGTCAGTCAACCATAATTTATCAGAACATGGTACTGGTCCCTGTCAGGAGTGGAGTTTGATGAAAGTGAGACAAACTGGAAGGATTAAGAACCGACTGATCGAGGAATTCAAGGTTCTGAGAACTGTGAGGCTGTGTATCAAAATCTCACTTGGCAAGATCAGGGTTCTCATTGGCCTGAATATTTCCTCTGCTATGATGGTGAGTACTGAGAAAACAACAAATTAAAATATTTTACAAAAAGTTTAACCAGGGATTTTAGTTGAAAACAATAAATAAATAATCAGTTTGTGTTCATCTATGTGCAAGTGAACCCAATTATGTTAATCTGAAAACAAATTATAGATGAGGATCTGTTCACTCCACAGAAACTAATAAGACCTTTAAATATCACTTGATTAAAGATAAGAAGTCCTGGCAGGAAGCTCAGAGTTACTGCAGAGAGAAACACACAGACCTGAGCAGTGGAACGAAGCAGCTACAGGATGAAGAAGTGAAGAAATTGATGAACTCTTCAGACAGTAAATCATACTTTTGTCTGTTCAGAGACACCTGGAGGTGGTCAGATGGAAAAATTTTCTCTTTCAGACACTGGAATAAAAACTTTGACAATCCAGAATCCATCATTGATCAATGTGCCATGACTGTGTTTGATGATGGAGGCAGATGGAAGAATAAGAACTGTGCTGAATGAAAACCTTTCATCTGTTATGATGGTGAGTTTTTGCTGCAGAATGTCTTTAAATGTAACTTAATTCCTAGGAAGAAAAAAGAGCCTTATTATAAAGGCTATGTATTTCTGTCATATCTACCAAATCTATTAAAATAAAATTTTGACTTTTATTCCGTAAATCATATAAAAACTTTTCTTTTAAATAGTTCTTGTTGTCATGTTTGGCATAATGATACATGAACCTGCTGTTGCAATTATTTAGTGTTTTTTCCCTCTTTATGTAGATAAATTTATCCTGATCAAAGAGACGATGAACTGGGAGGACGCCTTGTACTACTGCAGAGATCATCACCATGACCTGGTCACCATCACCAACATGGATGATCAGAGATGGATCCAGGAGAAAGTCAAGAACGCATCAACTCCGTTTGTCTGGATGGGTCTGCGCTTCACCTGCACTCTGGATTTGTGGTTCTGGGTCAGTGATGAGGTGGTCAGATATAAGAACTGGGCAATGTCATGATCCGTGTTTCTGTGTATTTATTTTTAGGTTTTTCTGTGTTCAGTTTCTGTCCTGTGAGTCTCTGTCTCTGCGTCTTCCCCGTTGATTGTTCCCAGGTGTCTCCTGTTCCCTTGATTACCTCCCTGTGTATTTAAACCCACCTGTTGTCTTTGTCTCTTGTCGGATCCTTGTCATGCGTCATATGTTCCTCCTGTTGTTGCCTGTTGTTCTGTTCCTTGGATTTCTCATTAAATTATTGCTTTACCTGGGTCTGCCTGCGTGCTCTCTTCACCACCACACCACTCCCTGACAGGCCAAAGATGAACCAATGGATGACTGTGACATGTCTGGAGCCATGGAGATGGGAGGAAAACAAAAGTGGAGGAAAAAAATTTATCTTGACAAATATAACTTCATCTGTTCTAAAAAGTCAAATCCACTCTGCTTTTTTTTTTAACTTTTAGGTTTGTGGTTCTTATTTTTCTACCACTTCCTGTCATCTTCTTTGTTTTTGCCAGTTGTAACATCCGGTGACTCGTGTAATGCAAAAAAATATGTATTTCCATTGCATGTTTTTTTGAAATACATATTTCATACAACAAAAACATGAGCCTTCAAGAAATCAGCATGTTTCCAGTAAGCAAATTTACTTTTGTAATTTCAATTTGCTCAATTTTATTGTGAATGGAAACTCGGTTCAGGTCAATCTGTATGTGGTTACAATGTGTGAGAAACCAGGAAGTGTCTTCTTCTCTCCAAACACTAAACTCCCAGGCAGATACTGATTCAGCCCAAAGTTAAAACACATAAACAGTTATCACTGTCATCAGTTTGTTCTTTAAGCTTTCTATAACACTTTTATTAGACATACAATCAGAAACGATGAGATATAAACCATAATAATCAGTGGTTTTATACTCAATGTGCAGCAGAGCCTCACCAGTAACATCCTGACTGTTCAAGTTTCTCTGGAATATCAACCAGGTTCCCAGGATATGGAGGTTGGATCATTTTGTTTATATTTGTACTTCCTGGTTAGAGTTGAATGTTTTCTTGTGAAAGATGTTTTGAATATTTAAATGATGAAATGGTAAAATTCAGCTGCTGTTTGTTTTACCTGGGACAGTTTCAGCAGAGCATCAAGAGGAGAGGAGAGGAGAGGAGAGGAGAGGAGAGGAGAGGAGAGGAGAGGACAGCGTCTCATTCACTGAGGGGGAAAAGGAAACATGTAAGTTTTATATCATCATGTTAGTTTTACTGTTCCCACATTTATACAAAGATTTGTGTGAATGTTGGGTTAAAAGCTTTATGATGTGAAAACATGAAAATCACTTTCTTTTGCCATTTTGTGTTATGTTGAAATAATGTTATTCATTTTTTACTCCAGCATTATATTCTTTAAATTTCAATAATTTACATATCACTCTATATTGTTAGATTTAATGGTTTTTCACAAATTAAATTTGTTTCTTGAGTAGTTATTTCACCAAATACATTTTTTTTTAAACTTTCGCTGAGCTACAATGTGAAAAATAATACAACTATTACCAAAGAAAAACAATTGTTTTGTTTTTCCACTTTGTATCTAATTTATGACTGGATACAAAAGCATAAACTTTGTATCCAGGCATAAGATACATGTGATATAAAAATGTTAGTTATTTCTGTCAAATAGAGGAACTGTAATAAATATATATATACTTTAGTTAAATCATCTGTTCTGCTAGATCCTGTTTATAGAAGTTTTTTTTCCCATTGTAAACTTTGCATAGATTAAAAATAATTTCTTTCATAAGCAGAATGACTCCATCATGCCTTACCCCACCCTTAGTTTGAATATCCAAATAATGTTATTAAAATTTCAGTTCTATAACAGAGCTGTGTTAGTGGAGCTCTGCTTGTCATGAAAGGAAATAAATAATCTACTGAGAAATTTAGACAAAACAAGACAGAAAGAAAAGGAAGCAGATGGAAATGATGACTGTGTCAGAGCTTAACTTTTGGTACATGACAAACTTCACTTTTAAATGAATGTTAAGTCATGGTTGTGATTTGAGTTTTCCTGTGTGTTTATTTTAGGTTTCTTTAGTTTTCTGTGTTCTGTGGAGTCTCTGTGTTGTCCTGTCAACCCCCTGATTGTTCCCACCTGTGTTCTTTGTTCCTTGTCAGGTCCTTGTTCTACTGTGCTGTCTAACAGTGTAATGTCTAGTCTGTGTCTTGTGATGTTCCTTCGTGTTTTCAGTGCTACTAGTTTGTGAGCCTCAGCATTCTGCTCGACTGCTGCCTGGTTTTTGGAACTTAGTTATGACCATTCATCATTAAATAATCATTTTTCTCCACTCCAACCTTGGTCTATGATGCCTCTTTCACCACATCTCACTACAACCCATGAGAGTCATGTTTAATGTGTTTATTTTTATTTTTAATTAACAAAAAACACAGATCAGAGAGTCTTCATCTCTCTGCTCTCTTTGTTTCTCTGTCCAGTGGAGGGAGAGCTGCAGCTTTTCACTGTTTAAATGTTCTTCATCCAACAGAGACAAACTGCTGGAGGAAAATAATTCATCTGACAGCAAAGATGCAGTGGAGTCTGATTCTGCTCTTCCTGATGGGTAAGTTGATCTGAAACACAACTAGACTACGAGGAAACAGAGATATCTCTTTACAATCAAGCAGAAACTTCAATAAAAGTTCTAATCATATTGAAACGTATAGCCCATATTGTGTATTGATGAAATTATCCTAATTTAATATCACCACTGTTTATGTTTCAGCTCAGTGTTGTTTCATGGACTGTCAGCTCTATCAGTTTCTCTACATTAATGAGAGTAAGACCTGGACTGAAGCTCAGCAGTACTGCAGAAAGAAACACATTGACCTGGTCACAGTGACTAACATGAAGGACATGAAGAGACTCATCAACATCTCAGCTGGAGATCAGAGTGAAGCTTGGATTGGTCTGATCAGTAAACCAGAATTTACCAGAACATGGTACTGGTCTCTGCCTGGAATGGAGTTCAATGAAAGTGAGACAAAATGGAAAAAAGGAGAACCATCTGATAGAGGAATTCAAGGTTCTGAAAACTGTGGGGCTGTGTATCAAAATCTCACATGGCTAGATCAGGGCTGCAAGTGGCCTGAATATTTCCTCTGCAATGATGGTGAGTATTAAAATAACACATAATCTAAATTCTATAGATTCTTATAAAACTGTCTAGACAAAATATTTTACAAAAAAAGAAAATTAAAGTATCAATTTCACTAACAAGAAAGAAATGGTCAATGAACCTTGTTTCATGTTCATCTTAAAAAAAGTCAGAAATGGAGATTTACATTTGTCTGTTTACTCCACAGAGACTAATAGACCCAATAAATATCACTTGATTAAAGACAAGAAGACCTGGCAGGAAGCTCAGAGTTACTGCAGAGAGAAACACACAGACCTGATCAGTGGAACGAAGCAGCTACAGGATGAAGAAGTGAAGAAATTGATGAACTCTTCAGACAGTAAATCATACATTGGTCTGTTCAGAGACACCTGGAGGTGGTCAGATGGAAGCAGTTTCTCTTTCAGACACTGGAATAAAAACTTTAACAATTCAGAATCTGTCAGTGGTCAATGTGCCATGACTGTGTTTGATGATGGAGGCAAATGGAAGAATGAGAGCTGTGATGAAAAAAAACCCTTCATCTGTTATGATGGTGAGTTTTTGGTGCAATAAGACAAAGTATTTAAATCTAAGTGAATGTGTAGGAAGGAAAAAAGAGCTTTATTATACTTTTGAAGTCTTTCTCCCATACTTGATCTATTTAAAAAAATGTTATATCTACACATAAACTGCAGAAATATGAAACATTTCAGACCTTTTAAATTCTTCAAGGCTCTGTGTCTTGAGATAAATGAAGCTGTAGTTGCAATGATTTATTGTGTTTATTGCTTCTAGATGTAGATAAAGTGATCCTGATTAAACAAAATAAAACCTGGGAGGACGCCTTGACCTACTGCAGAGATCACCACCATGACCTGGTCACCATCACCAACATGGATGATCAGAGATGGATCCAGGAGAAAGTCAAGAACGCATCGACTGATTTTGTCTGGATGGGTCTGCACTACGCCCCGACTCTGGATTTCTGGTTCTGGGTCAGTGATGAGGTGGTCAGATATCAGAACTGGGACGAAGGTGAACCGATGGACGACTGTGACATGTCTGGAGCCATGGAGACGGGAGGAGAACATCAGTGGATGAAGAAAAATTACCTTGATGAATTTAATTTCATTTGTTTTAAAACGTAAAATCCACTCTGCTTTTTCCTTTTTTACTTTTAAGTTTGTGGTTCTTATTAAAATCTTTTACTGAACCTTTATTTTTCTGCTGCGAGAAAAAACATTTTCTTTTATTGGCGCTGAGCTTTTTACATAAATCTTGATTTTATCTTTGGTTTTCTTGTGGTTTCAGGAACATACATGTGCCACATATCATTTATACTGCAGATGAGAGTTTTTTCTTTTGTTCTGTGGATTGACTGAACTGAAACAAGCTTCACTGTGCTTCTTTTTACCATGACAATGTCTGATTCTGATTCTCATCATTTATACTTTTAGTTTTTAAATTTTAGCTACTTTAATATCTAATTATATGGTAACATGGCTCTTTAAGTTATTAATAATTTTGACATGTTCTTTCAGAATATTAACATTAGTTTTTTACCAGGAGTCATCTTGCAATCAGAAGTTGTGCTTTGATTCAAGCTTCATTTATGCTGATGCTCCTCTGGCCAAATCACTTCACATGTTACACTGATGTGTGTGTCAGTGTGTGAATGTTTCTCCAGTTATATTAATCTTTTTTATTTCCCATAAATCTCCTGTGCATACTTGAGTATTTACTTTACACAAATATCTTACCGATGTTCCTTTTCTTCTGTAATTGATTTTCTGTCACTTTTTATCTTCAGCTTAATTTTTTTAATCACAATAAAAGATGAGTTTTAACTTTATGGTAATTTATTTTGGTATTGGTAATTTTCAACCTCTGAAGCACTTTGTGTTTCATCAGACTGCATTCAATTAAAGTTTGACTTAATTTAATTCATTTATTTTTTTAAATTCCTGTCATAAGCTTTTCATACAGTTTCCACTTATAATGGAAACACAACCCATCAAAATCTTGTAATTGCTGAGCAGCTTTTTAAATGTTTCCACTGATGATTTAAAGATTCATCTTTGGTATTTGTGGTTGGAACGTCTCCTTGTCATCACCCTAATCTTCAACTCCCTGCAAAGTTTCTCTATTAAATTGAAATCCTTACTTTTTCTGGGCCACCTTAGAATGTGAACATTGCTGCCAGTAAACAGAAACATGCTAAAATTAAGATTATAGAGCTGTGGTGCTGTAGTGGCCCAGGGGCAAAGCACAACCCACGTATTGAGGCCCTAGTCCTCATGGTGGTGGTCAAAGGTTCAATATCTGGCCTGGAATCGTTTGCTGCATGTCTTCCCTTCTCTGATTGCCTTCTTTCCTGTTGAACTACTTTCAAATAAAGGCCACTAGAACCAACAAAACCTTTAAAGAAAAATCATATTTTTTGGATTCAACTGCCCGGATTGATTGAATTTTTTTTACTCATTTTTAGAGAAATGACAAAAGTAAAACTTGATCAGCAGATGGCAGAATGTTCTGGATAAACAGAAGATACAGTCTGGAAATGTTTTTATAAAACTATCAGGGCAGCAGATCTTTTTATAAAATTCTTGACCGAGATGTCCAGTCAAGAATTTAGCAGGGATAACAGGTAAAGAAGATTTAAAAAGTTTGTCAAGAGAGCTACAGTCATGAGAAATTATACTTTATTTTTCTCAAACTTTCCTAAACCATCACAAGAGCAAACAAAAATCAAAAAGTAAAAGTGAAAAATGAGTCAGATTGGCTGTTTGTTTTTTTCTTTTTTTACCATGCTCTTGAAAAGATGCTAGAGCTTTACAGTGCTGAACGCTTTGCAGAAATTTCCAGATGTCATCGCAGTATTGGGACACATTCATGTCAAATATGAGCCACTGTCTGGGAGGAAGTCAAACAGCTTGTGCTGCTTCTCAAAGTGGACAAAACAAAGGAGATTTAGAGTACACTAAGAAAAACCACCTTGTTCAATTTACTTCATACAGTTATATCGATCATTTTCATGAGATTGAGTTATGATCAGTTTCAAATGACTATCAAGATGCCAGTAAGTGACATGTTAGAGTTTTCATCCCTCTGATCTTTTCCATATTTTGTCAGTAAAACCACAAACGTGGATATTTTTCACTGGAATTTTATGATGAAGACCAAAACAAAGTGGTGTACAAATGTGAAGTGGACAAACAAAATTGTAGATGACTCAAAACATTTTTTTACAAATTGAAAAGTGCGGTGTGCAAAAGTGTTCAGCCTGCCTGAGTCAGTATTTTGTAGAACCACCTTTTGCTTCAAGTTTTTAGTGTTTCTACCATCTTTGCACGTCTAGTAACTGAAGTTTTTCTTCTTCTTTGCTAAGCAGCTCAGGCTCAGTCAGATTAGAAGGAGAGTATTTGTAAGCAAAACATTTCAGATTGTGCCACAGATTCTCGCTTGGGCTTAGGTTTGAACTTTGACTGGGCCGTTCTAATATGAATATGTTTTGTCTTAAACAGACTCAAAGCAGTTTGCTTTCATGATTGTTCTGTATTTGGCTCCATCCATCTTCCCATCAGCTCTGCTCATCTTCCCTGTACCTGCTGAAGAGAAGCAACCCCAGAGCATGATGCTGCCAGCACCATATTTGACAGTGGGAAAGGTGTGTTCAGAGAGATGTCCACTGGTTCACATTTTGGCCAAAAAGGTCAGTTTGTTCTGGTTGTACAAAATCTCCTCCTTCCACGTGCTTGATGTGTCCAACATGGCCTCTGGCAAAGTGCAAAGGGACTCCTTATGTTTTTTTTTGTTTGTTTTTTTTCTAAACAATGTTTTCTTCTAGCCACTCTTCCATAAAGACCACATTTGTTCAGTGCATGACTAATAGTTTTCCCATGAACAGATTCCTCCACCTGAGCTGTGAATCTCTGCATCTTGTCCAGAGTCACCATGAGCCTCCTGGCTGCATCTCTGATCAGTGGCGCAACTGCACATTATTCAGGTGGATGCAAAAACATAAATTGGCTCAAACAAAAGACAAACAAAAGAAAAATAAAAGTTGTTGTGTCTCAGTGAACAAAGTCTCTATTTCTGCTCACTCCACACATTATTGTATATACTGTAGTTTATATGGCATCAAACTCCTAATACAATCCTCCCAAAATGTGAGGAGCTTTAGCCAGAGTGAAAATAACATTATATTACATAAATATTTCATTGAACTTAACATTGTAGATTACCAATGAAGCCATTCGAAACTGAATACGTTATTCAACAAACCAAACATTTTGACATTATTATCAGGGTTGCTATTAACAAGAACCCTAAATACAAATCATGTTAGTTTCTAGTTAATACATCATCATTCTATCCACTCACTGTTTATCTGTCTTCCTGCAGAATCTTCAATGTAAGAAAGGGAGAAAATGTGTCCAAAACCTGTAACCTTAATTAGTGATAAATAAGACCGAGTTTAAACTTTAAATTCTTTAGTGTCCAAAATGTGAAAACATGGAACTAGAACCAGTCAGATTGGAAGGAATATGACTTTATTTGTTCTCAGCTATAACTTGGATATCAGGTGAATCATAATTAAACATATTGAGAAACAACAGACACATTTTTTTTTTTTATCAGAAATGTTTCATCAGCATATTGAGCTCATGTGATTCCTGCTCCAGAAAGGTGAAGGTCTCTGGACAACCTGAAGGTAATGTTGAGAAAATAAATATGAAATAAGCTAGTTTTAAAACTTAACATGTCTTGATTCAAATGGCCTAATTGTGGTTTTGAAATTACTAATGTATTCTGACTTTTTGACCTTTATTTTACGTGTATTTCCAGCAGATGGTTTGCTAGGATCGTTTGAACTGCCTTTTGTCTGTGGGAAAACAATACAGTGGAAGTTCTAGCTTTTCACACATCTGTGAAAGGCCGTAAACGCGGCAGGGGTTTCTGGCTTCAGATAGAGGGTCAGAGATAGCTCCTGGTTGGATGAGCAAAGATACGCCTTATTTGAATAAATTAAAGATAAGAATACGCCTTTTACTATAAAACTTTCTACACAGAAGTAACAGATCAGATTTGCTCTTGCAATTCTCCAAAGACGTCTTTGCACGTCTTTCTTTCCTTCTTTTCCCAAGTCTGTCAGGTAAATGAATGTATGTATGTTTCTGTGTAAGTTTATGCATTGTCTTATATTGGATTAAACTCTGTAATTCTGTGACGTCAACACGCATTGTTGTTTTCCTTGTGGCCACACGCAGCCCGCCGAGAGGACCTGGGCTCCAGAGGAAGAGAGAGCCAGACTTTTTCCAAAGTTAACTAATTTAGATATTCTTCCTTAACAATTAACACCGACCAGCAGTCAGGAAGACGGACACTGATGAGATCCTACAACCCAAAGGCTGCACGAAGAACCACGATGGTCTGCGGCGGCAGTTTACCAACATGAAAACACATTGAAATATATTATGAATTAATTCTGATATTTATAAGTTATTTGCTACACCCTGACTGACATTAGCTCATGTATATTCGGCACTATTACAAGTTTTATCGTAGTTAAATACAAAAATCATCGTTAGCTTACCTGAACCGTCTTAGCCACCTGCTTTCCTGCCTCTTCAAGGCGGAGATCAGCTCCTCCTCACCACATCGCAGCTTTCCTCCCACTGTCACATTTTCTTTTAGTCTCAGAAAAATTGCAATCAGGCTATAAAAAAATAGCTCAGCTCTCTCTTCTTCTTTTGTATCAGAAAAACAACAACTCGCGTTAGGTCGCATGTAACTAAGTACAGCACGTAGCTCCTGGAGGCGGGGTGCTACACCCCCCCCGCCACCAGGAGGCGGTACCCTGCAACAGAGCCAAGTGGGCCGGTGGAGACGCGGTCACTCCGAAACAGAGCTGAGCCGAGCCGAGCCGAGCCGAGTTGTTGAAGTAGAGCCGGTGAAAAAGGGGCAAAAGTGATGAACTCTGCAGACCCTCCAATAGCATACTTTGGTCTGTTCAGAGACAACTGGAGGTGGTCAGATGGAAGCAGTTTCTCTTTCAGACACTGGAATAAAAACTTTAACAATCAGGAACTTGTCAGCGCTCAGTGTACCACGACTGTGTTTGATAATTGCAAATGGAAAAATACAGACTGTGATGAGTCAAAACCCTTCATCTGTTATGATGGTGAGTTTTTACTGTAAAAACACAAAGTCTGTAAATGCAACTGAAGTTCTCTGACGACAAAAATGACCCTTACTAAAAATGTTCACATATGTCTATTATATACCTACCAAATAAATTAAGAGGAATTTTCACATTTAAACTTATAATGATAACAAGGCAATTGCCACCTTCTGCAGCTGCGCTAGATTCTCATCTCCCTTCAGTGCTCCAGTTGGGATTTCTCCCATTGAGCTCAATTTCTTCAGTAGAATAATAAGGTAGATTTTATGAGCTGTTTTAGAACTGTAGTTGTAGTAATATCAGAGGGAACGAGGCCGTTCAGCCTGTGCTGGTAACAAGTACAAACATTAAATTAACATCAACATCCGCCTGGTTCGGTTCAGCACTTCTCTCTTCACAGTGGAGGACGGATGTTTCTGATTTCCATGACAAATTACAAACGTCACTGCCAAACGTTAGCAAATAGGGTAAAATTTCAAATTCACACCTCCACAAAATGGTGGATTTATGAAACTGATTAACCGGAAATCATGACTGTGTTTAGCAGCTCCACAGCAAATGCAGTGAAGTCATAGACAAGAAAATATTATAGGCAATAGAAAAAAAGAACAGGTTGAAAAATATTGTCCAAAAAAATATTAAGATATCTACACAGCACTGGGAGGTTAAGATGTGTACTTTCCAATCCTAGACACTCAAAGTACACATAAAAATATATGTAAAGGATAAAACAGTGTATTGTTCCCTTTAAATTGTTATTGTTGCCGATGTTCTGAGTAATGATACAAGTCAGAATTGCTGTTGGACTGATGTATGTTCATTGTTTCTTGATGTAGATAAAGTGATCCTGATTAAACAAAATAAAACCTGGGAGGACGCCTTGACCTACTGCAGAGGTCACCACCATAACCTGGTCACCATCACCAACATGGATGATCAGAAATGGATCCAGGAGAAAATGAAGGAGGCATCAACTGATTATGACTGGATGGGTCTGAGCTTCATCTGCACTCTGGATTTCTGGTTCTGGGTCAGTAATGAGGTGGTCAGATATGAGAACTAGGCTTTAGATGGACAGATGGACGACTGTGACATGTCTGGAGCCATGGAGACGGGAGGAGAACAGCAGTGGAGGAAGAATCTATCTGTGGTTACAATGTATGAGAAACCAGGAAGTGTCTTCTTCTCTCCAAACACTAAACTCCCAGGCAGATACTGATTCAGCCCAAAGTTAAAACACATAAACAGTTATCACTGTCATCAGTTTGTTCTTTAAGCTTTCTATAACACTTTTATTAGACATACAATCAGAAACGATGAGATATAAACCATAATAATCAGTGGTTTTATACTCAACCTGCAGCAGAGCCTCACCAGTAACATCCTGACTGTTAAAGTTTCTCTGGAATATCAACCAGGTTCCCAGGATATGGAGGTTGGATCATTTTGTTTATATTTGTACTTCCTGGTTATAGTTGAGTGTTTTCTTGTGAAAGATGTTTTGAATATTTAAATGATGAAATGGTAAAATTCAGCTGCTGTTTCTTTTACCTGGGACAGTTTCAGCAGAGCATCAAGAGGAGAGGAGAGGAGAGGAGAGGAGAGGAGAGGAGAGGAGAGGAGAGGACAGCGTCTCATTCACTGAGGGGGAAAAGGAAACATGTAAGTTTTATATCATCATGTTAGTTTTACTGTTCTCACATTTATACAAAGATTTGTGTGAATGTTGGATTAAAAGCTTTATGATGTGAAAACGTGAAAATCACTTTCTTCTGCCATTTTGTGTTATGTTGAAATAATGTTATTCATTTTTTACTCCAGCATTATATTCTTTAAATTTCAATAATTTACACATAACTCTATATTGTTAGATTTCATGGTTTTTCACAAATTAAATTTGTTTCTTGAGTAGTTATTTCACCAAATACATTTTTTTTTAAATTTCGCTGAGCTACAATGTGAAAAATAATACAACTATTACCTAAGAAAAACAATTGTTTTGTTTTTCCACTTTGTATCTAATTTATGACTGGATACAAAGGCATAAACTTTGTATCCTGGCATAAGATACATGTGATATAAAAATGTTAGTTATTTCTGTCAAATAGAAGAACTGTAATACATATATATACTTTAGTCAATTCGTCTGTTCTGCTAGATCCTGTTTATAGAAGTTATTTTTTCCCATTGTAAACTTTGCATGGATCAGAAATAATTTCTTTCATTAGCAGAATGACTCCATCATGCCTTACCCCACCCTTAGTTTGAATATCCAAATAATGATATTAAAATTTCAGTTCTATAACAGAGCTGTGTTAGTGGAGCTCTGCTTGTCATGAAAGGAAATAAATAATCTACTGAGAAATTTAGACAAAACAAGACAGAAAGAAAAGGAAGCAGATGGAAATGATGACTATGTCAGAGCTTAACTTTTGGAACATGACAAACTACACTTTTAAATTAATGTTAAGTCATGGTTAATGTGTTGTATATTTATATTTCTAATTAAAGAACAAGGCCGAGCAGAGTGTTTGTTCTCTCTGTCTTCATCTCTCTGCTCTCATTGTTTCTCTGTCCAGTGGAGGGAGAGCTGCAGCTTTTCACTGTTTAAATGTTCTTCATCCAACAGAGACAAACTGCTGGAGGAAAATAATTCATCTGACAGCAAAGATGCAGTGGAGTCTGATTCTGCTCTTCCTGATGGGTAAGTTGATCTGAAACACAACTAGACTACGAGGAAACAGAGATACCTCTGAGTTATCACACAGAAATGTTATGAGCTATAAGTTGCTATTTCATTGCAACTTATAGCTCATATTTTGTGTAGAAGAAATCCTCCCAATTTCATAACTTGTTTTATGTTCTCAGCTCAGTGTTGCTTCATGGACTGTCAGCTCTATCAGTTTCACTACATTAATGAGACTAAGAACTGGACTGAAGCTCAGCAGTACTGCAGAGAGAAACACACTGACCTGGTCACAGTGACTAACATGAAGGACATGGAGAGACTCATCAACATCTCAGCTGGAGAAATGAAGGAAGCTTGGATTGGTCTGATCAGTAAACCAGAATTTAACAGAACATGGTACTGGTCTCTGCCTGGAGTGGAGTTCAATGAAAGTGAGACAAAGTGGAACGATGGAGAACCATCTGATAGAGGAATTAAAGGTTATGAAAACTGTGGGGCTGTGTATCAAAATCTCACATGGCTAGATCAGGGCTGCAAGTGGCCTGAATATTTCCTCTGCAATGATGGTGAGTATTAAAATAACACATAATCTAAATTCTATAGATTGTCTTATAAAACTGTCTAGACAAAATATTTTACAAAAAAAGAAAATTAAAGTATCAATTTCACTAACAAGAAATGGAAACCACTGCTGTCAGTGCATCTGTCAATGAACCTTGTTTCATGTTCATCTTAAAAAAAGTCAGAAATGGAGATTTACATTTGTCTCTCTACTCCACAGAGACTAATACAACCCATAAATATCGCCTGATTAGAGACAAGAAGACCTGGCAGGAAGCTCAGATTTACTGCAGAGAGAATCACACAGACCTGATCAGTGGAACGAAGCAGCTACAGGATGAAGAAGTAGAGAAGATGATGAACTCTTCAGACAGTAAAGCATACACTGGTCTATTCAGAGACAACTGGAGGTGGTCAGATGGAAGCAGTTTCTCTTTCAGACACTGGAATAAAAACTTTAACAATTCAGAATCCATCAATGGTCAATGTGCCATGACTGTGTTTGATGATGGAGGCAGATGGAAGAATGTGAGCTGTGCTGAAAGAAAACCCTTCATCTGTTATGATGGTGAGTTTTTGGTGCAATAAGACAAAGTATTTAAATTTAACTGAATATGTAGGAAGAAAAAAAGAGCTTTATTATACTTTTGAAGTCTTTCTCTCATGTAATAAATCTATTTTAAAAAGTCACATCTACACATAAATTGCATAAAACATGTAGAAACATTTCAGACCTTTTAAATTCTTCAAGGCTCTGTGTCTTGAGATAAATGAAGCTGTAGTTGCAATGATTTATTGTGTTCATTGTTTCTTGATTTATATAATGGGTGACACTTTATTTGAAGGGGGTTGAATAAGACTGACATGAAACCATCATAAACATGACATAACACCTGTCATGAACATGAATAAGTCTTCATGAATATTTATGACTGTTGTCATAAAGTGTCATTTGGTAAATTATGATACTTTTAATACAAAGTTGACATTATTCAAAATGTCTTTGTTATGACAACTTGACATTAACCAAGAAATCATTACTGATATAAATTTGTTATAAAAGTATTACTGATTTCACTTTAAAAATTAGGTAACTTTATGTTATTAAAGGTAAAGTTTAAACAGTAATGATTTCCTGGTTAATGTCAAGTTGTCATAACAAAGACATTTTGAATAATGTCAACTTTGTATTAAAAGTGTCATAATTTACCGAATGACGCTTTATGACAACAGTCATAAATATTCATGAAGGCTTATTCATGTTCATGACAGGTGTTATGTCATGTTTATGACAGTGTTATGACAGTCTTATTCAACCCCCTTCAAATAAAGTGTTACCAGATAATGTGATCCTGATCAAAGAGGCAATGAACTGGGAGGACGCCTTGACCTACTGCAGAGATCATCACCATGACCTGGTCACCATCACCAACATGGAGGATCAGAGATGGATCCAGGAGAAAGTCAAGGATGCATCGACTGGTTATGTCTGGATGGGTCTGCGTTACACCTGCACTCTGGATTTCTGGTTCTGGGTCAGTGATGAGGTGGTCAGATATCAGAACTGGGCCTCAGATGAACCGATGGACGACTGTGACATGTCAGGAGCCATGGAGACGGGAGAAGGACATAAGTGGATGAAGAAAAATGACCTTGAGAAATTTAATTTCATTTGTTCTAAGGAATAAAATCAACTCTGCTTTTTCTCTTTTTACCTTTAAGTTTGTGGTTCTTATTAAATCTTTTACGGTAAGTTTATTTTTCTGCTGGGAGAAAAGAAAATATTTCCTTTTATTAGCGCTGAGCTTTTTACATAAATCTTGATGTTTTCTTTGGTTTTCTTGTGGGTTCAGTAACATACATGTGCCACATATCATTTATACTCCAGATTATTTTTTTTTTTTTTGTTCTGTGGATTGACTGCACTGAAACAAACTTCATTGTACTTTCTTTACCATGACAGTAATGTCTGATTCTGATTCCTATCATTTATACTTTTTGTTTTTCATTTTTAGCTTCTTTAATATTATGTAAATATATAGTAACATGGCATTGCTCTTTAAGTTATTAATAATTTTGGCACATTTCTTCAGAATATTACCATTAGTTTTTTTTTTTTTTTTTTTTTTTTTTTTTTTTACCAGGAATCGTCTTGGAATCGAAAGTTGTGCTTTGATTCCAGCTTCATTCATGCTGATGCTCCTCTGGCCAAATCACTTCACAAGTTACACTGATGTGTGTGTTGGTGTGTGAATGTTTCTCCAGTTATATTAATCTTTTTATTTCCCATAAATCTCCTGTGCATACTTGAGCATTTACTTTACACAAATGTCTTTCTGATGTTCTTTTTCTTCTGTAATTGATTTTCTGTCACTTTTTATCTTCAGCTTAATTTTTTTCATCACAATAAATGAGTTTTAACTTTATGGAAATTTATTTAGTTGTTTGGTCATTTTCAACCTCTATTTAGCACTTTGTGTTTCATCAGACTGCATTCAATTAAAGTTTGACTTAATTTAATTCATTTATTTTTTTAAATTCCTGTCATAAGCTTTTTATACACTTTCCACTTATAATGGGAACACAACCCAGCAAAACCTTGTAATAATTGCTGAGCAGCTTTTTAAATGTTTCTACTGGTGATTTAATGATTCATCTTTGGTATTTGTGGTTGGAACGTCTCCTTGTCATCACCCTAATCTTCAACTCCCTGCAAAGTTTCTCTATGAAATTGAAATCCTTACTTTTTCTGGGCCACCTTAGAATGTGAACATTGCTGCCGGTAAACAGAAACATGCTAAAATTAAAAGATTATTTCACAGCTAAATCAAGCTATGAGTTAGAGTTGAATTAATATTTTTTCGATTGAACTGCCCGGATTGACTGAAATTTTTAACTCATTTTTACAGAAATGACAGAAGTAAAACTTGATCAGCAGATGGTAGAACAGTCTAGATAAACAGAAGATACAGACTTGATAAGTTTTTATAAAAATATCCGTGCAACACAATCGGATAAATATCCGTCCAGTCAAGAATTTAGCAGGAATGATGGGTAAAGAGGATTTAAAAAGTTTGCCAAGAGAGCTATTAAGCTTTATTTGTTTCAACCTTTCCTAAAATATCATAAGAGCAAAAAAAAAATTAAAAATTAAAAGTGAAAAATTAGTCATCTTGGCTTTTTTTTGCCATGCTCTTGAAAAGATGCTGCAACAAGCGCTGAGCTGTGCTCCATTCAGAAATTTCCAGATGTCATTGCAGTATTGGGACATATTCATGGGAAATATGAGCCACTGTCTGGGAGGAAGTCAAAAGTCAAACAGAAATAATAAAAAAAACACCCTTGTTCAATTTACTTCATACAGTTATATCCATCATTTTCATGAGATTGAGTTATGATCGGTTTCAAATGACATGTTTTGTCAGTAAATCCACAAAAATTAATGTTTCATTGGAATTTTATGATAAAGACCAAAACAAAGGGTTGTACAAATGTGAAGTGGACAAAAAATATTGTAGATGACTCAAAACATTTTCTACAAGTAACAAACTGAAAAGTGCGGTGTGCAAAGGTGTTTAAACTGCCTGAGTCAGTATTTTGTAGAACCACCTTTTGCTTCAAGCTTTTATTGTTTCTACCATCTTTGCACATCTAGTGACTGAAGTTGTTGTTCATTCTTCTTTGCTAAGCAGCTCAGGCTCAGTCAGATTAGAAGAAGAGTATTTGTAAGCAAAATGTTTCAGATCGTGCCAAAGATTCTCGCTTGGGCTTAGGTTTGAGCTTTGACTTGGCCGTTCTAACACGAGTATGTTTTGTTTAAAACAGACTCAAAGCGGTTTGCTTCCATGATTGTCCTGTATTCGGCTCCATCCATACTTCCTGTTTTATAGTTTAATGTTTTTTGTGAAAGATGTTTTGAATATTTAAATGATGAAATGTTAAAATTCAGCTGCTGTTTCTTTTAGTTGGGACAGTTGTAGCAGAGCATCAAGAGGACTGACCGGTACAGCGCCCACTTCACGGCAGATGCTGCACCCATCCGCCTGTTGATCTTCTTCCTAAGGCACTCTACCTTTTTCCGGCTCAAGACCATGACCTCAGATTTGAGGCACTGATCCTCATCCCGGTCTCTTCACATTTGGCTGTGAATCGCTCCAGCGAGAGCTGCAGATCATGATCCGATGAAGCCAACAGGACCACATCATCCGCAAAAAGCAGAGATGTGATCCTAAGGCCACCAAACGGATCCCCTCAACACCTCAGCTGCGCTTAGAAATTCTGTCCATCAAATTAATGAACAGAATCGGTGACAAAGGGCAGCCTTGGTGGAATCCAACCCTCACCTGAAACGAGCCCGACTTACTGCCGGCAATGCGGACCAGAATCTGACAGGGACCTGACAGCCCGTATCAAATGGCCCGGTACCCCATACTCCCAGAGAACCCCCCACAAGGCCTCCTGAGAGACACGGTCGAACCCCTTCTGCTAGTCCACAAAACACATGTAGACTGGTTGGGTGAACTCCCATGCAACCTCCAGGACACTGGACCAGCTCAGGTTTAAATAGCTGGTCCAGGTCCAGTTGAACCTGCTGAGGGTCCAGCTTCAACTGGACCCTCAGCAGGTTCAATAATAAAAAATTAAAATAATTATATTAATATTTATATTCTATAACAGAGCTGTGTTAGTGGAGCTCTGCTTGTCATGAAAGAACATAAATAATCTACTGAGAACAGCTTTAGAGAAAACAAGACGGAAAGAAAAGGAAGCAGATGAAAATGACGACTGTGTCTGAACTTTGCTTTTGGTACATGACAAACTTCACTTTTAAATTAAAGTTAAGTCATGTTTAACGTGTTGTATATTTTTATTTTTAATTAAAGAAAAAGGCCGAGCAGAGAGTCTCCTGTCTGTCTTCATCTCTCTGCTCTCATTGTTTCTCTGTCCAGTGGAGGGAGAGCTGCAGCTTTTCACTGTTTAAATGTTCTTCATCCAACAGAGACAAACTGCTGGAGGAAAATAATTCATCTGACAGCAAAGATGCAGTGGAGTCTGATTCTGCTCTTCCTGATGGGTAAGTTGATCTGAAACACAACTAGACTCTCTAGTTTCTGTCAAAAAACAGATTAAACTTCATCATAAGGAAAGTAGAATGAGAACACTCAAGAAAAGCCTTTTTAAACCAAGTTATTCTACAAACCCTGGTGGCTGTGTTAGTTTTTAGTAACACATGCAGAGCTACATTTTATGTTCTCAGGTCAGTGTTGCTTCATGGACTGTCAGCTCTATCAGTTTCACTACATTAAACAGAATAAGACCTGGACTGAAGCTCAGCAGTACTGCAGAGAGAAACACACTGACCTGGTCACAGTGACTAACATGAAGGACATGAAGAGACTCATCAACATGTCATCTGGAGAAATGAAGGAAGCTTGGATTGGTCTGATCAGTGAACCAGAAGTTAACAGAACTTGGTTCTGGTCTCTGCCTGGAATGAAGTTCAATGAAAGTGAGACCAAGTGGAACGATGGAGAACCATCTGATAATGAAACTGAGAACTGTGGGTATTTGATTGAAACTCCCAAATGGGGAGATGTGAGTTGCTCTACTCCAAGATATTTCCTCTGCTACAATGGTGAGAATGCATGACTGATTTACTTGCTATTTTTTTTCTTTAAATAACCACATAGTTTCTTTAGACACTTTGTTTTAGGTTCTAAATTAAATAAAGAAGCTCAGAAGGAATTTATGTGTGATGTGAATTTACCTAATTACTTCACAGAAACCAACACAACCCACAAATATCACTTGATTAAAAAGAAGAAGACCTGGCAGAAAGCTCAGAGTTACTGCAGAGAGAAACACACAGACCTGATCAGTGGAATGAAGCAGATAGAGGATGAAGAAGTGGAAAAAGTGATGAAGTCTACACACAGAAAACCATTCATTGGTCTATTCAGAGACACCTGGAGGTGGTCAGATGGAAGCAGTTTCCCTTTCAGACACTGGAATAAAAACTTTAAAAATGTAGAACACATCAGAGGTCAATGTGCCGTTGCTGTGTTTTATGGTAAAGGCAGATGGAAGAATGTGAGCTGTGCTGAAAGAAAACCCTTCATCTGTTATGATGGTGAGTAATGCATGTGTGTGTGTATATATATATATATATATATATAGAGAGAGAGAGAGAGACGCTGTTCATGTCAATAGTGATGCATGAAATCACATTTGAATCTATCAACATATATCCTACGTACCTTTGTGTTAATGTTTTTCAAAATTATTTATTAATTATCTTCATCCACATGTCTGGTTAAAAAAATAATTTGAAACTGTTTCTTTGGAACCAAAGAAACATTTTTATTCACCTTTTTCTGTGACGTTACATAAATAAATAATGTTAACTGTTTTCTTATCTCCAACATGACAGATAAATTTATCCTGATCAAAGAAAATAAAACCTGGGAGGACGCCTTGACCTACTGCAGAGATCATCATGATGACCTGGTCACCATCACCAACATGGATGACCAGAGATGGATCCAGGAGTATCCATGGTAAAGGCAGCATCGACTCCTTTTGTCTTGATTGGACTGCACTGGTTTTCGGTCAGTGATGAGCTGGTCAGCTATGAGAACTGTCCACAGATGGACGACTGTGATGTGTCTTGAGCCATGGAAACGAGAGGAGGACATAAGTTGGGAAAAAAAAGACAGCGAGACGTTTAATTTCATCTGTTCTAAATACTGAAACAGTTTATCCGTTTCCTGCTGTTTTGCTCTAAGTTACTTTTGAATTCTCACAAACACATTTTGGACTATATATTACATAATGACCCTGAATGTAACGCACATGTGTCATTAAAATGTATCCAATGCCAATTTAATAGCAATTTATTTTATACAGTGTGATACAAAGTTGTAGCCCACTGTGTTGAGAAACAAATCATCCCTCTATAGGCTGCTTTGTCAGAACCAACCAATCAGAGCAGAGAGGAGGGTCTTAGCCAGAGGTTGTGGTTGACTTCTTTTTGTTGTCCATCATTTCGACTGATGGCGTCAAAAATATTAATCATATTTTTACCCATCAATTTTTAAATAATACTAATGCTATTAACAGGTTATTCAGTTGCATTAAATTCTATTTGGGTTAATCAATATTCAAGGAGAGAATCCAGATCCCGTCAACACATCCAGCAGATGAACACATTTTCTCTACAGAGACAAAACGTGTGACCCAAATAACTACATGTAATAATATATAGTTATCAATAATAATTTTATCTACCTAAATTATGAACAGTTCACCCGTTGTGGGCTGAACGCAAAGCCTCACAACTTCCTGCTTTTCCGCATCTGGAGGGGAAATCTGTGCTGGAGTTTAGATCGGACACAGTCTGCAAAGATTGTGTCTGAGCCAGATCCAACCCGACTGATTAACCTTTTAATCAGCCCTTGGTCCGAGGCTGAATTACACCCGACGTAATATTTTATTTAAAATTTTACTGATTTTGTTTTTATCTCACCATTTGAGTTTGCCAGCCTCCGCCATTTTTCTTTTGACTGCCATAATCTTCTCCATCTCTTCTCGACTCTGTACACCAGGGGTGTCAAAGTCAAATGGACGGAGGGCCAAATAAAAAATTTAGCTACAAGCCGAGGGCCGGACTGATCGAATGTTCATTGAAATTTTTTTAAATGACGCATATAGTCTAGTGAATCTAATTGAACCTACTGAAAACCTAACAAATATATTCCAATATGATCAGATAAATAAAGCAATATTTTCTTATGGCTCTGTCAGTAACCTTTAATTTTCAACAGACACAACTGAAATATTTTTAAAATATAATTGGATTGAAATACAATAAAATAAAGTGCAAAAATCTATTAATCCACATATGTCAGAGTCAAGGCATTTAGATGTGTCGCCGGCGAATTACGGTACTGCAAATTTAGATGTGTCGCCGGCGACACATCTAAATTTGCAGTACCGTAATTCCGCCACACGTAGCGCTAAGTGGAAAAATTCCAACGGTTTCTGAAAGAGGAGACGTTGCACTTTCCAGCAAGTATCGGGTTAATACGGTAACTTCGCAAATGCAGCTGCAGAGAGTGTAATTAATCCGGGGGGCACTCGTTTAATAGACGGTATATTTCGGCAATAACTTGGTGGATATTGAAAGTTCCGGTTGTTATGGATACATGGGTAAGTACATCATCTCACAGAACATTTAAAGAACTACTTACAGTTCAAATAAGGAAGATATTTTTTTTTCAGACGGGGTGCCGGCTTGCTGCGGTCTGCGGGCCGGTTCTAATAATAAATCAAGATCATCCCAGGGGCCGTAAAAAACCTTCTCGCGGGCCGGATGTGGCCCGCGGGCCTTGACTCTGACATATGTGCTGTACACCAGTGTACACTGAGTACGCTACTTCTTCTACTACACTGTTGATTAGTTAGAGCACTGCTGCCACCTAGTGACTGGAGGATGTTTGACAGGAAGACAAATGTAATTAAGAACTTTCATTATTCTGACAGTGGCTGGTGGATGCTCTTTAATCGGGAGGTCACTGGTTCGATTCCCACTTCTTGTATTCTTGGGCATGAAGACTGGATGGTGTAATAAAGCAACCTCACTTCTGTCAGACTGTAGCCATGAATCCAACATAAAAAGAAAGTTATTAATAAAATGCTTAAGACATTGCAGTGACAAAGTTTTCCTGTAATTTAAGCATTATTCTCCGTTAGTGCTAGTTTTACACTTTACCTTCCTTAGCATGTGATGAATTTCTTCTACAAGGAATTAAAAAATACAAAAAACACATGGAGGTTACTTAAAAGGCAAATGACTACCATGGCAACCCCCCCCCCCAAAAAAAAGGAAAAAAAAAAAAAAAGAACTAGCTGTGTAATAATACACCATCTGTGCAGCTCAGACCTCACTGGTAACATGAAATACTGAACAAAGACTTTTGGTTTTATGAAGAGCGTGTTTGCATATGTTACATAAAAATGTTGGGTGTTTTTCCCCGTCTGCTTGCCGAAGTTGTTTCATCTACTTGTTTATGCTTGTGTGTATGAATGGTCTTCTTGTGAGAAAAGTCCCCGTCCTGCTTTGAATATTTAAATTATGAAACGAGAAAATTCAGTTTCCGTTCAGAAATGCAGAAAACCAGAATACACACGGCTTACCTGAGACAGTTTTCAGCAGAGGATCAAGAGAAGAGCGTCACTCAAGAGAAGAGCGTCACAGTTACTGAGGAAGAAAAAGAGGAAGCAGACGTAAGTTTCAGCTCCCTGAAATTAATGTTACTAATACTTAGAGACTTTTTTTTTATTTTTAATATTTGAAAATGTTTTTTTTTCTGTCTCTCTGTCTGTCTTCATCTCTGCTCTCATTGTTTCTCTGTCCAGTGGAGGGAGAGCTGCAGCTTTTCACTGTTTAAATGTTCTTCATCCAACAGAGACAAACTGCTGGAGGAAAATAATTCATCTGACAGCAAAGATGCAGTGGAGTCTGATTCTGCTCTTCCTGATGGGTAAGTTGATCTGAAACACAACTAGACTCTCTGGTTTCTATAAGAGTTGGGCATTTATTGTATCGTTTATCAATTATTATGCTAAATTTCTTGTCATGATAAGAATTCTGATATATCTTATTCATGGTAAATTCCATTTAACAAAGTTTAAATAAAAAAAAAGAGAACCGTTCTTATTTTCAGGGGTTTATTTTTACTATTTCCTCCACTGACAATTCAGAGAAAATATCAATACTTCTCAATTCCTTAGAAAATATTGTGTGCAAATTACATTTCTTTAAGTGACTGGTGTCCTAAAGAAGCATTTCAAATGGATAAGTTTTTCAAATTCAGTATCGGTGTTTGTGGGGCTTTGGTTGCTCTGTCATCTAAGAAAGAATTAATGTTTCTCATCGTCACTTTTGTCGTTATCATAGAAGTACCACAAATAATCACAATAAAACTTTTAGTTCACATCACCCCCTCTAGTTTTAGTTAGAGTATAGCTTCAGCGGGAGTCAGATTTATTTCTGTTTTTTGTTTTTTTTTTTGCACACAGAAATTATAACACGAACACCTCAAAACTTTTTTAAGATCAAGATAAACTGCAAACCCTAGTGGAAATATTAACTTGTAGTAATAAATAAAAGAATATGGTTTATGTTTACAGCTCAGTGTTGCTTCATGGACTGTCAGCTCTATCAGTTTCACTACATTAAACAGAATAAGACATGGACTGTCAGCTCTATCAGTTTTACTACAATAATGAAGCAAAGACCTGGACTGAAGCTCAGCAGTACTGCAGAGAGAAACACACTGACCTGGTCACAGTGACTAACATGAAGGACATGAAGAGACTCATCAACATCTCAGCTGGAAACATGAAGGAAGCTTGGATTGGTCTGATCAGTAAACCAGAATTTAACAGAACATGGTACTGGTCTCTGCCTGGACTGGAGTTCAATGAAAGTGAGACAAACTGGAACCATGGAGAAACATCTGATAGAGGAATTCAAGGTTCTGAGAACTGTGGGTCTGTGTATCATACTCTCTCATGGCGAGATCAGGGCTGTCATTGGTCTGAATATTTCCTCTGTTATGATGGTGAGTATTAAGAAAACACAGAACTAAATTCTATAGATTGTCTAATAGAACAATGTGGATAGAATATTTCACAAAAAGAGAAAATTAAAGTCTGTACTCACAAACAACAGAAATCGTTGCTTTCAATGCATCTGATGCCAGTGAACCTGATTTTGTGTTTATCTTAAAAATAGTTATAAAAGATTTACATTTTCTGTTTACTCCACAGAAACTAACACAACCCATAAATATCACTTAATTAAAGAGGTGAAGTCCTGGCAGGAAGCTCAGAGTTACTGCAGAGATAATCACACAGACCTGATCAGTGGAACGAAGCAGCTACAGGATGAAGAAGTGAAGAAATTGATGAACTCTGCAGACAGTAAATCATACATTGGTCTGTTCAGAGACACCTGGAGGTGGTCAGATGGAAGCAGTTTCTTTTTCAGGCACTGGAATAAAGACTTTAATAATTCAAAATCCATCAGTCATGAATGTGCCATGGCTGTCTTTGATGATGGAGGCAGATGGAAGAATGTGAGCTGTGCTGAAAGAAAACCCTTCATCTGTTATGATGGTGAGTTTTTGCTGAAATAAGGAAACATCTTTAAATCTAAGTGAATATGTAGGAAGAAATAAAATAGCTTTATGATACCATTGAAGTCTTTCTGTCAGATAAATACTAAATCTATTAAAATAAATTGTCACATTTACACATAAATTGCATAAAACATGTAGAAATATAAACCATTTCAGACCTGTTAAATTGTTCTTATTGCCCAGGTTTTGTGTCTCGACATAATTGAAGCTACAGTTACACTGATCTAGTGTTTTTATTGTGTCTTGATGCAGATAACGTGATCCTGATCAAAGAAAATAAAACCTGGGAGGACGCCTTGTACTACTGCAGAGGTCACCACCATGACCTGGTCACCATCACCAACATGGATGATCAGAGATGGATCCAGGAGAAAGTCAAGGAGGCATCGACTGATTATGTCTGGATGGGTCTGCGTTACACCTGCACTCTGGATTTCTGGTTCTGGGTCAGTGATGAGGTGGTCAGCTATAAGAACTGGGCTTTAGATGGACAGATGGACGACTGTGACATGTCTGGAGCCATGGAGACGGGAGGGAAATATAAGTGGAGGAAGAAAAATGACCTTGAGGAATTTAACTTCATTTGTTTTAAACAGTAAAGTCCACTGCTTTTTATTTTTACCTTTAGGTTTATTGCTCTTATTAAATATTTTACTGTACGTTTATTTTCCTGCTGGGAGAAAAAAACAAATAAAAAAAAACATTTACTTTAATTGGGGTTGAGCTTTTTGCATAAATCTTGACGTTGCGTTTAGTTTTCCAGTGGGTTCAGTAACATGCATGTGTCACATATTATCACTTATACTGCTTCTGATTCTCCTCATTTATAGTCTTCCAAATTTAGCTACTTTTATATCATCTAATTAGATGGTAACATGACATTGCTCTTTAAGTTGTTAATAATTTTGTCAAGCACTTTCAGAATATTACCATTAACTATTTACTAGAAATTATTTTGCAATCAGAAGTTGTGGGTTTGGTTTCAGCTTCATCTTGCCAAACGCTGATGTTCCCCTGGGAAAAGCACTTTACCTGAAATTGCCCTGATCTGTGTGTTGGTGTGTGAATGTTTCTCCAGTTCTATAATGTTTTTTTATTTCCTATAAATCAATTGTGTTTACTCGCATATTGACACGTCTTTCCAATGTTCCTCATCTTTAATTTTCTTTCACCTGTAAAACTTCATCTTAAATTACAAATGACGATTTTTAGCTTTATGGTAATTTGATTTGAGTATTTTGATCGTTTGGTTCTGGTGTTTCTAACCTCTGTGAAGCACTTTGTGTTACATCAGACTGTTTATAAAATTCACTACAAATAAAGTTTGACTTGAATTTGTTTTCCTTTTAGTTTTGTAAAAAATGTTTGAGCTTTTAATGCATTTTCCACTTATCAATGGAAACACGATTTTGGATGATCCAAAATCAAAACTTTGTAACAACTGGTGAGCAGCTTTTAAATGTTGCCATTGGGAACTTATTGATATTTCGTTGGTGATGACCTCCAAGTATGTGTGACTGGAAGGCCTCTTTACTGGTCATCATCCTAGCTTCCTCTGAAGAGTGTGACTGAAATCCTGACTCTTTCTAGCCCTTCCCAAAATGATTCCGGTAAACAGAAACATGGCATAATTTTAAGATTCTTTTAAATCTGAGTCAGGTCAGTGGTGTGAATAATTTTGGATTGAACTGCATGGATTGATTAAGAAGATGTCACTCATTTCCCATGTAGAGAAATGACAATGAAAGACTTGATCAGCAGATGGCAGAACAGATGATCCAGTCTCAAAATGTTTTTATAAAAAGATTCTGGCGGCAGAATCTGATAAATATCCTCAAGAACATAGCAGGAAAAATAGGTAAAGAAGATTAAAGTCGCTCACCAAGAGTACTATAGTCATGATAGAAATTAAACTCAATTGTTTGCAATTTTTTCTTACATTGTCACATAAACTCCATCAATTAAAAAATGTAATGAGATTAATCACAGCCCATCACTGTGATTAATCCGATTAATCACTATGTTCAAACCCCTCCTCCAACACTCCAGACAATTCAAATTCAAGCAATTATCTGTTTTTTTTTATTCGTATCAGAAAGCAGATAATGACTCCCAGCATTTATTCAGATCTCAGAAAAAAATCTGCTAAAACATCAAAAAAAAAAAAAAAAAAAGTATTAAAAAATGAGCGTTAACAGTAAAATAACTCTAAAGAGGACATACGCTGTTGCATTTTTTTGAGAATTTAAACCTCTTTTTTCAGGGAGTCCTGACCGAGAGGACTCCCTCTCAAAAAAAAATAATAATAAGAAAGAAAAAACATGAACACTGAACATAAATAAACTGGTAAAGCTCTTCACCTAAAACATTGTATAATTAATAATAAAAGTTTCCGCAGTTTTGAAATGAATGATTCAGTGGGAGCTTAATTTATCCAGCAATTGGGTTCAGTTGAATCCTCATCGGTTACATTCGAGCTAAGCAAATATTATGTTTTTTTTTTCTCATCAGATTTCTTTAAATTATTACCAAAGCTTTTAATTGGTCAATTCATCTCACTTTCATTTTCCTTTCCTTTTCCATCCATCAATCCATCCATTTTCTGTACACCTTTGTCCCTCAGTGGGGTCGGGAGGGTCGCCGGTGCCCGTCTCCAGCTATCGTTCCGGGTGAGAGGCGGGGTACACCCTGGGCAGGTTGCCAGTCTGTCGCAGGGCAACACAGAAACAAACATCCTTTCCTTTTCATGGTTCATAAATAGTTTCCAGAAGAACGATGGCCTCGCCCTGGTTTGACTATTCAAATGTCTTTCTCAGTAGTTGTTATTCAGTGATCTGCATCAAAAGCACTTTGACGTTTCACTGAGGAAAGTTTTCTGCAGATCATCAATATAAAACATCCACTTCAATTATTCAACGAGGAAGCACATGTGTTTGTTTTGGCTGTTTTTAATTATCAGGCTTTATTTCAAATCAGAAACTGTTCTCATAAAAAAATACACACATTTTCAGACTTCTTTCTTTGCTGTTTGGCTCCAGTTCCTTTGCTCAGGCCTCATCATGAAACATGTTAAAAGCTCTGCTCTCAGGGCTTGTAGCCAATGAGAAACGGAAATTTTAAAGAATCATGAAAAATGTTCCTTCTTCTTTAAAATTATATATTTTTCTTCATAACCTACATGACCATTTCACCATGGCCATGTTTCAAAAATATAAAATTATAAAAGATGAAGGGGGAGTGTAAACAGAGCGAACACATAAGCATTACTGATGCAGCACAGACTGACTGGTCGTTTCTGACTGGTGTGTATTTCTGCAGATGGCGGTAGGACCACAAAAAGGAGCCAAAGGAGCTCATTTTTTTCACAAATTTTCTGTTTCATTCTAGATGTGGTGACGGTTTTAACAAATCTGAAAAAATATATATGTATTTTATAAGAGTTTCCTACTGATGCTTTAATGCACTGTCTTCCATAAAAAAAGAAACAGAAAGTAGAATAATAATAATAATAATAATAATAATAATAATAATAATAATAATAATAATAATAATAATAATAATAATAATAATAATAATAATAATAATAATAAATGCTATGCATTATGACATTGTACAGATATTTGTCAGTTTTAATAGTGGGAGTAAACAACTTCCTGATCTGAACATGTGATGAATATGATTATAAAACAACATGGATGTTATTTAAAAGGCAAAGTAACACCATGGTGCAAACTATATCTAGCAGTGTCATAATACACCATGTGTCCAGATGAAACCGGAGCAGTGTGTGAAACTGAATGAGCACTGTCAGTTTTCTCAGGTGTGTATTTACATATATTTAAAAAATATATATATATTTTCCCCCCTTTGGGTTTGGTTCATCTATGGTTTCTTCTTATTTCCTCCTAGGCACGGTTTTGGTTTCTGGGACATTTTCCTGCCCTGTTTTGAATATTTAAAATTTGAAATGATTCCTGCTGTTTGAAGACCAGGGAAACTAAAAGAGCAACAGTTTACATGAGTGAGTTTGCAGCAGAGCAGCAAGAGAAGAAGATCTAATTCACTGAGGGACATAAGGAAACAGCTGTAAGTTTTAATCTCATTAATACTTTGGTTATTTTTTATTATGAATATCATGACTAATATTATGTCAGCATGACATGATATTATGCTGACAGCAGGAAGGTTTGCTCTCTCTGTCTTCATCTCTCTGCTCTCATTGTTTCTCTGTCCAGTGGAGGGAGAGCTGCAGCTTTTCACTGTTTAAATGTTCTTCATCCAACAGAGACAAACTGCTGGTGGAAAATAATTCATCTGACAGCAAAGATGCAGTGGAGTCTGATTCTGCTCTTCCTGATGGGTAAGTTGATCTGAAACACAACTAGACTCTCTGGTTTCTGTCAAAAAAACAGATTAAACTTCATCATAAGGAAAGTAGAATGAGAACACTCAAGAAAAGCCTTTTTAAACCAAGTTATTCTACAAACCCTGGTGGATGTGTTATTTTTTCAGTAACACATGCAGAATTATATTTTATGTCCGTAGGTGAATGTTGCTTCATTGACTGTCAGCTCTATCAGTTTCTCTACATCAATGAGGAAATGACCTGGACTGAAGCTCAGCAGTACTGCAGAGAGAAACACACTGACCTGGTCACACTGACTAACATGAAGGACATGAAGAGACTCATCAAGATCTCAGCAAAGGTTAAGAGGGAAGCTTGGATTGGTCTGATCAGTAAACCAGAAGTTAACAGAACTTGGTACTGGTCTCTGCCTGGAATGGAGTTCAATGAAAGTGAGACCAAGTGGAACGATGGAGATCTGATAATGAAACTGAGAACTGTGGGTATTTGATTGAAACTCCCAAATGGGGAGATGTGAGTTGCTCTACTCCAAGATATTTCCTCTGCTACAATGGTGAGAATGCATGACTGATTTACTTGCTATTTCTTTTCTTTAAATAACCACATAGTTTCTTTAGACACTTTGTTTTAGGTTCTAAATGAAATAAAGAAGCTTAGAAGGAATTTATGTGTGATGTGAATTTACCTAATTACTTCACAGAAACCAACACAACCCACAAATATCACTTGATTAAAAAGAAGAAGACCTGGCAGAAAGCTCAGAGTTACTGCAGAGAGAAACACACAGACCTGATCAGTGGAACGAAGCAGATAGAGGATGAAGAAGTGACGAAAGTGATGAAGTCTACTAGCAGTAAACCATTCATTGGTCTGTTCAGAGACAACTGGAGGTGGTCAGATGGAAGCAGTTTCTCTTTCAGACACTGGAATAAAAACTTTAACAATGTAGAACACATCAGAGGTCAATGTGCCGTTGCTGTGTTTGATGATGGAGGAATGTGAGCTGTGCTAAAAGAAAACCCTTCATCTGTTATGATGGTGAGTTTTTGCTGAAATAAGACGTCTTTAAATCTAAGTGAATATGTAGGAAGAAATAAAGGAGCTTTATTATACTGTTGAAGTCTTTCTGTCATATAAATACTAAATCTATTAAAAAATTGTCACATCTACACATAAATTGCATAAGACATGTAGAAATATGAAACATGTCAGATCTTTTAAATTCTTCAAGGCTCTGTCTCTTTAGATAAATGAAGCTGTAGTTGCGCTGATGTTGTGTTTTTATTGCTTCTTGATGTAGATAACGTGATCCTGATTAAACAAAATAAAACCTGGGAGGACGCCTTGACCTACTGCAGAGATCACCACCATGACCTGGTCACCATCACCAACATGGACGATCAGAAATGGATCCAGGAGAAAGTCAAGAACGCATCGACTCCTTTTGTCTGGATGGGTCTGCGTTATGCCTGGACTCTTCATTTCTGGTTCTGGGTCAGTGATGAGGTGGTCAGGTATGAGAACTGGGCCTCGTGTCCTCAGATGAACGACTGTGATGTGTCTTGAGCCATGGAAACGAGAGGAGGACATAAGTGGTTGGAAAAAAAAGACAGCGAGACGTTTAATTTCATCTGTTCTAAATACTGAAACAGTTTATTTGTTTCTTGTTGTTTTGCTCTAAGTTACTTTTGAATTCTCACAAACACATTTTGGACTATATATTACATAATGACCCTGAATGTAACGCGCATGTGTCATTAAAATGTATCCAATGCCAATTTAATAGCAATTTATTTTACCACAGTGTGATACAAAGTTGTAGCCCACTGTGTTGAGAAACAAATCATCCCTCTATAGGCTGCTCTGTCAGAACCAGCCAATCAGAGCAGAGAGGAGGGTCTTAGCCAGAGGTTGCTCAGACTGATCACATCAAAAATATTTGTCACATCATAATTTGACCCATCAATCTTTAAATTATACTAATGATATTAACAGGTTATTCAGTTGCATTCAATTTTATTTGGGTTAATTAATATTCAAGGAGAGAATCCAGATCCCGTCAACACATCCATCAGATGAACACATTTTCTCTACAGAGACAAAATGTGTGACCCAAATAATTACTACATATTGTTGTTCACGATAATTTGTAGTTATTATAATTTGTAATAATGATTTTGTAATAATATGTAGTTATTAATAATCATTTTATCTACCTAAATTATGATCGCTTCACCCGTTGTGGTCTGAACTTGCAGCCTCACAACTTCCTGCTACTCCACATGTGGAGGGTAAATCTGTGCTGGAGTTTAGATCAGGGTTTTGTCGACACAGTCTGCAAAATCATTGTGTCTGAGCCAGATCCAACCCAACTGATTAACTTTTTAGTCAGCCCTTGGTCCAAGGCTTAATTACACCCGACATAATATTTTAATTTTAATTAAAATTTTACAGATGTTGATTTTAGATCACCATTTGAGTTCACAGTGTAGCTTCTCTTCTTTTTAGCTTCAGCTCAATGTCTTCCATGTGTGGAGAATGAAACGTTCTCCATGCTGATGTATGAGGTTACAGAAGAGTCAGTGAGTTGAATTCATGAATTCCATTTATTAATTCCAAAATACAGCTGGTCCGTTATGACCTGGTACCTTTAAGAGCTAACAGACGAAAATGCCCCCTCCCCACCAGAAGAGGTTGTGATCTACTTTGTTAGCCTCTACCTAAGTTACGACTCAGAGGGCGTTCCTTAGCTCCTAGCATCCTGTAATCTTATATTTGAGGGTGTTTCCTAACACACCATTTCTTGTAGCTTTAGCTTAGCAACTAGCTAACAGAGTTAGAAGGAAAACACAGAATTATTTATTTATTCTCAACAAACGTCAGCAGAGCCTTCCACTTGAATGCTCAAGCTAGCAAGCATGGCCAGCAGATAAGCAGTTTTCCCGCAACGGTGAAATTATTTCTACATCATTAGCAGGTTTAGCAGCATGTACACGAAGTTGATTGATATCGCTAATGTGTTTTCCTTCTCGTCAACTGTAAAGCCTAGCCAGCCTCCGCCATTTTTCTTTTGACTGCCATAATCTTCTCCATCTCTTCTCGACTCTGTACACCAGTGTACACTGAGTACGCTACTTCTTCTACTACACTGTTGATTAGTTAGAGCACTGCTGCCATCTAGTGACTGGAGGATGTTTGACAGGAAGAAAAATGTAATTAAGAACTTTCATTATTCTGACAGTGGCAGGCGGATGCTCTTCAATCAGTAGGTCACTGGTTTGATTCCCACTTCTTGCATTCTTGGGCATAAAGACTGGATGGTGCAATAAAGCAACCTCACTTTTGTCAGACTGGCAAAAAACAAAAAAACAAAAAAAAAAACAAGTAGCTGTGTAATAATACACCATCTGTGCAGCTCAGACCTCACCGGTAACATGAAATACTGAACAAAGACTTTTGGTTTTATGAAGAGCGTGTTTGCATATGTTACATAAAAACGTTGGGTGTTTTTCCCCGTCTGCTTGCCGAAGTTGTTTCATCTACTTGTTTATGCTTGTGTGTATGAATGGTCTTCTTGTGAGAAAAGTCCCCGTCCTGCTTTGAATATTTAAATTATGAAACGAGAAAATTCAGTTCCCGTTCAGAAATGCAGAAAACCAGAATACACACGGCTTACCTGAGACAGTTTTCAGCAGAGGATCAAGAGAAGAGCGTCACAGTTACTGAGGAAGAAAAAAAGGAAGCAGACGTAAGTTTCAGCTCCCTGAAATTAATGTTACTAATACTTAGAGATTATTTTTTTATTTTAAATATTATGTCAACATTCTTTCATTTGAATTTGTTTTTTCTGTCTCTCTGTCTGTCTTCATCTCTCTGCTCTCATTGTTTCTCTGTCCAGTGGAGGGAGAGCTGCAGCTTTTCACTGTTTAAATGTTCTTCATCCAACAGAGACAAACTGCTGGAGGAAAATAATTCATCTGACAGCAAAGATGCAGTGGAGTCTGATTCTGCTCTTCCTGATGGGTAAGTTGATCTGAAACACAACTAGACTCTCTGGTTTCTATAAGAGTTGGGCATTTATTGTATCGTTTATCATTTATCATGTTAAATTTCTTGTCATGATAAGAATTCTGATATATCTTATTCATGGTAAATTCCATTTAACAAAGTTTAAAAAAAAAAAGAGAACCGTTCTTATTTTCAGGGGTTTATTTTTACTATTTCCTCCACTGTCCATTCAGAGAAAATATCAATACTTCTCAATTCCTTAGAAAATATTGTGTGCAAATTACATTTCTTTAAGTGACTGGTGTCCTAAAGAAGCATTTCAAATGGATAAGATTTTCAAATTCAGTATCGGTGTTTGTGGGGCTTTGGTTGCTCTGTCATCTAAGAAAGAATTAATGTTTCTCATCGTCACTTTTGTCGTTATCATAGAAGTACCACAAATAATCACAATAAAACTTTTAGTTCACATCACCCCCTCTAGTTTTAGTTAGAGTATAGCTTCAGCGGGAGTCAGATTTATTTATTTATTTATTTATTTATATTTTTTGCACACAGAAATCATAACAAGAACACTTCAACACTTTTTTAAGATCAAGATAAACTGCAAACCCTAGTGGAAATATTAATTTGTAGTAATAAATAAAAGAATATGGTTTATGTTTACAGCTCAGTGTTGTTTCATGGACTGTCAGCTCTATCAGTTTCACTACATTAATGAGAAGAAGACCTGGACTGAAGCTCAGCAGTACTGCAGAGAGAATCACACTGACCTGGTCACAGTGACTAACATGAAGGACATGAAGAGACTCATCAACATCTCAGCTGGAGATTGGATGGACGCTTGGATTGGTCTGTATGATCAAACAGAAGGTGACAGAAGACAGTTCTGGTCTCTGCCTGGAGTGGAGTTTGATGACAACGAGACAATATGGAACCCAAGAGAACCTAATGTTTGTCGAAAACGGGAGAATTGTGGGTTATTGGTAAATACTTCTAAATGGGGATATGCGAGTTGCTCTATCCAAAGATATTTCCTCTGCTACAATGGTGAGTATCACTGTGATAGTTTGCTCTTCCTAAATAAAGCAAGAAATGCATATATCATGTGACGTTAAAATAATGGTTTACTCTACAGACACTAATACATCCCATAAATATCACCTGATTAAAGAGAGGAAGACCTGGCAGGAAGCTCAGAGTTACTGCAGAGAGAAACACACAGACCTGATCAGTGGAATGAAGCAGATAGAGGATGAAGAAGTGGAAAAAGTGATGAAGTCTACACACAGAAAACCATTCATTGGTCTGTTCAGAGACACCTGGAGGTGGTCAGATGGAAGCAGTTTCTCTTTCAGACACTGGAATAAAAACTTTAAAAATGTAGAACACAACAGAGATCAATGTGTCATGGCTGTGCCTAGTGATAAAGGCAGATGGAAGAACGAGAGCTGTAATGACAAGAAACCCTTCATCTGTTATGATGGTGAGTAATGTTTTTTTATTCATATAAAGACATTCATGTCAAAAGTAATGTAAAAAATCAGATTTGAAACAAACAACTGATTACAACATATTTTCTATGTACCGTTTTGTCAATGTATTTAGAAAGAATTTAATAATTCATGATATACAGGTGTACATCCACATGTCTATTTAAAAGATGGAATTTGAAAATGTTTCCCTGGAACCAAAAATACTTTTTTTCTGCCTTTTCCTGTTAAATAAATAAATAAATGCCATTAACTCTTTTCTCCTCACAACCATGAAAGTTAATGTGATCCTGATTAAAGAAAATAAAACCTGGGAGGACGCCTTGACCTACTGCAGAGATCATCACCATGACCTGGTCACCATCACCAACATGGATGATCAGAGATGGATCCAGGAGAAAGTGAAGGAGGCATCGACTGATTATGTCTGGATTGGTCTGCACTACGCCTGGTCTCTTCATTTCTGGTTCTGGGTCAGTGACGAAGTGGTCAGCTATGAGAACTGGGCCTCATGTCCAAAGATGGACGACTGTGACGTGTCTGGAGCCATGGAAACGAGAGGAGGACATAAGTGGCTGGAAAAAAAAGACAGCGAGACGTTTAATTTCATCTGTTCTAAATACTGATAAATACTGAGACGTTAGCCTTTGACTTTTGATTGTTTTGTTCCCAAAGTTAAGTTTAAAATTTCAGCTCTGGAAAACACCAAGAGCCCACTGCATTGAACCCCATTGAAAACTTCCTGGTTATTCCACCAAATATTGATCTCAAAACATTATATTGTTTTTTCTCAATGAATATGAACTTGTTTTCTTTGTATTGTTTGGGGTCTGAAAGCACTGCATCTTTTTCGTGATTCTCATTTTCTGCAGATAAATATGAAATTTTTGCGTGGAGTTTCGGAGACATGTTTTCAGTAGTTCATAGGACAAAAAGAACAATGTTCATTTGACTCAAACACAGACCGATAAAGAGTAAAATCAGAGAAACTGGTCATTTTTAAGTTTTTTAAGTTGTCTCTTCATTTTTTCAGAGTTTGTATGTTGGATTATGTGAAGGAAATATTTTGGGGTTATTTGTTTGAAGGATTAAATATGCTCTTATTTATTTTTTTTTCAAAGTGCTGTTTTGCTGCAAGTTACTTTTAAATCTTTGCAAACATACTTAGAATTGTATTTACATAAAAAAAAAAAAAAAACAACTGATTAATTGTTATTAGGAAACTAATATTTCTACCAAGCTTTTACAACTATAATTATTCTTTAGGGTTATTTTACTTTTCTTGTGTTTTTTTAATTCAACATTTATACTTTTCTCTAACAGAACATAGTTTACATTTTATTCACTTTGATCAGCCAATTATTATATTACATTCAGCTCTCTATAAACAATCAGTAAGTATGTGGAGGATTAACTAGAACTTGTTTATTCTGTAAATAGATCCTGATAGGTTGCGTAATCTTGTTTTAGCTTCTAAGTAAAAAAAATGCTGTTCAGTTTATTATCACTGTTTTAAATGGATTTAAATATTAATAATTTGCTACAACATTGTTATAAAGCAATAAACGCTGTTGAGTCTGAAGAAGTTTTTTTTGTCTTTTCTTATGTTTTAGTCTGTGAGTCAAACATCATGTCTAATTTTACATGTAGACTTACATTTTCTTTTTGATAAAGCTTAGTTTAGGTTATCCTGACTTTCATCTCCTACTACTCTCCAATTTTCATTATTTCTATTATTACAAATGTTAATTCAATGTTTTTTTTTCTTTCCAAAGAAGCCACTTCTGGTCTGGCGTTCTGATTGGCTGTGATGTTAAAATCATCACACGAGACCCCATTTATTTAAACCGCTGCATGTAGTTTATCCTACTAATCAATACACAATGAAATATATAAAACAATAGACTCCAAATGTAAGTTTTGCAAAAAAAACATCCAGTCATTTATTCTGGAACTGTCATATCAGAAGAACATTTTGAATATAATTTAATGTAATTTCTGATGTTCATAATACATTTTCAGTAAGGTACGGCCATGTTGTTTTTGGTTTTCATAGAAAGAGTACACCCATCAATTTTAATATTCAAAAACTTTCTATCCGTTTCCCTGATCTACTAGTTTTGCATTGGGGAAAAAAACAGCTTCCTGGTTGAGAAGAGAGGGATCTGCTGCCATTATTTGCATCTGCGTATGTTTGACATTTCCTGTTAGCAGCTCTAAAAACACGTCAAACACAAACATTTGTTCATATTGACTAAAAGTGCCTCAGCTGACAGAGGCTGATTTAGAGAAGAAGGATCATACATCTGTTACGTTTGAGCCACAAAACTCAGAAAAAGGTAAGAGTTTATTTCATAAGATTGTTTAAGTTAATAATCCTGTTCAGTAATCCACATTCCTCGGTTGCATTGATGGAGGAAGAAAGCAAAGTAATCAGAACAAGAAAAGAACAACAGTCGGTGTGATTATGGTGAACTGGTTTCATCATACTGGTTTTGAAGTTTGGGGTGGTTAACATCATAATTTGAAAGATGACTTTTGAACAAAGCATAAAACATCATCCAATTTACTGTGGAGTAAAGGAACTAGATGTAGTTTTTTGTTCACTCTTTATGCTTGTTTTTTTTTTTTTTTTTGTCCAATTGATTTTTTTTCTTTGTTATAATGTCATGTTAGAGTTTTATTTATGCATAGAGAAAAGTTTAGTTATTTTTTCCCCTGTCTGTCTTCATCTCTCTGCTCTCATTGTTTCTCTGTCCAGTGGAGGGAGAGCTGCAGCTTTTCACTGTTTAAATGTTCTTCATCCAACAGAGACAAACTGCTGGAGGAAAATAATTCATCTGACAGCAAAGATGCAGTGGAGTCTGATTCTGCTCTTCCTGATGGGTAAGTTGATCTGAAACACAACTAGACTACGAGGAAACAGAGATACCTCTTTACAATCAAGCAGAAACTTCAGTAAAAGTTCTAATCATATTATTTTGAAATGTATAGCCTATATTGTGTATTGATGAAATCATCCTAATTTAATATCACCATTGTTTATGTTTACAGCTCAGTGTTGTTTCATGGACTGTCAGCTCTATCAGTTTCTCTACATTAATGAGAATAAGACCTGGACTGAAGCTCAGCAGTACTGCAGAGAGAAACACACTGACCTGGTCACAGTGACTAACATGAAGGACATGAAGAGACTCATCAACATCTCAGCTGGAAACATGAAGGAAGCTTGGATTGGTCTGTATGATCCAATACATGGTAACAGAACTTGGTACTGGTCTCTGCCTGGAGTGGAGTTCAATGAAAGTGAGACAAAGTGGAACACAGGAGAACCAACTGATAATGGAAATCAAGTAATACATGAGAACTGTGGGTCTGTGTATCAAAATCTCACATGGCTAGATCAGGGTTGTCATTGGCCTGAATATTTCCTCTGTTATGAAGGTGAGTATTAAAAAAAACACAGAATTTAAACTTTGTAGATTGTCCGATAAAAGAATCTGGATAAATGTTTAACAACAAAACAAAACAAAATTAAAGTATCACTCTAAAAAAAATTTTTCTGTTTACTCGACAGAAGCGGATACATTGTGTAAATACCACTTGATTAAAGAGAAGCAGACCTGGCAGGAAGCTCAGAGTTACTGCAGAGAGAATCACACAGACCTGATCAGTGGAACGAAGCAGCTACAGGATGAAGAAGTGAAGAAATTGATGAACTCTGCAGACAGTAAATCATACATTGGTCTGTTCAGAGACACCTGGAGGTGGTCAGATGGAAGCAGTTTCTCTTTCAGACACTGGAATAAAAACTTTAACAATTCAAAATCTGTCAGTGGTCAATGTGCCATGACTGTGTTTGATGATGGAGGCAGATGGAAGAATGTGAGCTGTGCTGAAAGAAAACCCTTCATCTGTTATGATGGTGAGTGATATTTTTGTCTCACTTAAGGACGTTAATGTCAAAAGTCATGTAAGGAATCAGATTTGAATCTATTAATATTTTCTACGTAGCTTTTTCTCAATGTATTTGTGCATATCTTGTGATGGGGTTTTATTATGACTTGGGAAACCAAAAATGATTGGCCAAGGCCGGAGATCACTTCAGTGAAATTCATTGTGCTTTTTTTCACATGAACAAAGATGACAGGTGCAGAATATATACAAAGGACATCCAAGGCAGGTTAAAAACAGACAACCAGCAGTACCTTCAGTGCAGGAGTCCATCACCGTCAGTGTGGCTTGTCAGGAGTCCAACCACAGACTGACTCCCTGTGGCGCAGAGCCCTGCTTTTAAAGCCACAGGCTCCGCCCACGGAAAGACCAAACAAGCAGAAATAACTAATCAATTACTTCTAACTCAAGTATACTCTTAAAGCATACATAAATAATAAACAATACCAAAGAAAAAAATATATAAATAAATAAACCTGTGATCAAAAGTGCAACAATCAATATAGAAGACACTCATTACGTTCTGATGACATCATGAGACTCCATCCCGGTGCCACAATCTGGAAACCACCCTGCTTGAAAATAGAACTGGGAAAATATTTGAAGCTGAAAATAACAGGTTAAGTTGGATATGTTAACTGAAGCAAGTTAGTGATTGTGTATGTTTGTGTGTGTGCGTGTGTGGGCGTGCTCGCATGCTGACACAGACTCATAGCTAAGTCGCGGCTCGTGACGGCTCCTCTGTCACAATATCTCAAGTCATCTGCATCCACACATCTGATTAAAAAAAAAAAAAAAAAAAAGGAATTTGAAAATATTTGGAACCAAAGATAATTTTTTTTCTCCTTTTTCTGTAAAGTAACATAAATAAATGCCATTAACTCTTTTCTCCTCACAACCATGACAGACAAAGTGATCCTGATCAAAGAAAAGAAAACCTGGAAAGACGCCTTGACCTACTGCAGAGATCACCACCATGACCTGGTCACCATCACCAACATGGATGATCAGAAATGGATCCAGGAGAAAGTCAAGAACGCATCGACTGATTATGTCTGGATTGGTCTGCACTACGCCTGGACTCTTCATTTCTGGTTCTGGGTCAGTGACGAGGTGGTCAGCTATGAGAACTGGGCCTCATGTCCAAAGATGGACGACTGTGATGTGTCTGGAGCCATGGAAACGAGAGGAGGACATAAGTGGCTGGAAAAAAAAGACAGCGAGATGTTTAATTTCATCTGTTCTAAATACTGAGACGTTAGCCTTTGACTTTTGATCGTTTTGTTTCCAAAGTTACATTTAAAATTTCACATATATATTTTGGATTATGAGAAGTAAATATTAATGGGTTATTTGTTTGAAGGTTTAAATCTATCTTTAAGTTCTTTTTATTTTTTCAAACTGCTGTTTTGCTGCAAGTTTTTATAAACATATTTAGGATTATATAAAAACACAACAGATGTTTTTTGTTATTATAAAACTAATTATCCTACCAAATCATAGCAACTATAATTATTCTATAGGGTCATTCTATTTTTCTTGTGTTTTTTAAATTAAACATCTATACTTATCTTTACTAACAGAACATAGCTTACATTATATTCCCTTTTTCAGCCACTTATTATATTACATTCAGCTCTCTATAAGTAATCAGTGAGTGTGTGGAGGATTAACTAGAACTTGTTTATTCTTTAAATAAATCCTGATAGGTTGCGTAATCTTGTTTTAGCTGTTAAGTAAGAAAAATGTTGCTCAGTTTATTATCACTGTTTTAAATGGATCTACATATTAATACTTTACTTCAACATTGTTTATTAAACAATAAAAGCTGATGAGTCTGAACAAGTTTTTTGTCTTTTCTTATATTTTAGTCTGTGAGTCAAACATCATGTCTACTTTTACGTCTAGGCTTCAACTTCAATTTTTGATAAAGCTTAAAGTTAGATTGGCTTAAATTATACTGACCACTTATTTCCAATTTCTTCTCCTACTACTCTCCAATTTGCATTATTTATGTTATTACAAGTGTTAATTTATTTATTTTTTCTTTCCAAAGAAGCCACTTCTGGTCTGTCGTTCTGATTGGCTGTAATGCCTCTCTGTTAAAATCATCACATGAGATCCCGTTTATTTAAACTGTTGCATTTAATTCCTGCTATTTAATAAATGTTGAACTATATTAAACCAGTCGACCCCAACTGTGAGTTTTGCAAAGCGCATCCAGAAACAGCCATTTATTCTGGAATTGTAATATTTTGAAAAGAATGTAATATCATTTCTAACGTCCTTAATACATTTTCAATTAAGTACTTTTGGTTTTGGTTATGATAGTCCAACTGTACTTATCCACTATTTCCAAAAGTACAAACATTCATATGTGCATATGAATGTTTTTAGGTCACTGGAGGTTTTTATCTTATCATAAATAAAATGAATTTATGATGAAAAATTTGTAAAGTTTTGTTTTTGTACCAATGTAGTTACTGTGGAAGAGCCTAATATATATTATATTCTGTGTTCTGTTCCTCATATTTCATTTGTTTTTGTAAATGAAAATGAATTCTCAGATTTAAAAAAAATCCTCTAAATAATAATACTGATATAAATGAACCTGTCATATATCCATACAGCCGTGTGCAGGAATGTGTGTGTGCTTGTGTATCTTACCTGTATTTATTAACTGGATCTGAATGGCTGGAGGAGAACATTTAAAACATTTTCTTCCTTATGTCTCACATTGACTCACTGCTTCCACTTTACACGAGAAATGATATGCCAATGAAGAGCGGCTGCTATCTGTTTGCAAATGGCAGAGACAAACGGTGTGTGTGGGAAATTCCAGCACCTAAAGTGTTTCTGATAAACATCAGAAATTCAACACTTTACAATCCAGTCTTAACCAGTTTTACTAAAAGAAATGTACCGTATTTTCTGGACCATAAGGCGCACCAGATTATAAGGCGCACTCTCAATTATGGCGTCCATTTCTTAACCCATGACCAGACACATGCTAAAACATATGGTCAGCAAAAAAAAAAAAAAAAAAAATTACGTAAACAGTAAGTTTAGTTGAACTTTATTCTACTATGTAGCAATACACTCACTTTATTTTTTATTCTTCTTCCACAAATCCATCAAAGTCTTCCTCTTCTGTGTTTGAATTGAACAGCTGGGCAATTTGGTTTATCGCTGCCAGCGTATGTACTGTACACTTTACGTCTCTGTGTCAGGGACAGATTTTGGAGTTCAGTGCACACATAGGGCACTTGGGATTATAAGGCGCACTGCTGATTTTTGAGAAAATGTAAGGCTTTTGGGTGAGCCCTATAGTCCGGAAAATACGGTAATTATAAATGGCATCACAAGCTTATCTTTGAAGTTAACTGCCAACCAGGGGCACAACTACATATAATTCAGGTGGATGTGAAAACATAAATCGGCGCCTCCCCCCCAAAGGAAGGTACATAAGGGTGAAGGAGCGTAGAAAACATATGGTCGCTCTATCCGTATGAGCGACCGTATGTTTACACCCCGTTTGAACAGCTTTAAGCTAAAGCAGCTTTAGCAGCTGTTTGGTCGGGTCCTTCTGTCAAGGACCCGACCATAATAAAAACCTTTCTAATGTGGTATGTGTTTTTTTTTTGTTTTTTTTTTACCAGTACTAAAATAGAGGAACCAACTTCCTGCCTGGATTCTGACAGATTTAATTCTCATGTTGGGATTTACCCTGCATGTTTTCACTTCCTGCAGATGTTCAAACTCCGTCAGTGGATCCATTGTGCCTCGCTTAATGTTAGAACTGACAGACGGCATACTGACTTCTGTCTGAGTATCAATTTTTCTCGAATAAAGTTTCAATAAAGCAAAATGAAAGTTTTCTCAGTTATGTGTTTGACTGAAGTTTATGAAATTACTTTCTCAGAATATGTAGATGTTAGTGTATTTTAATCCCTTCTCTCTTATTTCCTCTGCACATGTTTTTTTCAGAAATGTCTTTATCTTACACTCAGAACTTGGTCTCCCTGATTTGAATATTCAAATCGATGGAAAATTCTACGTATTTCAGCTGCTCTTCACTGACAAAACAAATTTGCTAAACTAGCCATTTGACGGAGAACTCTGAGGGAAACGATGAAACAGTCTAATTTGTTGTGGAGTAAAGGAACTGCATGTAAGTTTTATTTGCTTAGTTTTTAGTCTTAATAAGGTCAAATATATTTTTTACTATTTCAAACGTCATGTCAGGGTTACATTTTTGCATAGAACACATTGTGTCTGTTATGTTTCATGTTTGGCTCTCCAGAGCATTTTCAAACCTTGATGCTGCAGCTTTTCACTGTTTAAATGTTCTTCATCCAACAGAGACAAACTGCTGGAGGAAAATAATTCATCTGACAGCAAAGATGCAGTGGAGTCTGATTCTGCTCTTCCTGATGGGTAAGTTGATCTGAAACAACTAGACTCTCTGGTTTCTGGTGTAGTGCAAATTTAGATGGATTCAGAATAAATCTGCCCGACTTTTATTTTTATCACATACAAAAGTAGAATAAGACAAAACTTTTTTTTTTTTTTTTCTGGAAAAACAAGACAAAAATAAAACAATTTCATATTTCTGAAAATGTTGCTTTGTATTAAAGAGAACAAAAATATTTTATGTTCTCAGCTCAGTGTTGCTTCATGGACTGTCAGCTCTATCAGTTTCTCTACATTAATGAGAATAAGACCTGGACTGAAGCTCAGCAGTACTGCAGAGAGAAACACACTGACCTGGTCACAGTGACTAACATGAAGGACATGAAGAGTCCAGAAAACAGTCCAAACAAAAAACAACCCAACAGGGTGGGCGGAGGGGCGACAGGGCTAGAGTCCAGAAAACTAATTCCTCACAGGAACGAAAAAAAAAAAAAAACAGTCCGGGGGCCGCCCACGGCACAGGAGGCGGAGCTTGGGCCGCCGTGGGCGGCGTCTCCGGCGCGGGAAACGGAGACGTGGAGGCGGGTCCGGCGGTCTCCTCCGCCGGCGCGTGAAGCAGAGACGTGGAGGCGGGTGCAGTGGTTCCCGCCACCGCAGCAGGAGGCGCTCGAGCCCGTGGGGCCGGCTGGAGGTCCCGGATGGCCGGCAGAGGGGCCGGCCGGCAGGAGGCTCGGACGGAGCAGACTCTGCAGGCGCACTAGAAGGCTCGGGCGGCTGCGCTCCGGCAGCGGGCTCGGGGAACTCTGGAACGGGCGGCTGCTCGTCAGCAGCGGGCTCGGGGAACTCTGGAACGGGCGGCTGCTCGTCAGCAGCGGGCTCGGGGAACTCTGGAACGGGCGGCTGCTCGTCAGCAGCGGGCTCGGGGAACTCTGGAACGGGCGGCTGCTCGTCAGCAGCGGGCTCGGGGAACTCTGGAACGGGCGGCTGCTCGTCAGCAGCGGGCTCGGGAAACTCTGGAACGGGCGGCTGCTCGTCAGCAGCGGGCTCGGGAAACTCTGGAACGGGCGGCTGCTCGTCAGCAGCGGGCTCGGGAAACTCTGGCGGCTGCGCACATGCAGCGGGCTCGGGAAACTCTGGCGGCTGGGCACATGCAGCGGGCTCGGGAAACTCTGGCGGCTGCGCACATGCAGCGGGCTCGGGAAACTCTGGCGGCTGCGCACATGCAGCGGGCTCGGGAAACTCTGGCGGCTGCGCACATGCAGCGGGCTCGGGAAACTCTGGGGGCTGCGCACATGCAGCGGGCTCGGGAAACTCTGGGGGCTGCGCACATGCAGCGGGCTCGGGAAACTCTGGGGGCTGCGCACATGCAGCGGGCTCGGGAAACTCTGGGGGCTGCGCACATGCAGCGGGCTCGGGAAACTCTGGGGGCTGCGCACATGCAGCGGGCTCGGGAAACTCTGGGGGCTGCGCACATGCAGCGGGCTCGGGAAACTCTGGGGGCTGCGCACATGCAGCGGGCTCGGGAAACTCTGGGGGCTGCGCACATGCAGCGGGCTCGGGAAACTCTGGGGGCTGCGCACATGCAGCGGGCTCTGGAGCCGGCCACGCCACTAGCCGTGCCGCCTGTCGTCCCGGGGCTAGTCTGGCCGCCTGAAACCCCATCACCATGGGAACTGTAGCGACTGGAGACGGTCGGACGGGGGTGGCTGGAGGCGGGCAGACGGGGGTGGCTGGAGGCAGAGGGTCGCCCGCCATGACGGCCAGAGTAGTCTGGCGCTCCCACTCTGCCTCCAACAGGAGCTTCTCCAGCCCCAGATGCGGCAGTCGCGGGACCCAGTACTCCAGCTCGAACACCAACCGGGTGACCAAACCGAGCCGACGACTGGCAGAGTTCGGCTTGGCCATGGCCTCCCCAAACTCCTTTAATGTCGCTTGCAGGGTGGCGACATCTCCATTACCCAACGGGTCCATTATATGGCGATCCTCACCGGTTTGGTCGGGTCCTTCTGTCAAGAAGTGGGGTTGTAGGTGGTGAGGAGATGAACGCAGAGACCCAGGTATGAAGTTAATGATGGTTTAATGATAAGATAAGGCTCATAAACAGTCCAAGGCAGGCAGCACGGCAGGAACAAGCACGCAGCTAAATACCGGTAGCAACTGTCAAACGGACCAGACGGAACACACACAAACCAGGACTTTACAGTTCTACTGGAGTGACGAACTACGACATTAGACAAGGACCCGACGAGGAACACAGACAACAAGAGGGTTTAAATACACACGGGGTAATCAAGGGAATGAGACACACCTGGGGAGCAATCAACGGGGAGGACAGGACAGAGACTCACAGGGAAACAGGACTGAACACAGAAAACTCAAAAATAAACACACAAAAACAGGGATCTTGACATATATAAAGATAAATAATTAACCGGAAAGTTCTTGAGGATGTCCATAATAAAAACCTTTCTAATGTGGTATGTGTTTTTTTTTTTGTTTTTTTTTTACCAGTACTAAAATAGAGGAACCAACTTCCTGCCTGGATTCTGACAGATTTAATTCTCATGTTGGGATTTACCCTGCATGTTTTCACTTCCTGCAGATGTTCAAACTCCGTCAGTGGATCCATTGTGCCTCGCTTAATGTTAGAACTGACAGACGGCATACTGACTTCTGTCTGAGTATCAATTTTTCTCGAATAAAGTTTCAATAAAGCAAAATGAAAGTTTTCTCAGTTATGTGTTTGACTGAAGTTTATGAAATTACTTTCTCAGAATATGTAGATGTTAGTGTATTTTAATCCCTTCTCTCTTATTTCCTCTGCACATGTTTTTTTCAGAAATGTCTTTATCTTACACTCAGAACTTGGTCTCCCTGATTTGAATATTCAAATCGATGGAAAATTCTACGTATTTCAGCTGCTCTTCACTGACAAAACAAATTTGCTAAACTAGCCATTTGACGGAGAACTCTGAGGGAAACGATGAAACAGTCTAATTTGTTGTGGAGTAAAGGAACTGCATGTAAGTTTTATTTGCTTAGTTTTTAGTCTTAATAAGGTCAAATATATTTTTTACTATTTCAAACGTCATGTCAGGGTTACATTTTTGCATAGAACACATTGTGTCTGTTATGTTTCATGTTTGGCTCTCCAGAGCATTTTCAAACCTTGATGCTGCAGCTTTTCACTGTTTAAATGTTCTTCATCCAACAGAGACAAACTGCTGGAGGAAAATAATTCATCTGACAGCAAAGATGCAGTGGAGTCTGATTCTGCTCTTCCTGATGGGTAAGTTGATCTGAAACAACTAGACTCTCTGGTTTCTGGTGTAGTGCAAATTTAGATGGATTCAGAATAAATCTGCCCGACTTTTATTTTTATCACATACAAAAGTAGAATAAGACAAAACTTTTTTTTTTTTTTTCTGGAAAAACAAGACAAAAATAAAACAATTTCATATTTCTGAAAATGTTGCTTTGTATTAAAGAGAACAAAAATATTTTATGTTCTCAGCTCAGTGTTGCTTCATGGACTGTCAGCTCTATCAGTTTCTCTACATTAATGAGAATAAGACCTGGACTGAAGCTCAGCAGTACTGCAGAGAGAAACACACTGACCTGGTCACAGTGACTAACATGAAGGACATGAAGAGACTCATCAACATCTCAGCTGGAGAAATGAAGGAAGCTTGGATTGGTCTGTATGATCAAACACATGGTAACAGAACATGGTACTGGTCTCTGCCTGGAGTGGAGTTCAGTGAAAGTGAATCAAACTGGTACCCAGGAGAACCGACTGATAGAGGGAATCTAATATCTGAAAATTGCGGGGTTTTGAATACAAATCTTGAATGGGGTGATACTGGATGTAAACCTTTAAGGTATTTCCTGTGCTATGATGGTGAGAACATTAAATTACTCTAATTTGAAAAGTACAGTACAGTTTAAAAACATATTTTTAAATTGTACTGTACGATGCATTTTTCTCCTCTCCAAAAGTACAAATGGCATGAGTTTGTGTCTTTACCCCACAGCAACTGATGAAACCAATAAATATCACTTGATTAGACAGAAGAAGTCCTGGCAGGAAGCTCAGAGTTACTGCAGAGAGAAACACACAGACCTGATCAGTGGAACGAAGCAGCTACAGGATGAAGAAGTGAAGAATCTGAAGATCACTGCATACTTTGGTTTGTTCAGAGACACCTGGAGGTGGTCAGATGGAAGCAACTCATCCTTCAGACACTGGAATGATGAGCTTAGCAATGTAAAATACAACAGTGGTCAATGTGCCATGACTGTGTTTGATGATGAAGGCAGATGGAAGAATGAGAACTGTGATGAAAGAAAACCCTTCATTTGTTATGATGGTGAGTGAAATACACCACGCTTAATGTTTGAACTGCATTTAAAAGAAATGTATTTCCTTCAGTCATTTTTTACTTGTGATTTTTATCTATTTAAAAAAGTGCTTCATAGTTTATTTCACTTCTACAGATGATTAGCTGGCTATTTGCCTTGTGTTTAAACTAAGTGAAATATGAAAATATTAAACTGAACATAACGAGAACCTACTCATCGATGAAGGGATCAGAGTAGAGCCACTGCTCCTCCATACCAAGAGGAGCCAGTTGGTTGGGAGTGGAGTTCAATGAAAGTGAATCAAACTGGGACCCAGTTGCCTCCCTGGTGAGGTGTTCCTCCCACAGGGAGAAGACCAGGGGAAGACCAAGGACAAGCTGTAGGGACTGTTATCTGCATTCAGACCGATTTGAACATCAGTGGCATCTGGTTTATACTAAAAGTCTATGTAGAATCATGTCTTGGGCACGTCACGCCTCCTTTAATGTGTCTGACTCTGCTTTGTTGAAACATTTTGACAGTTTTGATTGTTTTGAACGTTCAAGGGTGTCTCATGTTCAAAATGCATAATTGGAACTTTAGCTTTAATGTGACGCAGTGACCTGTGGCTTCTCTTGTACCAGGAGACACAGACGCCAAATCAAGTTAACTGGTCGTCAAACTGGGTTTGGGTGAGACGAAAATAGTGCTAGCGACAGCGACCCTCGTCAACGTTCAGCTAGGCTGTGAAACTCAGCAAAACTTATAACACCTCTGAATTATCTGGTAAATTTAAACACGTGCCGACGGCTACATTCTGTTGCTTTCAGTAAATAAAGCCAAGACACTCTCTCAATATTTTATCTGCCGTTCTTCAAAGTAACCTGGAGAGGAAAAAAGGCAACTCACGTCCTGCCATTATCAGCTCTCTATGTTATTTGTTCAGGAAAAACTCAACGCACAATGTTCAGCAAAGACATCTGAGCATCTGTTATGATTGCAAAAAAACTTTTGAGAGAGTGGTGCTTCACTCGTCTAGCACGATTTTGATGCGTTTGACGCTCGTTTTGACTGAGATGTCAAGCAACGTGTCCAACTCAAAGCATTGGATCGTTTTTGACACGTGAACACATTCGGTCCGAACTCAGTATTACTCCGTTGTCCTTCAAACACCTTGGGATTCCCCCAGAGGAGCTGGCCCACGTGGCTGGCTAGAGGGAACTCTGGGCCCACATTAAATGGATAAATGGACATTTGTTCCAAAAAAACAAAGTTAGTAGCCATAAATTCTGAATAGCAGCACAAATAAAGATGTGAATCATAAATATTTCATCTTCTTTACTCCAATGACAGACAACATAATCCTGATTAAAGAAAATAAAACATGGGATGATGCTTTATCCTACTGTAGACATCACTACCATGACCTGGTCACCATCACCAACCTGGATAAGCTGAGGCTAATCGAGGAAAAAGCCAAGAAGGCATCAACACTTTTTATCTGGATGGGTCTCCGCTACAACCGCTTGACGGACATGTGGTTCTGGATCTGTAAGGAGATGATCAGCTATAAGAGCCGGACCTCAGAAGGACAGATGAATGACTGTGGCATGTCTGGAGCCATGGAGGTGAAAGGACAACACAGGTGGTTCCAGAGAAATGATACAGAGGAGCTGAATTTCATCTGTTTTAAAAATGGTACCTGGTGATTTGCCTGTATTTATATAGAGCTTTATCTAGTCCAGAGGACTCCAAAACACTTTACTCTTCATTCAGTCATTGACCCATTAACATACTGATTATGGTAAGCTGCACAAAGATGCATGAAATATGTAGAAACTTAAGTTTAACTCAGTTGTAAGCATTGATAAATTCATATTTTCTCTCAGGCATTTCATTTTTACCTCTAATGGTGTGTTTAAGGGTCTTTGTCTTGTCTCAAATTGACTCTGACGTTTTTGTTCTTGTTTTCAGTTTACCTTCTATCTGTCAGGAATTTCACTGTCAGGTAATAATTTTGCCTCCTCTAGTGCTCCTTACTATTTAGAGGCCACACAAGGCTCCATTCTTGGCCCTATTTTATGGATACTTTATATTCTGCCACTTGGAGCTATTCCTGTCAACTTTCCACTGCTATACAGATGATCTATAGATCTACTTGATCTATGTGACAATGTTACTTGATATGCAGAATAATCTGTATGTCAATATAACCCTGTGTCTTGTTCTACATTGTCTATGGGATTATATGGCTGTCAAACAGAGGTTGGGACAATTATTATTATTTTTTTTAATAAATGAACAAAGAACTGAATGCATTTTAATGGGCGGCAACACAACTACAGATGCCACTGCTTTGACTTTTAACTTCAAGAACAGTGTGAGAAGCTGGGCATTGAAGGAGGATTTTCCTTATACTGACTTCCTGTTCATTTGAAATTAATTTTAAACTTTATTTGTTTGAAAATGTCTACAGCCTAGCATATCTTTATTTTTAACTGAGCCTTTAATGTTTGTGGGCCTGGCAGACCTTTGAGGTCATCCTGTTTGCTTTTACCTGTGTAAGGGGTGTGAATACTCTTGAGACACACTGTACACCAAAAGTGATAAAAGTACAATTTTAAATTAATATAACTGTTGACCCACTTTCTAGCCTGTCCCTGATCTACTAGTTTTGCATTGGGGGAAAAATAACTTCCTGGTTGAGAACAAGAGGATCTCTTATCAATATTTGCATCTGCGTAGGTTTGATATTTCCATTTGCTCCAACAACAAGTCAAATGAACCTTTCTCAAACTAGACTAAACACACCTAGACTGCCTTTGAGTTGACAAAGGTTGATTTACCAAAGCTGGATCATAATCTGTCACTTTTGGGCTTACAGTCCTGAGACGCAGTAAAGGAAACAAATTCAGAAAAGGTAAGAGTTTATTTTATAATATCGTTAATAGTCAGTATGGTTATGGTGAACTGGTTTAGGAGTTAGAGATGACTCCAGGTAAACATTAACTTGGATTCTTGGTCATACAGGAAGGTTGGTTCATCGGGAGGATATTGGTGTTTTGTTTACATAACAGATTTTTATCTTTTAAAACAAATAACCTGCGATTTGGTTATTGACGTTATTTGAAACCTCATTTATTTCAGCCTCAAATCTACTGTCGTCTGCATGTAAGTGTGAGGTCAGTGCTGTAGGTCAGTAGTTTGATGGTCTGATGGACTTTTATCTGATTTTAATAGAATTACTACAGAACATTTTCATGATGCCAGGACTTTAACTTTGAGATGAATAAAAGGTCATGTTTTCTAATTTGTTTTATTTGATTTTTTTTGTACATGTTGTATCTTTACAGACAATTGTATTAATTAAAGCTCTTATTAATCTCAAACAATATAAAATCTAGATAGGTGCCCTTCAGGGAGGATTTCTTCAGATAAAAGTTTTTACATTTTATCTGAAAAAAGCTGTATCATCGTCCGTCTGTCGGTGTGTTCCTTCCCTCTGCCACCATTTTCCACTAAGTTCACTTCCTGTTTAGTCATAACCCTTCATAATCTCCTGTCCACTCAAAGCCCCACTGCTGCCTCCACCCTCACATGTTACTAATGTACACTTCCCCCAGTCAATCAGCAAACAAGCCAAGAATAAAAACTGTTTTTTCTTAAAATGTATTTTTAATTGAATACCATAATGATATCCTTATTATGTGTAAATGTAGATGTATATATATATTTATCATCTTAACTTCTCCTAGCAGTGGTTCCCAAAGATTTTCTGGGACCCCTATGGATTACAACAAAATCCTCCCCAAAACAAAAAAAAAAATAGAATCACATGGGCACACATCGTTCAACCAGACATAAACCTATACTCATATTTTGTTTTCGAACTTCACTGAAGTTTATTTCACACTTTAGGTTGCAACAAAACACTTTGAAACACTTTCTGTGTAACTGATTTTCTTTTTCTCAGTTCTACTGTAGAGGTTTTCTTTGCTGTCAGTGTTATTTCAAACATATTTCTTTTTTATTTGTGATTATATTCAATTATGTTCTCATCAATACATATAAAAAAAAGCCTCCGTGAAAAATGGGGTTAAAACATGAACAGCTCCCTGTTTATTTATTTTATTTATTTATTTTTTTCATTCCTTGCGCCCCCCTGCAATGACACTGCACCCCCTGAGGGGGCGCACCACACACTTTGGGAACCACTGCCCTACAGTATTTTATAATTTGTTTTTATGGCAAAAAAATGATTCCTCCTGGTTTGAATATTTTAATGAGAAATATTCAAATTGCTTCTCTTCAGACATGTGTGACTGAAACACAACATTTAATACTGATTCAACAAAAAAGGTGAATGATGTTTATCCCTTCTATTAACATCACTTGTGAAAAATTTACTAATGTTGTTTCTCTGTCCAGTGGAGGGATAGCTGCAGCTTTTCACTGTTTAAATGTTCTTCATCCAACAGAGACAAACTGCTGGAGGAAAATAATTCATCTGACAGCAAAGATGCAGTGGAGTCTGATTCTGCTCTTCCTGATGGGTAAGTTGATCTGAAACACAACTAGACTCTCTGGTTTCTGTCACATTACAGTCAGTAGGATTGTGATGAGAATACTGATTTTGCTTTTTGTTAAGACAAAGTGTTTTATTGTAGCAGTCTGGATTTAGTACTAAATACTGAAACATGTTTCATGTTTCAGCTCAGTGTTGTTTCATGGACTGTCAGCTCTATCAGTTTCACTACATTAATGAGAATAAGAACTGGACTGAAGCTCAGCAGTACTGCAGAGAGAAACACACTGACCTGGTCACAGTGACTAACATGAAGGACATGAAGAGACTCATCAACATGTCATCTGGATATCAGAGGGAAGCTTGGATTGGTCTGTATAATCAAACACATGGTAACAGAACTTGGTACTGGTCTCTGCCTGGAGTGGAGTTTAATGAAAGTGAGACAAACTGGAACTCAGGAGAACCAAATGATGGAGGAGGAAATGGAAATCAAGTAACACATGAGAACTGTGTGATTGTGAATAAAAATCTCAAATGGATAGACATCCAGTGCCATAATGGATATAATTTCCTCTGCTATAATGGTGAGACTATTAATCTATTTATGAATTATTTTTATATGTGTTTTGTCCAAAACAAGATAAACATAAATGTGTTTGATTACTCCACAGAAAATAACACAACCCATAAATATCACCTGATTAAAGAGGTGAAGTCCTGGCTGGAAGCTCAGAGTTACTGCAGAGATAATCACACAGACCTGATCAGTGGAAAGAAGCAGATAGAGGATGAAGAAGTGAAGGATGAAATCAACTCTGTGGGAGAAAATACATACATTTTTACTGGTCTGTTCAGAGACACCTGGAGGTGGTCAGATGGAAGCAGTTTCTCTTTCAGACACTGGAATCCAATATTTAACCAACACAATCCCAACAGTGGTCAATGTGCCATGACTAAGTTTGATGGTGAAGGCAGATGGATGAATGTGAACTGTGATGATAAAAAACCCTTCATCTGTTATGATGGTGAGTCGTTAGTTCAAATATAAGTTTATTAAAAAAATTATTACAGTGAATAGTTTTCTAATTCATGTTTTAAGTTTTAATTCTTGCATGTCACAGATAATGTCATTGCATCAAACAATAGCCTCAACATTTGATCAGTATCAGAGGCACATAGTACATTCACATTAACTTTAATAAGTTTTTTTGCGGAAAAGTACCTTTAGTAGTAGTTTTAAACCCTAATATATTGTAATTTTACTTGAGCTATATTATTATAAAATAATATTATTCTCTATAGAGTAACATTTGTATATATTCATTGAATAAAGGCCAAATATATTTTTAAAACTCTCTGGACCCAGAAACAAACCTGCAGTTCCTGTTCCAACACAAACTCTATTGTTCTCATGTTATTCTCCACCTGCTGAGCCATTTGGAGGTCAAGTTAAAATACAGTGAACCCTGGAAGCACTTTACCAATTTGTAACATATTGTTTATGTATTTCCTAATGTTCAAGTATTAGTTTATATGTCGAGGAAAATTTATTTAGAAATGCGTTGTTTCCAATTTATTTTTTACATTTGGATTATTTCAATTATTTTTGTCTTCAAAATATGACAATTTTCACACACCTTTATATTATTGCTAGTATCATGACATCATCTTGAAATGATAAATCAGATTTTATGATTTTTACTAAAGTATCTTTTTTTATCAAATTTTTACTCTTGAGTAATTTCTTAGGCAACTACTTAAAGGCCTAACTGTTGTTCTTGTCAAATTAGTTCATGGTCATTATTTTTTAATGTTTGTGTTGATCAATTCTGTGACAGATAAATTTATCCTGATCAAAGAGGCGATGAACTGGGAGGACGCCTTGTACCACTGCAGAGATCACCACCATGACCTGGTCACCATCACCAACATGGATGATCAGAGATGGATCCAGGAGAAAGTCAAGAACGCATCGACTGGTTATGTCTGGATGGGTCTGCGTTACACCTGCACTCTGGATTTCTGGTTCTGGGTCAGTGACGAGGTGGTCGGCTATCAGAACTGGGCCAAAGGTGAACCGATGGACGACTGTGACATGTCTGGAGCCATGGAGACGGGAGGGAACCATCAGTGGAAAAAGAAAAAGGATACTGAGAAGTTTAATTTCATCTGTTCTAAGAATTAAATCTGAAACTGTCCCCTGTGAGAAACTATTTCCTCTGTTTTCATCGATGTTTTGCTTCATGTTTATTTCGAATCATGATTTGTTGTTACATATGTCATATGATATAAAATGTTGTGCATTATGTGAAATAATTACCAGGATATTTTAAACACTTTACTTATGATTAACTAAGTTACCTTGGAGTGAGTTTGCTTTACTTTTTAAGTTTTCTTTATCACATGTTGAAGGAAAAATTCAAACAAACTAGAGCCGCTGGTCTAGTTTACATATAACTCCTAATTTTACTGCAATCTTTTGTTGTTTTTTCTTTTGCCAATAATTAATTTGGAAATAAAATACATAATTATTCTCTTCTTTTAACATTTTCCACATTTAAAACTTTATTCATTTACTCTCTCTATCAAAAGCCTCTGCTGGGCTTTAAAAGGAGCGTTGATGGTATTAAATCGGAAATGTGGCATTTCCTGCTTCCTGGAGTCAAACTGAGACCGTAGTGAACAAAACCTCAATGTTTGGATTAAACAAGGAAATGAGATTCCTTTCAAATCAGACATGCTAGGATACAGAGAGTTTGTTCAGAGAACATGAAGGTTTCTCTTGTCTATTTTCTTCACTTTGTCATGACTTTTAGTGTTTTCCTCCATCACAGTTGCTCGTCTTCCCCCCAGTGGGCGTGGCCTGTTCTGATTGGTTTTCTCCACATGAATCAGGAAGTTAAGCCTCTTCATCTCATCACTGGAGAAGCTTCATCATTTAAACAACAAAATATTGCTCCAGTGTTTATTCCCTAGTCCTGACAATGAAATATCTCCATACCTTTACACCCTGATGGAGTTTTGTGTTGTTATATGTTTTTATTTGCATGTGCAGTCAGAGGGAAGTTGGCAGCTGTACCGACACTAGAGGGAGCAGCTGCTGCACAACATGTCGCCCAACTCTGTATCTGAGAGGAACAAGGATCTCACCAAAAAAGACGGTCAAGTAAAAGCCAAATCTGTCGACCAGTTTTTTTTAATTATAATTATTATTTGGGGAGGATTTGGGGCAGCAGTTTGGTGGGTCTGGTTGCCTTAAACCAGTTTTCTCAAACTACATTCAAAGACTCCTCCAGCTTTTAGATGCGTCCCTTGGCCGACACACCCTGGATGCTAGTCCAGGGTTTGACTGGACTAGCATCCAGCAGAGGCTTAAAGTGTCAAAGGCAAATTTGCTCCCCAAATTAATCCCTTATGATGGTAAAACACAAAGCTGAGTAAATGTTTCTCAGTCAGGATTATAAATAGAGATTATTTCCCAGGTACATTTGCAATCAGAAGAAAGTTGGCAGTTTTGCTGACACTAGAGGGAGCAGCTGCTGCTCTGCATGTTTCCTCACTGCTCTGTTTCCTGACCCAGGTCCTGGAGACTCACTGCCCTGCAGGCTTTATCTGTTTCCACACTTCAGTCCAGCTGATTTCAGCTGATGGCTGATTAACAGTCATTTCCTGAATCAGGTGTATTGAAAGATAAATGGCAAAAGCAACGAGAGAAAGAAAGAAATAAAAGGACCTTGGTTTTCTAAAATCCGAAAGAAGACGAGAGAAATGAGAAAGACAACAGTTAAATGGATTTAAAGATAAATCAGATTTAGTTGAATGGTTTAGAAACAATTTGAAAAGTAAAATTTATCAGATAATATTTTGTTAAATTAACACAGTTATTCAGTAGGATTTAATTCTTGAGTGACATTCTGCACAATCCATCCCACTCAGTGGTGGTAATGCACCGATTTTGTTGTTTGCCAACAGCCAAAAAAACCATAGAAGAAGAAGTGTCACGTATTAAAGCAGGAAAACAGCTAAAACATGCAGGGCAGTGTTGCCTTGCAGACCAGGGTTGGGAAACAAGAACTTAGTCTAACGAGACACTTGTGTAGGACAACATCAGGTCTTTGTTTTCAGGGGTTTTTGTCCAGGCAGCTTAAGCAAACAGCTTGGTGTTTTTATTTTTAAATGCTAGTTTAGCCACAGAGAGCAGAATGATTCTGTACAGTTAAGTGAGTTTATTTTCAGGTGCTTATAGGACCTGTGGATGGAGAGACAGGGTGGGTTATTAGCAGGGTGGGCTGTCCAGGAAGACGTGTGTCTTTTTCATTGACGTGTTTATCACCAGATTCGGAGGGGAAGCCGAGGTTTCCGGTTGAGGGGAAGGAGGCAGGAGGATTACAATCTGGAGGAGAGGCTGAGCGTCATGACGACCAAAGGAACAAGGAAGCAAGATGATCTCACAAAGCGGAGGATGCAGGAACAGGAAGCAGGGAAGACCAACAGTAACCAACGTCTCAGTGATGAGGTCTGGTCTGGATCAGGTTATTAAAACCCCAGGCCACCAGTAGATGTGGAGGAAACCAATCAGACTCCAGTCTGTCCCTCAGAAATCCTCACAGTCTGGTTGCCTAAAAAAATGTGTTTGGCAGATTTTTGTCCTCAGCAGGTGTTGGGGTCTCTAACCTGTGTGCGGCTGTGGGAGCGTCTCTCCTACCTTCTCTGTCCACAGGGCGTGTCGGGCAGTTCTGGCCCCAAAACCATGTCACTGTCAAACTGTATGTTGGTCTGTCAGATAAATTCACAATAAAACACATTAAACTCTGTGGCTGTAAATAACGTGATAATGTTCAAGGGGTATAAATACTCCAGCAGAGTACTTTGCAACATTAAATAAAGAGAAAAAAGAAGAATACTAAACTACTGCGATTGTTGAGAATAGTCACAATAACAACTGACTAGAGTCTTATTTGTAGTTTTTTACCAGAATTATGATATAAAACCAGGCCATGATACATGACTTTCATTTTCTTTTTTTCCTTTTTTCATTTTTTTAAGTTTGGTAACTCAAAGACTGAGTGAAACCTGGAGCAGTTTCCTCAGGCAGGTGAATAAATAGATTCACTGAGGTCATGTTGGTCTGTCTCATTGTAATATTCTGTTCCTCTCTGTGTTTTATGACCTGCTTCATAAGAAACGCATCATCTCTGCTGTTTAATCATTCAAATGAAGCTGCTGTTCAGTGATCTGAGCTGGGAAACGACATTTGACTGACAGTTTTCAATACAGCAGCAAGAAAACATCCATCGAGGACAAAAACAAAGAAAATGTAAGTTTCAGCAAACTGTCGAAGCCATTACTTGATCTTATTAATATATACATGTTGTATTTATCAAGTTATGTTAAAACAAATTATTTATCCATTGTAAAGTAGGAGCAGAGTGTCTCCTGTCTGTCTTCATCTCTCTGCTCTCATTGTTTCTCTGTCCAGTGGAGGGAGAGCTGCAGCTTTTCACTGTTTAAATGTTCTTCATCCAACAGAGACAAACTGCTGGAGGAAAATAATTCATCTGACAGCAAAGATGCAGTGGAGTCTGATTCTGCTCTTCCTGATGGGTAAGTTGATCTGAAACACAACTAGACTACGAGGAAACAGAGATAAATCTGAGTTATCACACAGAAATGTTAATGAAAACGATTGTAATTGTATTTCATTGCAAATAATAGCTGTGTTGTATGTTGATGAAGTTCTCCTAAATTAATAAAATCATGTTTACTGTCTACAGCTCAGTGTTGCTTCATGGACTGTCAGCTCTACCAGTTTCACTTCATTAATGAGGAAAAGACCTGGACTGAAGCTCAGCAGTACTGCAGAGAGAAACACACTGACCTGGTCACAGTGACTAACATGAAGGACATGGAGAGACTCATCAACATCTCAGATGGAGATTGGAGCGGAGCCTGGATTGGTTTGTTCAGTAAACCAGAATTTAACAGAACTTGGTGCTGGTCTCTGCCTGGAGTGGAGTTTAATGAAAATGAGACAAACTGGAACACAGGAGAACCAAATGATAGAGGAATTCAAGTTACACATGAGAACTGTGTGCATATGAATAAAAATCTCAAATGGATAGACACCAGCTGCCTTAATCAATATAATTTCCTTTGCTCTGATGGTGAGAATGTTCATCTTTTTATCAGTTTTTTTTATCTATTTTGTACAAACAAGGTAAACATAAATATGTTTGATTACTCCACAGAAACTAATACAACCCATAAATATCACTTAATTGAAGAGAAGAAGACCTGGCTGGAAGCTCAGAGTTACTGCAGAGAGAATCACACAGACCTGATCAGTGGAACGAAGCAGCTACAGGATGAAGAAGTGAAGAAATTGATGAACTCTACAAGTGATTCCTCACACATTGGTCTGTTCAGAGACACCTGGAGGTGGTCAGATGGAAGCAGTTTCTCTTTCAGACACTGGAATCCAATATTTAACCAACACAATCCCAACAGTGGTCAATGTGCCATGACTATGTTTGATGGTGAAGGAAGATGGACGAATGTGAACTGTGATAATAAAAAACCCTTCATCTGTTATGATGGTGAGTTTGTCTAAACAGATACTACAAGTTTGTGTCAACAGTAGAACTGTGAGGATTCATATTTTAAGTATTAGTTCATTTATCTCATAGATAATTTCAGTGCATCAAACAAAAGCCCCAAAAAGTTTGTTTGGACCAGATGTGGATAGAAACTAGTTACATTTACTCAAAAATTTCCTTTATCAGCATTTTGGATAAAATGCACTTTGTGTAGTTTTAAACCACAATACTTTCTACTTTTACTTAAAATATTGCTGCTCTATCTAGAATAATATTTCTGGATTCTCCACACGCTGTGTGAAACGTCAAGAAATAAATATATTTTAAGCAAGAATGTTCTGGATCAAACAACAAATCAACAGTTGATGTGAAAGTGAGACTTCCTGTTCCTGAGACAAGCTCTGTTGTTCTGATGTTATTCTCCACCTGCTGGAGGTTAAGTGAAAATACAGTGACCTCTTTAAATTATCACTAGAAATATTTTAGCATGTTTTGATCTACTGTGTAAACTTTAACTACTGCTATGCTACTTGTTTCACAAGTTTTATGTTAAGAAAATGTGATTTAGAAATGTTCTGTCTGCCTAAATTTATTCTAAAATTATGGTATGAAGTTTGATTATTTACATTATTTTTGTCTTTAAACCAGCACTTTTTACTCATTCCTTTATATTTTAGCCAGTCTGATGATATTTTCTTGAAATAATAAATCACTTCCTGTGCTGTTTACCAAAATTTTACTCTTATTTGTATATTTTTTTATTTTACTTGAGGACATTTTTTGAAGTAGTGCTGCTCCTACTGGAGGGCAATTCTGAGTTGATCTACCACCTCTGGTTTAGGACCAAACACATATCTGTTGTAATTGATCAAATTTGTTCATCACCATGATTTTGTTAGTTATAATATGTTTGTGTTGATCACTTCTATGACAGATGAATTGATCCTGATTAAAGAAAATAAAACCTGGGAGGACGCTTTAGACTACTGCAGAGATCACCACCATGACCTGGTCACCATCACCAACACGGATGACCAGAAACGAGTTCAGGAAGAAGCCGAGGAGGCCTCGACTGGATACGTCTGGATGGGACTGAGCTACGCCTGCACTCTGGATCTGTGGTTCTGGGTCAGTGATGAGGTGGTCAGCTATCAGAACTGGGCTTTAGATGGAGAGATGGACGACTGTGACATGTCTGGAGCCATGGAGACGGGAGGGAACCATCAGTGGTTCAAAAGAAATGACACTGAAAAGTTTAATTTCATCTGTTCTAAGAAAAAAATCTCGCACAGTCCCTAGTAAGGAGCTGTTTATTCTGTCTACAATATTATATACTGCAGCTTTATTTTTTGTTAAGTTTTAATTTTTTGTGGGGTGTGAAAAATGTCCATACATTAAATCTAATTAGATCATCTGTTTTGAGCTTATTAGAGTGAATTTCTTGCTTTGCGTTGTGATCCTTCATGTACCTGTATGTTTTCCTTCAGTAATAAAGCCTTTAAACCTGCTCACATGACCTACTTATGTTTCATTTTGCATTCTCAAGGTCAGAACCTTCAGATTATTTGTTAAGATGAGATGTAGATTGATATCTGACTTTATGTAAAACCCAGAGATAAATGTGGAGTGGAAGTCTCAGCTATGGAAGAAAAAGATTTAATCTTTCATGAGCTGAGCTTTGGAGGCGTTTAATGTCTGAATGTTTCCTCACACCAAGCATCAAGCATCTGCTGGGCCTTACAAGGTGAAAACAGAGAACTGATAAGATTTCCTGAAACTGTAAACACCAAACTTTCTGCTCCCTGGAGTGAAACAAACAGAGTCTAGTTGGGTGTGTGAATGTTTATGCGTATGAGCTCAAAAAAGGAATATTAAAAAAATTACTACTTTTTTTTTTCCAACAGGTCCTCATTCATGGCATTCAGATTCATCGTCTGAGTGTCAAGATGAGGCCCAACAACTTTACTATCACAACTAGATAATTACGGCTTTTGCTACGATGCTCCACTTGACATATATGTGTGTGTAGCCCGGGAAATACTTAGCCTCACAGGACACAATAACTGGGGTGTGCAGTATATTTAATCAGTGGGAACAGACTGAACAAAGCTGTCTTGTTCCTTACTATTGTTCAAAAATCAGAACATAGATGTACATAAACATTTGGTAAATATTCATGAAATGTGGCAGATCTCAAAAGAAAATACAATTTATCAAAGAAAATAAATAGAAATACGGCAGTGGCCTCTGGCTGCACAAACAAAATACAGAGAGCTGCATTACACCACACTGATTTAGAGCGCATGGAGTTGTGATATGACCTATTTTATCAACACTTACATTCGACAGTAATGTCGCAGTTCACTCTTAATACTGGAGAACACCGATGATCGGACATCTTATTTTCACGTGCAGTAAATGGCCGCCCTGCACCGCACAGACAGGCTCCCTGAACCATCCGTTTCAGAAATACACCATCTTATTAAAATACTGACTGCTTATCACATGAATGAGAACATACAAACATATTTCAACAAGTGATGTATACATTTACCGATTTTCTGCTGAAACCATGACCTGCAGATAAATCACATACGGTTCCCGTCCAAGTTCATCACGTAGCATAGCAACACCGGAAGAGAACAAAATGCATTTCCTGCCCCGTTTTGGGAAACAGTAATCACTTTGAAACACTGCTCTCTGGTGGACAAAATGTGCAGCACCTGAGACCAACTACCTGAACATATTTAAATGTGAAAAACATACACATAGGAAATAAAATTACATAACTGAAACAAAATCACTTAATAGCATTGCTACTGTAACAATAAAAGGAAACCAACACTTTGAAACAGTGCGATTATTTAACCAAAATTTACCACCCAGCTACATATATAAGTAGTTGGAAAAGGTTTAAAAGTTAAGGAGTTGCAAGCGGAGGAGAGAAAGAAGAACTGGGAGTGAAATGCGTGATTTGTACTCTTTTAAAACGCCCAAAACACTTCAATGTGCACAAAATAAAAAATCAATTCCATAAAATTCAAAATTACTGAATGTAGGTTAAGAAACAGCAAAACTTTTTCCATCGTTGGTGCTTTAACACAGATGCATTTGGTCTTGAAGAAGTTTGTCAAACAATTTGGAGACTGTTATAATTTTCTAGTCCAACAGAGAGACTTGGATAATCCAGTTAGATATTAAAATATTTCTACAACTGGATCCTCACCAGGCTTCAGGAGATTTGATTTAATTATTATCCTCAATGTTGATAGTGGTTTACGTACGTCAGCATCCTGCTTCCTCTCCCTGGTTATGAACAGTCAGCTCTTTGAGAAAAATCCCATTCCCCTTGTTTGAATATTCAAATGATGATGCGTTAAATGCTGCTGCTGTTCAGTGATCCATGTTGGTAAATGTTCAATTTGACCGAGGAAACGAGCTTTGAACAAGGAGACAAGAAGAAGCATTTCATTCCTTGAGGAAAAGGAACCAGATGTAAGTTTCCGTGATTAGATTTTCATCAAATTAGGATATACTTTTTTATTTCTGAAATCATGTTAGTGTTTTTATTTATATCAAAAAATAGATTTTTTTTAATCTGCTCTGTTTCCATGGCAACAGATCCACTGGGAGCTGCAGCTTTTCACTGTTTAAATGTTCTTCATCCAACAGAGACAAACTGCTGGAGGAAAATAATTCATCTGATAGCAAAGATGCAGTGGAGTCTGATTCTGCTCTTCCTGATGGGTAAGTTGATCTGAAACACAACTAGACTCTCTGGTTTCTGTTCTAAGACAAACCTTGTGGTATTAAAAGAATAACATTTATCTCTTTCTTAGAACCCATTTTTTGGCATATAATATTTTATGTGAATTATAATTCATGGTTAAATACAGCAACATCTTTCATGTTTCAGCTCAGTGTTGCTTCATGGACTGTCAGCTCTATCAGTATCACTACATTAATGAGAATAAGACCTGGACTGAAGCTCAGCAGTACTGCAGAGAGAATCACATTGACCTGGTCACAGTGACTAACATGAAGGACATGAAGAGACTCATCAACATCTCAGCTGGAGAAATGAAGGAAGCTTGGATTGGTCTGTATGATCAAACACATGGTAACAGAACTTGGTACTGGTCTCTGCCTGGAGTGGAGTTTAATGAAAGTGAGACAAACTGGATATCAGGAGAACCAAGTGATAGAGGGAATCAAATATCTGAAAACTGTGGATTTCTGAACAAAAGTCTGGGATGGGCAGATACAGCCTGCTATCATAAAAGATGGTTCCTCTGCTATGATGGTAAGAAGGTTCATTTGCTTTTCCGTTTTTTTTGGGGGGGAGGGGGGGTTGTAATCCCAAACTGTAACCTTTTGCTGGTTTTACTTTATTTCCGCCAAACTAGAAAATAATTCAAATTAAGTGGTGTGTGTGCTTATCTGTTCACTCCTTAGAAAGTAATTCAAAGAAATATCACTTGATTAAACTGGGGATTAACTGGCTGGAAGCTCAGAGTTACTGCAGAGAGAATCACACAGACCTGATCAGTGGAACGAAGCAGCTGAAGGATGAAGACGTCAAAGAGGAATTTGCCTCTGCAAGCAGGGAAACACATTTTGGTCTGTTCAGAGACACGTGGAGGTGGTCAGATGGAAACAGTTCATCTTTCAGACACTGGAATCTACAGTTTAACAATCAGCAATACAACTGATTAAACACAGTTGACTGATTAAACACAGTCAATGTGCCATGACTGTGTTTAATGATGGAGGCAGATGGATGAATGAGAACTGTGATGAAAGAAAACCCTTCGTCTGTTATGATGGTGAGTTACTTTTTAAAAACAAATTATCCACACTTAATATTAATACTGTAAAGGAAAAACATAAATTATGTAGTTATTTGTTAAGCTTTGCATTGTTTATGTATTTTGAGAATCTAAGGATTTACTGATACAGATATTTACTTTATCTCTCTGACGTTTCATTGGGATAGAAGTTACATTTTTGTTCTCACAAAATGAAGTCAATAGCCATGATTTATGAATAATAGCATGAAGAAATAAGTGATTGCGCAAATGTTTGTGATAATGACTCGTGTAGATGAAGTGATCCTGATCAAAGAAGCGATGAACTGGGAGGACGCCTTGTACTACTGCAGAGATCACCACCATGACCTGGTCACCATCACCAACATGGATGATCAGAGATGGATCCAGGAGAAAGTGAAGGAGGCATCGACTGATTATGTCTGGATGGGTCTGCGTTACACCTGCACTCTGGATTTCTGGTTCTGGGTCAGTGATGAGGTGGTCAGCTATCAGAACTGGGCTTTAGATGGACCGATGGACGACTGTGACATGTCTGGAGCCATGGAGACGGGAGAAGGATACAAGTGGAGGAAAAAAAGAGATATTGAGAAGTTTAATTTCATTTGTTCCAAGAATTAATATAGATAAAAATACTATGAGTTCAGTTTCCATTTTTACCTTTTGCTACATGTTTCTTATGGATTAAGGTTATATTTCGTGTGGCATAAAACACTGAATACACATAATATGTGTACATAGTAATACAACAAACTATGAGCTTAAAAGTTACTTTTTTTCTGTGATGGCATCTTATTGTCTTTCAAAACAAAACAAAGACATTAAGACCACACTTTGCATTAAAATGCAGTTTTTTATTGCTCTGATGTAATCAGCTTATTTTAAAAGTTTTTTGGGGGCTGTAAGTGGAATGAGGGGTTTGAAGACCTTAAAGTGTCTGTATTTAATCTATGGAGTGTGTTTCGGTCAGTAAATTGAATTACTGAATTAAAAAAAGACTCATGAAAATGTATTGTAACTTTTTCAAAAGGGCTGGAGTCATTTTTGAGATGGGGTTTTGAGGTAAGTAAAAAAGTTAGTTAAATGCGGTTTAATATGCCATGTCCTTCATGACCAAGTCAGATGTAATAAAGAAAAAAAAAACTTTGAAAAGTCTAATGCGAAGTCTGGACACAGGCCACCTATGAATGGGTCCTGGTTAAAGTCTATATTTAATAGTCCAACTGAACTATTAAATAATCTGCTTCCTGGAATCAAACAAATTAGGGAAGCTGTGAAGAACAAGTGTTGTAAAAAAAAAAAAAAAAGAAGAAAAAAATACACATAGATAAGCAGCAAGATATTTGCATCCAAATAAGGATGACATAAAGCAGCTTGTGTTGCTTATACTGACATTTTTACTATGTGTTAATATATATATATATTTCTTATATATATATATCTTGTAATCATTTCTTATGATTACAAGAAAGCCTATGACTCAATGCCACACACCTGGATCATTGAATGCTTAGAGATGTACAACATCAATAGGACTCTAAGAGCCTTCATTGCTAACTCGATGGGGCTGTGGAAAACCACCCTTGAAGCCAACTGCAAACCACTTGCACAAGTGTCCATCAAATGTGGCATATACCAAGGAGATGCTCTGTCCCCACTGCTGTTCTGCATAGGCCTGAACCCCCTCAGCCAAATCATCAACAAGACTGGCTACGGATACCGCCTCAAGAATGGGGCCACAATCAGTCACCTCCTCTACATGGATGACATCAAGCTGTACGCCAAGAGCGAGCGAGACATCGACTCACTGATCCACACCACCAGGATCTACAGCACTGACATTGGGATGTCATTCGGACTAGAGAAGTGTGGCCGGATGGTTACAAAGAGAGGGAAGGTCGTCCGCACAGAAGGGGTCTCACTCCCAGAGGGAACGATAGCAGACATAGAGCACAGCTACAAGTACCTGGGAATACAGCAAGCAAATGGCAACCTCGATGAGGTCACAAGGAAAGGAGCCACAGCCAAATACCTCCAACGAATAAGGCAAGTCCTGAGAAGCCAGCTCAATGGCAAGAACAAGATCCGTGCAATAAACAGCTATGCCTTGCCAGTAATCAGATACCCTGCCGGAATAATTAGCTGGCCAATGGAAGAGATGAAGGCCACGGATGTTAAGACTCGGAAGCTACTAACCATGCATGGAGGGTTCCACCCCAAATCCAGCACCCTGAGACTGTACACGAGCCGTAAGGAAGGAGGCAGAGGACTAGTGAGTGTGAGAGCCACTGTCCAGGATGAAACATCCAAGATCCATAAATACATCAAGGACAAAGCCTCAACGGACGATGTGCTCAGCGAATGTCTCAGGCAATGGGGAACAGAGGACGAGGTGCTGGAGGAACCATCATGGGAAGATAAGCCCCTACATGGGATGTACCACCGACAAATAACTGAAGTTGCTGATATCAGGAAATCCTACCAATGGCTGGAGAAAGCTGGACTCAAGGACAGCACAGAGGCCCTCATCCTGGCCGCCCAGGAACAGGCCCTAAACACCAGAGCAATAGAAGCTCAGATCTACCACACCAGACAAGACCCAAGGTGTAGGTTGTGCAAGGAGGCCTCTGAGACAGTCCAGCACATAACAGCAGGGTGCAAGATGCTGGCAGGGAAAGCGTACATGGAACGACATAACCAAGTGGCGGGCATAGTGTACAGGAACATCTGTGCAGAATATGGACTGGAAGCCCCGAGGTCAAAATGGGGGACACCCCCAAAGGTGGTGGAGAATGACCGAGCTAAGATCCTGTGGGACTTCCAGATCCAGACAGACAAGATGGTAATGTCGAACCAACCGGACATTGTGGTGGTGGATAAAGAACAGAGGAAAGCCGTTGTGGTGGATGTAGCAATACCAAGTGACCACAACATCAGGAAAAAGGAGCATGAGAAACTGGAGAAATACCAGGGCCTAAGAGAGGAACTGGAGAAGGCCTGGAAGGTGAAGACCACAGTGGTGCCTGTGGTCATCGGGGCCCTCGGGGCAGTCACCCCCAAACTGGAGCAGTGGCTCAAACAGATCCCAGGAACAACATCAGACATCTCAGTCCAGAAATGTGCAGTTCTAGGCACAGCCAAGATACTGCGCAGAACCCTCAAGCTCCCAGGCCTCTGGTAGAGGACCCGAGCTCAGAGGATGAAAGAGACCACCCACTGAGGGTGAGAGGGGAATTTTTTTAATTTTTATATATATATATATATACATACATATATTAGTAAATATGTAGAGTTAATGTGCAAAAATGTATAGTTTATTAGTAAATATATAGTGTTAAAATGCAAAAATGTCAATAAATATTTTGCAAAACAACAACATGCATTTCTCCAATGGTTCATTGAAACTGATATTTTAGTGTTGACTTTCTGTGAAACTATTTGCAGAAACAAATCGTATCTGGAACAGAGACATTTAGCCATCGCTGCGTTTGAAGCTAAATAGAAGATAAAAAAAGTGTCCTGGTTTTTAGATATTAAATTGACAATAAATTTAGGAATAATTCCAGCATTTGCGTTTATCAAATATCAGGACGATTACTGGCAGACAACTTCTCTCCAACATATGAGCTAACTAACAACAAAAATGTCAAATGTCCAATTAAAAGCACAAAAACACAACACTCACATAAATTCCACTAAACTGCATCCTTAAAGACATTATTTTTTTTAGATCAAAGCGCTGTGGAGATCCAACACACTGTGTGTAGCTATTCAGATGAAGGTGGAACGGCACTTTATGTTACATTTAGAGTTCCTTTCTTATAGCAAATGACACTTTGTGCCCTATTTACAGCTGATTGACTGTATTTATTTGTTTTAATCTTGAGTTTTTACCCTGAAAGTAGATAAAGCGCTGCACATGTTCAGGACGTTTGACTTTTTTCACTTTTTTCCTTCATTTTTAAAAAGCTGACTTGTCAGACATAGAAAGACTATTGATCAGATGTTCACTTCAAAGTCTTTGATGTGTTTTAAAAGAGTAAAAATCACACATTTCAACCTTGCAGACTGAACACCAACTTGAGTTCAGTTTATTTTTACCACCTTGTAACATTTATGATTTTCATTAGCCTGACTGTGAAGCCGAAGTCACTGGCCATCAGGAAGTGACCTATTGACCTCTCTGTCTGGTGTCTTTGACCTGGTGTGTGACAGAGTCCAAAGAAAAGACACACTATTTGTTAAACGTGTCTCATGCTGAAACCCGGATGTATGGAGACAGAGAGCTGAGTGTGGACGAAACTGGAAACAAATAAGGTTCAACATGGAAACAGAACAGGTTCATGCAAATATGAGGAGCTCTGAGAGTATGGATTTCAAATAAGTCTCTCTCTCTCTCTTTTACTTCTACTTTACAGGGGAATTTTCTCCGGTTTAAATATTCAAATGATGAAATATTCAAATCGATCATTTCTTTAGTCGCCTGTGTTGGCCAAACATCGTCATTTGACTGGAAGCAGTCGACAAGAAAACAACCAACTCAGTGAAAAAGAACTAGATGTAAGTTTCAGCTCAATACTTTGTCTCTCTGCTCTCATCATTTCTCTGTCCAGTGGAGGGAGAGCTGCAGCTTTTCACTGTTTAAATGTTCTTCATCCAACAGAGACAAACTGCTGGAGGAAAATAATTCATCTGACAGCAAAGATGCAGTGGAGTCTGATTCTGCTCTTCCTGATGGGTAAGTTGATCTGAAACACAACTAGACTACGAGGAAACAGAGATACCTCTTTACAATCAAGCAGAAACTTCAATAAAAGTTCTACTCATATTATCTTGAAACTTATAGCCCATATTGTGTTTTGATGAAATCATCCTAATTTAATACCACAATTGTTTATGTTTCAGCTCAGTGTTGCTTCATGGACTGTCAGCTCTATCAGTTTCACTACATTAAACAGAATAAGAACTGGACTGAAGCTCAGCAGTACTGCAGAGAGAAACACACTGACCTGGTCACAGTGACTAACATGAAGGACATGAAGAGACTCATCAAGATCTCAGCTGGAGATCAGAAGGAAGCTTGGATTGGTCTGATCAGTAAACCAGAAGTTAACAGAACATGGTACTGGTCTCTGCCTGGAGTGAAGTTCAATGAAAGTGAGACAAACTGGAAACAAGGAGAACCATCTGATAGAGGAATTCAAGGGTTTGAAAACTGTGGGGCTATGTATCAAAATCTCACATGGCTAGATCAGGGTTGTCAGTGGTCTGAATATTTCCTCTGCTATGATGGTGAGTATTAAAAAAAACACAGTCTAAATTCGAGATTATCTCATAAAACTATCTGCACAAAATATTTTACAAAAGAAGAAAATTAAAGTATTAATTTCACCCACAAGAAATGGGAACCACTGCTTTCAGTGCATCAGTCAATGAACCTGATTTTATGTTCATCTTAAAAGTCATAAATGGAGATTTACATTTGTCTGTTCACTCCACAGAGAATAATAGAACCAATAAATATCACCTGATTAAAGACAAGAAGTCCTGGCAGGAAGCTCAGATTTACTGCAGAGAGAATCACACAGACCTGATCAGTGGATTAAAGCAGCTACAGGATGAAGAAGTGAAGAAATTGATGAAGTCTTCAGGCAGTAAAGAATACACTGGTCTATTCAGAGACAACTGGAGGTGGTCAGATGGAAGCAGTTTCTCTTTCAGACACTGGGATAAAAACTTTAACAATTCAGAATCCATCAGTGATCAATGTGCCATGACTGTGTTTGATGATGGAGGCAGATGGAAGAATGTGAGCTGTGCTGAAAGAAAACCCTTCATCTGTTATGATGGTGAGTTTTTGCTGCAATAAGACAAAGTATTTAAATCTAAGTAAATATGTAGGAAGAAATAAAAGAGCTTTATACTGTTGAAGTCTTTCTCATATACTAAATCTATAAAAATTGTCACATCTACACATAAACTCCATAAAAGATGCAGAAATATGAAACATTTCAGGCCTTTTAAATTGTTGACGGCTCTGTGTCTTGAGATAAATGAAGCTGTAGTTGCAATGATTTATTGTGTTTATTGCTTCTTGATGCAGATAACGTGATCCTGATTAAAGAAGATAAAACCTGGGAGGACGCCTTGTACTACTGCAGAGATCACCACCATGACCTGGTCACCATCACCAACATGGAGGATCAGAGATGGATCCAGGAGAAAGTCAAGAACGCATCGACTCCGTTTGTCTGGATGGGTCTGCGCTACACCTGCACTCTGGATTTCTGGTTCTGGGTCAGTGACGAGGTGGTCAGCTATAAGAACTGGGCTTTAGATGGACCGATGGATGAGTGTGACATGTCTGGAGCCATGGAGACGAAAAGGATCCAGCAGTGGTTCAAAATGAATGATACCAATGAATTCAATTTCATCTGTTCTAAGACTTAAATCTCCCACTGCCCGCAGCAGCAGGCTGATTATTCTGTTTTCCATAACCACCAAGACTGTAGGAAACGTCACTGAATGTTTGGAACAAACAAGGAAGTGAGATATGAAGGGGAAAGGTAGCTGCATTTGCATGCATGGAGTTTCCACAGAGGACATGAAGGTTTCTGCTTCACGCATCGTATCATGTTTCATGGCTCATTAACCCATTAATGACCTGAACTGATATTAACTGTAGATATTGAGAGAAACTTAGCTATAACCAGCTTTTTCCAAAGTCACATTTAGTCATTTTATTTATCCTCACACTCTTCTTTAATTCTGAATGTTTTATCATATATGTAAACATGGTTATATTCAGCTTTATGATGAATAAATGCATTTAGGGGCTTGCAGACTTGTTCTTATGACATCTACAGTTGTATTGTTTTTTTGTTTTTTTTTATCTTTTTCTCCACTCTAACTAGAGTGTATGCTGCCTAGAGTCATATGAAGAGGATTTGAGAATAAAAATAAAAATACTTAAATTACAAAACTTCTGAAGTTTCAACAGGAAGATGTTGGCAAAGTGAGAAGAGAAAAAAAAAACAAGTAGAGGCAGTGAAGTCAACAAAAATAATTCCATTATTCTGACAGCAAAGATGCAGTGGAGTCTGATTTTGCTCTCTGATGGTTAATTTGGTCTAAAGCACAACTAGCATCATTAGTTTCTGTTATTTCACTGACTCATCAGAATTCAAGCTCTTACAGTCAAATTTCAGAGCGTCTATGTCGTCCATGTCACAGAGTGTAGAACCCAGAGGTGCCACTTGACTAAAGACGGGTAAAATGTCCAGTTGAGGAAAACGTGGAATAAGCAGGAACAAGCAAAAACCACATAAACCTACAGCAGCTTTTTTATTTATTTATTTTTTTTTTTACAAATTGTAGTAGACATGTAATGTTTCACATTGTAACAATTGGGTTGTATCAAAAAAAATAAATAAAATAAATTGTTTAAATATATATTTACTTGCTGCGTTTCCATTACAAATTTGCACAAATCTTTGATGATATTCTGCTGATGTAAAAAAAAAAACTGCAATTGCATTAAATAAGAAATAAAATTAAAATCCGATGTGAGTAAACTTTTTCACCCAGTAAGTCATTAAAAATCGTGACATCGACAGATGTAAATAGTAACTATGTTCATAATCTTCCATGAAGCTTTTACTGCAACATTTATGCTCTGAATCACCAATTTAGTTATTTAAACCCTCTTTGGACATTCTATATTATTATTATTGTTATCAATTTAATTATTATCAAGGAGTGATTATGTTATATCTATTTTCATGGAAGCTTTAAGGAGTTTGTTCTTTTTTTTTTTTTTTTTTTTTTTTTTTCAATCACCTAAGTGATTTTTGTGTTGTTGAATAAACTATTACACCATTTATTACTCCCATCATTTTGTACCAGCTGATGTTAAAACGTTTGTAGGCAAATGAGACACAATGAAGGCAAACATTGGACGTGTTGGACTTATTATTCCTGCCAGTGGAAATGAACCCAATGAAAATCCCAGCTGGTTCTGGAATACTTTTGTGCATAGACCTGAATGTGGCACAGAAAGATCTTCAGCCAAAATCTGCATGTTCACTTGATGGATGGATGCTAAGGAAGGAGGGAAAATGTGCAGGTTGACTCTGGAAGAAAAAGACAAACAGTTTGAGAAGATGCTGCTGAAACTGTTGAACCTGTTGAAGCCTATTTTTTATTTATGTTTTTTTTATATTTTTAAATCCAGAATGAAGTTTATAAATGCACACAGGGACAAAGATCCCAGAGGGAGAAAAGTCAAACATTAACAGTCATTTCTGCACATGTGGACTAAGAGTATTGTCATAAGTTTATAAACTTTTACAGCAGCATCACAGATGTATTCTGGAGCGTCTGCCTGACGCATAATGAACTTATACAAGAGAACAGCTACAGTGGAAATGTGTGGAGTTTTTTTTTTTTTTACTATCATTTTAAATCAACTCATTTGCTTAATGAGTGTTCCTTTGTAGACGAACAAAGTAAATGTGGGAAAACACAGTTTCCCCGCAGCCTGCTGCTGTTTACTCAGGATGATTTGCATTTTCTGATCCTTTCTCAGGAATCATAAATGCTTATGTAGAATATTACGACACCCTCTCTGTGCCGGATACCAAAACTTTGTGTAGATTCTTTTATGTAGCAAAACATTGTTTTGCTTTATTGTTTTCATATCATTTCAGAATCCCTCAGGAACAGCTAGACTCATTTTGTTGTGAATTTCTACACAAATAATAAAAACTCAAGTCCATAAAAATAAGTATTTCTTAACTGAGCTTTATATACAAAAGAAACAGAATTCCCAATCACTGGTTTTACCTGATGTTTCCCTTTCTAATCATCAAAAGTGATCAGAAGACACCAGCTGAAACAATGAAGACACCTTTACCCACCTACAGCAGCGGCTAGCCTCAGTAGATCATCATGTAAATAGTTTTAGTTTATGTAGGCCAAATGCTAAATAATATAATCACCATGAGCTTCAGAAAGGTGGAACATTAAGATGCGGTTCACTTCAGCGGAGTTTATGAATTTAATGCCACTCAAGTTGACAATGTTCATAACAGAGTGACATAATCCTGTAATTTCAAAATTGTAATCTCTTTTAATTAAATTATTTTCAAAGATATACACTTCCTATTTTCCTTATTATTTCTTTCCCTTCCTCCTCCTGTCCCGGGAGTTACCATCTGGTTTGAATATTCAGCATAGGGCATATTCAAATGTATCTGCTGTTTAAAGAGCTGTAATGAAAACTCATCAGTCCAGACTGAGGAAGCTTTCCAGCTGAGCGTTGAAACAACATCTGGGGAAACAAGGATCCAGCTTTAAATCGCCAACAACTTTTTGTACTTATCCAGTTTTCTGAACAAATGTATCTTTGTTATAAAGTAATCTTGTTTCTAATACTGCATGAGCATTTCTCTAATACATGTTAAAAAACTGACTTGAGTGTTGTTGTTTTTTTTCTCTGTCTGTCTTCATCTCTCTGCTCTCAATGTTTCTCTGTCCAGTGGAGGGAGAGCTGCAGCTTTTCACTGTTTAAATGTTCTTCATCCAACAGAGACAAACTGCTGGAGGAAAATAATTCATCTGACAGCAAAGATGCAGTGGAGTCTGATTCTGCTCTTCCTGATGGGTAAGTTGATCTGAAACACAACTAGACTCTCTGGTTTCTGTCACATTGCTGACTCAGCTAGATTTAGAAGAGATATGGTTAATTTTCCTTTAATCACACAATAAGAAAAAATGTGGACAATCTTAAATAATTATAATGTTATAAGGTGAAGATTACCCATTTTGTTATTATTTTGTATTAAATACATTATTATGTTTTATGTTAGTAGGTCAGTGTTGCTTCATTGACTGTCAGCTCTATCAGTTTCACTACATCAATAAGGAAAAGACCTGGACTGAAGCTCAGCAGTACTGCAGAGAGAAACACACTGACCTGGTCACAGTGACTAACATGAAGGACATGAAGAGACTCATCAACATGTCAGCTGTAGATCAGAGTGAAGCTTGGATTGGTTTGTTAAGTAAACCAGAATTTAACAGAACATGGTACTGGTCTCTGCCTGGAGTGGAGTTCAATGAAAGTGAGACAAACTGGACCAAAGGAGAACCAAATGATGGAGGAAATCAAGGATCTGAGAACTGTGGGTTTCTGAATAAAGATATGTTATGGGAAGATACTAGTTGCATTAATCCAAGAGCTTTCCTCTGCTATGATGGTGAGTGCTAATAAAACACAGAATATAATATATGTAAATGATCTAATAAAACAGTCTGGATTCAATGTTTTTTTTTTTCAATATTTTGATAAAAATCTTTCTTGTAAATTTGATAGAGTGGAACAAAAACAGCCGACTCAACCTAAATAGAAACATCTATTAGCGTCTCTGACATAAATCCCTATATTATGCTTTTCTAAAAAATATCTGAACTGTGACAAATATTATTCTGCTAATCCCCCAGAAACCAATAAAACCCATAAATATCACCTGATTGAAACGAGTAAGACCTGGCTGGAAGCTCAGAGTTACTGCAGAGAGAAACACACAGACCTGATCAGTGGAACGAAGCAGCTAAAGGATGCAGAGCTGAAGAAAGTGATGAACTCTAATTATCAACCATTCATTGGTCTGTTCAGTGACACCTGGAGGTGGTCAGATGGAAACAGTTTCTCTTTCAGACACTGGAATCTACAGCTTGACAATAAGCAAGAAAACAATGATCGATGTGCTGCTACTGGTGTTGATGATGAAGGCAGATGGAAGACTGACACCTGTAATGGGATGAAACCCTTCATCTGTTATGATGGTGAGTTTCTATGAAAGATCTTCTGTTACACAATACCTTTTAATCTAACTGTAGTTCTAAAAAAAATCTAAAACAAATCCTGGTCTTTATTGTTTTACTGTGTTTATGTCTAAAAGAATGTTTGAACACCTGGCAAATCTGTTCAAAATATTGACCTCACATTTACATTGATTTGACTTTAAAGCTACATTAATAATTCAGAGAAACATTCACAAATCAAACACAAACATTTATTTTATCTTTTAAATTCTTGCTTGCACAACTTCTTGTTCAGAATGAAGCTGCTGTTGAAGGGATGTTTTGTGTTTAATGTGTTTTTTGCAGTAAATAAAGTGATCCTAGTCAAACAAAAGATGAACTGGGAGGACGCCTTGTACTACTGCAGAGATCATCACCATGACCTGGTCACCATCACCAACATGGATAATCAGAGATGGATCCAGGAGAAAGTCAAGGAGGCATCGACTGATTATGTCTGGATGGGTCTGCGTTACACCTGCACTCTGGATTTCTGGTTCTGGGTCAGTGACGAGGTGGTCAGATATAAGAACTGGGCCAAAGGTGAAACGATGGACAACTGTGACATGTCAGGAGCCATGGAGACGGGAGGAGAACAACAGTGGACGAAGAAAAAAGACATTGAAGAGTTTAATTTTCTTTGTACTAAGTTTTAAACACTGGCTTTTTCCCTCTTTCTCCTCCAATCGCTAAATAGATTTTTTTTTTTTTTATTGACTTATGTCAAATAATTACTTGGAGTATAAAGTATCTTTTTAGACCAAAGTTCACGTAGCTCACTAAAGTCTCTGAAGATTTTAAGATTTCATTTCTCTGCGTAGCTTCTCCTGTTGTGATCATTTAGATGTAACATTATATATAATCCCAACTTGGTGATTTAAATCATGTTTTTGTTTGATTTATGTGATTTTAATCAATAAAAATGTTGCACTACACCACAGCCTCATCTCACTATGTTTCAATTGACATCTGACATTTTGTTATAAATGAAAGAAATAGATGAGTAACTAACATAAAAAAACCTTTCACTGTGTTGGATTAACATTTGCTTCATTCATCTTGTGCACCAGTTTTGTTGAGCAGAGTCCCAGGGGAAATGATGTCTATCTCCATCTGTCATTGGTTGAGACAAGTAGCCAATCAATCACAGTAAAGCGTATTCCTCCAATTGAAAATAAAACCTTGTAAAAAAAATGTTGAGGTGTTGATCTGTGGATGGTTTCACCTGGTTCCCTCCTCTGATGAAGGACTGAAACCGAACAGTAAGGCTGATGTTCTGTGAAAAACAAGAATGAGCTTCCTCTGGGAAGTAAGGCAAGCCCTCAGCCTGTTTAGTTTAAAATAGCCTACACTGGAAATAATTCAGTTTACTTAAAACAAAGGGACAATTGAATATTTGCATGTAAATACATAGTATTACAGCCAAATGGCTACTTTCCATCTGTAGTCTCGCTGGCAGGTTGATGCTAAAAATAATAATATATAAAAAAAGAAATGCAATAAAATAACAAGTAAATATAACGCTACAGTAAAAGCAAAAGGTCTTTAAAACACCATAAAACCAAATGGAACATGTTTAAATATAGTCAAGTTAATTTGGCCTTCCAGGCTCCCATAAATTTCTTCCTGTGTTGTTTTCCTATGAACTTTGACCAGCTGCCATGTCCCTGCTGAAAAAAGATGCATCACCATAGTAACACTCACTTCTTTCAGTCTCTCTCTCTCTCTCTCTCTCTCTCTCTCTACTATTTCCTAGATCATGCACTTAACTTTTTCTTTTTTTAACCTGTGGTTACAGTACAATCATGAATTATTATTATTATTGCATTTCAAAATATTTAACTTTACACTGTTGATTGACATGGACACTTAATATTCATTTAAACTTCAGATGGGTCTTAAGTGGAACTGTTGGACCACATCGTTACATTTAGAGGAAAAAGGGGGATGCTTTTGAGCACAGGAACACCATCCCATCTGTGATGTATGGAGGAGGCATCATCATGTTGTGAGGCTGTTTTGCCACAGGGGGAACTGGTGCACTTCATAAAATGGATGGCATCATGAGGAAAGAACACTATGCAGAAATACTGAAGCAATATCTATACATCAACCAGGAAGTTGAAATTTGGATGCAGATTGGTTTCCTAAATGGACAATGTCCCTTAGCATGCAGTCAAAATCATTATAAAGTGGCTTAAGGATAACAAAGTGACAAATTTGGGGGTGGACTTAGAAAGACATGAGCGAGGGGGTAGGGTTAGGGAAAAATGCCTGCAGCTGCACTCTAAAAAGAAAAAAGTTGAACCAACTTAATTGAATTGCTTCTGTAGGTAACAAGCAATTCAATTAAGTTTATCCAACTAAATTTATTAAGTTTAACCAATTCAATATATTATAATCACCCAACTCAATTTGTTAAGTCAGTCTTACTCAAATCATTTAGTTTACTTCAAAAATGGTGAATAAACTTAAATAGCACTTTTGACCACTGAAAGCACATATTCACACATTTATTTAATGCTCAGATTGGTTGGCAACTTGAGATTAAGTACCCAGGGGACACATTAACATATGGCAGGAGGAAGCTGGAGTCGAACCGTCAACCTTCCGATTACAAGGCGACTGCTCTATCCACAGAGCCACAGTCGCTTACTGGGAATATGTCCCTGTAAGCTTGAGTCATTGTGTCAGACATGGGACACTGAATTATTTCAAGTAAAGTCAAAGTGAAAAAGGTTATTTAAGGAAAAGATTTGTGTATTTAGATGACACTGTAAAAAGATTATTTAAATTTAGTTTGGAACTTCTTAAAAGTTTGAGTTGACTTTCTGTAGAATTAAATCAAAGAGATTTTAAATGTTTATTAGAACAAAATAAATGATTTGAGTAAGAATGACTTAAATTTGTCATGTTAAACCCCCTTATGAATTAAGTTATAAAAACTTAGCAAATTGAGTTGGAAGAACTTAGTGAATTGAGTTGGATGATCATAATAAATTGAGTTGGTCAGACTTAGGATACAAAACAGGCATTGAACTCAATTGTTTTAAGTAAAGTCAAAGTGAAAAGTTCCTTCAGGTTAAAGATTTGTAAGTTTTGAGTTAAATGAACACAAAAAAGTAAGTTGTCATAGCAAAAGCAAAAGAATTAAGTTAAATTAATGTAAATAAGTCCATAAGATGAACTACAGCCAAAAACACTTTTTAGAGTGTGTATGGTTGTACGCATTGTGCTTACCTTGAGATTTTCCTTTGAGTAAAAGAAGTAAAAATTGTCATTGGATTTGTTTTATTATCTCACCAACTTTACTAACCAAATTATGAAGGAAAAAAATCTTTTGTCAAGACATCTTGTGTTGGGGTGCTGTGGTGGTGCAGGGGCAAAGCACAATCCATGTATTGAGGCCTTGGTCCTCATGCCAATGGTCACAGGTTCAATGCCCAGCCTGGTGACATTTGCCACATGTCTTCCCTCCTCTTTCCTGTCAAACTACTTTCAAATAAAGGCCACTAGAGCCAACAAAACCTTCAAAAAAAAAACATCTTGTGTTTAGCCCACATCTGCATGGGTGGGCCCACCAAAGCCTAAAGGTTATTCGGCAGTTTACTTTTGTTTAATTGGGAGCTTGCCGCTTTTTGTGTAAGCTAAAATTGAATGAGCAGATTTTGAACCCTCCAGTAGTTCCAAGAGCAGTCAAGTAAACTCTGCCTGAGGTTTTTACCATGAGTGCGGTTCTGGCGGCGTCGCCAGATAAACAACTTTTTTATTTGTCGTTTTGCGAACTGAAGAGCTGACCGAGCGCCCGGTTGGCCGACAATGACATCTGCCATGCTTGTCCTGAGCATCACACTATGATTGGAGACTAAACAATTTCATCTCATCGAAAAATTTGCCAAAAGAGTAGAAATTAAGCAAACATTGTTACTTCACCTCCTCCTCCTCTGGATGTCTGACACACCACCTGAATCTGGGAATCTCCATCCTCCACCTCTCGTGGATCTTACGGGTAGGCTTTGCTTTCATTTAGCTAGTATAATTTGCAAAAATAATATAGAAAAAGGAAAGCAGAATAGGTCCGCTGTTTTTGCCGGTCATGCGCATTACGAGCATGTGGCCTGTATTTGTGTGGTTTATCTTTGTGCTGGTTTTGTGTGACATGCACATGATGCGCTTTGGAAATGTGGCTTTGCTCTAGTGGGTCAGGTGCAGTGATAGTTTTGTGCGTAACCTCCAATAATGCCCAGCATTTGTCCCAGAGCAAGGAGGCCTAGAATCCTGCCCCAGTTACACCAGTTCTTTCAGGAGGAGTAGTGGTTCTTTTGTGTGTTTTTACTCAGTGTATGTAAATTTTTGGTTTCAACTGTAAATTCAGTTTGTGACCTAAAAACATGAATCAAATTATATAACTTTTACTTTCTTAACCATATCTAAAAGTTTATCCCATTGGCCCTGGTGGTTGTGTTTTGCTTTAATCTTATCTCATCGTTTCTGTTTGTAGCTCATATCAGTTCCCTTCCCTTAACTTGACCTGTCATGTACTGCATGCACAATTAGGCAACGGAGTGTTTCTATCCTATCACTGGTTTTATGCTTATTTTATGACTTGAATGTTGACAAGTGGAAAAGAAAGAGACAATGATAAGCACAGAAAACTAAGGAGGTCAATAGTGATACGGCAGATAAAAATTCCTTTGGAACTGTTCACCATTCTTTGTTTCATTGATCAGTAGACTCTGAGCTTTCAGTTATGTCATTAAACATCTGAACAATGAACAAAGATGAGAGTCATAAAGCAAAGCACACATCTTATTCTGTTATTGCAATTGTTATCTTTCAGGCTGCTTCCATATTTTAACAGTATCTAATAATTAACTAAAACATGTATAAATAGGTCTCTTTTCACAGTCCTCTGACATCGCTCCAAAAGAAAACGCACACATATCTAAGAAGAATGGGGTTTCCATCAGTGATGCTTCTCATGTGTCTGGTTGTTGGGCTGACCACCTGCCGGGCAGAAGGCGAGGACAATCAGATTCAGGTCACTGAGACCACAGAGGGAGAGCAGGAGAATCATCTGACAGAAACGGTGGCAGAGGACACAGAAACCCTCGATCAAGATCTTCAGACAGTAACAGTTGAGGCATCCAACACAGGATCCCCAGAGAAAGCCTGTGACCCAAACATCTACATGGTCCTGAAGGAGCTGGGAGCTCTGCAAGAGAGGCAGGAAGCCACTGTGAGGGCCCTGGAGGAAACCAACAGGAAGCTGGAAGCCAGCGAGAAGAAGGTCGACGTCCTTAACAGCACGCTGACGGAGATGAGGAGGACTTATGAAGGTAAGAAAAAATTACAGTAAAATAATTCTAAAAAATGTGTTGTCTAAAAACTCCTACAGTGGTAGCTTGAATCTTTTTTCCATTGTTTGTCGACATGACACCAAAAATTCAGTTTATACCACGATGACTTTTAGCTTCAGGACGATGTGAGTCCTGTAGATGCTGCACATCAATAATATCATATTTGTGTTTCAATACTTCAAAAATAAATACACCATTATTAGAAAGCTGTTGATGTTTATGGATTAAAAAAAAATAAATGAAATGGAGAAATAATAACAATAACAAAATATCCAGATTTCCTCAGTAGTATTACTGGTGTTGAACAGGTTATTACACTTTGAGAGAGAATCCCTGTTAATCTGCTACAGGTGTGATCTCTAAATTGCAAAGATGTTTTGTCACTTATGTTGTTTTCTTCAATGTCTGAAATGCCTGAAAGATAAAAATTGCAATAACAGAATAAGATGTGTGCTTTTCTTTGCTTCAGATCAACACCAAGTTGCATTTTCTGCAGTGCAGCCAAAAGATGGGATCATCGGTCCCGTGAATGTTCTGTACCCTCTGGTATACAAACATGTTCTGTCCAACATTGGAGGCCATTACAGCCCAGTGACAGGTCAGCATCCATCTTTCTATTTCATCTATGCACCTTCATGAATAGAATGTTTTTTTAAACTCAACAGATATAATTTCAACTGGGTTTTTTTTCATGGTTTTAAAAAATGATGGTTCCTTCTTCCAGCAGTTTCATCTCTGGTTGCTTTTTTTGTTGTTATTCTCTGCAGGATACTTTACAGCACCACTGAGAGGAGTTTATTACTTTTCTTTTTCTTCATTTTGTGCGGAAGGTGATGGAACCTCTGGCGGAAGTCTTTATCGAAATGGACACCAAGTTGTGTCATGGTACGGTTACAGTAAAATTCACCCAATCTCTGGCTCTAACAGCGCCGTCTTGCTGCTGCAAGCAGGAGACATGGTCAACGTCCGGCTCTGGGACGGGAGGAAAATAAGTGATAATGTAAACAAGTACTCCACATTCAGTGGATTCTTACTGTCACCAATGTAAACACAAAGAAAATAGAAATGGCTTTTTGTGTGGAAATTGTAAATATTTTTTCGACTTTCTAGTGTAATATCATGTCCATCAGGTGTATTGTCGGCACTTTTAGCCGACAATACACCTTTGTGATACATGTATTATCCAATTAAATATACATTCATCATTTGAAAATAAAGTTTGAAGCTGAATTTCTCATAAACTGTCCAGTTTCTAATTTAATGTGTGTCATCTTAAATAGTAGAGAAATGAAATGAGATTGTGAAACTTTTAATTACACAACGATCTATATTCCACATCAACATTCTTTAAAAATAAAGGACATCTGCAAGACAACTGTTGTTTTTTTTCCCTGTCACCTTAAACAGAAAATAGTATGTGTGTTTTGTGGTAAGTTAATGACTCATCAACAAATACATTGAGGTTTGAATGTTTGTTTAATTAGTACGGAAAAGTGAGAACTTTACTGTACATTACAGTGATAAAGAGTTAATAAAATTATGTATATAAATTATTGCTTTTGAGTCAATGTAGTTAAATACAGACTTGGTTCAAAATCATTAAAGTTCCAGTGCTAGATGTACATGACCTTAATCGTGATTTAACTGCTAATCAGACAAACATTTATATTTCCTAATTTCCAACACTTTGATTGTGTTACACTGACTTTGCTGTGAAACTAAAATTGCCCAAGAAAAACCAACAAAGATCGTGTTCCACACACACACACATATATATATATATATATATATATATATTTCAATTAAAGATATTGTAAACACATACTGTGTTGCTTAAACTTGTCCTGTTTACTAACTTTTCTTGTAAGTGCAATCATTACTTTGGAGAAAGAAAAGCCCATTTTGACTATCAGCTCCCATATACAATAATTATAACTGTGATAGATCAGTAGTTCTTTAACTATGTCCTAAAATACAGTGGGCATTTGAACTGCCATTATATCAAATTTACAAAGAATCATCAGGAAAATTAGAGGGTTAAAAAAAGAAATTAGAGTTTTCTCTGACAGTAGCATTTAGCTTTAGCTAATTACATTTAATTAGCTAAAAACATTAACAGATTAATGACTTCATGAAGCTAAAAATGATTCAACATTTTCTTTATTTTTTTTTTTAAATGTGGAATTCATCAATTTCTCCAACAACTTTTTAAGATGAAACTTTTTTCTGCTGGTGTACTCTGTCATTACAGATAGATCCTTTAATTAAGACAAATCAATATATTCCTCCAATGAATGTCTTTTGTCCAGTAGAATTACAACAATGACTACATTGTCATTCTGTTGGAGGCAGGCCAAGTTCTGGTTGAGTCACTTCTACCCAGCTGACGGCGCCGCTCAGTAGTCAGCCATTTTATTGTACCCTAAAAGGATTCTATAGAAGTTGTTTAACATTTTGACAAATGTCTAGAATCCTTACATGCTCATATATCCTACAAAGCATTCTTATTGATTTGCATAGATCTGAACACATTTCACAATAAGATACAAAAAAAAAGCAACCAAACAAAAGAACATTAACCAAATCTACCAGTGATAAAGGAGCTTTACAGGTAAAGGGACACGCAAAGGAACTGCCTGTTCCTGCTCAGCTGAAGGTGATGAGGTATTCTGGGTAGGCCTGGTCGTCATGGAAGACTATAAACATCGTAGGCTGCTGCGTGTTGTCCACCAAACTGTCGAAGCAGTCAGTGGGGTCTGCACCTCGGGGAGGGGGAGCTTTCATGGAGGATCTACCCAGCGTGTAGCGGCCGGTGAGAACACAAGCAACATACAGGCGCTTCATTCCCGATTGGTCTGGTGGTGAATATCGCCTTGCAGAGTATTCAGCATTGACCGCAAAGTAAACTCCTTTTCCGTATGCAGCAGCTGCAGGAAAAATGACAATGAGAAGGTTTAGAATGATTTATAAACATTGCTTAGTTGCATTTCAGGCAACGGATTTTGTTGAAGGTGTGCCAGTTAATCATGGCTTACCATGTGCTCCAGCATAACTCCTGTCAAATCGGTCTCTTTCAATGCAGTTGCACGACTCTGCAGATGTGCCATGGTACAGAGACTTTTCACAGAGTTCTGCTTGGCCATTCTTGGCTAGAATACGCTGCCGACACACGCTGTAGGCGTTCCACAGGTACAGGTTCTGCACACGTTCAATCTGAGACCACAAAAACAAAAGCCGAATTTAGGATTATTTTTCTATAAAGTGGAGATTTTAGTTGTCCCAATTGTGTAATAATGTTAGCATGCTTACTTTATGGATCGTGTAGTTGGCAGTTTTGAGGAAGTCACTAGCGACCTTCTGGTATTCGTTGGAGTTTGGCAGCAACTCCACCTTTTTAAAGATTTCGTCTTGCATAGGTTCCCAGTGCGAAGGTAAGTCCAAGGCTTAAGCAGTCACACAAAGAAATGTTTAATTTACACAGACTTTGAAAGTGTTAAACATATTGTATAGACTATAAAGCGTTTTCATACCCTACCTTCACTCTCTGTCCTTTTCAGTTCATATCTTCTGCCAGTCACCCAGTCTGTGGCATCTTGTGACCTCATGTTTACCTTGAGAGTCTTGCCTTCAGGCGTCTCAATGTCCACAGACACTTTTTTCTGTAAGTGAGCTGCCTCCAGCATGTAGTTTCCACTAAGGCTCAGCTCCTGCCATTCTCCATTGTCATCTTTCATCGCCCACTGGATGGTAAGAGCCAGCATTGCCTCTTCCTTGTCTTTGAGGTCTTCTTCTAGTACATTCTGAACTGCTTTGTTTATTAACTCTGACACACTCAGGACATCTTCCTTTAAACCTTTCAGGACGTATTCTTCTTTGCTTGACGCATTTCTTCCCCTGGGCCTACTGGTATCGACTGTTTTGTGCTCTACGCTTATTCCCATTAGTTTGACTTTCGCCTGCACTGCGTCCAGTTCCATAGCGTCCAGCTTAGAGACACAATGCACAGGCACAGTTCTCTCTATGAGCTCTTTCTGCACGATCAACTCCAACTCTTTCTTGACGTTCTTGGCGACGTCTGGACCAGAGCTGATTACCCGCAAAACCGTTGACTCAGGCTTCGAAGAGAGGGTTTCGTCTCGTTTGGACGAGAACGTTGTCAGTCTAGAGCACTTTCCTTGGATCTTCTTTAGCTTTTGTCTGGCTTTATCTGCAGTCAGGAAAAGCAGAGCATTAGGCTTCTTTTTAAGCGCATTGTGTTAGGTCTATGGGGTATACAAAGAATGATCCGTTTTTGCAGTTTTGCCTATTTTTGAAGGGCTCTTTCTTCTTTATGCAAATAAGCTGTTGCTGGCCTGCCCCTCCCAACTCAGAGTTTACTCTTTATATGCGTGAAACAGATGTGCAATCAGGCAACCGTACATGTTTGACCCAAAGAAAGGCCCAGTAGCAGAAGGAATGGAGCCTCCTGCTCAACCATGGATGGTGTTCCAACTTATTAAGAGGTCTTCACACTTACTTTGCCTGACAAAGTCAATTTTTAACAAAACTTGGAGATGGCGTTGTGTAAGAGACTTAATTTATCGTTTAGAAAATGGGTCTGTTGGAATTTAAAAGACTACAGTGCGAATATGAAATCTATTGTTAATGTAACGTGACATCCATAACATTAGTCTTACAAAGCCTTCAAGCTTCATGGTATGCATCTAAAACAACACAAAAACAAGAAGAAATCTGCATTGTGGGATTTAGAAGGATTGTGTCCATCCATACTGCGTAACAGACAGCAGAAAGTTTTTGTATTTCTTGCTCAGTCATATCCATATGACTCCCCATACACCATCATAGTAGCTCTTAGGTTTCCTCAAAACTATATTATGAAATACCAATAAGATAATCCAACTTTTAAAGTAGCAAATTAATTCTAAATTGATTATGTCTGCGTCTTGGCACATCGCCAATGAATATATTTCATCTTTCACCACTTGTGTTAAAATCCCAATCTCGTGGAGCAATACATTTCATACCACGTCTTGAAAATTCAATCTAGTAAATGCATTTCGTCTCATTAATTAGGCGAATGCTGTTGAAGGAGACCAGGTAAATAATTGTTCAAAATGTAGGCTAAAGCAGGTCATAGATGCAAGCAAACCTTTGAGGCTGAGGTTGCTCTGAACAATCCGCCCAAAGCGATTCTCCAGCTCTGATCTGTAAGAGCATTGAAAGGAAGCTGAAACAAAGCGTTTTAACTCAGAACAAAACACAAGGATGACATCAGAGTCTACCTCTGACCTGAAACCCTGGAAAATCGGCTCTTGCAGGATGACGATGCGGATGACTGACAGAGAGGTAGGATTCATGTCCCTGATGGTTGAGGCCAAGCCGTCCAGCATCGCTTTAGCAGCTTCTTTAGGAGTCAATGTACCCTGTCCTGCAAGGGTAAAGAGACAGTTCAACTGTAAATGAACATGCAGTTATTAGGCATTCTTCTGTTTATTAGCTTGAACTGAAAGGCTTGGTGGTTTAAGTTATTTTCTTGTTCATATAAATCCAACATTTTCACTTTGCATTATTTAATACTGTCATTTTCACTTTTTTGTCCTACACCAAATCCGCCTCAAGTAAGCCATACATTGAGATGAAGCACAAACCCGTATTAACGGCTGGGAATGCCACTGAGCTGAATCCTTTGCTCTCGCAGAGTTTCAGGATCTTCTTGCAGTTCTTGCGGACCACTTCGCAGTCGGATTTAAAGCTAGCATGGACAATTTCCTTACACCCAAGAAGTCCAGGTTGTGTTGTGCAGATGAGGTCTGGAGGAGTGCCCACTGAAAGACAAAAAAGGTATTCAATTTAAATTTGGCAAGTCCAGCAATAAGCAAATTACCGTAGTACTTTTAAATCATCCTATTCTCTCAAACAGATTTCTTTTGTTCAAACCTAAAACATGAGACATATTTATCAGATTCACATTTTTTTTTGTTCTTTTCGTTTTACCTTTCGTTAATTCTGCAAGGACTGCCGGCCCTGCTGCTGCCAAAATGGCGTGAGAGACCCCTGTTTGGAAAATTATAGTAATGAGAGCATAAATTTAAGACAAAATAATAGTTTTTCTTTTTAAATTTCCAGGCAGACATTCAGATCATACCAGACTGATGATTAGTGAAGTCAGTTGTGTTGACGATAACATCAGTTCCTGCAGCCACAATGTCACCGTGGATGATCTGCAGCTTGATTGCGCCCATCATGGCCGTGACCTCATCCTTACTCATGGAGACATGTCGGTAAAAGGACGCTAAAAAAAGCAAGAATTAAAAAAAAAAAATATATATATATTTAATAGCTTTGTTAATTTATATATTCTGTTAATATTAAACTCGCTAGGTGCCTAGGAGGTTCCAACAACATTTAGAACAATATCTTTATATTGTTCTAAATGTTTCTAGGTTGACGTCAAGTCAAAATATTTTGACACGGTTGTTTTAGTGAAGTACGCCGTCTTGCTTAAAGTTTAAAGTGGTTAATTTAACCCCATAAATGATGCTCTAGCATGCTGTTTCACTTTGTAAAACATTGTTGATAATTTATTCTGTCTTTGAGCATAATAGAAAACTTTAAAACCTTAAACAACTGGTGCTGAAATTCTCAAATGTCATCAAATGCAAATTGCAGACAGAATAACAGCGCTGATTTCAGTGGTATGTCAGTTTTCAGAGGTCAAGGGATTAAAGGGAGGCAACATGAGATAATATGCAGGAACAAAATAATAATACAAATACACACTGTAACAGTTTAAGTAAAAAAAAAAAAATAATAATCCACAAGGCTAATCCCTTTGCAAACAAAACTTAAAACTCCACCAGAACAAACAAAAAGTAAAATGGCTAGCTTTCTTGAAGATGGTTGGGAAAAATAAATGGAAGCTTTCTTGCAATCATGGGGCCAACAGTCTCCATTTTAGTAGAACAGCATTTTATTTCAATGTAAGTCACATTTTGGCACTTTGAAAACATGTAAAATGTATCCGAAAAGAAACCAAAGAATCTCAGAAACATACAAATTAAACCAACCTTGAGTTGGATCAACATCATTTGTAAATCCTCTGAGATGCAACGCTCCCTGTGCAGACTGGAGTGCCTGCAATAGAAATGTAAAAACATCTGAGTCCAATCTACTATACAATGATCTGAGCCCAATCTAGCAAAAACAATGTGGCATTTTCCTAACCTTGCTTGATTCTTTGTCTGTAGGATGGACAACAATTCTGATCAGGAAAGGTGAACCGCTGGTCCGCTTTAGTTCGAAGGCACGAACTTCCTCCAGAAGAATCCTAGACGCCACGTTGTGTGGAAAATTCAGGACAGCTCCAGTTCCCAGCACTGGAAGAGCAACTGAACTGTAGCCTCTGCTGTCACAAGCATTCAGTATCTTTCTGATTCCCTGCTTCAGCACCTAGGAGGTTCAAAATGGTGATTGTTGTAAAAAGTAAGCAAACAAAAACAAACAATTTATGAAGAAAGAAGTACTTATGTTACCTCAATTGCAGGTCCATTTTGTTTGTTATCCCAACGCTGCAGGTTGAGAAAGATGACTGCTTTACATTTGACAGTAGCTACCCTCTCAACTACAACTATATCACTTGGCAGTGTTGCCCCTCCTGCTTCCTGGTAAAACATTGTCACCAGCTGAGGTCCAGCATTTGTTTTTAAAGTATTTCCTATGCGTGTAGACACAGGATCGTGGCCAATCATAGGAGACACAATGGCATCCGCCTAGGACAGAGCAATTTGATTTAGTCAAGATTAACAGAACCTTATTGTCATGACTAAGAAATGATCAGGGTTGACTGTAGTCTAATATGATGAAATGAAATGCCTTTATTATGCAGCTTGACTTGCATGCAGAACTTCTTACCTGTTGGTTCTCAATTGTTCCTTTAACAATCTCAACTTGTAGAGGAGCTTCAGCAGTGGCGCCGCTTGCTCCTTCTCGGTCAGCAACGTCCGTCCTGAATCCAAGATATTTCCCCGGCAGAAGGCGGTCACACGCTTCCTGCATGGCCCTCACCACCTCTTCCCTTTTATCTATCAGAATGATTTTGCTAAGACTTCGCCCGTCCTGACTACCAAACTCCTTGATGGCCGTTACAATGGCCTCAGCGCAAACTTTGATGGGAACGCCATAAATGCCTGAGCTGATGCACGGCAGGGCTATAGACTTGAACTCCATCAGTTCGGCTAAGTTCAGAGCGTTGCAAACCGTTTTCTCCAGTAAGCTCCTCTCTCTGCCACTAGCTTTTCCACTTTCAGGTCCAACAGCATGGAGCAGGCTCTTGCACTTCAGGTCGCCCCCTGTAGTTACCACTACGTCGCCGACAGCAACCTTTCCATTCCCTTTCACAAGGGCTTTGCTTTCTTTCTGCACCTGAGGACCACCTGCTTTACTCAGAGCAGCAGCAACACCACCAATGTGGTTTAGATCTTCATTGGCGGCATTTACAATGGCATCTGCATTCTGCTTTGTTATGTCACCCTGATAAACTATCACCTGCAGTCCATGCTGAAGATTGTATTTAGCAAGACGAGTCATCTGCCTACTCAAGTGAGGCTGTTCCTCGAGCTGTATGAGACACTTCAGAGATTCTGCAACCTTTATGAGCATATCTCTTCCAGAGTGACCACTAAAATATCTCGCTGCCCCTGGCAGGTCAATGGTCACTTTGTTCTCCACAACAGATTGAAGAAGTGGACCCAGCCTATTCCTGACCTCAGTCACTTTGATGGATGGACCTACAAGCAACACCGTGGGGCTGGAAGATGATGCTACAGGAGTGAAGGTAACACCCGAATAGTCAAATCTTTGTCTCTGCAGAAACTCGGTTAATAGAGGACGTAATTCTGGGAAGGGGAGAATGACTTTTCCCTCCACGCTTACTTGGTCCAAGATAAACTGAGATACAATTTCACTCAGCTCGTCAACCTCAACCGAGTGGCCGGACAAACACACAGTGCCACCTACACCAACCCCAACCATGGCTCTGCATTGCATTTTGTTAATCTCGTTTGCCTTGGATTTAAGCGCTTCACAGAGCTCTGGCGGCAAAACAGGATAGTTAGGAATATCATACGTGACATCCTTAAAGTTTTCTTGGATCATTTTCACAGACTCGTCTAATTTGTCGACACTGAAAGAGAAAAAGTGTAGTGTTGTGTCTCGTATTTCTGCTTCCACCATCTCAGCCACTCCCAAAAACTCACTAAGCATCCCGGGACCACCATAGACGTTTTTTAAGAATGCCAAAAATTGTAGGCTTTTGTCAGTAACCGTCCTCTCCAACACTAGCTTCTCCTTTTCACTAATTACTTCACCGGCCTTGAGAATTTCTTCCACAGACCCCAGTAGAGCTATTTTACCTTCATCAGCCTGTGTGACCTTCAATCCTGGAAAGTCTTGCCCTAGGCTGCTTTCAATCACCTTCCAGAGGAGACGCAGTTTTGCCTCACCGATTCGACGAAAAGTGGTTTGTATGTCACTTGGACGAGATCCTTTATTTTTAACATAGAGAGACTCTAAATTGCTTAACTTTGCTTCCACCTGGCTTCGTTCTCCCACAACCACAGTCATTCCGATGTCATTGTACACCTTCACCTCATCTTCAGGCAGACGAGAGCTGTAGGACTGCAGCAAAGCTTTGACTTTGTGAGCGTCCATCTCATAGTGGCACGTGTAGCCATCAAACAGTTGGTTGACCTCAGATTTCCAGTCGTTAGGTTCAGCACCTGGCTGAGCTACTCGCCTGACTAAAACTCTCTCCTCCTCTGGTTGGAGCTCAGCGGTGCAGGAAAGTAAGGCCAGCTGACTGTCTAGTTCTCCTTTGACTTTTGGAGATTCGTTCAGGTAGCGGAGGAGATACGCGTCGCAAGTTAGCTCATATTCTTCACTAGTTGGTGGCAGTTTTGGAGGAATATCGGACAGCTGTGTCTGTTGCCAGAAAAAAAAAAAAAAAAAAAAAAAAAAACATGCACCAAATTAGCTTTTCAGCAAGCAATAGATTCTTCTAGAAGCTTCATTTCAATACTGTAAAAGATACAGTGACTCAAAGATAAATGTTAGAGATTATTCTGTAACTCCGACATTTCCTGATCATATTGGGGAGAATCCAGAAAACACTTCAGTAGGAATATCCATAATATCTACTGAGGTACAATAATAATTAAAAAAAAACATGTCAATAGTAGTAATAGTTTCCCATACTGTAGCAGGGTCAATCTTTCATGTATATTTTGCTTTCACAGAGGTTTAAATCAAGACGTTTACGTTTCCTGCCAACAGTTTAATTCCATTACAGCATTTTAAAAGTGGCCCATGTAGAAGCGACTTGAGTTTTGGTGAGAAATGACAAAAATGTAAGGTTCAACAGCATGATTATTTCAAAAAAAGTTATGGACTTTGGTGACATTTTATTTCAAAAATTATTTTTAAACATTTTAATTAGGTTTTAATTTTCAAAATAGAAAGCCCAGAGTGTAATTTGAGTGAATTTTGGAGTGACAAAGACCTGCACATTTATCTGGGAGCACAGCACAGGAGGAAATAAATCTCGACAGGAATCCAGCTCAGCACATTTTGTGCTTTATTGTCTCATGGGCCACACCCATTCTATATAACGTTTTCTACTTCTTGGGCCTGTGTGAGCAGCTTAGGAAAGAAACTTTGAGTTCAATCTTTACACATGGCATGGATGATAAGGAGAAGTCGAGTTACACCACAATATCTCAAATCTTAAAACTGTTTCTGCTGGCTGCAGATTAAATTAATATTTGAAATGGTGAACTGATTTCAGCGGCATTCATGCGGGAAAACGCTTGTGGTCATGCTCATATTTTCCTCCATAAAAATGCACTCTGACTTTTAAGAGATGGAGCGAGAAGCACATTTTGCAATGAAACAACCTGTCATAAAACTATGAAAAAAAGAAAAAAAAAAGCGTTCCAACTTTACTTCAGTTTTCTTCAATTTTCACAAACGTACCGGAGATGTGGCCGATGCATTCAGGTTCAGGTTGGCTGACTGGTCTGGAGGCGGAGAAGAGGCGGCGGGTCCGGGATTGTCTTGCACAACCAGCTCTACGGCTACACCAGCTAAATCCACAACATGCTTAGACTTCTGCAGGACTCTTTGTTGAGCTACAGCGGTGGAAACATGAAAGAAAATATAAAACGACAGTGAATATTTAACATATTTATGCCAAATGTATGCATGTTGCGTTAACACACATTTGAGAAGTGTTACAGAAACCATGTGAGTAAACAAAGTTGAGGAAAAGGTGTGGCATTCTACTTTCATTAAAGGATGTCAGACTGTTTCTGGTAAACTGGCTCCAACTCACCAGTTTCATTTTACTGTCACATGTGGTGCTGGAAATTGACTTGAACCTCATTATTTAACACATTTACTCACTTAAAACTGGTGATTTTAGAAGATAAATGGTTTACAATTAAGACAACACACACACAAAAATCTGTAAATCAACAAATCCTATCTTTATTCCAGACACAAAAGAAGGTCCATATTTACCGATTTATTTATTTTTGGCCAACTGGATTTATGGTGTAGGACAAAATATTTTTTCTCCAATCGAGTTCGAGAAGCGCCTCAATTTTTTTTTTGCTAACAGCATTATTATGATAAAATTGTCTTAAATGTTTTTAAATCAAATTTTACATTTCAGAATTAAATTAAAATGAAGGTAACATGTTTCCTTTATACACACACATATATATATATATATATATATATATATATATATATATATATATATACACACATCATTATCCCAGCTATTTAAAAGTTAAATTATGCAACAGCTGAACACTCGGGTGTGAAAGTGAAACTATGAATTGTCCTATGTCTAAAAATAGAAAGGAATATACGCAGCCTAGCAGAAAAAAAACCCCTGAATAACATATTAACAAAACATTCTATATGTCTACTAAAATACCTTCCTAAACTAATAAAATATACATATAATATCACTATGTATGCTGCGACATCCTCCTGTTAAATTTTACTTTCGCTTTCACTGCAACTCATTCTTAGAAAACAAAGTTGAACTGCATATTCAATGAGTCCGCTGTCTTACCTTGTTCATCTTTAAAAGCAATGCTGTAAACTTTTCCGCCGACTTCAGTCAACGAGCCGCTCTCTCCTCCGCCCGATTTGCGCCGAATCTGGAAATAATTTTCTATCTTCTTTTTTTGTTCGTCGCTCAAACGGTCGCAGTTAAAGAAGACGGGGAACTTGTAAGAAGCGTCCATGGTGAGCGCTAATTGAAGAAGCTGACGAATAAACTTGGACGTTTATTCCACCTGGAAGCCGCACCTGAACGCGGCTCCGGCTGTTCGGAAATCAGCTGGCATTTTGCATGACGAGTTTGCGCACACGCGCTTCCTGTTATTGATATGAGCCGACGTCAACACAGGGGTGGAGGGGGGGGGGAACGATGTCTGACAACAAGGTTCTGCAACTTATCAACACCGAAATCTCAAATGCATGTAAAGATAGGATATAACTTTCTCCATTTTATTTTACATAAAGAAATAATGAAACAATTTGTAAATTTTAATGTATGACAAGTTTAGTGTTTTTCCCTGGGGCTTCCATTACTGCAACAGAAATAAAGTTATGGTGAAATGAATAAATAAACAAATAAATAAATAGATCACCCCCCATCCCAAATTTACCAGTGGTATAAAGAAATATACTGTGTTTATTCGTGCATCAATTTGAAAAAATTCAATTTCTAGTTTGTAAATATTGTATTTTCTCTTTTTTTTTTTGTCCAATTAACAAAAGTCTGAACAATATGTGCTCAGTATATGTTACACAGTGGTTCAAGGGTATTCACAGTGGTTATGGACCAAAGCCCAAATTGCTAAAACCCTCTAACACACGTCACTTCACATTATCTGTTCAGCAAAACGTTCTCTAAATAAAATGTTGATTTCAAACATTTGTATTGTCACATTTTAAAATTTTCATAAATGTTTAAACTGCTTCTGTGTCTGGTACAAAAACATTTATTGACCACAGTGTGTTTGTAAAACATAAAACATAGCAAAAAGTACAGTAATAAAAAAACAAATCACCAGTGATGTAAGACTAGCAGAAGCAGCTCAGACAAAATCAACAAGCTGAGTCCATATATTTTAAAACACAAAAGTGTTAAAATAAAGCAGTCCATTCATGGTTGTAAGACCTTTCTGTCAAACACTCAGGCACTATCACCCAATTAGTTAATAAGCTAAAATCCATGGGAGACGCAGAGCTGCACTGAATATTAGTTAGTTATTGCTAATAAGTTTTCCCATTTACAATATATCCCATTACAAAATACACCAATTTACCAAACCCCTCAGCACAATACAAATACAATATGTTCTTGCATATTTCAGAAAGTAGTTATGATTTAAAAAAAAGGGGAGTTATTTTCAAATTTACTCATGTTCTGAGAAAAGTAGGAGGGACTACTTTCACAAGCAGTTGTGAAAGATCTGCAATTACTCTACATATATACCAATTTAAACAGCCTGGTACGATTATGATTTTTATGAACTGATTATTGGTTATTTATTTTCAAGAGCTTGAAGTTGGCTGGTACTTATAAACAAACAATACTGGCACTTCCTGAGTGTGACATCTCTCCTTTTTGACCTCCCATTCAACCTGGAGGTTAAAATCCAACCACACAATGCAGTCAGATCTGAAAAAGTAGGTCAAACTAATTCAAGAGATTATGTGTACTACAGTGGAAGGATAATGGGGTAAAGTGTCTAACAACTGACTACATGTTGTGGATTGCTTTTATGTAGAAAGCAATCCTCCTTGTATCAGTCAAATTAAAATCAACTAACTTTGCAGAAAGTGATTACCTTACCAAACATTTCTCTTTAGACCTTTAGAACCTTAAAAGTACCAAAAACAATACTAACTACAGTGGATACAAATGGATGTTTTGTAAATTTCTGAAGAGTCCAGTGAACACTGTTGGGGTCATTACTGGCAAAGGAAAATTCATCCATAGGACACAGAAATAAAAAACACTCAAAAAAACAAAAAAAACAAAAAGCAATCCAATAGCCAAGGTATACTCTTAGGAAGACTCTGGATTAGCAGAGTCCCTTTTCCTTGTAACAGTTGGTAATGCACTTAGCCGCTACAGAGCAAGCAAGTTGAAACTTGTCTGTAGTTTGCTGCAAAATGGTGGAACCAGATTTCAAAACACAGGTAGGATAAAATCTGTTCAGATAACAGTATATTGTAACTTTTTGGATGTCACGCTACTGGATTTAGAAATGGCACCATATCCACAGTGAAATTTGGCGGTCAGAACAAACAGTGATTGGTTATGACTGACAAAAGTGTGAAATTCTTTCCAAAGCATTGCCTGTTTTTCCTCCCACCAGTAGTCAATCATCCAGAGCAGGTTGGTAAAAAGTTTGGTACAAACAATGAATGAGAGGTAGACCTGGAGAAGCCCAAATTGTGGGACTTTATATCAAACCAGTGGCACTGAGAAGAGGAATGTTACAGAGAGTGAACAGTGACTACGAATTGCAAGGTGTGAATGTTTCCGAGTGTCCTTGGTTTTGCTCAGCTGAAGGTGATGAGGTACTCTGGGTAGGCCTGGTCGTCGTGGAAGATAACAAAGATGGTGGGCTGCACCTGACAGTTTACCAAGCTGTCGAAGCAGTCAGTAGGGTCTGTACCTCGAGGAGGGGGGGCTTTCATGGTGGAATTACCAACTGTGTAGCGGCCGGTAATAACACGCGCAACGTACAGTCGCTTTAGGCCCAATTCGTCTGCTAAGGAGTAGTGGGTGGCTGAGAAATTTGCGTTGACAGCAAAGTACACCCCCTTTCCGAACGCTGTAGCTGTAAGAAAGTTACATGAAAACAAATCCACTTAACACAATGATAAACATTTTGGGATTGATTGTGTTTGTCATTTTGCATTAGTCGTTATATTCTGGGAACGCTTTTCTTTTTTTTTAAATCAAGTCTTACCATGCTGTCCTGCGTAACTCCTGTCGAATCGATCTCTTTCGATGGTTTTGCATGATTTTGCAGATGTGCCATGGTAGAGAAACTTTTCACCCAGGTCTGCTTCGCCGTTCTTGGAAAGTATACGGTACCGGCAGATGCTGAAGGCGTGCCACAGGTAGACGTTCTGCACTCGCTCAATCTGCGTTCCAAAGAATTAGTCACATTTTGTTTTTGCTGGGATAATTTGAAGATATTTCTGTGTAAGCAAACTTACCTTGTGAATGGTGTAGGAAGTAGTTTTATGGAAATTGTTGGCCACTTCCTGATACTCGGGCGATTTATGGTCTAACGCTACCTTTTTAAAGTGCTGCCCAGTCATAGGTTCCCAGTGTGGCGGTAACTCCAGCGCCAAAGCAGAAGCCACATTGTCTAATCAAATAATTTTGAGATTTTAAATGCTGAAAAAGTTCAGTTAGACGTTGAATAATAGGAACATGAGAAACTACAATATGCAGCATACCAGGCTCAGCTGCCACATTTTTCATTTTGTACGATGCGCCTGTCGAACAGTCTGTTGCTTCTCTGGTTTTTAAGTTTACTGTGAAGCGTTTGCCATCCTTTGTCGACATATCCAAAGACATTTCTCTCTTCAAGTCAGCTTCCTTGTCAAGCAGGCAGAGTTCCAGCAATTCTCCACTTTCATCTTCAATCGCCCACTTTGCTCCCTCTGGAAGCTCACCCTGCAAATATTTCATGACATTGACAACAGTAGATTTCTTGTGACTCCACTGGATCAGATGTTGGCACCATTACCATTTGGTCTTGTGGTGATGTAGACGATGAGCTTGCTAAATACATGTCCAGTATTTTCTTTGTTGGTCGTTTAGAGAACCCTAAAACAGGAAATGTATATCTTTAAAGAACTGCTTTTTCCTTACAGGCTTCATTAACATTTTTGACTGATGAGATTGTAAAAGGAAAGAAAAATAACCTTGTACTATACATTAGCAGAATTTGGTCAAAATCTACAAGACTAACGGACCAACACAACAGACTACATTTTATGATATTTAATTTTCAGAATGTTGGCAAGAAAGTCAATGACTTCAGGCTCCAACACAATTTTAATATGTAAAGTTCAACCTGGTTAAGTAAATATAACAGGTCCTACTGTTATGTGTGTAGTTATGCTACTTGCTTCACTCCATGTTGTCCCAAAACTTCACAGGACATTAGCAATGATAAAGTGACCTGAAGAAGTGTGGTTTGTAGAACTGCCTCTCTAATGTTTGCTTGAACTGGACTTTTATATTTGGCATGAATGGCCCATAATTCATGTCCAGGTACATGAATTATAAGTGTAGATGAAGTTTTGCCAGCGTAGGCTGAATATGACTGGTTTTGTAGATGAGGCATGTGACCTGTGGTGTTTAGTTTCAAATCACTGAGATGAAGAAAACTCAAGAATAACCAACTAAACTAAGAATGGATGGTGGAGAAAGTATGCTCTAATGTCCCCAAGTAAGTAAGTTTAGGAAAAAGGAATAAGAAGTGGTGCAGATCCTTCATGCGGTAACTTTGCCCAGAAAGTGTAACTTCCCTTTATCTAGATTTAAATGATGCAATACAAATAAAAGCAAAATAATTTTTACTAAGTTTGTTGTATTATCTATGTGAGTGGGTTGAATTACTAATCTATGTCAAAATGGTTCACTGAAGGAAATGCAAATAAAACCTAGAAAGCTGAACCAGCTCTGAAAGTCATCCTGCTGACAGCGACTCTCCAGCTCGGATCTGTTGGAACATTACAACGTTACAATATTAAAACGGTGCATCACGACCTAAAGAAAAAAAAACACATCTTATGGCTGCTGTGAGTTCACCATCTAACCTGAAAGCCTGAAAGACCTGTTTTTCCAGGATAACGATGCGGATCAGAGATACAAAATCTGGATTCATCTCCTTGACAGCCACGGCCATGCCGTCCAGCATTGCTTTACAAGATTCACCAAAGAGCATACCGGCCTGTCCTGTAAGGGTGAACAAACAGCTTTAAACTGACATGCTATTATTAGCTGTGTTTCTATGGTTAACATAACTTATTAATTTTAACCCTAAAATTTGAACTTTTTCCCTTCTTCTCACCTAACAGATTAACTACTGTAAGCAAGTAGGTATGTAATGACACACAGATAAGCTTATACAAACCTGTGTTAATGGCTGGAAAGGCCACTGAGCCGTACCCTTTGCTCTCACAGAGCTGCAGGATTTTTTTGCAAGTGCTACGGATCCTATGGGTGCTGCCCTTGAACCTGGCATGGATTATTTGTTTGCATCCAAGCTTCCCGGCTGATGTTGTGCACATGAGGTCTTCTGGAGTGCCCACTAAAAGCAAACAAAAGCAAACATGATGTTCTGTATTCTTTATCTGAAACATATTCCAATTACAGTTAGATAATAGCTTTCATATGAGGGCATCTGGAAGTCAAAAAGTATTAAAAATGAATATGACAGTTGATCCAAAGCCTACTTTTGCTCACTTTTGATTTGGTCTTAAGTGATTTAAGGATGCATTTCCTATGAACATAAAAAAAGGAATATATATTTTTTTAAATCTGTCAATGAGGCTTACCTTGTACCAACTCAGCATGGACAGCTGGGCCTGCTGCTTGCAGAATGGCTTTGGAGACACCTTTGAAATGTATAAGATACACGAATCAGTAAGAACGAAGGCCAACTGAAATGCTATTTATAAGGAAACCAGTAAAACCCATTTGTTCTTTTCTCTGTTTATTAAAAAGTAAACACTCAAATATTACCAAACCATAGATTAGAAAAGTTGGTCGTGTTGACAATGACATCAGTTCCTGCGTTTACGATGTCGCCGCAGACGAGCTGAAGTTTGACTGTGCCGATCATGGCTGTGATCTCGTCATCGACTGCAGACACACATTGGTAAAAGGAACCTGGAGAGGTGGCAGCAAAAACAAAACATGTTTTTCATTTTAATCTCAAATGTTATAAATCAAACTGGTTCAATGTACTTTCCTGGTCATTTTGTTGTGCCTGTTCTAATAATATAACATCTGTAAATTCCAACAATATGTTTAAATTTAGACTTCTGAAGTATAAGTTGGAGACAAATCTAAAATGTTCAGTCGATCAAAACTTTTATGCAGTTATTATAGATAATATTTATTGGTATTGTACCAACATACTGTACAGTGTGTAGAAATACAATTGATATAGTTTTCATGTCCCCTAAATGTCTTTTATTTGTCTGATGTAATATTCTAATCTTAAATGTCATGTTTTCATTCACTGTAAACAGAAGAATAAAACAAGTTACCCCTTAAATAATGTTATAAGTTACTAAATAGGTCTGTATATAATATGACTATGCCGAAGTGGTTATTGCAAATTTTGTACATAAGGTTTTATGAAAGTGTAAAAAGTCCTGGTTTCATGGCAGTCTGTATAGATTTTGCTGCCTTTAATCATCTTGGTCATCTGTAAATTTAAACTAATTGATACACTGAATACTTTTCTTATAAACTATATAAGCACTTATTTAATTTTTCTTGTTGTTGAATTGGATCACAAGCTAGTGGTTCAACACTAAAGGACCAGTAAAAATGGCAGAAGGGCAAAAGTTACCAGTGGGAATAAAAGGTAACAAATCGAAGGATAATGATTTATGGTCAGAACTTCTTAAGGGTTGACACTTCAGTATGTATTCCACAAAGTTTATTTTTGTGGAAGTCACAAAAATAAAACCTCAACCAAGGCAGGTGCATAAGCTAGATAGCTTAGCTTAGCATTAGGAAGCTTCTTACAGTAAAAATGCAGTTCAAATATTAAACATCAGAAGGTCATTGGCCAGAGGCCAAATAGTCAAAATGCTGATCAAATACAGATGAGATAATATGTTAAGATCATTTAGATACAATTCACAGTATTATGAAAAAAATAAGTTATATAACCTTCAGCTAAATTAACATGGCTTATGTATCCTTTTTGAAGCAACACACTCTGGGTGCACTTAAAAGCCTGTAAAAGAAAAAAAAAGTAAAAAAAACAGTGTCAAGCTTTCAATTTTAAAACAAAAGTGATAAGATTTCTCTAACCTGGCTCGATTGTTTGTCCTTTGGGTAAACAATGACTCGAACTAGGAAGGGCGACTTCTTGGTCCGGTTTTGTCCATATACACCAATCTCCTCCAGAAGAATTGTGGAAGCAATTTTGTGTGGAAAGCGTAAGAGAGCGCCAGTCCCAAGAACCGGCAGAGCTACTGAACTGTAGCCTCTGACTTTACAGACAGACAGAATCCGTTTGATTCCCTGTCGTAGCGCCTGGAAAGTGAAAGCAACGCTTGTTGTAGTTTTGAAAAAGACACGGAAACGGCAAAATTTGGAGTGCGATTTTTACACAAGTTCATCACCTGGACTGCAGTTCCATGTTCATTATTATCCCAGCAGAGTAGGTTGAGGAAGATGACTGCTTTACATTTAAGACCAGGTAGGCCCTCAACCACAACTGTTTCACTGGGCAGAGTTGCCTTTCCCGTTTCCTTGTTAAACTTTTCTTCCAGCTGTTCTCCAATTATATTGCTCAAAGTGTTTCCAATGCGAGAAGAGAGAGGATCATGGCCAATCATAGGACATACGATGGCATCATCCTAGAGGAGGAAAACATATGTTTCAACTAGCTAAACACCAGCATAAATATCATGTTTAATCTAGAGTTTAACAATCTTAGACATCCTTAATAAAGTATTGAGGTATTTATTGATGCAATTCTGACATGGATGCACGGTTTCTTACCTGCTGATCCTCAATGGCTCCTTGAACAACCTCCACTTGGTAACCAGTTCCAGGAGCGGCTCCACTTGCTGCTGGTTGGCCCGGAAAATACATCTGAAATGCCAAAAACTTATTACCTGAGAATGCCCGTCACATGCTTACTTGACCCTCTCAGCCTATTAGTATGACTTTGCTCAGATGTCATCCACCCTAAGTGCCATGACAGGTACGATAGCCTCAGAGGTAGCTGTGAGGCAAATTCATTGCTGAGTTTTGTATTTTATGATATTTTTCAAGGCGAACATGTTTTTAGTAGCACTTCTTCAATTCAGCCTTGGAGCATTTAAAAGAACTGCTTGATTTGTGTTGGTAGGAGTGTAGAAACGTTTTTTTATTATTACTTTTTAGGAAAGTAGAGATATGTTTCTGATATATTTGCCAGCGGAACAAGAAAAATTCTTTGACACACAAAGTTGCTGGCCAAAAGAGAAAGATGTTCCTCTCCGTTTCAATATGCTACAATATTATTTTTACTTAAAACATATTGTGAATTTTCTGCTGGCAGAAGCACCACCACATCCTGCTTTTCGAAGAATGTAAAATATTCTGGGGTTTTTGTTGGTTTTCTTGCCTCCTTCTGTTTTTAGAATGCATTGAATCTGTGTTTAAAAAGCAAATCAGATAATGTCCTAATGCGATTACCATCAGGGCGTTACCTGATGTCCTGATGTCCTTTTCAACACCTTCAAAATGTGTTGAAAAGGTCAACACCTTGATATTACCATTCGTCCCTCTGCAGTAATTTTCATCTGTTGAGATGGTGACTCTTTTTAAGTACAAATCATCAAATGCTTCCAGCAAGTTTAAGGACTGAAGGACAGGGGAGTTTGTTAGGTAATTAACTCAGATGAATTAGGAGAGCATCTAGTCAGGGAAAAGAAAAATATTGTAATAGCTGTAAATCAAGACCTGGATAAATCCTGTCGATGACATTTAATCGTGTCTTAAGAACGGTGGACTGAATTAATTGCTTACAAGTTGAAATCTGAGTGAGTGATGCTTCTCATTCTCGCAAGTGCAACACCAGCTATTGTGCTATGGAAAGTTGTCTGAGGGATTGCTATTAGTGTGTACAATTCAACCATTTTTCCATGCCAATTTTGCATTCAGCTGAAATACAACAAAGTTTCCCTGTCCATGAATTTACCAGCAAACTATCGGATTTTCCGTCAAAGTTTAATTCCTTCGAAATCGTTGTATGTTTAACAACTGTAAATCAATAAATTCATGCATCATTTACAGCAACTAGTTTGGGTTCCTTGAGATATTGCCCAGATTTTTTTTAAATTTATTTATTTTTATTTGTACACAAGTAGAACTTATTGTTGAAGACTTTCCAAACTCACCTCTGACTAGCTCGGTAAACTCCACCACAAACTTTAGCATGTACTTACAGGACACTTTGCTTAGCTGAGGCTGAAAAGAAATCAATAATTTGTCCTTTTTTATATGTACACTGAACATTTGTCTGAATTGTTCGCACACAGTCATCTCTCAGTAGACAGGTAAGCTTTATGAAGTTCTCTGGAAAAGCCCTTACATGTTTTTCCACATTTCTTAAAGTCTGAACAAAGTTCACTTATCCATTATGAAATCTCATTCTATATGGAAAAAATATATAGAGCGAGAATTTTATGACAATTTTACATAGTGTGTATTTCATTTTTATTTTGTAATCTATTATATTGTTATTTTAGATACAATATTCCAGTTTACTTTATCACTTCCGCCCCTAAGGTTTGAAGACACTGCAGTTACTTCGCTTTGTACTTCATACAATGTTCTTGAAGTATATATTTAAACACTAACACTCGGCTTTTCTTTGTTTCTTTCGTGTTTTGACAGGTTCGGGTATCTAGGATTTGGATTATTTAACTACAGTGTTCTTCCTCAGCATGTGAGCTGAGAGGCGAAAGTGAAACCTAGAAGAGTGCCTGTTTTTTTTTAAATATCGACAGCAACAAATATAGCAATAAACAGTTAGCAAAAAAAACAAAAGAGGCAAGTCAAGTAAAAAAAAAAAAACTGTGAAAGCCAGTAATTATTCCACGACAGGATAAGAAACTTTAGCAAATTTATTTTTGTTTCTTACCTTCTCTCTCCTTAAAAGCAAAGCAATGTAATAAACTTTCACCCCCGCCGACTATATGACTCTCTTCCGGAATCTCCTTTCGTTCGACTAGACCAAATAAGGTGTAGCCTTTCTTTGACCGTGGTTCAGACGGAAGAAGGCATAAATCAAGGAAGCAGTGGAGCTGTCAGAGCGGAGGACAGCTGGAATGTTTAGGTCGAGTTTGCTCGTTTGCGCCGCCTGTCGGTCAGGTGTCGGTATATGTAAGCATGCAACGCCGGTGGCTGCACCTGTTGGCAAAACCGCAATAAAAATATAATAGACGTCGTTAACATAATTACTAAAAAGAAGAATGCAATCCTTAATGAAGACTAATGTTTTGATAGTAATTATAGCGCCTCAATGTCAATAAATAAATAAGTAAATAAATATATTTAAAAGATTCTGGAAACTTTGAACTACTTTTAGCTTATAGGTATTTTTAGTTCTGTGAAATAAATGCATTTAATTAGGTGCAATTTGTCAAAAGACATTTAAACAATGTAACTAAGCAACACAAAAAAACTCCACACATTTCTGCCTAAGAATTAATGCTGAAATGAAAGTCATTAAAATGTCATTTTTGATTCCACATATATACTATCCTGAATGAATACATTAGTTTGAGTAATTATTTCATTAATTAGTAGCTCTGAGATTTATTTTTGACACCCAGCAAAACTGATCACATATTTCAGGATATTAGTGCACAGACCTTCTTGAAGTAAAGCTGTCAGATGAACAATAATGTTGCAATTTACTTTATTAATCCTTGTAAGTCTGAAAGAATATTTAGTTCATAAGAAGGCGCTTTAGCATCCCAGGAGTGACTGTGTGATTGGTGTTGCTTTTGAAAATGCAACAAATAATCAAAAAGCGCAGCGGGGACATTTTGAAAGGAATCAGAGGAAAAGAAGAAGTATTTGAAAATAATGCTGCAAAGTCACTGCAAAGTGGAAGTAATTTTTACTTTCACATCCATCTGTCCATGTGTGGTTGAAGACATTTTAACAGATAAAGCAAATGGTTGCATAGTCAAACACTCTGACAGTTTATAAAATAAAATAAAATGAAAACCGACTAGGTGAAATAAATGGACTGCCTTCACATTCTATGTAAAATACAGCAAGCAAAATTGTTTTACAAACAAAATGTTTTACTTGAAGTGAAAAAACTTAACACTGCAAATCATATTAGAAAAAAAATTGAATAGTTTTGGTTTAATATTGTAATATTAACATATTGTGATATTAACATATTTCACCCTTTCTTCAGTTATTTTTGTTCTCCACCAGAGGGCGTCATGGAGCACGGTTGGAAGGTTTCAGCACCTGGCTGTGCTGCTGCACACCTGAAATCAATCAAGCCTCATCAGGAGCTTAAGATCATGTTTAAATCCTGACTTACCTCCTTGTGTTTCCTCCTCCGAGGTTACTTCCTTATGAAGAATGAATTCCGTTTTACTTCTACCTTTGGCTGCCTCAGTCACCTGCAAACCCCCAGAGATTCACGGCTGCGGCCTGGGGCTCATCTTTCTCAGCTCCTTCCACAGCTCAATCGAACCTGATCTGCCCACCACCATGCTTCTCAGATCTCAACTGGGTAGACGATCACGTGACTTGAGTGATGTCATAAAGGTGTTTACACTGCAGTTTTGTGAAATAAACCAATTTTGATTATAGCTGAGTTCATGAGGAATTAACTGGTAATGATGGTTCACAGATTAGTATATGCCTACTTTCTCACAGCCATAAGAAATTACATTTGTCGACAGTTCCTGCTCATATAATCACAATCAACCAAGCACACCATCAAATTCTAATGCCAACCACAGATGGGAAAGGAAGGATGGTTAAGTCTTGTTCTCCCACACTCCAAAAACATGACTGTCAGTTTAATTGGCCTCTCCAAATTCCCCCTAGGTGTGAATGTGTGTGTGGATGGATGGTTGTTTGTCTCTGTGTTGCCCTGCGACAGACTGGCAACCTGTCCAGAGTGACCCCGCCTCTCGCCCGAAACGTTAGCTGGAGATCGGCACCAGCAGCCCTCCCGGCCCCACTAAGGGACAAGGGTACAGAAAATGGGTCAGTCAGAGTCAGATTAAATTAGTATAAATAATTCAATTAAGTTGTTTTATTTATTTTTCTATTTATTTATTTGTGTGTGTGTTTATTTATAAGAATTGTTTTTGCCATCCCAAACAAAAACTTTTTCCTGTGGTTTTATGAGGTGAGTCCAGCTCACTTTGGTGGTGAGAAGATATTTGATTATTTTTGAAAAGCCCATCAGATAATTTATAATTTTGTACTGCAAAACTCAACTTGCACAAATAAAGCATTCATTGAATTATTTATATTAATTGATATCTGACATACTTTTTGTCGTGAGCTGATGATACAAGAACAAATGGTGATTGCAGTGCAGTTTGCATTTTATTTCAACTGATGGACAGTGGAGTAACTAAGAAACCAGTAATTATGTCATGTTGAAGAGCTCCTGTGTGCTGAGTTTTAGCTTCATTGCTCACCTGCTGCCTGGACTCTCTGAAGATCCTCATTAAATCCTCAAAACTCAGTTGCTGCCTCACCTCTCTGCTTTTGGGTACGAACCTCAACAACCGCAAATCATAACACAATGTAAAGGGGCCAATTAACCGAAACTAACCAGCTTTTTTGATGGTGGGAGAAGCCAAAGCTCTTGGAGAGAACCCACATCTGCACATTGGAAACTCCATCCAGAGTTCCCATGATACTCTGTGTGTAGTATCACAGTTCCACTTTGGTGGAACAAAGTTTGTCATGTATGCATCCATATACTGTTTGAAGGGAAATGTAGGGAATGTAAAAGAAAATAAGATGTTGCCTTTTTTGGTGGTGGGAGAAGCCAAAGCTCTTGGAGAGAACCCACATCTACACAGAGATATCATGGAAACTCGATGCAGAAACATCCAATGGTGGAACAAATGTGCATGAATGCATGCACTCTTTTTCAAATGAAATGTAGTGAGCCTAATTAAAAGAAATGAAGATGTTGCCTTTTTTGATGGTGGGAGAAGCCAAAGTTCTTGGAGAGAACCCACATCTGGACATTGGAAACTCCATCCAGAGTTCCCGTGATACTCTGTGTGTAGTATCACAGTTCCACTTTGGTGGAACAAAGTTTGTCATGTATGCATCCTTATACTGTTTGAAGGGAAATGTAGGGAATGTGAAAGAAGCTAATATGTTGCTTTTTTGATGGTGGGAGAAGCCAAAGTACTTGGAGGAAACCCAAATCTGCATAGGAATATTGTGGAAAGTCCATGCAGAAACAAAGTGTTGGAATTTTGAACCCTTGGTGAAAAGCACCAGGGCTGTGTTGTGTTTTGCAACCCCATCTTGTCATTTTGTTTGAACTGCTCTAAGGGGCAAAAGGCATCGGTTCATGCCAGGTCGGATGCCCGGATGCCAGGTCGGATGCCCGGATGCCAGGTCGGATGCCAGGATGCCAGGCATGCGACCTGGATGCCAGGTCAGATTCTTCTCCGAAATATTGGTTCATCTCAATGGAGATACAATCTTCCTCGTCAGTCTTTGCTGAGGAAAAAAGGAAGGTCATACTCCGAAGTTTGTCCTTGAGAGAAGTCTTGGTGTTTTTGCCATTTTGTTTGTGTGAAGATGTAGGTCTCTCACTTCTGTTGTCTGACAGAGTCTTTTCTGTGTGGTCTTGTTGTAAAACTTTTTGTTGGACTTTCTCAACGTGCTTCACCAAAAAGCTGTTTTGCTGGGTCAGAATTTTCTTCTTGCCTTCTAACATCCTGTAGGTTTCTTTCAATACAACCAAATCCTTCAATATCAAATTCAAGGCAACAACTTCTTCTAGAAGCTTTTCGTTGATTTCCTCCAGTTGCTGAAGTTCTTCCTGTCTTGTGTTGTATTTTTCCTCCAAGACTTCTTGAGACTCCAGTTTCATTTTCAGATCATGAACTTGCCGTTTTAACTTCTGGTTTATCGAACGATCAGTCTTTATCTGTTTCTCCAGGTACTTACAATCATCTTCAAGACCTCGTGTGTTTTCTACTCTCATGGCGATTTGTTTGACTTCCTTAGGCAAAGTTTCATTCTCTTCCCGGATAGTGCCGGCTGTATTGAGAAGCTTGCAAACTTTGTCAAAAAATGTGCCAACTTTTTTACAAACTCTCTGCTTAAGAGTTTTGCGTGGGACCACGAATCCTGAAATCTTTCCAAAGTCAAACATTTTCAGTTTAGTTTGATGAGCAACTACTTTAGGCTAAAAGGTTTGCAGCAATTTCTGTAAGCAGAGACGACGCGGACTCCTTCAAAGTGAGGCAAAGGTAATCTTATGATAAAGTCAAGAGTTCCACCTCTGTGACATCAAAGGAGTCTGTGACATCATTGTTGAAATCATTCTTTAGTCCTGTAGCCATGCCAACATGATGACCCGACAACATTCTGACACGCCGGGCTGCCTCAGAAACTGTTAGTGATGTGTGATAAACTGTTGATAAAATAAAACTCCTTTGGTCTTAATATCATTTCAGTAACAACTATTTATTGCCATGTAAAAAAAAAATGCCATTCAGAACTGAAGGGAGCCATGGCAACGTATAATAGCAGAGAATGAAATAGGTTGTTCTCAAAATAGATATTTATGAAGATTATTAACGATTGGAGGCTTAATATTGAGTGCCCTTTAAATAACATGAACACTATGTCTGATTTTAATGTGTTCTTTTTTTGAATTCCATCATTTTGATATAAAATAAAAAAGATGAGAGAAATGAATACTGATAGCCATCAGAAAGAAGTGATGCATATTAAGCTAACAAAAAGAATATAACCTTCAATTTTATCATTTTTGGTGGTTATAACACGTAAAGGGCATAAAATGCGAGTAAATTTTTTTGTTTTTAAGTAGATATGACTTTTTTTTTTAATTATTTTTAAAACAATCAATTTTTTTAATTATATATTACAAGTAGTAATAATCAGAGATTTTTATTAAATATTAAATCAAATGAACTGAAAAAGAAAAAATGTTGCAAACAGTTTGCCACTTTGTGGCAAATCTAAAACAACCTGGATCCAAAGTTTATTTGATCAAGTTGATTCTTATGAAAGTTTATACAGTTTCTGCCGAATTACCAAAGTATGAAAACAATTGTTTCTCTGCGTTATAGATCATTTTTGTCTCTTCGTTTTAGACGGGGAACTGAGAAGGGACAGAAAAAAAGGTATTAATTTCATCAGAGTTCTCAAAGATCCACGATGAGTCGGGTTCTATTGTTTCTCAGGGTTTGTACACAGGAAACAACAAGAGTCACTTTTAGAAGCTGGTAAGACTCTTGCCACAAAACATGAGTTAATAGAACTGGTTTGTCAGAAAACATGTTCTCTTTCCCGTTGAAAAATGTGTCAACAGTGCAGTTATGGAAATATAAACATGTCAAATGTGCTGAGTGATGACATACCTTTTAAATGACCAACAAAAAATATTTACTTTAACTCAAAACACAAAATTAAAATGGGAATGTTAGATGGTGAAGTTTACCACAGTATATATCATCAGGTTGATTTATAGTTTAGCTACATTTGTTCTCTCAAATAAAATTTAATTATCTGACAACTGAAAATATGGAGACTTTGAACACAAGCAACAGGTAACATCTTTACTTGTGGTTGCTAACCAGCCTGTATTGTCTCCTTTTAATTAACCACATTGTTACTAATTAACCACAGTGTTTGCCTAATTTAAATAACCACAGTAAAACTTCATGCTTCATGTAAGACAGTTTTGAAAATATGTTTTTTTTTTATTGCATGAAACATCTTTTACAAAGTCTTTCACCAACTCATATTTTAGTAACACCCTTTAATAAAAACATGCAGTGTGTGTGCAGGCGGCTGAACAAGTAGCTTGTGTTTGTGGTGGCAAAGAAAGGAAAGGATGAGCCAAAGCAGGAAATGTTTGGAACATTAGTAGTTTCCTCAAAAGAAGGAACCACAAGGGCGGATGTTCTATGAAGACGACCCTAGACTATTTTTCACATCTTACTCATTCTGCAGTTTCAGCCTTTCTGTTGTGACAAACATCTGAATTTCTGGAGCTCACACAGGAGCAGAAACATTTTATTTCTGGATTTAAACATGGACCACACATTGCTCTGTGTGCTGTGCCTACTGTGTAAGTACATTACATTTTCTGTTCGAATTGTGTCGGTAAAATCATCTTTAAATGTTTGGACGTTAATCACCGTGGTCAACGGAGAAGAGAAACGCTGAATGTTGGTTGGTTGTGTAGTTTGCTGCAGATTGTTTTAAACATGTAATTACTACTTTCACAGTTTGGGCCTGATTATAAATTCCGTCATGATAAGTGTCCGTACAGAATTTTAGATTTTCAGCATATTTAACATGTTTGTAAAGCTTTATCATTAGTTCTACAAGCATCAATGTTTCTGAGGACTGGAAAAAAAATATTTTTGTAGGCTTTATACCACTTGTTTTTGAAAAAAAAAAAAAAAAATAGAACCAAGAAACCATTTGAAATGACCAAATATCATTGCTCATCTTCAATCAGATATAAAATGCTTACCATTTGAATTAATTTATATTATATTTTAACGAGTCTGATTCGACTGCCATCTTGGCTGCAAGATAACATGAGGAAATGAGAACAAACTGACGATATTTTTGACATCTTCGTCAGAGAAAATACCCCTGGCCATCAATAATCCCCAAATTCATTTTAAAAGACATTAAATGCCACTTGAATCTACAAAATACCAACATAAGTTGCGGTACAAAATCTACTTTTATTTCAAAACAAAAACATCAAACAGCAATATACAACAAAGGTCATACCTCCATGGTATTTGTACTGAAGGTGAAGCGTGCTTTGAAAGTTCATCGAAAGCTTTCATGGATGATCTTGTGATCACTGATGGTGAAGTATCTTTGGTGCTGCTCTTGTTTTCATCAACATGCAGGAGGAAGGGCTGTCCTGGTTCCACACCAATGAGGAAGTCTTCAAAACTGGCCCCCATCTTTGGCAAAATGCTAAGACGACAAATAATAAAAAATTATTAATAATATATAGAACAGCTACATTCAAATAGCAAACAAAACCAATGAGAAAGTGCTTCTATAAAGAAATAGGATCATTAGAACAACATACCTGCACATATCTGACAACATGGTCCACAGCTTGACATGCCTGTTTTTCCCAGCCTGAAAGGAAAACAAGAAAAATAGCAGACACATTAGGAGACACTTATTTTAGCTCTAAACCTGAAGCAGGTTCAGTGCTAAAATAAACCTGTTGTAGCTAAAGTTAGCTTTAGACTCCAAAGCTGCATTTTCATTAACCTTAAACCAGCACAAACTGGAATTATGAGAAATAAATAAATTTTATGTAAAAACGTTCAATAGCGTAATTTACAACAAAACAATTTTTTGTACATTGTGAAATTTTGTAATGAAAATGCAGCAGCAGGTTTTACACTGATGTGATACCATGTGCTTGAATTGAGGCTTCAAAGTGACAAATGACCTTCAGGGTCATTACTGCCACCTACAGGTCAGAGAGAAGAACTGAAGAGATGGGTTTGAGAAAGGTGTTTCAGCAACATGTTTAGGATCCAGTGTAGTTTTCTGTCGATTGTTATTTCTGACTGTTTTATTTTCTCCACCATTTTATGTTAATTGACCCAGTTTATACTCTTATACAATTCAGACATTTGATCAGTATTTTTATTTATAAACCCAACATATAAACCCATCCATCGATGCTAAAGCTCCATGTTTAACAGAGTTTTTATATTTATTTCAGAAGGACATTACATCAAGTGAAAATGTCTCTTTTGTGAAAAGATTCAGGAAGAGTGGAGACTGTCTACCAGGATGAACAGCAGCAGCCAGTGTACTCCTCTCTCCTGCATGGTCAGTGTCACACTTTGCTCTCAATGCTTCCACATATATTTAATATACATTATATTCATGTTTTCTACCCATAACGTCTGATTCTGGAAAAAAAAATCCTCTCTGCTTTGACTTTTATTCTGTTTAATGAGATAATAAAAATGTATTTAATAAAATAATAAGATATGTATGTTATTTTTAACTATTGAGATTGTTTTTATAGACAAGGGAATAATATGATGCCTGAATGCTATATTTAAATGTATTTCTGTCTAGCCTTATATAGTTTAACTTAGCCACAGAAAAACACAATAAAGATATTTTTTTGGCTTTCAACCTATTTAACACGAATTATATAAGTATTATTGAAGTTGGTATTTTTCAGTCCTATGTAACTGGTAATTTCAATATAACTTAAAAGACCAAGCTGCACTGTGGTTCAACGTGTTGATTGTAGCCAGAACAGGCTCAGCTGTTCTGATTGGTTGGTTTTTACAGCAGTAACAAAGTTTCCCCTCAGTTAATCAGGTTCATGATATAAATGGTTATAACTTGTTTTTTTTTTTTAAATAATAACAGCCATCTATTTAAAACAATAATTTGGATAAAATGAATTAAAGTCAAAAGTGTAAAGGATATTTAAAAATGTGGATAGTGGTTCCAATGTTAACTTTCCATCAGCATCACTGACAAGATGAAACTTTTTTTTAACTTTTCTGTGTTTCACTGACTTGTAGGAGACCTTTGTGTCTATGAAACAGTCAGACAGCCTGGAAACAACATAAATGATACGGTATAAAGATTAATTATTAGATAACTGCTGTTAAGCTTTGCAATTATACAGTGACTTCAAACTGCAATAAACTGAAAGACAAATTTATAGTTTCAGGTCATTCAGTTTATGCTAATGTCACCGCCAAATCAGATTCAGCCTGAAGATTTTGTCAAGAGGAATGAATCAACAAAATCTGGAAGTGATCAGTATGAACAGTTTCTATAAATCAGACAGGGTTTTTATATAATTGTCTTAAAGTTATGTTCTCTTTAAAATGTTCTCTTTGGTTTTTCACTCAGTCTTTTTAAACCTAAATACCTGTACTAATATGTTGGTATAGAGAGGTGCTTATTGAACTGCCTCTTATTATTCAGTAAAAATTTTTATTTTATTGATGTTTTGTTTCAACTCATTTCAATAGAAAATACAACACCATATAGTTTGTCATGTTTATTTGAGTCAGAAAGACGTCTGCTCTTCAACCTCCTCTGTCGTCATAGAAATTCATTGATCATCTAATAACCTGCTTCAGAGAGGATTAGATTTAGATCAAATGTAAATAGATTTTTTTTGCACATCTTTAGATAACAGCAAGAAAAATTCTGCATATAAATGCTTTATTAAAATAACTAAAAAAAATGTTTTTTCATCTTAGAAGCTATAATTTTGAGGAATGGCTGTTAGTCATGTTAATTACTCACTTTGTCATTGTTGATAATTCATGAATAGTTCGAAAAATGAGCCGATAGACCTTCTAGAATGTAAAAATACAAGAATCAAATAAAGATATTTTGACTAAATACTGTCTTTTTACTTTTAGCATCTTTTTCTTAGATAGTTAGCAGGACTTTCTTTTTATTCATGCTTAACTGGTAAACAAGCCTCCGGTCACTAGGTGGCAACAGTGTTCAAACTAATCAACAGGCTGCCTGTTCAAGCCCACTAGAAGTAGCTACATAGCACTGTTGTAAACGGAGCAGAGCAAAATTAAGAGACTTTTATTTTCAAATACAATAATACTACGAGAACCAAGTCCTATTAGCAGAATGATTTTACTACTGGCAGAATAAAGGAGCAATAGAGTAGTTAAATTTAAAACTTTCGGAAAACATGACTTTGACCAGCTTAGCAAGCCTGGTTCTTTCTTTGAAGTAGAAAGTTGTTTAAACAATGGTTTCAAAGTCCTATAGCTGATAATTTGATTCTGATATGTTAAAACATCAAATGTTTCCTTATTTGTTAAACCAATACCAACTATAACCTTATAAGCCCGTCAGTATTCCTGGTTTTAGCGCAGTATGGGGAAAAGTTTGTTAGACAGCTGGGGTTTTTGGTTGGCTTTTCTGCACCTTTTCCAGTCATCCACCAGAGGGACCCAGGAGATCACTTTCTGATGGAGGGCGTTTCCCAGGCGTTGAGCAGACTCACCTGCAGATCGTTACTTCATCAGCCAGAGTTCAAGAGGAGCTGTCGCGAGTCCCTCTTTGTCTCACGGTTTACCTTCATGGTACTTTGTGCCTTTCAGTGTCTGAGCTCCCTGAGTTCCCCCCCGAGTTCTGTTACGCACCCTTCTGGTCTCCTGGTAGGTTCTCTCAGTGGCGTTCTGGTTGTTGCCCAGTTGTTGCTTCCTGGATTCTTCTCCATGACGTCAAAGTTCCCTACGAAGGTTTTCTGGTTCAAACTTCCTGACCGGTGACTACCCTCCATCTCCAAGGCTGTCCCTCTGGCAGTCTTAACTGTGAAAAAAAAAAAAGATCTCTAGGGGGAGCATGACGGAAAATAATTGAAAATAACTCCATGGTAACTTGCGCTGTTATTCATTTAGCTATATAAGCTGTTCTGTCTAACAACTCATAAGATTATTGAAATGTTGCAAACAGTTTGCCACTTTGTGGCAAGTCTAAAACAAACTGGATCTAAGGTTCATTTGATCAAGTTGATTCTTATGAAAGTTTATACAGATTTTGCCTAATACCAACGTATGAAAACAATCGTCTCTCTGCGCTATAGATAATTTTGTCTTTTATACGGGGAACTGAGAAAGAGGACAGAAACAAAGATGTGAATTTCATCAGAGTTCTCAAAAATCCACTATGAGTCAGGTTCTATTCTTTCTCAGGGAAAGTACACAGAAAACAAGAGTCACTTTTAGAAGAAGCTGGTAAGACAATTACCACAAACCATGATTATATGTGTTGATAGAACTATTTTGTCAGAAAACATGTTCTCTTTCCAGTTGAAAAATGTGCAATTATGGAAAGGAAGCCCAATTCAAATAATCTGAGTGATGACATACCTTCTTATTGACCAGCAAAAAATATTTAATTTCATTCAAAACACTGACATGTAAACTGGGAGCCTTAAATTGTGAAGTTTGCTACAGTATATGTCACCAGTAAAGGTTGAATTATAGTTTAGCTAAATGTTTACTTTTAAATAAAATTTCATTATTTGACAACTCAAAATATGGAGACTTTGAACATAAAGGTAATGGCTTTACTTGTAGTTGCCAATTACACAAAATGTTGTCTGTAACCCTGGTAGCATGGGTGGGCATTGCTGTGCCCTCCCACCACCCTGTACTGGAAGCTTTTTGTTGTTTTTATCTTACAGTGGCCAACTCTCTGTTATTCCTATATCGATATGGTACAGTAGGGGCTTCCGCACTTCCCGTGTCTCTGCCTTCTGTCACTGTTTTCAGCAGTTAAAACTGTTTAATCCGTTGTTAACGCGTCATAACCTGCTTTTCCGAGCCACCTTTAAACGCAACATGAGCGCTAAGACGCTCACGCTAGGTTTACACCTGTGCGGCAGAGAAGGAGACCTGATGCTGCTGTGCGGAGCTACGCAGGTGTGTGTTAGTCATTGCAGCAAACCAGCAAGACGCAAATAACTTTTCAGTTTTTTCCCAAACTAACCGACTGAGTTGAGTAAAGCTGTTGGATGCAGGTAATGTTAGCTAAAAGATGACTAGCTAATACCAATACAGCACCTTAAGCTTGTTAACTAGTAGCCTGTAGACTACTGATGTTGTCTAAGTTAAAAAGTGGGTAGTACTTGTTACATTCACTTGAGTAACCTTTTTGGAAAAAAAAATTACTGATGAGTAGTTTTACTGCACTGTACCTTTTTCTTTCACTTGAGTAATATTATCATTATGTATTCATTTTAACCCCCCTACCCCCCATTAGACTTGCCTAGAGCGGGGCTGACTGTCTGTCTGTTCTGTATTAATCAGTGTTATTTAACCTAATTTAAATAACCACAGTGAAGCTTCATTCCTCATGTAAGACAGTTTTGCAAATTATATTCTTATGGCATGATTTTTTTTTTTACAGTAATATTTTTTGTAAAAAAATATATTTTTTAGTAATTTGAGTAAATAATTACTAAAACTTGTCACTCAAGTTTTAGTAATGACGCTTAATAAAAACATGCAGTGTATGTGCAGGCGGCTTAACAAGTAACCTGGGTCTGTGGTGGCAAAGAAAGGGAAAAAGAGTCAAAACAGGAACTGTAGGTTAGAAACATTAATAGTTTCCTATTAATGGAACCACGAGGACGGATGTTCTGTAAAGATGACGCTCCACTATTTTTCACGCCTTACTCATTCTGCAGTTTCAGCCTTTCTCTTATGAAGAACATCAGAATTTCTGGAGCGCACAAAGGAGCAGAAACATTTTATTTCTGGATTTAAACATGGACCACACATTGCTCTGTGTGCTGGGAGTATTGTGTAAGTACATTACATTTTCTGTTTGAATCGTGTCGGTAAAATCATCTTTAAATACTTGGACGTTAATCGCCGTGGTCAACAGAGAAGAGAAACGTTGAATGTTGGTTGGTTGTTTGCTGCAGATTGTTTTAAACATAATTTTTTTTTTTTACTACCTTCGCAGGTTGGGCCTGGTCAAAAATTCCTTCACGATAACTGTCTAGACAGAATTTTAGACTTTCAGCATATTTAACATGTATAGAAAGTCATTTGTCAATCAGTGTTTCTGAAGACTTTCCTTTTCTCTGAGGAAGAAGGTCTTCATTCAGATATAAAATGCTTATTTGAATTGTGTTTATTTTTTCACTCGGTCTGATTCCACTGCCATCTTGGCTGTAAGTTGATGTGAGGAAATGAGAACAAACTGATGATAATATTTTTGACATCTTCATCAGAGGAGCTGTAATCTAAATGTTCATCTATAAATTGTAGCTTTGAGACTTTGTCTCCCAAATTAGTTTCCGTTTCCTCACCTCTTGAACAATAAACCTTATTGTGCAACATAAATTATAAAGGTACCTTATTAGATGCCTTTATAATTTATTGAGGACATGGAGTATTGCAGATCTTTGTGAACATCCCTATTTCTGTGAATCAGGGGTGTCCAAAGTTGGTCCTCGAGGGCCGGCATCCTGCATGTTTTAGTTCTCTCCCTGGTTTAACGCACCATCAAATGATGGCTCATTAGAGGCCCCAAGGGGAACATTGACAAGCTGAAAAGGTTGTTGCTACCACCAGCCCAGGGAGAGAACTAAAACGTGCAGGATCCCGGCCCTCAAGAACCGACTTTGGGGACCACTGCTGTAAATAAACATTATGAATCCCTTAAGTCACAAAGGTCATAAAGAGGTCGGCGTTAACTCAGAGAAGCCAACCCTGTAATGTCGTAAACTAACATGGTTGGTGTGTGTGTGTGTGTTTAACTCACAGTAACTGATTACGCTAGGTCAGTTTTATTCTTCCACTGATTCCAGATAAATCATTGAACATTCAAAGACCAGCAGGTCTTCGTCTCTGTGGCAGAAACACAATCGGATTCCTTAAATGCTCCGTTTCACCCACACTGCTCAATCTGAAATATATGTACAACATATAAGGTTTTATTTGAGTTGAAACTCCAGAAGTATGCAATGCATTTTAACCCTTGTGTTTAGAAATGGGGTCCAGCCGACCCCACACACGTAAAACTGGAATCATTTGCCACAGTCCTCTACGTTTGCCTCAGTCCTCGCACGCACAAGGATTAATGGTGAATAATGTATAATTCTTTACAGTAATCTTTTTGTTTCACATCTAACACATTTTCAATCTGTGTTTTAGTTCTCAGTTTTCTCCTCTGCTGTGGAAAGTCTCCAGGTAAAAGATTATTCTTTTTCTAGAGCTTGGCTGAATTTGCATTTTGATTGAATTAAGCTTCTGATTTTGCATCTTTGTGTTATAGGAGCATCTCTTTTTAGCAGGAATCTTAGGACATCCGTCACCCATACTTATGTAACAATTACTAATATGATGCAGCTACAAATGAGTGCCAAACAAGATTTTTCTGTTTGGAGACAAAAAGAAGTTGGTTTCACATCTGTAGTATTTTGCCTCCTAATGTTTTGGATTGAGCCTCAGAATAACTGCCTACTATTATAAATGTGTGTCAAAGTAAATCCTGGTGTCGTCTTTTTACTCTAAAGGACATTGATCATTGAAACTATTAAAATAGAATAAATGTTAGTGGTTAAATTAATTTATACCCTGTTAGGCAATTTACTGTACAGATTGACATTAACATTAAATATAGGAAATGTAAATATGTTAACTGACATTAAATAAGTCTAAAAATGTCCTGTAGTTTTTCAATGAAAATTAATACAATTATATTATTTTCCTAAAATGCCAGAATATTGAGAATTATTTTGGTTACTTTCTTCAAATTTACCACTTCATTTTCTGAGTTTTTGGTTATATTGCCTTTAAGTTTCATGAATTGGGGTGAGTTGTTTTCCTAATATTTCCTCCATATTCTCATCTTGGTTTGCTGGTATTTTGGCCCAGTCCTCCTGGTGTAACTGAGTCAGGATTGTAGGTGGTTCTGTTCTTCCACATTTTCACTTGTACAAAACTTGTCCATATGTGACTGATCCCTTGAAAACATTGACTTTGTCATCTGCAATTTACTTTTTAAATGACTGGGGTTATTGTCCATTAGGAAGAAATTGACAAACTGAAATATGTAAACAATATTTACACTTATTCTTCCATTGTGATATCTCATTTCTGAAGTGCACCAGTCCCTCCTGCAGTAAAACAGACAAAACATGATGCTGCTACCTCTGTGCTTGATGGGTATTTTGGTATTTTAACATCACTATGGATTATGAAAGTTTTTTATCCTTACAAGGTCTTTTTGAATTGATTCCAGTTTAATTTCTGGTGAAAATGATCACAGGACTGAGGAGAGTGGAGGCTCTTTGTGACCTGGAAAAATACCACTAAAAGCAGATGTTAAAGAGAGTTTAGCTCTTTCTTCAGGTGCCGATGAATGTCAGTGACGGCCGATAAAAATACACAAAATGTTTCTGTGCGCTTCATTATATTCCGCCATTTTGTACAGTTTTGCCGGGATCTGGACATGAGAATCTGTGGTCAACAGAACCAAAGTCGGTCCTGACTGTGTCTCCATCATGGCTGAGTCCTGGAGCCTCAGTGAATCTGAGCTGTGAGGTGGAACATCCATCTGCAGGATGGAGGTTCTACTGGTATAAAGTTGTTCCTGATTTATCAAAGAACTACAAATATGATTCAGTGCCTGATGCCATCAATGGGTCTGTAGAGAACTCCTTCATCATTCATGGACAGAAACACACAGCAGGATTTGCATGTAGAGCTGGAAGAGGAAACCCCGAGGATTTCAGTAAATACAGTGAACCAAAGTTTATCTGGTCTGCAGGTCAGTGTGATTAAATTTAATAATCTGTACGTTTGTCATTTAAAGAAATTCTCATTTTGTCTGAAAATGTAGTTTCATTTATGTTAAAAGTAATGAAGAGGTTAAAAAACATTGGGATTGAAAAAAAAATAAGTTTGACAATTCAAAACAAAAGTGACTGGGACAGGTCACAGACATAGTGAAGGTAACGGAATCACCTGTTGAAGATTAGATTGATATTTTTATCAGTCTAATGAATTTGCTTATACTCATGATTAAACATGCAGTGCTCCACTTATTGAAATCTACAAAGTAACCTCAAAGAGGAAAAAACATCTTGTAGAACAGTGGTCCCCAACCCCCGGTCCGTGGACCAATTGGTACCGGGCCGCGCAAGAAATGAATATTTCCGTTTTATGTATTATTTGAGTCTGGATGATGTTTTATTTTGAAAATCCTTTAACCAGATTCTCTGTTACTTGCGTGCCAACATTGAGCCCACAAGCAGCAAAATGAGTAAGAAACGGATCAGATGTCTTTGGGAAGTTTCTTTGCAAAGGGGAAAAGTCTCATAGAAGAGACGGAGGAGGATGGATTTATCCCGGACCCGTAGGCGAGACAAACATTACAAGCCGCTCTGTGTAACACGCGGCGACCGGCTGCTAATGAGGCAATGAAGCTTCAAGCTGCTTCGCCACGTAGAGACCAAGCAGGCTGTGGGTATAAGCAACACTTCGGGTGTCATTGTCTCCCATCACTCCCAGATGGGACCGTCTCATTGCAGAGAAACAAGCTCAGGGCTCCCATTAGTCATTATCGTGAGTTAAAATTTGCACTAAAGTAAAATGCTCGTTTTTGTGGCGCATCTGTATCTTATTTTAAAGGGATATGTAAACGTTACCATAGCGACCAGTGTCAGAGAGCGTTTGGGCAGTGGTCGAGAGGAGAGGAGTAGAGCTTGAGAGTCTTAAGTCTGGTTTAGACGGCAAGATTTAAGGATTGTCGGCCGATTCTCCAAACCTCTGTGACCACAGAGCTGATAAAAGTACAACAGGTTCGATCGGTTCGTGTTTCCAAGGCGGGAGCAACTCGAACCGATTCCAGTCAAGAACATCGCGATTCCAGAAGAAAATCCACAAAACCCCCAATATAGCGGGAATTTAGAATGACCAAACACGGATGACGATGTAGAAGCAATAGTGACAGTTTGTGGAGTCATTTTAAGAGATAAAAGACGTAACAAAAAGAAAAGGCGGTGGATAAGACAGCGGGAGCAGCCGCTCTATTTGCTGCACTATGATTTGAAGGCGACTATGTTTTTCATAGTTAACATTTTTAACTGAATAAACATAAATAACGACCTTTACATATAATAAACATTTCCACATATCGTCTCCGATATCCACCGGACTCTCAGTTCCGCGATATGTCAGCTGTTTGGGATTCCCCTCTGTTCTTACGTCACCGCGCTTTCTGATTCGCTACCTGTTACATTCAACAGGTTGTGTTCTCGTTCCTAGTCAGGGAAAACCCCATAGGCCGCGATAAAAAGGCCAAAACAACCCAAATTGGGTATATTCAGGATTTAGCGGGAACACAAACATACAGAAGCCTTTCCTGACGGTTCATGACCCTCCCCCCGGGCTGCAGCAAATTCTAAGTCTTGACCGGTCCGTGGTAATAAAAAGGTTGGGGACCGCTGTTGTAAAACACAGATTTTATTGTCGGTTGTCTTTTTCTTGATCTCATTTGGTTTCTATTTTTCTCGTATTTCAGATTCTCATCCAACAGCGTCTCTCACAGTGAGTCCTGACGGAGAGCAACACTTCACTGATGAGAAAATCCAACTGAACTGTTCAGGAAGCTCTGCTGACTGGAGAATCAGGAGATTTACAGAATCGAACTACAAGTCAGATTTATCAGACTGCACCAGCTGGGGAACAATGACTGGATCCTCATGTACCTTCAGCAGTCTTGAGTATCACGATGCAGTGTACTGGTGTGAGTCTGGATCAGGAGAGTTCAGCAATGCAGTCAGCATCACTTTAAACAGTAGGTTAATTTACATGTTGGTTTGACCTCCTGAGTTTGACAGCTCACGCTATTTTATTCATGTCACTTCATAATGTTTTGTGCTTTTGCTCTGAGTTCTGCTTCATGTTAAAGAAATAATTAACAATGAGTTTGAAAACATTGCGTAGTTTTTCATATCTTTAAAATAATACCATTTGTCTCAGTTTTAAGAATCAGTCTTTTCAAAAGTTTAATTAATTTGTTCTTTTTTTGTACAATTTGAATATGTTATAGTCTCATAAAAGCTTGCAATATTACTCAAATCTAACAGAGTATATTAAATGTCTCTAAGAGAAAGCATGTCTTTTTCCAACAGATACACCAAAGTCCATCCTCACTGTGTCTCCATCATGGCTGAATCCTGGAGCCTCAGTGACTCTGAGATGTGAGGTTAAACCTTCATCTGCAGGATGGAGGTTCTTCTGGCTTAAAGCTGTTCCTGATTTATCAAAGAACAACTACAGATATGAGCTGCTGCCTGAGAGCATCAATGGGACTGAACAGGACTCCATTATCATTCCTGGACAGAAACGCACAGCAGGATATTCATGTATAGCTGTACGGGGAAATTCTGACTTTTTCGCTAAATACAGTGAACCAAAGTTTATCTGGTCTGCAGGTCAGTGTGATTCTATCTAATAAACTATGTCTTTGACTTTCATTTAAACATATTCTCATTTTGACTGAAAATTTGTTTAAATTATGGTAAAACTAATGAAGAAGGGGAAAAAAAACATTGGGATTGATTGGGGAAAAAAAGTTTAATTATTAAAAACAAATGAGTGACTGGACATTTTGGAAAAACGGTGAGAATAACAGAATTACTTGCTTTTAAAGATGTTTTTAAACTAATGAATTTGCTTGTTTTATGATTGCACATACAGTGCTGAAGCTAAAATCTACACAGTAACATAAAAAAGGAAAAGATCCTGTAAAACATAAAAACATAAATTCTATTATCAGTTGTCTTTTTCTTGACCTCTGTTTTTCCTCGTATTCCAGATCCTCATCCAGCAGCGTCTCTCTCAGTGAGTCCTGACAGAGAGCAACACTTCACCTCTGAGTCTGTGACTCTGAACTGTGGAGGAAACTCTACTGAGTGGAGAGTGAAGGAGTTTAGAGAATCAGGTTTCTCATCATGTCCATGCACCACCTGGGGGTCAATGACTGGATCCTCATGTACCATTAGCAATGACTGGTCTTTTAAATCAGTTTTTTGGTGTGAGTCTGGATCAGGAGAGTTCAGCAATGCAGTCAACATCACTTATCAAAGTATGTTATTATACGTGGTTTATCATTCACTTTATAATGCCATTCAAATCCAGGAACCAGTAACTGAGTTTGAGTTATTATTCAAGACTAAATATTTTCTTCTTCTGTGGTTTGTGTATTAATTTAAAATTAGATTTTCTGAAAAGCTCTTTTCTCATTTATGTTAAATTTATTTGGCTGTAGATGTGTTAATTTAGGCTTATAAGATCACAACACAAATTAAACCCAAACTTTGAAACCTTTATGGATTTTGATTCAGGCTAATATTAAACTGAGGCTTTTCAAAATGCATAAAAAAAAGTATTCGCAGCCTTGGATGTTTGTTTCCTTTTTGTTTTTACACACCAATCATATACAACAAATTTTCACCTGAAAAGCTTTTACAAAACATAATTATTTATAGTCGAAGTAAAAATGGATTTTTACAAAATTACAATTAAATAACTGTTTAACTTTACATCATTGCTTAAATATTCTCTCCCTTCAACACAGTATTTATATCTACATAGTATATAGAACAATTTGTGTTTACATTCAGCAAATGCTGAAAAGAGAACTTTTTCATCAGTGTCTTTTTAACTTTATACATGTCGATGCCTACGTTAGGAATAAAACCTGGTGCATGTAAACTCAGGGCTTAAAGAGGATTTCCGGCTTTTGACCAAACGGTCCGCCTCAACCAAACTGTAGTCTCCGGGCTAGACCGGAACGTGTCGGCGACGACACATCTAAATTTGCAATACCGTAATTCCGCCACACGTATCGCTATCTGAAAAATTCCAACGGTTTCTGAAAGGGGAGACGTTGCACTTTCCATCAAATATCGGGTTAATACGGTAACTTCACAGCTGCAGCTGCAGAGAGTGTCCGGGGGGCACTCGTTTAATAGACGGTGAATTGCGAAAATAACTTGCTGGATATTGAAAGTTCCGGTTGCTATGGATACATGGGTAAGTATATCATCTCACAGGACATTTAAAGAACTACTTACAATTAAAATAAAGATTTATTTAGTCAGATGTTTGAAACTTAGGCGTAAAGAGCTCCGTCTGGGGGCCAGACTTCCAAGCAAAGCGAGCATTGGACCAAACGGCCTGCCTCAACTAAACTGTAGATAATAGACAAAGATGTCTGCCAATCAGAACTCTGGCTCCCGTGTTCTTGACCAATGACTGCAAAACGTTTTGTAGAAAAGAAGTGGATGCGTTCGGTTAAATCAGGGGTCCCCAAACTATGGCCCGCGGCCGGATCCGGCCCGCCTCCTCATTTGGTCTGGTCCCCTGAACAATACCGGAGAGCATTCAGTGTTGTTTTTCATATATATGTGGATTTTTCTTCAACCACCAGGGGGGCTCTTGAGCAGATGTGAAACTTAGTTTCCCTCAATGGAATATATACTAGTCAGTACCAGTCACCGTTTCGCTCACGGTTTTTTTCCATTTGCATTCTGGGTAAAAATCTATCTACAAACACAAATATGTTGTCGGCAGTAATCCAGCCCCCCCCCGTAAACAAAAGTTTTCTAAGGTTTCTTTCTCGAATAACTAAGACCGGCCCCCGATCAGAAAAGGGAACAGTTATGTGGCCCTCGCAGGAAAAAGTTTGGGGACCCCTGGGTTAAATCAAATGCGTTATGAATGAAGATGGAGTTTGTCTCACCCGGTAAAGAAACACGTTTACTTGAGAAAGGAATTAAAAACAAGTGGCGCTGAGCAAAGGAAAGGGGACAAGACGGGAAGCTGGTGGAAATTTTTACAAAAGGGGGGCGCTGGGATTCCTTTGGGGAGGCGTTTGGTCGCCTCCCCAAAGTTTACCTTTACATTGTAGGTGTAAAGGTAAACTTTACACCTACAATCACAACAATACCAGTTTAGACTTTGAGCAACTAACTAAAACTGCATTGTGCAACATTAGATCATGCTTGGCTGCAACTGTATCGATGGCAGCTCTTCTTCTATTCAGTGTTTGTAGCTTCTTGGCGCAGCTCCGCTCCTGCTACTGGTAGCTTCACTGCATCAGGTCAGCGTTACACCGGCTGATGACATTGCTGTGATTCACTTTGTCTGCTGTCTGATTTTCTAATATTTTATGTTTTATTGAGGATTTTTGTACATATGTTTTGGCAGTTCTGTGATCATGTTAAAGCAGCAACTTGTATTAAAAAGTGTTTTATTTCCATCTGGATGCTGCCCGCTTCCATGGAAGGACAACAGAAAATAACTCTTATAAACATGTAATTACTAAAATCACGATACCCTCACTAAAATCACGATACCCTCACTAATTTCAATAATCAAAATACCGAAATTGTTTCCGTTATTTTAAAAGGTGTGTGACAGTCTGCCTTTTCCCCATCGATACGCCCTGCACCTTAGGGGGTAAAAAAAAAAAAAAAAAAAAACGACGCACAATGGGCAAAACTCTGAAACAGGAGAAGCGGGACATAAAACGGAGCGATGAACTAGATGTGAATTATGGCAAAAACAGAGAATCTGACGCTGAACAGTGAACAATCAACACATGATGTGAAACATGACGATTAGGCGGCGCAGCAGGTGATGAGTGAAGATTAATGATGGTGAGCGTAAAAATATGATAAAATAAATCTAGCAACAGGAAATAAACTAAAGTGGACATAGCAATAAACCAAGAGAGGATAATACTAATCAAAGGAAACTTAATGAAGAAGAAAATGGAAGAATAAACTAAGAAACTAAAGTAAATACAGATTAATAAACTGGTATGGCAAGACCTATCGAGCAATACTTAATACAGAGGACTGTATGACTCATTAGGATTTGATTGAGAACCAGATTTGTTTTTTGTAATTTCTGTCCAAGAAAACTAATGATCTATAAATCAATAGACAGGTCTATATGAAGATATAATCCATGTTTCTGTCTCATATTTGTATGGCATTAAAAGGAACTTTTGTTTTTCCACTGAAAGCTCTGGTTTGCACAGTAAATGCCATGTGGGTGAAATTTTATGGATGATACTCTGATGTCCCATTCTCCTGAAGGCAGCACAGCGCTGCGCCACCAGAAACCGACAGAAACACTGAAGAGAAGAAGAGCTATGATTAATGTAGTTACAGTTCTATCCATGTTTTAATGTTGCAGAGCTCAGTCGGTTTGCAAATAGATCAAAGTTTAAACTGGCATTTTGTTCATCTTTTATCTGGTCATTTTGTGGAATATTTAACAACTAGAAAATGAGAAGGAACAAGAATGGGAGGCGGTGAGGGACCTGGATAAAGGCTAGGGGGGTGCTGGCCTGAAAAAAGTTGAAACACTGATTTAGTTGATAATGTTGCATGTTCTAAATTACTTGCAAAAACATTGACTGAAAAGACTCTTATTTAATGTTGAGGGATTTCTGCCTGTAAGGCAAACCTTTAGGGCACAGACATTTTACATTTTGTTTTGAGTTAAAATGTACTGAAGTCTTATTTAAGTTTGAATGTTTAGCTTGTTAATTGCATTGTTAGACGCAATTTTTTTTGGACTTTTCAAATACTCTTTTTTATTAAACTGTGACAATAGCAGTGCTATAGTTAATTTCTATCATAACTATAAGTTTCAGGCCCAGGATTTTTTTTTTTTTACTTTAAGCCCTGATGTAAACACAAATCATGTTCAAAATAATATATTGTTTTGCTCAAAAACGGTACATTCTGATTTTTTTAATCAAAAACAAATTTCAATCTAATTAAAGAATTCTGGATTCATAAATACAACTAGTTGTGAGATTACAAGCACCAATTGGGTAGACCTCTGTAGAATTGGGTCAGTCACCTTAAAGTGAGTGGATATTGATGCAGTCACCTTAATTATGTTACATATTTTTATTTGGTTGCCCTTAATTTGTAGAAATCAGTTTTAACTTTGACGTCAAAGAGTTTTTTCTTTGTAATTTTCTTTTAGGAACATCAAATTTTGTTGATGACAATTGATTTTTAAAAGCAATTAAAAAAACATCCTAAATGGCAGGTGCTACAATACAAAAAGTTACTGTATAGTTTAACCCCCAAAAAGTCATATATTTGGTTTATTCTCCATAACTTCCTCTAATTGTCTCCAGCAGCTGATTTCTGACTGAAGCTTCATTTTCTCTGTCTGGTTTCCAGATGAAGATCTTCTCCTGGTGAACCCCGTCCATCCTGTGACTGAAGGAGCTTCTGTTACTCTGAGCTGCAGACTGAGAGGAGAAAACAAACTTTCTGATGTGATTTTCTATCATCATGACAAACTGATCCAAAATGACAGCAGAGGAGAGCTGAAGATCTCTGCAGTGTCTCAGTCAGATGAAGGTTTCTACAAGTGTGAACATTCAGGAGAAGTTTCACCTCAGAGCTGGATGGGAGTTAAAGGTCATTTATTTTAATAACTTGGTGAGAAATAATTATTTGAATGAAAATAATGTTATCATGCAAAGTTATTTTCTGATCATTTTCAGGTCCTGGAAGCTCTTCATTTCCTGTGCTGCTGGTCGTTGGATCAGTGATTGGAGTCGTTCTCTTAATTCTCTTGTTGCTGCTGTGTCGGTTCAGACAGACCAAAGGTGAAACCCTGAAGTTGGGAATTTGTTTCACTCTTTCATTTTTCAAATGCAGCATTTCTTCATGGAGTCATAAATTGAACAGCAAAACCTGATAGAGAAGTAATAAAATATAACAATGAGTTTGTAGGGGATTTGTATTTAGTTCATTGAATTTAATGCTTTTTTTTTTTAACCAAATAGCAAAATTTAGCTATAAGAATAAGTTTTTCAACTGAAAAACAACTAAATCAATCAATAACTACGTGAAGTAAAGCAGTCCCATCAGGTACATTCACTTATTTTAGTTCTAAACCTGAAGCAGGTCTGTTGTCGCTAAAGCTGCATTTTCATTATCCTTAAACCAGTGCAAACTGGAATTTCAAAAAAATAAATAAATTGAATGTAAACATGCCAATTTTGTAAAAAAAAAAAAAAAATTCAATTACATATTTTGGCTCCTGGTTAAAATGTTTTTTTTTTTTTGTTTTTTGTTTTGTTTTTTCCAGCTGTATCTAGATGAGTGCATTTCATAAAACTGCAGTCAAAACACTTCTCAGATCACAAGTCTTGATTAACAAACACGTTTTTCTTTTTACATTAGTGGAAAACTGTCAATCTTTGTGCACATATTACAAGTGATGTCATCACATGGTATCACTGATGTGATACCATGTGATGAAATGAGGTCTTAAGCTTCAAAGTGACAAATGACCTTCAGGGTCATTACTGCCACCTACAGGTCAGAGAGAAGAACTGAAGAGAAGGGTTTGAGAAATGTTTCAGCAACATGTTTAGGATCCAATGTAGTTTTCTGTTAATGTGCACCTCAACCCTCCACATTCCTTACTTTTTCATTTCCTCCAACATTTTATGTCTATTGTTCCAGTTTATACCCTTATGCAATTAAGACATTTCATCAATATTGTTATTTACAAATCCAACATATAAACCCATCCATCGATGATAAAGCTCCATGTTTAACAGAGTTTATTTAGGAAGGACATTACATCAAGTGAAAATGTCTCTTTTGTGAAAAGGTTCAGGAAGAGTGGAGACTGTCTACCAGGATGAAGAGCAGCAGCCAGTGTACTCCTCTCTCCTGCATGGTCAGTGTCACACTTTGCTCTCAATGCTTCCACACATATTTACTTGAAGGTGCTATTTTTCAGTCCTGGTAATTTCAATATAACTTAAACATTTCAGACTCCGCTGTTCTGACTACAATCAACATGTTGAACCTCAGTGCAGTTTGGTTTTTACAGCAGTAATAAAGTTTCCCCTCAGTTAATCAGGTTCATGATATAAATGGTTATAACTTGTTTTTTTTAATAATATCTATCTATTTAAAACAATAATTTGGATATGAGAAATTTAAGTCAAGAGAGTTAAGGATATTTAAAAATGTGGATAGTGGTTCTAATGTTATCTTGTCAGTGATGCTGATGGAAAGTTGAGTCTTTTTTAACTTTTCTGTGTTTCACTGACTTGTAGGAGACCTTTGTGTCTATGAAACAATCAGACGGCCTGGAAACTACGTAAATGGTACAGTATGAAGATTAATTATTAGATAAAACTGTTGAGATTTGCAATTATACAGCGACTTCAAACAATAAACTGAAAGACAAAATTACAGTTTCAGGTCAAGAACAACCGGATTATGCTAATGTCACCGCCAGGTCAGATTCAGACTGAAGATTTTGTTATATTTTGAAGTGGATTCCTCACCCAACCCAGCAGAATCCCCCCCCCCCATCCACCACCCCACCCGACATGGGCTTTAAGGTTTTTTCCACCACAGAATCAAACCCGCTGCCTTCTGATTCAGAGTTCATCTCTTTACTGAGTAAGCTATATTGCTTAATGCAATATAGCTTATAGTACATGCACATCCAAACAGAAAAAAGGGATTCACTGGCATTTGATTTGGCAATGAAGGCGCAAGACTGCATTATTTTAAGATAAATTATTTAAAAAAATCTTCACTGTGAATGTGTGCTGGTCAGCCACAATAAACTACATGTGGATTCAGCCACTTAAAGATGACTGAATTTGATATGATTACACAAATTAAGCACCTTGACTGGGATGTTGACTGACTGACTGTTACTGGCCAAGATAAGGTGGGTTTGGCACCATCGTGTGGCCAGTTAGGATAACTACATCATGTGTTCAGATCTCTCTCTTGTATACCCCCCGTGCTTATAATTGCTTTTCACATCTAGAAATATTGAAAATTACCCTAAAATGTACAGGTTTGATCTTAAAAGTGTGGAAATTACACAAAATAACAAAACTTGCTTCTCCTTTACAATGTATTTTTTCATGCTGTTCTGTTGAAGTTTAAATGGAACAAAACAACATTAAACATTATGAGCACTTGGTGTGAAAGTTTGATTTACTTTTTTCAAACAAAGAAGCTCTGATTCTCACCAAACTTTGAGAAATGACTGAGGCTGATGTGTTTCACTAGTGTCAGCAGTTTAGTTAGGATTGGCAGAGGATTGTGGAAGATACAGATTTTTGTGTCGAAGTCAAACTTTACAAAAATCGGAGTGAAGCACATGAAGATAATGAAATGTTCAGAGCAATTCAGAAAAAACGTACTGAAAATTTGAGCTCATTTGGATGAATGTGTGATTTATTTATTTTTTTTTTAAGTTTGTAGGTCAGATGAAGCACTTTTCATGTTTTTAATAAGCCCCCCGCACTTCAACCAACCAGGACCATATTCAATATACAAGCCAAGGCCAAGGGCTTGGAGGTATGTGCAAAGTTTGACAAAAATCTGATTTGCGGTTTTTGCGTAGCAAATTTAGCAATTTTTACAGCACCACCTAGTGGTGTAAATTGATGAAAATTAGCTAGACATGATCAATATTGTGTTTGTAGTTGCTGGTGCAAAGGAAATTGAAGTTCCTACTAACACAATACATGAGTGCAATCTTTCTAGGAACAATTACTGTGCTGTAAAGTCCTTTTTTGTTGGAAAACACTGACTACAACATACATTTTTCTTTTAGGAAATAACGTTTAACAAGATTAGAATGATTCAAAGTATGTTACCAAGGTAAAACTTGCACTGTTGTTCATTTAGTTATACAAGTTGTCCTGTCTCTTAAAAACTCGTAAGATCATTGAAATGTTGCAAACATTTCATTTTGCTTCAGGGCTAAAACAAAGTGCATCCAAGGTTAATGTCATGAAGTTGATTCTTCTGAAAGTTGGTACAGTTTGCGCTTAATTCCAGTGTCTGAACATAATCGTCTTTCTGTGCCAGATAATTTTGTCTCTTCGTTTTAGATGGGGAACGGAGAAAGGAAGGACAGAAGAAAAGGTATGAACTTCATCAGAGTTCTCAAAGACCCACTATGAGTCAGGTTCTATTCTTTCTCAGGGAAAGTACACAGAAAACAAGAGTCAGGTTTCTAAATTTGTTCTAATTCCTTTTTCTGGATAGGTATAAGTTTGAGTTGCTGGATTTTAAGTTTGTTCTAATCCCTGTTCTGCGTTGCTAGATAATTATAAGTAGATATTCTCTGGACTTCCTAATTATGTTCTAAATTTGTACGAGTAATGAGTACACCACAGTTTCTAACAAGTAATGAATACAATGAAAAGGGAGAATGACCAGCTGGGGGCTGCACAGTGGCGCAGATGGTAGAGCTGTTGCCTTGCAGGAAGAAGGTCCTGGGTTCAATTCCTGGCCTGGGCTCGTTCTGCAAGGAGTTTGCATGTTCTCATGTTCTCCCTGTGTATGCTTGGGTTCTCTCCGGGTACTCTGGCTTCCTCCCTCCAAAAACATGACTGTCAATTGGCTTCTCTAAATTGTCCCTAGGTGTGAGTGTGTGTGTGCATGGTTGTGTGTCCCGTCAGTCTCTGTGTTGCCCTGCAACAGACTGGCGACCTGTCCAGGGTGACCCTGCCTCTCACCTGGAATGTTAGCTGGAGATGGGCACCAGCAACCCTCCTGATCCCACCAAGGGACAAGAGTGTACAGAAAATGGATGGATGGGAAAATGACATAACAAGAAGAATGGACACATTAGGGCACATTGCAACATTCAGACAAAATAAAGACATGAGTGAAAGGAGGTGACAGGAGTGCTTCATGGAGAATCTGGAGAATCATGGAATCATGGAGATCTGAAATATTCAGCCCTTCCAAGCCAACTCAGATACAGAGTGTCTTAGATCGGGTAGATTTTCAATCTTCCCATAAAGTCTCTCCGATACATCTCAGTTCCCAATTATCCAAATTAGTTTGGTCGTTCCACTGAACCGAAACTAGCAACTTCTTCAAGATTGATTCCATCCAGCTAGTGAGTATTGGAGTCCTCAGCTGGTCTGCGAGTCTCAGCAAGACTCACATCCAACTTGCATCTCTGTTCACACCAAAAACGAGTGTTCGCTAGTTCGGCCAAGTCCGTCACAAATTTGTTGATATGCCAAGAATCCACAAGCTCCAAGCAGCAGAAATCCTGTTATCATGAATAAATCCAGGGTGTATCCCATCGGGTGTGTCCCCACAGGACAAGAGGGCTCTCCTGTGCCCAGTCTTCTTGTTCATCAATCGCATTGAGAGATCAGTTGACCAGATACATAATTTGTAGATTTGGAATATGTGCAAAAAGATTCCAAAAAATGGAGAAAAAGACAGCAGAAAAACAGGACAGGCAGGGAGGAAGTAGAGGGAAAAAAATGTCCGCCTTCACCAAGAGCTAAGCGGAGAGAGAAAAAAAGGTGTGAATTTCATCAGTTATCAAAAATCCACTATGAGTCAAGTTCTATTCTTTGTCAGGGAAAGTACACAGAAAACAATAAGAGACACTTTTATTAGAAGCAGGTTAGAATGTTGCCACAAATTATTAAAGCTAATTTAAATAACCACAGTAAAGCTTCATTCCCCACGGAAGACCATTTTTCAAATTATGTTTTTCTTACGGCATGTAATATTTTGTTTTTAGAAAATCTCACCAGCTCAAGTTTTAGTACCACTTTTAATGACATGTGGTGTGTGCAAAGAATGCTAAATGAGTAGCTTGTGTTTGTGGTGGCAAATAAAGGAAATTATCAGTCAAAACAGGAACTGTAGGTTGGAGACATTAATAGTTTCCTCAAAAGAAGGAACCACAAGGGCGGATGTTCTGTGAAGACGACCCTCGACTATTTTTCACATCTTACTCATTCTGCTAGTTTCAGCCTTTCTCTTGTGACAAACATCTGAATTTCTGGTGTGCACAAAGGAGCAGAGACATTTTATTTCTGGATTTAAACATGGACCACACATTGCTCTGTGTGCTGTGCCTACTGTGTAAGTACATTACATTTTCACCTTGAATCGTGTCGGTAAAATCATTTTTAATGTTTGGACGTTAATCGCCGTGGTCAACAGAAAAGAGAAATGTTGAATGTTGGTTGGTTGTTTAGTTTGCTGCAGATTGTTTCAACAGATACAATTTGTATTTAATACCTTCACCCTATGGGCCTGGTCAAAAACTCCTTTATGAGTGTCTGTACAGAATTTTAGATTTTCAGCATATTTAACATGTATAGAAAGTCATTAGTGTTTAATAATCAGGTTTTTTTTGACTGGAAGAAGGATTTTTCAGGTCCTGGAAGCTCTTCATTTCCTGTGCTGCTGGTCGTTGGATCAGTGATTGGAGTCGTTCTCTTAATTCTCCTGTTGCTGCTGTGTCGGTTCAGACAGACCAAAGGTGAAACCCTGAGACTGTGATTTTGTTTTTCACTCTTCATCCATCCATTCATTTTCTGTACACCCTTGCCTCTAGTGGGATCGGGAGGGATGCTGCTTATCTCTAGCGAACGTTTCGGGCGAGAGGCGGGGTACACCCTGGACAGGTCACCAGTCTGTCACAGATGTTTCACTCTTTCATTTTTCAAACCGAGTATTTCTTCATGGAGTCATAAACTAAAACAACAAAACCTAATAGAGAAGTAATAGAAAATTACAGTGAGTATTTAAGGGATTTGTATTTAGTTAATTGAATTTAATGATTTTTTTTTTAAATCAAATTGCAATGTTTAGCTATAAGAATAAGTTTTTCAGTTCAAGTATATATTTAATTTGACAACTGAATCGATAAATAAATAAGTGAAGTAAAGCAGTCAAATCAGGTACATTAACTTATTTTAGCTCTAATTCTGAAGCAAGTCTTTTGTAGCTAAAGTTAGCTTTAAAGTCCAAATGCTGCATTTCCTTAACCTTAAAACAGCGCAAACTGGAATTACAAAAATCAATAAATTGAATGGAAACAGGCCAATTTTGTAAAATAAATAAATTAAAAAAAAATTTAAAAAACTGGGTTTTCAAGAACATATTTTGGCTCTAGGTTAAGGTGTTTTTTGGCTGTATCTACATTAGTGTATTTCATAAAACTGTAATCAAAACACTTTTCACATCACATGTTAATTAACAAAGGTTTTTTGACATTAGTGGAGTACTGTCAATCTTTACACATTTGTATTGAAAATGCAGCAGCAGGTTTTACACTGATATGAAATGTGATTGAATTGAGGCTTCAAAGTGACAAATGACCTTCAGGGTCATTACTGCCACCTACAGGTCAGAGAGAAGAACTGAAGTGATGGAGTTGAGAAACTTTTCAGCAACATGTTTAGGATCCAGTGGAGTTTTCTGTTAATGCCTCAACCCTCCACATTTCTGACTGTTTTATTTTCTCCTGCAATTTATATCTATTCACTCAGTTTATATTCTTATGCAATTCAGACATTTGATCAGTATTTTTATTTACAAACCCAACATATAAACCCATCCATCGATGCTAAAGCTCCATGTTTAACAGAGTTTTTATATTTATTTCAGAAGAACATTACATCAAATAAAAATGTCTCTTTTGTGAAAAGATTCAGGAAGAGTGGAGACTGTCTACCAGGATGAACAGCAGCAGCCAGTGTACTCCTCTCTCCTGCATGGTCAGTGTCACACTTTGCTCTCAATGCTTCCACATATATTTACTTGAAGGTGCTATTTTTCAGTCCTGGTAATTTCAATATAACTTAAACATTTCAGTCTTCGCTGTTCTGACTACAATCAACATGTTGAACCTCAGTGCAGTTTGGTTTTTACAGCAGTAACAAAGTTTCCCCTCAGTTAATCAGGTTCATGATATAAATAGTTATAACTTGTTTTTTTTAATAACATCCATTTCTTTAAAACAATAATTTGGATAAAATGAATTTAAGTCAAGAGAGTTAAGGGTATTTAAACATGTGGTTCTGAAACTTTTTTAACTTTTCTGTGTTTATCACTGACTTGTAGGAGACCTTTGTGTCTATGAAACAATCAGACAGCCTGGAAACGACGTAAATGGTAAATATGGAGATTAATTATTACTGCTGTTAATATTTGCAATTATACAGCAACTTTAAACTGAAAGACAAATTTATAGTTTCAGGTCAACAACGACGGGATTATGTTAATGTCACCGCCAGGTCAGATTCAGACTGAAGATTTTGTCAAGAGGAATGAATCAACAAAATCTGGAAGTGATCAGTATGAACAGTATGAATAAATCTGACGGGGTTTTTATATAATTGTGTTGAAAATTGGAGATTTGATGCTTCTTGAAAAACTGTTCATGCATGTATTTTCTCTTTAAAATTATTTCTTCAGAGAGGATTAGATGTAGATCAAATGTAAAAATATTTTTGTTTTACACATATTACGGATTACCACGAGAAAGATTATATATAAATGCTTTGTCAAAACATCCCGCATAATTTTTTAAAATAATTTTTCAATCTATAATTTTGAGGAATGGCTGCTATTCATGTTAAACAATCACTTTGTTCTTGTTGATGATGAATTGTTTGAAAAATGAGCCGCTGGACCCTCTAGAATGTTAAGAACACAAGAGTCAAATTAGAACTGCAACCAGTTATAATGGGTTCCTCACCCAACCCAGTAGATTCCCCCATCCACAACCCCAGCTGATATCACTTCACATGGGCTTTAACATTTGTTTTAATGCAGAATTGGCCCTGAAGGTTTCAGATTCAGAGTCCATCACTTTACTTTGTGAGCTATGTTCTTTAGAGCACTCACATGCACAGCCAAACAGAAAGAAGGGATTCACTGGCATTTGATTTAGCAATGAGGGCACACAAGACTGCATTATTTTAAGATAAATTATAAAAGAATCTTCATTGTGAATGTGTGCTTGTGACAAAGTGGTTCAGTTTGTGTTCACCACTTGTCCCTTATTCTTTCTCATTCACTTACTTTCTATATTTGGTTATAATGATTAATTTAAATATTCCAATTTTGCTTCACTTACTATCCCGGGTTTGTTTGTGTTAGTGTTATGCTGCAGTGTCCATCTATCTAGGTTTAGGTTAAAGTTACTATTTCTGGACTACAGGTTGAATTTGTTTCAAGGCATATTTATTAAGGTATTTGTTTTCCTTTGTTCTAATTTGTCCTTGTAGATCTGCAGCAGGGCAGGAGCATGGGAGGGGCCGGCTCAGTACTTCCTGCTTAAATGGCTGGATGATGTCAGTGATTACCTTGCTGGGTTCTACCAATTAGAGGGTTTTTCTTTTGTGTATTGCTTTGTTTGTTTTTCTTTGAAGTAACCTTTTGAGTTATCTTGTATTATGTAATTTATTTTCCAGACAACTTCATTATGTAGGAGTTTGTAAATTAATTTGTAATTTTAGTGTCTCTCTGTTTTGTTTGTTTGACCTGTTCCTTTGTGGCTGTGTCCAATCAAGCACAAGTGTGGTGCCAATTGGATATAAAACAGTGAGCTTTTGGATGCTCAGGAGAGAATTCAAAGAAAAGAGTGAATAAAAAGTCATTTGAAGAAACTGAAACCGGGTGGCTGGTACTGATTTTCTGTTCACCTTCTGACCCTTGTGCCTAAACTACTTTACAAAAGTGCTGGTCAGCCACAATAAACTACATGTGGATTCAGCCATTTAAAGTTGATTGAATTTGATATGATTACACAAATTAAGCACCTTGACTGGGATGTTGACTGACTGACTGTTACTGGCCAAGATAAGGTGGGTTTGGCACCATCATGTGGCCAGTTAGGATAACTACATCATGTGTTCAGATCTCTCTCCTGTATACTCCCGTGCTTATAATTGCTTTTCACATCTAGAAATATTGAAAATTACCCTAAGATGTGCAGGTTTGATCTAAAAGTCTGGAAATTACACAAAATAGCAAAACTTGCTTCTACTTTACAATGTATTTTTTTTTCACACTGGAAAAAAAACATTAAACATTATGAGCACTTAGTGTGAAAGTTTGATTTACTTTTATTCAAACAAAGAAGCTCTGATTCTCACCAGACTTTGAAAAATGACTGAGGATGATATGTTTCACTAGTGTGAGCAGTTTAGTTAGGATTGGCAAAGGATTGTGGAAGATACAGATTTATTTTTGTGTCGAAGTCAAACTTTAGATTAAACAGAGTGAGGCATATAAAGATAGGTCCATATATAGAGGTGATGAAATGTTCAGAACAATTCAGAGAAAACATCCTGAACATTTGAGCTCATTTGGATGAACGTGAGATTTTTTTTTTTTTTAGATTTTCTTCTGAAGTTTGGAGTTCAGACTTTGTCAAAACATGAATCACTTTTCATGTTTTTTGTTAATAACCCCTCCACCCCCCCCCCCCCCACTTCAACCAACCATGACCATATTCAACATACAAGCCAAGGCCAAAGGCATGGATGTATGTGCAAAGTTTGACAAAAATCTGATCTGCGGTTGTTGCATAGCAAATTTCACAATTTTTACAGCGCCACAAATTCCTTTTTGTTGGGAAACACTGACTACATGAATTTTTCTTTCAGGATATAAAGTTTAACAAGATTGGAATGATTCAAAGTATGTTACCAAAGTAAAACTTGTGCTGTTGTAATTCATTTAGTTATGCAAGTTGTCCTGTCTCATAAAAACTCATAAATCACTGAAATGTTCCAAACATTTCATTTTGCTTCAGTGCTAAATAAACTGCATCCAAGGTTTATATCATGTTGATTCTTATGAAAGTTTATGTAGTTTGTGATTAATTCCAGCGTCTGAAAATAATCGTCTCTCTATGGATAATTTTGTCTCTTCGTTTTAGATGGGGAATGGAGAAAGGAAGGACAGAAAAAAAGGTGTGAATTTCATCAGAGTTCTCAAAAATCCACCATGAGTCAGGTTCTATTCTTTCTCAGGGAAAGTACACAGAAAACAAGAGACAATTTTAATAGAAGCAGGTTAGAATCTTGCCACAAACTATTTAAACTAATTTAAATAACCACAGTAAAGCTTCATATTTTCTTTTACAAAGTCTCACCAGCTCAAGTTTTAGTAACACTTTTAATAAAAACATGCAGTGTGTGTGCAGGTTGCTAAACAAGTAGCTGATGTTTGTTGTGGCAAATTAAGGAAATCAGTCAAAACAGGAAATGTCGGTTAGAAACATTAATAGTTTCCTCAAAAGAAGGAACCACAAGGGCGGATGTTCTATGAAGACGACCCTCGACTATTTTTCACATCTTACTCATTCTGCTAGTTTCAGCCTTTCTCTTGTGACAAACATCTGAATTTCTGGAGCGCACAAAGGAGCAGAGACATTTTATTTCTGGATTTAAACATGGACCACACATTGCTCTGTGTGCTGTGCCTACTGTGTAAGTACATTACATTTTCTGTTCGAATCGTGTCGGTAAAATCATCTTTAAATGTTTGGACGTTAATCGCCGTGGTCAACAGAGAAGAGAAACGTTGAATGTTGGTTGGTTGTTTAGTTTGCTGCAGATTGTTTCAACAGATACAATTTGTATTTAATACCTTCACCCTATGGGCCTGGTCAAAAACTCCTTTATGAGTGTCTGTACAGAATTTTAGACTTTCAGCATATTTAACATGTATAGAAAGTCATTAGTGTTTAATAATCAGTTATTTTTTTGACTGGAAGAAGGATTTTTGTAGGTTTTACATAACTTGCTTTTGCAAAAAGAGAAAAACGACAATAAACCATCTAAAATCACCTAATATCATTGCTCAGTCTTCACTCAGATGTAAAATGTTAATTTTTTTAATGAGTCTGATTCCACTGCCATCTTGGCTGCAAGTTTACATGAGGAAATGAGAACAAACTGATGATGATGTGGCAACCTGGGGGTGGATTTTCTTTTTATTATGAACCCAAATATAGAATATAAAATATTACAATGACCAACAACGCCACCTGGAATACCTCCAGGAAAATGTAATGTAGTAAGGACACAGGTAAGTTCTGCTGGAAATGAGGAGACAAGATTCAGAAGGTTCTACAAAAATTTATTAAACTTCAATATATCTTTAATTTCCAATAATCTGAAAGTGAATGGTTAAAACAGTGAATGCATTTGACAAGATTTATTATAATAAAATGTTTAAATTTCAAAGGAAACTGAGGCTTACCGATGGGGGAGGTAGTGAGGGAAGGGGCAACATCCAGTGCAGAAAAAGGGGAACCACCCTGGACACTACAAAAACACAGCAAACAAAAAAAAAGGTGCTCCAACAAAACACACAAGACAAGACACCGCCACCAGGGGTCACCACCGCCACCACAGAAGCCTCAGTCCCTAAAAGAAAGACAAAAAAATGAAATACAAGTAAAATAGTGGTACAATAGCTCTACATTGTTGCACTTTATCCCCAGGGAAAGTGCAGATTAGTCTTTTAAAACAATTTATAAGTAGGCAAAACAGCAGCGAGTGTCACTCCAGGTGCGATGCTGATGAGTCAGAAGGCTAAAAACAATAGAGCAAATTATTAATGCAACTGCTAACAAAAACATAACTTGCAGCAGCCGCTTACCTGTGACCTGATAAATGACTGCACTGCCAAATAACCAGATCCCCAATTCCACCTAGATGTAAACTGTAAAAAACGCTATGTGAAGGTTTTGTTTACATGGGGTAGATGTTACCTAGCCACGATGGCCCTTACCTTCCTGTCAGCAAACGAATGAACAGACAGATCGGTCCAGATATTGGAGGTGCAGCAAAGGAGACTAAGCAGATAGACCAGTTAGCATTAACTGGTCTATCTGTTAGATAGACCAGGCTGTTTTATCTTTCTTCTGACAAAGAAAGATAAAACAGCCACGCTTAGCCAGCACGGTGCAGACAAAGGAAGCAGATTGAGTTGACGTCACGACGCAAGCAGCCTCATGACAGGTGAAGGCTTGCTTATATGCAGCAGCTGAAATTGGCCTGAAAGTGTCAGCGTACCATTTATGCTGCTACAATGATATTTTTGACATCATCAGAGTCTAGAACTTGTAGCTCTGATACTTTGTCTCCTAAATTATTTTCTGTATCCTCACCTCTTGCACAATAAACCTTATTGTCAGAACCTTTGTCACTGAAACATGGCAGCTTAGATTCCTTTATAATCTCATAAGGACATGGAGGAGACTCAACCAGCTCAACCAGAGCCTCAACACAGAGCGGAAAAACAGCCCTGTAATGTAGTAAACTAACTTGGTTGGTGTGTGTGTGTGGGGGTGTGTGTGTGTGTGTGTGGGTGTGTGTGTGTGTGTGTGTGTGTGTGTGTGCGCGTGTGTGTGCGCTTAACTCAGTAACTGATTACTCTAGGTCAGTTTTTCTCTTCCACTGATTCCAGATAAATCACTGAACATTCAAAGACCAGCAGGTCTTCGTCTCTGTGGCAGAAACACAATCAGATTCATTAAATGCTCCATTTCACCCACACTGCTGGATCTGAACTACATTTAACAACATAAGGTTTTAATTTGAGCTGAAACTCCAGAAGTATGCAATACATTTTAATAGTCAATGATGTATGACTCTTTACACTGATTTTGTTTGTTTCACATCTAACAACATTTCAATCTGTGTTTTAGTTCAGATTGAACTAAAACACAGATTAGTTCAATCTGTGTTTTGAACTAACACAGATTGAACTAATCTGTGTTAGATTAGTTCAATCTGCTGTGGAAACTCACCAGATAAAAGAACATTCTTCTTTCTTTACCGTGATCTAGAGCTTGGCTGAATTTGCATTTTGATTCAATTAAGCATTTGTTTTGTGATTTTGCATCGTCATGTTACAGGAGAATCTTTTTAGCAGGAGTCTTAGGATCACCCACACACATGTAACATTTACTAATGTGATGGAGCTAGAAATGAGTGTCAAACAAGATTTTTCTGTTTGGAGAAAAAAAGTAGTTAGTTTCAGATCTGTAGTATTTTGCCCCCTGGTTTTGGATTGAGCCTCAGAATAACTGCCTACTATTATAAATGTGTGTTAAATTAAATCCTGGTTTCCTTGTTTTACTCTATAGGACATTGATCATTGAAACTATTAAAATAGAATAAATGTTTATATTTTGCTAAATTAATTTATACCCTGTTGTTAAGCAATTTATTGTACAGATTGACATTAACATTAAATGTAAGAAAAAGGTACATGTTAGTCATATTTAGCTCCTCCTTCAGGTGCTGATGAATATAAGCAAATACAAACATTTCTGTGTGTTTCATTATATTCTGTCATTTTGTACAGTACATAGGAGATCTGGAGGTGAGAATCTGCTGTCGGCAGCACCAAGGTCAGTCCTCACTGTGTCTCCATCATGGCTGAATCCTGGAGGCTCAGTGACTCTGAGCTGTGAGGTTAAACCTTCATCTGCAGGATGGAGGTTCTACTGGTATAAAGCTGTTCCTGATTTATCAAAGAACAACTACAGATATGATCCACTGCCTGGTAGCAACAATGAGACTGTAGAGAACTCCTTCATCATTCATGGACAGAAACACACAGCACGATTTGCATGTAGAGCTGGAAGAGGAAACCCAGAGTATTTGACTGATTACAGTGAACCAAAGTTTGTCTGGTCTGCAGGTCAGTGTGATTCTATTTAATAAACTATGACTGCCATTTAAAGATATTTTTATTTTGACTGAAAATTTAGTTTATGTTGAAAGTAATGAAAAGGGGAGGAGAAAAACATTGGAATTGAAAAAAAAAGAAGTTAAATTAATAAAAAATGAAGTCTACAAAGTAACCTCATAAAGGAAAACAAAGATCTTGTAAAACAAAAAGTAGATTCTATGTTAAGTTCTTTGTCTTGTTTCCTTTTGGTCTTTTTTCTTTCTTGTATTTCAGATCCTCATCCAGCAGCGTCTCTCTCAGTGAGTCCTGACAGAGAGCAACACTTCACCTCTGAGTCTGTGACTCTGAACTGTGGAGGAAACTCTACTGAGTGGAGAATCTGGAGGTTTAAAGAATCAAACTCCAAGCCAGACGTATCAGATTGCTCCTTCTGGGGAACAATGACTGGATCCTCATGTACCATTAAGAGTCCGTGGGACCATAAAGCAGTGTTCTGGTGTGAGTCTGGATCAGGAGAGTTCAGCAATGCAGTGAACATCACGGTAGAACGTGAGTTTATTTACATGTTCATTTAACCTCCTGAGTTTGACAATTTATGCCATTTTATTCAAGTCAGTTCATAATGTTTAGTAACTTTTGCTTTAAGATCTGCTGCATGTTGAGGAATTGCATAACAATGAGATTAAGATTGCATAGCTTTTAATATATGTAAAATATGTTTCAATTTTAAGAATCTGAGTTGTTTTCAAAATATTAGTTGCTCTTTCTTCATACAATTTGGAGATGATATAGTCTTATAAGTGCTTGCAATATTACTCAGATTCAGCAGAGGATGTTACATGTTTCTTTTATACCTAAAAAAAAAACATATCTTTCCAACAGAACCAATGTCCATCCTCACTGTGTCTCCATCATGGCTGAGTCCTGGAGCCTCAGTGACTCTGAGCTGTGAGGTTAAACCTTCATCTGCAGGATGGAGGTTCTACTGGTATGAAGCTGTTCCTGATTTATCAAAGAACAACTACAGATATGAGCTGCTACCTGAGAGCATCGATGGGACTGTAGAGAACTCTTTTAGGGTTGATGGACAGAAACAAACAGCAGGATTTGCATGTAGAGCTAAAGGAGGAAACCCAGAGCATTTCACTGATTACAGTGAACCAAAGTTTGTCTGGTCTGCAGGTCAGTGTGATTATATTTAATAAACTATGACTTTTTGATTTTTGAATTAAACTATGATTGTAGTTTAACAATTCAAAACAAAAGGAACTGAACAGGCTGCAGCAATAGTGAAGGTAACAGGATTACCTGTTTCAAGATATTTTTACCAATCTAATGAATTTGCTTTATTTTTCATACTCATGATTAAACATGTTGTTGAAATCTACAAAGTAACCTCAAGGAGGGGAAAAAAACTTGCAAAACACAAATTTTATTGTCAGTTGTCTTTTTCTCGATCTCATTTGGTTTCTGTTTTCCTTGTTCTCCAGATTCTCATCCAGCAGCGTCTCTCACAGTGAGTCCTGACAGAGAGAAACTTTTCACTGATGATGAAATTAAATTGAACTGTTCAGGAAGCTCTGCTGACTGGAGAGTTAAGAGGTTTATAGAATCGTACAACCAGTCAGATTTATCAGACTGCTCCAGCTGGGGAACAATGACTGGATCCTCATGTACCTTCAGCAGTCTTGAGTATCACGATGCAGTGTACTGGTGTGAGTCTGGATCAGGAGAGTTCAGCAATGCAGTCAGCATCACTTTAAACAGTAGGTTAATTTACATGATGGCTTAACCTCCTGATTTTGACGGCTTACCCAGTTTTTTTCATGCCAGTTAATAATGTTTTGCAGCTTTTGCTTCGAGTTCTGCTTCATGTTGAAGAAGTACATAACAATGAGTTTGAAAACATTGCATAGTTTTAAATAATAGCATTTATGTCTCAATTTTAAGAATCTGTCTTTTCTTTTCAAAAGTTTAATTCATTTGTTGTTGTTTTTTGTAACAATTTGAATATGTTATAGTCTCATAAAAGCTTGTATTATTACTCAAATCTAACAGGGTATGTTAAATATCCCTAATTAAAAAAACACACTTGTCTTTTTCCAACAGCACCAGATTCCATCCTCACTGTGTCTCCATCATGGCTGAGTCCTGGAGCCTCAGTGACTCTGAGCTGTGAGGTTAAACCTTCATCTGCAGGATGGAGGATCTACTGGTATAAAGTTGTTCCTGATTTATCAAAGAACAACTACAGATATGATCCACTGCCTGGTAGCATCAATGGGTCTGTAGAGAACTCCTTCATCGTTCATGGACAGAAACACACAGCAGGATATTCATGTATAGCTGCACGGGGAAATTCTGACTATTTCACTAAATACAGTGAACTAAAGTTTGTCTGGTCTGCAGGTCAGTGTGTTTCTATGTGATAAACTATATCTTTGACTTTCATTTAAACATATTCTCATTTTGACTGAAAATGTAGTTTAAATTAAGGTAAAAAAAATAATGAAGAGGAAATAAAAACATTGGGATTGATTGGGAAAAAAAAGTTTAATAATTAAAAACAAAAGAGTGACTGGACATTTTGGACAGTGAGGATAACAGAATTACTTACTTAAAGTTATATGTATCAATCTAATGAATTTGCTTGATTTATTATACTCATAATTGCACATACAGTGCTGCAACTGAAATCTACAGAGTAACCTCCAAAAGGAAAAGATCCTGTGAAACACAGAAACACAGATTTTGTCTTTTTCTTGACCTCTGTTTTTCCTCGTATTCCAGATCCTCATCCAGCAGCGTCTCTCTCAGTGAGTCCTGACAGAGAGCAACACTTCACCTCTGAGTCTGTGACTCTGAACTGTGGAGGAAACTCTGCTGAGTGGAGAGTGAAGGAGTTTAGAGAATCAGGTTTCTCATCATGTCCATGCTCCACCTGTGGGACAATGAATGGATCCTCATGTACCATTAACAGTAACTGCTCCCATAAAGCAGTTCTCTGGTGTGAGTCTGGATCAGGAGAGTTCAGCAATGGAATCAACATCACTTATCAAAGTATGTTACTATGCGTGGTTTATCGTTTACTTTAACAACTTTATAATGTCATAGAAATCCACTGCTCTGTGTTTTAAATAACCAGAAAATGATTTTGAGTTATTAACATTCAAACCTAATATTTTCTTCTTCTGTGGTTTGTGTAACCTAAAATTGGATTTTCTGAAAAGCTCCTTTCTCATTTATGTTAAATCTATTTGGCTGTAGATGCTTGTTTTTCAAAGAATCAAAATTAATCTCAATCTTGTCAAGGAATTCTGCATATTTAAACACACAGTAGCTAGTTTTGAGATTACAAACACCAAATTGGGTAGACCTCTGTAGTATTAGGTCAGTCACCTAAATTATGTAAAATATTTGATGAACTTGGTATTAACTAGTAGAGATCTGGTAAAACATTATAGTTTCTGGAAAAAAAAAAAGTCAAATTTTGTTAATCACTATTGACTTGTAAAATCGATTTTAAAAAGTTCCTATAGTGCAGTTTATGTCAATATGTATCAGCAGCTGATTTCTGACTGAAGCTTCATTTTCTCTGTCTGGTTTCCAGATGAAGATCTTCTCCTGGTGAGCCCCGTCCATCCTGTGACTGAAGGAGCTTCTGTTACTCTGAGCTGCAGACGGAGAGGAGAAAACAATATTTCTGATGTGATTTTCTATCATCATGACAAACTGATCCAAAATGACAGCAGAGGAGAGCTGAAGATCTCTGCAGTGTCTCAGTCAGATGAAGGTTTCTACAAGTGTGAACATTCAGGAGAAGTTTCACCTCAGAGCTGGATGGCAGTTAAAGGTGAGCAGAGTTTAAAGTTGCCTGTGCTTTAAACGATGAGAATATTAACATATTTACGTAAAGTCTCATTTTTAATATTCTCTATTTTTCAGATGTTTCAAGACATGGCAGCTCTTCATTTCCTGTGCTGTTGGTTGTTGGACCGGCTTGTGGAGTCGTCCTCATTGTTGTTCTGCTGCTTCTCTGTTGCTTCATAAAGCGCAAAGGTGAGATTTCCATCTCCTTCTGAAATATAGTTTGTTGTTTCATAAATCACATCTATGCCACCGGCTAACAATCTTATGGTGGAAAACAGATTAAAAATGCTTTGAACATTAAAAGTATGTGGAATACATAATGTAAATAATACAGCTGTACATTACTGCAATGTACAGCTTATAATATTGCAAAATTATTAGAATTGTCTAGTTTAAGTTTTTATTTAGTTTTTTTGTCAAAGTAAGCTTTGTTTAGATTTTTGTGACAAGATAATGAAAGAAAAAAGGAAGCCACAATCTACAAACCTTGACTTTGTATCTCATTCAGATCAATTAGGTGGTAAATGATGAGCTAAACTCTAATAAAACCAACTTTTTGTTTAAGTTTCAACTTCATTTAATTACAATTAAAACAAGTCAGTCTACAAGGAGATAATTTGTATTTTATATTATTTTTTAACTTTAGGTGCATCTGACTTGCATGTCTCAGTGAGACCCTCTGAAGATCCTGTAGATGGTGAAGTTACCTGCTTCAACGCTGAAACATCCAACATAAAGCTGATAACAGGCCAATTCCAAATGACTGAAATTAGATCTTGATGTGTTTCAGATGCAAACGACGACCAACACATCACCTACTCTCTCCTTGAATTTAAAAACTCTGGAAACAAGAGTGAGTTCCTCCAACAGTTCTGTGCTTAAAGATGTTTTTCAGAAAAGCAGCTTCTTGAAAATCATATTTTTTTTTATATCAGGTCGCCATTGCACACCAGAAGAGGGCGCTGTTTATTCTAATGTGGGAGCAGGAGCTGCAGGTTTAGTCAGCAGGAACGGTAACCATTGGACATCATTTGGTTAGAAATCGTCAGAACTTTTTTTTAAATATATCTGAAGCTTTCAATACTTGTGGGTGTAGACTACAGGTTCAGTCCCTCAGATTCAACATCTTTCATTTTCTCTTTCCCAGTTTGAGCTTAAAGATGTTCCTGATAGTCATGTTTATCAGTTTTAACCAATCGGAATCCCACATGGCTTTACAGACTCAAAACATCCAGAAAATTTGACACGACCCAAACACTTGTTGACGATAGGAATGTTTGCTTTGGCATTTTAAATTGAATATTTGTTGAGTATTTCAAATACAACATTTCACTTGACAAGCTATTACAAAACAAAATTCTTTATTGTCGAAGTAAAAATGGATTTTTACAAAAATAATTACAATTAAATAATTTTTTAACTTTACATGATAGCTTAAATACTTGCTCCCTTCATGGTTCAGATCTATTTCACTTTTGTCCTAGTCCATGTAACTGTCTCACCTGAGTCCTCTCTGCCTTTACAGGAAGGTCCAGTCCAGCAGCAGCCGACGCAGCCGTTTATTCTGAAGTGAAATCGACCTCTGGATACTGATGATGCTGTTTAGGTTGAATGTCAGTGGGGTTTAAGCCAAGATAGTTTCAATACTCAATTCAGATTAACAAGATATATACTCGTATGTATTCAATTGCGAAAAAGTTCAGAAAATAAAGTATTTAAGTCAATACTGGGTCAAGACAACTATAATATTCCACAGAACTATAATGTTCCAGAGTTAATGCAACGACAAAAACACAACGTAAGGCAAAATGTGCCTAATTTAAGATGAAATCCAAAAATAGTTTTCTGTTGTTTTCCAGTGGGAATAAATGCATCAATTTTAAAGGGTGTTTTTTTTTCTATTTCTAATTTTACAAATGCATAGACTGTGGATTACATTCTGGAAGTGGCTTTAAGTGAACACGGGGCAACAAAAACACATGTACGTCACACCAGGGCCAAGATATTTATAAGTCAATGTCTTAGAGCTTGCCTAAGACAAAATGCATTGATTTTATGCCTATTTTATTTCAGTTATTTTCTCTTTTTGAGTGAGGGAGTTATTGTGGTTGTACAACAACTCCAGCAAACCTGATTAAATCAAGTTTCCTTGATTTAATCAGGAATTTCATGACATTCTGTGTCCCAGAATGTCATGAATTTCAGACTCTTACATAAAATAGATTGTATTAGGGGAGCATTAACAATGACTTTGAAGAACGATGTCACTCTGATTCTTGAAATGTCATTACTTGTGAGAAGAGAGAATATTACGAAATTACAACAAGCAGATGGAGCCCAGATGTTGAAGAATTGTTGCACAAAAATGAGTGTGAAAAATGTCAAGATCTGAGTTTAATAACTACCTGCTGACATGTCATGAGTTGGCTCGTGGATTTCTGAAGTAAGTCTAACACTCAGAAAATGAACTCATCGAATTGTAGAATTAAATAAATGGGGTTATGCCCAAGCTAGTTAATATATATGAGTAGCATTTTCAAACATTAAACATTTTAGTCAGTATTACCAAATTGTTTGACTTTTGATCCAAAACAAATGGTGCAAAACAAATCCGCAGACCAGTCAGAAAAAAAATAACTTGTGAATATGTCTTGTTGGTTTTATGTTGTCAAATACTGAAAGCCTGCCATAACCTTCTGTCACAAGAAGCTACAGCAATAATGTGAATTGTCAAGACCAGTGAAGAAGGTGGAAAATATTGATTAATATGGAAATTCAAACCAGAGTTCATATATTTGCATTATTCTGCTGTGTTTGGCTGTTTGTCATGTGGCTTCAGTGAGGGATTGTGGGTAGGATTTCTGTTTGTTAATCATTTCAGCGAACCGCTTCAGCATTGTTCTTTTAGTGAACGTTCCTGTTGCTCTATCTTATGTGTTTGTGTTCAACCATCCAGCAGAGTAACCATAAGAGAGAGAAATTATCACAAACGCCATCTGGTGGTTGATTCTTGAACTACAACAAGTATTGCACTTCTTCACTCTGTTGCTGTAAAGTTTGCTTTGCTGGAAATAAATTCATGTTCCACAAAATGAAAGTGGTGTAAGTTGAATTTACTTAACTACACTGTGTGGTTGTTGTTGACATATATTTGTTTAGTAAGATAAAACTAGCAATTAAAACGAGTTAAGTGAAGCAAAATTCAGTGACTGCCACACTAATTTCAGTTAGTTTAGTAGGAGCTGCAAAGTATTTATTTATTTATTTAATTAATTAAATACAGTTAAGTTCCATTTCCATACTGAACATAACACAATTTTGCAGAAATTGTTGACATGACCATAAATCAAAAGTTATTTTTTGAGTGTATTGAAAGGTGTTATGATCATTACTGAAGGCCAAAAGGTACGAATGACTTGTTTGCTTTTCTCATCAGGCTGGCAGCAGGTGGTAATTCCCTTTTAGGAAACGTTCTTCCAGTAACTTTTAAATGAAACTACAAATGTCTTGTTTGTTGGATCTAATGATTCAGGAACTGGCTCGTCAGTTTGCTTGTAAACCAAAAGCAGGGGGGGGAAAAGCTGCTTTTTTCTCCCCCTCTGTCACATTTTCTTGTTCTAGAATCATATTGCGTGTGTTTGCAGTTTTTCTTTCATGCACCTCTTTTGCAACAAATCAAAATGTCCCATGGCTGGTAACATTTTGATGTCTACTAATAAAAAATAAAAATAAAAACTTTGCACATAGTGAAATGAGTCATCGTTTAAAATAACATAAAACAGCACAGAAATCAACTTTTGTCCCTTGTGACATCAGCTTGGCTACAAAGTAACACCAACCCATCCACATCTCACTCCTCTCAATTTGTTTCCAGTTTTCCTTTTGATCAAAAACTGATTGAGACAAAATTCAGGCCACATTCAGAATTCATGATTTCACAAAAAAATCCTCCATTTGTGTATTTAATTTAAAGCTCCATACCATGCGATCATTTTCACGTTGCCTGTTTGGTCCACACGATGCTGCTGTATGAGCAAAGGAAGCAACACAAAGCAACATTTTATGAAAACAAGGCAAACTGTCACTGACTCTGTCCTCCTATTTGTCTGTCAGACACAAGGACAGACATTAGTAACACTGTCTCTCTCTCTGAGTTTTCCTCTCCGTATCTGTCCTCCTGTCTGTGTAAAATGTAATTAAATGATGGTCAGGTTACTGTAAAGGTTGTGTTAACCTGACTGGCAGCCCTGCTGCCCGTAATTTACTGTAAATGTTAACTTTTTTTTTTTGCTACAGTGTGTACTGCAGTTTCAGCGTTTCCCTTGCGATAAAGGAGTGTATATCTGGAGGACTCAGAGGAGCTGCAACGCTTTCTCTCTGGATTTAAGGATGGGCCGCACATTGCTCTGTGTGCTGGGTGTAGTATGTGAGTAAATCCCCTTTTTCTCTTTGGGTCACGTTAGTCAGATCATATTTAAAGTGTGAAGAAAAGACGGCTTGTGCTTTAATCCCAGGTACCATCAGAAAATATCGTTTCTTTGAGGTCGGTTGGTTGTTTAGTTTGCTGCAGACTGTGTTAACTCTTGCAAACAGTTTTAGTCTTTGGATGTGGATGGATAGAAAACTGATTACTATTATTATTCAGTGTTTAGGAGGACAGATTGAAAGACTTTTTAAAAATCTATTACAAAAATAACACCACCTGGTTTTCCCTCTGACATAAAAGCAAAAATGCCTTCATATTTGTCCTCGAATTAGGTTTTATTTTCCTCAACATATGAAGGTAGGAAAAGCCTAAATGTTGATAACTGCGCATGAAAAGTAACAACCAGTCTTGTGGCTAATGAAGTCTGATTCTACTGCCAACTTGGCTGCAAGTCTACATGAGTAAATGAGGACCAACTAAGGACATTATTTAAGGACATTATTTCTGACGTTTCCTTCAGAGGAACTGTAATCTCAGTTTTCCTCTAGAACTTATGACTCTGACACGTCGTCTTCCAAACTGGTTTCTGTTTCCTCACCTCAAAAGATCCCCTTGCACAATAAACCTTGATGCCAGAACCGTTGCCACAGAAACATGGCTGCTCAGATTCCTTTATAATCTTATAAGGGAAATGCAGGAGATTGAGTATTGCAGATCTCTCGTCTTTTTGAAGTTCCAACCATTCTGTAAATATACATGATGAAACCCAGAGGTCATACAGAGGTCAACCAGGGCCTTAACACAGAAAGATCCTGCAATGTATTAAAACAACTTGGTTTGTGTGTGTGTGTGCGTGCGTGCGTGTGTGTGTGTGTGTGTGTGTGTGTGTGTGTGTGTGTGTGTGTTTAGCTGACAGGAAATGATAACTAGTGCAGTTTTACTCTTTGACATACTTCATGGAACAGTCAAAGATTACCAGCTGTCTGTAGTTAGAACTCAGATTCATTAAATGCTCTCTTTGATCCACACTGCTGGATTTTAAAACCATTTTAAAACCCAAAGATTACATTTGAGCAGTAACTCCAGACGTATACATCAGTAAATGTATGTATTTCTGCAATGATTTATTTAATAGTTTGACATCTAACAAAATTCCAATCTTTGCTTTAGTTCTCGGTGTACTCCTCTGCCGTGGAAACCCGTCAGGTAATGGAATTTCTTTTTTTACTTTAATATCTTCATTTTGTTTTGCCTCAACTTTCTGGTTTGTTTCGGACAAAAGCCTTGACCTGAATTCCAGTGAGATGCTGCGGCATGACCCTAGAAAGGCGGTTCATGCTCAAAAACCCTCCAAAGGGTTTTTGAAACGAGTGACCAAAATTCCTCCAGAGTTCTGCATACGGCCCACCGAAAGTTATTGCAAACGCCTGATAGCAGATGCTGCTGCTTAGGGTGGCCCAACTAGATAGGTTTAGGGGGCAATCATCTTTTTCACAAAGGATCATGTGGATTTGAGGTTTACTTGTGTTGTCATTGACTAATATTCAGCTTTGTTTGATGTTCTGAAACACTCAAAAACTAGATATTGTTTTTGGCTGCCTGGCCTTCTCGACCAGGCAGCTGGTCGAGAAGGCTCATCAGCCGCATTCGCATGTCGGCTCAGATCCGCAGGAGTTTCTACAGCTGAGTTGTTCGGACCATCTCAACCAGCTGTACTAGAGCATAAACGCCTGAATAGAGCGGTGAAGACAAACAGGACTCTACTCAGACCCTCCACAGAGCATTTACAAAGTGCTCAGTAGAGCTGCTGCCATTACTAGAAACCCCACCATTCCCCAAAAACTAACTGACTGACACTTTTTCCCCTTAGGAAGATCTAGACGAATTCTAAGAAAGCTGAGTCTTGTTTTTTCGGGGTTTTTTTTTGGCTCATTCTGTAGATGTTCACAATGTTACTCAAATCTAACAGTTGGGGAAAAAAACCTAAACTATTTCTCTGTCCAGCTAAAACGAGGCCTGTCCTCACTGTGTCTCCATCATGGCTGAGTCCTGGAGCCTCAGTGACTCTGAGCTGTGAGGTTAAACCTTCATCTGCAGGATGGAGGTTCTACTGGTACAAAGCTGTTCCTGAACTCTACCAGAACAAATACAAATACCTGCTGGTGCCCGGCAGCGACGACGGGACCAAAGACAACTACTACAAAATTAATGATCAGAAACACACAGCAGGATACGCATGCAGAGCTGGACGAGGAAACGCGGAGCTTTTCACTCAGTTCAGTGAACCAAAGTTTGTCTGGTCAGCAGGTCAGTGTGTGTTTTCATTCATCATTTCCTTGGTGAACTTTAATGTCGGTGATCATTTTTGTCACGGAGACAAATGTTTTGACAGAATGTGTTGTTTCATTTATGTTAAAGGTAACGAAAATGAACCAAAAAATATACAAAGTATAACTTGTATATAAACCAAAAGACAGATTGGAAGGGGTGGAGAAATTGGGAAGATATTCGAATTACATCTTTAGTGATAGTTTTACCAAACTTGACTTATCAGCTTGGCTTACTAAAGTGAAGCTGTTAATACAGCGCTGCAACTGTTGAAATCTGGGAATCCTTCGAAACTACATAAAAATGTTGATTTTTCTCTTGATATAAAACCCTTCGTCATAAATTTAAAATGTCCGCCTGGATGTTTTTTGCTTATTTTAATTGTACGTGGTTCTTTCAATGTCCTGTGAGTAAATATATTTGCCCATTTATCTATAGCAACTGGAACTTATTTTTTTTACAATTAACCGTCTATTAAAAGAGGTAAATTTCACACCTTGCTACTGCGGGGGAGAAGTTACCGTAATAACCCAATATTGGCTGTAAAGCGCAACGTCTCCCCCTTTCAGAAACCGTTGGAATTTTTCAGATAGCGCTAAGTGTCGCGGAATTGCGGTCCCGCAAATTCGACTGAATCCCCCGCGCTCCGTTTAGGACTTACTTAATTTGGTGTCTTTGTCCTTTTGCGTTTCAGTTTCTCACTCAGCAGCGTCTCTCACACTGAGTCCGAAGAAAATAAAGCACTACACCGTCGATGAAATCCGACTGACGTGTAGCGGACCCTCTATTCTCTGGAAAGTGAGGCGGTTCAGACAGTACTACCCGTCCGACATATCGGACTGCTCCGTCTGGGGGAAAATGACCGGACGCACGTGCACCTTCAGCAGTCGCTGGTACCAGAAAGCGGTGTTCTGGTGCGAGTCTGGATCCGGAAAGTTCAGCAACGCAGTCAACGTCACTTTACACGGTAGGTTTACGAACCTTATTTTGCTTTATACCATGTTCACCATGTCAATTAATGAGGTTTTAGTTTTCGTCCTTAAATCAGTTTTAAGTTGAAGACTTTATAGTTGTCAGCTTTTGATAGCAACGAAGAGCTAATGTGTTTATCTTAAAGCAGGTTATACGTTTCAGTTAAAAAAAAAACAAAAAAAAAAAACACCTGAGTGAAGTTGGCCATCCCGCCTTCTTTAAATCGGACAAAATTGGTATCAAACGTTTGCGGAGCAAAAATTTTCGTTTGTACCGCTGTCATTTTAAAGATATTCAGAACTATTTCCAGAGGTCATGAAAGGTCAGAGCCCCCGCCCCCACCACCACCTTCTTCAAATCATCCAAAATTGGTGTCAATCAATTCAACTACGTTTGTGCTGGTTTTGTAGCAAAATTTCCTTTGTGCTACTTTGGCTTTGAAGGTATTAATGAAAGCTTAAAGGTCAAAAACTCACCCACCCCCCCCAGACTTTTTATGAAAAGTCAAATGGCCTTTGAAGCTGCACAAACCAGCACAAGCATAGTCAAGTTGATTGACAATGCACTGTTACTCAGATCTAACAAGGGATGTCTCATGTCTTTATTAGAAAAAACAAAACAAAAACGAAACTATTTCTATCCAACAGCACCCAGGGCGGTCCTGACTGTGTCTCCATCATGGTTGAGTCCCAAAGCCTCAATAACTCTGAGCTGTCAGGTGGAACCTCCTTCGACATCATGGAGGTTCTACTGGTATAAAGCTGTTCCCGACCAGTCGAAGTACAGCTACAGATACGACCCACTGCACGGTACTCGTAAGGGGACTACAAAGAACTCGTATGTCACTCAGGGGGAGAAGCACACAGCAGGATATGCATGCAGAGCTGGAAGAGGAAACCCGGAGATCTTCACTGATTACAGTAAAATCACACTGAGCTGGTCCGCAGGTCAGTGAGATTCTAATGTCTGCGATTATTTCTTTCATGAAAACAAATTAATTTATGATGCAGGTAGACAAAAGAAACAAAGTATAATTGGTTTCTTATACTAAAATAAAGAACTGATTGGACAGGATGTAGAAATGGTGAAGCTAATAGTTACTTGTTATAAGATAAATTCATCAAACCAATTAACCCTTTCAGGCATAGAGACCACTGTAGTCTACAGCTGTCTAAAAGCCATTTTCTTGTTTATTTTTATGTTATAAACACACACGGACCACTGCGTTTCTCGTATTGCAGACTCTCATCCGGCAGCTTCTCTCACGGTGAGTCCTGCCAGGGAGAAACTTTTCACGGGCGACAAAATCCAGCTGAAATGCAGCGGGAGCTCCGGTGTCTGGAGGGTGAGGAGGTTCAGGCAGTCGTCCTACAACTCGGACGTTTCCGACTGCTTCAGCTGGGGGACCATGTCCGGCTCCTCGTGCACCTTCAGCAGCCGCTGGCAGCTAACCGCCGTGTACTGGTGCGAGTCTGGATCGGGACGGCTTAGCAACGCAATCAACATCACCATACACGGTAAAACCACACGTTAAAGCCACAAACGCAGATGTTTCACTGGAATTTTATGTGAGAGGCCAACACAAAGTGGTATACAGTTGTGAAGTGGAAGGAAAGTTATGTGATTCTCAACATTTTGAGCATTTCACATTACTACCATACTTTTGTTAGGTTTTGTTTCTACCAGCTTTGCACATCTAGTGACTGAAATTGGTTTGGTTTGATTTCCATGCCATCACCACTTTTAGTGTTTCTCTTTTTAAAAAAAAACATCCATGTTTCAATTCTAGTCTTGTTTTTTTTTCTGTTATTATTTCTGTCAGCTCGGATGAAACAAACTATGAAACAAAGTCAACTATTTCTCTTCTCCAGCCACACCGAAGGCTGTCCTCACTGTGTCTCCACAATGGGCGAGTCCTGGAGCCTCGGTGACTCTGAGCTGTGAGGTTAAGCCTTCGTCGCCAGGATGGAGGTTCTACTGGTACAAAGCTGTTCCTGAACTGTCCAACACCTACAAATATTACTCGCTGCCTCAGGGAACCCATGAGACTCCACGGGACTCCTACGTCGTCCACGACCAGAAACACACGTCAAGATACGCATGCCGAGCTGGATGGGGAGTCCCGCAGTTTTTCACCAATTACAGCGAGCCAAAGATCGTCTGGTCTGCAGGTCGGTGTGATTCTATTGAATGACCTTACTGATGATTCCCTATGATAATGTCATGTCTGCGTCTCATTTTAACTGGAAATGCTGGTTAACTTATGGTAAAAGTTGTGAAAAGAAACAAAAAAAAAACATCAAGATAAAAAAAAAAAATACAAAGTATGATTGGTAAAAACAAAAGACTTGGACAAGTTGGAGAAATTCTGAAGATATTGGAATCACCTGCCTGAAAAAATAAATATATAAAATCATCAAAGTAACTGGTTATCTTCATCAACTTCTTAAGATCAACCTGCTGAAACCTGCGACGTCCAGAAGGAGAAATCCTCCAAAATGACACAAAATGCGAATCGTGTCCCGTTTTCAGTTGGTTTCTCCTCGGTTTACTTTGCCTCTTTGTTTCTTGTATGCCAGATTCTCACCCAGCAGCAGCTCTCACAGTGAGTCCTGACAGAGACATTTACACTGTTGATGAAGTCCAGCTGACATGCACAGGGAGCTCTGGTGACTGGAAAGTGAGGCGGTTCAGACCGTACTACCAGTCAGACGTATCGGACTGCTCCATCTGGGGGAAAATGAATGGATCCTCATGTACCTTCAGCAGTCCCCAGTACCACAAAGGAGTGTACTGGTGTGAGTCTGGATCCGGAGAGCTCAGTAATGCAGTAAACGTCACAGTAAACAGTAGGTTTGCTTATAAGTTTTTTTGTTTGTTTGTTTTTTTTCTCCTTTCAAAATTTATACCGTGTTGTCCAGGTCGATACTGACAGTTGTCTATACTCAAAGTTAAAGAATTTCATATCCGTTAGTTTGGTAATATTGCACAGCTTTTTAAAACAGTAGCACTTGTGTTTAATTTCTTAGAAAGTCAAGTCTTTTCTTTTTAAACGTTTCTATTGATTGGAGATGGTATTGTCTTCTAGATGTTACTCAAATCTAACGGATGTCTTTACTGTGGGTGGGGGGAAAATACAAAAAAAAAAAAAACTAAACTATTCCTCTGTCCAGATACACCAAAGCCTGTCCTGACTGTGTCTACATCATGGCCGAGTCCTGGAGCCTTAGTGACTCTGAGCTGCAATATTAAACCTTCATCTGAAGAGTGGAGATTCTACTGGTATAAAGCTGTTCCTGATACATCGCAGAACAACTACAGATACAAGCTGCTGTCTGACAGCGTCGACGGGACCACACTGGGGTCCCACATCGTCCACGGAGAGACGCACACGGTTGTGTACGCATGCAGGGCTGGAAGAGAAAAGAAACAGTACTTCACCGAGTACAGTGAACCAAATTTTGTCTGGTCCGCAGGTCAGTGTGATTCTATTCAATAAACTTAATTTAGGAAGCCGTGTTGGGAAACTCTGAGTAGAAGTAATTTACTCTGAATAAACCGACCCAGCTCTGTGATACTCTGGGGTTAAGGTCCCAGAACAGCAGATATTGACAGGGTTATCACAACAATCTTAACAAAAATTAAATAAATAAAGCAATACAGTTTCTGTTGTCAATGTAGCATGGGAGGGACAAAGTCAATGCGTGAGTGCGATTTAGAAGAGAAGTAGTTATATTCTTGAGAGGGTCCAAATAAAAGGAGGATTTTATTTGTTTGAACAAAATATCAATGTCTGCTTTACTTTTACCTGACATCAATAAGGAACACTTCATGAAATGAAAGAGTCATTCATTTCCTTTCACTTATTCCGATTTCTAAAAACAGGGCTAAGAAGGAAAATAAAACCCCTTTTATGATGGTTTCAAACCATCATAAAACGTCGAACGTATCATTTTTCATTGAAGTTCCTCTTGATTTCCTTTGGTCTCTGCGTTTCTTTTATTCCAGTTTCCCACCCAGCAGCGTCTCTCACAGTGAGTCCCGACAGAGACGAACTTTACATCATTGACAACATCCAGCTGAAATGTACAGGAAGCTCTGCTGACTGGAGAGTGAGGCGGTTTAGACAATCGTACTACAAGGCAGATTTATCGGACTGCTCCAGCTGGGGAAAAATGACCGGACCCTTGTGCACCTTCAGCAGTCCCTTCTACCACAGAGCTGTGTACTGGTGTGAGTCTGGATCAGGAGAGTTCAGCAATGCAGTCAACATCACTATAGAATGTAGGTTTATTTACATGATTGTTTGCTACTCTATTGTCCGTTAATGATATTTAACTTCCGTCTTGAGTTCTGTTGGAGAAGTTGATAGCAGTCATTTTGAAAATATCGGACAACATTTAATGCCTTTATTTTAAGGAAGTTGTATCTATGTTTCAGTGTGAAGAAAGTTGAGTCTTCTCTTTTTAAGCTGCTTATTTTATTTTATTTATTTGAGATGCTGGTAGTATTATTCAGATCTAACGGAGAACTTCACAAAAAAACTAAATTATTTATTTTCCCCAGCTGCACCAACGCCCCATCTGACTGTGTCTCCATCATGGCTGAGTCCTGGAGCCTCGGTGACTCTAATCTGTGAGGTTAAACCTCCATCTGCAGGATGGAGGTTCTACTGGTATAAAGCTGTTCCTGATTTATCAAAGAACAACTACAGATACGATCCACTGCCTGACATTATCAGAGGGACCGTAGAGAACGTCTACGTCGTCTATGGACAGACACACACAGCAGGATATTCATGCAGAGGTGGAATAGGAAACCCGGAGCTTTTCACCAAGTACAGTGAGCCAAATATTGTCTGGTCTGCAGGTCAGTGTGATTCTACTGAACAAACTTCTTTATTATTGTCTTTGCTAACCTAATGTCTGTGATAAAACAGTTAAATAATTTTAACTGAAAATGTTTAATATACGTTTAAGGTAGAGAAAAGAAACCTAAAAACACGGCGACGGGAAAAGTTAAAGCATAATTGATAGTCAAAAGAGTGATTCGAAGTGGTCAAGAAATAGTGAAGATAATATGATTCCTTGTTTTGAGAGGGATTCATCAAACTAGTTAATTAGCTTTATTCTTTTTTTATACTCTCGGGCTTGAGAATACAGTGGTGCACCTCTAATTTTCCAAAAAATGAAAATCAGAACATTTGGCTCAAACTTTCTCTCGACTTCTTTTTCGACTCTGTTTCTCGTTCTCCAGCTTCCAATCCGGACGCGTCTCTCACCGTGAGTCCCAAGAGAAAGAAACTTTTCACCGATGAGAAAGTCCAACTGAGCTGCACGGGAAGCGCCGCTGACTGGAGAGTGAATAGGTTTATACAGTCGTACTACCAGTCGGACTCGTCCAACTGCACCGTCTGGGGGAACATGACCGGATCCTCGTGCACCTTCATGAGTTCCGACAACGATGAAGCAGTGTACTGGTGTGAGTCCGGATCGGGAGAGTTCAGCAATGCGGTCAACATCACTTTAAAACGTAGGTTTCCTTGCATGTTTTTATTTCCCGAGGTTCTGTCAGTGAGTCAGAAACGCAGAGCGAGAGTCGAAGCCCAGGCTTGATGTGGCACGATCGCTTTGTCTCTGATTTCGCGAAGACCAAACCAGACTCGGGACGCGCGTGTCAAGCCAGGCTCAAGTAATTCAGATAAAAGCGCGTTCACTGATTTCTTGGACAGACTACAAGACCGATCAGACATTCGCAGATGCGAATGGATAAATTGCGTACGCCACGCTTCGTGCCACACTGGTAGCTTCCTTTCTTCAGAAACCGAAGCACAAATGCTCAATAAAGAAGCTGCTGCTATAGTAGTGACAGAATAACGGATTGACCAAATGCCTAAAATTTACATTTCCTAACATCACATTCGTACAGTTCATGGCGTTACCTTTCATTTTCTCAAATGAAACACTTCAAACTTATAAATGAACAGAGGAAGTCAATATTATAACGTTATTTTCTGTTGTGGAAATGCATAGAGCCTGAACTCTATGGAAGAATGTTGGTGCTAAAATGTTACAAGCGAAATACAGATAATGATAAAACTGATGATAAGCATCATAATGTTAAGATTCACTTGAATGCCAAGATGTGGTAATTTAATGTAGGCTGATATAAATGGCTAGGACAGACGGAGAAGAAAACAAAATTACTGACAAAACACGTTGGTTTCTGACCGCTGTGGATGAACGGATGAGGAACCAGAATTGACCAAACCTGGGGTGTTTCGCCAAAGCTGGATGACACATTAATCTGGGATTAAGCTCTTTGATTCATGTTATAATAATGATTTATAAGTCTAAACTTTTTGAGCAAGTGTCAGGTTTGATTTTGAAGAATGAACTAATGCCTCCATGTCAAGCCTGACTTTATCTCCTACCGTGGGTCTTGGAGTCCTGCGTTTGTGAAACAGTCCTCTGGTTTTGCGTGAATCCGGTTTGGGTTCTTTCCGCATTGGAGTTTGCATATTCTCCCTGCGCATACACGGTTTTTCTCCAGATACTCTGGCTTCTGGATCCAAAAACATGACTGTTGGGTTTATTGGTCTATCTAAAAGTGATTAAAAGCGTGAACGATTGTTGGTCCCGTCTGTCTCTGTGATGCCCAGCAATCGACTGGAGATGCCTCTCGCCTGATGACCTCTGGAAATGAAGTTTCTGTCACTTGGACCTGTTGTTGTCTTTTAAATGCTAGTAATGTAGCTCAGATCTCGCAGAGGATGTTCCATGTCTTTACTATTAAAGAGACTAAACTATTTCTTTTCTCCAGCTGCACCAAGGCCCAAGCTGACTGTGTCTCCATCTTGGCTGAGTCCTGGAGCCTCACTGACTCTGAGCTGTGAGGTCGAACCTCCATCGGCAGGATGGAGGTTCTACTGGTATAAAGCTGTTCCCGATCTGTCTAATGGCTACACGTATGATCTGCTGTCCGACAGCATTAAGGGGACTGTGCAGGACTCCTATGTCGTTCTTGGTCAGAAACGCACAGCGGGGTACGCATGCAGAGCTGGAATCGGAAACCCAGAGACCTTCACCAATCACAGTGAGCCAAAGATCGTCTGGTCAGCAGGTCAGTGTGTTTGAAAGAACCGATTAATTGTTCCCTTTGTTAACTTAATGTCTGCGATTAAGTTGGTTTAGTGATTTCTGTCACTAAACCAAATACTCATTTTAACCGAAAAATTCTGTTTGATGTATGTTGAAAGTCAAGAAACGGATCAAAGGAAACATGGGGATTGAAAAACAAAACGCAAAGTGTGACTGACAAAACCAAAGATTGGATAGGATAGAGAAATTGTGTAGGTATTAGGATTGCTTTTCAAAATATATATTTATCAAGCTAATTAATTAGCTTATCAGTGTCTTAGGATTGAAAATACGGAGTTGAACTTGTTGAAATCTGTAGAGTGACCTGCAGATGGAGAAGCCCTCGGAAATTACGTAAAAACACACAACATACTTCCATGTCTTTCTTGACTGTCCCTTGCAGATTCCCACCCAGCAGCGTCTCTCACAGTGAGTCCTGCCAGAGAGAAACTTTACATCGTTGACGACATCCAGCTGAAATGTACAGGAAGTTCTGCTGACTGGAGAGTGAAGCGGGTTAGACAATCATATGACCAGTCAGACGTATCGGACTGCTCCAGCTGGGGAACCATGACTGGATCCTCCTGTACATTCAGCAGTCCCCAGTACCCCAGAGCAGTGTACTGGTGTGAGTCTGGATCAGGAGAGTTCAGCAATGCAGTCAACGTCACTTTAATCCGTAGGTTTATTTACGTTATTTTTTTTTCCCCTCCTGATTTTAAAGATTTGTCGTCCATATCAGTTTATGATATTCAGCTTTTGTCACATGCATAACATTGTAATGCCTTTATTTTAAAGCAATGACATCTAGGCCTGTCGCGATAAACGATAAATCAATTAATCCCACGATAAATTAAACCTATCCACCACATTTTAATTATCGGCTTTATCGTCTCTTCCTGTCTTTTTTTCTTTCTGTTGATGACACTGAATAAAAACAGGCTCAACTCCGGTGTTCTTCCTTAGTGTAATGTCCAGCACACACTACACGAGTTGTCAGCCGACTGTCGGCCCATTTTCAAAACCTGACAGATATCCTAGGTATAACGGTTCGATCGGGTTCGTCGTGCCGTGTGGTGTCCAGCCACATGGGCACAAAATAATGGCTACAAGTCCAGTTAACTGATTTTAAAACCAGTCATTAATCAATGCTTTACTAGAATCTACTTGTGATCCATGTGGCTAGAGTCAGCGTAAAATCATGACTGAATGAAAATCATTGTAACCTATTTATGTCACGTTAACAAAGAACAGCTGAGAACCTACCGGATTGCGGTAGCAATTTGGCTCCAGTTCCTCCCCTTGTCATTTCTATATTCTTTGCATGAAATGTTGAATAAATATTAATGTTGTTTCCACATATCATCTCCAATGGAGACTTGGAGATGATCCAACGCTGGACTTAAGGTTGCACCTTGTCAGCTGTTTGGGATTCCCCTCCGTAATTTCCCCTCAGAAAGCAGGAGGAGAATCCGGCTTTCTGATTGGCTACATGTCACATTCAGCGTTAAGCTCCCAGTCGGGGAAAACCCCTGAATTAGATCGGAGGCGGCGACAATCTAAATTGCACTACAGGATGATTGGTTTTGAAATCACCAACGATCTAAGATTATCGTGAGGGGAAAATAGGGGAAAAAATTGTGTAGTATGAACTACTGCATTAGGTAGTCGGATGTGCCCATCTTCTCTATTTAAATCTAGTGATTACTGAAGGGCAATACAGACTTCATAATCTGCACTCTTTTGGTTGAATGCAGTATTTATTTCTACTTTGGCTTTATGTTGTTTAGGTTTTATTCAAGTACGTTTTGTTAATGGAGACTTAAGAATCCATTTTATTTTTGTTTTTGGTTGTTTTGTTTATTTTGTTTATTAGTTCCAGTGTTATGTGTTCTTTTGAAAATAAAATGTATGTATCTAAGGCAGGAAATCGCATGCATTATTAGTCATTTCCATGAAATTAATGTCAAAAGGTCTCAAAACAATATTATCGTTTATCGCAATAATTTTTTTAGACAATTAATCGCTCAGCAAAATTTGTAATCATGACAGGCCTTGTGACATCCATGTTTCAGTCCTTAGAGTCTAAGAACTCTTGGATTGCAAGAGTTTTAGAAACTAAGAGTCTTAGAAACTTTAAGAACCTACAAGTTTCTTAAAGTTTTCTTTAGATAGAAATTTGTGGATGCTGTCTTTCAATAGTAGCAATGTTACTCAGATCTAACAGACGATGTCACATGTTTTCACATGACACATGAACTATTTCTCTGTTCAGATCCACCACAGCCGACACTGTTTGTGTCTCCATCATGGCTGAGTCCTGGAGCCTCAGTGACTCTGAGCTGTGAGGTTAAACCTTCATCTGCAGGATGGAGGTTCTACTGGTACAAAGCTGTTCCTGATTTATCAAAGGACAACTACAGATATGATCCACTGCCTGACATTACCGGAGGGACCGTAGAAAATGTCTACATCGTCTATGGACAGAAACACACAGCAGGGTTTTCATGCAGAGGTGGGAAAGGAAACCCAGAGCTTTTCACCGAGTACAGTGAGCCAAGGTTTGTCTGGTCTGCAGGTCAGTGTGATTCCATTTTATGAACTGATTGTCACTGCTTTTGTTAACTTAATGTCTGGGATAATTTCTTTCAATTAAACAAATACTCGTTTTGGGTGAAAATGTGTAATTTTATGTCTGAGCTAGAGAAAGGAAACACAGAAACATGACGACTAACAAAGTCAAAGTAGAATTGATTAAAACAAAAGAGTGATCCGACATGGTGAAGACAGTCCACTTTTAGATTTTACATTCATCAAGCTAATAATTAGCTACATTTGTTAAAATTCTCAGGATTTCAAAAACGGTTTAAATACTAGAATGTGAATCATTTTCATTGAACTTTCTCTTGATTTCTTTTGGTCTCTGCTTTCCTTTTATTCAGATTCTCATCCAGCAGCGTCTCTCACAGTGAGTCCCGACAGAGAGAAACTTTATATCGTTGATGACATCCAGCTGAAATGTACAGGAAGCTCTACTGACTGGAGAGTGAGGCGGATTAGACAATCATACAACCACTCGGACGTATCGGACTGCTCCAGCTGGGGAACAATGACTGGATCCTCGTGTAGCTTCAGCAGTCTCCAGTACAATGTAGCTCTGTACTGGTGTGAGTCTGAATCAGGAGAGTTCAGCAATGCAGTCAACATCACTGTGCACCGTAGGTTTATTTGCATTTCTCTTTCTTCTGATTTTCAATGTTTATGCCATTGTTTTCCATTCTAATTATATGTTCAGTTTTGTTCCAAGTGACATTTTTCAAGTTTGTCAGATGTGGAGGGTTGACAGTGGAAAATTTTGATGAAAGAAGTGTCTCCTTTTGTGTCGACGCTTCGAAACGTGTCAAACAAGCCAGGAGAATTATTCTGAGGCACGTTTTAGAGGTGGGGTTAGATCCACAGTATTGGTAACGCTGGTCAACAGCCAAAAACTGTATGGATTTTGATGTGCTGAATCCAAAAATCACATTGGTTTTGGTCAGTCGGGTCAACTTTTTGAACTAAGATACATATCAGTTTGAGGTACTGATGAAAAAGTACTTGTTCCATTGGCAGATTATTTCACTTCTAACAAGACATCTTTCACATGTTATAAGTTAATTCATCTGCCAATGGAACAAACACTTTTCCATCAATATTAATTACCTAATATGATCACCTGTATTTTGCTGAAAAGTTACTTTTAAGTTAGTTTGTCTTACTTCAATTGCACTAAGATATTTGCACTATAAACTAAACCAAAAATACTTTAAGATTTTGTGTTTTTGCAGTGAGAAAGGAGTCTTTTCTTTTTAAAAGTTCTTTGAGTTGACTTGATATGTTGTTGTCTTTTAAATACTAGTAAGTATCTTAACAGCGGATGTCCCATCTCTTTCCACATGTGGGGGGAAACAAAACCTAAACTACCTCTCCTGTCCAGTTGTACAAACGCCCCGGCTGACCGTGTCTCCGTTGTGGCTGAGTCCCGGCGCCGTGGTGACGCTGCGCTGCGAGGTGGAGCCTCAGTCGGCGGGAAGGAGGTTCTACTGGTATAAAGCTGTTCCTGATCTGTCGCAGATTAAATTCAGATACAATTTGCTGCCTGCCAGCGTCGACGGGACAGTAGAGAACTCCTTCGTCATTCACAAACAGAAACACACAGCAGGATACGCGTGTATAGCTGGATGGGAAAACGTAGAGTATTCCACTAATTACAGTGAACCACAGTTTGTCTGGTCAGCTGGTCAGTATGTTTCTGTTTGATAAACACATTTACAATTCCCTTTGTTGAATTAAGGCCTGCAATCATTTCTGTCCGTAAAACACATAGTCATGTTACTTGAACTGTTTAATTTATGCTAAAGTACAAAAACAAAGCATAATTCATAAAGACAAAGATTAATTGGACAGAGCAGAAACAGAGAAGCTCGTAGAATTACTTGTGTAAAGATGGATTTAAACGAATCAGTTAGCTTCATTTATTAGCTTCTCTGGATTGAAAACACATCGCTGCACCTGTTAAAATTCGTAAAGTTGTCTACAGAATTAGAAATCCTTCAGAATATAATGGAACACAGAGCATGTCTGATTTTCATTTTGATTTTCTCTTGGTTTATTTCGTCTCTTGTACTTCAGATGCTCACCCAGCAGCGTCTCTCACAATGAGTCCCGTCAGAGAGAAACTTTTCACTTTCGACGAAGTCCATCTGCACTGCACGGGAAGCTCTGCTGACTGGAGAGTGAGGAGGATCGCAGAGTCGTCCTACTCGAACTGCTCCGTCTGGGGGACAATGACCGGATCCCTGTGCACCTTCAGCAGCCGCTGGTTGCATAAAGCAGTGTACTGGTGCGAGTCTGGATCCGGAGAGTTCAGCAACGCAGTCAACATCTCCATACACCGTAGGTTAATCTATGGCAGGGGTGGCCAAGTCCAGTCCTCGAGAGCCACCATCCTGCAAGTTTTAGAAGTATCCTTACTCCAACAGACCGGGATCAGCTCTACAAAGGCCTGATAACGAGCCATTCATTTGATTCAGGTGTGTTGAAGCAGGGATGCATCTGAAAGTTGCAGGATGGTGGCTCTCGAGGACTGGACTTGGCCACACCTGATCTATGGTTATCATCTGACTTTCACTTTTTTTTTTTTTTTTTTTTCTGTACCATGTTGTCAGTGTCGGTTCAGACATTTTCAGCTATGAGTCGCTTTATGTTGAAGTCGTTGCTTTGTTCCAACAAAGAAATAAACAAAGAAAGCCGAGCCTTGTCATTTTTAGCCTCTCTTTTATTTAAAGTTGTTGACGGCTTGGATGTATGATCACCATCACACTTTTACTCAAATTTCACATCGAAAAAAGAAAACAAATCTAAACTGTTTCTGTCCAGTCGCACCGTTGCTTCACCTGACTGTGTCTCCATCATGGCTGATTCCCGGAGCCTCAGTAAACCTGAGCTGTGAGGTCGATCCTCCGTCTGAAGGATGGATGTTCTACTGGTATGAAGCTGTTCCCGATCTGTCAAGAAATGACTACAGATATGAGCTGCTGCCCGATAACGTCAATGGGACGAAGCAGGACTCCCTGGTCATTCATGGGCAGAATCACACAGCAGGATATGCATGTAGGGTGGGATATGGAAACCCAGAGTTTCTCTCTCGATACAGTGAACCAAAGTTTGTCTGCTCTCCAGGTCAGTGCGTTTCCCTTCTTACAATTAATGTGTTTTTGTAATTTACCAACATGACCTCCCCCAAGACTCCCTTTTTGTGGTTTTTACTGCACAGAGGTTGGTAAAGGTAAAAACGTAGAGATATGACTCGATCGTTGGAAAAGAACGGAAAGTATTTTACAGGGTATAAAAAGAGGAGAGGATGATTTGTGCTGATTTATTTTTTTCATCCACAATCAAGATTTTAGGTCAGACAATAAGATAAACAGGCCTGAGACGCTGACGATTAAGAAAAACACTCATGAGGTTAGAAGTGAAGAGCAACTAAATCAAAGTGTCAATCTGTCCCACAGACAACAGACATACATGTATTTAACATGTTTTTTCTTTTTCTTTACTTAGACATCGTAAAAGGTTTTAATTTGAAGCCAGAAAGTCTGTTTCTGAATTAAGGACTTCTTTATTCCCTTTCTTTTTACACTGATTCCTCTGTTCATGTTGTTTTATTTAGCCTCCCGTCCAGCAGCGTCTCTCTCAGTGAGTCCTGACAGAGAGCAACACTTCACCTCTGAGTCTGTGACTCTGAACTGTGGAGGAAACTCTGCTGAGTGGAGAGTGAAGGAGTTGAGAGAATCGGGTTCCTCATCGTTCACCGACTCGTGCTCCGCCTCGGGGGCAATGAATGGGTCCTTGTGTGCCTTCAGCAGTCCACAGCACTACAAAGCCGTGTTCTGGTGCGAGTCTGAATCAGGAGAGCTCAGCAACGCAGTCAACATCACTGTGCAAGGTACAGCCTGTGTGGTTTTTCATTCAGTTCAACAACTATCATCTCTGCTAGCGCTACAAAATTGAAAAGAAAAAGTGCAAAATGTCTTAATCATATTTCATTTTATCTATAATCTAATTTTTATTCTACCAACAAGTTGCTTATTGGTATTATTGAGGTTTCAGTTCAATTTCCTACTTTAAAAAGTGCCTTAACTGCATCAGGTGAGCTGCTCTTCCTCAGGACCTGCTGTACAAATTCAGTGCAACGGGCCAAATGTTTGTCGTCTTGGACAACAAATATTTTCTTCTTCTGTGGTGTACAGAATTAATTTAAATTAGGTTGTCTGAACGTTTTTATTTAGCCTTTTTGGATGTAGATTTAGTTTCAGGCTGTAGAGATCACAACACAAATTGTTCCCAAACTTTGAAATCACCATGGATTTTGATTATATCCAGATATTGGCCGTCATAACCAGCGTTTTCGCATGTAGTGTGGTCCGACCCGGCATGAACCGATGCCTTTTGCCCCTTACAGCAGTTCAAACCAAATGACAAGATGGGGTTGCAAAACACAACACAGCCCTGGTGCTTTTCACCAAGGGTTCAAAATTCCAACACTTTGTTTCTGCATGGACTTTCCACAATATTCCTATGCAGATGTGGGTTCCCTCCAAGAGCTTTGGCTTCTCCCACCATCAAAAAAGCTGGTTAGTTTCGGTTAATTGGCCCCTTTACATTGTGTTATGATTTGCGGTTGTTGAGGTTCGGACCCAAAAGCAGAGAGGTGAGGCAGCAACTGAGTTTTGAGGATTTAATGAGGATCTTCAGAGAGTCCAGGCAGCAGGTGAGCAATGAAGCTAAAGCTCAGCACACAGGAGCTCTTCAACATGACATAATTACTGGTTTCTTAGTTACTCCACTGTCCATCAGTTGAAATAAAATGCAAACTGCACTTCAATCACCATTTGTTCTTGTATCATCAGCTCACGACAAAAAGTATGTCAGATATCAATTAATATGAATAATTCAATAAATGCTTTCTTTGTGCAAGTTGAGTTTTGCAGTACAAAATTATAAATTATCTGATGGGCTTTTCAAAAATAATCAAATATCTTCTCACCACCAAAGTGAGCTGGACTCACCTCACAAAACCACAGGAAAAAAGTTTTGTTTGGGATGGCAAAAACAATTCTTATAAATAAATACACACACAAATAAATAAATATAACAACTTTATTGAATTATTTATATTAATTGATATCTGACCTTGCCCTTCTTAACTTCCTCTAATTGTCTCCAGCAGCTGATTTCTGACTGAAGCTTCATTTTCTCTGTCTGGTTTCCAGATGAAGATCTTCTCCTGGTGAGCCCCGTCCATCCTGTGACTGAAGGAGCTTCTGTTACTCTGAGCTGCAGACTGAGAGGAGAAAACAAACTTTCTAATGTGATTTTCTATCATGATGACAAACTGATCCAAAATGACAGCAGAGGAGAGCTGAAGATCTCTGCAGTGTCTCAGTCAGATGAAGGTTTCTACAAGTGTGAACATTCAGGAGACGTTTCACCTCAGAGCTGGATGGGAGTTAAAGGTGAGCAGAGTTAAAGCACTGCCTGTGATTTAATAAATGAGGCGACTGTTTTATTTCAAGACATATTTTCAATACTTTTTTGTTTTGCAGCCGTTTTAAAAAAGAGCAGCTCTTCATTTCCTGTAATGTGGGCCGTGGGACCGCTTTGTGGAATCGTCCTCCTTCTTCTCCTGCTGCTTCTGATTCGCTTCATAAGGCTCAAAGGTCAGACTTTCATTTTCTTATGAAGAACCAATAGTTAATGTTAAGTCACTCTCACTTACCAGCAATCTCATGGTGGAGATAAACAGAAGACTAACACGTTTTACATGTTATCATTTTACTATAAATACAAGTAATCTAAGCGTGCCTTCACACCAGGAAAGTCCTTTGATCCAGACCAAAAGCAGACTTTATTTTATATTTAATTTTTTTTTTCATTCGGTGCGCTTTGCTTTCAAATTGGGCTTTTTAGCAAGCGGACTATAATTTGTAAACAAAGCTGGTTGATGATCGAGGGTCCGGATTGAGGCCGGTCTGTTCGCACCTGAATCGAACCGTGACAGAAGAGGGAAACAAACTGGTTCATTTAAACCCGACCAAATGTATCAGGTGTGAATATCCCCTTAGTGTGATTACTTGAAAGTATCATTACAATATTATAGAATTATTAATGTCAACTTTGAAACATTTACTGATGTATTTTTTTTAAGTAAATTGTGTTTTGCTTTTTGTGATGGCTATGAAATGAAAGAGATGCAACTAAATGAAGATTTGGCTTTTTTTTATTTGCATTATTTATTTACTTGCAAACAAAAAAGTGTGTATATATATATATATATATATATATATATATATATATATATATATATATATATATATATATATATACACACACACACATACACTTTTTTGTTTAGTTTTCAACTGATAACTTCTGCTCTCTAAAGAGCCAAACTCAAATAAAATGAATATGTCATGGTACAATTGTGAAAGGAAATCATTTGTGTTGTATTTTATTAGGCACTTCCTACTTCTATGACTTAGTGAGACCCACTAAAGAACCTGAAAACGGTAAAGTTCACCTGCTGAAATTCTGAGATATTCAAGAAAAGAATGACATCAAGATGACTGAAATGATGTGTTAATGTGTTACAGATCCAAAGAAAGATCAAAGCATCTCCTACTCGCTCCTTAACTTTAAAAACACTGGAAACATGAGTGAGTTCCTCCAACGTTGTCAGATTAAATAATATGTTCTGAAAGTTTCATTTTCAAAAAGCCTGACTTTAATTTGTTTTTGTTTTTTTTGTCCTTTTGTCAGGGCACTATCTGGAACCAGATGACAGTTTTGTCAGTTCTGATGTGAGAGTAGGAGCTGCAGGTACAGTCAGCAGACACAGAAACCATTGGACATCATTTGGTTAGAAATTGTCAGAAGTTATTCATGTTCAAGTATTTCAATAGTTGTGGGTGTAGACTACAGGTTCACTCACTCAGATTCAACATCCTTCATTTACTTTGTCCTAGTTTGAGCTTTAATATGTTTCTATTTGGAAACAGCCATGTTTATCAGTTTTAACCAATCAGAATCCTACATGGCTTTATAGACTCAAAACATCCATAACATTTGACACAAACCAAAGACTTGTTGACGAGTGTTATTTGCTTTGACATTTTAAATTGAATATTTGGCTCAAATATAGTGTAATCTCCATGGTTCAGATCTATTTCACATTTGTCCTAGTCCATGTAACTGTCTCACCTGAGTCCTCTCTGCCTTTACAGGAAGGTCCAGTCTAGCAGCATCCGACGCAGCCGTTTATTCTGAAGTGAAATCGACCTCTGGATACTGATGATGCTCTTTGGACTCGATGTTAGAGGGGTTTGTTCCAAAAAGACAGCTTTAGATATACATTTTCATATGTGCTCAAGTGAGTTATGATCCGGATATTCAAATATTTAATTCAGGATTGGTTCGAGAAAGCAATGTAATATTCCAACGTGAAACAAAATGGGCATATTAGGTAAAATGTGCCTGGTTTCAAGATGAAATCAGAAACAGGTGCATTTATTCACGTTGGACTATGAAATGCATAAAATTTTACAAAAACTTAAACTTGACGTAAAAAGGAGCGGATTTACAGATTAAGGATGTTAAGGGAGATATTGAGGTTTACATTCTGACTGTATAGTTTTAAGTGAAACAGGGCAACAAAAACAAATATGTCAACAGGGGGCTTCTGATGGGCAACCGCCCAGGGTGGCATCTTCTAAGGGGCAGCATATGCTCCGCCAACCCCTGCGGCTCCCCCTGCTCAATCGAGGGATCTGAATAAAGCATCACTTGATAGACTGATGTGATGCCTAGTTCGTTTACATAACTGCATAGTGAAAGGGTGAGGGGTTACTGTGGTCACACAACATGTCTCTGATTAACTCAGAAACATGATAAAGGAAATCCCAGATTGTATAATTGTGTAACATAAAAAGAGCAGCAACAGTGGGACTTTAGCAATGACTTTGAAGTAGGGCTGTTGTAAACGAATATTTTAGTAATCGAGTAATCTATCGATTATTCTTACGATAATCGAGTAATCGGATAAAAAAAATATAAAATGAAATATTGGTAAATCTGGCATAATACCGGTGTTACTATCAGATATCAATATCAGTCCAATTTTTCATACTTGAGAATCCCTAACAGTTACTTTTTTGTAGTTTAGAAAACTAACCTGTAACAATAATAGCTCACTTTCTAAGTTAACCAGAAGAAAAGTTATAGAAAAATCTGAAATTATATTGAATTTAATAACAAAGAAGCAGGCTCACAAATATGCTTATAAAAATGTCTACAATCCAGCTTTTAGTTTATGTATTCATCTTCAGTGAGTTTAATAGATTAATTAAACTCACCTTGCCACCTAACCTGTCACGCTTTGGGTTTGAAAATACGGGAAATGCCGCCTGGAGTGGGAGGAGAGGGCGAATGAACGAACGTAAGATGGGGTGGAGGGGAGGAAATAGACCAGTGGACTGACGAACCGTTAGACCGGGGGACGAACACGGGGGGAAGCAATACGGGATATTTACGACACCTTCACTGGTCACACTCAGAAACTCATCTACCAGCCATGTACATGCGCTCCGCCACCCGTTTCTTCAGACCGGGATATGAAATTTATTGTGCGGTTCGTTGGTAAAGCTACATTTACACGGTAAGCATCAGCTACTCAGCCGCCCGCCCTGTTCAGTCTATCCGCTCACCTCAGCGCTCTTCCCGCCGTTCGCTTTCAACCAGCAGCCCCGGAGGAGAAATGCTGCCGTACTCCAGGCATTCCCCCAGTTATTTTAAGGATGCTTATTGGTTCCCCAAAAACGATAAAAAGTCGGGCATTATCATCAATCAATAAAATCCCCACGGGCCAATCTTGAAGATTGGACTTTATGCCGCTGAGACTTAGCTTTTGTCAACAACTCAGAGGCGGAAGTGAGAGCTCCGCGCAACGCAAATGAAGTCCCGGCCGGAACACGGTGCGCTAACTAATAAAACATAAATTAACGAAGCTTCGAGGCAGGTAAATTTTCCTCGAGGAATTTTAGTAATCGAGGTACTCGAATCATTCGAGGAATCGTTTCAGCCCTACTTTGAAGAACAACGTCATTCTGATACTTGAAGTGTCTTTTGATGTGGGAAGAATATTTACCGACTAGAGCAACAAGCAGAAGCAGCTCAAGTAATGATGATGGTTTTGTTGCACAAACATGAGTGTAAAAATGTCGAGCGTTTGGTTTTCATAACCACTAAAAGGCTAAAGATTGATAAGATGAATGTTTCATAATGCAGATTTTAAAATCAATCTATTATTTTTGCTTGTTGATGTGTTGTTATTAGATGTTAAATGGACAGGAGTGTTTGTTAGATATTGTGATTATTCCTGAAGGCCAAAATGTAAAAACATTGCAATTGTGTGCAACTCCTGCTGTAACGGTTAAGTTATATCAAATGATCCTTTGCTGTTTCTTTGCTGTTTCTTGGACTCTGACTTGCTAATCAAATAATGTTTAGTGAAAATATTTTTTTATATCTGTAATGAAAATGTGAGTTTCTGGTGATTTTCACGTCTGCAATAAAAACTTGAATCTGTGAAATGCATGAGTGTCCAATAACTAAGATAGGTTGAGTTTGACCTCAGATAAGGGAGCAGGCAAGGCGGGCTCCGATCAGCTGCAGGAGACAGAGAAGCTCTACTGTAACTAGGCCAGAGGGAAGAAGGTTTTCACTCCCAAGGCATCGTCACTGGACAAGAGCTGGACTATGGGCTGGACAATGTCCCGGAATCTCACCAACTCAAAGATACGCACCAGACAATTGACTGGTTCGAAATGCAGACAGTTCTGATCAATTGACGCATAAAAACCAAGATAAGAAAGAATCTAACAGCTCAGTAATGAAATAAAAAATCTCCCAGCATCAAGCAGCGAGCGTGGAATTCCTCCAAACAGGAGAGGTTCAAAGATTCATCCGCCAGACTAGGAGAAGATGTTCTTTGCTTACGGAGGTTCCAACACTTTACAAAACTATTCCTGCCACTGAACCAAAGTTTGTCTTGTCTATTGGTCTATTGCCATCAGGCAGGAATAGTTTTCCTGCCTGATGGTGGACAACAAAGTCACCACAAGCTTTCAGTGCATCGATGGTTGGCAGCACCGGTGGTTTTCTCGATTTCAATGCATGATGTCTCGGGTTGTTCATCTGGAAGGATCAAATTCGTCTTGTTTTGGTTTATGGGAACACTGTTCTTTGTGAGGTTGTCACGGAGACCTATTTATAACCTGACAGTAGAGATCCTTTAAAACCACGAGTGGGTGATTTCTGAAAATGTATGAGTTTACCTTCATTTAGTGTTCAAAGATCAGGGTCCACAGAAAGCATACAGCAGCAGGGGGATAATTAAATAACATAAATCCAGATTAAATTCTGTTTAGAATTGAAATGCAGAATTTAGTGTCTAATAAAGATTGTAGAGGTAGAGAGGGACCAGTGCACCGTCCTAGATTTATGAGAACCTGTCATCAGGTTTACTTTGAGATATGACTCAGGCCATTACCAAAGCTTTGTTTGAAAGACACCCTCTAGACTAAAAGAAAATAATTTAAATCGGGGCAAGTTCAATGTCTATTAAACCAGTTCTTACAAAATGAGGCTGTGAGACAGGCTCATCATAAAACGCAAAACAAAATAAACTGCAAATATATGCAACCCGAAGCTTAAACGTCCCCTACTACCTGAACATAGTTGTGGCTGTGCATGGTTGAACTTTAACCAATATGTTTGTCGAGTGACAATGTGGTTGTTGGACAGGATGTTCTGAAACAGGAAATGAGTGGTCTGCAGAAAAGAACATCAGCAGAGGTGTTGGCTGTGTGCTAATCAGACAGATGCAGAATGACTAAGAGTTTGAGCACGCAACTTTTGATCTCACCATAATCATTCTGCCTCTTCGGTTGCTGCAGATTCAGCCTGTCTCGTGTTAGAAGGCAGAAATATTTCTCTAAAGCAGAGCGACTCATGACTGATGGATGCGAAGATGGGCCACACTTTGCTCTATGTGCTGTTTTTACTGGGTAAATATATCCCTTTCTCTGTTTGAATTCAGTGGAGGAAGGAAAATGTTTGAAACTGAAGAAGAGAAAGTCCGTGGTAGTATAAGTCTCACAAAGTATATAAGTTGAACTGATATTCAATTTTTAGAGTTGTTTTTCCCCTTTTTTTCTTTTAAATGAGAGTTTGGTTAACATTCATACTTTTTGGTATGTCTACCATCTTATCTTTTTTTAGTCATCAGTTGCTTCATCTGCTGTGGAATCACTCAAGGTAACTGGACAGTCATCTCTCTTCAATTATTGACTCATGAGATTACCATCACTTATATCTTAAGATTTCTCCTGCTTTCCATAGTTTCTATACCAAGTGATAAGAACAGGACATTACAGCACTGAAAAATTGTGTTAATCATTTCAAGTCTTATTTCTTTCATAACCAGCTTTTTAAACTAACAAGTTTTAACTGTTTTCTAAAAACAGAACTAAAGTCAGTCCTGACTGTGTCTCCATCATGGCTGAATCCTGGAGCCTCAGTGACTCTGAGCTGTGAGGTTAAACCTTCATCTGCAGGATGGAGGTTCTACTGGTATAAAGTTGTTCCTGATTTATCAAAGATCAACTACAGATATGAGCTGCTGCCTGAGAGCATCAGTGGGTCTGTAGAGAACTCGTTTAGGATTGATGGACAGAAACACACAGCAGGATTTGCATGTAGAGCTGGAAGAGGAAACCCAGAGGATTTCACAGATTACAGTGAACCAAAGTTTGTCTGGTCTGCAGGTCAGTTCTGTTTTCTTTTTCTGTTCTATTAAAACCTGGGTTGAGAGAATTGCAAAAATCAGGGACTAGTTGTTCTGCCTTCTCACCAATTGTATAAGTTTGGATGTGTTTGTAACTAACTTCTGTGGTGGGCTACAGGAGGATGTTGCCTACACATAATTTTAAAACAGTAATACACGTTACTAAATGGAGCACCGAGACAGAAAACGGCTTCAGACAATATGACAAGTGGCAGGTTGTTCAAGTAAAGGAGGTGGTCACACATTCAAAGGCTGCAGAGGATGGTGCATTCAGGTGCAGCTTGTTGAACACAAGTTGCTTAATAGCTATGATTACTTTTAGTTTTTGTTTTAGTTGAGGCGAAACTGTTTCATGTTAGCGTTTTTTTTTTAATTTTCACTTTTTATTTTCTTTCTTAGCTTTGTTTTTGTTCATTAACCTATAGTTGTTGTTTATTTTAGTATTTTAATTACATTTTTCAATGTTTTGTCTCAAACAGTAAAGATATTGATCATGTCTTTTCAGCTCAGCTTCTAGTTTGATAGGTGTGAGACATGTCTGTTGCCATATCCATAATATTGTAGTGGATGTATTTTAGGGGTTCGTTTGGGTGTGAGTTGATTTGTTTTTAATGTGTAAAGCAGTTTTTTTTTAAATGGCGTTATGTAGAAAAGAGTGCGGGCTTTTTTCATTCTGCCTGTGTTGATTATTTCCTCCATGTTGTTCTTCAGATCCTCATCCAGCAGCGTCTCTCTCAGTGAGTCCTGACAGAGAGCAACACTTCACCTCTGAGTCCGTCTCAATACACTGCAAAGGAGACTCTCCTCAATGGATAGTGAAGGAGTTTGTGCAAATGAACGACGGCTCCAAACTATCAGACTGCTCCACCTGGCGGACAATGACCGGGTCATCGTGTACCTTTACTGTCTACTCTTCCTATAGAGCAGTGTGCTGGTGTGAGTCTGGGTCAGGCGAGTTCAGCAACGCAGTCAACATCACTGGGAAAAGTATGTTACAACAATTTATGAAGTATTTTTTATTTATTTATTTTTTTTTTCATTTTAAATTTTGTAGAGTGGTTTGTTGGCGATGAAATGTCTAACTTGGCATAAACTAGCTCGTCTGTGGTTTCCATTCCATCTAATGTTATCCAAATAATTAATTTTAAAAGACATTTTGCTTCCACAGAGCAATGTATGTCACTTTTGTGAAATTTATTTGGCAAATGTTTCTTTTGCAGAATAAGGTGCAGATTTAGAATGACTGACAATGATGATGATGACTCTGACCTTGTTAGTGATGATTTCTGACAGAAACTTTTTCTCTGACTGGTTTACAGCTAAAGATCTTCTCCTGGTGAGCCCCGTCCATCCTGTGACTGAAGGAGCTTCTGTTACTCTGAGCTGCAGACTGAGAGGAGAAAACAAACTTTCTGATGTGATTTTCTATCATCATGACAAACTGATCCAAAATGACAGCAGAGGAGAGCTGAAGATCTCTGCAGTGTCTCAGTCAGATGAAGGTTTCTACAAGTGTGAACATTCAGGAGAAGTTTCACCTCAGAGCTGGATGGCAGTTAAAGGTGAGATTAGTAAAAGTATTCTGTTGATTTGAATAACAGTAAAATATCATTTGAAAGCAGAAAATAACCTTCACATTTGTAGCTGATGAGAATTTTCCTGACCTCTTACAGTAGCTACGCCTCGACCTGAAAGCTCTGCCTTTCTCGTGCGGTCGGTCTTTGTTGGAGTCGGATTTATTATTCTTTTGTTTCTGTTGTGGCGCTTCAGAAAGTCAGAAGGTGAGACCTCCTTCTCAGGTCTGACAATGTTTTAGACATTTCTTATATAAGAAATGTCTAAAACTATTGGACAGCGGTACAGCATGACTGCATTCAAAACGGTGTGAAAATCATGTGCATCTTTTCATTTATTTATTTATTTTTTTGTAATAATAAAAAAAAAGGTTGTAGGACAGAGCAGCCAGTAAGCCAGGAAAGGGATCAGCAGCCAGTGTACTCCTCTCTTCTTCATGGTTTGTTCTGCACATTCGCCACCAAACCTTTTCACATTTTTGATCATGTTATCAGGAAAAATGTACATTCTTCACTTCCAGTCGTCAGAGACTGGATAAAAATTTGTTACAGAAAGAAATCAGAGTTCACATCAGTGTCTGACATCTGGTGAAAAATAAAATAACTATGATTTTTTACCAAACTGTAGGAGACCTTTCTGTTTATGAAACAAAAAGTGGACCTGGAACATCTGGGAATGGTAAAGTATGACCTTTACACGATGAAGTATAGATACGTATCTATCTAAGGTACTAATATTTAATAACATGCTTTTCTCATGATCATGTAAAAAAGAACAACATGAAGATCTGGACGAGATTCCCGAATATGATGATGTGGCTTCAGAAAGCAACATGGATGCCAAGACCACAAGGACTGTGTTTATGCCATCGTGATCTGGTAATAGTGACATCACAGTCAGAAGCAGCAGCTAATTAGATTATTATGATTATTATTATTATTATTATTATTATTGATCATCAAAGTTTTCTTCTTTTATTTTCATTTATAAACATGTTTTCGCTGACTCTGCGACTGTAAAACTGGTCACATGCAAACAAGCAAAGATTGCAATGAGTGCAGTGATCTAAAGTCTAAAGAGAATCTCAATTGTGATCCAGTTGGACGTCAATTTTATTTTTTGTAAATTTAACAAAAAATATTTGCTCCTGATTTCTAACATGTTTTTATACAGTGTAGAAATTTCTTTTATTTTGTTTTATTTAAGATTTTTTTAGGTGGAAAATGTAGAAATATGAGAAACTCGGTAACACTTTATTTGAAGGGGGGGTGAATAAGACTGTCATAACACTGTCATAAACATGACATAACACCTTGCCGATTTGATTCCAGTTTCATTATTATTTTGTGTTCTTATTTTGGTCAGATCTGTCTTGTTCCTGTTTTCCATGAGTTCAGTTCTTCTTAATGTTTCTAGTTATGTTTATTTCTTGTTTCTAGTGATTTGTTGTTTATGTTTCTTTAGTCTAGTTATTCTGCTGTGTTAGATTCATTTCCTGTTCCACTGTGTACTCTCTCTCTCGCCCCCATGCCACTTTCTCTCTCCCTCTCCTCCGTCTGCCTCCTGCTCCCTCCACTCACAGCTCCAATCTGTTTGCTCATCAGACCAGGCCTTTTGTTCAGCGTTCCCCAGTATTTAAGCACCTCATTCTCAGTCACTACTGGCCGGATCCTGTCGTCCAGTCGCGTCATTTCCGCGTTCCACCCCGTGTTCTCCTCGTGCCCCCCTCGCTGGTTTGCATCCTGTTGATTTTTGTTTTTTGTGTTTTTGCCTTGGCTCCATTTGATTTTGCAATTTTTTCTTCATTATCTTTCAGTAAATCTCCAAATTCATTCGTCGCCTTCGTCTCTGCGTTCGGTTTCCAGCGTCAACCGTCTAACGCACCATGACACCAACACCATCTATATAAAAAAAAAAAGAAAAAAGTGTTATGAAACTTCCAAATAGTAACAACTGTCACAACGAGGAGCTTTTGGCTGCATAACCTACAGAGAGTCATCTAAAGAATAAAGTCAGAGTAATTTGTAATTTCAAAGAGATTGTAGTTTATTTTATGGCAAACTGTATTTTAGTGCAGTTTATTTGTATATCCATTTAAAAAAAAGGTGTAAAACAAACTGCAGTGGCGTTTGACACCAACATGTTTGTCAAAGAGAATGATGTAGCTTCTTTTTTATAAACTCAACTGTCTATCCAAGGATACTGTAAGCGTGCATTTATTTTTTTGACTTGAGCCACATGCTGCTGTGGACTGGCGTGAAGTAAAGTGATATGAAACTTTATGTTAACACCAGAGCCTTACTTTCTTTCTACTTGTTAGAATTGAGAATCATCTTTATTTACAGCTGACAGACAAGAAGATGTGAAAGCATGGAGTCATGAACCATTCTGCACAATCTCTACTGACGACTGACGTCTTTGCGGTGTCCATTTCCACCTGTCCTGAAGACAAAACAGGATGACGGAGGGTATTTTCTTCTGTCCATCACTTTCTCATCTTAAAACAAGGAGTATGTCTACAGATTCATTGCTTCAAATAATTCAGTGAATCATTTCCGAATATACATTTGTCGCTCTTGAGCATGAGGTGCTGAAGGAGTGAGTTTAAAAGTAAACTGTGAAAAATCAGCGGGATGATTAATGGTGCGAAAAGGAAGCAGAAAAACTTGAAACAGTGATCAGACTGCCTCTTGTTCAGTTTGATGCTCAGTGTCTCAGTCGCTGCGTTCAGTCTGACCCGACATAACTTTCTACTGTTACAAAGTAGAAATGTTTCCCTGAAGCAAAGCAACACATCAGCAATACTGGATGTGAAGATGGCCGACACTTTGCTCTGTGTGCTGCATTTATTCAGTAAGTACATCAGTTTCTATTTATGGTGCTGCTGAAGAAAAATGTTTGAAATGAGAAAACTAGAACGTAAGAGGTTTGACTGAAAATATGAACTGAGCAAGAATCAAGTTTATATACTGATCGGTTGTTAAGCTTCAAACTTTGCACTATAAACATAATTCAGAAAAGAACATACACTTGCTCTTCTCTAATAAGTCTATTTTTATAAAATTGTTTTAGTTATCTGCTGTGGAAACACTGAAGACATATTGAAAGGTATTTTTATTCTTTCTTTATTTCTTTTTTCAGTTCTGATCAGCTGTATCACCCGTGAAAGGGTTTACAGTCAATTCTTTACTGTGTGTACGTATCTTATCAGTGCATTGACCCATAATATTTCATAATGTTGTTGTTTTCAATCGCTTTCCAACAGTTGCCCCAAGGTCAGTCCTCACTGTGTCTCCATCATGGCTGAATCCTGGAGCCTCAGTGACTCTGAGCTGTGAGGTTAAACCTTCATCTGCAGGATGGAGGTTCTACTGGTATAAAGCTGTTCCTGATTTATCAAAGAACAACTACAGATATGATCCACTGCCTGGTAGCATCAGTGGGACTGTAGAGAACTCCTTCATCATTGATGGACAGAAACACACAGCAGGATTTTACAATTCCCAATTTTACAGCTTACCAGAAATTAAAGCCTGAATGCAATAGACCAGGTATTTTTTTCAGTGATTTTACAGATTTTATGTAAATTTTAAAAACTGTCATTCCTCAATCAATGTCAGGAAGGCCTAGTTTATGATCCAAAATGAGTATTTTTCATTCAGTTTTGTTCTTGTAACATATAATTAAAGTCATCATTGTTATTCAGCTGCTGTTAGAAATGTTGATGCACATAGTTGCTCCATAGTTCACTAATAACAGTGAAAAGCAAAAAATTATTTGGCAAATGTTAAATTTTCAATATAAAAGGTGCTCAAGATAAACTTTAAAGCATCAATGATAAAAATCACATGTTAGGTTTTTTTCTCTAATTGTCTCCAGCAGCTGATTTCTGACTGAAGCTTCATTTTCTCTGTCTGGTTTCCAGATGAAGATCTTCTCCTGGTGAGCCCCGTCCATCCTGTGACTGAAGGAGCTTCTGTTACTCTGAGCTGCAGACGGAGAGGAGAAAACAAACTTTCTGATGTGATTTTCTATCATCATGACAAACTGATCCAAAATGACAGCAGAGGAGAGCTGAAGATCTCTGCAGTGTCTCAGTCAGATGAAGGTTTCTACAAGTGTGAACATTCAGGAGAAGTTTCACCTCAGAGCTGGATGGGAGTTAAAGGTGAACAGAGTTTAAACATCTATTCATCCCTGTTTTATACCCACCTAATTCATCCTGAGTAATTCACACACACTCAAATCTGAGTATGACAAGTCAAGCTGCCATTAATCTGATTGGATGTTGGGGAGAAGCCGCAGTACCAGGATGAAACTCATGTTTGCAGAGGGAGAACATGGGAGAAATGACAAAACTCATGAAAATCTTACTCTGTCTGTAGCTTTGACAACTTCTACACTAATACAACCTGTCAAATATTTAATGTATTATCATAACAATATCATCAACATCAGTATTTGTCTTTCAACAGCTGCATCACTTCCTGTTCTGTTGCTCGTTGGATCAGTGAGTCTGATTATTATCCTGCTGTGTTGCTTCAAAGAGTCAAAGGGTGAGACCTTCTTCTGCTTCTTCTTCTTGAATTATTTCATTTATCTAGTGTTGATATTTCTGTCATGAAGCTGCAGTGAAACATTTCCAACATACATTTATAATTATATGACCATGAATGTGTTTTTTTTTCAGGTCGTTGCTGTTTCAGGTCGGTTCATCTTCATCTTGTTCTCATCTCAAACAGAATCAGTCGGTTCTGTACAGTAATAGTACAGTAATAAATTTACTGTATTCATTTCAGGTTGGTCCAATCAGAGAGAAGAGCTCAGGACTCAAACACAAACTACAACCAGACTGGAGCTGATGAGCTCAGCTCTGCTGACCGCGGTCAGAACTCACACTGATTATCATCACCATCCATTAGGATTATTACAATATTATTATTATAATGGGAACTTCTTTAAGTTAATGAGATTTCTCAAGTTGCATCAGTTGAAATAAATAATTATCTGAAATGTAAATCAGAGGAATAAATAAATAACTGAGTAGCTTCAGGGTCTCAGATGTTCTAAAATTATTTTAACTTCAGTTATAAAATAAGATTTAACTAATTTGCTGTTTCCTTGTCTTACTTTATGATGTTCACCTTGAAAAGAGATTAAATTATTTTTTTTTATGTTTTTAACTGTAGGAAGTCATAACTTGTATGATTCAGTGAGACCCTCTGCAGACATTTACCTGCTATATATTAAATATGATGCTGATTTCTGACTTTGTTTCCTAGTAAATGAAATTAAAACCTCAATGTTTCAGATGCAGATGATGTCCAAAATGTCACCTACTCTCTGATTGAATTTAAAAGCTCTGGACACAGAAGTGAGTTCCTCTACTACATGCATTACACAGTTTAAGAAATCTGCTCAGAGCTTCACTTATAAATATGAGTTTGTTTTTTTTTTATGTCACAATCTCATCAGGAAGGCATCCTGAACCAGAAGGGGGCGCTGTTTACTCTGAGGTTAACAGAACCTCTCCAGGTACAGTGTGTTTGTACTGAAATCTCTCCTCAGGTCAGATGTTTCTGAACAATATTAAAGTTTAGATACAGTTTTACTTTTTCCCACAGCACATTTTCACAGATCCTGTACTAAATTAAAAAAAAAGCAATAAAACTGGAATCAAACATGCACTTTTTCTGTAAACTGGTCAAACATTGAATTAACATGTTCACTGGTACTGATAGAGACAGCATCTCTAACAAGATTGGGCTTAAAATCACATTTGCACCATGTTTGGTTTTCATAAATTTTCTCTTCTTCCTTCACAGAGGAGCTGAGTCCTGCAGCAGCCGACGTCGTTTATTCTGAAGTAGGAAGAAAACTTTATGATGATACCGCCATGTAGACCTCAGCTTTTATAACAAAAATAAAAGATACCAAAACTATAATCCTACCTACTGAAATTAGAAGCATTTTAAATTTTGCAACAATCTGATCAACTACCTTTTTATCATGTTCCATAGATTTTGTAATTGCCCAAAATTTCCCATTTGTAGATGTAAAACATTTATTGTTCTTTTTAACTTCCACGATACTCGGTGACAAATCTCTCCATTATCTTTTGGGTCACAGATGTGTATTAAATTATCTTCACCCTGAACAAACTGACCCCTGATTCAGTGACATGTTTTCATTGCAGTTTTGAAAAAAAAAAAATCTTCTGAACTTAACCACTTAAGTTCTGGAGATGATGGGAGATGAAACACTTGCCTTATATTTTCATGTTTTATGAAGAAATTATAGAGCTCAAATATCACTAGGGGCCCAGTGACTGGTCTCTATCTTTCTATCTGACCATCTTTCTGTCATGTGTTCATAGATGTTTATACTGAACTTATTTTATATGTTTCTGCTTCTGCTGCCCAGATATAGTGAATAAACTATAAATACCATAAATCATCTTGGAAACAATTTGCTCCCATCTGGCTGTCAGAGTTTGAACAACTCAGTTGTTCTTTCTCAGTTTTCACGTGTGATTTGATTTGATAGTGGACCAGGATGAACTGTACAGAAATTATGTCGTAAATAAAAATGTGATTGTTTCAGCCATAATGGCATCAATGAAATAAAAAAAAAAATCTTTTCTATTATTATATCTGTTATCAATAATGTTAATTTCCACCATGCCTATATTGTTTTGACAAATTATATATGCTATATCCAAAATAAATGTGTGAATAATTCACGTGTATCAACTGTGTCTGTTTTCAGGAAGAGGGAAGAAAGCATAAAGTGTCACGATATTTGGGACTTTAGTTTTGTTTTAGTTTGGTATTTAATTACCTCTTCATCTTAAATATCTCTTGGACTCACCTGGGATGCTAACTAGAGGACACACCTTGTTTAAACTCGTCCCTTTGGTCAAATCGGTTTGTATATTGAGCCACCATTTTGTTTTTTTTAAACAACGTGATTTTTGTTCATGCCTGTTTCATTAGTTTGCTTTTTAAGATGATTCTGTTGAACCACAAGTCAACAGTAACAGTGGAGGAGGTGCAATAATTTACTATAAACTCAACAACTACTGTTATGTAAGCAAGAACAAGCTTGCATTTATTAATTTATCTTACTGGAACCGATGTGAGAGACGCTCCCTGACATGAAAAAAAGAAGCGAGATCTGACACTTCATGTTCACACCAAGAGCTTAGTTTATGTCCATTTCTTAGAAACAAGAAGGTACTTAATTTGCAGAATTAGCACACAGAGGTGTCAAAGCAAAGAGAAGTCCGTCTTCTGTTGATAAGCCCTCTTGCAGAAGCAGGAAGCATAAAGCTTAGAGCATAAAGCATATAGCTTAGAGCGCGCCTAATGCTGGTGTGCTGGAATCTTTGCAATGTCGATTTCCACCAGTTATGAAGACAAAGTAGTGATGTCAAAAACAGAATTGTTTTTACAATATTCGATGTAACTTGAAGTACACTAGTTGTATCTTATGGATGGTCTAGATTTAAAGGAACTCAGTGTTCCAGCTGTTTTGCAGTTTTCTGGAAGTTTGTTCCAGATTTGTGGTCATGGAAGTTGAATGCTGCTTCTCCATGTTCTGGGGAAGCAGAGCAGAACCAGAAGACCTGAGAGGCCTGGAAGGTTGCTATGACACCAGCAGATCTTCAGTGTATTGTGCTGCTAAAACGTTCAATGAGTTATAGTGTTTTGATTGTTTTTGTTTTAAATTTATTTTTGTTTGTACATAGCTTTGTTTATTCTTTTAATACACTACGTTCAATCAAGTCAAACTAAAGCTGAAAAATGATCGACTCTGAGTAAAGATAACACATATGTCGCAAGGTTAAAAAAAAGAAAGAATAAAAAGAGCTGTATTTAACTGGAGCACTTCCTCTAAACACCCTGCTCTACGCTGACACCATTTTACTCTGTACATGTTTTAACAGACAATCTCCTAATTTAGAACTTAACATTTAAACATGAACAACATTCAAGCTAAATGTTGTTTCTACTCTGTCATTAGTTAGTAGCTCACATTGCAGAGACTGGAGAGAACACAGACATAAAGAATATTTAAGTTCCTTCTCTAATAGAAAAACATTAGATTTAGATTTTAAATCAGTTATAACCTGTTGAGTAGGAGTCAGAGCTTAAATACACATGAACACATATCATCTAGCATATCTCATCATAATGAGGTATGCTACATGATATAACATGAACGCACAACATGAATTCAATGTTGAGTTCATGCAAAACAATCAAGTTTATGTATTGCTCTTGAACAACAAATTAGTCACTAAATATATTTTAAGTGTTACATTGAATTATTTGTTTTTCCACCAATGTGTCACCATGGCTACGTTTTATTTGTAACTATTGGACATGAAGCGCTGGAGGAACAAGTGTCATAGTATGCTGAAAAACCACAGCAGTGGCTCAGAGTGTGAAACGGAAACAGGACAGCTGTAAATAGTGCACATTGAGTTTTATGCTCAGATCCTCTTCAGCTGCTGCAGCTTCAGTTTGTCTCATCCAAACCAGAGCGACACATCACCAGTGTAGGACGTGAAGATGGACCACGTTTTGCTCTGTGTGCTGGATTTTCTGAGTGAGTAGATGAGTTTTAATGAAGCAGATTGAGGAAAAAGCTGGAAATGAGAAGATTAGGATGAGATGGATTCATTTGTTGTGTTAACTGAGTAAACATCCATTTTTACACTGTTTGTGTTCAACTTCAAACTGGCATAAAAAACAGTAGGAAAGAAAATACAGATATTTCCCCTTTTCTAACAGATCTAAAAATGTATCAATGTTCATTTTTCAGTTCTCAGTTTTCTCTGCTGTGGAAACTCTCAAGGTAAATGGAAACTTCTTGGTTTTGAACGTTTATTTACCAAGTTTCAGATTCCTTTTCTTTCCATCATTTGATCAGTAAAAGAAAATTTTACTGCAAGTTTAGCATCCTAGTTATTTGAGTGGATCACTGTCAAGACTACATGTAGAGGTGATTACATGTTTAAGTCAACAGCCAGGTGACTTGTAACATTTGCTATTTAATTTTGTTTTCCGCTTGTTTTATTATTAATTCCTATTTCTAGATTCCATCCTCACTGTGTCTCCATCATGGTTGAATCCTGGAGCCTCAGTGACTCTGAGCTGTGAGGTTGAATATGGATCTACAGGATGGAGGTTCTACTGGTATAAAGTTGTTCCTGATTTATCACAGAATGACTATAAATATGATCCACTGCCTGGTAGCATCAATGGGTCTGTAGAGAACTCCTTCATCATTCATGGACAGAAACAAACAGCAGGATTTGCATGTAGAGCTGGAAGAGGAAACCCAGAGTATTTGACTGATTACAGTGAACCAAAGTTCATCTGGTCTGCAGGTCAGTTCTGTTCTTGTTCCATCGTTGTTCATGTGTTCAGCTACTTTATCCATCCATAATTATTATCAATCTTTGAAGTCGGGTCTCAAAGATCAAATGCTCACAGTGTCCTCTTCAGAGATATTTCAGATTTATTAAAAACAAAATTGTAAATAAACACCATGCATAATCAAAATTATATATGATTTAATTTTATCTGCTGTAAAACAGCAGATTTTGGTGGTTTTATGTTTCTCTCTGTGTTCATCGATTGGTTTTATTTCTGTTCCTCTTTTACTTTGTTCAGTCGTTTTCTAGTTCACTTTTGTTTAATCCTTCTTGATCGTTCAAGTTCATTATTTGATGTTACTTCTTTTGGTTAGACCCGTCTCGTTCTTGTCTTCCTGTATGTCAGTCCCTTGTAGCGTCTCTAGTTATGTTTACTTCTCTTTTTTTTCTTACTTTAGATCTCATGATTCTTTAGTGTTGTAGTTATTTCCTGTTCCTCTGTTTTCTCTTTCTCTCTGTATAATCTTCCCTGTGCAACTCTCTCTCCCCCACAATCTACCTTAACTCTCTCCAACTACACACATCTGTTATCAATTACTTCATCAGCCCTGGTCTATTGTTCTCTCTCTCTACCTCTGAGTATTTAGCCTGTTTGTTTCAGCCACTCAATGTGTCATCTGACTTTTTCTCCAGTTGGATTATTTGGATTTTTGTTCCCTACATTTTGTATCTTCTAGTAAGTTGGATTTTTCATTTATTAAATAATTAACTCAACAGCACCTTCTGCCTGCTGCTTGTGGATCCACTTCAACACATCAACATGCCAGTTTCCTTTTTTTCCCCACAGTCTAAGCCAAACAAACCAAACAAACAAACAAACAAAAACATTGCCTCATATAATTTAAGATCACATTTGTAAAAAGATGCAAACAAACAGCTGTGGAGGAAAGACAAGTTTTAAAAATGATAACTAAATAGTTAAAAGATGAATCAGAACGACACAGACAGACTAAAAGTTACTATTCCTTTAAGTAGACTATTCACATTTAAGTCATACATGCAACAATAATTCTATGTTTAAAAGACAAAGTGGAAGGAAAGGCTGTCCAAATTGAAGTGATTCATTATTAGTATTAAAACAGTTAAATATGACTCCTTGGGTAATAAAACTCTCTCTCATGCTGGACGCAGCCCGTCCTGCCAGCTCCTCTTCAATGTCTCACTACAGACAATAACATCACCTCTGCTTCTCTCAGCCTCCATCTTAGTTTTTCATCTCCAAGGTCGTCCTCATCTCTCTCTGTTACATGTAGCCAAATTCCCCCACAGCGTCCCCTAGAAATTTTTACAAAATCAGTCCCAAACCATGCTTTGACAATAATGAAATTCATCACACATATGGGATTTCACAGGATCTTTAAAAAAGCCTCTTGAACCCATAGTCCAAATCCAACAGGATGTCGGCCATTTTGGATCAAAGCCACCATTTTGTCTTTTTTAAACATTCATCTGAGCAAACTCGTCCTACAGCTTTTCACATACAGACTTCAAAACCACTTAGAGTCTTAAGGCACTGAAGATCAAAAGTTATCAAAATTGTTTTGTTGCGTCAAAGCATGCGGTTATGGCTAAGCCTCAAATTTTGAACATTCACCATAAAACACCAAGTTGGAATAAATTGCACCTGATTCTACAGCTTACACTGTCGACTGCAATTGACAAGCAACAAGATTTTTTAAAAATTGGCATTCCAAGAAGCCTGTAAATTAGAAACATAAGCAGTTTTATTTAGAAGTCTTATTCTAATTGTATCCTATTTATCTTTCCACTCTGACAATAAAAGTGCAATGTAGTTTAACAGAGCCATCTGTGAAACTTAAATCCTTGAAATAGTCCTAAATATTTTTATATTTTAACGTTTTAATGTTCCTGTATTTTGTTGTAAGCAAAACTAACAAGAGGAATTCGCTAAAACTCCTAAATCACACGTGAGTCACTGTCTGCAAGTGATTAATGGACTCATTAAACCCTAAACGTTGCACCCCATTTCCCTCCTGGAGATCCACCTGGGATTATTGTATTATGTCTTTATACAGGTCATGATGGAATGTGAGGGATTGTACTCAGAACCTTTAGAACAAGTCTAGTAGTAATCTGGATATCAGCTGACTACTAAACAACCAAACTAAAAATTGTAATTCAGTGATAAAAATGCAAAGAAAAGCAATGACTCTGTTTAAGACGATTGTAGCAAGTCTTTAACAACTGTTAAGGAAGAATATAAAATAAGTTAACTTTGGAAAAAAGTTTGGCTCTCTCTTCCTCTGGATCCCAGGTCCTCTCGGCGGGCCGCGTGTAGCCACAAGGAAAACAACAATGCGTGTTGACGTTACAGAATTACAGAGTTTAATCCAATATAAGACAATGCATAAACTTACAGAGAAACTGCAGAACAACAGAGACATACATTCATTTACCTCACAGACTTGGAAAAGAAGGAAAGAAAGCAAAGATGTGCAAAGACATCTTTGGAGAGTTGCAAGAGCAAATCTGATTTGTTACTTCTGTGTAGAAAGTTTTATAGTAAAAGGCGTATTCCTATCTTTAATTTATTCAAATAAGGCGTACCTTTGCTCCTCCAACCAGGAGCCATCTCTGACCCCTTATCTGAAGCCTAAAACCCCTGCCGTGTTTACGGCCTTTCACAGATAAGTGTGAAAAGCTACAACTTCCACTGTATTGTTTTCCCACAGACAAAAGGCAGTTCAAACGATCCTAGCAAACCATCTGCTGTAACTACAGGTAAAATAAAGGTCAATAGGCCAGAATAAGTTACTGATTTAAAACCACAATTTAGGCCATTTGAATCAAGACATGTTAAGTTTTAAAACTAGCTTATTTTAAATTTATTTTCTCAACACAACTAATGAAGAAATTTTTAGAGTTTAGCCAGAATTGTGTCTGGCTTATGTAGTTTACTTCCTCCATGTTGTTCTTCAGATCCTCATCCAGCAGCGTCTCTCTCAGTGAGTCCTGACAGAGAGCAACACTTCACCTCTGAGTCTGTGACACTGAACTGTGGAGGAAACTCTGCTGAGTGGAGAGTGAAGGAGTATGGAGAAAACTCTGATGGGTTGATAAGTTATTGGAATGAATATTATGAAATAACCTCTGGTCACCAGTTATCAGATTGCTCCAACTCATGGGAAATGACTGGATCCTCATGTACCATTAACAGTCGGTCAGCCCATGAATCCGTGTACTGGTGTGAGTCTGGATCAGGAGAGTTCAGCAATGCAGTCAACATCAGCATAAATGGTATGTTTTGTTACAGAGTCATTTAAAATAAACTAACGGGATTTGTTCAACTCTTCAGTGCATCTCTTTTTTAAATAAGGACCATCAGTGAATGTTTCTAGCAGAATAGTTAAACTGTTTTGTGGAAAACAGAGAAAAAAAAAAAAAAAAAAAAAAAAATTCTACATATGGAGTTATAATTTATTTGAATTATTAACCTAATTCTTGGTCTAACAGATGCACCAGATTCCATCCTGACTGTGTCTCCATCATGGCTGAATCCTGGAGCCTCAGTGACTCTGAGCTGTGAGGTTAAACCTTCATCTACAGGATGGAGGTTCTACTGGTATAAAGCTGTTCCTGATTTATCAAAGGACAACTACAGATATGATCCACTGCCTGGTAGCATCAATGGGACTGTAGAGAACTCCTTCATCATTCATGGACAGAAACACACAGCAGGATTTGCATGTAGAGCTAAAGGAGGAAACCCAGAGTATTTCACTGAATTCAGTGAACCAAAGTTCATCTGGTCTGCAGGTCAGTTCTGTTCTTGTTCCATCGTTGTTCATGTGTTCAGCTACTTTATCCATCCATGATTATTATCAATCTTTGAAGTCGGGTCTCAAAGATCAAATGTTCACAATGTCCTCTTCAGAGATATTTTAAATTTGTTAAAAACAATAATGAAAATAAACACTATGCATAATCAAAATTGTATATGATTTAATATCTGCTGTAACACAGCATATTTTAGTGATTTTATTTGTCGTTTTCTAGTTCACTTTTGTTTAATCCTTCTTGATCGTTCAAGTTCATTATTTGATGTTACTTCTTTGGTTAGACCCGTCTCGTTCTTGTCTTCCTGTATGTCAGTCCCTTGTAGTGTTTCTAGTTATGTTTACTTCTCTTTTTTTTCTTACTTTAGATCTCATGATTCTTTAGTGTCGTATTTATTTCCTGTTCCTCTGTTTTCTCTTTCTCTCTGTATAATCTTCCCTGTGCAACTCTCTCTCCCCCACAATCTACCTTAACTCTCTCCAACTACACACATCTGTTATCAATTACTTCATCAGCCCTGGTCTATTGTTCTCTCTCTCTACCTCTGAGTATTTAGCCTGTTTGTTTCAGCCACTCAATGTGTCATCTGACTTTTTCTCCAGTTGGATTATTTGGATTTTTGTTCCCTACATTTTGTATCTTCTAGTAAGTTGGATTTTTCATTTATTAAATAATTAACTCAACAGCACCTTCTGCCTGCTGCTTGTGGATCCACTTCAACACATCAACATGGCAGTTTCACTTTTTTTCACAGTCTAAAACAAACCAAAAAAAACCAAAAAAACATTGCCTCTTAAAATTTCAAATCACATTTGTAAAATGATGCAAACAAACAGCTGTGGAGGAGAGAGAAGTTTTTAAAATGATGACTAAATAGTTAAAAGATGAATCAGAACGACAGACTTTTAGTCTGTCGTTCACAGACTATACAGAGTCTGTGTCTGTATCTGTGTATAGACTGTGTATAGACTGTGTCTATACACAGTCTATACATAGACTGTGTATAGACTATACACAGTCTGTGTATAGTACGCAGACTGTGTACTATACACAGCATGTGTATAGTACACAGTCTCTGTATAGTACACAGACTGTGTACTATACACAGACAGGCCAAAAGTCTGTTCTTTAAGTAGACTATTCACATTTAAGTCATACATGCAACACAATTCTATATTTAAAAGACAAAGTAGAAGGAAAGGCTGTCCAAATTGAAGTGATTCATTATTAGTATTAAAACAGTTAAATATGACTCCTTGGGTAATAAAACTCTCTCTCATGCTGGACGCAGCCCGTCCTGCCAGCTCCTCTTCAATGTCTCACTACAGACAATAACAGCATCTCTGCCTGCCTCAGTCTCCATCTTAGCTTTTCATCCCTGAGGTCGTCCTTGTCTCTCTGTTACATGTAGCCAAATTCCCCCAAAGTCCCAAACCATGCTTTGACAATCATGAAATTCATCACACATATGGGATTTCACAGGATCTTTAAAAAAGCCTCTTGAACCCATAGTCCAAATCCAACAGGATGTCGGCCATTTTGGATCAAAGCCACCATTTTGTCTTTTTTAAATATTCATCTGAGTAAACTCGTCCTACAGCTTTTCACATACAGACTTCAAAATCACTTAGAGTCTTAAGGCACTGAAGATCAAAAGTTATCAAATTTTTTTGTTGCGTCAAAGCACGCGGTTATGGCTAAGCCTCAAATTTTGAACATTCACCATAAAACACCAAGTTGGAATAAATTGCACCTGATTCTACAGCTATATGAAACGTTCTGATGAACATAGTAGATCAGTACTGAACACATTCTCACACTAATTTGGTGACATCACCTTTGTCAAATTCTTTCTTCTTTCAGTTCTCGTCTTGTCTTCCTCCATTTTATCCTACTTTGTCACCAAGCTTGTGTGTCTACTTTTAAATCCCTTACACCAGGGGTCCCCAAACTACAGCCTGCGGGCCGGATCCGGCCCGCCTCCACATTTGGTCCGGCCCCCTGAACAATACCAGAGAGGATTCAGATTTTTTTTCATTCATTGTATTTTCCGGTTTATATGTGGATTTTTACTCAACTACCAGGGGACTCTTTAGCAAGAAATGTGTCCTGTAAACTGTGGGTGTTTTGTATGGTGCATTGCTGCCATCTGTTGGACTTTTAGGGAACTGCTTGACTTTTATGTTATTTAATCAGTAAGGTTGTTTGCTAGCGGTAGAGCAGATGAACGCACGTGTCTGTTATGAACGCCGCATTCCAGGTTGAATTCTTCGAAGCGATGCCGGTAAGTAGCAGCTTATACTTCAAAACGAGCCTTTATGTTAACATATGAGAAATTAATACGTTATTTCCCTCAATGGAATATATACTAGTCAGTCCCAGTCACCGTTTCACTCATGGGTTTTGCCCATGTGCTTTCTGGGTAAAAATCAATGGAAAAACGCAGCCCCCCTCCCCGTCAACAATGTCCGGCCCCCCACCAGAGAAGGGAAAAGTTATGTGGCCCTCACAGGAAAAAGTTTGGGGACCCCTGCCTTACACTGTCGACTGCAATTGACAAGCAACAAGATTTTTTAAAAATTGGCATTCCAAGAAGCCTCTAAATTAGAAACTTAAGCAATTTCATTTAGAAGTCTTATTCTAATTGTATCCTATTTATGTTTCCACTCTGACAATAAAAGTGCAACGTAGTTTAACAGAGCCATCTGTGAAACTTAAATCCTTGAAATAGTCCTAAATATTTTTATATTTTAACGTTTTAATGTTCCTGTATTTTGTTGTAAGCAAAACTAACAAGAGGAATTCGCTAAAACTCCTAAATCACACATGAGTCATTGTCTGCAAGTGATTAATGGACTCATTAAACCCTAAACGTTGCACCCCATTTCCCTCCTGGAGATCCACCTGGGATTATTGTATTATGTCTTTATACAGGTCATGGTAGAATGTGAGGGATTGTACTCAGAACCTTTAGAACAAGTCCAGTAGTAATCTGGATATCAGCTGACTACTAAACAACCAAACTAAAAATTGTAATTCAGTGATAAAAATGCAAAGAAAAGCAATGACTCTGTTTAAGACGATTGTAGCAAGTCTTTAACAACTAATGAAGAAATTTTTAGGGTTTAGCCAGAATTGTGTCTTGCTTATGTTGATTATTTCCTCCATGTTGTTCTTCAGATCCTCATCCAGCAGCGTCTCTCTCAGTGAGTCCTGACAGAGAGCAACACTTCACCTCTGAGTCTGTGACTCTGAACTGTGGAGGAAACTCTACTGAGTGGAGAGTGAAGGAGTATGGAGAAAACTCTGATGGGTTGATAAGTTTTTCGGATGAATATGAAATAATCTCTGGTCGCCAGTTGTCAGATTGCTCCAACTCATGGGAAATGACTGGATCCTCATGTACCATTAAGAGTCGGTGGGATCATGAATCAGTGTTCTGGTGTGAGTCTGAATCAGGAGAGTTCAGCAATGCAGTCAACATCAGCATAAATGGTATGTTATGTTACAGGGCTATTAGAAATGAAGCTAATAGAATTGGTTCAACTCTTCAATGTATCTTTTCTTTAAATAAGGACCATCAGTGAATATTTCTAGCAGAATAGTTAAACTGTTTTGTGGAAAACAGCAAAACAAAAATTCTACATATGGAGTTATAATTTATTTAAAGAGATTTTGACATATTAAACTTATTAACCTAATTCTTGGTCTAACAGATGCACCAGAGTCTTTTGTCACTGTGTCTCCATCATGGCTGAATCCTGGAGCCTCAGTGACTCTGAGATGTGAGATTGAACCTTCATCTACAGGATGGAGGTTCTACTGGTATAAAGCTGTTCCTGATTTATCAAAGCACAACTACAGATATGAGTTCTTGCCGGATATCATCAATGGGACTGTACAGAACTCCCACATCATTCATGGACAGAAACACACAGCAGGATTTGCATGTAGAGCTGGAATAGGAAACCCAGAGTATTTGACTGATTACAGTGAACCAACGTTCGTCTGGACCTCAGGTCAGTTATGTTTATTTCGTCTCAGTGCTCTCTTTTGCAGTTCTTATCAGATGTTTTAAAGAAAATTTGGATCCCTGAAGGCATGTTGTGCATCCCATGTGGGCCCCCTGTAGGTCCAGGCTGGGGTCCTGCTGCAACCCCTTATCTGTTGCTCCTTCCCTGATAGGATGTCACAAGTATGTTACAATTGTGGGATGAACCAGACTAAGTGTTGATTTAGACTGTTGGAGTTAATTTAGAAATCAACACTGGACTGGATTGCTTTTTTGTTTAACTCTTTGGAACTCTTTAGTGAGTGTTAGAGACACTAACACTCACTAACACTCATGTTGTTGAATTAACACTGTATTTTTAACATACAACACTTGCACTGGAAATCTGACACTTCCGAATTTGCTGTGTAGGCACAGAAGGTCTCATGCTGAGGCTATCAGGAACAGATGTATGGTTAAATAAAGTAGTTGAAAGAGAACTCGACAACGATGTCACCCTTCGGGTCGGTCCCGCTGTTAAAGATGGACCAGCAGATCTCTTGCAGCGTCATTGTCCACATCTGATACAGAATACAGATCATTGGAATTATATGGAGGAGGAAGCGACGTCTGCTCATCACGCACCTCCAACTGATCCATTTGCTGGTCGTTATATGTGACCACAGTCCCTGTTTATCCAAATTAACTGTGCCTGCCATGTAACCAAACATTTAGCCCATCTCTGCCTGATCTGCTTTTTCCAGTTTCTTCAAAGCTACATTCATAGTGCATCTTTGAACCAGCTCTATCCATTTCTGCTCGCGCCGCAGTCTTATCAGCGACTGCCTGTTTCAAAGCAACATTTAAAATCAGACCCAAAGACATTTCGGTGTTTAGATCTTTACACTGTTGTTGTACTGCATTTTCCAACATAATTTTCATTTCATCTGCCGTCACATTAACTGTTTCCAAGCCCAGCTGTCGAATCAGAATACTAATTGAACCTGTGATCTGTTCTCGCAAAGTCTGCCAGGGTCCTGGACAGCAACCCACGATCATGTCGCTTTGCAAATCAATATCCATATTATCACATAACCAAAAAAATGTTTAAATAAATAAATAAATAAAAAAAATGCAACTTAACAATGCAACTGTGTTTGAAAGCAGCTGCTTTCCAACACAGCTTGTCACTCACACACAGAAACGCACACCAGCATCAGCTCAGAAGAGGAGCTGAGAAAAACAGAGCCGTCTCTCAAAACAGTAAACACACCTGAATATTCAGCCGTATCTAAAATTAAGCCACAGCTCATGAAACAGGTTAAAGAAACACACCCAGAACCACCAACACCGTTAAACCTGAGCCAGTAAACAAACATACTTTCACAACGATCCGCAGCGACAAAACAATTCCATAGCGCACTGAAATACATATTCCAATATCAACTCAGGCTTCTCCATAATACCCATATACTCATAAAACCAAACCTCTAAATGTTTACCACAAACATTTTAATTCAATCTGTAAATGTTTACCTCAAACATTGGGTTTTCCAATTAACACACTTATAGAGTATACCTGAACATTTTCAATACAAACACATTTCATTCCATACATTATCTAATTAATGTTCTACTAGTTTTGATTATATGTTTGACTAACTGATGTTACAGTTTAGCCTGAGTTAGACACTACTAGGGCTGTTAATATAAGACTACAAGCTAGACTAATTCAAATCATGTTCATTTTAACTAGATGGTGTTCTACTAATTAAATTGCAATTATTAAAAGTATTATGTGTTGTTAGTTTGTTTTTCCTTAAGTTATCTCCCATAGGGAGAGGAAAACAATAAAAACTTGACATGACTCCTCCGCTGCCTGCTCGCTTGAGACAGAGTTCATTTATGGCTTGACTCCTCCCTGATAATCTCTCCTGCAGGCCTCACTTAAAGCTCTTTAAGATGTTATTCAAACTAATCCTGCTCAATCCACTATTTTCACATGCCCTACGATTAACTTTATAAATATTAAAATAATCAAATTTGTGTCCTCAACAGCATATGTGGCTTTGTGTATATATATAAAAAATCCCCTCTCACCCTCTGTGGGTGGTCTCTTTCATCCTCTGAGCTCGGGTCCTCTACCAGAGGCCTGGGAGCTTGAGGGTTCTGCTCAGTATCTTGGCTGTGCCTAGAACTGCACATTTCTGGACTGAGATGTCTGATGTTGTTCCTGGGATCTGTTTGAGCCACTGCTCCAGTTTGGGGGTGACTGCCCCGAGGGCCCCGATGACCACAGGCACCACTGTGGTCTTCACCTTCCAGGCCTTCTCCAGTTCCTCTCTGAGGCCCTGGTATTTCTCCAGTTTCTCATGCTCCGTTTTCCTGATGTTGTGGTCACTTGGTATTGCTACATCCACCACAACGGCTTTCCTCTGTTCTTTATCCACCACCACAATGTCCAAAACTAATCTAGATTAGAACAAGATTAAAACTACAGAGGAGTAATTTGCCCCTTTTAAAATTATTTTTGTAATCTACTTGAGTTGATTATTTCCTCCATGTTGTTCTTCAGATCCTCATCCAGCAGCGTCTCTCTCAGTGAGTCCTGACAGAGAGCAACACTTCACCTCTGAGTCTGTGACTCTGAACTGTGGAGGAAACTCCACTGAGTGGAGAGTGAAGAAGTTTAGAGAAAACTATGATGAGTGGAGACTGAAGGAGTATAGACAAAACTCTAGACTCCATCATATCTCTAGATGGATATATAGAAAAATAATGTCTGACTTCCATGAATCAGACTGCTCCAGCTGGGGGGAAATGACTGGATCCTTATGTACCATTAAGAGTCGGTGGGACCATAAAGCAGTGTTCTGGTGTGAGTCTGGATCAGGAGAGTTCAGCAATGCAGTCAACATCAGCATAAATGGTATGTTATGATACAGAGCTACTTAAAATAAAATTAACAGAATTGGTTCAACTCTTCAATGCATTTCTTCTCCCTCTAAAAAGGGCCATCAGTGAAATTATGTTGCAAGCCAGCAAAACAATTTAACATATGAGCTGTAATTTCTTTGAATAGATATTGACATATTTAACATAAAACAGGGTATTTTATTTATTTTAATTGAAACTCCTCTTCCAACAGATGAATCAGATTCCATCCTCACTGTGTCTCCATCATGGCTGAATCCTGGAGCCTCAGTGACTCTGAGCTGTGAGGTTAAACCTTCATCTACAGGATGGAGGTTCTACTGGTATAAAGCTGTTCCTGATTTATCAAAGAAAAACTACAGATATGAGTTGTTGCCCAGTAGCATCAATGGGACTGTAGAGAACTCCTTCATCATTCATGGACAGAAACAAACAGCAGGATTTGCATGTAGAGCTAAAGGAGGAAACCCAGAGCATTTCACTGATTACAGTGAACCAAAGTTCATCTGGTCTAAAGGTCAGTTTCGTTTATTTGTCACCATCCTTGTTTCATCTATAAGCTGCAATGATAATCACCAATGATGTGTGTTTGAGTCTCAAAGATCACATGGTCAGGATTTTCTCTGTAGTTTGTTCACATCAGTTTACAAAAGTAAAAGAAAAAGAAAAAAAAAAACATTGTGAAACATCAACAGTTTTACACAAATATGATTTCAACAACCTCTGGTGTGAGACAGTATCTTAATTTAGGATATTTTTTCTGCTTTGTGTTTTCAGAATTACACCATTCACAAATCTAAAACATGAAAATAAATGGCCATAAATACCTTTCATATAAGTAACAGTAATGGCAGTTAGTATTGCACACAAGCATGTTGGAGGGATTTGACTATGTCTTTAAATCAAAGCAGATAAAGGTCATGTCTAAATAAAAATATGGAATTTATGGTTTTCTCTCTGCCTGTGTTGATTATTTCCTCCATGTTGTTCTTCAGATCCTCATCCAGCAGCGTCTCTCTCAGTGAGTCCTGACAGAGAGCAACACTTCACCTCTGAGTCTGTGACTCTGAACTGTGGAGGAAACTCTGCTGAGTGGAGAGTGAAGAAGTTTAGAGAAAACTATGATGGGTTGACAATACATTTTTGGGATGAAGATGATGAACTCCAGTTGCCAGACTGCTCCATCTCATGGAAATTGAATGGATCCTCATGTACCATTAACAGTCACTGGTCCTCTAAATCAGAGTACTGGTGTGAATCTGAATCAGGAGAGTTCAGCAATGCAGTTAACATCAGTGTACATGGTATGTTAATACACGCCTTATTTCATTCACCAGAGGAATTTTACAGAAATTAGAGACTGAATGCATCCTGGATGATGAAGCAGAAATTAAATGTCATGAGTTAGAAAACAAATAGTTGATGAGTTTGGCAACATTTCACATGATATGTACTTTGTTGTACTTCTGATTGGTGGATCTGATGAATGAGTGAGTTGGAGCAGCAGGACCCGTAACTATGAAGCATGACTTTTTTACTCTTGTTTTGCATTACATTTCATTTAAAAAATGTCAGTCTTTCACTAAAATCAGAAAGGACTAGTTTTTGATCTAACATGAGATCTTTTCTTGTTCTTATAAATAAAGTCTTCATTGTTGTTTCAGCTGCTGTTAGAAATGTATTGTTCACTAATAATAGTGAAATGCAAATATTTATTTAGCAAATGTTACAATTAAAATAAAATGTGCTCAAGATAAAACTTTAAAGCATCAATGATAAAAAGCACATGTTCAGTTTTTTTCTCTAATTGTCTCCAGCAGCTGATTTCTGACTGAAGCTTCATTTTCTCTGTCTGGTTTCCAGATGAAGATCTTCTCCTGGTGAGCCCCGTCCATCCTGTGACTGAAGGAGCTTCTGTTACTCTGAGCTGCAGACGGAGAGGAGAAAACAATATTTCTGATGTGATTTTCTATCATCATGACAAACTGATCCAAAATGACAGCAGAGGAGAGCTGAAGATCTCTGCAGTGTCTCAGTCAGATGAAGGTTTCTACAAGTGTGAACATTCAGGAGAAGTTTCACCTCAGAGCTGGATGGCAGTTAAAGGTGGAAACCTGAATACATTATGAAATATTGTTTTACTTTTTTGTGACAGTATTATATATTTGCAACAGGTAGTAATTTTATTCATCACCAAAACAGCTGCATCCAGACCTGGAAGCTCTTCTTTTCCTGTTCCGTTGGTCACTGGATCAGTGATTGGATTCATCGTTCTCATCTTTCTGCTGCTGCTGATTTATTTCCAAAAGCCAAAATGTGAGGGCATTTCTTCTGACTCAGTCATATTTCTACCAGAGCACATTAAGGTCATAAACACATATGAATTTTTAAATACACAACAATTTCACTAAAAATCTTTTTTTTTTTTGTGTGTGAACAAGGTTGTGGTTCAGAGCAGCCAGTCGGTCAGGATGAAGATCTGCATCAAGTTTACTCCTCTCTCCTCCATGGTCAGTATTTCACTTAGTTTTTAATGTGTGAGGATTTGAGTTTGTGTATTGTTGTGTTTATTGATTCTCTGTGTTTGTGCCCCTTGATTGTTCCCAGCTGTCCCTTGCTTCCCCTGATTCCCTTCCCTGTGTATTTCTACCCACCTGTGTCTCTTGTTCCCTGTCAGGTCCTCGTCTACCATGCACAGGTGTCAAACTCCAGTCCTCTAGGCCAGCTGTCCTGCAGTTTTTAGATGTGCCAAAGGCACAAAACACTGAAATCTAATGGCTTAATTACCTCCTTCTTGTGTAGATCAGTTCTCCAGAGTCCTGCTAATCACCTAATTATTCTATTCAGGTGCGGTGCAGCAGAAGAGACACATCTAAAAGTTGCAGGGTAGCAACTTTTAGATGTGACACCCCTACGTCAGTTGCCTAATGATTTACCGGTTGCTACCAGACTCAGAGCTTGTGATGCTGCTCATCTGTGCTGCCTGGATTTTGTGATTATTTTTTTCTTCATTAAATACCATCATTTGCGCCTCATCCTGGGTCCGACCACGTCCACCTCTCCACCAAATACCACATTTCATGACAGAATGTTTCCACTAATCGTTGATACAGATTTTAATCAGGAAATATTTCCATCCATCCAATCCAACTTTCATAAAATCCTTGTTTCCTCTGCTGCAGCTTTGATTCTGCTCCTTTGTTAAAGTTTTAATGTGAATAACAGACATAAAGTGACTAATTAATCTGTGTTGGACTTTCATCGACCTTTAGGTGACCTTTGTGTCTATGAAACAATCAGAGGCCCTAAAAACTCTGGAAAAGGTTCAGTATAAAGTCTGATTATCAAATAATCCTGGAGGTTTTGTAATTATACTGTAACTCATCAACAATTCAGTCAGTTTCATTATTTTTAGTTTAGAATGAAGGTTTTTTCTGTTTTATGTTTCTTCAGAGCAACAATCTGGTAACATTTGTGTTTCCTCTAATCATGTGAACAGGGCAACTTGATGATTCACAGAAGATCTCTGACAAAGTTGATGCAACTTCAAAATAAAAAATAAAAGTAGGTGAAAAATCTCGGCCACAGTAATTTATTAAATTCTTTCTCTATGAATCATTAAAACCTTTCTGTTCAGATCTTTTCCTCATTTTTTTTTATAAGGAAATCCAGCACAATGTCAAAGTTAATAAAGTCCTGCTCCATTACTACTATGGCAGGCATTAATAATAACAAGCAAACAGACTTTATCCAATGGAGTGAAATGTATTCAGAGTTAAATCAGTTTATAACAGGTTCTGAACTAACATTTTTTAAATAGTTTTATTATTTTTATCAGTGTACTGAATTGGTTTACTTACTTGCGTCATAGAATGAACCTTTAATATGGACCATCAGGATCATTATGTCTCTCTTGTCTTTTAGGTCCATGGAGAGAAGTTCAAAGAACCATAACAGGAAAATGTCAATCTACTCACCATTGTCTGTCATGTGAAAAAAGACCATATATATATATATATATATATATATATATATATATATATATATATATATATATATATATATATATAAAAATATATTTTATATAAAACCACACACTGTGATTCTGTCAATCAGTGTCATTGCTTTTAAACTGTTTTGTAATTTGATGTTTTAATTTCTTAAACTTTTCTGTAAGCAGCTTGTTGTGTGTTGCAGATTTCTGCTCAGGTTCCTGTTGAAAATGTGATCTGGATCTCAATGGGGTTTTACCTGGATAAATAAAGGAAATAAATAAATAAAATAGATTTTTTAACCATTAGATTTTGTTGCATGTTTGTTTTATGTCTAAAGAGTCTGAAAGTTAGAAACTTTCTCACAGTTACCAGAAATGCAGATGTTATGAATCGCGTTCAACAGGTTTAATTGAGCCTGAGAAATTAAGAAAGTTGTTGGATTATATGAAAATCCAATAAAGAGTTAAAGAAAAAGGGCGTGTCTGGAATTAAATTGGGTTCAAAACACAGAGAGAAAAACAAATGCAAGAAAGTATAAGATGTTCTCAGGAACAAGACAGTTTAGTGTCTTATAGACCAACAGCAATATTATAAAATCTATCATTTTAAAAGCAGACAGTGAGTTTAGTAATTAAAGAGCTGCTCCACTGTCATGGTTTTGTTCAGGACTGTAGCAGAAATAAATGAATGAAATGAAGATTTTATAGCAACAAAAAAAAGAGTAAAATATATCTACTAAAATGTAAAATCTATACCAGTATTTATAAAATATTTTTGACATTAACATTTTCTCTCTGACAAAGTAGTAAAGTTTGTAATGTGTTTTTTTCATAGTTTACAGATGTGAAATAAAATCCACATCTATCTATCTATCTATCTATCTATCTATGCTTCCATCTAGTATTCAGATTATGAACTACACTCAGTTGTGATTTTACAGCGTTCAGATGTTATTTACTGTGATAATGGACCAGAATGAAATGTACAGAAAATATGTTGTAAATAAAATAAAAAGCTCTTTGAACTGTGAGATGAAATCCAAATCTTTGTGAAAAATGAAAGCAGTTGATTCTGACCCACAAATGTTCCTCTAACAGTGAATTCATGTTATGAACATAACATAGAATCACTTATTTCTGCCCTTCAGAAACATTTTGGTGCAGGATTGTAAAAAATCCGACTGGATCAGTGACATGTTTAGTCTGACACGACTTGCTGACTTGAGCAGACCAGAAGAGGAACAGTTCTTTAATGTCACCTTTGAGTCAACAAGGAGTTTAAGTCAAATATCAGCTGAATGTTGGATTGGAGTGACCAAAGATTAGCCACTGCTAGCTAACAAAGCTACAGCCATACTTCTTCCCTTTTATCACACCTTCCCTACTTGATACAGGTTTTTCTACAGGCACCAATAAAAATAGAGCTTGACATTAAACATTAAGTCAGAGTGGCGGTTTGATGATGGCGACCCAGATTAGAAAAGATCTGCAGCCACAAACAGGCTCACACCAGTCAAAGATACACAAGATAGTAGTTACATTTAGAATAATTTATCTCTAGCAAGGGTTTATTTGTGATTTAAAATGTAATGCACTGCAGTTTTTTTTCAATTGGTCAAAACAATAATAAGAAATGAAAAAAAAAACAACTGTGATGTAGTTTGAATACAAAATATGTCTCTGCTTTATGAGGGGTGGATCCCCCCCACCCCCCGTCACCCAGAAAAAAAAACAGCAACTGTTTTAGTACATGCACACTGTACTGTACTGAGCTTGTATTAATTTTGACTGTAGCCACTGTGAGAGATGCTGTCAGATTGTGATATGACACTTCATGTTAACACCGATAGCTTTGTGTATTTCTACTTCCTGGAAACAAGAATGCATTTTAGTGAACAGCTATTTGAGAAGGAGGTGTGAAAACATCAATAGTCTGTTGATGAACCACATAATGTCACTACTACTGATGTGCTGACATCTTTACAGTGTCCATTCCCACCAGTCATGAAGACAAAATGGCATGACAGAGTTTTTTGATTCTCTTATTTATCACAACTTTAAACATACAGAAACTTCTGTTCATCTAACGTTCCTCATGGAAGCAACTGTTACTGACATGAACACAGTTTCACATAAAAGCTGATTTCTCTGTCCTGAAGCTGCAGTGAAACATTTCCAACACAACTTTATAATAATGTGACCATGAATGTGTTTTTTTCAGGTCGTCGTTGTTTCAGGTTGGTTCATCTTCATCTTGTTCTCATCTCAAACAGAATCAGTCGGTTCTGTACAGTAATAGTACAGTAATAAATTTACTGTATTCATTTCAGGTTGGTCCAATCAGAGAGAAGAGCTCAGGACTCAAACACAAACTACAACCAGACTGGAGCTGATGAGCTCAGCTCTGCTGACCGCGGTCAGAACTCACACTGATTATGATCACCATCCATTAGGATTATTACAGTATTATTATTATAATGGGAACTTCTTTAAGTTAATGAGATTTCTCAAGTTGCATCAGCTGGAATAAATATTTAGCTGAATTGTAAATCAGAGGAATAACGTTATGAAGACAAAGTAGTAATGTGAAAACCTTATTGTCTTTCACAGTCTTTGATGTAACTTGAAGTTCACTGGTTGTATCACATGGATGGATGGAGTATTGTGTGTCAGGAGAGTAGAAACTATGATGAATGTCTTGTCTTCAGCTTCGCAGGCACAGTGATAGATAATCAAGTTTATTTGTATAGTTCATTTCACCAACAAGGCATTTCAAAGTGCTTCATTTCATAAAACCACAAAAATTTTGGTTTTCAGGAAATTTGTTCCAGATTTGTGGCGCATAGAAGCTGAATGTTGTTTCTCCATGCTCGGTTCTGGTTCGGGGGATGCAGAGCAGAACCAGAACCAGAACCAGAACCAGAAGACCTGAGCGGAAGGTTAATACAGCAAAAGAAGATCTTTAATGTTTTGTGCTACTAAACTGATTGGTGATTGAAAAATGGTTGAGGACAAAGAAATAAACTCAATTATTTTTGGAAGAATTGAACGTTGATTTCATGTTGTGCATTCATGTTACTACAACAGTTGCAGTCATGAGGTACGTTAGATATGTTTTCATGAGTATTTAAGCTGTGACACCAACTTAACAGGTTAACTGTAATGATTTAAAATCTATATCTAATGTTTTTCTATGAGAAAAGCAACGTATATATTCATTATATTTATGTTCTCTCCAGTCTTTGCATTGTGAGCTATAAGTTGGACATGAAGCGCTGGAGGAACAAGTGTCAAAGTTTGCTGTAGTGGAAAAACCACAGCAATGTGGTTAACACTGTGAAACGGAAACAGAACAACTTCAAACGATGTGCATTGAGTTTTATGCTCTGCTCTTCTTTAGGTGTTGCAGCTTTGGTCTGTCTCCTGCTAGACAGCGGAAATACTTTGCTAAAGCAGAGCGACACATCACCAGTGTAGGACGTGAAGATGGACCACGTTTTGCTCTGTGTGCTGGATTTCCTGAGTGAGTAGATGAGTTTTAATCTAGCAGATCTAGGAAAATGCTGGAAATGAGAAGATTAGGATGAGATGGATTCATTTGTTGTGTTCACTTAAAAAAATTAACTGAGTAAACATCCATTTTTACACTGTTTGTGTTCAACTTCAAACTGGCCTAAAACAAATACAGAAAGAAAACTTAGCTATTTTCCATTTTCTAATAGATCTAAAAATGTATCAATCTTTATTTTTTTCAGTTCTCAGTTTTCTCTGCTGTGGAAACTCTCAAGGTAAATGGAAACTTCCTGGTTTTGAACGTTTATTTAAACCATTCGGTTCTGATCAGCCACATGTCAGCAGGTTTCAGGCTCCTTTAGCATCATTTGTTCAGTAAAAGAAACTATTTTACTGTAATTTTAGTATCAAAGTTATTTGAATGGATTATTGTCAATACTTTACATTTTTCTGCATGTTCATGTCAACAGCCCATTAACTTGTAACATTTCCTATCTAATTTTGTTTTCCCCTTATTTAATTAATAAATCCCTACCCAGTGGCAACAGAGTCCATCCTCACTGTGTCTCCATCATGGCTGAATCCTGGAGCCTCAGTGACTCTGAGCTGTGAGGTTGAATATGGATCTACAGGATGGAGGTTCTACTGGTATAAAGCTGTTCCTGATCTAAAGCAGAACAACTATAAATATGATCCACTGCCTGGTAGCATCAGTGGGACTGTAGAGAACTCCTTCATCATTCATGGACAGAAACAAACAGCAGGATTTGCATGTAGAGCTAAAGGAGGAAACCCAGAGGATTTCACTGAATTCAGTGAACCAAAGTTCATCTGGTCTGCAGGTCAGTTCTGTTCTTCTTCCATTATTGTTCATGTGTTCAGCTACTTTATCCATCCATGATTATTATCAATCTTTCAAATCGGGTCTCAAAGATCAAATGCTCACAATGTCCTCTTCAGAGATATTTCAAATTTGTTAAAATAATTCTAAATAAACTTTATGAATTATCAAAACTGTATATGATTTAATCATATCTGGCATAATACAGTTTATTGGTTTTGCATTTCATTTTTAGTCTAAAACCATACATTTCCTTACATTCTTATCAGGGTTAGAAGGGGTGCTGGTGCCTTTCTCCAGCTAACGTTCCGGGCGAGAGGCAGGGTCACCCTGGACAGGTCACCAGTCTGTTGCAGGGCAACACAGAGACAAATATGAGGGGCCGTTTAGGACAAAATCTACGTTTTGTCTCTCACACACTACCAAAAACTCTCGCATACTCAAAAAAATAAACACGCACACTCAAAAAATACTCAAATTGCGTATACACACTACTAAAATGTCACACACGCACACGAACGTTTATCTCTAACATACACGACTAAAGTTGAACACACACACACACACACACACACACACACAGTACTAAGACTCGTTTTATGTATGTGTGAGAGTTGTCACGGAAGAGGCGGGGCATAATTTTTTGATCAAACTGCGCATGCGTAGATCCTAAACTATAAGTTTCGATTGTTGTTGACTCACTGTATGTTCTATTACTTAGTATATTTGTGCTTTTAAATATATATAGAACTTTTAACTTTCTTGTAGCTTAAATGTGCTATAGAAATAAATAAATCTGATTGATTAAAAATTGCTGTAGTACAATCTGTCCACTGGGTGCCAGCATTACAGGAATTATTAAGAGGTCTTGTGAGAAATTCTGTTCCCCCATTGTGTGATTGAAACTATCTTTCAATAGCTACCTTATATTAAACTATGTTAAGGACAAATGTCAAACTTAGTAGTCAAACATACACAATGAAGTGCAAATATGTTGAAAACAAAAGATCTTGCAGGTATATTAATCTCCTTTCTCCTTTATCAGAAATGAAAAATTATAAATGCACACTACGTGTTGGGAACCTGTGTTTGTTGACTGACTTTTATTTGTCAGGCTTACGAGACAAAAGCTGAAAAAAGATTGATTCTCTTCGCTTTCAAAATAACACTAAGCAGCGAAAAAAGACCTCCACACCAGACCTCGTTTATTTATGTATGTATTTTTATTTTGATAGCTGCCGATTAAACTGAAAGTTACAACATTGACTTGATCATATGAGTAGGTTTTACCGAGAAATCGATCAGAAGCGCCGTGAAAATGGTCAGATTCACCGGATCCACGTCTCTGGCTGCAATGCGCGCTCCCGTCACAGGGGGAACAGATTTTCACGGGGGAACAGAATTTCTCACAAGACCTCTTAATAATTCCTGTAATGCTGGCACCCAGTGGACAGATTGTACTACAGCAATTTTTAATCAATCAGATTGATTTATTTCTATAGCACATTTAAGCTACAAGAAAGTTAAAAGTTCAATATATATTTAAAAGCACAGATATACCAAGTAATAGAACATACAGTGAGTCAACAATCGAAACTTATAGTTTAGGATCTACGCATGCGCAGTTTGATCAAAAAATTATGCCCCGCCTCTTCCGTGACAACTCTCACACATACATAAAACGAGTCTTAGTTCTGTGTGTGTGTGTGTGTGTTCAACTTTAGTCTTGTGTATGTGAGAGATAAGCGTTTGTGTGTGTGTGCGAGCTGTTAGTACAGAGTATATGTGCGAGATAGTTAACGTTTGTGTGCGTGTGTGACATTTTAGTAGTGTGTATATGCAATTTCAGTATTTTTTTTGAGTATGCGTGAGTTTTTGGTAGTGTGTGAGAGACAAAACGTAGATTTTGTCCTAAACGGCCCCTCATAGACAAACAACCATGCACACACACACCAGCTCTTCTTCAATGTCTCACTACAGATAATAACAGCACCTCTGCTTGCCTCAGTCCCTGTCTTAGGTTTTCATCTCTAAGGTTGTCCTGGTCTCTCTTTATTACAAGGTGGCCAAATTCCCCCACAGCGTCCCCTAGAAATTTTTACAAAATCAGCCCCAAACCATGCTTTGACAATCATGAAATTCATGGTCCAAATCTAACAGGATGTCAGCCATTTTGGATCAACGCCACAATTTTGTCTCTATTAGACATTTATCTGAGCAAACTTGTCCTACAGCTTTTGACAGACATACTTTAAACTTAGTAGAGTCTAAAGGGACTGAAGATAAAAAGTTATTAAAATTGTTTTGGTGCATTAAAACGTGTGGGCGTGGCCAAGCCTCAAATTCTGGTCATTCACCATAAAACACCAAGTTGGAATGAATTGCACATGATTCTACAGCTTTGTGAAACGTTCTAGTCCAGTACTGAACACATTCTTACGCTAATTTGGTGACATCAGTGGCGCAAAAAGTGGGTATGCAGCTCATGCAACGCATAGGGGCGCAGCCCCAGAGGGGGCGCCAAAACCCCGTCTGGAGTGGGCGGCGTGCTGCAGACAATGACTCAAGTGTGATTTTTAAGAGCTCTAACATATTTCACGATTTAGTTTCACTTACAATGAGCACAAGAACATAACAGTTAAAATATAAAAATATTTAGGACTTTTTCAAGGATTGACATTTCACAGATGGCTTTGGTAAACTGTGTTGCACTTTTATTGTCACACTGAAAACATAAATAGGCTACAATTAGTATAAGATGTCTAAATATAATTTCTTATATCAATGTGATAGTTTAAGTCTGATTTCATTTGGAAATGAAATGGAAAAAGAGAAGAGAATGGAAGAAGAATTGTAGAAAAATGTTATTTGACAAAGGTGATGTCACCCAGTGGCGCAACTACATTATTCAGATGGATGCAAAAACATAAATCGGCGCGCCCCCCTCCCCCCCAACTATGTGAAGGGTGAAACTCGCTACATTTACCTTATTGTGTGCGCGAGGTGAAGGAGCCTAAGGAGCTTTCTTTCTTTCTTTCTTTCTCTCGCACTGCATGCTGGGAGTTGGTGGAGGAGAGTGTGGTGAGAAAGCTGGGAGATTGAGAATATCTAACTTGTTTGTTCTATGTTTGTTGGGTTTTCTTCAAGTTTTGTTCTTAAAATAGTGTGGTTGTAAAGTTGGGTTGAGTGTAATTGGTTTCTTTTCTGTGTGCAACACCGGCATTTTTGCCTTTTTGGCAAAATGCCGGAAATGGATTTGACCAAACTTACGAGACAACATGGTTTGAAGATCTTACCCATTAGTCCCACTATGACAGTAGAGGATTGTAGTTTGGCGATGGGAGAAGTTGTAGGTTGTAGCAGCATTAAATCTGCTGCTCGGATGAACAGCGCTGTGGTCATTTTTGTTGACAGCGTGGAGAAGGCAAACAAAGTCATTGAGAAAGGCATTATTGTGAATGATGTTTTTTTGTCCGTTTCCCCTTTGAGTACGCCAGCTAAAAAAGTTACGATTGGGAATGTACCCCCGTTCATTAGTGATGAATTTGTTAGGTTCCGTGTTTCTGTGTGCTTATTTTTGAGTTTCTCTGTGTTCAGTCCTGTGTTCCTGTTAGTCTCTGTCCTGTCCTCCCCGTTGATTGCTCCCCAGGTGTGTCCCATTCCCCTGATTACCCCGTGTGTATTTAAACCCTCCTGTTGTCTGTGTTCCTCGTCGGGTCCTTGTCTAAGTTTGTCAACTGCCGTCATGTCGTTGTCGTAGTTTGTCACTCGCCAGTTGAACTGTAAAGTCCTGGTTTGTGCTTGCTCCCTTCGAGTCTGATGAATCAGTTGCTACCGGTACTTAGCTGTGTGCTAGTCTCTGCCGTGCTGCCTGCCTCGGACTGTTTGTGTGCTTCACCATTAAATTCATCATCATCACCATAACCTGGGTCTCAGCGTTCTCTCCTCACCACTTCAACCCCCACCTTATGACAGAAGGACCCGACCAAAACCGGTGAGGAACGCCATCATCATGGACCCAGCAACCACCACCACAGTTCCACACGCCTACCCGTTCCTCAAATCAAAGGACATTTACAACATAGAGTATGAGGAGGATTTCCATTATCTACGCCACATGTTTCACGCTGACCCGTTCATGCTGGACCTTATTCAGGAACTCTACGAGGAATTTCTGCGCAAGCAAGTATTCACCACACCTGTCAGACCTCCGCCAGTTCCAGCATCCGCTCCAGCCACCTCCGTCCGCCCGTCTCCAGCCACCTCCGTCCGCCCGTCTCCAGCCGCCACCTCCGTCCGCCCGTCTCCAGCCGCCACCTCCGTCTGCCCGTCTCCAGCCACAACAGTCCCCATGGTGATGGGGTTCCAAGCAGCCAGGCTGGCGCCCGGGCGGCAGGCGGCACGATTAGTGGCGTGGGCCGCTCCAAAGTCCCCCGAGTCTGCTGCCGGAGCGCAGCCGCCCGAGCTCCCCGAGTCTGCTGCTGGAGCGCAGCCGCCCGACCTCCCCGAGTCTGCTGCAGGAGCGCAGCCGCCCGAGCTCCCCGAGTCTGCTGCAGGAGCGCAGCCGCCCGAGCTCCCCGAGTCTGCTGCAGGAGCGCAGCCGCCGCCCGAGCTCCCCGAGCCTGCTGCCGGAGCGCAGCCTTCCCCCGAGCCAGAGCTCCCCGAGCCTGCTGCCGGAGCGCAGCCTTCCCCCGAGCCAGAGCTCCCCGAGCCTGCTGCCGGAGCGCAGCCTTCCCCCGAGCCAGAGCTCCCCGAGCCTGCTGCCGGAGCGCAGCCTTCCCCCGAGCCAGAGCTCCCCGAGCCTGCTCCGCCCGAGTTTCCTGAGTCTGCTCCGCCCGAGTTTCCTGAGTCTGCTCCGCCCGAGTTTCCTGAGTCTGCTCCGCCCGAGTTTCCTGAGTCTGCTCCGCCCGAGTTTCCTGAGTCTGCTCCGCCCGAGTTTCCTGAGTCTGCTCCGCCCGAGTTTCCTGAGTCTGCTCCGCCCGAGTTTCCTGAGTCTGCTCCGCCCGAGTTTCCTGAGTCTGCTCCGCCCGAGTTTCCTGAGTCTGCTCCGCCCGAGACCCCAGCCGGCCTTCCTGCCGGCCCGGCGGATCCGCCTCCACGTCTCGGCTTTCTGCGCCGGAGACGCCGCCCGCCGGATCCGCCTCCACGTCTCGGCTTTCTGCGCCGGAGACGCCGCCCGCCGGATCCGCCTCCACGTCTCGGCTTTCTGCGCCGGAGACGCCGCCCGCCGGATCCGCCTCCACGTCTCGGCTTTCTGCGCCGGAGACGCCGCCCGCCGGACCCGCCTCCACGTCTCTGCTTCCTGCGCCGGCGGAAGAGACCGCCGGACCCGCCTCCACGTCTCTGCTTCCTGCGCCGGCGGAAGAGACCGCCGGACCCGCCTCCACGTCTCTGCTTCCTACGCCGGCGGAAGAGACCGCCGGACCCGCCTCCACGTCTCTGCTTCCTACGCCGGCGGAAGAGACCGCCGGACCCGCCTCCGGGACTCCGGTTCCTGCGCCGGCGACGCCCGCCGGACCCGCCTCCCCGCCCACCCTGGTGGGTTGTTTTCTTTGTTTTGGACTGTTTTTTCTGGACTCTAGCCCTCCTGCCGTCGTTGCCTTCTCCGCCCACCCTGTTGGGTAGTTTTTTGTTGGACTGTTTTCCTATGGACTCTTGCCCTCCTTCCGTCGCCCCTCCACCCACCCTGTTGGGTTGTTTTGTGTTTATTTGGATTTTTTTTTGTGGGCGTCTGGTATCCGCCCTTGAGGGGGGGGTACTGTTAGGTTCCGTGTTTCTGTGTGCTTATTTTTGAGTTTCTCTGTGTTCAGTCCTGTGTTCCTGTTAGTCTCTGTCCTGTCCTCCCCGTTGATTGCTCCCCAGGTGTGTCCCATTCCCCTGATTACCCCGTGTGTATTTAAACCCTCCTGTTGTCTGTGTTCCTCGTCGGGTCCTTGTCTAAGTTTGTCAACTGCCGTCGTGTCGTTGTCGTAGTTTGTCACTCGCCAGTTGAACTGTAAAGTCCTGGTTTGTGCTTGCTCCCGTCGAGTCTGATGAATCAGTTGCTACCGGTACTTAGCTGTGTGCTAGTCTCTGCCGTGCTGCCTGCCTCGGACTGTTTGTGTGCTTCACCATTAAATTCATCATCATCACCATAACCTGGGTCTCAGCGTTCTCTCCTCACCACTTCAACCCCCACCTTATGACAGAATTGTTGGTGAGAGAATTGTCGCGGCATGGAAAAATTGTTTCCGCGATCAGAAAAATGCCGTCAGGTTGTAAGTCTCCACAGTTGAAGCACGTTGTTTCTCACAGACGGCAAGTCCTAATGATCCTGAATAAAAAGAATGAAGATCTTAACTTAGTGCTTAATGTGCGAGTGGATGAGTTTGATTATGCTATTTATGTAAACTCGGGCACTTTGGTGTGTTTTGGTTGCGGGGAAGTCGGTCACTTGGTTCGGGCGTGTCCTGGAAAAAAACAATCATCTGAGAATGCGGAGCAAATTCAAGATAAAGAAGGTGAAAATTTGCCAAATCAAGCTGAGGCTACAAGTTCAGAGAGTGTAGAGATAAGAGATACAGAAGGGCAGATGTCTGAAAATAATGCTCAAAGTGAAAGAGAAGTGCTTGAAAAAGATGTGCTAGAGGATGATGAACCAATCCTGAAAAATCAAATGGTGAATGATTCACAAGAAAAGCAGGAAGATGACAGCGTAGAAGAACAAAGTCAAAGTTTACTAATGCCTCTTCAGAGAAAAACAAATGCTGAAGAAACAGTGGTGGAGGGATGCAGTCAAACACCAGAGGAAGGGGGTTTTGAAATGTCTGGAAAAAGAAAAGTTTCTGATAGTTTTGTTGGTTCTCAAACCGAAATTGATGTGGGAGATACAGAATTGGAATGTTCAGGAAAAGTTTTAGAGTCAGAAAGCAATATGTATGAGGAAGAGGAAGGTGATGATGAAAGTTGGACTGAAGATAGTTTGGCCAGTTTCTTTTCACCTGGTCTAAGTAAACACAGGAAAGGTTATGGTGTGCAAAATGTTAAACATTTTTTGAGGGTTACAAAGAATATGAAAAATGTGAGAGTTGAAGATTTCTTTCCAGACAAGAAACTTTTTCTTATACATGTGAGATCACAGTTGAACAGTAATAGAAAAGGAGGGTATGATGAAAAAGAAGTTTACTGGTTAAAAAAATTGATCGGGAAACTTAAGCAAGAATTCAATAAAGATGATGAGTTTGAAATTTAAATGTTTATATTTTATTTTACTGTTAGTCCTTCCATCTTTGGTAATGAGTGACTTCAGAGTTTCTACTTTAAATCTGAATGGAGCCAGAGATGTGAGGAAAAGAGTGAGTGTGTTTGAATTTATGAATTTAAAACGTATAAATGTGTTAATGGTACAAGAAACACACAGTGATTGTTTAAATGAAATAGATTGGAGGAGAGAATGGGGAGGTGAAATTATTTTAAGTCATTTAAACCAGGCCAGTGGAGGAGTTGCAAGTTTGTTCTCAAAAAAATTTCTACCAGTGTCTTATGAGTTTGAGGATGTGATCAAGGGTAGATTATTGGTGGTGAAAGCAAAATATGAATGTTTTAATATTGTGTTTGTGAATGTGTATGCTCCAAATACAAGACGAGAGTGTTTTTTTTTTTTTTACATAAACTTGAAGATGTTTTATGTAAATGTGATATGGATGATTTTCTTTTTTTGGGTGGAGACTTTAACTGTACAGAAAACAGTCAGTTGGATAGGAATCATTTTGAACCTCATCCAGCTTCGACAACTCTCTTAAAACATTTGATTGATGTGTTTTCTTTAGTTGATGTTTGGAGAGAAATGCATACTCAAAAAATACATTATACATGGACTAGAAATACAGATAATTTCTTTTCTGCAGCGAGGTTGGATAGAATGTATAGTTTTAGACATAGTTTTGGAATTTTTAAAAATTGTAACATTCATCCTGTAAGTTTTTCAGATCATGCGTTGGTTTCTTGTAGTGTTTTTATTGCCAACATCAAACATAAGTCTGCCTATTGGCATTTTAATGCTGCTTTGTTATTGGACACTAATTTTAAAGAGGCTTTTATTTCTTTTTGGAGAGTGCACAAAACTAGAAAAGAAGATTTTGCATCTTTAAGGCAGTGGTGGGATCGTGGGAAGGTTGAAATTAAGGAACTATGTCAACAGTACACTGTCAATGTTTCATCTAGTTTAACCAGGTCTATTAGAGATCTGGAGATTGAAATAGTGGAGTTGCAGGCTTCTGCACAATCCACAGGAGATCAAGGTTGTTTTGAGAACCTCAAGTCAAAAAAAGCTGCTTTGGCTGATTTGCTGGGCTCAAGGACACAGGGAGCGTTAGTTCGATGCCGTTTTCAGAAAGTTGCTTTAATGGATGCTCCAACCAGTTTTTTCTTCTCATTGGAAAAGAAGCAAGGACAGTGCAAGTTCATGCATGGTTTGAAATCAGCGGCGGATGTTCTTTTGACTGCAGACGGTGACATCAGGCGGAGAGCAGCTGATTTCTATGCAGATCTGTATAGTTCTGAATACATTGAGGATGAAGACAGTTTCAACAACTTTTGCAATGGTCTTCCAAGAGTGTCTTCGGATTTTGCCAAGGAGCTGGAGGAACAGGGCCGTGCAGAGACCACTAAAAGGGCAGGTGCTCAAAAGAAAAAAAAGGGCACATCTCCCCGCATTCTAGGACAGAATATTAACAAAGCCATTCAGCTTTCAGAGTTTAATAAACAATGATAAATTACAAAATTGTGAAATATACAATCAAAGCTAAGGTAAATCTCTATACAGAGCAGTGTTGTGTTCAAGACCACCTAACCCGAGACCAAGACAAGACCAAGACCAGAGCGTATCGAGACCGAGACAAGACCAAGACTTTTAGGGTCCGAGACCAAGTCAAGACCAAGACCGAGGGAAGTCGAGACCGAGTCAAGACCAAGACCAGCGCCCCACGCTACATGATACTATAAAATGTGAAATATGATCAAAATTACTTCTCAAATTGATCTGAAAGATCCATATTCACATAAAAACACCTAGATATTAATATTGATTAATAAAATTAATCAATATTAATTTTGCTTCCATCTCTGTGCTACAATCCACGGTGGTCTCGTGCCATCCTTAAAAAGATAACGCCCTGGGTGGTTGCTCATGTCAGAAACCGCCACTGTCTGCACCATTAAACATAGCAATTGAGGCAATGCAGTGATGGTAAATAACGCTCAACTATGAACACTGACCAAGGAGCAACAAGCAAGAAGTAACCAATCACAAGACGTTCACCGTGACTGTTCTCACCCTCTCTCCCACTACATGAAACCAGATAGTCTGACACCATGGCAGACTACCATTACAGCTGCCACTTTGACCGAAAACAATCAAAGAGCAATGTGCATGCTCTGTGTGCTCTATCGTTCTTGTTTTATTTATTTGTTAATTAAAAAATATCAATGTACATTTAAATAAAATAATGATAGCTGCTGCAGTGTACGCAGGGGATTACAATAACAAAGAAGAGTGTTCTGTCAGGTCAGCATATGCTGTCAGATCGTCATACGCTTAGCACAAACCCACGGCTATATCTGTCAGACACGTCTTTGCTATATAATTGTATTTAATTAGCAACATAGAATCATGACGTAGATCATTATACACTTTATTAACAGTTGTATGGTATCTTGACTTAGCGGTTAAGTAGGTTAATGAGTTTTACACGGGCGTGTGTTGTAGCTGACTCCAGCTGCAGCCAGACCCTGCTTTAAATACAATTTGAAAAAACAATGCATGTATATCTACATAGTTATCATGGAAAACAATTTAATTACTTATTTTCATCATAACTTGTTGTGTATGGTGAGCTGACAACTCCTCTGACTGTGAGACTTCTTAATGCGCAGGCATGGTACTCACTGCATGTATGCTATTCTGACAGCGTATGGTAATCTAATGGGCTCTTTGCACCTACGGCGTTGACGTTACATCTCCAGGAGCTAATGCGGCTCACTTGTTTCCGCTTTGAGTTACCATGACTGGTAGAAAAGACTAAGTCGTATTTCAGATGCAAAAAACGCAATACTATGAACATTGTTGTCTAGTATAGTGAGCTTTTAAGTTTTCATTAATTTCCAAGCGATCCTGAATTAAGAAGATGGTGGCTTGTAAATATTTGTCGCTACCAGTTAAAGCTAACGTTGCACAACACAAAGTTTGCAGCCTTCACTTCACTCCGGATCAGCCTAAAAATACCAGGGATACGGATGATAAATAAAGGAGCCTCCCTGAGTTATTTCCATGGAATCACTTCTGTATTCAGCCTGAAAAAGCGAGTATATGGGAACGAGAGAGCAGACCAGAGCCAGACAGCCAAGCAACTGATCCGCCTGTACATACTGCTGTAAACACCGTCCTGAGCTCTTCACAAGAAACATGCAAAGGTAATAAAACGAAATAACATGGAGACATGAAGCAACACGGTCATATTTTTCTAAAAGCAGCAACTTTGAACCTGAACAGCTGAACCAGATCTCTGACACCAGAGCTGCGCTACTGTTAAGCTACGAGGCTTGTTGTGCTTCGTCGTGCTTCCGAAGTAAAAAGCCCGAACCGTAACCGAACCCCTTTAGTCTGACACTAACGACAATAAACACACAATATACTTGAAAATTAGGTAAAAACATTGTCCGTTAGAATGTTTAGATACTTAAATAGCACATTTTTACAAGAACAATGTCCGAGAATATTGCCTACTAGCATAAGCTAAGGTTAATGTTAGCCACAAAGTTTAAGTAAAACTCACCTTAGTATCACTAAATGTATAACGAGGCATACATCTTAAAACCTTTCTCCAGCTTACTTGTTGGGGCTTCGGATCGATGTACAAACCTTGGCCAAGCCCTGAAAGCACCTAGTGTAAAAGGCCATTTTCAATAGATCGGAAACAATCGAGCCGCTTTTCCACAAACGCGGAGGCTGAGGTGCAAAGAGTCCATAGAACGACTCTCAGTGACACTCCAGTCCTATCTAATAAGTACAGAGACGAGCAGATGAATCGTACTGTTCCTGAATGTCACATCACTATATTGGTGACTTTTGGACACAGCATTGTCCCATATATGCGACAAGTCAGTCAACACCTCTGCACAATAATTCAGCACAGTGAGTGACAACTTTTTTCATCACAAATGCTTATGTGTCTCTGTACAGCTAGCTTTGCTAACATCACGTCAACGGAGCTTACCTTTCTTTGAGCTACTTTTCTAAGTGACGAAAAAAGTAAGACGTTGTCCCCACCGTCTGTGAAACTGCCTGGATGTTGAGTTAGCTGTGGCCATCGGATTTCTTATTATTTATGCAGCGCTATTATATTACTGACGATTAAACATCTTATGCCGCTGAGAGAAAACCACTGCGCCTGTCTCAGAGCGCCGCGTGAGAGTGAAAGGTGGGGAGAGGGAGGGGAGAGAAACAGAAACACGTATTTGGCAAGTCACGTTATTGCTTGGATTTTAATCGGTGCGTTTTGCATCCACTGAAAACAAAGATGTTAACAAATAAACTAGATAGTGTGCTGTATGTTTAGTGATATTTTAACAGTTGCGGTCTCGACTGGTCTTGAAATAAAATGCCGAGTCCTCAGCGTCCGAGACCGAGACAAGACCGAGACCAAATGCGGTCGAGTCCGAGACGAGACCGAGACCATCAATAAATGGTCTCGAGACCGGTATCGAGACCAAGACCGTTCTCGAGTACTACAACAATGATACAGAGCATACAACTATGCATATGTAAGATATTTTATTAGTAATTTCTTTCTGCAGGTCTATTTTGTTATAAGAAAGTATTGCGATATTCAAACCCGCAATTTAGCAAGAAATGTAAATCAGAGCTGGTGGTTTAGCTCTGATTTACATATTTTGTCTTTACAGAATTACACTATTAAAAATATAAACAAGGGCACAATGCAACCTTTTAGTGAACTGTAATCTATAAAAAAGCTGCCTGTTTGCTGCAGTGGAGATGAAGATGGTCCATTCAGGAAAGCAGAGCTGCATCAAACTTTAAGGTGGAACTGCAGAAAAAAAAAACAAAAACAAAAAAAAAACAAAAGCAAAAATTGAATTGTTAATGCATGTCATTATGGAAAAAGCCTACTGAGTTTTGCTTAAACTTTTTTAAACATTTAAATCACACATTTGTCTCATGAAGTGAATTTTTTTTGGAAAACAAACTTATTTGTGCATGTCAGAAATCTTTTCTTGATATTCTAAGTTTTTGTTTGACTCAAAGTTTTGCTTGTGATTCTCACATGACGTCATGGGCAGGACCCAAAATCACAACAAGATTTCTGATGTGTGCAAATAAAATTTTGTTTGGCAAATAACTTTTTAAGTTCACAAGGCAAAAATTAGTTATTTAATTAAAAAAAGTTTTTTAAACAAAACAATTTGTTTTTTAAAAAATAAATCATTACAATTCCAAAAGTTTTGATTACAATTTTATTTTACTTAACTGAGGTTAGTTTATTTTTCACCATTGAATGATTGGGGAAAAAATTTAACTACATACTCTGCGAACCAGACCCTAAACTTAAAGTCTGGGTTGAGTTTTTTCCCCTTCATTAATGACACACATTATATCTATCATGGTAATTCAGGGTGAGTTATTTTTAATTCTAAATGAATATCCTTGTTGGACTGTTATTTAAGTGCTATTCTCTTTCAAGACACATTTACTTAACGCCAGAATAAATGCAATGTACATTATGCAGCAAAGGAAATTAGAAGATCGGACATTTATCCATTATGGAGATGATCGGTTTTGGACGGGCGATGTGCCTCGTACACGGGGAAGAAGCTTTTTGTTATCTAGCTTTGCAAACAAAGTCGTTAGCTAGCAGCTAGCTAATAGCACAACAACAGCAGCTTAATGTCTGTATGATAAAAATACTGAATCGATAGATAAGAACAGTTTTTCCTCACCTGGCTGTCTCCTCCCGTTCAGTAGTTCTTCAGAGGAAGCCAGACGCAAAGACCTGTCAGTGTCTGTTGTATTTCATTACCTCTCTGCTTAAACCGCTACTCCGTGCTGAAGCAGAAACGAGACTTAAACGTTTTCCGTCATCTGACAAGTAGCAAGTCTACTCCACTTTATTCACCAAACACGTTTTTTTATATTTCACCAAAAACTGTTCTGTAATCTGGAACACAGACATATGATCTGGATCGTTCGCTATGCTGAGCTCCAGTTAGCCGCCTTATCTCACAGCGCGAGAGGCAACTGCGTCATGCCTCACGGGCAAAAGGTCAAAGGTAACAAGGTGACCGGAAGGCTTATTATGTTGTACAAAAAAATAAAATAAAATAATTTTAGTACATGTTATCATGTGTCAGAAGAGGGCTTTGAAAATAATACCAAAAAAAAAAAAAAGACCAAAAGGGCACTTTTGGGCAAGGAGCAAAAAGGGCAGGTGCTCAAGCACCCCCAGCCCCCCCCCCCCACTGCACGTGCCTGTGGAGGAACCTATAATTCTTGAGGAGATTCATGCTGCACTTCAAAGTATGGAAGGAGGGAAAGTGCCTGGCATCGATGGAATTCCCAGTGAATTTTACAAAGCTTTCTGGTCTGACCTCTGTGTTGACCTGTTGGAGGTTTTTGAGGAGAGTTTTGCTGAAGGATTTCTACCTCAGAGCTGCAGGAGAGCAGTTCTTACGTTGCTGCCAAAGAAAGGTGATCTCCAGGAGATTAAAAACTGGCGACCTGTTTCACTGTTGTGTGCAGACTATAAACTGTTGTCGAAGGTGCTGGCAAACAGACTGAAAGAGGTGATGGACCAAGTTATTCATCAAACACAAACTTACTGTGTCCCTGGCAGATCGATGTTTGATAATATTTCTTTAATTAGAGACATTTTGGACGCCTCCAGATCATTGGGATGTGATGCTGGTTTGGTTTCTTTGGACCAGGAAAAGGCTTTTGACAGAGTTGAGCACAGTTACCTGTGGAAGGTGCTGGATAGGTTTGGTCTCAGCTCTGGATTTATTGCCAAGATTATGGTTCTATATGAAAACATTGAGAGTGTACTGAAAATTAATGGGTGTTTGTGTAAACCTTTTAGAGTCACAAGGGGTGTTCGACAAGGTTGTTCTTTGTCTGGAATGTTATATGCTCTTTCTATTGAACCACTGTTGAAGAAAATGAGGTTACATATTGAGGGACTAGTTTTACCAGGGTGCAATGTATCTTTTTCTTTATCAGCTTATGCTGACGATGTCATTGTTATTGTTAAAAATCAAGAAGTGAATAATCTAGGTAGAATTGTTGATCTATTTTCAAAATTATCAGCCGCTCATGTCAATTGGGCTAAGAGTGAGGCTCTGGCAATAGGAAGTTGGTTTTTTGGACTTCCTCAGCTTCCAGGTAGTTTGAAATGGAAAAGAGGGGGTTTGAAATATCTTGGTGTATATTTGGGGGATGAGGACACAGAAAAAAAGAACTGGGAAGGAGTGATGGAGAAAGTAGAGGGAAGGTTAAGGAAGTGGAGATGGTTGTTACCGCAGATGTCTTATAGAGGGAGAGTGCTCATCATAAATAATTTAATTGCTTCATTATTGTGGCATAAAGTAGCATGTTTAGAACCACCTGTTGGGTTACTTAATAGAATTCAATCTTGTATGCTTAAGTTTTTTTGGGATGACAAACATTGGGTATCTCAGGCAGTGCTCTTCTTACCTAAAGAGGAAGGTGGGCAGGGGTTGGTTCATCTAGAGAGCAGGTCTGCCACGTTCAGGTTACAGTTTATTCAGAAATATCTAATGGGGAGGGAGGAGGATGTGTTTTGGATACCAATAACAAGCATTGTTTTGAAAAGAGTAGGAGGTTTTGATTTAGATGGTTCTTTGTTTTTATTAAATTGCAAACTGTTGTGTTTGTATGAAATGTCAGCGTTTTATAAAAGTGTGTTTAGAGCATGGACACTTTTTGAATGGAAAAGACTGGAACCAACTGTGTCTTTGTTTTGGCTTCTAGAAGAACCTTTATTTTTTTAGGCACGTTTGGCTTTAGAAGATGAAGTTGGATTGTCAAGAAGATTGCTTCAGAATAAAGTTCTGAAATTAAGACATCTTGTGGAAACGGCTGGACCAGAACTTCAAAACACAGAGGCGACTGCTTCCCTGCTTGGGATAAAATCGATTTGAGTCATGAAGACTATTTTAGACCGGCGGCTTGGAAAATTGATATTGGATGAAAAACAGGTGCTGGTGGACTGTTATAATGGAGAAGAACTCTCTGATTCTACGGATCCTTTTCCAGAGATGGGACTAAATATTGATTTCTCAGATTTGACAGGTCCTCTTTTGTTCAATCAGAAAGATTTTATTTTTTGCATGTTGAATGGAAATTTTTTTTATAAACTGGTTGTTCAAAGGTTGAATAAGAAACAGTTGAGTGGAAGAACTGATACTGTTTGGAGAGATAAGTTCAAAGTAGGAGATAATCAGAAGCCGATATGGAGGGTTTTTTTTATAAGCCCCCCTTGAGTAAGAGGGTAAGTGATTTACAGTGGAGGATTCTGCACGGTGCTGTGAGTGTCAACAGCTTTTTGTCGAAATTTAAAAAAGACACCAATGGATTTTGTCCCTTTTGTGAAGAAATAGAAACTATTTTTCCACATGTTTCTTAAATGTAAACGACTTTTACCATTGTTTTTGTTGTTAGAGGATGTTTTTAAAAAATGTGGTGTCTTTTGGTCTGAAGTAGCTTTTATATTTGGTGCAGGTTATACAAAAAAGGAAGCCAATAAGTGGAATTTGTTAAATTTTCTTATTGGACAGGCAAAATTTTCAATTTATATTAGCAGGAAAAATAAGGTAAATGGTGTTATGGGAGAAAAGGTTGACAAGATGTTTATTTTGATGGTGAAAAACAGAGTAAAAGCAGAGTTTATGTTATTTGCATTGATGAATAACTTAACAGAGTTTTTATCTTTGTGGTGTTTTAATAATGTTGTGTGCTCCATGGATGATAGAAAGCTAGTTCTTAATTCAATGTTTATGTGAAAAGTAATCAATGCTGAAATGTATTTTTATTGAAAAATAAATGTGTTGTTAAAAATCAAAAAAATCCTTCTTTCTTTCTTTCTTTCTTCGTTTCTTTCTTTCTTTCTTTCTTTGTTTCTTTCTTTCTTTCTTCCTTTCTTTCTTTCTTTCTTCTTGTTTTTTTCATACTTTTTTCTTTTTTTTCTTTGTTTTTTTTTTGCTTTTTTTGCTTTTTTGCTTTTTTGCTTTCTTTCTTTTTTGCTTTCTTTCTTTCTGTTAGGTCAAAAATGTATGTGTGTGAACTATCATTCAGAATAGTATGTCAGTGTGCTTTATATGTATGTGTGTTAGAGAGAAAAAATGCATGCGTGTGCAATATTTTGTTATTTTATATGTGCAATTTTAATATTTTTTGTGTGTATGAGTCTTTAGTAGTGTGTGAGAGACAAAAAATAGTTTTTGTCCTAAACAGCCCCTCAAACAGAACCTTTAGAACAAGTGAAGTCGTAGTCTGATGTCTCAGCAGCTGACTAATAAACAACCAAACCAAACCTCACTGAAAATTATAATTACAGAATAAAATTAAAAATAGGAACATATGGGTTTATTTCAAATTATTCAATTAAGTCTTTAACAAAAAATGAAGAAAACGTTAGGGTTTAGCCATGGTTTTATCTTGCCTGTGTTGATTATTTCCTCCATGTTGTTCTTCAGATCCTCATCCAGCAGCGTCTCTCTCAGTGAGTCCTGACAGAGAGCAACACTTCACCTATGAGTCTGTGACACTGAACTGTGGAGGAAACTCTGCTGAGTGGAGAGTGAAGGAGTATGGAGAAAACTATGATGGGTTGATAAGTTATTGGAATGAATATGATGAAATAATCTCTGGTCGCTGGTTGTCAGACTGCTCCAACTCATGGGAAATGACTGGATCCTCATGTAGCATTAATAGTGATCGATCCTTTAAATCAGTGTTCTGGTGTGAGTCTGGATCAGGAGAGTTCAGCAATGCAGTCAACATCAGCATAAATGGTATGTTATGATACAGAGCTACTTAAAGTGAAGCTAACAGAATTGGTTCAACTCTTCAGTGTATCTCTTCTTCAAATAAAGACCATCTTTGAACTAATGCTGCTAGTAGAATATTTAGGCTGTGGTGTGGAAAACAGCAAAAAAAATTACATATAGAGCTATAATTTCTTGAAAGAGATTTTGACATTGTATAGTAAACTTGTCACATGGTGTTTAATTTACTTTAATTTAAACTCTTCTTCCAACAGATGCACCAGATTCCATCCTCACTGTGTCTCCATCATGGCTGAATCCTGGAGCCTCAGTGACTCTGAGCTGTGAGGTTAAACCTTCATCTGCAGGATGGAGGTTCTACTGGTATAAAGCTGTTCCTGATTTATCAAAGAACAACTACAGATATGAGCTGCTGCCTGGTAGCATCAATGGATCTGTAGAGAACTCCTTCATCATTGATGGACAGAAACACACAGCAGGATATTCATGTAGAGCTGGAAGAGGAAACCCAGAGTATTTGACTGACTACAGTGAACCGCAGGTTGTCTGGTCTGCAGGTCAGTTTTGTTTATTTCTTCTTAGTGCTACAGTGTTCAGTCATCATCTTTATCTGTCCTAGTTTCATGTGTGAGCTTCAATTGTAATTACCATCAATGGTCCAATCTGGTAATTCAGGGTCGTCTCATTACTGCTTATTTCCACAAAGCTAATTCTCAGTGCTGCAGGCTCCAGTTAGGTTTCAGCCTCACACAGCTACACTACTCTACTGCTTCTCCACTCAGCTTCTGTGTGATCACTTACTTTCCGTCACGCCAACTCTGACACTCTCATACCGTACACACTTGTTTAGGAAACAAGGGGGAAAAGGCGAAACTCGACACAGATGTGATGTGGGAAATTGAGGAAAAACTTCATTATGATTCTGAATACTTTGTAATCACTACCCAGATAGCACATGATGTTAAATCAACGTTGAAAAATAGTTAGAATCGTTGACTTTTGGTTGAAGTCGACAAATGACGGTGGATCAACCATCAAAAACCATCCACCTCTAGCCAAGTAACCAGTGTTGAAACTGTGTCATTGAATCAATGTTGTTTTGTCGTTGAAATCTAATGACTGAAATGCTGATGTCTGATCAACATCTGATCAATATTGAATCAATGTCAGCTGTATTGCCGCACCCCTTCCCTCCTCTCCTCCTCATCAGCGCTCTGGGTCAGAGTATTTTATTACTGAGCGGGGGTTATCACATTTAAATTAAGCACTGCAGAGGATAGTCGGTGGTGATTCCTTTCTGTACATTTTCTTACTTGTTCATAACAATTCTCACTGACTGTGTGTGTGTGATATATTGACACAAAAACATCTACAACTTACTACAAGGAGTGGAGCGGTCCACCCCTACCGTTTACATGAGTGGGATAGCCCAACCACACAGCTGCTTTGCTGTTGGCTTGTTGGAAAATATGTTAATTCAATGTTGAATTATCATCACAAAGGTTGCATGTTTGGTTGAGGTCGACAACTGATGGTGGATCAACTATAAAACAACCATTCAATTCTAGCCAATTAACTAATGTTGAAACTGTGTCATTGAATCAATGTTGTTTTGTGGTTGACATCAAATAAATGAAATGCCAACGTCGAATCCAGTGTGTTTCAGCACTGGTCCTCCAGGCCCTACAAGTTTTAGGCATTTCCCTAATTCAACACACATGATATTAATTGATGTCTGATTAACGGGGTTTTGCTGAACTGAAAAAACGCAGGTCAGTTTGATTGACGTCAAGGTTTGGGGAACAACTACCCAGATAGCACACGATGTTAATTCAATGTTGAATTATGATCACAAAGGCTGCATGTATGGTTCAGGTCAACGACAGAAGCTGGATCAACCATCAAACAACCATTCAATTCTAGCCAATTAACATTCATTGATTGAAATGCCACATCGAATCCAGTGTTTTTCAGCACTGGCACCAGGCACACTGCCCTGCAAGTTTTAGCCATTTCCCTAATTCAGCACACATGATTTTAATTAACATTTGATTAACAAGGTTTTGCTGAACTGAAAGCATGCAGGTCAGTTTGCCTTGAGGATAAGGTTTGGGGAAAAACTAGTAATCAAAGTGTTCAATCAATGTAAGGTGTTTTTTGCACCCCTCACCACCGCCTGCCATTCAAATGCCCAACCCCCTTCCCTCCACCCGCCAAAAACACACACACACCTCTTTCCCCCCACCTGGGCCCATCTACCCCTCAATTGGGTGAAACAACTTTAATTTTAAGTGAGGGCTTTCCATTTTTCACATTTTATTTTTTAAAAGAATGTTTTGGCTAGTGGCCTTTATTTGATAGATAATTGACAGGAAGGTGGGTAATGAGAGAAGGGGGGTAATGCAGCAAAGGTCACCAAGGTCAGGAATCGAGCCTGCGACAGCTGTGTTGAGGACTGAGTCCTTGATTGTGGTTTGTGCTTAACCCCTGCGCCACCACAGCACAACCCCTTTTAGGTGAGGGTTAATCACGTTTTAACTTAAGCACTATGTGTTGACAATGAGTTGTGATTCCGTTCTGTACCCAGATTCACTAGCGGAACAAGTCAGCGTTGGGCCGGGGGGCAGGGCTAATTACCGGACCCCTAACGAATCACCAGGCCCCGTTTATCGCCTGCGCTACCAGAAACTGTTGAACGAGGGGCGGGGAGGTTGGTCTGCGTTTTTTGGTTGATCTTTACCCAGGAAACACATCAGCTAAACCATGAGTGAAACGGTCACTGGGACTGACTAGTATATATTCCATTGAGGGAAAGTAACTTTAACATTAAATGGACCTTTCTCAACAGGCGGTGGACTTTCCCAGTCTATAATCAGACATTTAAGCGACTTGAAACCGCACCCCCCCCCTCCCTTAGCTGTGCACCTGCCCAGATTGCACATGATGGCAATTCAACATTGAATTAACATCTTTTGCCAACAAGCCAACAGCGAAGTGGCTGTGTGTTTGGGACATCCCACTCATGTAAATGGTGGGGGTGGACCGCTCCACTCCTTGTAGTAAGTTGTAGATGTTTTTGTGTCAATATATCACACTCAAATGGTCAGTAGGACTTCAATGTTGATTTACCGTTGTGTGCAATCTGGGCAGTTTGTTGCAGCCCTCATCACCTCCTCATCTCCCCCTACTCCCTCCCAAACCTCCCCCACCCAGCCGCTCCTCCCAACCTTCTCCTCTTTACCCCCTCTCATCTCTTCTTCCCTCCCCCTCCTTGAGCTCTGGGCCAGAACATTTTATTACTAGGTGGGGGTTAATCATGTTTCAAATTAAGCACTACATGTTGAGAACAGTGGGTTGTGATACCTTTCTGTACATTTTCTTACTTGTCTGTAAATATTATTACTGACTGTGCATAATGTGTTGACACAAAAACATCTACAAGTCTGTACTAGGAGTTGTACAGTCCACCTCCCCAATTTTACACTTGTGGTTTGTCCCAACCAAAAAGCCACTTTGCTGCTGGCTTGTTTGCTACCGGCTTCTGAATTGAATTCTCCGCTGAGCACTTTTATGGTAAGTTTTTCAATATTACTTTGATCTTAAATGTGTTTATTGAAAAATAAGGGCATTGTTTTGTGCCCATAGTAATCCTGGTTATTTTGGGGCAAAACGGATATTTTTAATAGTTGAGGTCATGTCTCCTTTTGTATTATTTTCATCCTACCCACCACTCCAGGCCTAAGTATGAAATCCTGCGAGATTTTGTGGGATTTGAGTTTTTAAAATAGGGCGGGGCCTATTGTTTGGTCTGGGAGAACATGTGGTGGACAAGGAAGTGTAAGGCTGGCTGCTCCAGGTGGGCTTTAAATTGTTGTGATAGTAATCACTTGTTTTTAAACTTTTTATTATGATATGCTTAGGGTCGTGCTTAAATGAGCCTCTGTACCAGAACAGCTGAGTTGGATGATTACATGACCGTCTGCAGCCATCAAGAAGTGCAGAAGGTTGTTAATCATCCACAGATTCAATCCAGGTGAGGCAGAAGGGAAACACTTAACATGTAAGGCAGGTGAAACACTGAACTAAACCTGCTAATGACTGATTCAGTCTGTTGATCCTTGTATTGGTAACTGGTTAAATTGAACTGGACTATTGTTACTTGTGTGGGATCTTTATTAGCATATAGACACTTTTTAAGGAATTTAATCAACTTATTTGGAAATATTTGTAGTTGATGGAAGATTGAACCAGTTATTTGATGGAAGTTTATTCTGTATAAATTATAATTTTTCCAACTACACTATAAATCACCTTTTGTTCTATTTATTTGTCTCTGGTGTGTTAAATAAACCTGATCCTCCCTGAGTTTTATTGTTAGGTTTTCTGATAAACAGCCCTTTATTTTAAATATTGATTTAATATCAATATCATAAATCCTACACTATACTGCAGCTTAATGGGTAAATGTAGTTGTATATGTAAACATTAAGATAAATATTAATGAGAGATTAAGATATTAATTTAACAGTGAGTGTACATGGGGAACTATATGGTTTGTATTTGTTCTCAGACCTGTAACCAGTTCACTGTTTAATATTTCATTGTTTCAGAACTTTTCAAATGTTTATCATATTTCTAACTGGCACCTTCCTCACTTTTATTTTTTTCAGCCGTTGCTCTGCAGTTTGACCGAAAGCTGACTCTTGAGGACTGCAGCAAAACTGTCAAGAAGTGGCTTCATTATGCGCCAGAACGAGAGGAAGACATCACAAGGAATCAAAGTGACGCCAACCAGAGTCAAACTGGGGTTACCACAACTTGTACTGTTTCCCTACTTCATACAGTACAAAGCTTAACCTCATGGACTCTGTTCTTCTGTGGACAACAGACTGTTGTTTTGACAGTCAAAAAGGAATCAAATATGTTTAAAGATCTGTCCCTCTTTTCTTAAATAAAATGTTAAATCAAACCCATGTTGTCATTTTTAAACTTTTGTACACAGTTTACGCATCATCTGCCAATAATACAGTGTTTAACACCAGTGAAGAAACTTTTAGTGGCATGTTATGATGTAGACCTATCAGACGTAAAATGTACATAAATCCTTAGCTTTCATTCAATATAAAAACAACCCAAATCTGCATGTACATCCACAGTCAAATGAGTGTTGAATCAACATTGATTCAATGTAGAATCAATACAAATCTGCATGCAGATCCACGTTCAGATGAAGGTTGAATCAACATTGATTCCTAACTGATTCAATGTAGAATCAACACAAATAGGCATGTAAGCTGACATACAGAAGATGGTTGAATCAACATTGATATAATGTCAGTAATGGTTGAAACCCTAACGTTGATTCAACATACAAGTCACCGACCACTTTCGATGTTTCAATGTCAGCGTTCAAAGTTGATTCAATGTTTCTGGCTGACATTGATTCAATGTTGTTTCAATGATTCTGTGCTATCTGGGTATTTAAGACCTCAGAGTGATAAATGCTTCTGATGATGAGTAATAACAGCCACTGAAATAAAAAGTGACATATAGTGCTGCCTCAATCTTAAACCAAAGTTTGTTCAATATTTAAACATTTTCTCAACATCACAATCCTCTCTTGATGAGCAAACATGTCACAGGATTATTTTTTATTTATTTATTTTTGAAACTGATTAAGCATAAATTATGACAAGCTCTGAAGCATTCCTAGTAATTTACATATATTTATGAATAAATTGCTCTATATAAAATTATTTTAGCAAGCCTGACGATACACAAAGAAACATTCATATCTGAATGAAAGTGGTTTTCTATCTACTTGTCTTGATTATTTCCTCCATGTTGTTCTTCAGATCCTCATCCAGCAGCGTCTCTCTCAGTGAGTCCTGACAGAGAGCAACACTTCACCTCTGAGTCTGTGACACTGAACTGTGGAGGAAACTCTGCTGAGTGGAGAGTGAAGGAGTATGGAGGAATATATCAGTTATCACACTGCTCCTACAGGTGGAAAATGACTGGTTCCTCATGTACCATTAAGAGTCGGTCAGCCCATAAAGCAGTGTACTGGTGTGAGTCTGGATCAGGAGAGTTCAGCAATGCAGTCAACATCAGCATAAATGGTATGTTATGATACAGAGCTATTTAAAATGAAGCTAACAGAATTGGTTCAACTCTTCAGTGTATCTCTTCTTCAAATAAAGACCATCTTTGAACTAATGCTGCTAGTAGAATATTTAGGCTGTGGTGTGGAAAACAGCAAAAAAAATTACATATAGAGCTATAATTTCTTGAAAGAGATTTTGACATTGTATAGTAAACTTGTCACATGGTGTTTAATTTACTTTAATTTAAACTCTTCTTCCAACAGATACACCAAAGTCCATCCTCACTGTGTCTCCATCATGGCTGAATCCTGGAGCCTCAGTGACTCTGAGCTGTGAGGTTAAACCTCCATCTGCAGGATGGAGGTTCTACTGGTATAAAGCTGTTCCTGATTTATCAAAGAACAACTACAGATATGAGCTGCTGCCTGGTAGCATCAATGGGACTGTAGAGAACTCATTTAGGATTGATGGACAGAAACACACAGCAGGATTTACATGTAGAGCTAAAGGAGGAAACCCAGAGTATTTCACTCATTACAGTAAACTAACATTTGTCTGGTCTGCAGGTCAGTTTTGTTTATTTCTTCTTAGTGCTACAGTGTTCAGTCATCATCTTTATCTGTCCTAGTTTCATGTGTGAGCTTCAATTGTAATTACCATCAATGGTCCAATCTGGTAATTCAGGGTCGTCTCATTACTGCTTATTTCCACAAAGCTAATTCTCAGTGCTGCAGGCTCCAGTTAGGTTTCAGCCTCACACAGCTCCACTACTCTACTGCTTCTCCACTCAGCTTCTGTGTGATCACTTACTTTCCGTCACGCCAACTCTGACACTCTCATACCGTACACACTTGTTTAGGAAACAAGGGGGAAAAGGCGAAACTCGACACAGATGTGATGTGGGAAATTGAGGAAAAACTTCATTATGATTCTGAATACTTTGTAATCACTATTTAAGACCTCAGAGTGATAAATGCTTCTGATGATGAGTAATAACAGCCACTGAAATAAAAAGTGACATATAGTGCTGCCTCAGTCTTAAACCAAAGTTTGTTCCATATTTAAACATTTTCTCAACATCACAATCCTCTCCTGATGAGCAAACATGTCACAGGATTATTTTTTATTTATTTATTTTTTAAACTGATTATGCATAAATTATGACAAGCTCTGAAGCATTCCTAGTAATTTACATATATTTATGAATAAATTGCTCTATATAAAATTATTTTAGCAAGCCTGACGATACACAAAGAAACATTCATATCTGAATGAAAGTGGTTTTCTATCTACTTGTCTTGATTATTTCCTCCATGTTGTTCTTCAGATCCTCATCCAGCAGCGTCTCTCTCAGTGAGTCCTGACAGAGAGCAACACTTCACCTCTGAGTCTGTGACACTGAACTGTGGAGGAAACTCTACTGAGTGGAGAGTGAAGGAGTTTAGAGAAAACTATGATGGGTTGATAAGTTTTTGGAATGAATATGATGAAATAATTTCTGGTCTCCGGTTGTCAGACTGCTCCAACTCATGGGAAATGACTGGATCCTCATGTAGCATTAAGAGTCGGTCAGCCCATAAATCAGTGTTCTGGTGTGAGTCTGGATCAGGAGAGTTCAGCAATGCAGTCAACATCAGCATAAATGGTATGTTATGATACAGAGCTACTTAAAGTGAAGCTAACAGAATTGGTTCAACTCTTCAGTGTATCTCTTCTTCAAATAAAGACCATCTTTGAACTAATGCTGCTAGTAGAATATTTAGGCTGTGGTGTGGAAAACAGCAAAAAAAATTACATATAGAGCTATAATTTCTTGAAAGAGATTTTGACATTGTATAGTAAACTTGTCACATGGTGTTTAATTTACTTTAATTTAAACTCTTCTTCCAACAGATGCACCAGATTCCATCCTCACTGTGTCTCCATCATGGCTGAATCCTGGAGCCTCAGTGACTCTGAGCTGTGAGGTTAAACCTTCATCTGCAGGATGGAGGTTCTACTGGTATAAAGCTGTTCCTGATTTATCAAAGAACAACTACAGATATGAGCTGCTGCCTGGTAGCATCAATGGGACTGTAGAGAACTCCTTCATCATTGATGGACAGAAACACACAGCAGGATATTCATGTAGAGCTGGAAGAGGAAACCCAGAGTATTTGACTGACTACAGTGAACCGCAGGTTGTCTGGTCTGCAGGTCAGTTCCGTTTATTTCTTCTTAGTGCTACAGTGTTCAGTCATCATCTTTATCTGTCCTAGTTTCATGTGTGAGCTTCAATTGTAATTACCATCAATGGTCCAATCTGGTAATTCAGGGTCGTCTCATTACTGCTTATTTCCACAAAGCTAATTCTCAGTGCTGCAGGCTCCAGTTAGGTTTCAGCCTCACTCAGCTCCACTACTCTACTGCTTCTCCACTCAGCTTCTGTGTGATCACTTACTTTCCGTCACGCCAACTCTGACACTCTCATACCGTACACACTTGTTTAGGAAACAAGGGGGAAAAGGCGAAACTCGACAAAGATGTGATGTGGGAAATTGAGGAAAAACTTCATTATGATTCTGAATACTTTGTAATCACTATTTAAGACCTCAGAGTGATAAATGCTTCTGATGAAGAGTAATAACAGCCATAGAAAGAAAAAAAAAAAAGACACATAAAAAAAAGACAAGTAACAAAAACTTTTATAACATAAAAGTTTTTGTTATGGAACAAAAACTTTTATGGAAAGTTTTTGTTCCATAAACTTTGGTTTATGGAACAAACCAAAGTTTGTTCCATATTTAAACAAACGTAGTGGATTTTTGATCCCCGAAGCAATTTTCAAGTTGCACTCGTGACTACAAAAATCGCTCTGTTGGTATTAAAGTTGGTCATGGCATCGCATCAAATGCCTGCTTCTGTAAAATGTTTTTGAAATTTCTCTTGATCTTACAGTTTTCGGTCAAGGTGCTTCAGAGTGAACTTGTCGGTAAACTCAGGCTCCCAGCCATTCATTTTTACTCTTTTCTAAAAAAATTCAGAGCTCAGCGCACACCATCTCTCTCTCATCACTGCTATTACTGTGAGTGAGGTACAGATATGAATCACAATACTATCAAAGATAAGAAATAGCCCTTTCACACGCTTTAAACGTTTTTCGAATACATCTCGCAGTTCCTGAATGGGAAGCAGTTGTTCGGACTGCTTTTTTTCTTTTTCTTTTTTTTTTTTTTTTAGAAATAGTGACTGCCTCAAACAGATAGAATTCTATCTCCCCTGCATGTTTCACTAACATGACAGCTGCCCTTTAGGACTACAATGATGGTGGAAAGTCAGAACTACAGACATGGCGGATCACTCAGTTACTACAGAGGAGAGCTGAGTAGGCAGAACAACAGTGACGGCACCTTGGCAGAACCATAGACGCCTCATGGGGCGGGTTGGCCCATTGCTGCAATACGTCACAGCATCCGCCATATTGAATGTAGCTTGTCTGCCAGTAAGCTAATACAAGTAAATGGACCGAGCTTCAGAAAGTGCAGTTCTACAAAGTATTTTAAGTTAATACCTGACATTGACACATTTTGTCACACACACTAATATATTTGGTAATCAAAGAAATTACTAAAGACAGAGTTTCTAACTTTTGATGTGATTATTTAATTGTTTTGGGGCATTTCTGCACAATGTTTTCATTTGATAGAAATTATTCTGATAGTTTTTATATTGACATGATGAACAGACACACTTTTACAGTGTTTTATTCAAGAACATATTTACATGATTCCATAATTTCATGTACAGTTAATCATGTTTCAAGACAAGAAAAAGATGTAATTTCTTTTTATTTTTTATATTTTATTGTAAAGAGAATAAACTTTGATAAATCAGTCATTGTCAAACATTAGCTACATATTTTTCTTTTATTTTCTTAAGTTTTTTTCTGGAAAGATATATTTATTACAGTATGGTATGTCAGCTCTGCTATGGACAGCATAGACAGAGTGAAAGAAAAGCTAACAGAGTAAATTATTTTTATTTCATTACATAAGCTGTCTTAACACACTAATACTTCATACTGAGATATTTAAAAATACACAAAAAGTGAAAGAATGAAAGTGTGCAATAAAACCCAAATTTATTTATTCATATTATAGTGGGAACACTGGTCACAGGTTCAGTCTGCTGGTCAAACTGGGAGAAGTCCAGTGAGTTCTGAGACGTCCTGATTCACAGGCTAAAGCCAAAGATGAAAGAGAAATTATCCAATAGTGTAATAGAAAATACAAATCTGATTCCTTCACATTCAGAAACAACATATTTTCAGCATGTTGGGCTCTGACTCGTAGCATCTTTATAGCTAAATACCGACATGGTGAAGCTGAGCTGGGAAACTGAAGAACAGCAGCTCCAGCTCTGACACTGACTGATCTTTCCTCACAACATCCCCTGGATTTTAATGAACTTCTCCTCTAACAAAGTTTTTTATCAGCTCTCTCTCATTAGAAAGCAGTATGAAAACATTAGCTATGCTAATAATCACTAGTTACGTTGGGTCAATTTAGCTACACAAGAAATATTTCTCTATTGTTTAGAAGCTAGTTTCTGGCTGCAAAGTCAAGTAGTAATTATGTTATTATTTTCTTTCATCCTTACCAGTGAAAGGTAATGTCAGTGAATCCAGTTTGTATTGTAAAACGGTTGAAACAAGTCCACACAGCACAGGACATAAGGAGCTCCGATCGCTCTGCTGCCATATACAAGATGGCGGAGACGTAACGTAGGACTCGGCGCTCAGTGAGGCGTCTAAGTATTCATGTCTATGGGAGGAACACTTAATACAGACAAGCTGTTAAAAGAGCAAAGGAAGTAAATACCATATGACTCATGGAACATTGGGCTGTTAAAGTAAGAGCATCACATACTCTCCAAAAAAAAAAAACGTTCACATTTTTCACAGCAGATAATTGCTGTTTTTGGCTTTATATGACTGGTTTAATCCAACCCCTGTTACACATGGTATTAGTGTGGCTTTTTAAAATGAAGCTTACTGAAAATTTAAAAATAAAATCTTCAATATACCTCTCAGGTTAGTGCACCGCCGTGCATTAACATTAGCAAAAATGTTAGCATTTCACTGCTCACTACTGGTCCACTAACTTAGCCTTTTTCCTAAAATAAGCATTTTAGCTTTTTTAAAATGTATTAGCCATGTTTAGCACACTGAATGGAGAAAGTCAATGTAGGACAACATGCTCTTGATACCACACATGCTATTGACAGCAGTTAGGCTATTACTAACATTTTGACTCATTTTAGCTTATACACTAATTTTAACATATGTTAATCATTAGTCAACATGGTTGTGATTCTGCACATGCTATTGACTACACTTTAGCTTAACATTGATGCTAATTTTAACATCAGAACGCTGGGTTCCAACAGACAGGCAAACATTGGCAGGCCCCGTTTAAATTTCATCAGACATTTTCTAATTTTTTCCATGTTCTTCAGATCCTCATCCAGCAGCGTCTCTCTCAGTGAGTCCTGACAGAGAGCAACACTTCACCTCTGAGTCTGTGACACTGAACTGTGGAGGAAACTCTGCTGAGTGGAGAGTGAAGGAGTATGGAGGAATATATCAGTTGTCAGACTACTCCAACTCATGGGAAATGACTGGTTCCTCATATACCATTAACAGTTGGTCAGCCCATGAATCCGTGTACTGGTGTGAGTCTGGATCAGGAGAGTTCAGCAATGCAGTCAACATCAGCATAAATGGTATGTTATGATACAGAGCTACTTAAAATGAAGCTAAAATTGGTTCAACTCTTCAGTGTATCTCTTCTTCAAATAAAGACCATCTTTGAACTAATGCTGCTAGTAGAATATTTAGGCTGTGGTGTGGAAAACAGCAAAAAAAATTACATATAGAGCTATAATTTCTTGAAAGAGATTTTGACATTGTATAGTAAACTTGTCACATGGTGTTTAATTTACTTTAATTGAAACTCTTCTTCCAACAGATGCACCAGATTCCATCCTCACTGTGTCTCCATCATGGCTGAATCCTGGAGCCTCAGTGACTCTGAGGTGTGAGGTTAAACCTTCATCTGCAGGATGGAGGTTCTACTGGTATAAAGTTGTTCCTGATTTATCAAAGAACAACAACAGATTTGAGCTGCTGCCTGGTAGCATCAGTGGGTCTGTAGAGAACTCCTTCATCATTGATGGACAGAAACACACAGCAGGATTTGCATGTAGAGCTAAAGGAGGAAACCCAGAGCATTTCACTCATTACAGTAAACTAACATTTGTCTGGTCTGCAGGTCAGTTCCGTTTATTTCTTCTCAGTGCTACAGTGTTCAGTCATCATCTTTATCTGTCCTGGTTTCATTTGTAAACTGCAATTGTAATTACCATCAATGGTCCAATCTGGTAATTCAGGGTTGTCCGTCACGCCAACTCTGACACTCTCGTACCGTACACACTTGTTTAGGAAACAAGGGGGGAAATGGCAACACTCGACACAGATGGTGATGTGGGAAATTGAGGACACACTTCATTATGATTCTGAATACTTTGTAATCAGAGAAAGCAGAAGAACTATATTTTTCACAGATTATCTCTCATGCCTTACTGTCACAACGTAATGACAGTTTTAACAAATATCTGGAAAAAAATATATATTTTTATAAAAGTTACATGCTGCAGCTTTAATTTCACTCAGGAGAGAACAGGTCAAGAGGGACGTGGGTTAAAGCTGCTGCTGACTGACTCATCTGTTCTTAAGTGGTAAAAGGTACACAGGACAAGTTAAATATATGAATATGCTGGGAATTTTGTTCCTTAATCATTAAATGCTAGTGAAAAGGAGGAAAACGGTAGTTAAATGGTTGATCATCTCACACAGTCTGCCCACCTCTCTTGGAGAAAAACTGGGTTACAAATAGACACTCTTGTCTTTTCTTCTCTCTGTCTCTATTTTTTGAAAACCTGATTTTATTATTTTTCTCAGCAGCATTGTAACTGCCACAATCGTTCTTGCTAACAGCATCACGGTGAAGCGCTCCAACAAGGAACGAACCATTTCAAGCAGATCCAGGGGGGTTCAGGGCAAATATGGATGTGTGTTTTTTGACCTGGAAGTGGGAACATTAATTTTTTACTGCTAAAAACAATCTTCAAAAACACAACATGATTAAATTTGTAATTGACAGGGCCCCCGTTTTTAATTTCTATGAACAAAAAATAAAAACAAAAAAAAAAATTGCGGTGGCCCCCCCTGTTGGTCAGGGCCCATAGAATTGTCATCACTTTTCTACCCTATATCGCGCCCCTATATCAGAGTAATAAATGCTTCTGCTCATGAGTAATAACAGCCATTGAAACAAACAAAAAGACATATAGTGCTGCCTCAATCTTAAACCAAAGTTTGTTCAATATTTATACATTTTCTCAGCATCACAATCCTCTCTTGATGAGCAAATGTGTCACAAGTTTATTTATTTATTTATTTATTTATTTATTTATTTATTTATTTTTGCAACAGATTAAGCATAAATTATGACGAGGTCTGAAGCATTCCTAGTGATTCCTGTCGTGTCTAGCACAACCTCTGATATGCATACATCATATGTACATTATACATATTTATGTATCTATACATTTAACAAAAATATAAATGTCTCATGTCAAATACAAAAGGTTTATGAACATTTGGGTTACGCAATATATAGAGAAACTCAAACTATATTTTCAGTAATTACTGATCTTCATATCGGTACTGATAACATTGTGGTTTGGCCATTTGTAGCTGATTGACAGTCCTTTGAACATGAAGGGGTCAGACTGAGGAATTTGATCTTGACCAAGTTGGTTTCTTGTAGGTGGTTATGGACAGTCTGAGGTCTGATGTTCTGTTGTGCAGACCAACAGTCTATCAGCTGTGTGTGTCGCTGGTCTAAGCCGATCCCACAGATGAACAAGTCATATGTGGCGATCTGGTGCTGGAGTGGCCGACGAGGATGAGGTCAACTTGCAGTAGCGCCAGTCTGTTGGAAACCCTTAAACGGCCTATAGTCCAATAATGGACATCGAGTCATGCAGCTACTGCTCTGGTGGACATCCCTGTATCCAACATGCCAATGGCACGATCCCTTTTAACCTGAGACATCTGAGGAAAAATGACTTGTGACAGAATTTAACATATTGGGGTGGCTTTTTATTGACCCCAGTCCAAGGATTGTCCAGTTGTTGTTAATTTTGTCTTATGGATGAAGCACTGGGCATGCCTCATCCATGCACTCAGTAATAAAAACCACTCAGTAATTGTGATAGAGTAATTGTCACTGACAGGAAGTTGGATTAAAAATTATATACAAATCAAGAGAAATATTACTTTTGTACAATAAAATGTCATCAAAAGCTCATTTGTTAACTCCACATGGTAACAATATTTGACATGGGGCGTTTATGTTTTTGTTCAGTAAATATAGATATAGGAATAAATTGCTGTATATAAAATTATTTTAACAAGTCTAACGATGAATAAAACATTCACATTTGATCGAAGGTGGTTTTCTATCTTGCCTGTGTTGATTATTTCCTCCATGTTGTTCTTCAGATCCTCCTCCAGCAGCGTCTTTCTCAGTGAGTCCTGACAGAGAGCAACACTTCACCTCTGAGTCTGTGACACTGAAGTGTGGAGGAAACTCTACTGAGTGGAGAGTGAAGGAGTATGGAGAAAACTATGATGGGTTGATAAGTTTTTGGAATGAATATGATGAAATAATCTCTAGTCGCCGGTTGTCAGATTGCTCCAACTCATGGGAAATGACTGGATCCTCATGTACCATTAACAGTGACCAATCCTTTAAATCAGTGTTCTGGTGTCAGTCTGGATCAGGAGAGTTCAGCAATGCAGTCAACATCAGTATATATGGTATGTTAATATACATGTTATTTCATTAATCACATGAGTTTTGCAGTTTATCACAATCTGAATTTAAACAGACCAGTTTTCTTTTTGTGCACATTTAATGTAAATTAGTTCTTATAAAAAGCTTCAGTCATCCATCAGAATCAGGCAGGTCCAAATTTCAGATCTAAAATGACATTTTTTGTGCATTTTTGTTCTGTTCCATAAAGTCTTCGTTGCTGTTTCAGCAGCTACTACGTATGTCAACGTAGAGTTACTGTGTAGCTTATTAAAATTTATGTAAAACTGTGTTTTCACAAATACCCCTTATTTTAGTGCTTAAACAAAGGTGGACAAGTTAAAATGTAAAAAATCTATGATAGAAATAACATGTTCTGTTTAATCTATATAGCCTGTTCTACAGTAATTGTCTCCAGCAGCTGATTTCTGACTGAAGCTTCATTTTCTCTGTCTGGTTTCCAGATGAAGATCTTCTCCTGGTGAGCCCCGTCCATCCTGTGACTGAAGGAGCTTCTGTTACTCTGAGCTGCAGACGGAGAGGAGAAAACAATATTTCTGATGTGATTTTCTATCATCATGACAAACTGATCCAAAATGACAGCAGAGGAGAGCTGAAGATCTCTGCAGTGTCTCAGTCAGATGAAGGTTTCTACAAGTGTGAACATTCAGGAGAAGTTTCACCTCAGAGCTGGATGGGAGTTAAAGGTGAGGACTTTAATACATTTATCTTATGCAATGATTGTTTTTGTGTTTGTGTCAGGGACCAAACGGTACAGAACGGAGAATTCAAAAGTGATTTTTTTATTTAGCCCCATAATATAAAAAATGATTAACATAACAGCAATTAGACATGCATGCCAATAAGAGAGGTTGACTCAAATGACTAAACTCAAAGATATAACTGACAAAACCCTCAAATTGACATGAGACAAACTAACTGACCTCCTAAATTACGCATTAGGTCTCTTAAATACTGGTTTAGCTAAACATATGGACACAATATGGGAAAACAAAATGGCTGCCACATGACAATTAACACAAAACAATTAAATGAATCCCAAAACACCCCCACCCAGCTCGAAGCATGTGGATCAGTCCAATGAGGCCATCAGCTGTTCTTCAGGAAGCTGAGTCCTCTGCTAGGCCTTTTGCCCTCCAGGCAGGAGGAGTTTGAGGTAACTCCAAGAAATTAGTGTTAATACGACATAAAACTGAATTTTGATCTTGCAGTGTCAATATGTGTGTACTCCATATAAACATTGTAAGGTGTTATAGAATAATAAAGAAATATTATATAATAAGGAATATTTAAGGTAATAACCACAAAGTAAATTAAAGTGAAATCAAATTATGATGAGGTGTGGACCTTACCCTGCGTGGCTCGCCATCACAGTTTGTTCATTTATTTGTTTTGTGTGCTATAATAGTCACAGGTAACAATCTTTATTGATCTCTAAACACAGCTCCGTCCGGACCTGGAAGCTCATCTTCCCCTGTCATTGGATCAGTGATTGGATTCATCGTTCTCATTCTCCTGCTGCTGCTGCTCTATTACTTCATAAAGTCAAAATGTGAGGGCGTCTCCTTCTGACTCGGCCATATTTCTACCAGAGCACATCAACGTCATAAACATGCAAAAACAATTTTCATCAAAAATATTTTTAAATCTTCTTTTGTGATCAAGGTGGTGATTCACAGCAGCCAGTCGGTCAGGACCAGGCTTTACCTCTGCAGTGAGTTCACTCCTCCCTCCTACAAAGGTGATGTTTGCAGAAATTGTCGTCCTGCTACTCTCCAGTGGGTTCGGTCGTGAACACATAAGCAGTTTATTGAATGAAGTTCTCAGAGTGTGGTTGATGGCCAAAGCAGTTTTTTGCAGATAACAAATCGGACTAAACTGTTATTTCTTTCGGAAACTTTTAGTCTAAATTTGACAAGATAATTTGGAAACAAGAAAAGAAAAATACAACTTCAAAAGACACAAACTCTAAAATTTCACCCAGAGATTTATACTACACAAAGTCTCTATGATAGAGACCTTACACATGGGAAAAAATTAGGAATTTTTAAGTTTGATTTGGCAACTTGCACATTTTCTAACTGTTTTATTATATTTTGTCAGTGTACAAACTTGCTTTGGTTACTTATTCCAAGTTGAAGCTAAATGAACCTGCTATATGTTCCTTTTTAACTCTGCTTTAGCTGTGTAATGTCTTTTTCTTTTTGGTCCAGGGAGAGAAGTTCATCATCACCATGACAAGAAAACCCCAGATGGATCTCCATAGTAACCATGAGACCAAATCTGGTGCATTATTTGAGGTTCACCTGTAAAATCTCTTTTAGTCGTGTACAGACAAAGATTACTTTTTTCTTTTTTTTTTACATTTTATCATTTGATTTGCATTGAACCAGTTCATACATATTATGGTATAGGGATGAATTCTGGATGGTGTTTTCTGTAATTTGATGCTACCTTTCCTTTAATCTGCTGCAAATTCATCAGCTGCATTTCCATTAAACATGAATTTGAATTACAAAAATAAATTTGCTTAACAGAAACACAATTTCCAAAGAGAACGTTTTCGATGAAAGATTTTGTGCAAAGAAATTGATGTTTTTCCCAAAACCAAAGCCCTGCCCTGCTCCGCTCCCGTCAGTCACACATCATGGATGGTTTGAGCTTGACTCACTCTGCGGTCACAACAAGTGACAAAGTGGAGCCGGAAGATGTTAAACAAAAAGCTAAAAACAATTACAACTGCTATTTCAAATTGTGGTCTGTAGACAAAAGCAGTGAAATCTGAATTAAAATAATATTTAGGGTTTGTTTTGGGCTCGAGACTCTAATGAAAAATAATTAGTTAGATCAGATCAGGCTTGGAAACAATGTCTGCGGCCTAGAAAACCCGACCCAACCTGGTCGGGTCGGGTTTTCTAGGCCTCTACTTCCTGGTTGGATTTTTTTTGCCGATCTTGTGGTTTCCCATGTTTTTAGTGAAAACATATCTCTGTAGAACTATTCATCTTTTATCAGTGTTCAAGATCCAGAATTACTGACTTAAAACAAGCTCCTCTCTCTTCAGGAAAAGTTACTCCTGAGTTAGTTTTGGCTCATTTAAAGTGTTAAGATATTTGCCCTGGAAACTGAATAAATATACTTGGTAAGATTTTTTCTTTTTTGTCTGCAGTGCCATTTTTTGTTGCTCATCTGTTTGGCTGCTGTTTTAGTTTGCTATCTTGGATCATCATCTTCTAATTTAGTTTTTGAGTTTCCTTTTATATTTTTTAAAGTAAAATTGTTGATTGTTTTCCTTTTTTTTATTTTATTTTTTTTATCATGTACCTGCCTCCTGACCCCACCCAGCATTTGGGTCTTGCTCTGCACTGTTTTCACATTTCTGATTTGCTTTCTTGTAATAAAAGATGTTCTGATTTTCATAGTGACTCTGTTTCAGTATTGTGTGGTTCTTTGGTTGCATGTGTAACACGAACCAAGACGGTAGATTCACCACAGGTCAATCGTAAGAACAGGAACACAGAGAGGTGAACTCGAGTGAAAACGTTTGCATCACATGACATCACAGGCCAATAAGATGAGTGCGTGTGCAAATGTCACTTCATTAGAAAGAGAAACTGAAGAATTTTCTAGTAAACTTTTAGATTATGACATTAAATTTTTGAAGAGTAAAAAAGCCCCAAACCCATTTTTTAGTATAAACTTATTGCTGCTCAAACAACATCTCTTCTTCCTTCCTCAGTGTTATTTTTAAACAGCAGGTTTTTCCGGAGGGAAAGAAAAAAAAACAGGGAAGAAAAGCCTGATGTGGTTTTCACTTCCACGCCAGGGAAAACCTCAGAACATTTTGTGTTTTCCTGTTTATCTTGTCATGGAGTCGCCTTCATACAGAACCTGAAATAACCCTTATTTACATCTCATTTGACTTTTACACCAAGTTCTATTTTCTCTCTTTTTTTGTATAGGTGAATGTGATGGACTAAGTTAAAAACAGGAGTCACAGGAAATGTTGGAAAAATATTTTTTTTATTTTATTTTAACCCAAAGATTTATAAATGACAAAAAGATAATCTGAGTTTATAAAAGAGGCCAAAGAAACAAAACTGAACTCAGACCAGACCAAAACAAAACAAAACAAAAAAAAAAAAAAAGCAAACACACTGGCTGCACAAGCAAACATAACTGATAGGATATATAGCTTCAATTTCTCAATTAGAATTTGGTTTCCCACATATTTATGGGCCTTCATAAATATGTGGGAGTCATATCCATGAGTTTGTAGAGCAGCCCTGCTTCCTGAACCGTTTATTGGAAGTAAAAGTCTGAAACGGTAAGATAGCTGAAGATGCAGAGCTTTGTGTTTATGGCCTTATAAATATTTCATAGTGAGATAAACGGTCAGCAGTTCAGTCCTCCATGTTTGCTGAAACTGTATTAAACTAATTTGTATGTTTTCAGTTAAATGTAAGGGTAAAATCAGTAGAACAACAGTTGTGCATCTAAACCGCATTTTTTTGGGTGAGCTTTGACATGTCACATGATTCTGCTAATGCATTTCTTCATATGACCTGTTGATGAATTTGTTTGAGGGCTTTAGATGCAATGATGCATCCTGCTTCTTTTTGAATAAGGGTGAAATTTTTTCCAATATTTTACTGACATAATGCAAGTTTCTTATATTTTGTCCAGGGTTGTCAAAAACCATCCAGGAGACTAAAACCTGGACGCCCAGGTCTAATGATAACTGGTTAGAAGTTTTTATACACAGCAAATGTTCTACTTGATTTACTTAAAACAGATTAAATTAAACTTCTCAGTATCCTTTTTTTTTCTCCACTGATGTTGTCCTCCCGTCTCCATGGCTCCAGACATGTCACAGTCATCCACTGGTCCATTTAAGGCCCAGTTCTGATAGCTGACCACCTCATCACTGACCCAGAACCAGAAATCCAGAGTGCAGGTGTAGCGCAGACCCATCCAGACATAATCAGTCGATGCCTCCTTGACTTTCTCCTGGATCCATATCTGGTCATAAATGTTGGTGATGGTGACCAGGTCATGGTGATGATCTCTGCAGTAGTACAAGGCGTCCTCCCAGGTTTTATTTTTTTTGATCAGGGTCACTTTATCTGTCAGACGTTCACAACACAGAAAAAAAAACAATTAATGTCTTATGTTTAAGGCTGTTATTTATAAATAAGAATAATGAAATACAGCATGGAAAAACTGAAACGTATCTGTGACTTGACAGAACATTTTGGAATTTGAAGTGTTTTGTACATTCATGACTTGATTTATATTTTCAATTTTTTCAAAATACAAATTTGAAAATGCATATTGTCAGATGAATAATTTAAACTGTCTTTTGCCACTGAGTACTAAATCTTTTATTGTGAGAATATGTATTAGGAAAACTCACCATCATAACAGATGAAGGGTTTTCTTTCAGTACAGTTCTCATTCCTCCATCTGCCTCCATCATCAAACACAGTCAAGGCACATTGACCACTGTTGATTATCTGATTGTCAAACCCTTTATTCCAGTGTCTGAAAGAGAAACTGCTTCCATCTGACCACCTCCAGGTGTCTCTGAACAGACCCATTAAAACATCTGTATATCTTCCACCAGGACTGGATTCATTCTTCAGTTCTTCATCCTCTATCTGCTTCATTCCACTGATCAGGTCTGTGTGATTCTCTCTGCAGTAACTCTGAGCTTCTATCCACTTTTTATTTTCTTGAATCAAGTGAAATTTCTGGAATGAATTACTTTCTGTGTAAGAAACAAAATGTTAGCACCAACTTATCTAAATATTGTTCGGGCAAAGTATGGCTTTAGATCAGAAAATGTAATACTAAAATGTTCAAGAATTTCGATCAGGGGTGGGGAATCCAGATCCTTGAGGGCCGGTGTCCTGCAACTCTGAGATGTCTCCCTGGTCCAGCAAACTTCAGTCAAATATCTGGATCACCTCCTAAGTGCAGTCATGTTCTCTCTCCAGAGTCCTGCTAATGACCTCATTATTTGACTCAGGTGTGTTGAAGTACAGACACATCTAAAAGTTGCAGGACTCCGGCCCCCAAGTCCTGGAGTTGCCCACCCATGATTTAGATCAAAGATAGTTCAAATGTTTCCTATTTTAATAAATTGGAAAATTTTAGTCTTTTTCCTTTTACTTTTTATTACAACTTTCCATCTGAAATCCTGGATTTCCTTCCGGTCTTAAAACTCAAATATTCTCACCATTATAACAGAGAAACTTTAAAGGTATGTTACAGGATTTGTCGTCCCACTTCAGGTTGTTCCATAGGATTCCACAGTTCTGCATCCCTCCATAATCATTTGGTTCTCCTGTGTTCCAGTTTGTCTCACTTTCATTGAACTCCACTCCAGGCTGAGACCAGTACCAAGTTCTGTTACCATGTGTTTGATCATACAGACCAATCCAAGCTTCCCTCTGATTTCCAGCTGAGTTCCTGATGAGTCTCTTCATGTCCTTCATGTTAGTCACTGTGACCAGGTCAGTGTGTTTCTCTCTGCAGTACTGCTGAGCTTCAGTCCAGGTCTTTTCCTCTTTAACATAGTGATACTGATAGAGCTGACAGACAATCAAACAACATTGACCTGAAACAGCAGAAAATACTCAGTGGGGTTACATAGAACAGAAGTTATAGGAGGGCAAATACATCATCGACTTTATAACAATTACAATCAAAATGTTTTTATGTTACCATCTGGTGGTCTTTTGAGTGAAAATTAGGCTGTTTTACCTTTATTAAGAAAATGTCAACAACCACTTTTATGCAGACACTTACCCATCCAAATCAGCAGAAACAGATTCCTCTGCATGTTTTCCATGTTTGATAGAAATGCTTTCTTTTGACTGATTTGTCTCTGTTGGAGAAAATATATGTGTAAAATCAAAAATATATGTTTATTCGTGAAAAAAAAACGGCAACACTTTATTTGAAGGGGGTTGAATAAGACTGTCATGACACTGTTATAAACATGACATAACACCTGTCATGAACATGAATGAGCCTTCATGAATATTTATGAATGTTGTCATAAAGCGTCATTCGGTAAATTATGACACTTTTAATACAAAGTTGACATTATTCAAAATGTCTTTGTTATGACAACTTGACATTAACCAGGAAATCATCACTGTTTAAACTTTACCTTTAATAACATAAAGTTACCTAATTTTTAAAGTGCAATCAGTAATACTTTTATAACAAATTTATGTCAGTAATGATTTCTTTTTGACAACAGTCATAAATATTCATGAAGACTTATTCATGTTCACGACAGGTGTTATGTCATGTTTATGACAGTGTCATGTCAGTCTTATTCAACCCCCTTCAAATAAAGTGTTACCAAAAAATCTTTTAGCAGCTTTGGCAATAAAACAAGACTCAAACACAGAGAGCAGGTGTTTCCGATTATGACTGCAAACAATTTTTATAGACAGCTAAACAAGTTATGCATTTTATTTCACATTGCCGAAGTCAGCTTCCGTTAGAGTAAAGAGTAGGAACCAAACAGTATTAAAATATTATTTCAAAAAAATCAAGATCATTGAGACGATAGCTGCTATAAATTCCCTCTTACAGATACACACATGATAAAAACCTCATAAAGTAAAACAGGTTCAAAGTGAGAGCAGAGTAAAAACTTACATCTGGTTTATGTCATATTATGGAGAAGTGAAAACAAGATGTCTGTGTTCTGCTGGAAGCAGACGTCAATGGATGTTCAGTTCCACCTGACAGGGAGCTTTGGTACAGTAGAGGGGTCATTTGAATATTCAAATACGAACGAAACGGATCAGCTATTTGTTTTTTTCCATATTAAAAACAAGTTATTTATAAAGTTAAGGAACAGTATGTATGTTTAACTTCCACTCGCATTTACAGTGAGTAAAACATTTTATTGATATGCATTTTACCTGGATTTAAATGTTCAGTCAATGCTTTGATATCATCCAGGAGTCATATGAAAAAACAACCGTGGTCTGTACTGACCCGAAGTTCTAACTGCTTTGTTGGAAATAAACAGATACATTAATATATGCCACTTATTGATGTATAGAAATAATTCTGGAATGTTTTTTTTTCTTTTTTTTCGCTGTGATTCACAAGGGGGGGAAGGGAGGGAAGGATGGTGATCATAAATTCACTACCAGTGCTTTTTGTTTGGGACCAAGAACCAAGGTTGTGGTAGTCATACACTGGATTATTTATTTAGGTAAAGCAATACAAAGATACATGAAATCAGAAAGAAATGTCTGGAGAACAGAATCCATGACAACCTTTGGAGGCACAAGATCAAATATTAGCAACAATGAGAGAGAAACGCATCATCTGAGTTTTTCAGAACATCAGAATTATAAGAGCTGTTGGTCCAGCTGTGATTCATGCAAGAGTTTTTTTTTTATGTGTGTGTGTGTGTGTGTGCGTGTGCGTGTGTGTGTGTGTGTGTGTGTGTGTATAGGTGTAGGTGTGTGTGTGTGTGTGTGTATAGGTGTAGGTGTGTGTGTGTGTGTGTGTGTGTGTTCCTTTGGTCTGCAGTGGCCCTGATGCTACGATGTAGAGCTTTAACCCTTAGAACAGATGAAGTTCAGTTCCTCTGTGTCGTTTCTCTGGAACCATCTATGTTCTCCTCCAGCCTGCATGGCTCCAGAAATGTTACAGTCATTCATCCATCCTGCTGAGGTCGAGTTCTGATGGCTGATCTTCTCCTTACAGACCCAGAACCAGAAATTAAGAGTGCAGTTGAAAAGGAGTTGATGCCTCCTTGACTTTCTCCTGAATCCATATCTGATCCTCCATGTTGGTGATGGTGACCAGGTCATGATAACGATCTCTGCAGTAGGTCAAGGCGTCTTTCCAGGTTTTATTTTCTTTGATCAGGATCACATTATCTGTCAGAGAAGATCACAGGATAAGCTAAATACTTCACACTTCAGGTTGAAGGCTGAAGGACAGTGAAATGCAGCATGAGTTATGTGTTTTATGCTTTAATGATTTGAGAAATATAAAAATTGGGAAAAAAAAGTAGAATATAAAGTAAAATGTTTGTCCAATGATTGTCCCGTATCGGTGACTGCCTCTCCAGTAACTCTGGTTTTAAACACCAGTAAGACTGAAACTATGATTATTGCTCTCAGTCACTTTGCACCACAATATCAGCCAGACAATTGCATCCTTTTGCCTGTTGGTAAAATCAAAGGTAAAAAAATCTAGGTGTCACATTTGGTTCATCCTTAGGTTTCGACTCTCACATTAAGGCTGTTTCCTGATCATGTTTCTATCATTTAAGAAATGTTTTAAAAATCAGACAAATGGTCTCCAGACTTGACCTGGAGAAAATCATTCATGCTTTTGTGCCATCTCATCTGGACTACTGTAGTGACCTTTTTAACTGCCTGGATAAATCCTCATTTTCACATTTGCGATCAATACAGAATGCAGCAGCCAGACTTCTGATGAAATACAGTAAATTCTGTTCTATATTCATTATATTGGCTTCCTGTTGATTTTAGAAGTTTTTGTGCTCACATTCAGAGCATTACATGGCCAGGCTCCTGATTATCTGCCCCTTGTGGTCTTTGTTCTGAATCTTTTGGTTGTTCCATGAACACGGTTAAAAACTAAAGGGCCCCGGGCCTTTCAGTCGGTGGCCCCAAGGCTGTGGAACAGTTTGCCCTTGCAGATCTGTTTTGCTGACTCTGTGGATATTTTAAAAAAGCAACTAAAAACCTTTTATTTTCCCAGGCTTTTATCTCTTGGTTTTATTGTGTTCCTGATGTTGGTTTTATGTTTTGTATGGTTTTAAGGTTGATTTCTATAGTACAGCACTTTGTGATTCTGTCTGTGAAAAACGCTTTAAAAACTTTACATGCTTACTAGATGAATACTTTAATTCAGTGGTTTCCAAAAATTCTCTCCTCCCCCATGGATTACAAATAGGGAGAGTTACACTCTGGCTGTCTCGTTGAACGATGTGTGTGTCCAGGAGGGGGGAATTTTTAGAGACTCCCTGTTATATTATTCTGTCCAGTCAAACATCCCCCTCCAGCCCCAAGCGCACACAGCGTTCATCTTTTTTTTTTTTTTTTTTTTTCCATTCATCCATACCGCTGCCCGCGCCCCACTGCAATGGCACAGCGCCCCCCCAGGGGGCATGCCCCACAGTTTGGAAACCTCTGCATTTTTTTTTTTGCCACACAGCATTAAGCACTTTGAATTGCCTTGTTGCTGAAAATGTGCTATGTCAATAAAATTACCTTCTTTTATTGTGGGAATATTTGTTAGAACTACTCACCATCATAACAGATGAAGGGTTTTCTTTCACCACAGTTCTCATTCCTCCATCTGCCTCCATCATCAAACCTTGTCATGGCACATTGACCACTGTTGATTATCTGATAGTCAAACCATTTATTCCAGTTTCTGAAAGAGAAACTGCTGCCATCTGACCACCTCCAGGTGTCTCTGAACAGACCAGTATAAATTTTTGTACTATTTCCCACAGAACTGATTTCATTCTTCACTTCTTCATCCTGTAGCTGCTTCATTCCACTGATCAGGTCTGTGTGATTCTCTCTGCAGTAACTCTGAGCTTCTGTCCACTTTTTATTTTCTTGAATCAAGTGGAATTTCTTTGATGGATTACTGTCTGTGATAAAGTGTGAGCATAAATCTAAAGATTTTTTCCACAGAATACAATCAGAAGTTGCAATAATATGTTCAAGTAATTGAATCACTCAGTTAATTTTTTTTCTCATGATAAATTTAACATTTTTAGTCTTTCTTTTTTACTTTAAATACAATTCCATCTACAATCCTGAATTTCACTTAAGTCTTAAATCTCAAATGTTCTCACCATTATAACAGAGAAAATAAAGATGTGTGTTACAGGAGATGTCATCCCACTTCAAGTTTTTCCACAGTTTCAACATTCCACAGTTCTGCATCCCTCCATAATCATTTGGTTCTCCTGTGTCCCAGTTTGTCTCACTTTCTTTGAGCTCCACTCCAGGCAGAGACCAGTACCAAGTTCTAGTACCATGTGTTTGATCGTACAGACCAATCCAGGCTTCACTCATATTTCTTGGTGAGTTCCTGATGAGTCTCTTCATGTCCTTCATGTTAGTCACTGTGACCAGGTCAGTGTGTTTCTCTCTGCAGTACTGCTGAGCTTCAGTCCAGGTCTTATTCTCATTAATGTAGAGAAACTCGTAGAGCTGACAGTCCACTGCATAATATTGACCTAAAACAGAAAATGTTGAAGTTAATCATAAAGAAGTTATAAAGTGGAAAATGGCAATTAGATAATAGGTTTTATGCCAATTTTATTCACACAACATTGACCTAAAACAGTTAGAAAATACTTATTCACAACACACTTTTAAAGCACTGTATGGCTATTATACTACTGACTTTATGATCATTTTATTCTTTATATATATATCTCACCCATTTCCGTCTTGTTCCAGTAGCCCATTTTTCATCAAGGTGCTCTGGTTCCCCAGCACCTGACGCAGACCTTGTTTGGCCGGGTGACGTCTGAGCCGACATGTCGTGCTTATCAATGTCTCTCATTGTATGAGGTAGGCTATATAGCTCCAAGGGTCTTGCCTAAGGACCCACACTGCATAGCTCAATTTCACTGTTGTAACTGTTTGCCCCAGCCTGGATTCAAACCCAGGTCTCCCAGGTGGAAGCCTGGTGACTTACCCACTGAGCTATACAGTCAGCTGAGAATGATCCCTACCAACACCATAACTGAAACCAATGAACTGATATACAACTCAGCATTAGTGATCCTTGAGATGCTTGGCTATAAGAGCAACCATGAGACCCAATATCCACTATGGAAAAGACCATCATATATATATATATATATATATATTTGTTACCATCTCATGGTCTACTGGGTGAAAACTGTTTAAGAAAATTTCAGTAACATAGTTCATGCAGAGACACTTACCCATCCAAATGAGCAGAAGCAGAGTCCACTGCATGTTTGATGTTAGATGTTGAATCTGATATTTTCTCACAGATTTGTCTCTGCTGGAGAAAATGAGTGTAAATATAAAAACATGAATTCTAGTGATGAGAAACCTTTTAGTAGCTGTGTGAAGATAAATACAACTAAACTAGACTGTAGTCTTTTTTAGAAACTTTAAATATTTAATGAAATGGTATTAATGCTGAGAATTTTACAAATGTGCAGTTTAAGAAAACACAGAGCAGCTGTTTCCTACTATGAAATGTAAAATAAAACATTTCAAGAACTGTAAATCCTACTTTAAAGTTTACACAACTGCATCTTACTTCACCATTACCTCATTAAATCACACTTTTGTTAAGAGAAAAGACAGCATAATATTAATATCAAGAGCAATAAAACCATCTGTTTAAACCAATGAACACATGGCTACACAGTTATAAAAACATACATGTCTAAGTGTGAGTTGAGAATAAAAACTTACTGCAGTGCTGCTTATGCTGCCTTGACATCTCAGTGGATCTTCTGTTCTGTTGTAACTTTTCTAAGCTTGGACTTTGGAAGGAATTTGAATATTCAAATATGAAAAAAAAATCCATCAGATATTTAGGTTACCATATTTGCAGTTTAATAAAACAAGTCTTTTAATGATTTTAAGGAAAACTCACTATGTTTTACATTTATGCATTTTTACATTGACTAAAACATTCAGTTGATGCTGAATGTTTTAGTCAATGTGAACAGGGTTGACATACAGTTGATTATGTCAAAGAAATCCACGTAATAAATAGCAGTTTCCTCACAACATGCAAACAAAACTTTCCCCACGTTGTGTTATGAATAACTTTAACAGCCATCTGTTCAGAAGTACGTCAGACTAGTTAGATGGACCGGTTCTCATTTGCATTTCAGAGGTTTCACTCTGCAGCAGATGAAGCTGCTTACTGTATTATGTTTATCCTGGATCTCATGTATAGCTTCCATTCAACACTAATGTTAGCATTTGAATGTTAAAACATTCTGGCTAAAAATCTTCATCAGTCACGGAATAAAGTCAGGGGAATTTTTACTTATTTATCTAGAACATAAAGATCTTTTTAAAACCACTTTTATGCGCTCTACCTGTTAAAACGCACCGGAACCCATTTAATCCCACCGACAACAATTGTTGCCAAGTACAAAACCTAAAATGGCACTAACATAACCAACATAAAATGTGATAATTAATAAATATCACGGTTAGGGAGGTGCAAGGATTGAAATGCATGCACTTATTTTGCAGAAAAAAATTTGGGATTAAATGGGTTAAAGTAGAAGCAGATTCTGGCAAATTGCATCTATTTCTAACCCTAACCAGGAAAGAAAATCCTGTTGTTGGTTTTTCCTTCCACAACAAGGAAAACCACAGAACATTTAGTTTTTTTTCCCCCCTTTATGTTTTCATTGAGTCAAACCCTTATTAGGCTTAACCTGTAAACAGATGTTATTTACATCTCATTTACGTTTTATTCCAAGCTTCTTCTTTTTTTCTTTTTTTTTTTTACAGGTGAAGCTACTTCCTCTGGATCATTCTTCCTGGTTCTCATGTATGCCTTCTATTCAGCACTAATGTCGGTATTTGAATATTAAATTATTCCGTCCAAACATCTGTCCCTGTCACGAAACTCAAAGGCATTTTATTTTATTTATGAAATGAAGAAAACTTTTTAAAACGTTATGAAAATTCGGAACATTTTAAGCTCCATAAACTAAAATTTATTTATTTATTTTCAAAAACATTTATTTCTTTGCAACTTCATGAAAGAAGAAATGTTTTTGTATTTATTTTTAGGAAGTCATGATTAATAAAACTGCATAAATAAGTCAATTTAAAAAAAAAATGTGTGGTTCATTCTCTAACCCTTACAGGTGCAAAAGCTTCTTGGTTAGAGAGTTTCTTTTCATTATGAATGGTGCCAAATAGAACATTTTTTAGATTTTTTTTTCTCTACATACTTTAAGTTTGATTGTACTTTCTCAAGCCAATAAAATAAATATAGTTAAGAGAGTTTCCTGCTTCTCAGATATTCAACAATCTTTCAGAGATCTGATGTCATTTCAGGTATTTGCATGAATATGTGATCTATGTCTCTGTGCAAAGTTTATGTGAAGCTTCTGGCACAAATTAAAAGTTGGGATGAATGTCAATAAATGCCAAACAGCTGATGTACCAAAACTAAATGTCTCAGTCTGACAATTGCCAAACTGTAATTATGCATTTGTGTCTTTTGATAATGACACAATTCAAGAGGCAGATACAAGTTTTTGAATTAACGTTAAATTTTGTATTCCTTGAGGTTCAGGCCAATCAAAAAATTAAAAGTCTAATGATGCCTGGTTAACAGCAACTATACTACTGGCCTCTATGTAGAACAGATGAAATTAAACTTCTCAGTATCATCCTTTTTACACCACTGATGGTTCCCTTTTGTCGCCATGGCTCCAGACATGTCACAGTCGTCCATCGGTCCATCTAAAGCCCAGTTCTTATATCTGACCACCTCGTCACTGACCCAGAACCACAAATCCAGAGTGCAGGCGTAGCTCAGACCCATCCAGACATAATCAGTCGAGGCAAACTGGGCTTCCTGCTGGACAGCTCTCTGTTGATCCATGTTGGTGATGGTGACCAGGTCATGGTGATGATCTCTGCAGTAGGTCAAGGCGTCCTCCCAGGTTTTATTTTTGTTGATCAGGATATACTTATCTATTTACATAGTGAAAAACAAAAGGAAAAGCAAAGCACAAATGGCACAATTTAAATCATTGTTGTGGAAAATTAATGAAACATAAAAAAATAAGTCAATAAATATGTATCATTTCAACAAACTTCTGGTGTCAACAGGTTTAAACAAAGTTGTATATTTTGGTGTTTTAGATCGGCTCTAGAGAGATTCTTATTCTTGTTTAGAGTTCTTGAAGAAAAACTCACCATCATAACAGATGAAGGATTTTCTTTCACCACAGTTCTCATTCCTACATCTGCCTTCACCATCAAACACAGTCATGGCACATTGACTACTGTAGTTTATCTGAATGTCAAACCCTTTACTCCAGTGTCTGAAAGAGAAACTGCTTCCATCTGACCACCTCCAGGTGTCTCTGAACAGACCAATAAAAATGTATGTATTATTTTGCACATGGCTGATTTCATCCTTCACTTCTTCATCTTCTATCTGCTTCGTTCCACTGATCAGGTCTGTGTGTTTCTCTCTGCAGTAACTCTGAGCTTCTGTCCACTTTTTCTCTTCTTGAATCAAATGGAATTTCTTGGATGAATTTCTGTCTGTGATTAAAAAAGTGTGAGGATCAGTCTACCTAAATAATTTCATAAGAGAATATAATCTTCATAGGTTGCAAGTAGTACCTGAATCACCCATAGTTAATTATTTTGTTGTCTATGTTGTCTAACATTCTATTGCTTTTGATAATAATTTTAATTTCAAAATGCAGGATTACAATGCAGCCTGAAACTCAAATGTTCTCACCATCATAGCAGAGAAAATATCGATGATCATGACAGGACAGGTCTCCCCACTTCAGGTTCTTCCATATGATTCCACAGTTCTGCCATCCAGTTTTATCATTTGGTTCTCCTGGATTCCAGTTTTTCTCACTTTCATTGAACTTCACTCCAGGCAGAGACCAGTGCCACTTTCTGGTACCATGTGTTTGACCATACAGACCAATCCAGGCTCCCCTCCAATTTCCAGCTGAGATGTTGATGAGTCTCTTGATGTCCTTCATGTTAGTCACTGTGACCAGGTCAGTGTGTTTCTCTCTGCAGTACTGCTGAGCTTCAGTCCAGGTCTTATTCTCATTAATGTAGTGAAACTCATAGAGCTGACAGTCAATGACGCAACATTGACCTAAAGCAGAGTGAAAATTCTCAGTGGATTTAATCACAAGACAGTTTTAAAGTGCTGTAAGACAATTACATCATAGACTTTATTGGGATTGTATTCATTATTTTATCGTCCAAAGGTCTTTTTGGTGTAAATTAAACATAGTATAAAAATGCCAACCACATAATTCATGTAGAGACACTCACCCATCCAAATCAGCAGAAGCAGAGTCCACTGCATATTTGCCATGTTAGATGGAAATGTTTTATTTTGACAGATTTGTTTCTGTTGGAATAAAAAACATACATCTAAAATCCAAAAAAAAAAAAAAAAAATAATCTATCAATTAAAAAAAATCTTCTTGTAGCTAAGTGTGAAGGTAAATGAAATAAAAAAGCTGTCCTTCATCAAACTTCCTTGAAGGCTTATTAGAGTTAGTATTTTTTTTTTCTTTTTTTTTTTTTACATTGATTTAGGCTTAGGGGGAAACAGAGGTCAGTTGTTTTCGGTAACACTTTATTTGAAGGGGGGTGAACAAGACTGTCATGACACTTTCATAAACATGACATAACACCTGTCGTGAACATGAATAAGCCTTCATGAATATTTATGACTGTTGTCATAAAACGTCATTCGGTAAATTATGACACTTTTAATACAAAGTTGACATTACTGTTATAAATTTGTTATAAAAGTATTACTGGTTGCACTTTAAAAATTAGGTAACTTTATGTTATTAAAGGTAAAGTTTAAACAGTGATGATTTCCTGGTTAATGTCAAGTTGTCATAACAAAGACATTTTGAATAATGTCAACTTTGTATTAAAAGTGTCAGAATTTACCGAATGACGCTTTATGACAACAGTCATAAATTTTCATGAAGACTTATTCATGTTCATGACGGGTGTTATGTCATGTTTATGACAGTGTCATTACAGCCTTATTCACCCCCCTTCAAATAAAGTGTTACCTTGTTTTCTACCAAAATCTAATAAACAGCCACAAGAATCATAAACCCATCTTTAAAAAGTATTTTAATTCACCATCACATCATTAAAACATACATCTGTCCGCATGAAGTGCATGGACAACTCAATGTGACAAATATAACTACTTGTATCAATAATTAAAGAAAGAAGAAGCCATTAATATGAATCCACCTGAACACAAACAGACACACATCTGATAATAAGCAGATTGAAAATTTGAGAGAATTAACTTACATTTAGTCAGGTTCTCTTGTGTTGAAGTAAATAAAGATGTTGGTGTTCTGTTGCAGACAGATCTGTTTGACGGCTCTGTTCTGTCTGACAGATAACTGACAGGGTGGGGAGAAAATTTGAATATTCAAATGTGCAAAAATAAACATCAGATGTCTAAGTTAACTAGATGTAGCATTAAAATGGTGCCAGTATTGATAGATTTAATATCTATTTTACCCATTTATTCAGTCAATCATTGTCATTTTTTTCCCAAAATTCCAACCTGGTTATGAAGAACTAAAGTCCAGTTAAATATTCTCTCTGAAGAAAAATGTTTTTTCTTTATGTAATCAGTTTCTAGATCATTATGCAGAGTTCTTTCTGCACTTGAATAATAAAGCCGACATCTATAGTCAGTATTATATTTTAAATGCATATTAAAACCTCTGACTGTAGTTATTGTCCAGTAACATCTATCTCTGTAGATCTATTGCAGGGGTCCCCAAGCTACGGCCCGCGGGCAGGATCAGGCACGCCTCCTCATTTGGTCCGGCCCCCTGAACAATACCAGAGAGCATTCAGTAGTGATGGGTCCAGCAACACCGACGCACCGGCGCGTGCATCAAGCCCATAGACCAACACCCGTGTCGGTGCGCGTATTGGTTTCAGCAAGTCACGTGACCAATACAGGAACTGTTTCGAAATGACACTGGATGCCAAACTGTGTTTATAAGGAAGCGAATCTGTCAAAAGCATTTGCCAAACAAATTCTTGATCTTTTACATCGTCATCTAGCAGTTTCAAACAAAATGTTTCCGCAGTGTGGGACCATTTTGATCTTATGTTGGAAAATAGATTTGTTTTCATTTTTGTCGTTTCATCCGGTTCTTGTCAGTTTCTACTTGATCTATCTGAACCCAAATTCAGCTGAAACTGACTTTTAGTTTACTTTCATATTATGTTCTGCAGGTTAAGTGTCGCATATGTTTGACTAAACTGTCTTATTTAAATAAATCCACATTTTCAATGCTGAGGCATTATGAGGCCAGGCATGAGAATGAAGTCCCAGATACACCTAGAATAAACTCAGATATAGGCTACAGCCATTCTACAAATTACTCAGTTGCTTTTTATAAATTATTTCATATACAGTGAACCCTCGCTGTAATGCGGTTCACTTTTCACGGTATCGCTGCTTCGCAGATTTTTTTGTGCAGTTTTTTTTCCTACAGTGTTGTTCGCCCTGCTTGACCGCTGGTTGATTGACCATATGATTGGTAAAAACAATATTCGTGCTACCTGAGTGCCAATAATGTTACGGTCTTTCCATCTCCAATTAGGAGATGGAAACTGAAACTTCAATGTCTGCTGAAAAAAAAACACAAAAAAAACTGTGGCTAGAGGCAGCGCAAAACCCGACCGGAGGCTCGTTTGATGAGATCCATCGCTCTGCCATAGATCCAGCTGTGAATCTCGCAAAGCAGCTTGGAGGAGACGCTTTAATGACATGACTGCGGATCACATTAAGGCCCGATTGATGCACACGCACATCCGCTGACCTGAAAACAAGTTTTGTTCTTTGGTTTCAATGTAGAGTATTTATGTATGCTGTGTAATAACTGTAAAAAAGGATTTCGCCTATCACGGGTTATTTTCGTAACGCAACCCCTAAGAAAAACAAGGGTTCGCTGTAAATGTAGTGTTTACTTAATTTTTTTCTACAGCAGAAGTTTTGTCAAAAAAGCGAAACAAGCTTCATTTCATAAGGTTGTAAAAACTTTTTAATAAAAATGTGTGGGAAAAAACAGTCCATGCATCCTCATTCCAAACACACTCACTTAAATTTTCACTTTATGGTACCTGTTCACATTCTTTATTGACTGTATATCAAATATATTTTAACTGTAACTGAAGATATGACATAATACAACGTATAATATTCAATAAAATACAAATACTTAAATCTTATTGTATTGGTCATCAAATCACTACGTTGCCTGTAGGAATTTTTAATGTCCAGCGGGTGTCAGTATTGAGTGACACAGTATCAATATAGTGTTGCTATGAGTCGAAGCGCCTCATTTACCCATCACTAGCATTCAGTGTTTTTTTTTCATATATATGGATTTTTCTTCAACCACCAGGGGGGCTCTTGAGCAGATATGAAACTTAGTTTCCCTCAATGGAATATATACTAGTCAGTACCAGTCACCGTTTCGCTCACGGTTTTTGTCCATTTGCATTCTGGGTAAAAATCTATCTACAAACGCGAATATGTCGTCGGCAGTAATCCAGTCCCCCCCCCGTCAACAAAAGTTTTCTAAGGTTTCTTTCTCGAAAAACTAAGACCGGACCCCGACCAGAAAAGGGAACAGTTATGTGGCCTTCGCAGGAAAAGGTTTGGGGACCCCTGGTCTATTGTTTCTACAGCTCTATGGTAGTGATAGGGAGGCAGTGTTTCTTCAGTATTCATAGTGGCTGAATAATTTCCATGTAAACAGAGAAAATTATTTTAAAAACTGTCTAGGCTTAGATATTTTGTTTAAACCTAACACATTAACATGAAATAAAAATTAAACAATTAGTTGAATTTGAAACGGTATTTATTATCCCTGTAAATTTGACCAGAATATTTAAAAAATAAACTCTATAGCCTGAGGTGTTTTTCTGACCGTATCGAAATTAATGTATTCTGCAAAAACTGCAAAGGAAACACTGTTTTCACATTGAACGAGTCATGCGACCAGCAAACATATTTTAATATTTAAATATATAACTAAATGACTCTGATCCTCTAATGCTGTGCAATGTGACGTCTTTTCCATGTTATAATAATAAAAAAACTGATATGTCTGCCTGGAAACTTTTCAGAGAATAGCTGTCATAAAAACACATGCACACACACACACACACACACACACGCACACACACCCCCACACACACCCACACACACACACACACACACACACAAAAGCAGAACTTTCAGCTTCCTGAAACCTGGAAAATTGAGATATTTGGTTTGAAACTTGTGTTTCAAGCTCACAAAAGTCAGGCATAGTGATTGATCAATTAATCAATTGATTTCTTAAATCAATTGTAAATGTAATGGTTCATCTTTTCTAATGTTTTGTGATGTCATGTCTCCTTCTGCTCTTCATGTCTCTGCAGCCATTTGCATGTTATAATAATAAAAACTGATCCTATGTTCACACTGTTAGCTTGTCTCCTCATAAAGCTAAACTCAGAACAACAATTGACTGTTTTTACTTCCTGCTGGAAACTTTTCAGAGTATCTGTCATAAAAATCAACACAAAGCAGGCAGAGCCTGTGAGTCTCCATTTACAACCTGGATCCATTTCCCTGGAGATGTTTCCTTCATAGTTGCTCATAGTGACACAAACATCCTGCTCTAACTAAATGAAAACTCTGCTGTTAATAATCTTAATCACTGAGGAGAAACAAAGGATGCTGGGTCACTCGAAATGATCATATGAATGATAGAAAAAGGTGTAGCCAAATTTTAAATCTATTTATATATATGTATATTAATATTTTTTTCTAAACTAAACTCATCTTCTGAGTTATTTTTCACCCTTTCCACACTTCCTTTTGTTCTGAGTGGTGAACTCTAGTGAAGATGACAAAACTGTGTTTTACAGGATGACAGAAGAAGATAGTTTTGTTCTTCCTTTGAAAGAAATGACATCATCTGACATAAAATATTCAGGTTAGCATGAAAATGAAAGTGTGAAAAATCGACTTTGTGATTGAAGAGAGAGAAAAGTCAGAGGATGAAAAACAGAGTTTGATGTAAATTTTAAGTCAATAAGAAACAGAACATCTGTTATGATGGCATATGAACTGAGTTTTATTTGCTTCATATGGAGACAAAGTGTCATTTGTTTTCACAACAACAACATGTAAACAGCATGTAGCCTTTAAAGATTCATGTTGTCTTAAAGATTCTTTTCATGGCATAAAATGTTTTTATTCACTGATTCAGACAGAAAAAGAGGAGAGAAAGATGGAGCTCACAAGATCAGTACAACTGTTTCTGTTTGGGATCAAGAAATGAGATTAAAATAATTCATTAGTCTTATTTGTATAGAAGAAGCTATGCAAAATAAAATCAAAAAGAAATGTCTGGGAAACACAAGATCAAATATTAACAACAATAAGAGAGAAACGCATCATCTGAGTTTTTCAGAACATCAGAATTATAAAAGCTTTTGGTCCAGTTGTGCTTCAGTCAAGAGGTTTTTAAAGAATATGCTGCTCAACTTCAAATACATTTTACATTTTATATTTTTTGTATGAACTGACTGTAGATAATCATATTTTTAAGTGACAGGCTGCTTCTAATCAGCATTATCTTGTCTTTTTCCTCATCGTTCCTTTGGTCTGCAGTGGCCCTGATGAACTTTAACCCCTAGAACAGATGAAGTTCAGTTCCTCTGTGTCGTTTCTCTGGAACCATCTATGTTCTCCTCCAGCCTGCATGGCTCCAGAAATGTTACAGTCATTCATCCATCCTGCTGAGGTCGAGTTCTGATAGCTGATCATCTCCTTACAGACCCAGAACCAGAAATTAAGAGTGCAGTTGAAGTGCAGACCCAACCAGACATAATCAGTCGATGCGTTCTTGACTTTCTCCTGGATCCATCTCTGATCATCCATGTTGGTGATGGTGACCAGGTCATCATGATGATCTCTGCAGTAGGTCAAGGCGTCTTTCCAGGTTTTATTTTCCTTGTTCAGGATCACGTTATCTGTCAGAGAAGATCACAGGATAATCTGAGTAATTCAGACTTTAGGCTTTAGGCTTAAGGACATAGAAATATAACATGGAGATCTGAGTGAAAATTTTGAAATTTCCACTGTTTATGCATTAATGATTTGAGAAATATAAAAATGAAAACAACAATATTTATATGTTCAGACTCAGTTTTTTTTTCAAAACACAAAAATATAAATAAATATAAACATATTATAGATAAGTAGATAAATACACTATTTTTTTTGCCACACAGCACTGGTCATTCTGTTGTGGGAATATTTATTAGAAAAACTCACCATCATAACAGATGAAGGGTTTTCTTTCAGCACAGTTCTCATTCCTCCATCTGCCTCCATCATCAAACACAGTCATGGCACATTGACCACTGTAGTATTGCTGAATGTCAAACCCTTTACTCCAGTGTCTGAAAGAGAAACTGCTTCCATCTGACCACCTCCAGGTGTCTCTGAACAGACCAATAAAAATGTATGTATTATTTTGCACATGGCTGATTTCATCCTTCACTTCTTCATCTTCTATCTGCTTCGTTCCACTGATCAGGTCTGTGTGTTTCTCTCTGCAGTAACTCTGAGCTTCTGTCCACTTTTTCTTTTCTTGAATCAAATGGAATTTCTTGGATGAATTTCTGTCTGTGATTAAAAAAGTGTGAGGATCAGTCTACCTAAATAATTTCATAAGAGAATATAATCTTCATAGGTTGCAAGTAGTACCTGAATCACCCATAGTTAATTATTTTGTTGTCTATGTTGTCCAGCATTCTATTGCTTTTGATAATAATTTTAATTTCAAAATGCAGGATTACAATGCAGCCTAAAACTCAAATGTTCTCACCATCATAGCAGAGAAAATATTGAGGATCATGACAGGACAGGTCTCCCCACTTCAGGTTCTTCCATATGATTCCACAGTTCTGCCATCCAGTTTTATCATTTGGTTCTCCTGTTTTCCAGTTTTTCTCACTTTCATTGAACTTCACTCCAGGCAGAGACCAGTGCCACTTTCTGGTACCATGTGTTTGACCATACAGACCAATCCAGGCTCCCCTCCAATTTCCAGGTAAGATTTTGATGAGTCTCTTCATGTCCTTCATGTTAGTCACTGTGACCAGGTCAGTGTGTTTCTCTCTGCAGTACTGCTGAGCTTCAGTCCAGGTCTTATTCTCATTAATGTAGTGAAACTCATAGAGCTGACAGTCAATGACGCAACATTGACCTAAAGCAGAGTGAAAATTCTCAGTGGATTTAATCACAAGACAGTTTTAAAGTGCTGTAAGACAATTACATCATAGACTTTATTGGGATTGTATTCATTATTTTATCATCCAAAGGTCTTTTTGGTGTAAATTAAACAGTATAAAAATGCCAACCACATAATTCATGTAGAGACACTCACCCATCCAAATCAGCAGAAGCAGAGTCCACTGCATATTTGCCATGTTAGATGGAAATGTTTTATTTTGACAGATTTGTTTCTGTTGGAATAAAAAACATACATCTAAAATCAAAAAAAAAAAAAAAAAAAAAAAATCTATCAATAAAAAAAATCTTCTTGTAGCTAAGTGTGAAGGTAAATGAAATAAAGACTGTCCTTCATCAAACTTCCTTGAAGGCTTATTAGAGTTAGTCTTTTTTTTTTTTTTTTTTTTTTACATTGATTTAGGATTTTATAGGCTTAGGGGGAAACAGAGATCAGTTGTTTTCTACCAAAATCTAATAAACAGCCACAAGAATCATAAATCCATCTTTAAAAAATATTTTAATTCACCATCACATCATTAAAACATACATGAAATGAAATTTATTCGAACATGATACAAATATAAAAATAAAATAGTGCACAGTAACAAGAAGTGCATAAAAAAGAAGAGAAAATACAGGTTTTTTGTTTCAGTTAACATATCATGCTCAAAATGAGCATGTCCATGCACTTCATCTGTTCGCATGAAGTGCATGGACAACTCAATGTGACAAATATAACTACTTGTATCAATAATTAAAGAAAGAAGAAGCCATTCATATGAATCCACCTGAACACAAACAAACAGACACACATCTGATAATAAACAGATTGAAAATTTGAGAGGATTAACTTACATTTAGTCAGGTTCTCTTGTGTTGAAGTAAATAAAGATGTTGGTGTTCTGTTGCAGACAGATCTGTTTGACGGCTCTGTTCTGTCTGACAGATAACTGACACGGTGGGGAGAAAATATGAATATTCAAATGTGCAAAAATAAACATCAGATGTCTAAGTTAACTAGACGTAGCATTAAAATGGTGCCAGTATTGATAGATTTAATATCTATTTTACCCATTTATTCAGTCAATCATTGTCATTTTTTTCCCAAAATACCAACCTGGTTATGAAGAACTAAAGTCCAGTTAAATATTCTCTCTGAAGAAAAATGTTTTTTCTTTATGTAATCAGTTTCTAGATCATTATGCAGAGTTCTTTCTGCACTTGAATAATAAAGCCAACATCTATAGTCAGTATTATATTTTAAATGCATATTAAAACCTCTGACTGTAGTTATTGTCCAGTAACATCTATCTCTGTAGATCTATTGTTTCTACAGCTCTATGGTAGTGATAGGGAGGCAGTGTTTCTTCAGTATTCATAGTGGCTGAATAATTTCCATGTAAACAGAGAAAATTATTTTAAAAAATGCCTAAACTTAGATATTTTGTTTAAACCTAACACATTAACATGAAATAAAAATTAAACAATTAGTTGAATTTGAAACGGTATTTATTATCCCTGTAAATTTGGCCAGAATATTTAAAAAATAAACTCTATAGCCTGAGGTGTTTTTCTGACCGTATCGAAATTAATGTATTCTGCAAAAACTGCAAAGGAAACACTGTTTTCACACTGAACGAGTCATGAGACCAGCAAACATATTTTAACATTTAAATATATAACTAAATGACTCTGATCCTCTAATGCTGTGCAATGTGACGTCTTTTCCATGTTATAATAAAAAAAACCCTGAAACTTTTCAGAGAGTAGCTGTCATAAAAACACATGCGCACACACACACACACACACACGCACACACACACACCCCGCCCCCCCCCCCCCCCCCCACACACACACACACACACACAAAAGCAGAACTTTCAGCTTCCTGAAACCTGGAAAAATGAGATATTTGGTTTGAAACTTGTGTTTCAAGCTCACAAAAGTCAGGCATAGTGATTGATCAATTAATCAATTGATTTTTTTAAAAAAGTGTAAATGTAATGGTTCATCTTTTCTAATGTTTTGTGATGTCATGTCTTCTTCTGCTCTTCATGTCTCTGCAGTCATTTGCATGTTATAATAATAAAAACGGTGAGCTTGTTTCCTCATAAAGCTAAACTCAGAACAACTGACTGTTTTTTCTTCCTGCTGGAAACTTTTCAGAGTATCTGTCATAAAAATCAACACAAAGCAGAGCCTGTGAGTCTCCATTTACAACCTGGATCCATTTCCCTGGAGATGTTTCCTTCATAGTTGCTCATAGTGACACAAACATCCTGCTCTAACTAAAGGAAAACTCTGCTGTTAATAATCTTAATCACTGAGGAGAAGCAAAGGATGCTGGGTCACTCGAAATGATCATATGAATGATAGAAAAAGGTGTGGCCAAATTTTAAATCTATTTATATATATTTATATTAATATTTTTTTAAATTAAACTCATCTTCTGAGTTATTTTTCACCCTTTCCACACTTCCTTTTGTTCTGAGTGGTGAACTCTAGTGAAGATGACAAAACTGTGTTTTACAGGATGACAGAAGAAGATAGTTTTGTTCTTCCTTTGAAAGAAATGACATCATCTGACAAAATATTCAGGTTAGCATGAAAATGAAAGTTTCCTTTTGGACAAAAACAATCAAGCTTCTATTTTGAGTGTGAAAAATCGACTTTGTGACTGAAGAGAGAGAAAAGTCAGAGGATGAAAAACAGAGTTTGATGTAAATTTTAAGTCAATAAGAAACAGAACATCTGTTATGATGGCATATGAACTGAGTTTTATTTGCTTCATATGGAGACAAAGTGTCATTTGTTTTCACAACAACAACATGTAAACAGCATGTAGCCTTTAAAGATTCATGTTGTCTTAAATATTCTTTTCATGGCATAAAATGTTTTTATTCACTGATTCAGACAGAAAAAGAGGAGAGAAAGATGGAGCTCACAAGATCAGTACAACTGTTTCTGTTTGGGATCAAGAAGTGAGATTAAAATAATTCATTAGTCTTATTTGTATAGAAGAAGCTGTGCAAAATAAAATCAAAAAGAAATGTCTGGGAAACACAAGATCAAATATTAACAACAATGAGAGAGAAACGCATCATCTGAGTTTTTCAGAACATCAGAATTATAAAAGCTTTTGGTCCAGTTGTGCTTCAGGCAAGAGGTTTTTAACGGATATGCTGCTCAACTTCAAATACATTTTACATTTTATATTTTTTGTATGAACTGACTGTAGATAATCATATTTTTAAGTGACAGGCTGCTTCTAATCAGCATTATCTTGTCTTTTTCCTCATCGTTCCTTTGGTCTGCAGTGGCCCTGATGAACTTTAACCCCTAGAACAGATGAAGTTCAGTTCCTCTGTGTCGTTTCTCTGGAACCATCTATGTTCTCCTCCAGCCTGCATGGCTCCAGAAATGTTACAGTCATTCATCCATCCTGCTGAGGTCGAGTTCTGATAGCTGATCATCTCCTTACAGACCCAGAACCAGATGTTCTTGGAGCAGGTGTAGCGCAGACCCATCCAGACAAAAGGAGTTGATGCCTCCTTGACTTTCTCCTGAACCAGTTTCTGATCATCCATGCTGGTGATGGTGACCAGGTCATGATGATGATCTCTGCAGTAGGTCAAGGCGTCTTTCCAGGTTTTATTTTCCTTGTTCAGGATCACGTTATCTGTCAGAGAAGATCACAGGATAAGCTGAGTAATTCAGACTTTAGGCTTAAGGACATAGAAATATAACATGGAGAAACAAAAATGTATCTGATTTGAGTGAAAATTTTGAAATTTCCACTGTTTATGCATTAACGATTTGAGAAATATAAAAATGAAAACAACAATATTTATATGTTCAAACTCAGTTTTTTTTTTCAAAACACAAAAATATAAATAAATATAAACATATTATAGATAAGTAGATAAATACACTATTTTTTTGCCACACAGCACTGGTCATTCTGTTGTTGTGGGAATATTTATTAGAAAAACTCACCATCATAACAGATGAAGGATTTTCTTTCACCACAGTTTTCATTCCTCCATCTGCCTCCATCATCAAACACAGTCAAGGCACATTGACCACTGTTGATTATCTGATAGTCAAACCCTTTATTCCAGTGTCTGAAAGAGAAACTGCTTCCATCTGACCACCTCCAGGTGTCTCTGAACAGACCAGTTAAAATGTATGTATAACTTCCCACATGGCTGATTTCATTCTTCACTTCTTCATCTTCTATCTGCTTCTTTCCACTGATCGGGTCTGTGTGATTTTCTCTGCAGTAACTCTGAGCTTCTGTCCACTTTTTATTTTCTTGAATCAAATGGAATTTCTTGGATGAATTTCTGTCTGTGTAAGAAACAAAGTGTGAGCATCAGCCTAGTCAAATATTTTCTCTGCTTGCGACAAAAATTACGTGTTCAACTATTCGAGTCACTCAATTCCATTTATTTTCTTGACATTGTAATGCAGTAATTTTGAGTTAGTTTCTTTAACTTTTGAGAATAAAGTTCTATCCAAAATACTTGATTTGAATTCAGCCTCAAACTCAAATGTTCTCACCGTCATAGCAGAGAAAATATAGACGAGCATCACAGTACACATCTCCCCACTTCAGGTTCTTCCATATGATTCCACAGTTCTGCATCCCACCTGCATTATTTGGCTCGTTCGTGTTCCAGTTTGTCTCACTTTCATTGAACTTCACTTCAGATTGAGACCAGTACCACTTTCTGTCACCATCTGTTTGATAATACAGACCAATCCAAGCTTCTCTCTGATCTCCAGCTGACATGTTGATGAGTCTCTTCATGTCCTTCATGTTAGTCACTGTGACCAGGTCAGTGTGTTTCTCTCTGCAGTACTGCTGAGCTTCAGTCCAGTTCTTATTCTCATTAATGTAGTGAAACTGATAGAGCTGACAGTCCATGAAGCAACACTGAGCTGAAACAGAAAGAAAATAATCAGTGGTATTAATCACAGTAGAGTTTTAACATGCTGTAGGGTCATTACATCATATATTTTATTAAAATTGTATTGTTTTTTTACTATATCATGGTCTTTTTGGTGCAAAAATAGTGTATGTCAGTGAAAATGCCAGCAGCAGCATTTAATTATTGACTATGATATTTCTATTACCATCTTGGTGTCTGTTTGGTGAAAATTTAGCTGCTTTGTGTTCATTAGGAAAATTTCAACAACGTAGTTCATGCAGATACTTACTCATCCAAATGAGCAGAAGCAGAGTCCACTGCATATTTGCTGTTAGTTGTTGTATCTGATGTTGCCTTTTAACAGATTTGTCTGTTTGAAAAAAAATGTGTGTACAAGAAAATTGAAGTACAAGAAAATACCTTTTAGCAATGAAAAATCTTTTAAAAGTTGTTTGAAGATAAATACATCTAAAACAGACTGCACTCTTCATAGAACCTTTGTTGAAGATTTACAAAAATTAGTATTTTTTTTAAGCTCTACTGAGGATTTTTCACATGTGCTTTTATTGGAGCAGATCAGGAAAACACAGAGAGCAGCTGTTCCCTACTGTGATATGTAAAACAAACACACACTGCATCTTAATTCACCATCACCTCATTGAATCACACTTTGAAAAGAAAAAGAATAATACAAACACATGTTTACAAGTAATACACATGTTTCAACCAATAAACACATGGATACACACCTATAATAAAATAAATGTCTGAGTCGAGGATAAAAACTTACATCTGCAGTTCTGCTTATGGTGCCTTGATGTCTCAGTGGATCTTCTGTTCAATCTGACTGAACTTTTGTACTTTTGGGAGTTTATGTGGGTAATTTGAATATTCAAACATGAAAACACCCTTCAGATATTCATGTTACCATATTTATTGTCTGTACTGACAGATGTAAGGAAAGGTCACCATGTGTTACATTTATGTATGTTTACAGTGAATAACACATTCAGACTATATCTCAGCTGTGTTAACATACAGATAATTATGTCAGTGTAATCCAGGTAACAAACAGCTGTTTCCTCATAACGTGGAAAAAAAAAAGGACTTCCCCAAACGTTTTTCTGAATATCATTAAAACAAACATCTGTTTGGAAGCACGGTCCTCATTTGCATCTCATTTGAGTCTCAGAGGTTTCACTCTGCAGCAGATGAAGCTGCTTACTGTAGTCTTTTTAACCTAGATCTCATGTATAGCTTCTATTCAACACTCTGAATATTAAAACATTCTGGCTAAAAATCTTCATCAGTCACAGAATAAAGTCAGGGGGATTTTTACTTATTTATCTAGAACAGTTTACACAAACTATCAAAAGATTCAACATTAGAGTCTGTAAAGTTCAGTACATTTTTTTTTACATTATCTTTCAAACATTTATCTGAAATCTCAATCTAATAGGCTCTTTTCAGTAACTGCTCTTAAATGCATGTGTTCAAATCTCCTTTGTTGCTCGAATATTGTTTTTTTTCTTCTTTCCTCAGAGTTTTTCTTCACATGGAAAAACCAGGAAAGAAAAACTTGTTGCTGGTTTTTCCTTCCACAACAAGAAAAATCACAAAGCATTTTTTTTTCTTTTTTCTCTTAATGATTTAACAGACTTATTTTACATCTCATTTCTGTTTTATTCCAAGCTTGTTTTTTTTCTTGTTTTTTTTTATTTTACAGGTGAAGCTACTTCCTCTGGATCATTATTCCTGTTCCGCATTAGTGCTGAATAGACATTAGTTCTATTCAGCACTAATGTCAGTATTTGAATATTAAATTACTCCGTCCAAACATCTGTTCCTGTCACGAAACTCAGAGGCATTTTTTTATTTGCCACGACATGAGGAAACTTTTAAAAACTTAAAGAGGATCCATAACATTAAAGCTCCATAAACTAAAATTGATTTGGTTTTCAGAGGCTTTACTTTCTGTCCAAAAATGTAAGAAAAAAACATTTTTCCTTGTTTTTGTTTTTAAACAACATATTAAATAGATTAATTAGGCTGTACTCAAGGACAACTAACAAACAAACCCATTCAGGGTTTATTGTTGGCTAAAGATTTCCTTTTCGTTATGAATAGTTAAAAAATAGGCAAAAAAGTGCAAATTATAGACTAAAAAGTTTTCTTTTTTTCAGATTTTTTCTCTACATACTTGAAGTTTTGACTAACTGACTCTTTTCTCAAGTCAATAAAATAAATATGGTTAAGAGAGTTTCCTGCTTCTCAGATATTCTACAATCTTTCAGAGATCTGATGTCATTTATGTGGTTTTTATGCATATCTTTTCTAAATTTATGTGAAGCTTCTGCAACAACTTAAAAGTTGGGATGAATGTCAATAAATGCAAAAGAACTGATGAACCAAAACCAAATTACTCAGCCTGACTCTTGTTAAGCTGAAAAGAACAGAAAGATGTTCAGTTATTTTTTTGGTCTTTTATGATAATTGAGTAATTGAACTAACATTACATTTTATCTTTCTTGAGGTCCAGGGCAAACAAAATAAATAAATAAATGAAAGATTAAAAATGACACCTGGCTAAAAGCAACCATCCTGCTGGCCTCTACTTAGAACAGATGAAATTAAACTTCTCACTGTCTCTTTTTTTTCTCCACTGATGTTCTCCTCCCGTCTCCATGGCTCCAGACATGTCACAGTCGTCCATCGGTTCATCTGAGGCCCAGTTCTTATATCTGACCACCTCATCACTGACCCAGAACCAGAAATCCAGAGTGCAGGTGTAACGCAGACCCATCCAGACATAACCAGTCGATGCAAACTGGGCTTCCTGCTGGACTGATATCTGATCATCCATGTTGGTGATGGTGACCAGGTCATGGTGATGATCTCTGCAGTAGTACAAGGCGTCCTCCCAGGTTTTATTTTCTTTGATCAGGATCATGTTATCTGTCAGAAGTTCACAGCACAGAAAAAATAACTCACACCTTATGTCTTACGCTGTTATTTATAAACAAGAACAATGAAATATAGCATGAAAAAACTAGAATATATCTGTGATTTGACAGAACATTTTGAAATTTCAAGTGTTTTGTACATTCATGATTTGAGATAAACATATTTTTATTTTCAAGCTAATTTAATGTTTTTTCCAAACACAAATATAAAAATGCAAATGGTAGATGAATAGATTCAACTGTTCTTTTGCCATCCAGTATTATTTTTCTTAATGTGGGAATTTTTACTAGAAAAACTCACCACCATAACAGATGAAGGGTTTCTGCACATCACAGTTCTCATTCCTCCATCTGCCTCCATCATCAAACACAGTCATGGCACATTGACCACTGTTGATTATCTGATAGTCAAACCATTTATTCCAGTGTCTGAAAGAGAAACTGCTTCCATCTGACCACCTCCAGGTGTCTCTGAACAGACCAGTTAAAATGTATGTATCATCTCCCACATGGCTGATTCCATTCTTCACTTCTTCATCCTCTATCTGCTTCGTTCCACTGATCAGGTCTGTGTGTTTCTCTCTGCAGTAACTCTGAGCTTCTGTCCACTTTTTGTTTTCTTGAATCAAGTGGAATTTCTTTGAAGAATTTCTGTCTGTGATTCAAAGAAATTGTGAACATCAAACTACCTAAATAATTTTCTATGATATTCAATCACAGGTTTCATCAAGTACCCAAATCACCCATTAATTGTTTTCGTTTAAGTAGATTTTACTTTTGATTTTCCATTCAAAATGCAGGATTTAAATTGAACCCTTAATCTCAAATGTTCTCACCATCATGGCAGAGAAAATATCGATGATCGTTACAGGACAGGTCTCCCCACTTCAGGTTCTTCCATATGATTCCACAGTTCTGCATCCCAGTTGCATCATTTGGCTCGTTTGTGTTCCAGTTTGTCTCACTTTCATTGAACTTCACTTCAGATTGAGACCAGTGCCACTTTCTGTCACCATCTGTTTGATAATACAGACCAATCCAGGCTCCCCTCCAATTTCCAGGTAAGATTTTGATGAGTCTCTTCATGTCCTTCATGTTAGTCACTGTGACCAGGTCAGTGTGTTTCTCTCTGCAGTACTGCTGAGCTTCAGTCCAGGTTTTTGCTTCATTAATGTAGTGAAACTGATAGAGCTGACAGTCCATTGCATAATATTGACCTAAAACATCAGAAAATGTTGGTGAAGTTAATCACAGGGTAGATTTTAAGGGCAGCATGGCAATTACATCATAGATTTTATGATATTTTTATTCAACACAAATTTATGTTACCATCCATTGGTTCGCTAGGAGATAATTGAGCTGTATTATTTATTTAAAAAAGTCAGCAACATAATTACTTACTCATCCAAATGAGCAGAAGCAGATTGAACCTCATATTTGATGTTAGTCGTTGTATCTGATGTCGTCTTTTCACAGATTTGTCTCTGCTGGAGAAAACATGTAAAATTTGAAAAATAAATTTAAACATGAGAAAAAGCTGAGCTAAGATAAAACTCAGTCTTCATAGAAACTTTCTTGAGGATTTATAATAATTTGATAAAGATTTACTGAGGATTTTACCAATATGTCTGTTTTAGTGTTTTGGGGACGCATAGATGATTCTTGTGTCCAACCATAATAAGTAAAATAACCACAAACTTTAAGAACTTTAGATCCTTCTCAAAAAGATTTTAAAAAATCATTTAAATTGACTTTCACATCATTAAAGCATGAATCTGTTAATATAAGGAGCAGCAAGAACAAAGTACTACAAATATTAATACTAATATGAAGAATAAAGAAAGCAAACGTCCAATAAATACATATCCTTTACCCAATATATAAATGGATACACATTTAATAAAAAAATGAATCAATAATCTGAGCTGAGGATAAAAACTTACGTCTGCAGCCAGTGGCTATGTTGTCTTAATGTTGCTTCAATGTCTGTTCAGTTCCATCTGACATCTCATTTGTAGACCTGGGCTTTGGTGGGAGGAATTTGAATATTCAAAAATGAACAAAAATAAAAATATATTTCAGTTTCCCTATTTGTAGTATCAAAAGGGGGTCAGTGTTAATGGATTTAAAGTTATTATGTTTCACAAATAAAACTTTCACAGTGAACGAAACATTAAGTTGACGTTAACATATTATCTGGTTCTGTTGTTTATTGGAAGATTTATAAAGTCAGAGAATAAAAAAAAATGTTCAAATCAGCTTGATCTTTCCATTTAACCTTGCTATGTGAAAGAAATAGACAACCAGTATTTCATCATAACATAAAGAAAAAAAAAAACTTTCACAGGGTTTTCTATGAGTAACATTGAAACAACCATCTGTTTGGAAACACATCAGAATAGTTAGATGGACAGTCCTCATTTCCATCTCATTTACTGCTTACTGTAGTATTTTTATCCTGGATCTCATGCGTAGCTTCTGTTCAACACCAATGTTAGTATTTGAATATTTAAACATTCTGGCTAAAAATCTTCATCAGTCACGAAATTAAGTCAACGGTGCTTTTACTTATTTATCTAGAACAGGTTAAACAAACTATCAAAAGATTCAGCATTAGATTCTATAAAGTTTCTCACCATCAACATTTAACTTTCCACTTTTAATCAAATCCAGTTTAATCTCTAAGGACAACTTTTCCTGTTCAGTGTCACAGTACATGTTTTCTAATGCCAACTCTTTTTCAGTGTCTGCAGTATCTTTCATTTTGTCACCATCCATCTGCAGCGTTAGCCACTGTTTCTGATGTTCAAACGTCAAACTGGCATAAAAACACCTGAACTCAAACTGGGAGATTTTTCAATATCCAAAACACAAATTCCACTTAAACTGATCTGCAGTTTTGTTTTGTTTTACATCATCTTTCAAACATTTATCTAAAATCTCAATCTAATAGGCTCTTTTCAGTAACTGCTCTTATGTAGATTTGTTCAAATCTCCTTTGATTGTTGCTCAAATATCGTCTCTTCTTCTCTCCTCAGTGTTTTTCTTCACATGGAAAAAACCAGAATAGAAAAACCTGCTATGGTTTTTCCTTCCACAACAAGGAAAACCTCAGAACATTTTAGGGTTTTTTTTTTCCTTATATTTTAACAAACTTCTTTTACATCTCATTTACGTTTCATTCCAAGCTTATTTTATTTTATTTTATTTTTTTATTTTTTTTACAGGTGAAGCTACTTCCTCTGGATCATTCTTCCTGGTTCTCATGTATGCCTTCTATTCAGCACTAATGTCAGTATTTGAATATTAAATTACTCCGTCCAAACATCTGCTCCTGTCATGAAACTCAGAGGCATTTTTTTATTTGCCACGACATGAGAAAACTTTTAAAAACTTAAAGAGGATCCACAACATTTAAGCTCCATAAACTAAAATTGATTTGGTTATCAGAAGCTTTAATTTCTTACCAAAAAGATCAGAAGAACACATTGGATTTTATTTTGTGTTTAAGCAAGATATTAAATAGATTAAATAGGTTAGGCTTAAGGAAAACTGCATAAACAAACCCATTTATTTAACAGAGTACAGTTCATTCAGGGACCCTTAGATGAACAAACATTTCTTCGTAAAAGAGTTTCTTTTTATTATCAATGGCACCAAATACAGGCATACAATGAAAATTACAGACTGAACAATAAGCATATTTTTCAGATATTTTCCTCTACATACTTGAAGTTTTGACTAGCTGACTCTTTTCTCAAGTCAATAAAATAAATATGGTTAAGAGAGTTTATCTCTTTCAGAGATCTGATGTCATTTATGTGGTTCTTATGCATATCTTTTCTAAATTTACATGAAGCTTCTGCAACAACTTAAAAGTTGGGATGAATGTCAATAAATGCAAAAGAACTGATGAACCAAAACCACATGACTCAGCCTGACTCTTGTTAAGCTGAAAAGAACAGAAAGATGTTCATTTCTTTCTTTTTCGGTCTTTTACGGTTTATTTACATCTTTATTGATATAAGCTGATACATTTGTGTTTTTTAGTGTTCAACATGCAAATACAAGTTTTTAACTAACATTAAATTTGGTCCTTCTTTAAGTCCAGAGCAATCAAACAAACAAAAAAAAAAAAAAAAAAAAATGATTTAAGCCCTGGAAGTTCAGATCTAATCTAATGACACCTGGCTAAAAGCAACCATCCTGCTGGCCTCTACTTAGAACAGATGAAATTAAACTTCTCAGTATCCTGTTTTTTAAACCACTGATGTTCTCCTCCCGTCTCCATGGCTCCAGACATGTCACAGTCGTCCATCGGTTCATCTGAGGCCCAGTTCTTATATCTGACCACCTCATCACTGACCCAGAACCACAGATCCAGAGTGCAGGCGTAGCTCAGACCCATCCAGACATAATCAGTCGATGTGTTCTTGACTTTCTCCTGGATCCATCTCTGATCCTCCATGTTGGTGATGGTGACCAGGTCATGGTGATGATCTCTGCAGTAGGTCAAGGCGTCCTCCCAGGTTTTATTTTCTTTGATCAGGATCATGTTATCTGTCAGACATTCACAGTACATATGAAATAACTCATACCTTATGTCTTAGGATGTTATTTATAAACAAGAACAATGAAATATAGCATGGAAAAACTAAAATATATCTGTGATTTGACAGAACATTTTGAAATTTCAAGTGTTTTGTACATTCATGATTTGCAATAAACATATTTATATTTTCAAGCTTTTTTCAGAACACAAATTTAAAAATGCAAATGGGTAGATGAATGAATTCAACTGTTCTTTTGCCACACAGTATTAATTTTGTTATTGTGGGAATTTTTACTAGAAAAACTCACCATCATAACAGATGAAGGGTTTTCTTTGATCACAGTTCTCATTCTTCCATCTGCCTCCATCATCAAACTTAGTCATGGCACATTGACCATCATAACTTGCCTGAATGTCAAACCCTTTACTCCAGTGTCTGAAAGAGAAACTGCTTCCATCTGACCACCTCCATTTCTCTCTGAACAGACCAGTTAAAATGTATGTATTTTCTCCCACATGGCTGATTTCATTCTTCACTTCTTCATCCTCTATCTGCTTCGTACCACTGATCAGGTCTGTGTGATTCTCTCTGCAGTAACTCTGAGCTTCTGTCCAGGTTTTATTTTCTTGAATCAAGTGATATTTCTTGGATGAATTACTGTCTGTGTGATAAACAAAATATGAGCATCAGCTGAAATAAGTATTTTCTTCCCAGAATACAATCGTAAGTCAGATATTGCAGCAAAATGCATGTCCAAGTTATAACTAAGTATTTTCTAATAATATATTGGTTATTTTAGTCATACTTTGTTTTACTTCTGATTAAAGAAAATTCCATCCAAAATACTGGATTCAACCTTAAAACTCAAATGTTCTCACCGTCATAGCAGAGAAAATATCGATGATCATGACAGGACAGGTCTCCCCACTTCAGGTTCTTCCATATGATTCCACAGTTCTGCCATCCAGTTTTATCATTTGGCTCGTTTGTGTTCCAGTTTGTCTCACTTTCATTGAACTTCACTTCAGATTGAGACCAGTACCACTTTCTGTCACCATCTGTTTGATAATACAGACCAATCCAAGCTTCCTTCATTTCTCCAGCTGAGATGTTGATGAGTCTCTTGATGTCCTTCATGTTAGTCACTGTGACCAGGTCAGTGTGATTCTCTCTGCAGTACTGCTGAGCTTCAGTACAGGTCATTTCCACATTAATATAGTGATACTGATAGAGCTGAGAAACCACTGGACAGCATTGACCTAAAACAGAAAGAAAATAGTCAGTGGATTTAATCACAAGACACTTTTAAAGTGCTGTAAGGCAACTACATCAAAGACTTTATTGGGATTGTATAAAGATGCCAACAACTAGAGTAAGTGGTGGAGACACTCACCCATCCACATCAGCAGAAGCAGAGTCCACTGCATTTTTGCCAGTGTTTTATTTTTACTGATTTGATTCTGTTGAAAAAAAAAACATACATGTAAAATCCCCCCCAAAAACTTCCAAAATCGGTAACAGTTTATTTGAAGGGGGTTGAATAAGACTGACATAACACCTGTCATGAACATGAAAAAGCCTTCATGAATATTTATGACTGTTGTCATAAAATGTCATTCGGTAAATTATGACACTTTTAATACACAGTTGACATTATTCAAAATGTCTTTGTTATGACAACTTGACATTAACTAAGAAATCATTACTGATATAAATTTGTTATAAAAGTATTAATGACTGCACTTTAAAAATTAGGTAACTTTATGTTATTAAAGGTAAAGTTTAAACAGTAATGATTTATTGGTTAATGTCAAGTTGTCATAATAAAGACATTTTGAATAAAGTCAACTTTGTATTAAAAGTGTCATAATTTCCCGAATGACGCTTTATGACAACAGTCATAAATATTCATGAAGGCTCATTCATGTTCATGACAGGTGTTATGTCATGTTTATGAAATTGTCATGACAGTCTTATTCAACCCCCTTCAAATAAAGTGTTACCCCAAAATCTAACAATAAAAAAATCTTTTTGTAGCTAAATGTAAACATAAATAAAATAAAAAGACTGTACTTCATGAAAACTTCTTAGAAGGTTCATGAGAATTAATCTTTTTTTTTTGTACATTTACTGATTATTTTATAGGTCTAGGGAAACAGAGGTTGTTTTCCACAAAAATCTGAAAAATAACCACAAACGTTATGAAGAACCTTAAATCCGTCTTAAAAATTTTGTTTTAATTCACCATTGCATTGTTTTAACATACTTCTGTTAGCATAAAGAGCTTGGACAACTCAATGTTACAAACTTGTATCAACAATTGAATAAAGGAGAAGCCATTAATGTGGATCCTAATCACAAACAGACACGCATCAGATAATAGATTTAAAAACTTACATTCAGTTAGTTTGTCTTGTGTTGAAGTAAATAAAGATGTTGGTGTTCTGTTGCAGACAGATCTGTTCGACTGCTCCGTCCGTCTGACAGATAACTGACAGGGTGGGGAGAAAATTTGAATATTCAAATGTGCAAAAATAAACATCAGATGTCTGAATTAACTAGATGTAGCTTCAAAATGTGTCAATATTGATAGATTTAAGAATAAATCTCTTTGTTTAACATCTATTTTCAGTCAATTATTGTCATTTTGTTCCCAAAGATCATTGTGGTTATGGTGAATTAATGTCCAGTTAAATATTCTCTCTGAAGAAAAAATGTTTTTCTTTATGTAATGAGTTTCTAGTTCATTATGCAGAGTTCCTTCTGCACTTGAACAACAAAGCTGACATCTATAGTCAGTATTATATTTTAAATGCATATTAAAACCTCTGACTCATTTTTTGACTATATCGAAATTAGTGTATTTTTCAGAACTGCAATGGAAACACTGTTTTCACATCACACGAGTCACTTGATAAGCAAGCATATTTTTATATATAAATATATAACTAAATGTCTCTGATCATCTAATGTTTTGTGATGTGACGTCTTTCACTGGTCTTCATCTCCATTTGCATATGGTAATAATAAAAACTGATGTTTCCGCCTGGAAACTTTTCAGAGAGTAGCTGTCAACCCCCCCCCCCCCCCCCCCCACACACACACACATTTGAAACTTGTGTATTTTTACCTTTTCAGCTCACAAAGTCAGGTATAGTGATAAATCAATGTATCAATTGATTTTTCTCAATTGTAACCTTTACTTTCACTTATCTTTTCTAATGTTTTGTGATGTCATGTCTTCTTCTGCTCTTCATGTCTCTGCAGCCATTTGCATGTTATAATAATAAAAACTGATCCTATGTTCACACTGTTTGCTTGTCTCCTCATAAAGCTAAACTCAGAACAACAACTGACTGTTTTTACTTCCTGCTGGAAACTTTTCAGAGTATCTGTCATAAAAATCAACACAAAGCAGAGCCTGTGAGTCTCCATTTACAACCTGGATCCATTTCCCTGGAGATGTTTCCTTCATATTTGCTCATAGTGACACAAACATCCTGCTCTAACTAAAGGAAAACTCTGTGGCAATAATCTTTATCACTGAGGAGAGAAATAAATGTCTTCAAGAAGCAAAGGTTGCCGGGTGACTCGAAATGATCATAAGATTGACAAAGTAAACACAAGTTCTGTTTATATATATATATATATATATATATATATATATATATATATATATATATATATATATATATATATATATATATATATATATATATATACATATATATATTTTGAGTGGTGAACTGATCTGAACTGTTTAGTTCCTGCAAAACAGGAACTAAATTAGGAAGGCCAGGCCTAGGGTGACATCATCTGACACACCTTGTCACACACTCAACACGTGTTTTCTTGCTTCATATGGAAACAAAGTGTCACTTGTTTTTCACCTTATGTAAATAAACTGTATGTAGTCTTTGAACATTCATGTTAAAGATTCTCTTTGTGGCACAAAGTCCTTTTCTTCACTGTGATTCAGGGAAAAGGAAGAGAAGGATGGTGTTTACATCAGCACAGCTGCTTTCTGTTGGGGATCAAAATGATCGTGTAGTTTTACTTCAGTTGAAGAAATGTCTGGCAAACATGATCATAACAACAACTGGAGACACAAGATATATGATTAATAACCAGAAGTGAGAAGTGCGTCATCAAATCTTTTGGTCCAGTCGTGCTTCAGGTAAGAGTTTTTAAGGAATATGCTTAACATGCAACTTCAAACATGTTTTACCTTTAAGTAGTTTGTGAGATCTGAATGTAAATAGCAACACTATTTTTCTGACTGAAGGGGCCTCATCGTTCCTTTGGTCTGCCAAGATGTTTCGGCTTCTTTGCAGTTTTCTGGAAGTTTGTTCCAGATTTGTGGTGCATAGAAGCTGAATGCTGCTTCTCCATGTTTGGTTCTGGTTTCTGGGGATGCAGAGCAGAACCAGAACCAGAAGACCTGAGAGATCTGGAAAGTTGATACAACAACAACAGATATTCAGTGTATGCTCGTGCTCATCCAGTCACTGATTGGTAAATCGTCCATTTCTACACCTACACTGCATACAGAAGTAGCAACTGATTTGGTTTGTCTGCAGCCAAAGAGACATAAAGAGATGCAACGTTTCCCTCAACAGTAAAGCAGCATGAAACAGGAAACACAGGGGGACCAGACCAAAGGTTGTGGTGCGCACCTGTTTGCAAGAAAGTAACATTCAGCTGTTCACACTCCCACACACTTTTTCTTTTTGGTTTTTAACAGCAGCACAACGTCATCACCTGAGGATCTACAGCCAAGCTTAAAGACCCTCTGGTTTTGCCTCATCTCTTTTTGACGAGATGAAACAAGAGATTGTTTCATCAACCTGAAGCTCACAGCAGAGCGACTGTCGGAAACACAAAGACACAGCTTGACTTTTTACCTCTCCAATGGAATGGAGTACAGTTAACCTTTAAAGTGTTACAGTTCTGATCTATCTTGTTGTAAAGTCTATTGCCTGTAGTCTAACAATGACAACTTCATTGTTGTGCAGACGTACTGAAACACCAAATCAAGTTTCTGCTGCATTTTCAGGCCAAATGTTGATCAAACTTGTATTTTTGCAAAGCCTTGGTGAATAAAAGAATAAAAGAAGCTACTTAAAAACACTAATCTACCATCTGTTTGGTTGGTAATGCACACAACAAGGATTTCAGTGACAACGCACATTATGTTCAGAGGTGCAGAAACCGTCCCTTTGCACGTTGTAGCTGTTGGACAGGAGATGCGGAAGGAGGAAGTGTAAGGGTGGTCTGCAGAAGAAACCCACTGCAGAGGTACTAAAAAGAAGCAAACAGGATGATTTTAAAATTTTGATCCGAAAACTCCTGATCTCATCCAGAGTTTCTGCTTTAGTTTCATCCTCTCAGTCGAAGTGGAAAGTTTTCTCTGAAGTAAATCGTCAGTGTTGGATACGAGGATGGGTCACACTTTGCTCCGTGTGACACGTTTACTGTGTAAGTACTTCGCTTTTTCATCTGCACTATTTAGACTTTTAAAAAAAAGTGTAAAAAGAGACGACTAGGACAGCAAAACATGAGATGAGAAGTTTTTTTCTCTTTGCTACAAGTTTTGCTTCAGATTAGAAATTCAATTCTTGATGCAACATTTAATTTAATTCATTTAGCTATTTGTAATATGTTTGTTTGACAAACAAGTTTATTTTTTTATTTTTTTTTTGCTTAAGTTCTCAGTTTGCTGCTCTGCTGTGGAGACGTTGAAGGTGACTAAACATTTCTTCTGTCTTTTCTGCTTCCTTCCTTCACTCAGTTCTCATCAGCTTTCACAAGCTGCAGCCTTCCTTTGTAATGCTTCTCAGTAAAATTAATCAACCTATCAACGGACTACTAACTAGTCATTTTATTTTGCAATATTTATTCATACCTTTAAACATTTTCAGATTAGAAAAAACGGTTGGATTTATTTTACTGTTATTTCATTTGGCTGACCAACAGTAAGTAGATCAAAATGTATAAAAACAGGGAACACAAATATGTGATTTTCAAAGTTTGTTTTTTTAAAATTAAAATCTAAAAAGTGTACGATGGATTTGAGTTCAACCTCCCTGTTACAACCAACCTTTGCAGCAACTACAAATGCAATTCTTTTCTAAGTGCTCTGCATGTTTAGCTAATGAAATGTTTTCTTTTCTGTTAAATTGCTTCAAACTTGGTAAGATTAGACGGGGTCTGTCCATGGAAATGACCACAGATTCTGCAATGGGTGTTATGTCTGACGTTGGCCTGTACGCATGTTGATGGTTTGATCCGTGCTGATAACTGAGAAGTCTCATTGCAAATCCAGATTAGCTTAAACTGAACAAATCCACAAATCCATTTGTGGATTTGTTCTCTGCTCTTGCCTCAGAGTTTTGAGACAAGAACAGTGAAGTACTAGATATAAAAAAAATACTAAATATTTTTAACACTGTTGAAAGCTAAACAGGAAGTTGTACAGTAAGCTGCAAGCAAAACAGGAAGTCTGCAAACCCCCTCTACCCACAGGCCTTAGACATCCGCCCGCCAGACTACTGTTTAAAGCAAATGCTTGAGTTGCTCTGGATTGTATCAGACAGTAAACGGAGCTCGATGCAAATATATGTCAGAGTTTTATTTGCCAAAGATTTGGAAAAACATTTAACATTTCTCTTCCACTTCTCAATCATGTGCTGCCCTGGGATGATCTGTAAATACGCATAAAATCATCTAATGCATCACAGTTTGAGGGACAAATGTGAGAAATGACAACATGTGTTTGTCAAGCAGCCTGGGTGCCACTCCTCACGGTGTCTCCATCATGGCTGAGTCCAGGAGCCTCAGTCACTCTGAGCTGTAGGGTCAAAACCTCGTCGTCGAGCTGGGTGTTCTACTGGTACCGAGCTGTTCCTGATCTACCCAACAAGAACTATACGTATGAGCTGCTGCCTGATGGTATCAGTGGGACCGTCGAGGATTCTTACATCCTTCATGGACAGACAGACACAGCAGGATATGCATGTAGAGCCAAAGGAGGAAACCCAGAGGATCTGACTGGTTACAGTGAACCAAAGTTCGTCTGGTCTGAAGGTCAGTTCTGTTTCTCTTAGTCAAAGAAATAATTGTTCTGTGCATCAGAGTTGCTTTGACAAAAAATGTTCATTGTTATAGACACTGTTCTGTAGATGTTATGTCGGCTGTATAAAAACAGCCGACATAACATTCTGAGAGGTGGACAAAATCTATGTTAATATATATATATTTTTTTTAACATTTAAAATTATTTTAAGTCAACTATGTGTTTTACATTAGATTTTTTTATTTGACTACCTAGTTTATCTGTAATGTTTGTGAATTCTCAACACCTTTAAAATGTAAAAAAAAAAAAAAAAAAGAAACAATGTGATTTATGAAACTTTCATTTCCAGTGAACTTTCACCTTAATTTAAGTTGTTTTCTGTTTTACAACTCAGGTTCTCATCCAGAAGCGTCTCTCACAGTGAGCCCCAGAGGAGAGAAGCTTTTCTCCCTACAAGATGTACAGTTAAAGTGTCAGGGATCCTCTGCTGCGTGGAGAGTGAGGAAGTTTGAAACAATTGGATATTCCACGTATTTATCGGACTGCTCCAGCTGGGGGACCATGACTGGATCCTCGTGTCGCTTTCTCAGTCTTTGGCCCCAGAACGCCGTGTTCTGGTGTGAGTCTGGATCAGGAGAGTTCAGCAACGCAGTCAACCTCACGTTACACAGTGCGTCATTAAACATTTTTCTCTATGCACTTAAATGGTTTATAAAACATACATTAAACAGATTTGTTTTAGACTATATATTGTGATATTGTGAGAGTTGTGTGCTGGAATATGCATTTATGGTGTTTGTAATTTATCATATTTTAAGCTCTTGTTGTTTTTGAAGATTTTATCAATGCTATTTTATGCTTAACACATTATAGCATATTTTTGTTTTGTTTTGTTTCGTTTTGTGTTTTGTTGCCATAAAAAATAATGTTTCTTTGTTCAACAGAGCCTGAATCAGTCCTCACTGTGTCTCCATCATGGCTGAATCCTGGGGCTCCAGTGACTCTAAGCTGTAATGTTGGACTGCTATCTGTAGGATGGAGGTTCTACTGGTACCAAGCTGCTCCTGATGGATCACACACAAAATACAATTACAAGCTTTTGCCTGGTAGCACCAGTGGGACAGAAAATGACTCCTTCATCATTCATGGACAGAAACACACAGCAGGATTTGCATGTAGAGCTGGAAGAGGAAACCCAGAGGTCTTCACTGATTACAGTGAACCAAAGTTTGTCTGGTCTGCAGGTCAGTTCTGTGTCTCTTCAGTCAATAACTACAGATGTGATCATTTAGTTTGTTCATGATATTCTCAACAACTCACTATCTTGGCAGCAACAAGTAATTTTGACAATGTTCTGACAATGATTCATGCGATACATGTGGTAAAATAATTGATCATTGGTAAAAAATAATAATAATAATAATCTCAGTCAATGTGAATTAAAAAAAATCACCAATAATCTCATTTTAGCAATGTTGAAAGGGTAGACACAATCTTGAGTAAAAATAAATATTTTTCATTGGTCTCAAACTTGATTTTTATGTCCTTGTTTCTTAAATGCCAGATTCTCACCCAGCAGCAGCTCTCTCTGTGAGTCCTGACAGAGAGAAGCTTTTCACTGTAGATGACGTCCTGCTGAGTTGCCAAGGAAATCCTACTGGGTGGAGAGTGATGAAGTTTGAAAAAACTGAAAAGTCGTCATATTTATCCCACTGCTCCAGCTGGGGGACACTAACTGGATCCTCCTGCACCATTAAAAGTCGCTGGTCCCATAAAGCAGTGTACTGGTGTGAGTCTGAAACAGGAGAGTTCAGCAATGCAGTCAACCTCACGTTACGCAGTAAGTTCTTCGTTTAGTTTTAAAGCCTATAGCATTGGTTTTATTTGTCACTCCTGACAATGTATCCTGTCCAGATCAGCAGTTCATAATGAATAGACCACATATTAATATTAAACATCATCAACAGGCTGTTACAGAGCAAATCTGACAAAAAAAAACAAAAAACCACAAGATTAGATCTAGTTCAAAAATCCCCAGCAGTGTGACAAAGAGGGTCATAGTAATGCAACGAAGCTGTTGTAAAATATATTTGATAGTAATAAAGACACAGATCCATAATTTCACAAATTATTCATTTTATTTCTCCAAAAGTTACACAATGTTCATTACTGTTTTATTAAAGGTTGTTTTGTTTTTTTTTACTAATCAGAACAAACATATTAAGATGTTTGCAAAAGTGGTTGCAAAATATCTGTTGTAATGACAAATACTGCAACTATGCTGCAAACCGGAGAATGCTGTCAAGTGTTGTGATTTGCTTTTGTTCTTGGTTTTTATTTTATATTTTTTGAAGACTTTTCTCAGCTCACAAATAGATTTAATATGTGTTTGTCCAACAGCACCAGAGTCCATCCTCACTGTGTCTCCATCATGGCTGAATCCTGGAGCCTCAGTGACTCTGAGCTGTGAGGTTAAACCTTCATCTGCAGGATGGAGGTTCTACTGGTATAAAGCTGTTCCTGATTTATCAAAGAACAACTACAGATATGAGCTGCTGCCTGAGAGCATCAGTGGGTCGGTACAGGACTCCATTATTGTTCATGGACAGAAAAACACAGCAGGATTTGCATGTAGAGCCAAAGGAGGAAACCCAGAGGATTTCACAGATTACAGTGAACCAAAGTTTATCTGGTCTGCAGGTCAGTGTGTTTCTGTTCTTTCCTGGTTTGGGATGAGAAAGTTTTAATCTTCATTTAGCCCATATAGTGATTTTGTGGCTTTTCTTTTTTGGCATAAATTATATTTTTGTATCTTTATTTAGCAGCTTTAAAATCAAACCTAACTTTCTATGTTTTAGTTAGAAGTAATTGTAAGAACATGTGGTTATTTAACTACTGTCACATGTGTAATTACTTACTAATCATGATTTGTCAAAAGTTCAGTCAAGAATCAGAACCAGTCAGTGGTTCAGATTCTTGGTATCAGAAAATGATACACATTTGCATGATGAAGTATTCGTGGGATCTGACAGCATCTGTCATTGAGTATTTAAATAAATCATTACCAACAGAATTATACTGATATAAGTGCTTAAACACAGATTTTAATGGGTACTTTAAAAGGGTAAAATAAAATAAGTTGAGCTGAAGCAGTTTTATTAGACAGAATATAAAAGCATGGAATGTTTTAAACAGATGTTCAATAACTAAAGACGATAACAGTGAAGATGTTTGTTGGCTGCTTGTCTTGATTATTTCCTCCATGTTGTTCTTCAGATCCTCATCCAGCAGCGTCTCTCTCAGTGAGTCCTGACAGAGAGCAACACTTCACCTCTGAGTCTGTGACACTGAACTGTGGAGGAAACTCTACTGAGTGGAGAGTGAAGGAGTTTAGAGGAATAAACCAGAAGTTATCAGATTGCTCCAACTGGGGGGAAATGACTGGATCCTCATGTACCATTAACAGTAACTGGTACCATAAAGCAGTGTACTGGTGTGAGTCTGAAACAGGAGAGTTCAGCAATTCAGTCAACATCACTGTACAGAGTAGGTTTTTTTTTTTTTTAATGTTGTGCTATTTTTTTTAAATACATTGTTACATCCTTTGGTGTAAAAGCAAGGGATGAATGACTGTAGAGTCTTTGTTGTTCACTGGTGGTAATAGTGTAACTATGTCAAAACTAGAAACATTGTGTAACTATGTTTCCATCTAACTGACTTCAGCAAAAATACAAAAAACAAAAAAAAATCCATGTCTTCATTTAATTTTATCAATGGAAAATAATTTCCAAACGTCCTCTAAAAGTTTTCAGCAGCTGATTTCTGACTGAAGCTTCATTTTCTCTGTCTGGTTTCCAGATGAAGATCTTCTCCTGGTGAGCCCCGTCCATCCTGTGACTGAAGGAGCTTCTGTTACTCTGAGCTGCAGACTGAGAGGAGAAAACAATATTTCTGATGTGATTTTCTATCATCATGACAAACTGATCCAAAATGACAGCAGAGGAGAGCTGAAGATCTCTGCAGTGTCTCAGTCAGATGAAGGTTTCTACAAGTGTGAACATTCAGGAGAAGTTTCACCTCAGAGCTGGATGGGAGTTAAAGGTGAGCAGAGTTTGTGTTTTTTATGAATCTTGACTTAAGGAAACATTTTGAAAATTAAATGTAATATTAATATTAGTTATTTTTAATCACAACAGCTGCATCCAGAACTGAAAGCTCTTCATTTCCTTTGCTGCTGGTTGTTGGGACAGTCAGTGGAGTCGCCTTCATTCTTCTTCTCCTCCTGCTGCTGCTGAGTCGCTTCAGGAACTCCAGAGGTGACGCCTTCTTTCTCTTAAGCTGCATTATATTTATTTAATGTATCCAGACATAGTGTTGAATATTCTTATATTTCAAAGCCACTGTACAAATCTTTGAAACAATCATGAAACAAATTATCTCTTTTTTTTACATTCATGCTGCCTCTTACGGTCAGTATGACTTCATTTTCTAAACATCTTAATCATAAATCATCAGAACTTTCTGTGTGTTTACAATACGTTGTATGTTTGAACACTGGTTCAAGCGATAAACAATAGTTAATAGTTCCCTTAAAATAGCTTGTGTTTAAACTGATTAGCATCATTATATATTTTTCTTATAATATTATTATGGCTTGAGCATCAGGAAAGTTGTGACTTCTATTGGCTTTAGGTCAAACGTGGATTTTGAAAATAGCTGTATCTGTTGGTCACTCCAATAAAAAGTAAAACAAAGACACATAAACCCTGTAGTTTTTTTGTTTGTTTGTTTGTTTGTTTGTTTTACTGTTCTACTTTCTATTATGGATTTAAGGTGAAGTTGTGACAAAATATATTCTTTGTTGGCTTTAGGCTCTGATTGTCTGGGACCCTCTGAAGGTTCTGGAAATGGTATTGTTTACATTTTGGAGAGAAAACACATGAAAATTTCAGTCTGAGTCCTAGTGAATGACAGAAACTCTTGATTTGTTTCAGATCCACGTGAATTCCAACATATCACTTATGCTCTTGTTGACTTAAAACATGGTGAAAAAAAGGGTGAGTTTGTTAAACACATACTTTGTGAAAAATGTTATGTTTCTCAAAGGTTTCGACTGTATTTAACGCAAGTCGGTGTGTGGATATAATCAGGTGAGCCTGGGGAACCAGTGGGGGGCGCTGTTTACTCTGCTGTGAAGACAGGAGCTCCAGGAACCGCCAGCAGGAACGTTCAGTGATTCTGAAAAAGTCTGTCAGGTAACAACAGTTTTTAAGTTACACACATCTGAGACCTTCAAACACACCGATTGATGTTTTTATTTCTTAAATGTTACGACTTTATTCTTTTTATTTTTATTTTTTATTTTTCTGTAATGATCCACTACAAAATGTACAGAACCGTGTTTTTAATTTGTAAACTTTATACAGTTTGTGAATATTTTTCATCATCACTTTGGGTTAAAAACAAGCTGTGCGGAGCTTTTTGAAAAACAAAATAACTGATATCAATTATTAATTTTATTGCTTACATTTGTTTTCTCTCTTCATTCACAGGAAAACGAAGCATTCACATTAGCATTAGCTAATGTAGCGGTTTATCCTGAAGTGAAGCACAGCTCTGGATAAAGATTGAAGACCTTAATCCCGGATGTGACATAGTCGTACTCTTACATCTCCAGTTTAACTGTCATTCAGTAATTTTCTGTCCATTTGCAGTGTGTGCAAACAGATAAAATCAGATTTGTTAGAGATTTTTTGGTATTATCATTTTGTTATTACTTTAGTTCATATTCAGTCTAATGTTAATTAATAGTTAATCAACATTCAGTCTATAGATTATTGTGATTTTCAGTTTAAAGTGTTCTCTTCCTTCTGTGTGTATAAACTGACCTGGAGGTCACATCTGCCTGTTCGTCTTCATGTGAAACAGTTATCTGTGAGTTTCCCAGACCTTTAATTATTTTTCCACAGGTGCCTCCTTATCAACCGGAATACTCCCTACCTTAGAAACTGTCTGTGTGCAGTAGTATATTGTCTCTGCTCTCTTCCTTACCTATCCTCCCTCTTTTTGCTTGATAATAAAAGACAAGCTGTAACCAAAGGTCTTTAGAACGCTCTGTGAATGGCTCGGAGGAGCAGTTTGCTGAGTCTTCTCCTTTTGCAAAAGCTTCGCCATAAAATTCATATACGTTGTCTGTGGTTCTTTTATGAAGGTTCGAGAAAAATACCTATCGAGATTCAATGCTTATGGTGGGATTTTTAGGCTCAACCTAAACTCTAATTTCAGTTTTGATTAGAATTATTTTTTCTTTGTATGAATCAATCAGCAATTTGTTTTCACTCTTGATTTTAAAAAATAAACGAATAAGCGTTCCACATGCATAGAACTGTTTAAAGCAGCAGGTGTTAAAATGTCCAAAATCTTACATGTCCTCGATTCTCTGAATTTAAATCCACAAATTAAAGTTGTATTTCATCTGTTTTGCCAGTGGTTTTAAAAGTTTGCTTTATTTTCTTATTCACTTTCTATTAATTTGAAATAGTTATCTCTGTTTTGGGTCTATTTGTCATGACGGGTTTAACGGATTTCACCCACATGCAGGAACACCAAAGAGACGGATGTAAAAATGAAACGTTTTATTTACAGCAAGCAACAATTAAAGGAAAGCTGGTCCAGAAAACTGCTCGGCTGCTCTCGGTGCACTGAGAAGATAAGAGAAGCTTGGTGAGTTCAGGTGACTGGGAAACGGGAGGTTGTGAATGAGAATTAAGTAAACTTACTGGCTCAGTGCGTTCGAACGGCTTGGAGGGGGTTGGTTGGTCCTGGAGTTCTTTCTAACCTATAGATTTGCTTCTCCGTGGAGCTTGGTGGTTCGGAGAGTGACGTTGGAAGGCAGACAGGGAGGCTTGTCCTTGAAAGCGGCTGAGTCTAGGTGGAACGGCCGGTCGGAGACTTCTGAATGGCTGGCAGAATCTTACAGTAACAGGTGAGGTTTGGCTTTCAGGCATCTATGGGGCAAGATCCCATGACGTCGTGGGAGAAACCAGTGGTCAGGCAACCAGATGTGGAAGGATCCTGAGGGGAGCAAAAACCCACAATGAAGCACAACACAAAAAACAGGCAGATCTCAAAAACTCGGAGCAAAACTCTGAGGGGCCGGAGGTACCATCTAAGGTTGACACTCTGGCGTTGAAGTACCGGCGTTCCACCCTTCTTATGCTGCCGTCAATTAGATGATCAGCCTCCGGTGAGAGGATGACATCATCAATGAAACCACAGCCCGCCACCTCTCGGACTCCATATAGTGGGGAGATAACTCAGCAACCAAAGGACCACCTAAACAAAACCCAGAACCTAACACTATTTACTTTTTTGTCATAAAGAAAAAAAAAGGAAGGTGGTTAGATGATATCTGGAGAAATCGTCATGAATGCTCATTAAATCAAAGTTTGATCTGGAATCAAAATTGAGATGTTGCATTAATAAAATACAGATGGCTCATTTGTGTTTATGCATTACTGTGTGTACGAGCGATTGTGTGCAGAGGCGTTCTAGTTTTTTTGTTTGTTTTTTTACTTTTGAGTCATAGCTTTTCAAAATCACTATAAACAAACTAAGCTGGTGCTTGATCTTTATTTTACCGATACATTACATAAATAGTGACTAAAAGGTTGAAGTTTTTCTATTCTGTCAGTTCCTCATGCATCAAGGAAGCGTGTGTCCTAAAGATATTTTTGTCTTTTTCTTCACAATAGCACATTCTTACCTCTCTGCAGATGTAATTCTTGCAAAAGGAAGATATTTTAATTGAAATTTCTACTTGATCTGTGGGCCCAGAAGGGAATGGAGAACATTAACCAGACTCTCTGACAGAGTTGCAAGCATTTAGTGCAAACTTAAACGCCATCAGGGAGCCAGTAAGTGTTAGAAGATGGTTGCATGTGATAAGGGGACATTCTTTTTCTATTTTTTTGGTAGAACAACTTCATGTGGTCAGTGTTTTAAAGGAAGGAAGTAGAAGGAGGGTTGGACTGTGACGCTAAATGAAGATATGTACCGTCTCAGTTCCCCATTTTCATTAAACTTGTACTCTCTGCTTGTCCTTCTCCACTCGCGTTCATACAGAACAAGTCAGATCTTGTAGGTTAGGATGGGGAAAACCTCACTCTGTTGGGTGACTTTACTTTGTGAGTACAATTTGTGTGTGTGTGTGTGTGTGGGGGGGTGTGTGTGTGTGTGTGTGTGTGTGTGTGTGTGTGTGTGTGTATGTGTGTATGGTTGAAATGGCAGTGTGTTTATCAAATGTATAATATGTCTCAGTAAGTTATGATGTTTAATGTCTAAAATCTGCTTTTTAGTGCTGCATATGGTCTTCAATTTTGGACATGCACAAGGTGACGTAACGTCTTTTTTTATCTGTTACTCTGGATCTTCACACTAATTTTACTCTTAAACCTTTTCCAGTTGAATATGTTTTGGCATAACACAAGTACCCTTGCATTCATTGTTTACATCTTGTGTTTTTTGTTGTTTAATCTAGATGTTCAGTTGACCCATGACCCCAGTTCATCCACTTTATTTCTTGGAGAGTCCGTTACCTTCACATGCAACATGACAGCAGGATACGACTCTAACTGGCGCTACGTATTCCACCGAAACGGTCAACACATTGTCTCCAAGTCAGATGTTTCAAAGTTCCTTCAACTCGACCTAATGACCGACCTGAGCGGGCGATACCAGTGCTCCGCTTATCATAAGGACTCGCCAGGGTTCATCAAGCAGAGTAACAACATCACGCTTTCTGTGGCAGGTATGTTCACGTTACCGTCTTTGCAGTCGGGTTTGGCATCAGAAGCATCACAAGCTTAGGCATCTGACATAGAGTTTGGATAGAGAGTGCAGTTTGAGTGGTCTTGCTTGAAGTTTCCTTAAGTCTGCATCCTATTTGATGATTTCATTTGTAAATTTCATGTTGGAAATGTTGAAGTTATGAAGGAACCAATCGTATGTTGGATCCTTCATTTGAGCAGGATGATGTCAGTGTTGAGGGTGGGAGGGGATATACATACATTACCTACATATATGCATTTTTCCTTGAATGGTATTGTTGACTCAAGACCTTCGCTTAGAGGCGGGTCTGGAGGGGGAGCATATGCGGCCATGTTCCAGCACTCATAGATAGTATCAGCTTTTCTGCTGCTGTTGAACTGACCACAGTGAAGCCACTTTGGGTAGTTGCAGACTGAGTTGAGCAGCTAAGTCTTTTACAGAAGTGACAAAAAAAAAAAAAGCAGAAATGCTCAAGCTGTGGAGCTTGAGCAGGTAATGAAAACATTGCATGCTGTTTGCACACATCCTGTGCAATATCATTTTCTTCTTAATTCAAATTGTTTCTCAACTCCACTAAATAACCTCTGCAACATCTTAGAATACTGTTAGAAAAAAAGAGTGTTTGAGATAAAACTATTGTGAACATCTCTTTCCTATTTGATGTCGTCTGAATGTTTGCTAAAAATCTGGAGCTTAACACAAAAACAGAACTGTGACTGTTTGACAGTCACAAAATACGACTAGGACGATAAGAAGCCAGCTTCCTGCCTGACCAGAAGGTGTCATAGTTGGGTTATTTCTGTTAAGCTGTTCTCAACTCAAGGGTTTCCATGGAAACATAAAGGAGATAAATCATTCTAAGATGTCTTAAAGTAAACATGCTCTGAGATAGAAATGCACTTTTTGCGAGTAGCCCAGTAGGCAGTGCCTGTTCTGCTTACTGATCACATAATGCCAGAATGGGATAATTTCTTATTTCTTTACTCATATTTGAAAATATATGCATCCTAACATTAATATGCATTTTCATGATTGGCACGATTGTCATAATTTTGTACATTTCAGTTAAATGGAGGCCCAACTTTGAATAATACATATTTTCCTCTTGTACAAAGTTTTTCTTTTAGTTTTGGGGATATGTCTGACTGTGACATCTGCTGTTCTCTTCGTCAGTGTCAAACTAGGACTGCAGGAGGGTTAAAGCACATCTTAAGCATATTTTCCTTTTGCAAGGTCACCTATCCAAAGAAACCTTTGAACTTTCAGAAATGAGAGAGTATAGAGCAGGGGTCCCCAAGCTTCAGCCTGCGGGCTGGATCCGGCCCGCCTCCTCATTTGGTCTGGCCCCCTGAACAATACCAGAGAGCATTCAGTGTTTTTTTTCATATATATGTGGATTTTTCTTCAACCACCAGGGGGGCTCTTGAGCAGATATGAAACTTAGTTTCCCTCAATGGAATATATACTACTCAGTACCAGTCACCGTTTCGCTCACGGCTTTTTTCCATTTGCATTCTGGGTAAAAATCTATCTACAAACGCGAATATGTCGTCGGCAGTAATCCAATGCCCCCCCCCCTCAACAAAACTTTTCTAAGGTTTCTTTCTCGAAAAACTAAGACCGGCCCCCGACCAGAAAAAGGAACACTCATGTGGCCCTCGCAGGAAAAAGTTTGGGGACCCCTGGTATAGAGTAAAGAGGAGTGGACTGAAATCCCTCCTGAGATTTCTGGAAACTTGGTAACGCTAGGGTTTTACCACCAGTTACTCACATTTTGTTTGAGGATCAACTACTTATTTCTCTCAGTGAAATGCTAATGAATTCACAAATTCTGACTTTTATTTAACGTTTATACATATAAATAATGTAAAATAATGAATTAAGTATGCAGCCTAAACATAATTTTTTGATGCTGTTTTTTTTAAATATCTATAATAATAATAATGTAAAACAAAACTGCTTTTAAATAAATCAGCCAACAGGCCTACAGCTACTGTGACTGCAAACAGGAAGACCATTTCAGAGGACAGACCGACTGAACTTACCTGTTCAGTTCAAGACTCTGCCGGATGGAAGTATGACTGGTTCAGGCACATATTCTCTGAAGTCCAGATTGAAAGCAATGTTGTCAAAAACACCATCAACATCCACCGTGGAGGCATCTACTGGTGCAGAGGAAGAAGAGGAAGCCCAGATTTCTTGACTGAGCCCAGTGAAATGTTCTACATTGAGAACACATGTGAGTTTCACAACATGAAGAAAAGAACATGAGCTGAACAGTGTTGTTTGGCATTCACAGCTTAATTTTTTTCTGTACTCAAACCATAATCAGTGTCCAACCAGGCAAATGTTGCTTTGCAACATGACTGGAGTCAGATATACAGCGGTGAGGCAATATCCATGAGCTGTGAGATAAAGGGAGGAGGAAACTCTAAGTGGGAATACGAGTGGAGAACAACAACTTCAAAGCCGCCATCAAGAGAGAGAACATTTCATATTAGAGCCTCTGTTTTCTCCAGTGGTGACTTCTGGTGTAGGGGGAGAGCAGATCCATTTTCCTCAACCGAGTGGAGCCAAACATGCCATCTGAGAGTATCAGGTAAGTATTTATTTTCGTTTTTTTGTGTGTCTTTTGGTAATTTTTTCAGCAAATGATGCTTTATTCTCACCACAAATAAACCACAGATAAACCAAGACCCACGGTGAGGGCCGATAAAAGACTCATACCAGTAGGGGGCAACTTAACTCTCACCTGCTCTGTGGACAATCCGACTGAGTGGAAATACTACTGGTTCAGACACACTGGCAACATTTCTGAAGTTCAGACCGTTGACGAAGGAAAATCAGAAAATGTCATCAGTATCTCACAGGGAGGAGTGTACTACTGTCAGGGAGGAAGAGGAAGTCCAGTCTTCTTCACTGAAGAAAGTCATCGGATCACCATTGAGAAAAGAGGTAGGTATGATGATGGCTGTTAGCATGATCCATGACTAATCTTTAACAATTAACCACTTTTTCCTCACCTGTATTGTGTTTTCACAGTTTCCAATATGGCTTCTGTTTCTCTGGAGCCTGACTGCCCCGTGATTTACTCTGGAGAGACGATCACTGTTAGATGTGAGATTTCTGGAGGTAGAAACAACGAATGGGTTTATGAATGGAGCAAGCCAATATCAGATACATTACCAACGAATGAATACCGAATTGTTGATGCATCTGAGTCCAGCAGTGGGAACTACAGGTGTTTGGGGAGAAACAAGCAGGATCTGTATTCATCGACCGAGTGGAGCGACATCACGACAGTCACAGTTTCTGGTGGGAATGAATTTCATCTTGATCCAGATCCCATTATTTTCATTATAGTGTAAAACATAGACCTTTTTGGTTTCATCTGTACTTACTGTTATAAAAAAGATATTATTTATAAACAGACCTCGAAATGTTGTTTTGCTGCAGCACAAGAACACAATTCTACCTTTTAATTGTAGTACGAATGTAGTATTTCAGTGCAGTGTTAACAAACTCTTGCTTGTCTGAAGACTTTTGGTGAGTGACTTGAAATGAGACAAGAGTCTTCTTACACCTGTCCAAATAAACTGGGCACATTCTGGTGAGAAAGATCACCAAGAATCCAATCCTCCCATCTTAACCAAACCATTGCTAAAACCTTCTGTCGATTTGGTCTTTGTGGAAGTGTGGCTTGATGAACATAGTAGCATTGTTGAATTTTGCCAAAGCATTCCTTACAGAGTGGCATGAACATGAGAAATACCATTGTGGACTGCTCATCTCACAAACAATAACCTTTTCATCAAGCATGCTGGAAGAAGCAGTCTACTCTGAAGAAGTTTTTCTGCATAAATGGAAGGATGACAGTTGACAAATATTCAGAAATGTCTCACGAAAATTGCTTAAGAGTGCCTTACATTTCAGACTAAAGGAAGACCTTATAGATTTGTCTTTTAATCAAGAATTTAGGAAATAAATATCAGTTTGGACAACTGTCTGGAGTGGTGTAGCAGGACCCTTGAATTATTTTTTTTAAATACAGAGTGAATGTCAGTTTTGTTCCTACAACAGTTAACGAGCCTATGAGTTTAAACACTAAGAATATTGAGTTTCATAGTTAAAAGCATTTATTCCAATGTCATTAAGAAACTGATGTTTAATTTGCAGCTGCAGTGTTTTTTAGTGTTTATTTTTGTTCTTTTTGGTCTTTTTTAACAATAGTTTACCTCTTTATCTCAACAGAGCAGAGACCGAAGGCTCAAATTATTCCTGACAGAGACTCAACAGGGGGCACTGTGACCCTAACCTGTTCTGTTAAACCATTTTCATCATCATCATCTAGTTGGACTTACTACTGGTACAGAGTCGAGATCGCCTCTAAACCTGTGGAACTGAAATCTGATACAAACGGAGAACTCGTTACGTCAGAGAATGGATTGTATTTCTGCAGAGCAGGAAGAGGACGTCCAGTTTACTACACAGAGTCCAGTCAGTCAGTTACTGTCGACATACCTGGTAGGTGTTTCAATGAGTTAGTACATCAATTTTTGAGGTTCAAACAGAAAATAATCCTTATCAATTTTTTCATTTAATTTGGAACAGCGACAGACAAACAGAGACCTGTTGTGACTCAGCAGCCAAACTGGCCTATGATGTATTATGGTGAGAAGGTCACTCTGAGATGTGAGATCCAGGGACAACCTACAGATTGGGTTTTTGAATGGATGACATCCAGTGGGGCTGCACCATCGACCCAAAGTGACATATTTAGTTTAGATTATTCATTTTCTGAGTACTACTGGTGTAGAGGCAGGAGGAAGAGTGAGCCACAGAATGTCACTTGGTGGAGCGCTCCCTTTACAAGCAGATATGCTTCGTGTAAGTTAAGTAACATTGTTTTTTATGTTAAACTAGATCACTCATTTAAATTCTTCTGGTACTGAGAAACTTTCTTCAACAGCACCAACGTCAGTCCTCACTGTGTCTCCATCATGGTTGAGTCCTGGAGCCTCAGTGACTCTGAGCTGTGAGGTTAAACCTTCATCTGCAGGATGGAGGTTCTACTGGTATAAAGCTGCTGATTTATTACCTTTTATGGAGTTCGCTGCACGCAGACGTAGGAGTTTTTACTTTCCCAGTGGATACAGGTTTGAAAACCTGCCTGGCACTATCAAAGGGACTGTAGAGAACTCCTTCATCATTCATGGACAGAAACAAACAGCAGGATTTGCATGTAGAGCTGGAAGAGGAAACCCAGAGTATTTGACTGATTACAGTAAACCAAAGTTTGTCTGGTCTGCAGGTCAGTCTTGCTTCTTTTCATCCACATGTTCTACATTCACTCAGTTTAGAGAACACTCAGTCCAAGTAAAACATGTTTAAAAATACAATTGACAAATTTTGGTTTAATATGAACATATTGCATATAGACAATATTTTCTATGCAATTTAGTTCACTGTGACAAAAGCATGTAAAGTAAGTGTTGCATGCTATAATAGCATTTTTGAATTAATGTTGTTCTTCAGATCCTCATCCAGCAGCGTCTCTCTCAGTGAGTCCTGACAGAGAGCAACACTTCACCTCTGAGTCTGTGACACTGAACTGTGGAGGAAACTCTACTGAGTGGAGAGTGATGACTCCTAGCAGAATTGATCCCTGGTCTTCACGATACAGCTACTTCAAGGAAGTAAATGGATTCACAACAGAAATGAGAGCTTACTGGCCCTCTACTGCAGTGTACTGGTGTGAATCTGAATCAGAGGGGTGCAGCAATGCAGTTAACATCACAATACATGGTATGTTTTCTTTATTTCTTGTTTTGATTTAATATAAATTGTAATATTTCCTCACTTGTTCATAGTCCTAACTTAGAAATGTTGTAATTGAGTAAAAGAAGAAATTTGCATCTTGAAATTTTAGATAATTAAAAAATAGATGACACTGTACATTATAAATTATCAAATATTCTCAATAGTTTTTAATACAATGATCTCCGTCTTACATAAAGGTCTGCTGTTTTCCAGATGGTGATTTAATCCTGGTGAGTCCTGTACATCCCGTTAATGAGGGAGATCCTGTCACTCTTGGCTGTGAACTGAGGACAGGGAACTTCACGTCCACTGTGGGATTCTACAAAAATGATAAACTTATCCAGAACACAGTCAGAGGAGAGCTGAGTATCCCTGCAGCGTCGGCTTCAGACGAAGGTTTCTACAGGTGTGAACATTCAGGAAAGGCGTCTCCACAGAGCTGGGTGGCAGTTAAAGGTGGGTTTTATGAATGTACTTTAAATGTTTTTCATCGCCTTCCACTTTGACATTGAATGAAAATGTGTAACTCTAATTTGTGCCTCCGTTTTGTTTCTTAGCTGTTTCTGCTTTGCCTGTAGCTTTAACTTTAATTTTACTGCAAAGACTTTTACAGGAGAACCAAAAACAGGCAGCAATAAGACAAAGCTGCTTGTCTGATTATAATATGAAAGAAGCTCACGCTTTTATATGCATGTGAACTCTTTTTTTCTTTTTGCCATCTAAAAAATCATGTTCTCTTTGAAACATATTCTTTATTTTCTTGACAGCATCAAGTTCTTCTCTTCCGGAGTCGCTGATTATTGGACTAGTTGTTGGTTTCCTGCTGACTGTCCTCCTCGTCATCGTGTTAGGTCGGTACATTACAAATGTTTTCTGCCTGTTCTTGAATGTCAACACAGTCATTATCTGACTTGTTCTGTATGAAGTTATGTATTTTTTTGTCCACAATCTCTTTATTTGGTATATTAACTTTCGATCTCTTCTGCAGCAATTTTACGCAACAGGTAAGCAAACCTTTCTTTCGTTTTTGCATTTTACTACAGAGTAATGTTGGAAAGATCTTTAAGTTTGAAAAATGTATAAGCAAAATGACTGTTTTCCTAAATTAAATGTGTAAATATATATATTTATATATTTCAGGCTTTCTCAGTGTCACAGAACCGAGACCTCAGGCACAGCTCCTCATCAACAGGATGAAACGCCAAACCAGATATACTCGTCTCTCCTTCAAGGTCAGTCCTCACTAAAGTTTCAATAATTATTAACAATCCACTGCTGCTTTCGCTGTAATAATAATGTCTTTATATATTCATGTGCGTCCATTCATTTCTTCAGCACAACCCTAAACTCAGCTCACAGTTTAGTCCTAAACCGAACCCCTAACCCAAAACCAGCATCTGATATGTGGCCTGTGCTTTCACCCCCATAATCAGCAGAGGGTCCTCACAATGTAGTATTTATTGGATAAATGGGTCTTATGCTAAATAAATGCTAAAACACACTAATGAATATATATGCATAACACATGTATCCAACATAATAACTATGCTGGAGCCATTTAGAGGCTAAATTAGAGACATTGTGGTTTGTCACTGTCTTCATTTCCACCCTGTAGGTGATTCTGCCGTTTATGAGACAATCAGAAAATCCGGTCAATGGTAGGAGTATAAACTGATTCATGAAGGATGACTGTGTATTTAAAATAAATGACTTTTAGTAAAATAAAAATGTAATCCTTTCAGATCAAAGAGTGAATGAGGACAAGAAAGTCAAACCTCACATTCCACTCAAAATGAAAGGTAAGTTCACTGAATGTGGGACGTTAGAACCAGAGCTGACTAAATAGAAAACAAAACAACTACAGGTTCTGTAATAATAATAATAATAATAATAATAATATCATTAGGATGTGGAAAATAAATCTGACTACACTGATGTGAATTTAGACTTAGCGAGTGAAGTTTTCCTGTTTATTCTTACTAAATATTCTGGTGGAGTTTATAGGATCCTCAGGTCACTTTGGCCCTTGGTCATTCTGTACACTTGTCTTCTCTCCATATCTCGGTTGCATACTTGTAAACAAACCATCAGGTTTATGACAGCATAGTATTATAGTTTTATTCTTAAACCTTCCACACTTCATATCATTTATTGTTTCTTTTTTGTTTCAGATCCATAAAGTTTGCCATCTGAAGTAAGAAATGGAGCAGAGGAGAGTTTTCCTAATTAAGATGTTAATTAAAATCATTGTGATTTTGTTGTACTGTTGCAGCACACTGATGAACCAGCTGAACAAATGCATGCGTTTTCAGTTAACTATTACATATTCATGAATGTTATGCTTATCTTGATGGTGCTGGATTATTATAATCTCAAAACGTCACTATAAAAAAATGGAGCAGCTGAATGAATTTTAAATATGAGCTTCCATGCTAGGTATTTTTTTATTTCTTTTTATTGTATTTTCCTTTTATATTTCAATAGCATTTTATGAAAATACCCTATTTGTGATTTCCACTGTTTTGTTTGGCTGTCTTTAGTATCTCCTCCAGCTGGACGTCTGTGGTGTAAAAACATGTATTGTCTTCATAACTATTCATTATAACAGAAAAAGTATCAATGTATAATAAAGTTAAAAGTTTTTTGTTTTTATTTTTCTTTTCATAAATCACTGTGGATTGTATCTGTTTTCAAAACGTTCACATCCGACAAGACATTAAAAGTACGGTACGCACATTAACACAAATCAGTGAAGTCAGGTGATCTGTATTTTTGCACAAGAATATATTAAATAGCAAGAATGACAAAGCATCAAAGAAGAACATATCTTAGGTACATGACCGACACCTGTTTCAATCTAAAACAGTTTGTATCTTTAGTATTATTCCTTATTATTCATTTTTGTTTTTTTAAGAATAAATTAAATTGATCTGTTGCATTATTTTCCATTCAATGAAGCCATGGACTCTCTCTGTCTGCCTTCGTGGCTCCAGTCATGTCACAGTCATCCATCAGCTCATCTGAGACACAATTACTGACTCCCTCATCACTGACCCAGAATCGGAAATCCAGAGGGCGGTTTTAGTGCAGCACCAACCAGATTAAATGATTTTAAGCCTGAGCTCTCTCCTGGATCCAGCTCTGTTCATCCTGGTTGGTGATGGTCAGCAGGTTATTGTGAAGGTTATTAAAATGAGGCATTCTCCCAGTTAATCTGCTCCTTGATCAGCATCGCTATCTGTTGAAGAGAGAATAAATACATGCTGCTTTGCTGGAGTCATGACCTCATCTTCGATTTTAGTCACTTAATATGCATCAGCTAATCAGCCGTGGCAGCAAGAGTCCCACAAACGCTTTAGACTGAACAAGTTACAAGATAATAACCAGACCCATCAGTTTCTGTGACTTCTCAGTAATGTCACAGTTTCAAACCCTCAGTCTTTTCTCACAAAGCTGCATTTAAAAGGGATGTTGCTTCTGTAGTCTTTAGAAAAAAAAAATCAAGACAATACCAAACAAAAATATAGCTTAGACTGAGGTAAAAATCAAGGCTTGAGAAATGTGGTCTCCAGAGGGGTCAAGACCAGCATCACTTTAGAGTGACCACAGTGATGCTCTCTACCTGGAAGCATCTTTACACAAGCAGCAGAAAACTCACTGGGCTCTGAATAACCAGAGTCCAGTGGTTCTGGCCAATGAGATGAGGCTGCTTCATCTGACATGAAAAAAGTTACAATTTCAAAATCACAACATTTTTCCATTTCGTCGTTCTTCCATTACGGAAGGTTTTGTTTTGTTTTCTTTTCTTGTTTGTCTGGTCAGAGATAAAGTGCAGGTCGAATCCCACCAGGTCACGAGGAGCCGCAGTGAAAACACAAGTTTCCTGTTAGATGTAAACTTTATCAGTTTAGCTTAATGTCATGTGCCAGCACTGAAGCAATCACATATGACCGCGCACGCAAGATGGGAATAAGATTTCAGCATCACACCTCTGATCTAAAAACAGCTTCCAAAGATAAGTTGGCTATGACTATAGAGATAATGGTGATAAACTAACTTCACATGTCTGTCCTAATAGTTCTCTTTGGACAGCCAGTACCTCTGACAGCAACACGTCATCATGGCATGAAGGTGAAGATCAGACCACAATTCAGCAAACATTTAAGAAGCAGATCATCTGTTCACATCAGAGCATGCTAAAGAAAACGCTACGGTAGGATTTGACAAACTTGTGACCAACATTTCCTCTTGCTATCAGTATATGAACATGTTACAAGAATGTGAAACTGTGTCATATATTTTCTAAGTTAAGAACATAAAACATCTTACTCCAAGGCAGGTTTCCTCCATTACTGACGTGCAAATGAAGACGTGCTGCATCTCTGCTCACGGCCCCACAAAGCCGCTTCCACCGAAAAACACAGCAGCAGATGAAGTCTGACCACAAAGCAGGAAACAGGTCTGTGGTTGACAATCGAATGACCACATTTGATTACATGACGTTAGTTTTAAATTATCACACAGCGAGCACACAACAGAAAATATATTTTAACAATCCCTCTTCATTTAGATGTAAAATATTTCAAACTACCATCTTTTTGTTTCTCGGTTAGTCGACAACGATCCACACAGGGCTTCATTTATCAGGGTTTAGACTGGAAATCAATGACAGGTAAAATCTTTCAAACTATTTTCTGTTGTGCTTTCTGAGGGTCAGGTTCGGACTGATCCTGTGTGACATAGTAGTGATAATCATTCAAAAACAGCATGTGTCACTCTACAGGTTAAAATGTATCGGCGTCAAAGCAGGAAGTACTAAAAAAAAACAAAAAAAAAAAAAACGCAATTGTGAGAGGTGTGAAATTCACAGAAGAGGAAGCACTAAGCTGGCTCCGTGGTTATCATTAGTCTCCTGTTCAGCTGCTCTGGTTCCCGTCTGAAGGATGTTCCAGACCGTCCTCTGTGTGCTGGCCTTACTGTGTAAGTACGCACTTTACTTTGCTTGAACAGCGTCGGTAGGTGTCATGTAAAAGCAATCAAATGAAGTGGTGTTTTTGTTTTCTCGTATTTCTCAATAACCCTAAGTACGTCATGCTTGGGTGACAAAAACTGGCATCCGTATTACACACTACTTCTTTTCTTTCAGAATTCACAAGTTATTTTAAGTCAAAGCTCCGTTACCGTTTTGGAGTGGCGCGGCCAAAAACCATGTATTTGAATCTGACAGCTGAATTTTGGAGGGCAATAAAAATGTGGATTATGACCTTCAAACTTTGGAGGTTTTAGGCTCATTACCAAAAGATAAATGGCCAAAATAGAAGCAGCAAGCAAAAACATACATCTAAATGCAATCCCAATTGTAATGTCAGTGGAGATGTTTCATTTATTGTTAAGTTATATTCACACTTTTGACAAGTACTTTCACTAATAATATGTGAATATAAAACTGATGCGGCAAAAATACTTTACATCGTATCCATGCATTATTTTTGTTGCTACGCTTACAAACGAGTTCACCTGTCAGGAATTATTTTCTTTCAGACAAAGTTTCTTCATTGGAGCTTAAACCAGTCCTCACTGTGTCTCCATCATGGCTGAATCCTGGAGCCTCAGTGACTCTGAGCTGTGAGGTTGAACCTTCATCTGCAGGATGGAGGTTCTATTGGTATAAAGCTGTTCCTGATTTATCAAAGAACAACTACAGATATGAGCTGCTGCCTGGTAGCATCAGTGGGACTGTAGAGAACTCCTTCATCATTCATGGACAGAAACAAACAGCAGGATTTGCATGTAGAGCTGGAAGAGGAAACCCAGAGGATTTCACTCAGTACAGTGAACCGAAGTTTGTCTGGTCCACAGGTCAGTTCTGTTTCTGTACCATCACCTCTGAAACATAAACTTGATGTAACAACTTAATCTATGTTTTGTAAGCCATACAATATCCAGAGGGCTAACAAAATGGTATTTAACATATGAATATGTTTAACAAGTACGTTTAACGATATTTTGTTCCCATAATTGTTGTCAACTTTAACCTACAATACAAGATGTGCCTTATTATGTCACTAATCTGACAATGTAAGAACATTAAACTGTTAAATTTTGACAATGATTAGGACAGAGGAACTGAGATGGTTTTGAGTTAATATGTCCGGCGTTTGCTTCCTGTCTGTTTTGACAGAATTACGGTTATTTACAGTTTTGCAGTCATCTATGCTGTGTTGCTAGGGTTTACGTTATCAGTGAGCTGTAGGACACTTTTAATTGGAGCTGTGTTTTCTCTTTCATTTGACGATGTTGCCTCTTATCTTCTAAAGATAAACTGGGCATAAAAGCTGCTGTGAGGCTGATTTGTAATGGTCTTTTTCTAGCATGTTTGTTTCGGATCAATCTAAAAAGTGAGCAATGTGTTGGGAGGAAGCCCTCATGTTTCGTACTGTGTTTTCATGTCTGTCAACATCATGACCAGTTGAACAAAACAAAAACAGGCACAGTTTCTTTTAGATCTTGACTCTTTTTGTGTCAGGACATAAACTATTTGTTGTTTTTCTTTATTCAGAAGTTGAAACAACAGCGACAAAATGATAAAGCTGAGTACAGACAACCATTTATTGTTTCTTGCAAAACAGTAATAAGCAGCAGAACTTGAACGACATGACTTTAGTCTCTAAAGCTGAGGAGGAATGTATCCCCTCCTCATTACAGGACGACTGTGTGAGTTCATTGAGGTTTGCAGACATTCGTTTCTGCAAATTGCTTGGGGTCTTGCCACTTCCTTCTGATCTGATTGTCATGTGTGTTCTTGTTCTTTTACGTCAACCACAGTAGAAGCCAGCATAGGAAGGCCATGCAGCATAGCATAGCATCGGATGGCTATGCTGTGCATCATAGCATAGCCATAGCAAAGTGTAGAACAAGGGACTTTTACCAACCTGCTCCTAAGTATAGGAGGTTGTTTGACACTGACGTCTCCTCTGATGGATGATTAATAAGCCCCTGTGCTGTGGCTGAAATATATATATATCCCATGATATTTAATGACTTACTGCTTGAACAGACATATTCACATGTGATTTTAATTGCATGTCGTATTTAATGGAATGCAATTGTGTTTTGTAGACATTGGCAGAAAATCTAAAAAGCATTGCTCTCGTTAGTCGTGGTAGCGCAGCTAATGTTGACTTTATTCATGTAGCACTTAACAACAAACAAGTAGCGATTAAGAGCTGTACAATAAGAACAAAATAATTGGGTCCCACCACTGTTGTATTGTCTTTTTCTCTCCAGTGTAATGGAATAAGATGGTAAAGCAGAAACTTACTAATTGTTGTCTCTCTAACATAAAAAGGACAGTGTGTGGTACAGAAGTGAACCTGTGTGTCAGTCATGACCGAGCAACAGGAAGTCATTTTGAAAATAGAAAGCGTTACAACAAGCCATTGAGGGTAGCCTGATAAAAACCAGCCCTGCTATTACACAGAGGGCCTGGGCTCTCTGCTGTTGAGAAACAAGAGCTTCCTTTAGATGTGGACTGTGTTGAGGGTTCAACATTTGCCCATGACGTACCGGACATTGCCTACGCTGTTAGCAACCACCGCTCCACCGCTAAGAGAGAAGAACGAGGCAGCTGTTAATGGTAATTCAGTATTTGGCTTTGTTCACTTCCTCTGCTACCATTACTGAAACTACAGGTCTAAAACAGCGTAGTTCACAACTTCAAGGCTCAAGGGGAGAAAACCCAGGATGATTCGGAAAGAAGATTTTTTATTTTTTATATTTTTTGCAAGCAGAATTGCAGTGGGCAACTAAGCCCACCTCTGATTGAAGGTTGAGTAATTGAATCTGCACATCTAGACACAGCATCTAGGGCACATGTGTCAAACTCGAGGCCCGTGGGCCAAATCTGGCCCGCCATAACTTTCTATGTGGTCCTCTGGATTCTAGACTGAACACTAAGTGTGCTTAAATATTATTTTATCAATCGAATCAGTGCAGTTTTTATCTGTTTACTGCCAGAGTATATAAATCAGTCCCTCTAGAATTACCATGGAAATTCACTCAAAATTAACAACTTCCCACACTTTTTTGCACTAATAATTAATTGGGACTTTATTGTAGATTTTTATCAAATATTGTCAAAAACTTTCTTACTTGTACTAAACAGCTGCTTCAGCCTTACTTGATGTCAGATGATAGTTCATGACCTACACAGCGAGTAATAAAAAGTTGCGCTTACTGTCATAAATAAAAGCAAATATTACAAATATTACAAATTGGTACGATCAGCACTTTGATTTTTATTGCCAAAAAAAATGAAATCACAAAATCCTGGAGGGAAAAGATGTTCAATGATAATATTTCATTTTAAGGATTCATTGATATTTGAACAGTTTGTGAACAGGTTTTATCAATACATTCTATCACAACCAGCCCTTTAACAGCATTCATGATCTAGATTTGGCCCAAAACGAAAATGAGTTTGATACCCCTGGTTTAGGGTGCGTTCACACCAACACTGTTTAATGGGCTTTAATTGAACTCTAGTTCAAATGTCCAGAAAGTCTCCCCGATATGCCGGCCTATCAGGTATGAAAACCCTGGTTAATAATATTCATTGCATTATCTGGGACATTATGAAGTGAGAAAAATTGTGCTTTTTCTTAGTTTTTTGCCCTCACTTCTTATGGTTGTGCGTCGTTTGTGTCCATTTTGACCATTTTGACAACATACCAACGTCTTTCAATTACAATGGAGAATGTGAGGTGTACATGGTTTTATGTTGCTATTTCCACTGATTATGCAGCACGCAGATTATACACCAGAGTAACGTACAACACAGCCAATTGAACATAACGTCACAACTACTCGTTTTTTGCGTTTCAGTGCTTCATCCAGCAGCTTCTCTCACAGTGAGTCCTGACATGGAAAAACATTTTACCGATCATAACGTCTCACTGAACTGTGGAGGAGACTCAGCTGAGTGGAGGGTGACGAGTTACAAAGAGATAAACCGTAGGTCATTCTCATCATTCTGCTCTGGTCTGTCCGGATCATCATGCATCTTCAACAGTCCGTCAAATTATGAAGCAGTGTTCTGGTGTGAGTCTGGATCAGGAGAGTTCAGCAATGCAGTCAACATCACTGTACACAGTAAGTTCATAATCATTTTGTTTTCATTTTTATCTGGAGTATTTCAGCATTGTGTTTATGTCTGAACACAACGTGTTTCAGAGTTGTTTCAAGTTGTCTGGTAGTTTTTTGTCTTAATGCATTATAAGCATGAGCATTGATGCTCATAATGCATGAGGATTATGAGCATCATCAGATTTTGCAGCAAACAAAATTTAAGCAAGATTTTGTATAAATCTTGCTGTATGGTTTGATGAAAAGATCAGGTATTATGATTTTTAATTTATTTTGCTATAGAAAATTTAGCTCCATATAAAGAGAAATAATTCCAGAGCACGATGAACATTTGTGTAATGAGGCTCGTTTACAGTTGATTTTTTTTTAATCAAATTTTTTCCCTTTAAGAAGACGTGTGCACTTCTCTGAGGAATAATACAGAATTCTGCCTCAATATGTTCTCTTCAACAGAACCGAAACCAGTCCTGACTGTGTCTCCACCATGGCAGAGTCCTGAAGCACCTGTTATCCTAAACTGTCAGATTGAAAATCTGTCTGAAGGATGGAGGCTCTACTGGTTTAAAGCTGTTCCTAAAGTTTCACCTGGGGCCTACAAATATGAGCTGCTGCCTGGTAGCATCGGTGGGACAGTGAAGAACTCCTACATGGTTCATGGACAGAAACACACAGCAGGATTTGCATGTAGAGCTGGAAGAGGAAACCCAGAGTATTTGACTGATTACAGTGAACCAAAGTTTGTCTGGTCTGCAGGTCAGTTCTGTAGTAAATCAAAGCTTAAAGGCATGTAACCGTGAATCTTTTCCATTATTTTATATATAAAAGGTTTGATGGGCAATGGATACTGCCATTAACCCTTTATGTCCTAAATTTAAAATCTCTGCCTGGATACTTTTTGCTTATTTTAATTGTACGTGGTTCTTTAAATGTCCTGTGAGTAAATATATTTGCCCATTTATCCATAACAACTGGAACTTTAAATATCTAGGAAGTTATTTTCGTAATTTACCGCATATTAAAAGAGGTAAATTTCACACCTTGCTACGGCGGGAGAGAAGTTACCGTAATAACCCAATATTGGCTGAAAAGCCCAACGTCTCCCACTTTCAGAAACCGTTGGAATTTTTCAGATAGCGCTAAGTGTCAAGGAATTACAGTACCACAAATTAAACTGCATCTCCATGGCTACATTCAGTCTGGAAGGGTTAACAACATCATTAGTGAATAAGAAGTGGAGGGAGACCAATGATTTAAATAATGTGCTTTGTTTAACATCTGCCACTTCATATTTATTTCCCATTACATTCTATATTCCAGATCCTCATCCAGCAGCGTCTCTCTCAGTGAGTCCTGACAGAGAGCAACACTTCACCTCTGAGTCTGTGACTCTGAACTGTGGAGGAAATTCTACTGAGTGGAGAGTGATGAAGTTTTCAGTAACAGGTCATCTGATATATTTAAGAATCTGTTTGGTAATGACTGGATCTTTATGTACCATCAATCGGGCTCACTCCGATAAGTCAGTGTACTGGTGTGAGTCTACATCGGGAGAGTTCAGTGCTGCAGTCAACCTCACCATACATAGTATGATTTTTATGTTTTTTTCTTAATGCTTGATGAAATTGTATGACATAAAATGTCAAATATGGATAAAAACACACTCAGTTTATTGTCTGTTCTAATTGTCTCCAGCAGCTGATTTCTGACTGAAGCTTCATTTTCTCTGTCTGGTTTCCAGATGAAGATCTTCTCCTGGTGAGCCCCGTCCATCCTGTGACTGAAGGAGCTTCTGTTACTCTGAGCTGCAGACGGAGAGGAGAAAACAAACTTTCTGATGTGATTTTCTATCATAATGACAAACTGATCCAAAATGACAGCAGAGGAGAGCTGAAGATCTCTGCAGTGTCTCAGTCAGATGAAGGTTTCTACAAGTGTGAACATTCAGGAAAAGCTTCACCTCAGAGCTGGATGGCAGTTAAAGGTAAGAAAGAATCTATTGCTGGACATTAGTTATTGTATTGTGTTTGTATTTTCAGTTTTAAATTTATTGTTAAAAAATGACTTAAAGTGCTGCCCAGACCTGAACACCCGTCCTTCCCAGTGCTGCTGGTCGCTGGACTCGGTGGACTCAGTGGAAAAATCCTAATCATCCTCCTGATTCTGCTGTCCCACTGCAGATATTTAAAAGGTGATTCATTTCTTCTCATGCTTTATGAAATCAGCTACTTGATGAATGTTTGTCCATCTTTTTTTTAACATACATAAACAATTATTTCCGAAGTGAAATTGTTATGGAGACAAACACTAAGCTGAACCACTGAGGTTATGAAGTGTGAATATTTAACATCTTCATTCTTTACTATTTTAAATGTTTTCATGGTGGTTTTCTTTCAGGAAATGTATCATCAACAGACCAAGAAAGGCTTAAAAGGGGAAAATAAAAAAATAAAATCATAACAAACACGTTTTCACTGAGGCTCTATAAGATAATTACTTATTTCATTACTTATGAATGAAATAAGTAATTATTGATATGACAGGAGCAGCGGCTTTGACACCTGGTGGTGGGCGTGTCGATGTGGGAGTGACGTCAACAAGTATGAATGGGCAGGTGACGCTGCTGGCTGTGTGCGTATGAGGAAGCGGTGAGCTGGGTGGTCAGTCCTCGCAAAGTTTGGAGCATTTTAATCAAAATTAAATAAATCTATAATTGTGACAGAACAAAGAGGTTTGGAGTTGATTGATACACGGACAGATGAGATTCCCAGAGTTAACCCAGTGCGGCCCTCTACTACCATTAGTTTGTTGTGTTTTATAATAAAACGTGTTTATTATTATTATTAACTGTTCGGTGCAAAAAACTGATTGAAAATCGATTTATTTACTGCATGTTTATGTCTGTTAAGGCTCAGATGGAACGGCACTGAAAGCAGCCCTTTAAACCATTCAGACTACGAACACAATCAGATGACCCGCGATAATAACTCAATAGTCCATAGAAAAACCTTATAAGCTTGTCTTAAAGCAGAAATTACGGCGGCCATCGTAAAAAAGGCTTACAGTATCAATTATGCCGCATGAACCGATCAGTAGATTATTGCGAGGGAACGCAAAAGAAAAAAAAATTCCCCATGTCCCCTGGAGGGCTCCGTAGTGGGCAACATCTGAAGACAAAGGGATTACTAAAGAAAAAGGTGCTCCAACAAAATGAACAAAACAAGACAAGACTCCGCCACCAGGGGTCGCCACCGCCATAACAAGATTCTCAGTCCTCAGGACAGTCTGTAGCATAGACATAATATAAGGATAGACGCCTCATGCCCCGCTGTCGCCTATTGTCGCTGACGAGATTTAGGGCGGCCATCTTGGAGCGGTATACCACTCTACTCGGTCCTATGTGTTTAACAGGCACAGTGACGGATCAGCGCATTTAATCGATCATAACACGCTTTTTTGTTACTGGAAACCTTATTCAAACAGCTATCAAAGCTACATTTATAAACAATTGTATTATTTAAGTATGTTATTTAAGTTATTTAAGTATTTAAATATGCTTAGTGGCTAAAACAATAGAATAGGAATGGAATATTCTGATATTGGTGTATAAAGAGCATATTACAAAGCACACAGCCGTTCATAATTTATTTAATAAATTATTTAGTAATAATACATATTTAAATAACTATACAACACAAATAAAGATTCATAATGGCACAAATAAATAATTAATACTGAATTATATATATATATATATATATATATATATATATATATATATATATATATATATATGTTTATATATATATATATGTTTATATATATGTTTATATATATATATATGTTTATATATATTTATATATATATATATATAAATATAATTTTTTTTATAAAATAAAAAAATATATATATATATATATATATATATTTTTTTTTTTTTTTTTTTTTTTTTTTTTTTTTTTGCCGACTTCTAGCTTCAGAGATTCAGCAGTTGAGATTAAGTCCAAAATCTGATGAGATCCATCCTGCTGCAGTGAATTCGTCTCTCTTTATAGATTTCTCCCTCTTCTTCCTCACATCGTGTCTTTATGAAACTTTCAAAACAAAAACGGAAGATTTGGGATGTATCTTACTAGTGAAAGAATTACATATAAATAATAGTCTTTACCACCTGTGTAAACTTTGCTGGTGAATGTTATAACACATAAGTTTTATAATATGTGTTATATTGTTTCATTTCTAATGCTCTTGTGTCATATAATCTAAGTCAATGTTAGAGAATAATTAATATTTTTAGATGTACAGAATCTCAGTTAGTCTTCATAGCGGGGCTGAACCCGTATTACACCAAGCACTGTAGCTAATATTAGCTGGTATCTCGCCGGTGGACATAAATACAGTAAAGTAATATTCTAATATATAATATAATCACAATATATACACAATAATATGTCCATCTTACTTGTGAAATGCTGTCTGTGGAGCCCTCACATCAATAATCCATAGATCCGAACAATAATATCCCTCAGAGCTGAGGCATCGTCTATTGTTTTGATTGAGGAAAGTAGGAGTTTATACCGCTCTAAGATGGCCGCCGTATTTCCTGCGCCGGAGCAGCCAATGCGGCGTCTACCCTTATATTATGTCTATGGTCTGTAGCGGCAGCAGAAGGAGGCAGAGACACAGACGTCACGACGCAATAGCATCATGACAGGTGGAGACGTGCTTATACAGAAGCCGAAATTGGTCTTGTTAAAGTGGCAGCGTACCATTTATGCTGCTACATTTCCAAAGCATTTTTATAGGAGCTTCATTATTATGAACAGTAAAAAAAAACAAAAAAAACAAACAAAAAAAAATAACAAGAAATTAGATTAGATTTGCAGTTCAATATATTTCGCAAACCCTTTTTCTACCAGTTCTATAAAGAGAGATTGAGCAACAGTGGAGCAGAAATATGTGAAAATTATGAGCAAACGTATTTTATAATTCTGTGGGTTTTAAGGGAAACAGCCCCTCAGAACCTGCAGAATTGGTTCCTGGTCACTATCAGTGTGAGCAGCTTTCTAAAATTAAACTTCTGCAACAACCCGGGCAGTGTGCAAACCCACCAAACACTACACACTTTCAAACTTAACCTCATACTGCAGATGAAATGTAGACTGTGGTTTATAGAAGAAGAAGAAAAGAAAAAGCCCAGTGTTAATAAGATTATTTAGTTTATGCAAATAGAGTAAAGAAGGAAGCAGAAAGATAAACATTTCGTGTAGATAGTGGCCATAAGTGACGGGCTTATGGTTTCAGTCTGTCTATGGTTAAAAAGTTGAAGTACGTCTGAAGCAGTGACACATAATCAGTGTTGGATGTGAGGATGGGTCACCCTTTGCTGTCGGTGCTGGCCGTACTCTGTAAGTAGATCGCTTTTTCTTTCTGAAGTGTGCAGGCGATGGAAACCATGTTTTCAATCTTTACAATATGTCAGAGATTCACTGGCTTATTTTTGCACAAAAAGCTGACTGTACAGACTTTATGTTCATTTTGGGCTCTTTCGGTTTTCTAAAAGAGAGACATGGGGAATATTTGATTCACAAGAATGAGGAAAAAATTTGATTGAGATTTAGAAAACCGCAGATTTTGTAATCGGTGCCAAATAATTTGGATTGACCAAGTCTATGTCTAAGTCTAAGGGCAAAATCATTTTTATTGTATAAAGAATCTTGTTCTAATAGGAATAGAAGATAGTTTGAAAGCAGTTTCCAAAAGAAAATCTATTTTTAATTATATTTTGTGAAACAAATGGCAACACTATATCATCATTACAGTAACAGAGCCAGACCAGCTTTTTGCATGTATCAACTGGTGTTTAACTCTACATGGTGATAAGATGTTAGACTATATTCTCATCTTAACTTGTCTTTGAGTTATTTTGTGTTATGTATTCATGTTTTCTAAATTACTTTGAAAGGCACAGCTGCAAGTTCTGCATCCCGCCGCTTTCTTTTCAATATCGTGTATATGCACTGTTTCATTGTGAACATGAGTACCGAACAAGAAAACACAACATAAGATTGGAAGGGCTCCTTGCTATCACCCTAATCTTTAGCTCCTTCCATACATTCTCAGTCATTTTCAAGTCTGGACTTTGGCAGGGCCTCTTTAAAACATTAGTGTCAAAAACCAATTTGGAAAAATCAAAAGATTACAAAATCTCCCAGGAGTCTGAATAATTTGGGGCTGAACAATTTGCATGCTCAAGTTTTTTTTGTTTTTTTTGTGTGTGTGCTAATAATGAAAAAAAAAAGTAGCTGTGAAAATATGTTTAAAAGCATCTGTTCAGTGTAGAACAATTTATTTTTTGATTTATTTTTTTAGTCAGTTTTAGTTTTAGTTTTTTAGTCAGACTTTGAACAAATGACAGTTAAACAAAACTGTGAAACATTTGTCTAAAAAAAACTGAAGCTGTAAATCATCTATCGACTACAGAGCCACTATTTTTATTTTCATAATGAAGTTCACCTTTTTCTAGCTTTGTCAAGTATCTCTGGCCTTTTTCTCACAGATAAAGTTAGCATGGCTTTGAGGTCATGCAGCCACGAAAAGACAGGTAAGTGTTAGCCATAGAGACGTTTCAGTGAACCAAACATTTAGAAACGGTGGAGGAAGTTTTGACCACGTACATTCTCAGAATGAAATATAAAAAGATGCAGTGCAATAAACAGAGTGGTCTTTGTACACATGACCTTGGCTTGGCTACATTTGTGATCATCTTAGTAACTTCTGGTTATCTCTCGTGAGCAACAGCCTACTTCGCCACACTGACCTCACAGTCATTATTTGTATTGCTCTGTTGCGTTTAGATAAATATCTGCAAATTCGCTCATGTTGAATAAAATGTCCTCACTGTTTTCCTCACAAGAAGGGCACCTCAGTATCTGACTCCGTCGTAACTTTAAAACTGTTTCAAATATAGATGCAGCATGGAAAGCCAAAAGCATTCACCTCTATATTTCTGACTCAGAATAATAGGCAGAAGCAAATAGCTAACACAGTAACTGAAAGTCGAGTCAATCTACTGTATGTGAACTTCTCTCTGCAAGAAAAGCTTTATTTTTAATAAAATATCACATTTTAAGTTCCTTACACATCTATTATTACAATTATTAATGGAAATGTAAATATCCCCTGCCCCCCTATATTCAAGAGTTTTCACATTTCCTCTTTCATGTTTCATTTTTATAAGATGTCTGATAAGCTCTGTGTTTTTAGGTCTCAGTTCTCTTCTTGGGTGTGGAAAAACTCAAGGTAATTGAACAGTTTCCTCCTATAACTGTCCATTAACACATTTTTTATCAAATATGATTGAGTTTTTATTCTGGTGACTTATCTTGTTTTTGTTTTGTTTTGTTTTGTTTTTTTAAGAAGTACCTAATAAGCTCTTATGTGTTCAAAGTATGTCTGTAGTGACACCTACATTACAAGACAGATGCCCTCTAGTGGCTGTTAAAACCACTGTTGAACTTTTAATCGTTTGTGATCAATTATTTTAAATACTGGACTAAAGCAATACACACTCTTGAAATGTCAATGAGGCATTTTTTGAATAGTTTAAAAATAAAAATTTGATTAAGGATAAAATTATTAAGAACATCTGGAAAATAAATCATAAAAAATCTGTCTTTAACAGAACCAAAGCCTTTCCTCAGTGTCTCTCCATCATGGCTGATTAAAGGAGCCTCAGTAAATCTGAGCTGTAAAGCTGAACCTTCATCTCCAGAATGGAGGTTCTTCTGGTATAAAGCTGTTCCTGATCTAAGAAACAAGAACTACAGATATGAGCTGCTGCCTGGTAACACCAGAGGGACTAAAGAAAACTCCTTCATCATTACTGGACAGAAACACACAGCAGGATTTGCATGTAGAGCTAGAAGAGGAAACTCAAAGTCATCAACTGATTATAGTGAACCAAAGTTTGTCTGGTCTGCAGGTCAGTGTGTTGCTACTCTAATCTATTCCCTCATTTGTTTCTATGTACCTGATAAACTCTCATGTTGACTTTTAATCTGTCAGAGATTAGCCTTAATATCAAATATATTTATGTGTGATAAAAGCTTATGTCATCTTTCTTATGACTAGTGTAACATGACGTACAGCAGTGAGAACCTGCCACAATGGATATGCTATGAAAGAAAGAGATCTGGTGTATTAGGAGAAAGAATGAAAAAGAGAGACAAGAGAACACCTGGAAGTCTTCTACTAAACCTGCAGACAGAGAGAAAAACACAGAGATCTGAGAAACCATAGCAATAATACGTATAGCAAGGTCAATGAAAAGCACACAGTGCTGATAAAAGTGTAAACAATGATACAAAAATTACACTTCACTTCATTTAGTCAATAAAGATGGTCAATAAGACCAGACATAACTCAGACAAAATAAAAACAACCCAAAAGGAAATATTGGAAGTTATTGAAAGTTACCTATTTGAATTAAAATGAACTGAACCAAAATATCTTACCTTCCCAAACAAGAGTAATCACACAAATGATAGCACTGGATAACTTTTTGGTGACTAGATGAGATGAGGAAAATAAAAATGATATGAGTTCTGATGTAGTGCTGCCTTTTTACCAATTTACATCCAGCTTCTTCTGTTCCACGTTCATGACTAACTACCATTTACATGGATTTAAATACAGCAACCTATAACAGGATGTAAAGTTAGTAAACTGTTCCTTTCCTATGGATTAATTAAAGACAGCTTTAACAATAACAGAAATAAATAAAGTGGAAAAAATGTTCTTATTCAGTAAATTAATCATTTTTGTTTACTAAAATACATTTTTGCAAATGTTTGTTTTTCAGATTCAGCAGCCTCTCTGACAGTGAGTCCTGACAGAGAAAAACATTTCACTGGTCATAACGTCTCATTAAAATGTGATGGAAACTCTAGTGATGGGAGAATAAGATATTATAGAGAAATAAACACTCAGTCATATCTGTATGACTGCTCCACCTGGTGGACAATGAATGAATCCTCATGTATCGTCATTAGCAAGTCGGCCTATAAAGCAGTGTTCTGGTGTGAGTCTGGATCAGAGTTCAGCAATGCAGTCAACATCACGATATACAGTAGGTTATTATATATGAACATGTTTTGCTTTGTATTTGAATGATTCTAACAGTGACTGTAGTTCACAGTAACATGTTGCACATGTGAACACATGTGTTTTAAGTTTTTTATGTTATGTTTTGGTAATACTTTATCTGAAGGGGGTTGAATAAGACTGTCATGACACTGTCATAAACATGACATAACACCTGTCATGAACATGAATAAGCCTTCATGAATATTTATGACTGTTGACATAAAGCGTCATTCGGTAAATTATGACATGTCTTTGTTATGACAACTTGACATTAACCAGGAAATCATTACTGATATAAATTTGTTATAAAAGAATTAATTATTGCACTTTAAAAATTAGGTAACTTTATGTTATTAAAGGTAAAGTTTAAACAGTAATGATTTCCTGGTTAATGTCAAGTTGTCATAACAAAGACATTTTGAATAATGTCAACTTTGTATTAAAAGTGTCATAATTTACCGAATGACGCTTTATGACAACAGTCATAAATATTCATGAAGGCTTATTCATGTTCATGACAGTGTCGTGACAGTCTTATTCAACCCCCTTCAAATAAAGTGTTACCTATGTTTTTTTTTTTAACTGACAAGATATCTATAGTATCTCAGCAGTTGTTGTCTTGATTGAAAAATGCTGATAAAAAAACCTGCTTATAAATGATTATAGTGAACCAAAGGTTTGTCTGGTCTGCAGGTCAGTGTGTTTCTACTCTAATCTATTCCCTCATTTGTTTCTATGTCTCTGATAAACTCTCATGTTGACTTTTAATCTGACATAACATAGAGATTAGCCATATTATTAAATATATTCATGTGTGATAAAAGCTTCTGTCATCTTTCTTATGACTAGTGTAACATGTCACTAGTCATAAGAAAGTTGACCTTTCTCACAAATATTGTGAGAAAGGTCATTACTGATAATATTTTCAACTTTCATTTTTATGAGATTGTGATCAGAAGCTGGAACATGTTCTTATTATAAAAAATATATAAGAAATAAATATAATAATATAATAAATATATATTTATATCTTTATATATCTTTAAATATATCTTTCCTACAGAACCAAAGCCAGTCCTCACTGTGTCTCCATCATGGCTGAATCCTGAAGCCTCAGTGACTCTGAGATGTAACCATGACGACCAGTCTCCAGGTTGGAGGATCTACTGGTATAAAGCTGTTCCTCATAAGTTTGAGAATGGCTACAGATATGAGCTGCTGCCTGGTAGCATCAGTGGGACTGTAGAGAACTCCTTCATCATTCATGGACAGAAACAAACAGCAGGATTTGCATGTAGAGCTGGAAGAGGAAACCCAAAGTATTTGACTGATTACAGTGAACCAAAGTTTGTCTGGTCTGCAGGTCAGTGCTTTGTATTTTTAATTTTGACACACTGGTAATACCTAAAATAATCCCATGTGCAATGTGACAAATGTTCAGTTTAGTTTAAACTTGTTCCAAAAGAAGAACAAACTTAATGAAGCAGAAAATATCTGAAGGACATGTTATTAATAATGCGAACAAATAAATAATTCCAAATAAAAACAACAAAAAATAATTTATTTCTCCAAATATATATATATATATATATATATATATATATATATATATATATATATATATATATATATATATATATATATATATATATATATATATATATATATATATATATATATATATATATATATATATATATATATATATATATATATATATATATATATATATATATATATATATATATATATAAATAATTTTTTTTTATCTTGTTTTATTTAGTCTCCCGTCCAGCAGCGTCTCTCTCAGTGAGTCCTGACAGAGAGCAACACTTCACCTCTCAGTCTGTGACACTGAACTGTGGAGGAAACTCTACTGAGTGGAGAGTGATGAGGTTTTCAGAATCAGGTGACCTGACCGTCATACCAAACTGCTCTGACTGGATGAAAATGTCTGGATCCTCATGTGTCGTTAGCAGACAGTCTTCCTCTAAAGCAGTGTTCTGGTGTGAGTCTGGATCAGGAGAGTTCAGCAACTCAGTCAACATCACCTTACACAGTAAGTTGTTATCCATTGTGTGTATTTCTATTCATTTCTTAGTGGGTAATTCTAACACGAACCTTAATAAAATATTTCTTAAGCCAAAAATATTAGAACAGTTTGATGCATTACTCTACTATCAGTAACGGTTTGCAAAAATACAGAAACACAATTATTAAAGCATGTAATCACTGACATCTCAGGATATTTTTCTGTTCTCCCTAAATGTTCTTACACAGTTTGGTTGATTATTGAACATAGTTTTAATAAAAGGAAATGCTTTATAAAAACATTGTTAAACTTTGTAAGGAATGAAAAATCATTTTAGATAAAGTGTGTATGTTGCTCAATCACACAAATGTTTATACTATTACAGTTTTATGCCACTCTTACTTTACAAACATAACTAGTATATTTAAAGCAATGTCAAAAATTATACACCTAAACCTGATTTTTCTTTTGTTTGACCTTAGAAGTAAATTCCCTGAATAGAACAAAGATGAACTCAGAATCATTGTTTTCAGCCAGTCCTATCAGTGGCTCTGGTTCTGTTCCCAAACACGACGAGGACTTTTAAATTCAGCTGCTGATTTAAAAGAAAAAAAAAAGTGTTTGGAGCAATGTCCCTAACATTGAGTATACTCAAAAATGATGGGTGACATTGTTTACAATGAATAATTATTTAAAACAGTATTTTTTTCACTGTTGATACAGTACATAATGAGTTTAACAGACTATATTACAACAATTATTTACTGTGATTACAAAATGAATTAGGTTTCAGCTTTTACGACCTTTTGTTGCAGTTAAATCCTCGGTTTAAGTGATGGTTTCATAAAGGTTTAGAGCTTGATCACTTAATCTAATAAAATGAATTGTATTATTTTCTGACTGGTTTACACACTTGAGCTTGTTCGGGACAGGCCCATGTTTTTGTAGAACCAGTAGAGAGCTGGATCTCTTTATCTCAGAAAATCTATTATATTCTGTCTGGTTTCCAGATGAAGATCTTCTCCTGGTGAGCCCCGTCCATCCTGTGACTGAAGGAGCTTCTGTTACTCTGAGCTGCAGACGGAGAGGAGAAAACAATATTTCTGATGTGATTTTCTATCATCATGACAAACTGATCCAAAATGACAGCAGAGGAGAGCTGAAGATCTCTGCAGTGTCTCAGTCAGATGAAGGTTTCTACAAGTGTGAACATTCAGGAGAAGTTTCACCTCAGAGCTGGATGGGAGTTAAAGGTGGAGTCTTTAATATCATATCTCTTGAAATGCTTTCCTTTTTGGTGTGAATGTCTATTTCATTTGTCATAAGTAATATTCCTTATTGATCTCTAAACACAGCTGTATCCAGACCTGGAAGCTCGTCTTTTTCTGTTCTGTTGGTCACTGGATCAGTGATTGGATTCATTGTTCTCATTCTGCTGCTGCTGATCTGTTTCTTCTTAAAGTCAAAATGTGAGGGCGTCTTCTTCTGACTGAAATGCATTTATATTGTAACATCCACGTCTTAATCAAGAAATCTTTAAAAACTAAACAATTTCATAAAAGTATGTCTTTATGAAAAACATTCAAGGTTCAGAGCAGCCAGTCGGTCAGGATGAACGTCTTCATCAAGTTTACTCCTCTCTCCTACATGGTCAGTCTTTCACTTAGTTTTGAATATTTTCACTAATCTATGAATCCACCAAATTCAACTCTGACAGAAACTTCTGCTGCAGCTTTGAAATTTGTTAAGTGTCCATCTGTATCACAGACATAAAGTGACTAATTAATCTGTGTTTGACTTTCATTGACCTTTAGGTGACCTTTGTGTCTATGAAACAATCAGAGGCCCTGAAAACTCAGGAAAAGGTTCAGTATAAAGTCTGATTATCAAATAATGCTGGAGATTTTATAACAATATAGTAACAGTGCAGTGAATTACAATACTGTTTCAGGTCAGAATTAATGTGTTTTCATTATGATAATATATTTGATTCACCTCAGCAATCAGGTAACGATAACACTGAATGAGTAGCAATGGTTATTATTAATTGTCTTTCATAAAATCACATGAACAGGACAACATGATGATCCAGAGAAGAACACCGACTATGCTAATGTGGATGCAGAATAAAACCCAGGTACAAACCTCATCAAGAAGTATTTTTTATAAAGTGTTATCTTGTCTTATTTTTTTTCTCCTTTTCTGATCTTTTTTCATGATTTGTTTAGATTGAAAATCCAGCATGGTGTCAGCATTGTTGAAACAACATTTTAAATCAAACTTGTTAACTGTGGAGCAGCAGTAGACGTCTTGTTTGAGGTTTACCTATAAAATCTCTCATTTTTGTTTTAGATTTTACAGTTTTTGACATCATTTGAGTTAGTTAATTGTATTTTTTATGCTTTAGATATATTCTGTCGCTATAGGAATACACCATATCTGTAAAAAGGATAGTTTACTGTAAGTTGATGCAAGTTTTCTTTTTTAACATCATGTAAATATTCTACTTTATATTTGTCACATAGGCAAGTCTTTACCAGTTTATGCAGGATGTCAGATGAAACTGTCTGCAGAAGTCTTTAGTTTTTGTAAAGGTGTCCAAAGTAATATAATCTGACATAAATCTTACTAATACAGAGTTTTTATTGCTGAATTAATATTATCGGGGAGAAATATCAAATGTCTTATTTTCTCTTAACAATTTGGTCACACATAATGTATGTAACAATTTATATGCTTTGGAAAGCTCTAAATTCAGCTAAAGCTTCAATTTTACCCCATAATAACCGAACGTGATACGTTTTCCACTTCAGTCATGACGTCTCTGTATTATCATGAGAAAGCTTTGTTTTCCTGACATGATCCACACCCCTGTCTTTTTGTTGAACACATTCACCTGTTTTGAGTTGGTCCTTGTTGTAAATCAGTCCGTGTCATCGCTGGTTCTTATGTTTCCCCTGAGAACTGTTATTATTATGACTTATTAAATATTAACTCTTCTCACACGTGTCTACTGATGTCCTTCTCCACCGCAAAACATCACATTTTCATTAAATGTTACGTATATTATTATATCAATACATAGTAATGTTGGATAAGTCATCAAACAACTCCTACGACAATGTGGTGGAAATTTTCTCGTCAGGAAATGTATAATGGCTTTAATAATCGGATGGTCATGTTATGTTGCATCTCTATTCAAAATGGGGACGTAACATAATAATTAGTTGCAATGGACACCTAACTGTGTAAGGCTATTCCTTACACTATTCAAGTGGCAAAATATATTAAGAAAAAGAGTTACATTATTAATCAGGATTTTGTTATTTTTGGTCAATAAAAATCATGTTTAGCATATTGCACATTTTACCATCACTTGTATCAATAAAATCAAACGAACTTAGCTCCATGTAAAGACAAAGACAAAACGGTTTAAAAAATAATAATTAAGCTATTTCCACCCCAACTTGTTCAGTTCAATCCTCTGTACCTTCAAAACTATTAGAGAGAATTTACAAAGTCTCAACATGTAATACCACAGTTGTTCAGCAGATGGAAGTGTAGTTCAACAACTTGACTGCCAATGACTTTATAAACTCAGAGGAGCTTCAATTGGCATTTTTACACAATAGCAGGAGATATGGAAGGATACTTACTTACTTACTTACTTACTTACTTATGGTGATAAGCTGCCCTGCACTGTTCCTGACCTATCACACAACATAACTGCTGCCTTAAAGTATCAGTATTTCTCTAATTTTCTTCATGGACATAGAGACCCTGAAGGACGTGAATGTCGCACTTTCATCCATCCATCCATGGATTCATTATCTATACCTGCTTGTCCTTGCAAGGTGTCCAGATGTGAATGGGTGAGAGCCAAGGTACTCTGTGGACAGGTAGCTATTCCAATGGAAACACATTTAATGAAATACACTGAGCAAAAGTTTGCCTGACCTGCATGTCAGTCACTTTTCTGTCTGTGTCAGTTCTGAAATGTGAAGACACAAGCTGGATAAAACAGTCAATAACATACTGTATCTAGAAAGCTAACTAATGGGCCTTTGGCAAGGACGTTTACTTTAATAATGTGTTGTAAATCCCTTTAATTGTTCTAGATAATTAAAGAGAGTTATAACAGATTATACTGATCTGACAATGGAAAGATGATAAAAGTGTCATGCTGGTTGGTGAAAAGCCGCATTGTTATGGTTAGAAATGTGAACCGAGAAGATTTAGATTGTCGGTCTTTTACTGCACCTCCCTTTCCTGTATTTATTTAAGCCCTAAATAAATACAAGAATGTGACTACTTATGTAATTTTCCACTGACTCATTCAGAGTTTTGGGGGTTAATTTTATTCATGAGTTGCATGACACCTTAAACTGTTGGTTCTACAGAGCTGTGAAGAGTCCTTCCTGTTTCATTCAACATTTTTGCAAACTGTGAAATTCTTGATATGGTGGAATAAAATCTCATTTAAAGGTTCTTGAGAATAAACAGAGCATCAACAGTGCTGTTGAAAATCATTTTCCACTATAAAAGTATTTTTTCAGCATGTCTTTTCAGAAATATTCTTTAAAAAAAAAACACTAAGACATTTTCACAACACGTAGCTCAGTTTTCACTTCAGTGAATGCCATGACAGGAAAACAAGTTTTGTCACTTGAGTTTGTCAGATTGAGGCAGTAAACACCAAGCTGTCACCGTCTTCCTTTATCTTATTGAGCATCTGTTAGTGATCTTCCAACTCTACTTTTGCATAGTTGATACTTTTGTATATTTTCTTATTTTCATTACTCTTCATCACCCAAAAACAAAATTAGCTTCAACATCAAAATAGAGCTTCTACTAATAACACTTACACTGATTCCTGACAGACGGCAACACTTCATTTCTGACTCTCTTAAAAAAATGAAGATAACTGTGCTCATTAAGAGCAAAGAGGTTTACAGAAACAGGTTATCTGCCACATTTCAAAAACTGCTCCAGACTTGGGGCAATGACTGGATCGTCATCTACCGTCTTCGATCCAATGAAGCAGTGTACTGGTGTGAGTCTGGATCAGGCGAGTTCAGCAGCGGAGTCAACAGCACTGTTTACACTACCATATCAGGCACGTTTTTTTTTTTTGTTTGTTTTTTTTTCTGATTCTTAACGTCGTTTCTTTTTCCCCTGCACAGGAAAATATTCAAACCAGGTGTAATCGGTACCCATTTGAACTTACTTGTCCTGACACAAAATGTTGCTTGTTTATATTCCATGTAAAAAGAGATATTTTTAAAATGTTTTACACCTCTACCATTTGCTAACGTGTTACAGTAAAACACAAAGGGGCGCCTGAAGGACATTATCAGAGGTTACACACAATACTATCGCTGCACCTGACCCACTGGAGCACAGCTACATCTCCAACCCGCATTATGTGCATGTCGCACAAAACCAGCACAAACCTAAACCACACAAATGTAGGCTATATGTGCGTAATGCACATAGCCCACAAATACAGCAGATCTAACCGTTTTTATTTTTGTTTGTTTAGTTTTTTTTACAATTTTACGAAATAATAAAGACAGAAAGACAAAGAGAGGTGGAGGATGGAGATTCCCAGGTTCAGGTGGTGTGTCTGAGACTTCCAGAGGAGAAGCTGAAGCAACAACATTTGCTTAATTTCTTCTCTTTTGGCAAAGTTTTGACTAGATTTAACTGTTTAACCTGCAGTATTAGGGCATCGCTCAGGAAGGGTGCGGCAGATGTCATTGTTGGCCAACTGGCGATCCCACCAGAACCGCACACATGGCAAAGAGCTCAGGCGGAGCTTACTCCACCGCTCTACTATGGGAGGGTTAAAACCCAGCTTACTCATTTTTAGCTAGCTTCACTCCATAGTGACATTTAGCTTACACAAAGAGCGCCAATCCATCAAATGAACAAAAGTGGACTGACCAATAACATGTAGGTTTAGGTCGGACATGTGCCCGCTCCAACAAACTCATGCAGATACAAAAAAAAAAAACACACAGTGTGTACAGCCATACAGCTGCAGGCGCTAATTCTCACATGTCATATTTCTGCTTTGGACAGCAACAACTTCATGACGTCAGAGCAGGAAGTCTAAGACTTGCTGATAGTCGTTTAATTTTATGTAAATAAATGAGCTTTTTCAGTAAATCCAGACTAAATAAGGTTTAGTGAACACACATCTAATAATGTTGCATGTTGCAGAAGACCACACTTAATGTTCAGCCTCGTTTTTTGCTTCAAACGACAAAACATCATTACCATTTTAACCACGTAGAAAAGAGGAAATACAGCCTGTGGTCAAGGCTTAAAACGACAGGTTTTGCTTCATACAGTTAGCAATGCAACCTAAAAAGCCTACAAAGCTGCTAGCAGAAAAGGTTTAGGATTAATAGTTTTGTAAAACAAAATTACCAAAGCAATTTTGTAGGAGTTTAATTATTGCTTTTCAATAAAAACAAATAAATAAATAAGTTGTCAAATCTAAATTAGGAATTTAAGTATATTTGATTTGCAATTATATATATATTCACAGACTCTTGTTCTAACAGTTCTGTACACAGAGACTGAGGAACAATGGAGGAACTATATGTGAAAATTAGAAGTCAGTCTGCCAGCAACACTGCGTCATTTTAAACTTAACCACACGCTGAGAGGAAATACAGGCTGTGGTATAAAAAAAAACAAAAAAACAACTCACTATTAATAGGATCATTTGCTTTATACAGCTGGTGGCACACACTACAGAACCAAACATCTCATGCTTTTAACTAAAGTCCTAGAGGTTGGAGTCCTTGTCAAACGGCATTTTTGACTAAAGTCCCAGATCGGGTTAGAGTCCCAGATAACGACAGGGGTGCGGGTTTTAATGTTTTTATCTTTTTTTAATCGTTTTTTTTTTTAAATCTCTTTCTCTTTCTTACTGTTTATTCAGTGTCACATGCTGGTTGTTTTTTGTTTTGTTTTGTTTTGTTTTTTATTATGTAAAGCACTTTGAAATGCCTTGCTGCTGAAATGTGCTATACAAATAAAATTTGATTGATTGATTGATTGATTGATTGATTGATTGACTGATTGATTGATTGATTGATTGATTGATTGATTGATTGATTGATTGATGCTTAGACAATTCAAAGTACAAACCTTCCAACTATGCATTAAGATGCTTTTACTGTTAAATTTGTTTTTCATCCTTTTTAAAGAGGTCGTTGTGACCTTTCGTAGCTCAGTCCACATGTAGCTCAGTCTTCCACGGCAACTACTCTTCACCTCTAGGTGACAAACACACTCACATCCTCCCACTCGACACAAGCACAAGTGTTTCTGTGCACACACTTATCATCTCACCCACACACAAACACTCCGACACACACACAACCCAAATGATTGAGCATATGTCAAGAGAAGACAAGTTCATTTGTATATCACATTCTGGCAACAAGACAATTCAAAATGCTTTTCATGATAAAGACAGGTTGCTATTAATCTGACCTGCCATTGTTCATCCTGGATGCAGTCGTGATATAGTCAATTTGGTGTACTAGCTACAGAAATCCTTCCTATAGTCATGTAGGCAACCAGCTTCTCTATATGATATGCCTGAAATGCCAAGACAGAACCACAGAGAGAAGTAACTTTTTTTTTTTTCGTTGATATATATTTTTGTAATATTGACAACAGGGAATATGTTGTATGTTTTTTACACTGGTAAAAAACAGATTCTTTGTCTTGATTAAGGAAACCTTACAGATGGAGAAGGGTGTAACTCCTTTTCCTCACTAATGTATGACAGGGATCATTAAATTTGATTTTCACACACAACCATCTCTAGGGTTTACAGAAAATGGTTCAAGAAAGAGAAAACATCCAGTAAGAGGCAGTTCTGTGGGAGCAAATGCCTGGTTGATGCCAGAGGCCAGACCGGTTTGAGCTGATAGAACGACAACATTAACTCAAATGACCACTTGCATTCAGAGAAGAGCATCTCTGAATGCACAACATGTCGAACCTTGAGGCGGATGGGCTACAGCAGCAGAAGACCACACCGTTTACCACTCCAACCAGCTAAGAATAGGAAATTGGGGCTACAATTCACACAGGTTCACCAAAATTAGACAATAGAACATGGGTCCCCAAACTTTTTCCTGTGAGGGCCACATAACTTTTCCCTTCTCTGATGGGGGGCCAGAGTCAGTTTGTAACAGAAAAAGTGTGACGATCGCAGGAGTGCCTAAATGTAAAAATATATTGTTTTCCAGAAAGCACAATCAAATAGCCCTCTCTGGGTTCTTCACAGAAAAAACCCAGGAAATAACACTATTTATGAAATAAATACCATATTTTCTGGACTATAAGCCGCGACCCCAAAGTTTATGTAAAAAACAGTAAACATACACATATAAGCCTCAGATATCTCTGCCACTCTAGGTTTTCCACAACGATGCAGCAGCAGCAGAGGGTGGCAGACACCCAAAATTTGAGTCATAACAGGTCAATTGAATATCACATTTATTAAGGTTGAAGAAGAAAAAGTTGCCAAATTTAGATTTAACTGAACTGATTACGCTAGTTTCCGAAAGGTAACTGTAACAGTAAAAGTGCTGATCCTTCGTGTCTGCTACTAGCATGTGCTAAATGAAAATGGGCGTTTTCTTCTTCTGCTTCTTCTTTAGATTTCAACACCAGCTTGAATCCATTATTGTTGCACTACTGCCATCTATTGGATCCTAATATCAATACCTCAAATTCTCATCCCTGTTTTATAAAAAAAAAAAAAAGAAAAATCCTCTTTTTCCCCTCAATGCTATTTAATTGATCAACAACATTCTCAAATTTCAATTCCCTATTAAAACCTAATTCTGTTTTAATGGGCGCTTTCTTCTTTTATTTCCAATTTTGACTTCCAATGTTTCACTTCCTGCAAAAGAGCCCCCTGGTGGTTGAAGAAAAATCCACTTATAAACCACATGGTTCAAAGCTTAGGTATATGAAAAAAAATCTAAATACTCTCTGGTATTGTTCAGGGGGCCGGACCAAATGTGGAGGCGGGCTGAATGCGGCCCGCGGGCCGTAGTTTGGGAACCAGTGCAAAAGAAGATTGGAAAAATGTTGCCTGGTCTGATGAGTCTCGATTCCTGCTGCGACATTTGGAAGGTCCGGTCAGAATTTGTCATCAACAACATGAAAGCATGGATCCATCCTGCCTTGTATCAGCGGTTCAGGTTGGTGGTGGTGGTGCTGTGGATATTTTCCTGGCACATTTTGGGCCTATTAGTACCAGTAGAGCATCGTGTCAATGCCACAGCCTACCTGAGTATTGTTGCTGACCATGTTCATCCCTTTATGACCACAGTGAACTCATCTTCTACTTCCAGCAGGATAACATGCCATGTCAGAGAGCGTGAATCATCTCAGACTGGTTTCTTGAACACAACAATGAGTTCACTGAACTCAGCTGCCCTCCGCAGTCACCAGATCTCTATCCAATAAAGCAGCATTGGGATGTGGTGGAACGGGAGATTCGCATCACGGATGTGCAGCTGACAAATCTGCAGCAACTGCGTGATGCCATCGTGTCAATATGGAAGAATGTTTCCAGTACTTTGTTGAATCTATGCCATGTAGGATTAAGGCAGTTCTGGAGGCAAAAGGGAGTCCAACCTGAAACTAGCAAAGTGTACCTAATATAGTGGCTGGTGAGCCTTTATAGAAGAAAGGGAAGGAGAAAGCAAATGCTAAATTATTCACTTTTTCTTCTTCTATATAATATTCTATATAATGTTGGTCAAATATGTAAAATCCTGAAACTAAAGGTTGAGTGGACACTTCTGTAAATAACCAGACATTGAAAAAGCAAATGCAATGATCAGGAATGCACATCTAGATTAAAATAAAAAGTAGTCTGTATCCCCCCAAAAATCACATTGATTACTTCCAGATGAAACTTGTATTTTATGTGCCTTTACCTTGATATAAAGAGCAAAAGCATATGAAGCTAGGCTCAACCTGACGTCTAGCAGGAAATGTGAATGTGTAGCATAGAGGAAAACCACTGAAGCAGTGTGAAAGTTGTGCAAGAGAAAAGAAGGAAGCAGAAAGACTAAAATTTTTTGTACATAGCAGTTATTTCATGCTAAGAAGTGACTGGGCTTCTGATGTCAGTCTGTCTATGGTTAAAAAAGTTGAAGTACGTCTGAAGCAGTGACACATCATCGGTGTTGGATGTGAGGATGGGTCACCTTTTGCTGTCGGTGCTGGCCGTACTCTGTAAGTAGATCGCTTTGTCTTTCTGAAGCGTGCAGGCGATGGAAAATGTTTGCAACGTTTACAATATGTAAACGGGCCGAGTTTTGGGCAAAAAAGTTAACTGTGCAGAATTTCTGTTGCTTTTTGTTTTATTTTTCCTCGGGTTTTGTTTTGGGGTAAATTATAGATTCAGTTCACAAAACGAGAAAGTGCGGGGGATATTGGATTCACAGACATTTTAAAACATTAATGTCAAAAGCCAGTTTGGGAAAATCAAAATATTACAAAATATCCCAGGAGAATGAGTAATTTGGGGCTTAACAGTTTGCATGTCGTTCATGTTTGTCACACTCTGACGCTAATACCAAAAAAAAAAACATTAAAAATGGTTTAAAAGCATCTGTTCAGTGTAAAACAATACATTTCAGGTTTTGTCAGTTTAATAAGTATTTCGGATTTCGAACAAATGATCTTTAACGTTGGTCTAAATCATCTGTCGCCTACAGAAACATTATATTTATTTTCTTAGACTCATAACTTGTATCTTGCTTATCAGACACCAAATCTTTTATAGCCCCTTCATAACCAAAATTGATGAGCTTTTGTTTTGGTGCTCAAATAATCTAGTGCAATCAGCCAGTGAAGAACATAGTGAGGTTCACTTTTTTCTATCATTGTCAAGTATCTCTTGACTCTCTTCTCACAGTGCGTAGATAAAGTTAGCATAACTCTGAAGTCCTGTAGCCACAAAAAGACAATGCAGACTGAACTGTAGAGAAGTATCAGTCAACTGCATAATTAGAAACGGTGGAGGAAGTTTTGACCACATACATTCTCAGAATGGAATAAAAAGACTCATGGTGGTAAACAGGTCTTTGTGTCTAAGTTCTATATTTTGGCTTGTGGACAGAGAATGTGTGCTACTTCTGTGATCATCGTCACATTGGTCTAATGTGAGCTATAGCATACTGCACCACACTGACCTGATGGTTATCGGTGGTGTTGCTCTGTTTGGTACGTTTGGATTCGTTTCTGTTGAATAAAAACATCCTCAACGTGATGCTCACAAGAAGGGCACTTCAATATCTGGCTCCTTTGTAACTTTAGATATAAAGCAGCATGGAAAGCTTAAAGCATCCGCCTTTAGATGTGGACTCATAATAATGAGCAGAGGCAAATAGCTATAAAGTATTTGAAAGTCGAGTCAATTTAATGCATGTGAACTGCTCTCTGCAAGAAAAGCTTTGTTTTTAATAAAATATTGTCACATCTTTAGTTCCTTACACCTGTATTGTTACAATTATTAGTAGAAATGTAAAAAAAAAAAAAAAAAAAAAAAAAAGAAAAAGAAAACATCTATTTTAGACTTCTCACATTTCCCCTTTCATGTTTCATTTTTATGTGACATCTGATAAGATTTGTGGTTTTAGGTCTCAGTCCTCTTCTTGGGTGTGGAAAAACTCAAGGTAATGTTTCCTTTTTTACCCGTCCATTAACTCATTCTTTATCAAAAAGGATTGCACTTTTATTCTAATAACTTATCTTGTTTATTTCATTTTAAGAAATACCTCATAACCTCTTAAGTGTTATAAGTATGTCTGTAGTGACACCTGCATTACATGACAGCTGCCCTCTAGTGGCTGTTAAAACCACTGTTGAACTTTTAATAGTTTGTGATCAATTATTTTAAATACTGGGCTAAAACAATGTTCACTAGTTTTGAAATGTCAATGAGACATTTTTTGATTATCTTAAAAATAAGAATCTGAATAAGGGTAATATTATAAAAAACATAAATCATAAAATGCTGTCTTTAACAGAACCAAAGCCTTTCCTCAGTGTGTCTCCATCATGGCTGATTAAAGGAGCCTCAGTAAATCTGAGCTGTAAAGCTGAACCTTCATCTCCAGAATGGAGGTTCTTCTGGTATAAAGCTGTTCCTGATCTAAGAAACAAGAACTACAGTTATAAGCTGCTGCCTGGTAACACCAGTGGGACTAAAGAAAACTCCTTCATCATTACTGGACAGAAACACACAGCAGGATTTGCATGTAGAGCTAGAAGAGGAAACCCAGAGTCATCAACTGATTATAGTGAACCAAAGTTTGTCTGGTCTGCAGGTCAGTTTGTTTCTACTCTAATCTATTCTCTCATTTGTTTTTATGTCTCTGATAAACTCTCATGTTGACTTTTAATCTGACATAACATACATATATATAGCATCGTGAAAAAATGACAACTTTCCACATTTATTACATATATTTATGTGTGATGTTAACTTATCTTTCTTATAACTAGTGTAAGATGGGAAACAGCAGTGAGAACCTGCCAAAACGTACACATGATATGAAAAAAGGGAGACTTGGTGCAAAAAGGGGAAAAGTGAGATAAGAAATAGAGGAGAGAAAGAAGGTCAAAGAGACGACAATAAAACACCTATAAGTGTGTGAGAACAGATCTGAGAAACCACAGAGATAACGTATGTATAACAGCGTCAATGAAAAGTACACAGTACTGATTTAAACAAGATGTATTCAGTGGTAAATGCAGCCCAAGATAGTTTATCTGTCCACGCCTGATTTAAAAATATAATGCATCATGCATTCTTAAACAACATCTGTTACATAAGTCTAAACAAAGTTAAGACATTTAATTTGGATAAAGCTTTTTTCCCTTAGAATAAAATCAGTTCCACAATGGCAAACTTTGCCAATAGTTGCTTCCATTATTCCAGTGTGAAGGCTAACATGTGTACTGCTCACTAGGATGCAGTGGATGTTTGGTTCAGAATATGTGACCTTGTGCATGCTACCTAGAACAATACTACTCCAAGTCAGAGGATGGCGCCAAACACAAAGATTACATGATTTGATCATCAGCAGAAAACCTTTAACAGCGCTTTTATTAAGAAATACATGGACAGGACCCTGCAGATTTTTCAATGTTAGAAATTCATCGGGAAATAGAAACTGTACTGAACTCATTTAGTCACAGAAGGTCAGTTTTATGTTCAATAGAACCAGAAATAACTCGGAACTACATGGTAGGAAAAAAGGGGGAATATTAATGAAAGTTACCTAACTGAAATAAATGAACTGAACTAAAATATCGTTTACCTTCCTAACTCACATAAGCAGGAACAATCACACAAATGGTAGAGCTGGACAAGTAGGGTTAGGATTAAGGGCTAGGCTGGATACGTTTTTTAATGATGAGATGGGATGAGGAAAATATAAGTGACATGAGTTCTGATGTAGTGCTGCCTTTTTACCAATTTACATCCAGCTGCTTCTGTTCCACGTTCATGACTAACTTTTACATGGATTTAAATACAGCAACCTATAACAGGATGTAAAGTTAGTAAACTGTTCCTTTCCTGTGGATTAGATGGGCATACAGTCTAATTAATGACAGCTTTAACAATAACAGAAATAAATAAATGGGAAAGTATACAAATGTTCTTATTCAGTAAATTAATCATTTTTGTTTACTAAATTAAATGTTTGCAAATGTTTGTTTTTCAGATTCAGCAGCCTCTCTGACAGTGAGTCCTGACAGAGAGAAACATTTCACTGATCATAACGTCTCATTAAAATGTGATGGAAAATCTACTGATGGGAGAATAAGATATTATAGAGAAATAAACACTCAGTCATATCTGTATGACTGCTCCACCTGGTGGACAATGAATGAATCCTCATGTATCGTCAACAGCAAGTCAGCCCATGAATCAGTGTACTGGTGTGAGTCTGGATCAGAGTTCAGCAATGCAGTCAACATCACTATATACAGTAGGTTATTATATATGAACATGTTTTGCTTTGTATTTGAATGATTCTAATAGTGACTGTAGTTCACAGTAACCTCTTGCACATGTGAACACATGAAAAGTAGACTAGATGTTTTAAGGATTTTTATTTTTTATCTGTATAAAGTATCTCAGCAGTTTTTGTCTTGGTTGAAAAATGTTGTTGGCTGTAAGTAAATATAGTGAACAAGGTCACTATTGATATTATTTTCAACTTTTATTTCTATAATATTGTGATCATACGTTATAGAAGCTGGAACATGTTTTTAATTATAAAAACATTTCTCTGTCCTACAGAACCAAAGCCAGTCCTCACTGTGTCTCCATCATGGCTGAATCCTGAAGCCTCAGTGACTCTGAGATGTAACCATGACGACCAGTCTGCAGGTTGGAGGATCTACTGGTATAAAGCTGTTCCTCATAAGTCTGAGAATGGCTACAGATATGAGCTGCTGCCTGGTAGCATCAGTGGGACTGTAGAGAACTCCTTCATGATTCACGGTCAGAAACAAACAGCAGGATTTACATGTAGAGCTGGAAGAGGAAACCCAAAGTATTTTACTGATTACAGTGAACCAAAGTTTGTCTGGTCTGCAGGTCAGTGCTTTGTATTTTTAATTTTGACACACTGGTAATACCTAAAATAATCCCATGTGCAATGTGACAAATGTTCAGGTTTATACTTGTTGCAAAAGAAGAACAAACTTAATGAAGCAAAAACTGTCTGAAAGACATGTTAATAATGTTATCCTCTGAGCTCGGGTCCTCTGGTAGAGGACCCGAGCTCAGAGGATGAAAGAGACCACCCGCAGAGGGTGAGAAGGGAATTTTTATATATATATATATATACTTTTTATCTTGTTTTATTTAGTCTCCCATCCAGCAGCGTCTCTCTCAGTGAGTCCTGACAGAGAGCAACACTTCACCTCTGAGTCTGTGACTCTGAACTGTGGAGGAAACTCTGAGTGGAGAGTGAAGAGGTTTTCAGAATCAGGTGACCTGACCGTCATACCAAACTGCTCTGACTGGATGAAAATGTCTGGATCCTCATGTGTCGTTAGCAGACAGTCTTCCTCTAAAGCAGTGTTCTGGTGTGAGTCTGGATCAGGAGAGTTCAGCAACACAGTCAACATCACCTTACACAGTAAGTTATTATCCAGTGTGTGTTTTTTGTTTACTTTTTAGTGTGTAATTGTCACAGGAAATGTATTAAAATATTTCTGAAACAAATTTCTTTGGACAGTTCATCTGAGAAACTCCACATAGTTTATAATACATAACCATCAAAATTGTTCAATTTTCAAAAAATTCAATGAGTTAGGGTTAGAAGTTAGATTAGTAATATTTTAAATGAATAAATTTTTTAATGGAAAAATCAATGTATCATCTTCCTCTTCCTGTTTTCAGTGGAATACTGAATATAGAATTTTGTTTTCAATAGCAATAATTAAAAAGGATCAATGCAACTGATTCTTTTTAATTCTGTTGTGGCAGAACTAAAACTCTTTCACTTCCATATTTTTTTACTCTGCCAATGTGTTTTTCTTTTCTATCATTCTCTGGAATTAGCTTTTCATTGACTGTATACATTTGCTCACTTTAGTTAGAGTGCTGGATAGAGCTGCACTCAAAATCCCGGTTTTCATTCTGCTCTGATGGCAGCAGCTCTGACTCTGTCTCTAAACACTACAAGGACTTTTAAAATGCCAAGTTTTATTACAACGTCTCTAACTTTGGTTTCTACTCAGAAATAGTGACTGGCATTGTTTAAAATGACCAGTTATTTAGAGCTGCATTTATAAATCAAACACATTGTATTGCAATGATTGCAGTGATTAGAAAAGAATATACTACATACTGTAAACATTTGTAAGATATTTAGCTTTTTTAAGTGTTTTTTTACTTAACCAATTAAGAGGTGGATAAAACACTGTACTTGATTTATTACTGAAGCCTCATATCATAAATTATGTTTTTCTCTGTCTGGTTTCCAGATGAAGATCTTCTCCTGGTGAGCCCCGTCCATCCTGTGACTGAAGGAGCTTCTGTTACTCTGAGCTGCAGACGGAGAGGAGAAAACAAACTTTCTGATGTGATTTTCTATCATCATGACAAACTGATCCAAAATGACAGCAGAGGAGAGCTGAAGATCTCTGCAGTGTCTCAGTCAGATGAAGGTTTCTACAAGTGTGAACATTCAGGAGAAGTTTCACCTCAGAGCTGGATGGGAGTTAAAGGTGAGCTGGATTCAATATATTATTGCATTTTTAATCATTACAATTCTGTGAGAAATGAAAACATTTTTATAGGTAAAAATCTTCACCCAGGTGTTTCCAAACCTGGGAGCTCTTCATTTCCACTGCTGTTGGTTCTTGGAGTAGTTTGTGGATCCGTATTTATTATTCTGCTGCTGCTGCTGTGTTGCTTTAAACATTCCAAAGGTGAAACTTTCATTTCCTAAAACTACATTACACAGCTCACCGGTTTTATTAGGTCATACAATGTCACAAATACAAAATTTAAAAAAAGAAAAAAGCATATTAACATCATTATTTTATCACAATTCTTTTCAGGTTCTTCCCAGAGGTCAGAACTTTTTTTTTTATTTCCACTCACCTTAAACTTGAAGCATAAGTGTTGTAATTTGCTGTTTCAAATTGACTTCCTGTGTTCCAGGGTGATCCAATCAGAGATCGCTGATCAGGGATCTGCTATAGATCAACCTCTCAATCAGACCTCGACCATTGAATACAGCTTGTCTTCTCATGGTCTGTGGTTGCATAACATCCACACTCGTTTGCAACATATTCAGAAGATTTTGGATGTTAATAACAAAAAATTAAGTTAAAGTCATGCCGTTTACTTTTAGATGTAGTTAGACTGCAACGGGATGTTTGTGTCAGCAGACTGATCCCAGATATGAAACTGTTTTCTGTTCCAGCTGAAGAGGAAGCCGGTGACGTCACATACGCTGATATTAAGTTCAAAAACACCAAACAGAAAACAAAGTCCTCCAAAAGAGGCAGAGTCCAACACAGTGCGCTGGATATGAAAGGTTTTGATTTTACCAAATGATTTTTTTTTTTACCAAAAATTTATTAATTTTTTGGTTACAAATGAATCCAATTTGATTGTTCCAACAGGGAGGCATCATGAGCCAGAAGAGGGCGCTGTTTACTCCGATGTGAGGACAGCAGCTGCAGGTACAGTCAGCAGCAATACAGTTTGCACTAATATATATGACATATATGACACTTTACATTGGTAAATATTTCATAATTTTCATCAGATATTTATTTATTACATTTATTCTCTCCATTTACAGAAGCATTGAGTGCTGCAGCAGCTGACACAGCACTTTATTCTGAAGTCAGGAAAGGATCTAAGAAGAGAGTAAGCTAGTTGGGTTAACTTTAAACTGCATATTATTTAATCGTGCATTTTTTTTCTTTTACATAAAAGCTCACATAACCATTACCTGATAGATCTTATTTCACAAGTCTTGTCAGTGAGCTCTATATATAAAACCAGTTATCTTTTTTTTTTTTGTAAAGTCATTTATTTTTTATTTTCTGCCTAAACACCAGAGTTTTTCTTATTTATGTAACATGTTGACTCAGTAATGTTTTTTATCTATTTTATATGCCTGTAAATTAAATAAAAGCTTTTATTTGTGTCATTCCTAATATTTGGTTTCATTTCACTGTTGTAACTTTAAACATATATATATATTCTATTTAATCTGAGAAAGGGATTGTTTGACTACAAGAGAATAAATCATGCTTTTTTTTATCAACGTCTTGACTCTAGACAGAGTTACAAATGCTTGTCTGTAATTTATGTTTGGAAAAAATAATCTTTACAATTTACATTTTCCAAGAGCTGACCTTAAAAAGTCGCTACTTTTGCCTTTTTGAATGCATTTTTTTAAAGCGGTATTCATAAGCTAACATTATGTAGGAAACAGACGCATTATTTTGAAGTCATGATGTAGTTTTAACTCTTCCCTTTCACAATAAAAGGTTATTTAAATGGAACTTTGTTCCATTTTTTTTCTATAGATTGATATTCACCGTAAGTATTCACAGAACAAAGCATAATTATGGTTCTTTTTATGCAGTTAATATAAAAAAATAATCCACACAGTCAGCAGGGGGAATATAGGAGAAACAGCCAGGATATTTTACCAGCAAGCTGAGCTCTAAGAATTGAATTCACTCATTCTCTTATTTACTCACCAAGGTAGAGTTCAAAACTCTAAGGTAACAACATCTCTAAATAACTTCATTATTTTAATTTTGTTCTATTTCCTGTTATGAAACATGTCTCGTTCAGATGCTAATTTCTTATTTTATTTCCTCGTTTGTCCTTACTGTAAAAAGCAACTCATTCATTCATTCGCTTTCTCACGGACCAAACGTCGCCCAAAGCTGCTCTGCTTTCCATACTACTTCCCTGTTTATTCTTGAAACAGAACTCGTTACATTATCCAGCCGTGTTTTACTTCCTCGTGAAAGCTTCTCACAGAAGGTTGGTGATGAAAAGGCAAAACAAAATGTAAAGCAGAGCTTCATGAGAATCCAGATGGACATTTTGCTTCCTTCTCTCTTCTCAGAGGTCTTGTTTTTTAGCTGTAGCATTTGAATAGTTAAATAGTTAAATTTATAATCCCTAATGGAAAGTTTTCAGATGTTTATGTCAATAACCTCTTTGTTCTGACTTAAGATACAGTGTTATGTTTTGGGAAATTAATCTTGATTAATAATAAAAGTGCATTTTAAAGAAGGTTGAAGACGACAGAAATTATGCAGCCAATGAGTTTTAAATTATCTTGTTAAATTTATATTTTTTTAATTGAATTTCTTTGTTAATTTGTATCTTCAACGGGGTAAATATATGAGCAGTATAGAGTAATGTGCAAAATGTATAGAACATCATAAAGAGCAGAATATTTTTCTGAATATTTACTGTTTTCATTTCTCAATGGAAAAATTCTTCAAGCCACCATTATAATCTTTATCGCTACTGAGGATTTCATATCAACATACCCAAACTCTCCAAAGTTTGTTCCACTATTTAAAATCTTTTATTATTCTTAGCCCTCTGGCTTTGTTAAGGGATGAGGTCTGGCTGGTTCGCATTGACACCGCGTGTGCTCTTACGAGACTTTTGTGTGTGTGTGGTTTCGGGAACTGACGCTCTGACAGGACAATCCCATCGCTTCCCTTTTGTTTGACCGTGAAATCTGCTGCGCTCCTCCTGAGCATTAGGCTTCGACTGTGGGAGGTTTGAAGAACATTTGTAAATATTATATAAATGCTTCACGGCTTGGAGTAACCTAATATAAGCAGCAATAATAACATGGTTGCCATGTAAAAAATGAAATCCACATTGTGGTCAAAATTTTCCTCTTCCCAATTTCAACTCAAAAAGATCATCTCTCATCACATCAGGTTCCATGACTCTGTGCTGTGCTACATTTATTAACAAGTTCAAATTTATGTAACTAATTTGTATTCAAATATATCAAGAGCTTACATAAAAAATACATAGTAAAAACTTAATAAATAAACCAGTAAATTTTTAGGTAAGTATTTATTGTCTTTTCTCCTTTCAAACATACTTAAACAAGATATTTTATGATAGAGACCATTAAAAGAAGAGCGCAATCTAGATAGCTTGAGAAAAATACAAACAGTAGAAATCAAAACATCAGATCTTTTTCAATTTAATGAATCTTTCATTTGGATTAGGTTAGGATAGACTTTACCATTTTGCTTGGGTAAAAATAATTTACATATGAAATATGTAAAATAAAACAAAAACAAAATACAAGCTACTATTTTCAATCATTTCATTATGATACTGACACTTGTCAGCATTCACACTTATTCTCCTCGCGTATTCTTAGAGCAGATGAAGTTAAACTTCTCAGTATCATTTTTTTTAAACCATAGGTGTTTTCCTCCTTTCTCCATGGCTCCAGACATGTCACAGTCGTCCATCGGTTCATTTTGGGCCGAGTTGTTGTAACGGACCACCTCGTCACTGACCCAGAACCACAAATCCAGAGTGCAGGCGTAGCTCAGTCCAATCCAGACATAATCAGTCGATGCCTCCTTCACTTTCTTCTCGATCCATCTCTGATCATCCATGTTGGTGATGGTGACCAGGTCATGGTGGTGATCTCTGCAGTGGTTCAAGGCGTCCTCCCAGGTTTTACTATCTTTTACCAGGACCACGTTATCTGTTGAAATAGGAAATACAAATCTGTAGCTTTATTCAAGTCTTAATTGTGGACTCATTCATCAATGCAGTAGATTAAGAAAGTCTATGTAATATCTGTTTATCACAAAACATTAAAATATCATCAAGTACAAAGTAAAAAGTAAGAGAAACAATCAAGTTTGTCTTTCATGGATAAATCATAGTATGAGCTCTTTAGCTTATGATCAGACTTCAATTTTATTTTTAAATTTATATTTAGGTATACGTAGATGTTGCCAGACCTTTTCTGGAAAATTGTCAATAGCAAAGAAGAGCTTAGTTTTAAGATTCACAAGATTTTGGGGTGTGCTGTGGTGGCACAGGGGTTCAGCACAACCCATGTATGGAGGCCTTAACCCTCAACGCTGCAGGTTCAACTCCAACCTTTGCCACATGTCTTTCCTCATTGCCAACTTTCCTGTTAATTAACTATCAAATAAAGTCCACCAGAGCCAATAAAACCTTTAAAAAAAGGATTTTGAAGAATCACAATTTTAATGCAAATAAAAACAAAATCAAATCCTGCATTCTGTATGTACGCTATTTATAAAAATCAGAGAGGGTTACTTTAGAGAAGAATAAACATGCTAAGGGAATCCTTTTAAACATTCCTGTTGTTTTTGTTTTGTATTGTTTTATATTATTTTATGTTTTACAAACAATCAAACTGTTACTTTTTTTGGACAAATTAGATCTCACTTACAAATCTTTACACAGTAGTATACAATTGCAAAGTGAAATCTCCGTTGATCCTAAATTGAGTTTCAAATAATATTTTTTTTTCTCTTATAGGTGTTTTTATTCAATGTTTTATTTTTAGAGTTTTATAAGAACAACTCACCATCATAACAGATGAAGGGTTTTCTTTCATCACAGTTCTCATTCCTCCATCTGCCTCCATCATCAAACACAGTCATGGCACATTGACCACTGTTGATTTTCTGATTGTCAAACTTCAGATTCCAGTGTCTGAAGGAGGAACTGTTTCCATCTGACCACCTCCAGGTGTCACTGAACAGACCAGTAAAGATGTATCTTGAATTTGCAGTCGTTAAATTTAACCCCTTGTTCACTTCTCCATCCTGTAGCTGCTCCAATCCACTGATCAGGTCTGTGTGTTTCTCTCTACAGTAACTCTGAGCTTCTAACCAGTTCTTTGATTCATAAATCAAGTGGTATTTCTGTGATGAATCATTTTCTGTGAAATTAACAAGTCAGATCTCAAAACACTTTCATATGTAAGTTTTAATACAGACATGAATGAGAGGATTTAGAAAAACAGAGGACTGTTGTCTCACCATGATAACAGAGAAAATTATGCTGTTCATTACAGGATAAATCTCCCCACTTGAGAAAAGAAGGGGAATCTTTCCATATAATCACACAATTCTGGCCTCCAGGTAGGAGATTATTTGGTTCTCCTTTTTCCCAGTTTGTCTCACTTTCATTGAACTCCACTCCAGGCAGAGACCAGTGCCATGATCTCTGTGCGTTTGTTTGATCATACAGACCAATCCAAGCTTCCCTCTGATATCCAGCTGAGATGTTGATGAGTCTCTTCATGTCCTTCATGTTAGTCACTGTGACCAGGTCAGTGTGTTTCTCTCTGCAGTACTGCTGAGCTTCAGTCCAGGTTTTTTCCTCATTAACATAGTGATACTGATAGAGCTGACAAACCATCAGATGATTCTGAGCTAAAGAAAAAACAAAAACAAATTTGCTTTGAGTTATTCAGTCACATCATCAGTTTTATGTTAACCAGAATAAGACTTTTCTTGTGTCCCCATCCAATTATTGTATGAGAGCACATTAAATTACAATGACTTTAGATAAAATCTGAAAAATAATATTTATGTATGAGCTTACCCATCACAGTAAGAAGAAACAGATTCCACTGCATATTTACTTTGTCTGTTTTGCTTAGCGATGAACACTAAAAAAAAAAAGAAAAAACAAAAGAAAATCATAAATGTGATTTCCAGAAATCCCTTCCTAATATCATATCTACATACAATGTTATAAAAGACAAACTTACATCTGGTTATGTCCGTTCACATGGATTCAAGATGATTGATGTTTGGTTGTAGACCGTCCTCAGTGAAATGCTCAGTGCTTGACACCGGCCTCTTGTTTTAGCACCTGGACTCTATTTGAATATTCAAACCATAAACTAACCTGATATGCTGATGTTTACATCCTGTAATACAATACTACTGTCACGCCATAGGTAGAACAAAGTCAGCTTAGATTCCATTAACAATTTTCCAAAATATTGATTTTGTTCTTCAAAGTATTGTTTTCATCACTGTCTGATTGGCCACTGCAAGATAATATCATTTTTCAACATCATTCGATCCAAGTTATATTGTTCCAGTTTAATATCGCTGTAAACATTTTATGGGGTAACAAAGAAATTCAAAAAGTTGTTTGACTTTAGCATAAAAAAGTTAATTACACTTTAATTGGAATTATATTGTATTTAGATTGAACTTGACTTTACTAAGTGCAAAATAGGCTGCTTGAAAATGGCACACTAAAAGTTCATTTTAATATTTCTAAAATATTGTCAGTACATTGAATTTTAGCATTTTTCATCTGGGATGATTCAGACAGCAAATGTAGTTCCAGTAGCAGGTTGGACATAAACACAAGAAAAGTAGACATGCTAATGTTTTTTATTCTCAGTTTGATATTTATAAAGTATATCAACAGTTGATGTTCTGGTTGAAAAAGTTGTTTTACAAATAGAAACAAGTGATATTAGTAAGGTCAATACTGACTTTTTTATTCCCAAATAAAATAGTAACCATTCACTATAGCAGCTGAAACTTGTTTTTATTGTGGGAAAAAATGCACATCAGTCAGGACAGGCTGTCTGAATCATGGAAGAACCCTGAAGCCATGGTAACTGAGCTGTAACCATGACGATCAGTCTGCAGGTTCAAGGTTCTTCTGGTGTTCTTCCTGATCAGCCTAACAATGGCTGATCAGGACCTGCTGCCTGATGGCGTCGATGGGCCGTCGCCATTCATGTACAGAAACACACAGCAGGAAACGCATGCAAAGCTGAAAGAGGAAACCCAGAGCACTTCAGTGTTTACAGCGAACCAGAGTTTCAGTTCTTTTCATTCCTAATTTTACTACACCGATAGATCCTAACTGGGGTGTAAAAAGCTACAAGGATCAAATGTACATCTGTTTAATTTAGCTTGTACTGGTTTAAAAGAATGAGAAAGTTTATAAAGCACCAAAAACCTAAAGGAAATTTGGTTCATCAAACAATGTTGTTAAACAATATTTAAAATAAAAACAATGATAATGGATTCATCAAAACAAAAACAAAAAATTCCTCTCTGAATATTTCAACTCGTTCCATATTTTATGTCGTTTTATTTAGCCTCCCGTCCAGCTGCGTCTCTCGCAGTGAGTCCTGACAGAGAGCAACACTTCTGACATGAACCTTACCAAGATATTTTTGAAGTAAAAATATTTGGTCAGTTAAAACTAGAGAGGTGTCACCATAAACAACATTGTTTCCTCTAACTCTAAACATTTTTGTCCTAATTCAAGAACTGGAAAAACTAGCGTACTGCCTCCCTCTTCTTCATTTTTATTTAAATGCGATACAATATGTGTAATTGTAGTGTAAGCAAATGGTTATTATTAATGCCAAGTAAAAGGCGTGTAAAACACAAAAGCATTTAGATAAAACTTGCATGTATGTTCAATCACATGCTGCAGTATATTGTCATAACTATTCCAGCACACAGTAGCTGGTACGGTAAAGGTAATGTGACATGTTACACACGACCCTGTTAGCGAAGCGCTAATGTCTAGAAAAAAGTTCATTTAGCGTTGGTGGAAAAACAATAGACGTAAGAATGAAATATTAACATATGCAATTATGACATAAGTGACTGTATCTAACTGACTTCATGTGTTTTAGGATAATCCAGTCAGTGATCACTGATCAGGGGCTCATCTAAAAATCAACCAGACTGTAAACAATGACTATCCCCAGTCATTTTTTAAATATATATATATTCAAAAGATTTAGTAATTTAAATTAAACAAAAAAATGTTAATCATAGTCACAGAGCAGTTAAATTGCAACAGGAGTTTTAATTCAGCAGACGGATTCCAGATATGAAACGTTTTTTTGTCCCAGATGAAGATGAAGCCGGTGACGTCACTTACACTCACAAAAACACCAAACACATTATGCTGCCTTTGATTTTGGCTAAGTACGTTTGAATACATTTTTAATTTTACTGTATCAACAGGGAGGCATCATGGCCCACAAGAGGGCGCTGTTTACTGTGAGGGCAGCAGCAGCAGGAAACCAGCAGCAATAGTGTGCAATAAAATATGACTTATCATTGAATAATTTACATCAATAGATATGTTGTCATTTAATAGTGTAGTATGACCTTTACTAAAGGAATAGTGAATTTTGTTTGCCTCTTTGCTTTGACATTATTTTTTATTACATGTATTCTCTTTCTCTCCATTTACATGAGTTTTGAGTCCAGCAGCAGCTGATGCTAAAATATGAAATTATGTATATAAATGAAGAAAAGAAAATACATATAAGATGACTTTACAAATCCTATTATTTCACTAGTCAGTGATTTGTTTATATAAACCAGAGCAAACCATTTTATTAAAACATCTTTTTGTTTTCTACCTAAACACTAGACTTTTGTTCTTATTTATCGAACATGTTGGGTAACACTTTATTTGAAGGGGGTTGAATAAGACTGACATGACACTGTCATAAACATGTCATAAACACATGTCATGAACATGAATAAGCCTTCATGAATATTTATGACTGTTGTCATAAAGCGTCATTCGGTAAATTATGACACTTTTAATACAAAGTTGACATTATTCAAAATGTCTTTGTTATGACAACTTGACATTAACCAAGAAATCATTACTGTTTAAACTTTACCTTTAATAACATAAAGTTATCTAATTTTTAAAGTGCAATCAGTAATATTTTTATAACAAATTTGTATCAGTAATGATTTTTTGGTTAGTGTCAAGATGTCACAAGATGTCTGTGTTAAAACACAGAGTTGTGGTTTCCAGGAAGGTTTAATACTTGTCTCAATTTCAAAAATGTAAAATTTTATTTAAAACATATAAAACTGTATTTAAATCCATTGCTACACAATTATAGAAACTGGCTTTTACAATTGGAAATGAATAGCAGGATTATACAGACATATTATTGTCAATATTAATATTAATATTGATTTAAGAAACACAAAGTTTAACAGCTTTTCCTTGTTTTCTATGATTATTGGACACCATTTCCTTGAACTTCTGGGTTTTGGGGGTTTTTTGCATTTTTTTTGTTTCCCCATACATTTCTAGGTTGTCTGTTAGTCTGTTATTACATGTCTTGTTGCTGCGTTCACTTATGACCCTGAAAAAAACGTAGATATGAAACATTAATTTCCATGAGGTTCGTACAATGAAGTTGAAAACTCCTGCTTTTAAAAGTTTGAATTCTTGGAACATGAGAACATGTCGGCTCATAAAACAGTGAAAAATGTACATCTGGTTACATCCTCTTCCTGGGATTATGTAAAGAAAATTTCCCCAAATGTTTCTGGCTTCTACATCCTGGATAAATGATGACCTTTGTGAGTTCAGGAATAACATTAGAATATTCAAACTTCGTGAGAACATGTCACGCTACGTCCAAAATCATTTACACTTCTGTGGAAATGTTGTTTAAATGCATATTTATTTATTTAGCAAAGACGTTGTTGACAGAGTTCAGATCCAGGTGGATGAGCCGCTCCGCTTCATCACTTATAACCAGCTTACAAAACTTTTGTTATCCTGTTGATATCAAAAACCCAGAGTTATGTCTGGGTTTCCCTCCTGGATCTGATTCTCACTCAGCTTGATCTCAAATTACCAGAAGGAATGAATTCAGCCATTCACTCTACCTGCTTAACTTATTACCTATAATTTCACAATTTAAGATTACAAGACTGTTAAATAACTTCATTGATTATTATTTTTACATGTTGTGTTATTTCCTGTTTTGAAGCATTTCTTGTTCAGTCGCTGTTTTTCATATTTCCTTGACTGCTCTGCTTTTCATAGAGTTTCCTTGTTTGTTCATGAATAGAACTCATTACATTATATAATTAGCTTTTTCTTCCTGGTGAAAGTTCCTAACATTGGACTTACAGAGAATCCAGATGTACAAACTGCTTCCTTCTCTCATCAGAGTTCCTGTTTTTAGCTGCAGCATTTGAATATTGAAACTCTGAGATCAAATTCCCAAATGGAAAACTTTCAGATCTGGATGTCAAAAAAGTTTATTTTTGAAAAGACTCATAATCTAACTGTACATTTCTTTCATTGATAAAATGAAAAGTGTATTTCAATGATGCTTGAAGAAGAAGAAATTATTTAACCGTCTAACATTATCTGTTTCGTGAGTTTTAATATTATTTTGTTAAATTATCAAAATTTCAAATTGAAGGTCTTTGTTTTACTTTTCAGATCTGAGTTTTAACATCTGTAACTTGGTCATTTCATGAGCTTTATAGATCAGTGTGCAAAAATGTATTGAAAATATTGCAAAGCGGAATAATTTTACTGGATATTTACTGAAACTTTTATCAATTTCATCCACATTAATAACCTCAACAAAAGAGATAAACATTCGTTACTGCTTTTTGCTGCATCAGCAGATATGCTGCATAATAGAAAGATTCTTTAATGAAACCATCATCTCTATCTCTACTGAGAATTTAGATAATAATACATCATATATTCTAACCCTCAAATGTCTATGACCCTGCCTCGGCCTGTCAACATCTGGGCTCAGTTTTCTCCTGAGTTTTTACCCCTTGTTGAGAAAATAAATTTAAAATAAGCTAGTTTTAAAACTTAACATGTCTTGTTTCAAATGGCCTAAATTGTGGTTTTAAATCAGTGACTTATTCTGGCCTGTTGACCTTTATTTTACTTGTAGTTACAGCAGATGGTTTGCTAGGATCGTTTGAACTGCCTTTTGTCTGTGAGAAAACAATACAGTGGAAGTTCTGGCTTTTCACACGCATCTGTGAAGGGCTGTAAACACTGCAGGGGTTTAGGCTTCAGATAGAGGGTCAGAGATAGCTCCTGGTTGGAGGAGCAAAGATACGCCTTATTTGAATAAATTAAATACAAGAGGATAAAACTTTCTACACAGAAGTAACAAATCAGATTTGCTCTTGCAATTCTCCAAAGATGTCTTTGCACGTCTTTGCTTTTCTTTCTTTCTTTCCATTTATGTCAGGTAAATGAATGTATGTCTCCGTTGTTCTGCAGTTTCTGGTCTAAGTTTATGCATTGTCTTATATTGGATTAAACTCTGTAATTCTGTGACGTCAACACGCATTTCTGTTTTCCTTGTGGCTACACGTGGCTCGCAGAGAGGACCTGGGATCCAGTGGAAGAGAGAGCCAAACTTTTTCTAAAGTTAACCTATTTTATATATTTCTTCCTTAACACCCTCCAATAAATACCCTGGAGGTGGTTGGTCATCACAGCTTCCCTGATTAACCAAGGACCCTCAGCTTCCTTAAAACTTCCTGTGAAGGTTAGTGACTTTCTTGTTTGAACATTTGACACCAAATACTAGCCACAAATCTGCTTCTGCATTCTCAGTGGTTCCTGGTCCTGCTGCTGGTCATCCCATACCCCCATTCTAAATGAACCATTCATTTCTTCAAACTGTGTGCTGGCTGAAATTTTAGGTCTTCTGTTGTGAGCATTACAGAATAAATAAATCAGTAGATAATTTGGTGATTTATTTTCTTTTTTCTTTTTCTTTTTTTTTTTTTGCTTCATCATACAGGTTATGTGCCTTGAAAAAAACATAATTACATGATGCATATACATATGACATAAAACACAACATAATCTACATGAAATCATTTCCTTTCCTACATATATCAGCTGTATAACACATCACTTATTCTCCTGGTGGATGTTTAGAACAGATTAAATTAAACTTCTCTGTATCATTTCTTTAAACCATCTGTATTCTCCTTTTGTCTCCATGGCCCCTGACATGTCACAGTCGTCCATCGGTTAATTTTGGGCCAAGTTCTTATATCTGACCACCTCATCACTGACCCAGAACCACAAATCCAGAGTGCAGGTGTAGCTCAGTCCAATCCAGACATAATCAGTCGATGCCTCCTTGACTCTCTGATAATCCATGTTGGTGATGGTGACCAGGTCATGGTGGTGATCTCTGCAGTAGGTCAAGGCGTTCTCCCAGGTTTCATTTTCTTTTATCAGGATCACGTTATCTGTTGAAATGAGGAAGAAAAACATCTAGTCTGTTGCTTCATTCTGGTCATTATTGTAAATCCATATGTCCTTCCATCCTTGTCCAGAAATCTACATGCAAATATAAAATGACAACTTACCATCATAACATATGAAGGGTTTTTTCTTGTTGCAGTTCTCATTCCTCCATCTGCCTCCATCATCAAACACAGTCATGGCACATTGACCACTGTTGATTCTCTGATTATTAAACTTCAGATTCCAATAAATATGTACTCTGCAGTTGTTAAATTTAATCCAATGTTCACTACATCCTGTAGCTGCTTCTTTCCACTGATCAGGTCTGTGTGTTTCTCTCTCTTTTTTTTTTCTACTTAAACACTAAACTTTGTTTTCGAACATGTTGACTTAGTACTGGGCTCTTTTAGGAATAATATATTCTGATAAGGAAAATACAAAAACATTTATGAATGCTAATTTATGTTTCTCTTAAAATTCATTACTAAAATGTTGCACTAAAGAGTTTAATTTAGTGTTATTGTTATTGTTCACCATTATGAAAAAATTGCTCTGCAACAAGTTCTACTGTTAATCATGCCAAATATCAAATGTTTGATATATTTGATATTTATATAGATGCTTTCAGATTCATATCACTATTTTGTCCACACTTTAAAATAACAGACACTGGAAAACTTTGTTTTTTTACCAGTTAATTAAACTGATTCTTTAATTCAAGATTGTCAAGAATGCATCCATACTTTACAGAAGAATGATCTCCATAATGTTAAGGAGAGACTATTACATCAAATTATGCACGGATATATACAGGCATCATATAAGGCAGTTTAGAAAGGAAAACAACATACACAAGACCTACAAGAGTTTATCCTGTATAAATCTGAACTTTGCTTATCTGGACTGGTAAACAAAATTTACAGGACTGTAAAAAATAAACTAAATGTTATTTATTTGCTGGAATACAAAAACAAAGGAAGCATCACAGCAGCCACTTTCATTAGCTTTCTGTCACCATGGAGTTTGTAATAAAAGCTTAACCTTAAAATGTGTCTAATTAATTTTAAGATCCCTTTGAGTGACAACTCACCATCATAGCAGATGAAGGGTTTTTTCTTCATAGGTGAAATAAAATGTGTATTTCAACAAAGTTCTTAAACTGTTTTAAAAAGCACAATCAGCCAAAGAAAAACTTAAAGCTTATGACAGAAAAAATTCAATTTCTCTGTGTTATTTCTTTGGAACCACATGTGTTGCCCTCCTGCCTCCATGGCTCCAGATATGTCACAATCATTGATCTGTCCTTCAAAGGTTGCATTCTCCTTACAGACCCAGAACCAGATCTTCTGCAAGCAGCTGAAGCGCAGACCCAACCAGACAAAAGGAGTCGATGCCTCCTTGACTTTCTCCTGGATCCATATCTGTTCATCCATGTTGGTGATGGTGACCAGGTCATGGTGGTGATCTCTGCAGTAGGTCAAGGCTTCATACCAGCTTTTGTTTTCTTTGATCAGGATCACTTTATCTGTCATAGGAGTAAAGGGAACAAACAATTCATTGTTCACACCTTTATTCATCTTATTATTCAGAAATCGTGGCAACTACCATTATTTTACAGAAAACATGGATGTTAGAGTAAAACGTTTGCTTTTTATGTATCACGAATGTGGATATTATTTGAGAATTAAAAATCAGTACTTGCTAAATAAAATTTGAACCACTTTTGAAACAAGAATGCACAAGAAGAAACACACAGTTCTTTTAAAACATCTCACCATCATAACAGATGAAGGGTTTTCTTTCATCACAGTTCTCATTCTTCCATCTGCCTCCATCATCAAACACAGTCATGGCACATTGACCACTGTTGATTCTCTGATTGTCAAACTTCAGATTCCAGTGTCTGAAGGAGAAACTGCTTCCATCTGACCACATCCAGGTGTCACTGAACAGACCGATAAATATGTAATCTGATTTTGCAGTCATTAAATTTAACCCCTTGTTCACTTCTCCATCCTGTAGCTGCTTCTTTCCACTGATCAGGTCTGTGTGTTTCTCTCTGCAGTAACTCTGAGCTTCTGTCCAGTTCTTTGATTCATAAATCAAGTGGTATTTCTGTGATGAATCATTTTCTGTGAAATAAAAAAGTCAGAGCTAAAAACACTTTCATATGAAAGTCTTGAAGTAAACATTAATGAGAGGATCTAGATAAAAACAAAGGACTATTTTCTCACCACTATAGCAGATATAATTATGCTTTTCATTACAGGATAAATCTCCCCACTTGAGAAAAGAAGGGGAATCTTTCCATATCATCACACAGTTTTGGCCTTCAGATCCGAGATTATTTGGTTCATTTATACTTGTTTCCCAGTTTGTCTCACTTTCATTGAACTCCACTCCAGGCAGAGACCAGTGCCAAGATCTCTGTGTGTTTGTTTGATCATACAGACCAATCCAAGCTTCCTTCATGTCTCCAGCTGAGACACTGATGAGTCTCTTCATGTCCTTCATGTTAGTCACTGTGACCAGGTCAGTGTGTTTCTCTCTGCAGTACTGCTGAGCTTCAGTCCAGGTCTTATTCTCATTAATGTAGTGAAACTGATAGAACTGACAGTCCATCAGATGATTCTGAGCTAAAAACAAAAGTTTTAAATCATAGTACACAGTCAGCTTTATGTAGGGACACATTAAATTACAATGATTTCAGATAAAATCTCAATTATTATAATGAAGTATAAGAACTCACCCATTGCAGTAAGAAGAAACAAACTCCACTGCATATTTACTTTGTCCGTCTATTTTGGTTTAGAGATATACACTAGACAAAAAAAAGTAATCGAACAATGAATATATTTTTTAAAAATTCTTCTTAGTAATATCATTATTGAGAATATAAACATGGATATTATATAAATTTTTATATGATATCCAAACTTACATCTTTTTTTTTCTTTCATATGGAGTCAAAATGATCCAACAGCTTGATGTTTGGTTGTAGACCGTCCTCAGTGAAATGCTCAGTGCCTGATGTTGATTCTTGTTTTAGCACCGAGACTCTATTTGAATATTCAAACCTTAACAGAACATGTTTACATCCTGGAATCCAAAACAAATGTAATGCCATAGATGTCTGTTAGGTTATTTCTAAATTCATGTTTTCCAAAAGTTTGTTTTCATACTTTCACAGTTTAGATCAGAAAGACGTATCCTGATGGGCTTCAGCAAGATCTGATTGTTTTCTCTTGTCATTTATTTATAGCTCAATATAAAAATATCTTCATTTTTTTCCATCATCACTTGGTCCAACTCAGCCTGTCTCAGTTCCACTTAAGTTATTTGGTTTATCTCTGTAATACAGATATTCACAAATATGATAAATTCTGATTATTTCATCATTGGTCGTTTTCAGATTTCAGTGTTTTCATTTTATTTAAGCTATATAATGTAATGGGGACATAAAAATAAAGTTCAGCATCCTTCTGCCCTGCCACACCCTAATGTTTCATCTCCGTCATGGCCATTAAATCATATTTCTTCATTATTATCAACCAATGCTGCTCGTCTTCTTCACCTTCCTCCTCCCATCTGTCAGACTTTACATATTGTGTGCAGATTCAGTTTTAGATCTTGACCTGGATCAAGACTGCAGCTCGTTAAAACTGAACCTGTTCTCCTGACATTTCACACCTGTTTGCTCATAAAACAGAACTCATATTATAAACCCACTGTGTTTTACTTCCTGTTGAAAATTCCTCATGTAAGGTTGTTGTTTAAAAAGTCAAACAATATGCAAATCAGAGTTTACAGCCCTGGTGTACAAACTGCCAGTGGCGCAACTGCACATTATTCAGGTGGATGCGAAAGCATAAATCGGCTCCCCCCCCCGGACGGTAGGAACTTCAGGCTGAAAGTCCGACGCTCACCCCCCCCGAGGCGACGCTGCGTGGAGTGTAAAAATCGCTACATTTACCTCGTTATGTGCGAGAGGTGAAGGAGCGTGAGGCGCTGAACTGTATGGGAAAACATAATCGGCGCGACGCCCCCTCCAGACGGGGTTTTGGCGCCCCCTCTGGTGCTGCGCCCCTATGCGTTGCATACGCTGCATACCCCCTTTTTGCGCCTCTGCAAACTGCTTCCTTCTCTCGTCACACGTCTTTTTTTTAGCTGCTGCATTTGAATATTGAAACACTGAGCTCAAATATATTCACAAATGGAAAACTTTAAGAAAAACTCACAATATAATCGTATATTTTGGAGAATCAATTTTCATGGATTAGAAAAATTTGTGTTTCAATGAAGCTGGAAGAAGACAGAAATTATGGTATCTAAAGAATGCTGAGTTCATCGCCCCAGATTGTCTGTTCTATGACTTCTAATTTTTATCTTGTTAAATTGACAGAACTGTGACACTGGAATCCATTGTTTTACTAAATCGATCTGAGTTTTAATGGGATAAATGTAGAAGCAATGGAGAGCAGTGAACAAAATGTATTGAATCTGGTGCTGAACAGAATATTTTACTGAAAATCCATCAGTTCCATCCATATTAATATCCTGAAGAAAACAGCAAAACCCTTTCCCTTGAATATGCTGCATTAGCAGACACATTGCATCATGGGATCATTCTTCCAGCCACTATTATTGTCTTTATCTCTACCGGGAATAAATATATTGATAAATCAAACACTATAACCCTCTGATGTCCCTGCCCCGATGTTTAAAATGTGGTGTTTTGTTGCTAGGTAACCTAATTTATGCAACAATTTATGTTCAATCTAAATTGTGGGCAAAATGTTTACTCTTCCCTATTTCAGCTTGGCATCATAAGTCAGGAGAACTTTACAGAAACATATGAACTAAAGACAAGAAACCAAAATGAAAATTTATTATCAATTATGACTCTGCTGGTCCACATTTACTAACATGTTTTCTTTGTGGCAGTAATTCACAAAAACACATTAAACCTTAAGAATAAAAAACTCAATAAATGTTTGGTGATTATTTATTATCTTACAGCATTTAACATGATAGTTTAATATATTGATCAATAACAAGTGAGCGTTCTGGATAGCTAGAGATTATATACATGGATATTATTAGATCACATTTAAAACAAGCTGTTTTTTTTTTATCATTCTTCCTTACAGTTAGGGTTAGGATAGAAATATTGCTTTGAGTAAACATAATTTACTTGACACATAACGTTGTAAAACAACAAAATCCAAACAATCTACCCTGATGTAAAGCGTTCAATCTTTTCCTTTTCTACATATATCAGCATTCATATACAGCCTGTTTGAGAGAAAGTGTTATATGACATCATTTATTCTCCTGGTGGATGTTTAGAACAGATGAAGTTAAACTTCTCTGTATCATTTTTTTTAAACCACTTATGTTCTCCTCCCGTCTCCATGGCTCCAGACATGTCACAGTCATCCATCGGTCCATCTTGGTTCCAGTTCTCATAGCTGACCGCCTCGTCACTGACCCAGAACCAGACATCCAGAGTGCAGGCGTAGTGCAGACCCATCCAGACAAAAGGAGTTGAAGCAAACTGGGCTTCCTGCTGGACCAGTCTCTGCTCATCAGAGTCGGTGATGGTGACCAGGCCATGGTGGTTCGTTCTGCAGTAGGTCAAGGCTTCATGCCAGGTTTTATTTTCTTTGATCAGGATTATTGTACTTTCTGTTGAAATAAGGAAGACAAACATCTTATCTGTAGTTTTACTCAGGCCAGTGTTGTGGACTAATAGTTTGTCTCAGTTTGTCCATCCATCGATGTTAGAGGGTTAGTAATATGTGATTTCCAGGTACACAGTGTCATTTTATAGCATAATCAAGTACCTATGCTAACTCAAGTTGTGATAAAAAATGTTGTATGTAAAAGATAACTTAGAAGAAATTTAGTGTAGTAATAATGCCTTAAAATTGGGTCTCTGTTTTTTTTAAAAAAAAAAAAAAAAAAAAAAAACAACCTCCTGCTCTTTCTGAAACTCCACCTTCAGGAAGTCAACACAAAATGGCTCCTCTATTAACTCTTTAGCATTTTTCATCCACTTTTCACTGAGAAATAGCTTGAATGATGAACTCAGCAGATGTGCAATTCCACCAGGTATTTGCTAATTGCTGTTGGCTAGTCTGAAGGAGCTGAGTGGAGGAGTTGTGGGGTAGCACCAAACGATTGCTACAGGAGATTAAGGAATTTCTAAAACATGCATGGAGAAACAAGGCAACACTTCAAGTATGTTTCTGATGAATGAATAACATTATAAAATTATGTAAAATTGATTTTACATAATACTGCCCCTTTAAGAAAGTCTCTAACATATGGGCTTATCACAGAAACATTTGAATACCAACAATGGATCACACTTTAATTTCATTCCATAATACTAAATCTACTTTTTAGATATAAATGGAACCAAACCTTTGCAGGAAAAAAAAACAAGAAAGAAGGATTTGGTTTTAAAAAAATAATTTTAAGAGTCATAATTTTGATGAAAAAAAGCTAAATCAAATTCAGTACTTGTATGCATGGTGCTTATAAACCCAGAGGGGGAAACAGCAAAAAGAAGAAAAGTGAACTTGATCCCAATTGTTTGACCAGTAATGTACATGCAAATAGAAAACATCTTACCATCATAACAGATGAAGGGTATTTTCTTGTTGCAGTTCTCATTCTTCCATCTGCCTCCATCATCAAACACAGTCATGGCACATTGACCACTGTTGATTTTCTGATTGTCAAACTTCAGATTCCAGTGTCTGAAGGAGGAACTGTTTCCATCTGACCACATCCAGGTGTCACTGAACAGACCGATAAATATGTAATCTGATTTTGCAGTCATTAAATTTAACCCCTTGTTCACTTCTCCATCCTGTATCTGCTTCTTTCCACTGATCAGGTCTGTGTGTTTCTCTCTGCAGTAACTCTGAGCTTCTGTCCAGTTCTTTGATTCATAAATCAAGTGGTATTTCTGTGATGAATTGTTTTCTGTGAAATAAAAAAGTCAGAGCTAAAAACACTTTCATATGAAAGTCTTGAAATAAACATTATTGTGAGGATCTAGATTAAAACAAATGAGTATTTTCTCACCATTATAACATAGAAAGTTCTGCTTTTCATTACAGGATAAATCTCCCCATTTAAGAAAAGGGGAATTTTTCCATATAATCCCACAGTTTTGGCCTTCAGATCCGAGATTATTTGGTTCATTTGTTTCCCAGTTTGTCTCACTTTCATTGAACTCCACTCCAGGCAGAGACCAGTGCCATGATCTCTGTATGTTTGTTTGATCATACAGACCAATCCAAGCTTCCTTTATATCTCCTAGTGAGACACTGATGAGTCTCTTCATGTCCTTCATGTTAGTCACTGTGACCAGGTCAGTGTGTTTCTCTCTGCAGTACTGCTGAGCTTCAGTCCAGGTCTTATTCTCATCAACATATTGATACTGATAGAGCTGACAGTCCATCAAATGATTCTGAACTAAAAAAAACAAAGAAAACAGTTTTAAATCACATTACACCAGAATAAAACTTTTCTCATCCAATGATTTTATGAAGGCATATAGTCTCCATAATATTTATTCAGATCAACTTACCCATCACAGTAAGAAAGAACAAGTACCACTGCATGTTTACTGTAGTTTGTGTAGAGATCAACACTAGAGGAAAAGTCAACATCAAACAATGAATATAATTTCTAGAAATCCCATCCCAATAATAATAATCTACATGTATAAACTGTTATGAAAGACAAACTTACATTTGATTACGTCCGTTCACAAGGATTCAAAATGATCCAACAGCTCGATGTTTGTTGACCGTCCTCAGGGAAATGCTCAGTGCCTGACACTGATCTCTTGTTTTAGCACATAGACTATTTGAATATTCAAACTTTCAAAAAAAAAAAAAAAAAAAAAAAAAACCTATGCTGATTATTTGCGTCATGGAATCCAAAACAAGTGTAATGTCAGCTTAGGTTTCATTACAAATTTTTGAAGTGTTTTTGTTTTCTTTCTTTTCCAGTTTAGATCAGAAACATATGGCCTGCTGTGTTCTGCAAGATCAGAATATTTTTTTGTCATTTATTTATAGTTCAGTTTTTTTTGTTTTTTTTAAATTGCTTCATCGTCATTTGGCCCAACTTAATTTGTTTCAGCTTAATATTTCAGTTATCTTGATTTAATGCTGTAAAACATTTTTGGAGGAAACACAGAATTTTAAAAAGATGATTGTTTTATCAAATTATTCTTTTAGGTTTCGCCACACCAAAAAGGAAAAGTTGTGTCAGATAAAAATGTTGCACATTATTTTTTTTCACTGTTTTGTTGACATGAATGCTACTAAGAACAACTTTGCTTCAATAAAAAAGACAAAGCATAGCTGCAGATTGTAGGGCATTTTAAAACTTAAAAATATCAAGATTGAACTTCTTTCTGAGAATATTTTCTTCAGTGACATAAACATTTTATTTATGTTAATGTCATACAACATGTCTCACCACTGAAGACATTTTGATATCACTTTGCAGTTGTGTTTTTTTGTTTTTTTTTAATCAGATTCCTGTTTTTTAACCAATCCAGTTCCAGCCATAAAACAAACTCATCTAAACCCAAAGGTGTCACAAAGTAACAGCCTCAGTTTACATCCTGCTTGCTTACATTGTGGAATTACATCCGTTTAAAAGGTTTTGTAAGAAATAACCAATTTCTCGGTTTTCAGTCCAACATGGAAAAATGAGTTTCAAGTAAATCAGCAGTTTTAGGCTAACATTTGAATAAATAGTGTCTAAATTCAATATACCTGATAGTAACCTTTTTAAATATTACCAGCTGAGAAGTTTTATTAGAACACAAAATCAAAAATATGTATCCCCTCATTGTCTACCATACACAAAATATTCAAAGTAAATTTTGCGAAACTAAACACACTGATGAACCTGATACGGCAACACTCTGACCAATAATGAACACAAAGAACTGAGTATGGCAAAACAGGTCTGAACATAAATAAGCAAAAAAAAGATTTAAACACAAAAGAAAACCAAAACCCAACAAGCCTGAAACGACCGTGTTACTACTATATGTCTTACAATACTAAATAAATATAATTAGTAGTATTAGTTTTATCATTTCAAAAAAGCTCAGATATGACACAAAAAAGCCACACATGATATGTGGAATAAATGTGAAGTGCACACTCATATCAGTTGTGTCTGGCAATGGATTGAACACCAATGAAAATATGACAAGTGGTAAAACAATGCATTTAAAGAATTTACAGATTAAAGAACCCTTCCCTCCACAGTTAGTGATTCTTGAGAATAGGGACAAAACAGGTCCTATGGATAAAGCATGAAATTTGAATAAAATATACACAAAATATATTTTTTTCAAATATCTAACTAAACTAACCTGGGTCATGTGAGCACAACAATGTATATTTTTCTTTTTTTTGCTGAATATTTTTTTATTTTAAACATTGTAGTCGGTGGATGATGCCTGTAAAAGCCCTTGTCCAGGAGCAGAACTCAACACATTCTTATAGTTTAAAACAATTAAAGAAATACTAAAATTATATATTATGACAATTAAGTATAAGTAGTCATATAAATAATTATAAAAGTATTGATAAATTGAATTAAAAATAATTTTTAGATATTTTCCAACTCCGTTGAAATTTGTCCTTAGTTTTTGTCAACACCGTCAGAAATGAAAAGAATGCAAAAAAATCAGGCATTATTGGGGGGCACCAGAACTTCTGAGGACCCCATGACGTTGTCTTTTCTCTTCCTTTGCTAGGAGGGCTAGTTAGCTCCGGTTAGCTTAAGTTATTCTTTAGTTTTTTCTTCTGTTTTATTCCTAAGTTGTTTGTCACAACCATGATGTGTCAACTCCATAACTGACAATTTACAAAACTTTGATGAAATTTTGCGAAATAAAAGCTTAATTTTGGTAAACTGTAAAGATTTCATGGACCTGACGAGCTACAATATGGCCTCCTTCAGAATAACATCATATAAATTGAGGTAGTTTGGCATTTCGTCAACTCCGTCAGATGTCAACTCCATCAGAGTTTTTCTGACTCTTTCAGTGAAATTGTTGTCAAATCTCACTTAATTGTGCAACTAATTCATTTTAATGTATTTTACATGAATTGCATTACTTCACATGTACCAAGTTTTTCATTTTACTCACTAGTTTGTCACCACCTTCAGTTCTGTGTCAACTCCGTCATGCACTGTCAACTCCATCAGATGGACTTTTTCTTGTTTTTTGTTTTAAATAATATTTATTTTATTTCTTGAGAAGCATTTGTCTGTAAATTGAGTAAAAATATCACTAATGGGGTATTTTAAAAATCATTTTAGATTTATTTTTGTCAGATGGTGATGACAAAGTTCTGGGTCAGGTCGATTAAAAATGTAATTTTTTTTTAAAAATTCGCAACTGGGAGCCTGTACCTTAGCATCTTCATATTTTCTAAACATTATTTGTCATATTTGCATACATAAGGTTGAGAAATAATAAAAAAAAAATATGGGAAAATTAAAACCCATTTTGTCCCTATTCTCAAGAATCACTGTTACAATAAACTGAAGATTAAAAAGGGCCAACAAACACTTGTAGATTTAAGTATATTATTGCCAAAAAGGAGTAATGGCCAATTTGTGAAAAAGAAAATCAAAGATAAGCAGCTGGTTTTCTAAATTCTCTACAATCTTTATAGCAGAGAATTGATTATCAGTGATTCTTGAGAATAGGGACAAAACAGGTCCTATGGATAAAGCATGAAATTTGAATAAAATATACACAAAATATATTTTTTTCAAATATCTAACTAAACTAACCTGGGTCATGTGAGCACAACAATGTATATTTTTCTTTTTTTTGCTGAATATTTTTTTATTTTAAACATTGTAGTCGGTGGATGATGCCTGTAAAAGCCCTTGTCCAGGAGCAGAACTCAACACATTCTTATAGTTTAAAACAATTAAAGAAATACTAAAATTATATATTATGACAATTAAGTATAAGTAGTCATATAAATAATTATAAAAGTATCGATAAATTGAATTAAAAATAATTTTTAGATATTTTCCAAGTCCGTTGAAATTTGTCCTTAGTTTTTGTCAACACCGTCAGAAATGAAAAGAATGTAAAAAAATCAGGCATTATTGGGGGGCACCAGAACTTCTGAGGACCCCATGACGTTGTCTTTTCTCTTCCTTTGCTAGGAGGGCTAGTTAGCTCTGGTTAGCTTAAGTTATTCTTTAGTTTTTTCTTCTGTTTTATTCCTAAGTTGTTTGTCACAACCATGATGTGTCAACTCCATAACTGACAATTTACAAAACTTTGATGAAATTTTGCGAAATAAAAGTTTAATTTTGGTAAACTGTAAAGATTTCATGGACCTGACGAGCTACAATATGGCCTCCTTCAGAATAACATCATGTAAATTGAGGTAGTTTGGCATTTCGTCAACTCCGTCAGATGTCAACTCCGTCAGAGTTTTTCTGACTCTTTCAGTGAAATTGTTGTCAAATCTCACTTAATTGTGCAACTAATTCATTTTAATGTATTTTACATGAATTGCATTACTTCACATGTACCAAGTTTTTCATTTTACTCACTAGTTTGTCACCACCTTCAGTTCTGTGTCAACTCCGTCATGCACTGTCAACTCCATCAGATGGACTTTTTCTTGTTTTTTGTTTTAAATAATATTTATTTTATTTCTTGAGAAGCATTTGTCTGTAAATTGAGTAAAAATATCACTAATGGGGTATTTTAAAAATCATTTTAGATTTATTTTTGTCAGATGGTGATGACAAAGTTCTGGGTCAGGTCGATTAAAAATGTAATTTTTTTTAAAAAAAATTCGCAACTGGGAGCCTGTACCTTAGCATCTTCATGTTTTCTAAACATTATTTGTCATATTTGCATACATAAGGTTGAGAAATAATTAAAAAAAAATATGGGAAAATTAAAACCCATTTTGTCCCTATTCTCAAGAATCACTGTTATACAAAAAAGCACAACTGTCATGTTGGGTTCTAGCCGGGTTACCCACATGCAAGAACACACTAAGAGAAGCGATATGAAAACAATAATATTTATTTGGGGAAAGGTGGTGGGGGTCAGGGGGAACAGTCCTGGAACCTGGGAGTGGAGGGAAACCGGTCGTCGGACTGTTGAGAAAAGCGGAGTGAAAAACTGGACAGATCCAAGGAAATAATTCTGAGTCTTTCAGAGAGTGCTTACTTGAAGGCGGAGTTGGGTCTTGTCGGTGGCGGCAGCTGGAGAAATGGGTTACAGTTGGAGAGCGAACAGGTAAGCCTTGTAGCTGGTGAGGGGAGCAAGCTGACATCTGAGCGGGGGTTCCGATGGCTAGCTCCCGGGGCATGAAGCGCCGGCAGGCCCAACCTGTGGCGAGACGCAGGGAATCCACGGGAAGGGACCAGGGAGGTGAGTGCACGAGGGAGGGCAACCGATTGGTAACACCAATGGCGTCGTGAAGAAACACAAGGGAAATCCAGACGGGAACGCTTGTCCACCTCGAGGAGTCTCAGGATGACTACAAGGAAACCTGACAGGGAGAACACAAGGAGCGATCAAAACACGAGTTCAATCGTAGAAGGCTTTCACTAAGGAAACGTTTACCAGTTGAGGCAAATACTCAGGCACTGGTATGAGAGGCCCCATAGGCCAAAACCTACAAACTCTCTTACACGTACTATCAAACCCTCTCACATTCGCTATCAAACCCTCTCACACGTACTAACAAACTCTCTCACATTCGCTATCAAACCTACAAACCCTCTCACACGTACTATCAAACCCTCTCACATTCACAGTCAAACCCTCTTGCACGTACTATCAAACTCCCTGACAGAGTTTGATTGCAACGGAAGTTATCTTAAAATTTCAGTTTCTGATTGGACCCCTGGCAGGCTTTTCAAAATAAAAGCGGACCTCCGGTTTATGTTTGATTCATGTTTCTCTCCTGCGGCTTTAAAAATGTAAAACTTTGTGTTAATTGATTTGCTAAATGTTAGAGCCATAAATAGAAATATTTAAGTTATTTGTAAGATGGTTTGTTTGTATTTTATAAAATTTAGTTAGGACGATTGATATTTGTTTAGGCATTTTTATTGTGCAATTTAGTTTTATTTTGAAAGGACTAGGGAATGAAACAGATATTGGATCTATTGCCATAACACTAAAGGAAATCATGTATCTGAAAATAAATTAAAACATATTATGTTGGCAAAAAAATCTGTAAACCACATATGTGCTACCTCAATCAAAATAGCTGACATTTGACATTTAACAAATCTTCCAGATTACATAAACAATACCTTACCAGGTACTTTTCTGACTTCAGGATGACACAGGGGCACCTATAAGACCAATTTTAACTGAGGTTGCACATATGTGCTTTACAGGATTTTTTGCCCACACAATATTTTTTTTTCAGATACATAATGTTTTGCAAATTAAAACCCTCTATGGCATGGCGTTGCCCTCGGGCAACAAACCACATTTCTGTACCTCACATTGCGCTGTAATTTTATTTTGGGGGGAATGATTTAAAATACCTCCAGACATATTTTTGTCCAAATAAAAGAGGTATTGAGGTTCTTGTGACCTTTTACTTAGAAGAGCAGCAGTCGTTTTTATGAAGAGGAGGTGCATGCTACACCTTGCCTCCTTGTTGTAAGTTATACATCACTTTTCTTCATGTTTAAATTTGGGTCACTCTAACTAAAATATTTTAATATCTGTAAGTATGTAAAGAAGCATTATAGATCATTTCAAGACATTTTTTTAAATAATTTATATGCTAAAACTGTGTTTTTTTGTTTGTTGCCTCAGGGCAACATTGCGCAGTTAGAGCCCTTTTGCTCAGACAATATTATTCTAATGTGATGATATTCAATTGACTACAAAATAATTATCAAAGCCGATTTTTTTTTACTTTATTATTGACTAACAGCAACATGAGATGGATGCAAGATCATTTCATGGACAAAAGGTGCATGGTTCATAAGCTGGGGTCATTCCCAATGAAAACATGAGGATCCATTGTAAAACCATTATTTCATTGTTTGTTTATCCTCAAAACTGACTTCAGTCCCAAAGGGTGAAGAGCTGGTCATCAATGAATGAATAATTTTTTTTTTCAGATACATAATGTTTTTTCCTGCATTCTTTTGGGAGCTTGTTGGTTCCTAATTACATATCAATCATAAAATCGGACCCTGACATCTCCCGGAACCGGATTTGGGTTTGTTGCCTCAGGGCAACATTGCTCTACCAAGGGGTCTAAAACGACAAGTTTTCTACAGTGATTATGAGAAATGAAATACAAATCAAACAAAAACTATATTCATAAAAAAAACTTTTTTCACAAAAATAAATCAGACATCGTTCCAACTCACAAAATATAAAATAAACAACTAACTTTCATTAATGAATGGTACATTTGCGCAAATTACTAAAACGAGCATTTGTGTGTTTGTACATGGGTATGTTTGGCAGAGTTAGAATCACTAAGGATGTTGAAATTAGTCTTTTTCCCTATTATATGTTAAACATCATGAAGGAATTGCTTGCTAATGTGAAAAAAAGTGTGTATCACATTTTTGGCACTTGATTACTGGCATACCTGGGAATCACCATCTGGTTATCTGATTATCTATGGGTTGTAGTGACCAGATTCATATCAGTGACAGGAGTTAGGGGTGCAGGTTATAAGAGTTTGTAGTTCTGATTTTTTTGGTAGAATTTGAGCCAAGCAAAGGACAACATTTCCACCAGCTCCCATATCTGGTAGATTTGGCCCTGTGTAGATTTTCAAGTTGTAAGGAACACCATCTGCACCAGCCATATGAAGTACCCTGCAGATCCGTATATTTGGGTTTAGCAGGTATTGCTTCAGTCTTTACCTGCCTTGGAATGGGGCCATTTCTTCATTGATGACCAGCTCTTCACCCTTTGGGACTGAAGTCAGTTTTGAGGATAAACAAACAATGAAATAATGGTTTTACAATGGATCCTCATGTTTTCATTGGGAATGACCCCAGCTTATGAACCATGCACCTTTTGTCCATGAAATGATCTTGCATCCATCTCATGTTGCTGTTAGTCAATAATAAAGTAAAAAAAAATCGGCTTTGATAATTATTTTGTAGTCAATTGAATATCATCACATTAGAATAATATTGTCTGAGCAAAAGGGCTCTAACTGCGCAATGTTGCCCTGAGGCAACAAACAAAAAAACACAGTTTTAGCATATAAATTATTTAAAAAAATGTCTTGAAATGATCTATAATGCTTCTTTACATACTTACAGATATTAAAATATTTTAGTTAGAGTGACCCAAATTTAAACATGAAGAAAAGTGATGTATAACTTACAACAAGGAGGCAAGGTGTAGCATGCACCTCCTCTTCATAAAAACGACTGCTGCTCTTCTAAGTAAAAGGTCACAAGAACCTCAATACCTCTTTTATTTGGACAAAAATATGTCTGGAGGTATTTTAAATCATTCCCCCCAAAATAAAATTACAGCGCAATGTGAGGTACAGAAATGTGGTTTGTTGCCCGAGGGCAACGCCATGCCATAGAGGGTTTTAATTTGCAAAACATTATGTATCTGAAAAAAAAATATTGTGTGGGCAAAAAATCCTGTAAAGCACATATGTGCAACCTCAGTTAAAATTGGTCTTATAGGTGCCCCTGTGTCATCCTGAAGTCAGAAAAGTACCTGGTAAGGTATTGTTTATGTAATCTGAAAGATTTGTTAAATGTCAAATGTCAGCTATTTTGATTGAGGTAGCACATATGTGGTTTACAGATTTTTTTGCCAACATAATATGTTTTAATTTATTTTCAGATACATGATTTCCTTTAGTGTTATGGCAATAGATCCAATATCTGTTTCATTCCCTAGTCCTTTCAAAATAAAACTAAATTGCACAATAAAAATGCCTAAACAAATATCAATCGTCCTAACTAAATTTTATAAAATACAAACAAACCATCTTACAAATAACTTAAATATTTCCTATTTATGGCTCTAACATTTAGCAAATCAATTAACACAAAGTTTTACATTTTTAAAGCCGCAGGAGAGAAACATGAATCAAACATAAACCGGAGGTCCGCTTTTATTTTGAAAAGCCTGCCAGGGGTCCAATCAGAAACTGAAATTTTAAGATAACTTCCGTTGCAATCAAACTCTGTCAGGGAGTTTGATAGTACGTGCAAGAGGGTTTGACTGTGAATGTGAGAGGGTTTGATAGCGAATGTGAGAGGGTTTGATAGTACGTGTGAGAGGTTTTGATAGCAAATGTGAGAGGGTTTGATAGTGCGTGAAAGAGAGTTTGTAGGTTTTGGCCTATGGGGCCTCTCATACACTGGAGTGTCAGCTAGTCGGTCCTTATGAAGCACCTCCGCAGCTCTCGAAAAATAGACACAGGTGTGTCTACAGGTTGGCCGCCACACTTCTCCAGGGGCTCCGCCCAGTGGTGACATCTGGTGGCTGTGAGGGGAAATAGCAGCTTCCCAGAAAAACCCAGGACAGAACAGAAGAGAATCAAAAAGCAAAACAGAAAAAACCCCAACCTAACACAAACAACAATTTCAGTAAAACTGCTGATCTTGTTTAAAGAGCTGGTTGCACAGAACCAAGGTCCCATGTTCTGAATAAGATTGTTATAAAGTTTAAAAAAAAGCACATTGACTGTATTAGTGTTGTTCATGTTGCATCATTGTCATATTTTACTTTTGATTCCACACGTAGAGGAAAACATGCAGCAGATGTTGCTTTCATGAAACACATCACATGACTTACTAACCTCTCTGGAGAAGCAGAGTTTGCAGAATCAGGACCTTTAAAAATGCATTTGAAGAAAGGACTCAAAATTCATAAATCAAGTGAGACGACAATGTATTGAAACCTGAAAGAATCCATCTTTAATTATGCAATTCAGTTTCTCATGGAAAAAGAACATTAGCATTAGTTTGAAATCTTCATGCTGAAAGAGATATATTTTTAATTAGAAATATACCCTAGAGAACTAAAACTACCATACTTTCTTTACGCACAATTTGGAAGTGTGTGTGCTTCTCTTCATCTCAGATTCTTTCCCTATTGAGCGAAGCGCATACTGATATTTATGTTTGGCAAGGAAGCCTGGATATGGAGCTTTTTTAGCTTTACAAAGCTGCTAAGTGCAAATTACTTTTGATATGACTGTACTATGCATAAACAGGCAATAACAGAATACACACCATGACTGAGTAAAAACAGGAACTGGGTTGTGGCAAATTTGTATCAATAGTTTACATGTGGTTTTAACAGAGCAAAAAAAAATGTAATAATTAAGACACATAGCAGACAAAATTAAACCGCATATGATCAAATGTTTTGAACCACTGATATGGTCTTCCCGTCTCCATGGCCTCTGACATGTCACAGTCGTCCATCAGTTCACCTTTGGCCCAGTTCTTATATCTGACCACCTCGTCACTGACCCAGAACCAGAAATCCAGAGTGCAGGTGTAACGCAGACCCATCCAAACTAGAGGACTTGTGGCCTTCCTGACTTTCTCCTGGATCCATATTTGGTCATCCATGTTGGTGATGGTGACCAGGTCATGGTAGTGATCTCTGCAGTGGTATAAGGCGTCCTCCCAGGTTTTATTTTTGATGATCAGAATCAGTTTATCTGGGAGAGAAACAGATAATGCATCAAACCTGAATCTCTGATCCAGCTGTTGTGACTATAGGTTCTCCAAAGCCTGAAAATGCTTTTTTGTTCTGGGCTTTGAAAAACAGCAACGCCCAGAACTGACGCATTCATGCTAATGCAAAGTGAACAACAGCATGTCAATGACTGCCAAATTCACGCTTTCATTAACTGAATTGTTTACAACATAATCTGTAATATTCCAGTTCGTATTTCAAGCAAGTAGATTGTTGTTTTATAGTCACAGATGTTGAAGAAAAACTCACCATCATAATAGATGAAAGGTTTTGTAACATCACAGCTCTCATTCTTCCATCTGCCTTCACCACTGAATTCAACCAGGGCGCATTGACCGCTGTTGTATTTCTCATCATTAAACTGTAGATTCCAGTGTCTGAAAGAGAAACTGCTTCCATCTGACCACCTCCAGGTGTCTCTGATCAGACCCATAAACACATATTGTAGTCCGTTTTGCAGGTTGCCTGTCGATCTGAATACATTCCTCAGTTGTTCATCAGTCACCTGGTCCAGTCCACTGATCAGGTCTGTGTGCTCCTTTCTGCAGTAACTCTGAGCTTCCAGCCAGGTCTTCTCTTGTTTTATCAGATAGAATTTATCTGAAGTTTTTCTTTCTGTGGAGAGACAGTCAATGAGAGCAGGATGTGTTAAAAGTCGGGGACAGTTTCAGAACCCCAAGAGAAAAATCTCAAACTCTAAGTTTTATGAAAGTGGCCAGTTTGTCCTTCATCAGCCTCACCCTGTACGACAGCATTACTAAAGTAATAGCTCAGGATAACTTAAGCTTTGTCAAACCGAGTTTTAAAAGTTGACAGGGTGTCTTCTTCACAAACTAACTAAGCCTGAGAACTAAAGGATCTGCTTCCCATTCTACTTATAGGAACCAGCAGTAAACCTGCAGTCTGAGCTTAAAGGTGTCCACAAGGAACAAACTGCATTAAACAATCAGAACTCTGATGAATGATGGAGCTTGATTTGTAATTAGATTTTATTCTGGATTTAACAGGGAGTCAATGAGGACAGCTAAAATTAGAGACATAAACCTTTATGATATTTATCAGAAATCTTGCTCCACCTGCATCTCTGCTTCCTGGTCTGATCCCTCAGACCTCAGGATTTTGGAGACCTGATAAATAGTTACTGTTGTTTACTGTAAGCAAGGTGTCATTACCACCAGCATTAATATGAGTTTTACTGGTGTTCTTAGATAGTTTTAAAAAAGATTTGATGGCTCTAGGCAAACATTTCATTATGGTCTCTGGTTTGTAACTGTGGGCTTAAAAGTGGGAACATTTTCATCATTGTATTTCTTTTTTCATGTTTATTTTAAAAGGGCAAAAACAAGACCAATTACTGACACAAAACAATCTTACCATTGTAGCAGAGAAAGTACTTCTGTCTGTTGCAAGAGATGTCGCCCCACTTTAGACTTTCTAAAATAAAGCCACAGTTTTCAGTATCGTGGTCATTTGGCTCATTATGGTCCCATTCTGTTTTATTCACATCGAACTCCACTCCAGGCTGAGACCAGTGCCAAGTTCTCTGTGCGTTTGTTTGATCATACAGACCAATCCAAGCTTCTGTCATTGTTCCTGGTGATTTGCTGATGAGTCTCTTCATGTCCTTCATGTTAGTCACTGTGACCAGGTCAGTGTGTTTCTCTCTGCAGTACTGCTGAGCTTCAGTCCAGGTCTTATTCTCATTAATGTAGAGAAACTGATAGAGCTGACAGTCAATGAAACAACAATAGCCTGTTAATAAGAGAAAAGAAATTAAGTAAATGATTTGTATTTATTTATTTATGTGTAATCTGAAGACTTTGCTGGTTTACTGAAGCTGGTTTACAATTGATCAAAACTGTAAACTATAACTATAATGTTTATTCAGAAGCACTCACCCAACAGAATAAGAAGGAAAAAATTCAGCTTCATATCTTCTTGGTCAAAGGTCAACAGTTTGTTTTCAAAGAGTCATGTCTGTTGGGAAAAAAGTAGATTATTTAGACACATTCTGTCTGTAATAGTAAGAACAATTACAACTAGGTTTACCACTAATCCAGATTATATTCTAGACAATTACATGTTTTCTGGGCAGGTTTTGTAAAAGTTGCTGTTTTTGAGTATTCATCCATTCAACTATTTTATCTTGAGTCTTAACCCTTTAAAATATACATATCCAGTTGCATCCTTTCAGCAAGATGTATTAATCGGTTCATTGTTTTCGCATTTCCACAAGTTTCTAAATGTAATGAGCCACAGCTGCTCCTCAAACACACATCCAAGAATTATTTCAAGAGGTGAAAGACCAATAGCAGCAGAAAAGGAGGATTTGTGAGAGTACACTATCCAGGACAGACGAGAAAGTCCAGCTGGTTTGTCTGGATGAGATCATTAGTCTGAGAGCAGCATCCAGATCTGGGTTTATTAAAATGTTGCTTTGTAGATGGAAATGGAGATTTTTAGAATACAGCTGCACACTTGTAGTAGTGAGAGTCATTCCTAACAATCAGAAAGCATACATGTGACAAAAATATTAACCATCGACAGTTTTGGGAGTCTTTTGGTTAAAGTTGAGCCAAATTCTCAGTGGTTATGGAAAGACACTCTGTTCCCCTGGTTAATTTTTCACATGAGTTTTTTGTGGCTTTGTTTCTGAATGAACAAGATGTAATGGCTAATATCTCACAAACGAGATCACATTCGTGGAAAAACTACACAGAAACCTTACATTGAAGCAGAAAGACTTCAAGATGCTGCATGAACTGACGAGTAAGCACATTGTTGTGAAGGAACCTAAAAGTATCGCGTGGCACTACGCAAGGTAGTGCAAAAGAAAACACATTTTCCATTGCTCAAAGGGAGCTGTATATATGACAGTAGGTTTTTCTTCTTTCTTACTTTCCTCAAGAAACTTTACACAAATCAAGGTAAATGTTTAACATGTGAGCCAGTTTGTTTCAGAGAGGACTTTATTTTTATTATTATGTTACAGTATAGAGATAACATACAAAAAAAACCCATTCAAATGGTTATAAAAAGAGATTTCACCGCAAATGAAAAAAAAATGACACATTTAACAATAGAACAGGAACATGATCAAATGAGTAGAGAAGAGACTTGCATCTGGTTACATCTGTTTGGATGAATGGTTCGGCTGAAGACGGGTCCGAGAGAAATGTTGACGTCGTCTCAGAACAGACGGCTTTTGTCGCCAAAGAGACAATTTGAATAAACGGGTCACTCAAGCCTGTTGCTCGGTTACATAAATAATACAACTCTGGGACAGATAACCATCCGCTAGGGAGAGTAGCTTCAGTCAGTGGTGTTTAGATTATTTTGTTATAGTCAGGAATGTCAATAATTTAGTCAAAAAAAAAGTAGAATATTTGCAAAAACATGAAAGACAAACCAGACACGCTAATAACAAGCTCTGTCTGGATTCACTCTGGCTCTCTATGAGAATCCAAGGTTCCTATTTGTGTCATCATTTTCCATAGATGTACTCATTTGCCTGTTGCAGCACAAAAACAAATCAATGAAATATTTTTCCTGTAAATCTTTTAACTCCCTTCTTCCAAGAAACTCAGACAAGTGACTGCAGACCAATCACTGGCTCTGTCAGATGTTTTGCCCCACTAAGTCACCAAGTGTCGAGTAAAGTGGAGAAATAATAAAATAAGTTTAAGTTCTGCAGCACATGACGGGGAGGCTGAATGTAACCAGATGTTTACAGACACCAAATAGAACATAAAACTGTTTGATACCAATACAATGGTAAAAAGTAAAGAACTCAACTAAAGCATGTCAGAGAAGAGCAGACTAAACCTTTTAGTTTAAATCTTAGAGCAAATAAAATTATGCTCCTCTCCGCCGTTTCTCTGGAACCACATGTGTCGTCCTCCTGTCTCCATGGCTCCAGACATGTTACAGCCGTCCGTCCGTCCTGACGTCTGGGTTGCCTGGGTTCTGTGACCGATCGCCTCACGACAAACCCAGGACCAGAATTTCAGTTTGCAGTGGAAGCGCAGACCCAACCAGACGAAATAAGTCAATGCGTTCTTGACTTTCTCCTGGATCCACCTCTGATCATCCATGGTGGTGATGGTGACCAGGTCATGGTGGTGATCTCTGCAGTAGGTTAAAGCGTCCAACCAGTTCATCTTTTCACTGATCAGGATCACTTTATCTGTCATTGAAACAGAAAACAGAAAACCCAAAGGATTGTTCAAATTGTAAACCAAACCTCATGAATTCAACCAGTTTATTTTCTAATCACACTTGATGCCTCTCCCACAAGCTAATATAGAAACTGAAGACATAGTTTGCACAATAAATAATAGATTGGCAAAACATTCCCTGGTTGGATTTGTTTTAACCAGAAGCATTCAAATGACAAAGTAAAAATTTGTTGTAAATGACAAGAAAGCATGAATCTATCGGGTCTTGTATCCGGAACATTTTTGGCCAGCAAATTGACTGTTTGATTGTTTGAATTTGTGGAGAATCTAGAAAACTATTTTATTTTAAAAGCACATGAACATAGCAAAATAATCCAAATCAGATATTTTTCGGTCTGTGCAGAGATATTACGTAAACTTAAACTCACCATCATAACAGATGAAGGGTTTTTTCTCATCACAGTTCTCATTCCTCCATCTGCCTCCATCATTAAACACAGTCACAGTGCATTGACCACTGTTGATTTGCTCATCATCAAACCCTTTATTCCAGTGTCTGAAAGAAAAACTTCTTCCATCTGACCACCTCCAGGTGTCTCTGATCAGGCCCATGAACATATATTGGTGATTTTCTTTAGACTCTAACATCATCTTCAGTTCTTCATCCTGTAGCTGCTTCGTTCCACTGATCAGGTCTGTGTGTTTCTCTCTGCAGTAACTCTGAGCCTCCATCCAGGTCTTTGCTTCTTCAATTAGATTGAATTTCTTAGAAGTGTTGTTGTCTGTGGAATTAAAGTCAGAAGACAGAGGTCTAAAAAAAAATCTTTCTCAGAATCGTTGGAATTCAAGAAAGATGAGAAGAACATTAGCAGCAACAACAGAAGAGGATAACTTAAGACTATCAATTAGAAAAATACATTTTTACCACATTTTACAGCTCTCTGAAAAGTTGTATCTGAATAAAACTTTGTTGAATTAAAAATAAATGTACAGGTCATTACCGTCATAGCAAATAAATTGTGTTGGACTGTTACATGATACGTCTCCCCACTGAAGATGTTTCCATACGAACCCACAGTTCTCAGTTCCTGCATCATTTGGTTCCCCATGTTTCCAGTTTGCCTCCCTTTCATCAAACTCCACTCCAGGCAGAGACCAGTACCAAGTTCTGGTACCATGTGTTGGATCATACAGACCAATCCAAGCTTCCTTCATACTTCCTGGTGAGTTCCCGATGAGTCTCTCCATGTCCTTCATGTTAGTCACTGTGACCAGGTCAGTGTGTTTCTCTCTGCAGTACTGCTGAGCTTCAGTCCAGGTCTTATTCTCATTAATGTAGTGAAACTGATAGAGCTGACAGTCAATGAAGCAACACTGAGCTGTGAACAAAAAATACAATCACAAGAGTTTCAACATACAGAAGTTTGTCAGCTTCATTTTATTCACTTCAGAAAACTCTGGTGTTACCATGCTTACATCTAAATGCAAAATAAACTTAAATAAATGCAAAATAAATATAAATAAATATAAATAAATATGTAAATGCAAAATAAACTTCAGTGGGTTTTGACTAAAACATCAGCTGTAGTAATCATAAAGAGATACTTACTTGTCAGAATAAACAGAAATAGATTCCACTGCATGGTTGCTGGGTCGAGTGGAGGTGACCTTTTTCACATTTAAACTCTTGTTAAATGTTTTCAGCCACTGTAAAAAAAAAAAAAGAAAAAAAAAAGAAATTAAAAAAAGGCAAACAACAGACTAGACAGATACATAATTCCCTCAAGGATTATCAGAATATCTGGTATTTACAATTTTTTTTTCTTTTTTTTTCCAGCCACTTTGGTTGCATTTCTCTGATCAGAAGTTCAATTCTCATAACTGTTAGTTCAACCTTTACAACACTTACTGTGCTATTTCCAGACTACTGCAGCTTAATGTAGATGCATACAAGTTATTAACACAACTTTAAATAACAAGCAGAAGAAACACTTACGGTTCTGTCCTCTAACTGAGAACTGCTTGTCCTGAAATTCAGCTGAAGGCAGAATTATGGAAATGTTCAGCCTCACCCATGACTGATTATTTTGTTTGCTTAGAGACCTTATTTCAATAAACCAAAAAGGAAAGCACCATGCATGTGAGCTGTTTCTTTGCGTACTTAAAAGGGTACAATAAGATGAGGTGGCAGAGGAACTGACCTGAATGAAGATTTGACTCTTAATGTGAAGCTTTTGAGGGTTAACAGATCCTGGGTGCTTGGATTTGATGACAAAGTTAAGCAAAAATGTGGCATGCTGTTCTTTTCTAATTTTCAACATTACAATAAAAAAAAAAACTTAAATAGGACAAAATAATTGTCACTTCAACTTGGGACCCCTATCATTTAACGTTTTTGTATTTTAACTTTTATAATCAGTATAACGTTTCAGCATCGAAAACTTACCAAGAACTGACCAAATAAAAATGTAGTAAATATGAATTCAACTAAGTTGAGAAACAATGTATGGAAATTAAATTAAACCTAGAGGATATATATATTAAAATATTTTAATCTTAGAAAAAAAAAACAAGCATAACATGAAGAGAAGAGAGGATGCAAACAGCAACACATTTAGCTGACAATATTTGTGTATTTTTTTGCATTTTGTACTGATTATATCTGATCATTTCCCTACGGCAACTTGACTCTAGAAACAGACTCAACACTTTCACTAAACAAACAGACCCATAGAGGTACATTAGTTGTTAATGTCTTGGTCGTAATGCAACTTTTTGCAATGATGCATCTCCATAAAAGATGCTGTGAGGATCAGCAGGAGCGTTTTTAATGCTAAAATACACACGCAAAGGTTCGAGATGGAATCACCTGACAAACACATTAAGCCCGGAAAGTTTCTTAGCGTCGATTTGGCACGTTACATATGTCACGAGATTTTGAGACTTTCAGTGTACCGATAGAATGGTGTTGTGATCTAGATTATCTGATTGTCCAAAGGACAACGTTGCCTATCACCTGTGGCTTGTACATATGCGATGTTTAACATCTTACATTTTTCTCAAAGTCCAATTTATTTGAAAGTCTGGGATTGCATTTATCTTTGTGTAAATGTAATAAAGCTGTAAATTGCAGCTGCATTGGGATTATTGCTGTACGTTTCCTAAAATTCCCAAAATGCAGTGGGCTATTCTGGAACTTTCTAAGAACAATCAGCAAATGATCCTGACGTGTGTTTTTTTTTTTCCAATATGTGCTGAGAGGAGACAATCACCTTTAAAACGTTGCTATACTATATGTATAAAATCAGTAAAAGTAATAGTCAAGTTGCTGTAGAGAATTATGATGGTACATTTTGTTGGAGGAAATTCGTGCTTAGGGAGTTTGCTTTCATAAAAATGTTTGTTACTGCTGCACATGTAGGCACATGTGAAATAAAACTGGCCTAGTGACCAAATCCAGGCTTATATAGTAAATCGACTGGACTGAAAAGACATTTTGTTGGGCTTCTGTACAAAGACAATAAAGACAAATGACAATAATAAAAACATAATAGTAATTTATTATTGTCCTTTAGACATTTGATGCTGCAGTACAGAACCAAGGAGACACACACCTGTGTTAACATTTCATTATTTACATTATTTTCCTCCCTTGTGTCAGAATAAACTTAAAACTAAAGAAGATGGATGGATGGATGGATGGATGGATGGATGGATGGATGGATGGATGGATGGATGGATGGATGGATGGATGGATGGATGGATGGATGGATGGATGGATGGATGGATGGATGGATGGATGGATGGATGGATGGATGGATGGATGGATGGATGGATGGATGGATGGATGGATGGATGGAGGTCAGAGTCCATCACTACTCTTTAGATCCAAACATAATGACTTCAGTTCTGTTTCTGTTCAGCTGGAGAAAGTTATGGGACATCCAATTACTGACATTTATTTAAGTCAGTAATTCCTTAAAATTGATGAAAAAGTTCTCGTTAATCTAGTAATCTGCCAGTGGAACGAGATATTTTGACTTATAATATGGGGAAAATTAAATTAAATCGGTAAATGTCATGCAATCACTCGAGGTTAGTTTTAATTATTTTCTCAAAACGTATTTATTATCATTCAGCTAATGAACAACAATGAACACACCTATTTGCAGCTCATTCCTATTAGATTTCAATCAGCCCCGTTTCCCACAGTGAACCACTTGATGCTCACATGTACATCAGCTAAAGGAAATGTAAATAATCCACTAAAATTGAAAGGAAGTCCATTAAAGCATAAACTCTGCACAAAACAAATGAAAAATGCCTATGTACATAATAAAAATAACTTACGACATAATCTCGGTTGGTCAGAGGGTCAAAGAAGTTCTGTAAGAACGACTTTTTTACCAAAGTTAAAACTCAGATGTATGGCTGTGCCTTCTACCATTTCCTGACATGAATCTGTTTTTAAAAGTCTTTTTGAAACTGATCCCACTCCTGCTGTGACAAAAACACTTAGAGAAAACCACACCACAGAGAGAATGCATATGTACATCATCTTGCTAAAAGTCTCCATCACAGGGTTATAATTTTCACAGTAAACCTACACAGTGACTTGTTTAGAGTATATTTTACACTTTAGGTGTAAAGTTTCCATCAAACTCTGTGATCATTTGGGTCAATATAATATAAAAAAGGGCGGGTCCTTTCCAGACCTTGGAACTGTAATTACACTACACTATCAGTAATTTAAAAAAAAGTAAATGTGTGTGAATAAAAACCTTGTAAAAGCATTTAGTGAGATTTAAATCTTACAGATAAAATTAAACTCCTCTGTAGCATTTTTATTAAACCATCTATGTTGTCCTCTGACATCCATACAGCCAGATATGTTACAGTCATCCGTCGCTCCGTCTGAGATGCTAAAGGTGGTCATCCCGGGACAGACCCAGAACCAGAAATTCAGAGTACAGTTGAAGCGCAGACCCATCCAGACGTAATCAGTCGATGCCTCCTTGACTTTCTCCTGGATCCATCTCTGATCATCCATGTTGGTGATGGTGACCAGGTCATGGTGGTGAGTTCTGCAGTGGTTTAAGGCTTTTGACCAGTTCATATTTTCTTTGACCAGGATCACTTTATCTGTTTCACGACACAAACATGAAATAACTAGTTTAATAGCAAGACATTGCTTATGTATTGATGATTTGAACAGACGTTTAAGCACATGGATAAATTTAGTGTGCCATGTTTCATCTCAAAAATCACAGTGTCAGCAAGTTTCCAAATTTATGCTAATGTTGAGGTATAATCTATTTGCCAAATCATAGTAAAAAAAATGCTTTTATTTTTCCCACGCTTTTTGATGATGTTGAAGTTATTTCCTTATTCACAAAAATATCATATAGAACACCTTAAAGACATCAGATATCTGCAACATATAAATTAATCTTGTTTATATTTAAGACATTTTCACATTAAAAACTCACCATCATAACAGATGAAGGGTTTTCTTTCATCACAGTTCTCATTCCTCCATCTGCCTCCATCATCAAACACAGTCATGGCACATTGACCACTGTTGATTCTCTGATTATTAAACTTCAGATTCCAGTGTCTGAAGGAGGAACTGTTTCCATCTGACCACGTCCAGGTGTCACTGAACAGACCAGTAAATATGTATTTTGAATTTGCAGTCATTAAATTTAACCCCTTGTTCACTTCTCCATCCTGTAGCTGCTTCTTTCCACTGATCAGGTCTGTGTGTTTCTCTCTGCAGTAACTCTGAGCTTCTGTCCAGTTCTTTGATTCATAAATCAAGTGGTATTTCTGTGATGAATCGTTTTCTGTGAAATAAAGAAATCAGAGCTCGAAACACTTTCATAAGTAAGTCATAATATAAACATTAATGAGAGGATCTAGATAAAAACAAATGACTATTTTCTCACCGCTATAGCAGATAAAATTATGCTGTTCATTACAGGATAAATCTCCCCACTTGAGAAAAGAAGGGGAATCTTTCCATATAATCACACAATTCTGGCCTCCAGGTAGGAGATTATTTGGTTCTCCTTTTTCCCAGTTTGTCTCACTTTCACTGAACTCCACTCCAGGCAGAGACCAGTGCCAAGATCTCTGTGCGTTTGTTTGATCATACAGACCAATCCAAGCTTCACTCTGATCTCCAGCTGAGATGTTGATGAGTCTCTTCATGTCCTTCATGTTAGTCACTGTGACCAGGTCAGTGTGTTTCTCTCTGCAGTACTGCTGAGCTTCAGTCCAGGTCTTATTCTCATTAATGTAGTGGTATTCATAGAGCTGACAGTCAATGAAGCAACACTGACCTAAGCACATTCAGAAACGTGTTACGGTTGATGAAAAGTTTTAAAGTACAGTGCACACAATAAACTACCATCTTTATAATAATATCATCAAAAATATTTTAAGTTCTGGTTGTTTGTATTGGAATTACTTTTGCTAACGATGTTAACCATTTTACTTTGCTGAACCACTTACCTAACCAAATGAGCAACAGATTCCACTGCATGTCTGCTCTGTCAGACGGATGAGTTCTGCACTGTTGGAAATAAATATATAAAATAAACAATATACTATTTCAAAGGATAAGAAAAACAGAGTTTTTTTTCCCCAGTATGATTTAATACCTGGCACATTTTCAAAAACATTTTTAGAGTTTTGTTAAAAATATATAAAACTGTATCTAAATCTTTTCTACAATTCTACAATTGTAGAAAGAGACTTCTACAGTTGTAAACAGATATTATACAGGCATATTATTAGGAAGCTCATAATCAAATTTTTTATCAAAGTATTTATGCAGATCCACTTACCTTACAGAATAAGCAACAGATGATCTACTGATTTTCTGCCAATGTCCTTTATATGTTTGTGCTGATAAAAAGCTATTTCTCTAAATGCTGCTATCTTAACTGCTTGTGACATATGTTATCACTTTTTCACATGGTGTGAAAGTTGTGAGAGTGTGAAGTAAACACATGAGTAAGGTCCACCCCTAATTAGTTTTGACCAATAAGCTTTTAACAGCTTTTCCATGTTTTCTATAACTGTTGGACAACATTTTCTTGAGTTTTCTCCCTGTTTTAAATTTCCGCCATGCAGATCTAGGTTGTCTGTAACCACCTGCCATGTTGCTGCCTTCACTTATGACGCACATGGTAATGAAACATTAATCTCCATAAGGTTTGTACAATAAAGCTGAAAACATGTCAGCTAATTAAATGGTGAAAACAGAGTGAAAAATGTACATCTCTTCCTGGTATTACATTAAAATGAAGGTCTCTCCTAACCGTTGCCCCACTTGTACATCCTGGATAAACGATGACCTTTGTGAGCTCGGGAACAACATTTGAATATTCAAACCTCGTGAAAACATGTCCTGCTGTGTCTAAAATTATTTTAGCTTCTGTGAAAATGTTGTTTAAATGCATATTTATTTATTTATTTAGCAAAGAAGTTATTGACAGAGTTAAGCTCCAGGTGGATGAGCCGCTCCGCCTCATCACCAGCTTACAAATGCAGGCAAAGCTTTTGACGTTCTGCTAATATCAAAAGTTATACCTAAAACGATGTCGACAAAACACAATTTTGCAAATGCAGTATTTCCGTTGAATAAGAAAGGCAAGACAAATTCTCCCCCCTGTTCTTTCCATCCATCCCTTCAGCTTAACAGTCAAAATGAACTGGTTGAACTGGTTGAACTGGTTGAACCCAGTTCAACCCACACATAGCCCACAGTCATGTCTGGCTTTCCCTCCTGGTTCTGCTGCTCACTCAGCTGGATCTGAGATAACCAGAAGATTTTAATTCACCATTTCACTCTCCATCTGTAACTTATTACCTAGAATTTCAAAATTTAAGATGACAAGACTGTTAAATAACTTCATTGCTTGTTATTTTTCTATTTTGTGTTATTTCCTGTTTTGAAGCATTTTTTGTTCGGTTGCCATTTTCCTTGTTTGTTCTCAAAACAGAATTTCCTGATTCGCCCACTGGATATTTCCAAAAGCCGCTCAGGTTTTCATAGAGTTTCCTTGTTTGTTCATAAATAGAACTCATTACATTATATAAGTAGGTTTTTCTTCCTGGGGAAAGTTTCTAACATTGGACTTATAGAGAGTCCAGATGTACAAACTGCTTCCTTCTCTCATCAGAGTTCGTGTTTTTAGCTGCAGCATTTGAATAGTGAAACTCTGAGATCAAATTCCCTAATGGAAAACTTTCACATGTTGATGTCAAAACATCTTTGTTCTGTAAAAGACTCAAAATTAAATTTTTAAAATGTGTAATTTCAGTGGAGGTAATTTTATGAGCTTTATAGAAAAGTGTGCAAAAATGTAATAAAAATGGTATAAAATTGAATATTTTCCAGGATATTTACTGGAACTTTTATAAGTTTCATCCATATGAACATCCTCAACAAATGTGATAGTTTATCCTTGTGTTTAAACTGCATCAACAGATATGTTGCATAATGGAAATTAAACCACCATCACTATCGTTACATCTACTGAGAATTTAGATCAAATATTTTAACCCTCCAATGTTTAAAATTTTTTTATTGTTATTTCTCAAAAGCATCTATTAATATATTATATTATTGCTGTTAGCCTTGTGGTAACCTCATTTATGCAACAATAATAACTTATAATTGATGTCCACCAGTTGAAATCCAAATTGGGTGAAGGAAAAAAAAATATCTTAAATTGAATGAATAAATAAATCAGTAGATATTTTTTTTACTTTATTGTCTTTTTTTTTTTTTTTTGCTTTTTTACATACAGTAATGTAATAGTTAAATATCGTGATCAATTAAACATGTGAGCAATATGGATAGCTTGAGAATATAAACATGGATATTATTAGATTAAATATAAAACAGTTATATGTGCTTTGAGAAAACAGAACTACATGATACATATACATCAGGGATTCCATCAGTGTATTATAAGCCTGGCGGGCCACCAGGCTTTACTTGTGCCGCCACCAGCCTTAGCATTGTTATTTTTTTAATTTTTTTTTTATGATTTTTTGTTTGTTTTTGTTTGTTTTTTTAAGAATTTCTAGTTGATGCTTGAGTATTAGTCTTCCAGTCTTCCAAAAATGTATAGCTATCAAATTATATTTTCAAATTTCCTGTCAACTTTAAACATTTTTTAACAAAAAAAAAACGGTGGTTGGCTGGATGAATGACTGCCGTAGTGCCCTGATCACCGTGCTTAGAAAGTTTTCTGGGGGAAACCCTGTACATATGATGTAAAACACAACAAAACCCAAACAACATAACCTACTATGTGAAATCGCTTCCTTTTCTACTTATATCAGCATACATGTACAAGAATATGAGAATAAGTACTGTATAATACAACACTTATTCTCCTGGTGGTTGTTTAGAACAGATGAAGTTAAACATGTCTGCATCATTTCTTTTAAACCACTTGTATTTCCCTCCCGTCTCCATGGCTCCAGACATGTCACAGTCATCCATCGGTTCATCTAAAGCCCAGTTCTTATATCTGACCACCTCATCACTGACCCAGAACCAGAAATCCAGAGTGCAGCTGTAACGCAGACCCATCCAGACAAAAGGAGTCGATGCCTCCTTGACTTTCTCCTGGATCCATCTCTGATCATCCATGTTGGTGATGGTGACCAGGTCATGGTGGTGATCTCTGCAGTAGGTCAAGGCGTCCTCCCAGTTCATCTTTTCTTTGACCAGGATCACATTATCTGTTGAAATAAGGAAGATAAACATCTAATCTGTTGTTTTATTCTGGTTATTATTGTAAATCCATACGTCCTTCCTTCTTTGTCCAGTAATGTACATGCAAATACAAAATGACATCTCACCATCATAACAGATGAAGGGTTTTCTTTGATCACAGTTCTCGTTCTTCCATCTGCCTCCATCATCAAACACAGTCATGGCACATTGACCACTGTTGATTCTCTGATTATTAAACTGTAGATTCCAGTGTCTGAAGGAGAAATTACTTCCATCTGACCACATCCAGGTGTCACTAAACAGACCGATAAATATGTAATCTGAATTTGCAGTCGTTAAATTTAACCCCTTGTTCACTTCTCCATCCTGTAGCTGCTTCGTTCCACTGATCAGGTCTGTGTGTTTCTCTCTGCAGTAACTCTGAGCTTCTGTCCAGTTCTTTGATTCATAAATCAAGTGGTATTTCTGTGATGAATTGTTTTCTGTGAAATAAAGAAATCAGAGCACAAAACACTTTCACATGTAAATCTTGAAATAAACATTAATGAGAGGATCTAGACAAAAACAAAGGACTATTTTCTCACCACTATAGCAGAGAAAATTATTCTTTTCATTACAGGATAAATCTCCCCACTTGAGAAAAAAATTGCCATTTTTCCATGTAATCCCACAATTTTGATCAGATCCGAGATTATTTGGTTCTTTTGTACTTTTTTCCCAGTTTGTCTCATTTTCATTGAACTCCACTCCAGGCAGAGACCAGTGCCATGATCTCTGTGCGTTTGTTTGATCATACAGACCAATCCAAGCTTCCTTTATGCCTCTTTGTGAATTATTATTGAGTCTCTCCATGTCTGTCATACTAATCACTGTGGCCAGGTCAGTGTGTTTCTCTCTGCAGTACTGCTGAGCTTCAGTCCAGTTCTTTGCTTCATTAATGTAGTGAAACTCATAGAGCTGACAGTCCATCAGATGATTCTGAGCTAAAAACGAAATAAAGACAAATTTGTTTTAAATCACATTACATCATCAGCTTCATGTTAAGGAGAATAAAATGTTTATTGTGTTATCATCCAATGATTTGATGAGGGAAAATCAAATTACAATGATTTTAGATCAAATCTAAATAATAAAATCTATGTATAAGATCTCACCCATTACAGTAAGCAGAAACAGAATCCACTGCATATTTACTTCATCCATCTATTTTGTTGAGAGATAGACAATAGAGAGGAAAAAAGCCAACATAAAAAAACAGGTATTTTCCAGAAATCCCTCCTAATAAAATATCTACTTGCAATGTTTTTAAAGACAAACTTACAACTTGTTTTCTCCTTTCACATGGATTCAAAATGATCCAACAGCTTGATGTTTGGTTGTAGACCGTCCTCAGTGAAATGCTCAGTGCCTGATGCTGATTCTTGTTTTAGCACCGAGACTATTTGAATATTCAAACTTTAAAAGAATCTGATATGCTGATGTTTACATCCTGGAATCCAACACAAATGTAACGCCATAGGTAGATATAAGTTATTTCCTAATCCAAATTTTCCAAAGGTTTTTGAGTATCAGGTCAGGTTGTGTCACATTACAAATGTTCTTTGATGAGGATCAATTTAACTGTAGATATTTTTAGGCAGATTCAGTACCTAAAGTATTTGACTAGAAGTAATAGTCAAGTTGCTGTAGAGAAATATGATAATACATTTTGTTGTAGGAAATTCATGCTTAGCGAATTTGGTAACATAAAAATATTTGTCAACATATGACAACATGTGCCTACATGTGCAGTAAAACTGACCGAGTGATCAAATCCAATTTTACATAGAAAATTGACTGTACTGAAAATATGTCTTGATGTGCTTCTGTACAATGACAATAAAGACAAATAATAATAAAAAAAATAATAGTGGCTTATTATTATCTTTTAAACATTTGATGCTGCAGTACAGAGCCGAGGAGACACACACCTGCGTTAAAATTTCAATATTAACATTTATTTTCCACCCTTTTGTCATAAGAATAAACTTGAAACTAAAAAAACTAATGTGACCGCTGCCCTCTGGTGGCTTTATGTGGAATAGCTCTACAAGAACAACTGAAGTGATAACACAAGAGTGAAGAAATAACTCAGAAAACCAGAAAAAGATTTTATCGGACATCCAAAGGAATGTCCGTTTTCCTTCTTTATTCTCATTTAGTGATTCATTATTTTATTTCACAGTTTATTTCATTTCAAACATACTATAGAATTTAATTTTTTTAACCAATTTAATGTTTTTGCTGATAAAATCACAACAAATACATTTGCCTGTGTTTTATCTTGCACTGCAAAAACAGTAAATCTTACAAACTATTTTTGGTCTAGTTTCTAGTGCAAAATTTACAGCATACTTGAAATAATACAAAACTTACAAGTAACCTTAGCACGATATGTGAGCTCGATTTAAGTCAATAATTCCTTAATATTGATACTTACAAGTTAAATAATCTGCCAGTGGAAAATGATTATAACATGGGGAAAATTTGTTGATTCGTAAATCAAATCGGTAACTGTGATGCAGTCACTCAGCGTGAGTTTAAAATATTTTCTCAAAACTTTACTACCATCATATAATTTATTCTAATCATTCAGCTGATGAACAGCAAAGCACCACATATATTTCCAGCCCTTTCTTATTTGATTTCTGTTCCACCCTGTTTTCCATAGTGAATGTGGGGCTATGTTTACATGAGCTTCAGAGAATGTAAAATAAAAAAGAATCTAAAATTGGACGGAAGTCCATTAAAGCATAAACTCTGTACAAAAGAAATAAAAAAAAATGCCAACAAATGACTGATGATATAATCTCGGTTGGTCAGAGTGTAAAGGAAGTTCCGCGAGAATGACTTTTTTACCGATGTTAAAACTCACAGATGTTTGGCTGTACCTTCTACCATTTCCTGACATAAATTGAAAACTGGTCCCACGTCTGCTATGATAAAAACAATTATAGAACAGTGAGTCACAGAAAAATGCATATGTACATGTTTTTACTATAAAAGTCTCCAAAGCAGGGTTATAATTTTCACTGTAAACCTTCACAGCTAATTGTTTAGAGTATATTTTACACTAAGTGTGAACAAATTTCGTGATCATTTGGGTCAATATAATCTAAAAAAGGGCGGGTCCTTTCCAGACCTTGGAACTGCAATTACACTACACTATCAGTAATTAAAAAAAAAAAAAAGTAAATGTGTGTGAATAAAAACCTTGTAAAAGCATTTAGTGAGATTTAAATCTTACAGATAAAATTAAACTCCTCTGTAGCATTTTTATTAAACCATCTATGTTGTCCTCTGACATCCATACAGCCTGATATGTTACAGTCATCCGTCGCTCCGTCTGAGATGTTAAAGGTGGTCATCCCGGGACAGACCCAGCACCAGAAATTCAGAGTACAGTTGAAGCGCAGACCCATCCAGACGTAATCAGTCGATGCATTCTTGACTTTCTCCTGGATCCATATCTGATCATCCATGTTGGTGATGGTGACCGGGTCATGGTGGTGAGTTCTGCAGTGGTTTAAGGCTTTTGACCAGTTCATATTTTCTTTGACCAGGATCACTTTATCTGTTTCATGGCACAAACATGGAATAACTAGTTTAATATGTGTAAGCACATAAACAGTGTCAGTAAATTTCCAAGTTTATGCTAATGTCAAGTAAATCTATTTGTAAAATTATAGAAAATAAAAGAAATGCTTTGAATTTTTCATGTTGAACATTAATCCTATTAAGAAAACATTAAGACTCCTATCAGCAACATGAAAAATAATCAGATTTATATTTAAAACACTTTCCAATTCAAAGTAAAACTCACCATCATAACAGATGAAGGGTTTTCTTTCAGCACAGTTCACATTCTTCCATCTGCCTCCATCATCAAACACAGTCATGGCACATTGACCACTGTTGAATCTCTGATTGTTAAACTGTAGATTCCAGTGTCTGAAAGAGAAACTGCTTCCATCTGACCACCTCCAGGTGTCTCTGAATAAACCGTTAAGTATGTACTGATTTTGTCCTAAAGAGCTGCATACATTTTTGAGTTGCTGGTCCTGTAGCTGCTTCGTTCCACTGACCAGGTCTGTGTGATTCTGTCTGCAGTAACTCTGAGCTTCTAGCCAGGTCTTCTCTTCTTGAATCAAGTGATATGTCTTTGATTCATTGGTTTCTATGCAGTGAAAAGAATAAACCAAGGTAAAGAACACTTTACATTTCTAAATAATAGAGTGAAAATGTTGGTAAATATAAGTAAATAATTCAAAGTTAATTAGTTTTCCATTCCTAGCACAGTTTTAGCTTAGTTCATGATACTTTCACTAACAAACTAACAACAAAGGGAATATATTCTTACCACTATAGCACAGAAAAATGTAACGGTCATTACAGGACAAATCTCCCCACTTCTGGGTTTTCCACATAAACCCACAATTTTCAACACCTCCACTATCATTTGGTTCACTTGTTGAGGGATTCCAGTTTGTCTCACTTTCATTGAACTCCACTTCAGATTGAGACCAGTACCAAGTTCTGGTACCATGTGTTTGGTCATACAGACCAATCCAAGCTTCACTCTTATTTCTAGTTGAGATGTTGATGAGTCTCTTCATGTCCTTCATGTTAGTCACTGTGACCAGGTCAGTGTGATTCTCTCTGCAGTACTGCTGAGCTTCAGTCCAGGTCTTTTCCTCACTAACGTAGAGAAACTCAGAGCTGACAAAAAACCAAACAACACTGACCTGAAATAGAAAGAAAGCACACATTGAGCCAATAAGACAATTTAGTTCCAGTTTCAATTTTACAGGAATCAAAATGTGTTTATAATTACGTTATGAGGTATTTTATGAATGTAAACTAACGTCTAATTAAACGCCGTTGCAGTTATATGGTTACTTACCCATCAAAACAAACAGAAACAAATTCCACTGCATGGTTCCTCTGTCAGATGATTTTAGACTGTTTTGGTTCAGGGATCAGGAAGGTTGGTCTCTGTTGGACAAATTAATGTATTTACAAAAGTTGTGTACAAGAAATTTATAAACTACAGGGTTTTATGTAACAATAATTTCTTCACTTATTTCTTCAGAAAGTGCAGATAGTTGTATTTAATACTTAGTGTCTAAATCTTGAATTAAGGCATTAAGGATAGTACATTTTGTTGGCTGAAGCAGGGATTAGTATTTAATTCTTGTAACTGTTAACCATGTCAAGTCACTTTTAGGCAAAGAGAAAGTAAACTGACTCCACGACCAAATTGTACCGCTTTACATACAAAAATATTTAGAGGTTTGGTGGTGTTTGAAATTCTCTCCACCATTTAGTTGGATCAACTTGTGTTGCGGCTCCAGACGTGTTAGTTATCTGTCTTTCAATCTCAGGGTTAATACTTGTCACAGTACCAGCCACACCCAGAACCATATTTGCTTTGTCAGATGGATCTATAGAGTGTTTTGTTTAAAATGTAAGGAAGGTTTGTCTCAATTGAACAAATTCAAATATTTAGATAGTTTGTCCATTGACAACAAATCCATCCACCAGGTTCTTTTATAATCAGCCTTTTACACATGCTTAATTTTTTTTATGTATATTTTTTATAATTAGAGGAAACTGCAATATTTACATGCAAATTATGCATCTTCAATGATAGTTGGGAACCATGTTAAGTCCATTTCAAATGTTTCTGTCTTTGTAAATAGGAAAAGAAAACTCTGCAACTATACATAGACATCCTGCTGCTAATCCAGTCATACATGCATGTTTATTATATTTCCTTCCTCCACAGAGATAAAACTTACGTTTTTCCCTTTCTTGCTGGAATGGTTGACTTTTCTCTTGTTTTGCTGAAGGGAGTGCTCTGCAAAATGCCCAGTCGTAGTAACAGAGATCACTTTTGTTGGCTCAAGAACTGCATTTGAATATTCCCCTGTGAAAACACGTCATGCAGGTGTGCTGTTCATTTGCATGAATGAATGAAAGCAAGTCCTGAAATATTAGGAGAGTTGAGGAGGAAAGCAACCTTATCTAAAATATTAATCTTATATTTACCATGACTGACTAGTTGTCATCCTTATTATCTCGGACACCGGCGGAAGATGTGCAATCGCAGCGAGATTGAATGATCGGCTCAAACGAAGCTCAGGTAGGTCTTCCCCCGGGCCCAGTCACTGGTGGTGGAGCGGAACTTGAGAGAGGAGTCTTGAGGGGACCGTCCGGGAGACTGGTGGTGGAAACGGGGAGGAGGTGGGTTGAAACACAGCTGAAGCGGGCGGATCCGTGGTTGCTTCGCCTTTTTGAAGGAGCTCTTGCCAGTTGATTGGATCGAGGTAGAGAGGTGGTGCCTTCCTGATTGGCTGGGGTGAAGCTGTGGTGATAGGTGATGCCAGAAGAGTCTTACAGGTTGAATTTTTGCCTAGGGCTTCATTTTTGTGTGATATCTGCTTTTTTATATTTGATGTAACCCATCGGGTTTCAGTCAGGGCCAAGCCGTCAGGACAATGCAAAAACTATGCACCACACCAACTCAAAGGCATCCAATAATGTGCAAATAAATAAAAATACACCAAGTAAAACAACAATGCAGCCCAACAATGAATATATCAAGCAACATATCTCAACTTATATTTCAGCAAAATACACAGGCAACAGGGCTCAAAAAGCACCTGTGAACAATTAAAATGGAAAAATGTTCGGTAAAGTCTGTATGAGAAAGTAATAGAAAAGTAACACTCACTTGTAAATAATTGCTTGTAAATAATATCCATGTATCTGTCCTGAGTTGAAAAGTAAACATGGTTAGCAAAATAGCTTGTTGTGCTCAGAGCTAGCTGTTATCCACTCCTAGTGCTCATAGCTACACTCTTTAAAATTAGGCACTTTTTAAAGTAGGAAATTGAAGTAAAACCTCAATAATACCCATAAGCAACTTGTTTGTAGAATAAAAATTATATTATAGATAAAATTAAATATGATTAAGACATTTTATGCTTTTTCTTTTCAATTTTCAAGGGCTAGCAGAGAAAGCCATTCTGGCCACATTATTATTCTCAATAATGGACTGGTGACTTGAATTATAGCCAATAAACAGACATGCAGCCACTCTCATTCAAATGGCAGCTTAATTTAGAATCCTCAATTAGACTACAAAGCATATTTACCTCAGATATCATTCATTGTAATTTTTTTTTTATTTTCCACCATAGTTTCCCTTTTCAGGTGCGGAAACTCATTTGAGGACTCTGTTGGGTGATACTGTAAAAGCACCAATATGTCTGTATACTCGCTTTGACACGATTCTCACGGAAACTAGTTCAGCCTCTCTGTCTGAACCTACTGGCGTCATGTTTCATTCCTAACAGAAAGTCAATGGTTGTTTTGAAGGATTGTGATTGGCTGACATAGGTGCTAGCTTTGCGCTATTCTCGCCCTACGCATTTGGCATGTTTAAAACGCACAAACGTGTTTGTAAGCCACTCTGTGTGATGAGTTAAATCAGAAAAAGAAAATGTGTAGTATTGTTTTTATTGGTTGCTCTTTAAACCAAATGTGTCTCTTGAGCTAAATGGGTCTATTTATGAGTTAAATTTAGGTTGGTGAAATTATATGAATCCTGTTTCCTGCTATTATGAAAACTATATTCCTTAGCTGTTGCTGGAGCTACCCTCACAGCTATATTTGTCCTGTTTTTCATTTTTGTCAGACAGGACTTTCACAGACATCCTGGTCTTCATATATATTATAAATAAAAAGTTAGAAATGTTAGCATTTGAATTGCAAAATGCGACAGTCAAAAGATTTTTCACACGGGAAAGTTTTGAACATTAACAAACACTTCACTTTATTGAATGTAGTGTCAAAACAAAACATAAAATTACATATATTTTTTATATTATATGGAAAACACATTTGAAAAAATGAAAAAAAGATCTTGCCTTATAAAAAGCAAGATCCTAGTTATTTTCCATTTTAGTAAAAACAGAATAGAAATTATCCTGTAACAAAAACTAACTTTAAGCGTTTTCATAATTTCAGTGCATTTTATGATTTCAGTAGAATTAGGGAAAAAACAGAAGAACTTTTGCTATTATGTGTGGAATTTTTGTCCTTAACCAAATGAAGAAATATACATTATTGAGACCACCAAATACAGACAGTCTCAATAATAGCTTGGATAAAGCCGACCAAGATGAGAAACACTGGTTTAGGAGGAAGAGTTGAGTAGATTTACATTGCCATGCTTAATTCCACAGAATTCAAGGAGAGGAAGTTTGCAGTGGTGCAGCAAAGTGAACAGGAGGATTCTGGGATGGTTGGAGAAGTAAAAACCAGTAGCATATTAGGTTTTGAATGATGACTCCAAGAGGACCAAAATGGGAATCCTATTGCCACCTACGCAGCCATCGAGTGGCGCTGTGGGAAGAAATGGTAAATACCTGGGGAACCGTGATTTTTTTTTAAGTCAGTGTTGACTTGACTTGGTAAGCAAGTCAATGTTAGTACTTGGTCTCTAAGTGGCAAAGTCTCCAAGTCAGATGTTGAAAGCTGTTTCAACCGCTGAAAAATTCATTGTTTTACTCACCAACCAACAGTTTCTTTCAGGCTATGTGAGGCCTTTAATACAACATGGAGGATCCACAATAAGTAGCAAACTCTAACCAAGACTAAGTTAATTAGTCTTGGCTTAGACTAAGATGTCCCTAAGTCTTAGAGATATCTGAGAATCCACTTATATCAAAATAATGTCAATACTAAGCTAATATGACAGAAGCAAATGTTATAAATTTGAGATATTTATAACTCACTCAAGTACATTTGAGTGATAATGTAATTTCACTAGAGAAAACTCAAAATATTTTTTGCAAATAAATAAATATTTCTAAACAACAAAAAGAAAAAGCTCAAAAATGCAATTGCACAAATTTTTTGACATATTGATGTCTTGTTTTTTTTTTGAGACCTTGGTATAAAGAAACACCTGTTTGCAACAGCTGCTGGCCAAACCCGTCTCTTAGACTGACTGTGTCTATTGTGTTTTAGATTTTATATTAGCGGGCTTCCAGGGAACAGCTGAGATACAATGAACATAATGTCAGTTTCTCTAATTTACATAATGTTTCCTGGTGTCGACAGATAACTGCTGATAGGATTCAGTAAACGGTATATTTAGCCTGTTTCCTAGGTGCAGAATGTAAGATAAAGATGTCAGCGTTTGCCCTTTACAACACTGGCACTGAACAGGCACTGCTACGTTTTTTAATGCAGCCAATAAACACTCCTTGCCTTTTAAATCATAACTTTATAAGACATATAAGAAATTGTTGTTTACAAACAAGATGGTATACAAGTAAGAGTCTCTTTTATTTAATAAATAGGAAGTACATAAATGGCTGAATTTACTTCAGATTGTTGTGCTAAATGATGAGCTGTTACTGAGTGAAAGAACAAATAACTCAAATACCAATCAAAATAATTTCTAGTTATTTTCCGTCTTAAAACTCATCTTTAAGAGGACATGAAATGAGAACAACCTCTGTGTTGTTAAAGAATGGAGTCAGCTCATCTATGGTTGCTTGAAACCTGATTTAAAACCTAAGATCAAAGTCTGTGTCAAAAATGATGTGGAGTAAATGTGTCTAAAGACAAAATGATTCTCGGTGATCTGGGTCTGAGACGGTAGTGAGATTTGGTGGGGCACAACTCTGAAGAAAAAAGTGCTTCCAACAGAAGTGAAGAAGTGGTCAAATGAATGAAAAGTACTGTAAGATTTAGGATGTTGAACATATGAAATTAAATTCCTCATCATCTTTCATGTTGAACCACTTATGTTCTCCTCCCGTCTCCATGGCTCCAGACATGTCACAGTCGTCCATCTGTCCATCTAAAGCCCAGTTCTCATAGCTGACCACCTCATCACTGACCCAGAACCAGAAATCCAGAGTGCAGGTGTAACGCAGACCCATCCAGACATAATCAGTCGATGCCTCCTTCACTTTCTCCTGGATCCATCTCTGATCATCCATGTTGGTGATGGTGACCAGGTCATGGTGGTGATCTCTGCAGTAGTACAAGGCGTCCTCCCAGTTCATCGCCTCTTTGATCAGGATCACTTTATCTGAATTAATAAAAAATGAACACCCATAGATAATCTCACTGTTGTCTTCGTTTAGACTTTTACTCTGAACTAATGGCTTGTCAAAAGATTTATTTGAAAAGAATATCTCCAAATTTCAGTTATGATCATGTCTACATTGGTGTAAATGTACCTGTTTTATGTGGAACATTATATAGAAAGCCGTAATGTTCCACTTTTCAAAATAAATCTGTCAGGCTATTCATTGGCACTTAGACGATAACTCTGATTGCTTTGTGGCCAGGACATATTAAAAATAAGAACAAAAACCTCACCGTCATAACAGATGAAGGGTTTTTCTTCATTACAGCTGTCAGTTTCCCATCTGCCTTCATCATCAAACACAGTCATGGCACACTGACCGTCATTTTCCTGCTCGTCATCAAACTCTTCATGCCAGTGTCTGAAAGAGAAACTGCTTCCATCTGACCAGCGCCAGGCATCCCTGAACAGGCCGACAAACATAAATGTGTTCACGGACTTGATCTCTTTCTCGAGTTGGGGATCCTTTAGCTGGTTTGTACCGCTGACTAAATCTGTGTGTTGGTCTCTGCAGTAACTCTGAGCTTTGAGCCAGGTCTTCTTTTCTTTGATCACTTGAAATTTCTTATTTTGCTTACTCTCTGTGGAGGAAAGAATGTCAAAGCACAACTTTTATTTTTTCAGTACCACTTGAAAGCTGAATATAAATTCAGGACTAACCTATTTTATTAAAAAAAAAAAACAACTATAATTCTAAAACTAATTTAGCATCCATTAAAATTATCCTCACCATCAAAACAAACAAAATAGCTTGTGTCTTTGTATTCTCCTTTACAAGACACGTCTCCCATTTTGAGGTCATTGCGTAAAAACCCACAATTTTCAGTGTCGTTGTCATTCGGTTCTCCTTCGTTCCACGTTATCTCACTTTCATTGAGCTCCACTCCAGGCAGAGACCAGTACCATGTTCTGGTACCATCTGTTTGGTAGAACAGACCAATCCAAGCTCCATCTTTTCCCTTCTTCATTGAACTGAGGAGTCTCTCCATGTTGGTCATGTTAGTCACTGTGACCAGGTCAGTGTGTTTCTCTCTGCAGTACTGCTGAGCTTCAGTCCAGGTCTCTTTCTTTTCAATATAGTGAAGCTTATAGAGCTGACAAACTGCTAGAAAACAATGACCTACGCATAAGAAAAATGTGGTCATTTAACTTAATTGCAAGGATATAAATAAAACTATTTATAGAGAGCATTATCAGAGTTGCATTAATTTCAAAATGGTTTTCCACCTCCAACATTAATTTGAATAGAAAATAAACTTCAGCAATCCCACTAGCACTTGTACAATGGCGTATTTGGGCCAAGTAAAACAACAACAAAAAAGGATATAGTCACAGTATTGTGACAATATGTTCATATAATTACAAAAAATAGCATTGAAACAATAGGAGAATATAGTTATATTAATTCCAAAGTAAAGCAATATTACCAGAAGCAGGTCATAGTAACAGTCATTTGAGCAATTGACATGACGCCGGCTCCGCCCCCATGGTGACGTAGAGCAATCCTCCCCCAATCATTCCAGGGCACTTGTCTGCAACTGACCAATCAGCGTTCCAAGTACAGTACTGCAACAATATTTACCGTATCTATCATACAAAACACGCTGCAGTCAGAGAGATTTTGAGGAAAATAATAAATAATCACAGTTGTCAGTGGATAATATTAATTCCCGACAGCCGTTACCCAGAACGTGTAGAGGACGGAATACAATTTATTACATTTCCTAAATCAAAAAGGAGTCTGAAATAACGGAAGAAATGGATCATGGACTGCAGCCCACCTCACGTCCAGTTGAATGAAACTGATGGACGGGAACTATCACGTTATTCAGCACGAAAGTAAAAGGTAGTAAAAATCCCTTCTTTTTTTCTTTTTTTTGTTATAAGGACACTTACTAATAGCTTCGTGCTAACGACTCAGGCTCCGTGCTAACGACTTAGCAACTCACGGCTGACGGCGGTGTCAAATAAGCACAACTCAGTTAAATTAAAACATCAATGCTAAACATCTAATCATTTCCAGATCAATAAGTGAAGGTAGTTATCTAGATTTTATGCGTGTAGATTCCAACAGTAGCTCTATGGCAGCATCAAAGCTTAACCTGCAATAACTGCTGTTCAGAAATTTAACCCTTGTATGTAGAAATGGGGTCCAGCCGACCCCACACACGTAAAACTTGTATCATTTGCCATAGTCCTCTACGTTTGCCTCAGTCCTCGCACGCACAAGGATTAAACACCGTTTCGCTACTGTTTATTTCTAAGCATTTTCCCGAAGACAGATTTTCACAAGCCGGTATTATTTAAGTGATTACTCACCTATTTTGTACGTGCAAAATGCGTCGACAGCGTTCAGACTCGCACTCAACCAGACTTTTTTGTCCCTCATATTTCTTCTTGGGCTTTATCGTTGATTTCTCCGTTATTTTCCGCTAATAACCTTATAGACCTGACATAGGATTAGTTAGAAAATTTTCTTGCCCACCGTCTTTGCCTCAGTGTTGGTTTACAAGGCAAAAATGTCTCAAAAAATGTATCGGATAACGCAATGAGGTCCGTTAGTCTGCCTTAATAACAGCTGGCTTGTCGGAGGACAGCTCTACTTCCGCAAGGGGGCGGGGCCATGTCAATTGTTTTGAAGTTCTGCTATTGATAAATCAGATGCTGAGTATAACAATTTAAAATACTAAAGTCTTCATTTTACCGCAGTGGTAAGTCATAGTTCTCATAATATCAACTTGATTCTTGTAAGTTATGACTTCATTTTCAGAATATTATGACTTTATTCTTATATTATTACAACTTTATTCTTGCATGAGATATCAGATGTTACTTTTTCATCAGTTATTTTTATGATGTAGAGCCACTCACCCATCGAAATGAGCAGAAAAATGATCCACTGCGTGTTTGCTCTGTCCCAAGGCATCGTTTTATCCTTCTCTTTGTCTTAATGTTTCCCAAATATTTGCCTCTGATAAATAAAACACATATGACAGTCTTAGATTTTTTTTTTTTTTTTATAAATGTCTCTAATAAAAATAGTTGAAAGCTCCAGATCTTAGGAGGAAAAAAAAAACAAAACATACTTCTTCAAAATCTAAACTGATTTTAAGATTTTGGAAGTGTAACATTTGGAGAAAAAAAGACAAGTAGAAAATAAATACACATACAGTTGCATCACTTCAGCTGATACAATGTCAAACTTTAGCTAGAAGAGAAACTTACATCTGGTTATGTCTTTTTCGTCGGGTGGAAACGATGCTCTATCTCAGTGTGCCGTTTCCACACAATCAAATGCTCACTTCAGCTCAGCACAGACCCCCTTTCAGCAGCAGCATTTGAATGAACAAACATTTAAAATATTGCCGTAACTTGGGTTGATTATTTACAAAGGGAAAACACACTGACAGCATGTTAGTGTGGCTGGATGACTCCTAAGGAAAGCAAAACAAATCATATATATAAATCGTGTTGAGCATTTATTCAGAGTTAGAAATTTAATTGAGGATAAGTTTCTAATTGCAGTATGATTTAGAAAAAACATGCTACAGTATATCTTCTGGGAAATTGCATGCATTTCTCTGGTGAACGTCAGTATTTTTTTACAGTCAAACCTTGACGCAGTTTGAAACAGAAAGATTTTCTTGTAAAAAGAAGACTGGCGCAGCTGGTGAGTTTGGAGTGATTTTGGTTTGAGGTGGAATCAGGATCTCCTTACATCTGTGCTGATGAAACACAATGTACCAACACCAGTAGATGTCATAGCGCTTCAAAAATTAACGCTATCTGTAAATATTTGGACTGCATCTCATGAGATTTAGATTCTGTTCTTTTCCATGCTTCCTGCAGGGCTTGATTGAAATACAAATGAAGGAAAAAGGTCCCCAGTGTATTTCGCTTCCTCTCTCTTTCTCCCCTCACACATGCAACCCGATAGCCAATCAGCCCAGGTCTTTTGTTCCACACTGCAAAAAAACATCTTCAATTTACGGTAAAATACTGGCAGCTGTGATTGGCAGAATTTTACCGTATTTATGCTGTAAAATTCTTTGGTTGCCACAGCGGCTGATATAAATTAGAGACACTTTTTTTTTTACAGTGCAGCTTTCACCCTCACAATATTGAAACCCTTCTCCTGCTGACACTCCTTGCTGGTTCCTTCTGTTAAACCCCGTTACCAGTTTTATCCTGTCTCGTCCTCTTGTTACCCTGCTGTCTATTTTCCCTGGATTTCTGTTTTTGTTATGCTCTGACTCCCTGTGCTCCTGTGGGGGTTCTTTTGTAAGTTTATTTTCATCAAAACATTCAACACGCTCCATGCCCCCAGCCCCTGTCTGCATTTTGGTCCATCCATAAACTCACCATTCATGACACAGTGTTCATTTCACTACTTATTTTCTCATTTGTTTTGGTTAAACCCATTTTTTTGTTGTCCAACTCTATAAAGGTGACTCATCACTACAGAGCAGTTTGTTTTCCCGTAAACAGTCACACGTTTTCCTGTGTTATCAAAGGCTTTACCGTTTTCTGTTGAATGGACTCTGCCAACTGAATACTTGCTCTAACTCTTATACCTTGCCTGAAAAAACATACACCAATGTTTGCATGGATATTTGTATGCGACCGTTGACGAGTAGATGAGCTGGATCGCAGGAGGCCTGTTGATGAATTCATTTTACTGGAATCTGTACTGATGTTTGGGAGTGGGAAGATCATTGATAAATATTTTTGTGGCCAAAGTTAAATGATTTTTTTTTTCTTTTTGGAAAATACAATTTACTTGATCATTTTTCATGTCGTATTGTGTTTAATGTGGTTGTTGTAGCGGTTTTCCCCAGTCCGGAAAGAATTTTTCCCAAATGAGACAAATAAAGATACTAAACTTTTTAATTCACCATCAGTAATATAAAGTGTACACAACAAAAACTCTCTGTATTTAATATTTTAGAAAAAATGTACACAGCCAAAATATACATGTACAAGTACTAGTGCATTGTTATAAAGTTAGAAAGAAACAGAAAAACACATAAAGCCATTAACTGCTGAATTAACTGACATTTTCTATTGTTTGAATAATCATTTTTGTCCCTTTAGCAGAGCTTTCACATCAACAAAGTGTATATCATATACGAGTTAAAGACACAACCCCTGATTGTACTTATATGAACATTTATACATTGCTACAGTTACAGTATGTGCTCAATCGATAACAGTTCAAATAAAAAAAAATTGAACAAAAAAATGGCAAAAAAAAAAAAATCATTGCTTTTGCCAACCAAACCGTTTTACTCCAGAAGTCATTCAAGTCACATTATGTGGCATTTCAAGAGAATGGAATCCAAATTCCCTGAATATATTTCAGTTTTTATAATGATAACCTTCCTATTGCTCAAAGAACACTTGCTACAGTATTGGCTCAAGACGAGATGGCAGGAATATCTTTCAAGTTTGTCTCAAGAGCAGCAAAATTATCAGAACTTCCTTAAAATCCAGACAAAATATGGTCAGGAAAATCTTGTATGGAGTAGCCATTGATTAATTTCATTCACGACCCAACCATTTCTGTGCATATATGTATTTTTTTTGACTTTTTGATACTTTTTTTCAAGCTTCTTTAGGATGTGTTTTTTACATTTTAAGTTTAGAATGTGAGGCTAACGGGATCCTATAAAACACTCCTGTGTAGTTTTGAGTCTGATTCTCACCTCTTCCTCTTTAAGAACCAAGAAACTCAACTATTGGTTGAACAGAAATCCAAAATTAAGATCCACAAGAAAAAAAAAAATTCATTACATGAAGTTACTGCATATTTATGCATTGTTGTTAACTCATTTTACTCCAGCAGGAGCTACAACACCTTTTCTATAGCATTAGCTACGTCTCTTTTTGTAATAATATTATAGACATATACATATTTCAACATTTCATCTCGCTATTATTCGTGGAGAATTATTTACAGAACAGTTCTTCATTCCTATTGCAATCCCATGTCTAAACATGAAGTTTCACTTAGAGATGCTCTGATCCAATATTAAACATCGGTATCAGTTCTGATATTGGAAAAAAAAATAAATAAAAATTCTAGATAAGGTATCAGTGACAATGTGTCCGGTTCATAGATCAGCCAATTCTATGCTTTGTGCTCTGAGCGCCGTTGTTCTTTATTAATTTTATATTACATTTAAAATGACAAGCTGGGGTTTCTGAAGCATTTTAACCCTTGTATGTAGAAATTGGGTCCAACTGACCCCACACACATAAAACTTGTATCATTTGCCATAGTCCTCTACGTTTGCCTCAGTCCTCGCACGCACAAGGGTTAAAGAAGGTTTGTTGTAGTTTACTTTTCACTTTTTCACTAATGTAGTCAATTTATTGGGCAATGCTAAACCTCAGATATCGGTATTGATATCAGAAGTGAAAGAAGGTGGATCGGTCCATTGCTAGTTTTACTGGCAGTAGAACGTGAGGACGTTCTGTTGGTTTCCTCGTATCAACACGGCGGGGCAGTGAAGGCCACACGTCAGAGTGTCCAACCAGGCCATATACAAAGCGCTGGGGCAATCGCTTTGAGGAACTGGAAGGCTCCTGCGAGGAAAATACACAAATAAATGTGTCGGTAAATATACGATTCCATCAGTTAGCTGTAAATGCTTTCTTCATCCAAACATTTTCAGGTGTTTACAATCTATACTCACACTAGAACAAGAGCAGTGTGTTGAGAATTCTTCCGAATGATTTCATTCAGCCTCACCTTTCGCTCAGACTGTAAAAGGTAAACAATATATTAGATCATTTTATTCTACTAAGACGTAGTTTTGCCTCAAATGTTTGCTAAAAACGCCCACCTTCAGCTTAAAGGCCTCAAATTGTTTGTCAGATATCTTCCAGGGAGCGCTTTGTCTCAGCTCCTGCACTGAGACGCCTTCCTGCTGCTCATCATGTAGCCTGAAGGGGGCGACGCTGTCCACAAACCTGCTCAAGCTGAAACAAGGAAGCAAAGGTCAATTTTCCTGTGAAGAACAAACACACTGCCTGGAAGTGAACACATACAGATGGAAACCTGTGAAAGTGAGTGAGTCTCATTGGAGCACCGTTATGTTAGACAAATGGATTTTCCCAATATTTTAAACCAACAGTTAAAAGTACCAATGCTGTAGATCAGTGTTTTTCAACCTTTTTTGAGCCAAGGTACACTGTTTTAATTGAAAAAATCTCGAGGCACACCATCAACCAAAAATGCAAACAAAGATACTCTGTAGTCGCCTATATTACATATATAGTCATTCTTATCAAAGTGTCTTGAATAGGAATCAAATAAACACAAAAATGTATTTTTATCACATTTTACATTTCTTATTTCAAATTGCACGTAACATCTCCACTTCAAAAATACACCTGAACAGGGCCACAACACTGGTGTTAAATTTAAAGAAGTTGTAGAAAACGTCAGTGATTTACAAACTAATCAACAAGCATTCTTTTAGACAGAATACAGAAAATAATTCTTATTCTGAAAGAAGCAATAATATTTGGGAAAGATTTCACTGTTACAATATGAAGAGTTGCATGTACAAAATATCTGTATATTTTATCCATCTAGTGTGAAACCTGTGCATGTTTGGATGAAAACAGCTGATTTCCTGGCAGAAACTGAAGACAAAGCTCTTTCTCAACAGCTCTCAGTCTCTATTTTTAGTTTTTATAGTAACCAGGCTTGAGAAGCTCACTTCACACAGACATGTTGTGGGAAATGGACCCATGTTCTTTCTAACTACTGCTGAGGTTCACTGTCTTTTTCATCACTGTCGTTACAGTCTTTCTAGATACGATGCTCTCACCGCTACCTGTAACATTCATGCATCACTAATTCTCTTCTTTTAATGTAAAATGCTCTGTACCTACTGCCATCTAGTGGTAAGAAAATTACATGATTAAGCCGCTAGCCACTACTAACCATGGTTTTGTTCACACCGAGCTTAAGTGCAGCGGCTCTATTTCCCTTCTGTAGTGCCAGATCGACAGCCCTCAACTTAAAAGCTGCATCATATGAGTTTGAAAACATTTCTCCATCGTGCCTGCTGCTAGCATGTGGTTGTTCTAAATGAAAATTAAACCGTTCTTCTTTGATTTACAATTTTGACTTCTAATGATTCACTTCCTGCTAGAGAGCCCCCTGGTGGTTGAAGAAAAATACACAGAAAAGCCGCACCGGGCTACAATCCGCATGGTTCAAAGTTTAGTAAAAAAGTAGCAGCTTATAGTCCGGAAAATACGGTACCATAGGTGAAATTGAATAATTTCCACGGCACACCTGACGATCACTCATGGCACACTAGTGTGCCGCGGAACAGTGGTTGAAAAACACTGCTGTAGATTATTTACTAAAAGTATATTCCACTTTTTTGTGCTTCATAAACATAAAAAATATCATGACATTTTTCTTACCTCTTTTGATGAGGGCGTTTCTCAATGTCTGTCATGACTATAACATCACTAACATCCAAACGAAACCTCTTCAGCAGAGCCACCATCCTGAAATATATATGATAACATCATGTTCCCTGCATTACACAGCTCTCCAATTCACTCTAAACAAAGAAACTGTGTATAGAAGTGCTCAAACAACTTGATTTCAACAAAGAAATGAATAGCAAAACATTTCTTTTCTCTAAGACTAAATAATTCTTGGAAAACCTACTGGTCGCGACCCTCCTCCATGTTTTGTTCGTCGCCCACGATGAAAACCCGGACCTTGCATCGGCGCCAGCGTTTCCTCCTGGTGACCAGGTAGGGCACCAGTAGAGTCAGACCTTAAAACAAAGTGATTATAAATGGTGGCAGTTTGCACCACTGATCTGAATAGAAGTGAAGGGAACACATTCAATCCGGTTTAAAGATAAAGGGATTAGCATGGTAACAGATTATTACCAACTCATGGAAGTATTTGGTCATAAAAGCTACAATTTCTACAAGTAAACCCTTATGTTTTTTAATGCATGTGTTACAAATTGTCATACAGTCAATATTTTTTTATTAAAAAAAAAAAAAAATCAATTTTTGTCCCATCAGTACACAGGATATTTTCCCAAAGATCTTCAATATGCATTTTATGATTAATTTTTCTAGTTCTTTTTGATCAGGACATGTTTTTGCCGTTGGAAAGCCCCCATTATTACTATTGTTCTTATCCTGATCACTCTAGGAAAGGTTTGCAGCCGTTTCACGTTTTTCTTTTATCTATAAATATCTAAAGCTAAATCCCTTTCTAATCCGACGTTCCCCTTTATTACTCACCTCCATCGTCTGCGATCCAGTAGACATCAATGGTTTTCTTCCCCTGGTCGTTTTGAAACACGGTCTTCATCTGATCGCTGCTGCCTTCGTCAGACATGTCATCAGCTGCAACACAAGGAGAAGCTTTAGAGGAAAGCTAAACAATCACTGATGCACAAATACATGTTTTTATAATGACTTATTGTGTGAGCAAGCTTATCCACGTACGATTTTAATTGCGTTTCTTAATTTATAGAAACACCTGAATTGCAAAACGGCATTTCTTTTTTTAAACATTAGCAGAATATCAACAATGTTTTGTGCACATTTGTAATGGAAACCCAGTTGCTGACAGTGGCAAATCCCTGCGCTGCATAGGTATCACATGACCATACATCACCACATGACCGGCCTCTTCCACTTCCCCTCCAGAAACAAGCAGCGACAAAACGGAAATAAATATTGGTTGTTAAAATCAGTCCATTTTATTTGGCAGGGCGATACCGATACGTTAAAAAAGGACTGATATCAACCGATACCAAAGTCTGTACTGATATGTCGTTAATGCCAAGAAACATTGCAAAATAAAAACTACCAACACAGAACCTAAATTCACCTAACTTAGTGTTAAAGTCAGATAAAAATCTTTGTAATACATGTTTATGTGAACAAATTTAATGGTTGTTGTGTTATTTGTTTACTGCAAACGCCTTGTTTACTGAAAAACTTTGACCTTCGCCAATAACGCAACTCTAAGAAGTTAAGACTCATGAAAACATGTCAAGTTTTAACACGCAAGAAATCTTGAAACGGAGTGTATGAGAGTCAATATTTATGGTACCTAGCTGCAGTATGTGTTTACACAAAAGGATGACATCAGTCAATAACTTGCAAGTAGATTAACTTTTAGTTTAAGTGAAAGTGGAACAGAAAAACATGCTATGGCACCAACAACTATAATTTCTTTACTGTAAACAGAAGAGAGGCAGAGAATGTTCTCCAAAAACAATGACTGTAAACATTTGGCATTCTCAGTATCTTCACAGTTGTTTCTTGTGTTACTTTGAATTTCGTTTAATTTTGCCACCATGTTTATTCCAGTAGAAAAGTTTAGACAAACAGAATTTTATATTTTCGCTGATGTGCCACCTCACCCGTTTCCTCCTCGTTGGTTTGCTGGTCCAGATTGTCCACATTTTCATCGGCCTCAAAGCCCTGGTTGACTGTGGGGTTCAAACGACATGGTCAGATCCATGTTAGTTTAATTATAGCTTTATGTGGTGAAGTCCAAAAATAAAATATTGTTGAGTAAAAAAAAAAAAAAAAAAAAAAACCTTCTTCAAATTCTAAATCATCAGAGATATCCAGTCCATCCATCATCCTCAAGATGCACAAACCGTAGTTGGAGTCAAACGTATCACTGTAACAAAAAAAAATAAAATAAAATAAAAAAATCAGAAAATCAGAAATTATCTTTTAAATCACATAATGCATTATGTGATTTAACATTAGTATCACAGCTGCTGTTAGTTCAGAAATGACATTTTGAGCCAGTTGACAAAAAAAAGATCTCAATCTTACTAAATGGTGCTGATGTAGTCCTCGATGCTTTCTGGAGCGCTGTCCCTCCAGTTCGACTTGAAGCCCAGAACCAGAGTGTTGGGTTTCAGTTTACCCAGACCAGACGCCTTGAAAAGATTAAAGGTGAACGATTGACATTTTGATTAAATATTGTCAAAGCACTTCATTTGACGGAACATTTATTACAATGTTTGTCGTTTTTAACCTTTTTAAACAGTTTATTTCTGGATATCTGCCACACTCATTGCAATACACACTCTATAGGGAGCATCTACCAAAATAAACTGAGATTTGTAGGTTTTCCACCCTTCCAGAGTCCTATTAAGTTTGAATTAGTAGTTACTGTGATGTTCATCTTTGGTATTCTTGGATTCCTTCACCAAACATCTTTGGAAATGAATAAAATTTTTCATTTTTCTTACCTGTAGCAGCTGCTTAGTTCCAGCCCTTAAGTTGTCAGCGGACAGGGGAGTGTAAAACGACCGCACCTTCCTGTTGTTCATCCACTTCACCAGGCAGTCTGTGGCGTCCTGAGGCCGCGTCTTCCTGTCCTGCTCCTAGAAAAGGCAAAACAAAAAATGAATTTCATTGATAGGAAGATTCTTTTGGGACTTCCTTGTATATATGCCCAAAAGCTACAGTACCAGTATAATATCGCCACAGATCATGAGGCTGATGTGTTTTGTGAAGGAGCCGACAAAGTCCACTAGTGCAGGCCGCTGGTTTGGAGGACCAGTCAGGACGAGACACTGGGGCCTGGTAGAAAAAAAAAAAAAAAGGGGGGGGTGAATTGGTAAATGCTTTGGACATTTGCCAGGCATTTGCCCTGGACAAAATGCCGGGCAAAAGTTTCAAATCAATCTAATTTCTTTACATTTTAAGTCCAAAGCGCTGTGAGGGGATTCAATAAAGTGTGAACTTTATTGGACCATTTGACCATAGAAAGTTTTTATCATTTCTTTTATAGCCACTCCTTTAGCTTTTATGTTAATATTATATTAAATGTGATTTCTACTAAAAGGCAGACATGTTGTATGTATTTATTAAGCTCTGTACATTAAGATCCCTCCCCACCCACCAAAAAAAAAAAAGAAAACAAAAAGAAAACTAATTTGTCACTGTTGTTGCAGAGAATAGACTCACGCTGTTTCCACATCAGGAAAAACAGCAAAACAACCTGAAAAAATGTTCAATGTTGACTGAATTTCAAACATTTAAAACTGTTTTCTATTAAAATTAGATTATTTTGTTCCATAAACAGATTCCCTGTTTAGCTTTTTTTGTTATGCAAATTGACAAAATCAGGATTAAATGAGTTTTGCTATGTGCCAGGAAATCCATAAAGACCTAATTTAAAATCGGTTCATTGGTTAACCCTTCCAGACAAAACGAAGCGCCAACGACACAACCAAACTTGCAGTTCCGTAATTCTGCCACACTTGGCGCTATCTGAAAAATTCCAACGGTTTCTGAAAGGGGAGACGTTGCGCTTTCCAACCAATATTGGGTTGTTAAGGTAACTTCATCCCCGCCATAGGAAGGAGTGAAATTAATGAGTGGCGCTCTTTTAATAGATGGTAAATTGAGAAAATAACTTGCTAGATATTGAAAGTTCAAATTGTTATGGATAAATAGGCAAATATATTTACTCAAAGGACTTTTAAAGAACCGCATACCATTAAAATAAACAAAAATTGGATGAGTAAGAAAATAAAACAAAATGAGTAAACAAAGGAAGGATCATTATTGTGTTAATGAAAATATATTGAAAATCTATGATATTCTTTAGGACGACTCACCTGAAATTCTTCACATGATCCTCCACTCCTGTCAGAGAGACGGAGTAAGACAGAGCCATGTTGTATGTGCCTGCCTGGACCGACGAACCCCAGTTTATCTCTGTGGAAAGAGAAGCAGTGGTTTAGCAAAAGCAAACGCAGCAGAAAGTTTTCTGCTTGTTTTCAGTTCAACATCTCTCAACTGAACTGAGCTCAGGTTCAACGAGCTGCACCCACTTGGTTTGTTGTAGTTGACGTATCCGAAGAGGAAGAAGATGATACAGAAAGTGACCAGAGCGGCCCACCAGGTGAAAAGGAACATCAGCACCACAGATATGACCGCTCCAAACAGAGCCGTCCATTTGCTGTAGTAGTGGAAGGACGGCCTCCAGCCTGAAAGAGTCGACAAATAAGACGTGTTTTCCCACGTTATCTACGTTAAATGTGGGGCTAAAAGTTTGTCTAAAATGACCAGATGTACTTTTTGATATTCCTCTCTAAGAAGGGTTGTTGGTCATGTTTGTCCAATCTGCTATGTGAACGGAGATGCTAAACCAGCTGACTCATAAAGAGGCAGAACTTTAGGGAGTTACCTGCAGAGTTGGGTAGTATGACTAGTTACTTTTACTTGAGATACTTTTTTTTGAAAAATGTACTTTTAGGAGTATTTTTACTATGTCGACTTTTACTTAACTTATTTTATTATAAAGTATTTCTACTCTTACTTGAGTAAAATATCTGGATTTTCTATCCACTGAATGAAAACAAACACATTTTAACCATGTTTTAAACCATAACATGTTTTCACCAGACACAGACACACCTGCAGGTCTTGTTAAAGTTTCATACATTTTCTATTGAAAGAAACTGATTTGGAACAAATTTCTTTTGCCTGGCTTTATTTATTTTTTACTTATATGAATTATTGTCATTTTTGTCTTTAAAATACCAACATTTCCACATAACCTTATGTTTTGGTCCATCTGACTATGTATCTTTTTTTAGTTTTTTATAGTCATTCAGTTCTTGAATAGACTTTTTGCCAAATACTTTTTTTATTGTTACTTGAGTCATTCCTTAGAAAGTAAATGTAAAGCTTTTACATTTACTTGACTTAAACTATGTTGAAGTAGTGTTAATCTTACTTAAGTACATTTTATTGGGTACTCCATCCACCTCTGGTTACTTGTAGCAAAAGTCATTAATGACTTGGCATTAAGTCAATGATGCTAAGGTATTTTCCTTAGCAAAGATAGGAAAATCTCTGGGGAACCAAAGTGTTAAGACTTACAGATATTTTTTTTTTCTGTTTTGCATGTCTAAACATGTTTTAAATGTTCAAGCTTTTTTATCAGAGACTATTTAAAATGACTCATAACTATTCAAATTTACAAATCTCTGTCAGAACAAGTAGAATGTTCCAGACGTTTTGTACAAGTGTGACGCAGCATCCAGTGTGACATCTTTTGTGTGTGTGCTCGTGGGAAACAAAAAAAATAGTAAATAAGTATATAATGAATAAATCCCATAAGAAAATGTTAATGTGCTCACTTAGGTTAGCTTTACTGGAACAAAGTAGAAGGCATATTAACTTCTTGGAAGATTATTTGTTTTATCTCTGCTCCCAATTTAAAAGTATTTTCTCCTTTCCAGAAAGTGATTCCCAAATCAAAAATCTACATTTTTAATTTTTCAAACTACTTTCCGTTGAAAACACCTCTAACAACCAAGTAAAATACTTTCTAATCTAGGCACTAATTTAAACAATCCTCCTTGCTGAAAGAAACACAGTTGTAATCTGAGATTATTTGTATTTTATGCATAAAGGCTTGTTTTTATGAGTATTTATTTTGTCCAAAATAACCTTCATTGCATGTAATTTGCTCATAAAATAAACTCCATTACGAGTATCTGTTATTTACACTATGTCAAGGTAGGACTAATTTCAGACACTGGCAACAGCAATTATTTAATAACAAATTTTAGATGATATTAACTGCAAATAGAATAATTAAAATAAATTAAAAAAAAAGGTAAGTGACATACCAGGGGAATTGGTGATGGATGCATGAAAACAACTGAAATTAATCAAGCAGTAGGAGCAAAGGAAGAAATTAGAGATGAGGGCAGCGATGATGTTAAGCTCAGCTGTATTGGCACATGGGAGACAAAAAGACAAAATGTAAATTTACACCATCAACCTGTGTAAAATACGAATAATAATTTGCAGAGATATCACATCTCACACACCGATAAGGATGAAGGCTATAGAAATTAAGTAGCAGAGAACATAAGCTCGAAATGGCTCGTTGTTTTTCCCATAACCTTTCGCAAAGAAAATGATGTAAGGGTATATTTGGTCCTTGCACAGACACTGAAAAACAAAGACAGGAATTCATTTTTTTCCAATGATTACAAACAATTTAGTGTCATAAAACTCAGTAATTTTATAGCAGGATGCTGTCTCACCTGAAAGACTTTAGGTGCAGAGACAAGAAAACCCAGGGCGGAAGATAAACTGGCAGCAAAAACACCCGCAGTGATGAGGTAGTAGAAACCGGAGAGTTGTCCAAGAACCTGTTTGGAATATTTGAGTAAAGTCAACAGGAGACCATTTTGTACAGCTACGCTTAAAGACTGTGAACGACATTTAAGTTAAACAATCAAGACTATCTATCCACGACGATGAGTTTGATTAATACCTTGACGCTGTTGGCGAGTCCATATCGACAGGTCTGCGACTGGCTACAGTCTGTGAAGTTCCAACCCAAGTTACATGCCAGTCCCACGCAACCGTCTGTGTTGTTTCCCATCAGGATGTGACTTTTATTCCCAGAGGCGTCCCGCACCACACATGACCCTGGAAAAAAATAAATACTCTGAGTCTGAGCTGAGCTTTCTGGTATTTCGTATCGCTTTTTTTTTTTTTAACTACCGTTTCTTTACTACATGGACGGTAAACCAGAAAATGACCTCTTGCATTTTCATTATCTTCAATAGTTTTAATGATAGTTACCATTGGCAAACACTAACTTCAGCAAGCTCAAAGATTTACTGAGCCAATCAATAATTAGACAAGACGAAGGTAGGAATGTGATAAAAGTAACCCACCGACAGTTACTGCTACCCCCAGGTAGCTCAATGTTGTCCAAAAAATAGCCATCAATGTACCCTTTGGGATAGCTGTTGCAGGGTCCTGCGAACAGAAAGCTGATCATCACCTTGCTCCTTGTTGCTCCTTGTTTCAAGCTCATTGAGACTCAAACCTTTAGATCCCCAGAGATGTTGGCCCCGGACAGAATGCCAATGGCAGCAGGAAAGAAAATGGCGAACATCTGGAAAAAACTTCCCTCAGAGCCCCGCCAGTCTGGTGTGAGGTTCTCGACAAAAATATCGCCTGTAGAGAGCGTTGACAAAGAGTCAGGAGTTGCTTTTCCAATTACGTCGTCAAATGAAGTGTTTCGTGAAAAAGAGAAGAGTTCTTTACCCCGATATCCGAAGATGCCGACAGCCTGCTTGTCAACTTTTGGAGGGATTACGGTGCCAACAAAGTAGTTTGCAAAGGACACCAAAAGCACTAGGAAGAACAAAATCTGGGTCTGAAAACACAAAGCAAGTTGTTTAAAAACAATGATTAAGTCAAAGAACATTTCATGAACTAAGCAAAACGGTGTTGCTTTGTCACACAAAATTTCCCACGGATAGGCTCACCTTGGACTCCCACTCCATTCCAGCCAGTGAAATCATAAGAAGAACCGTGACTGTGATTACGCCTATAATGCGGACGTCATTGATTGGATCCACCATGACAGCACCAAATTCCTAAAATGAGTGACATAATTCTCAAAAAAGCTATGCAACACATTGGGGTTTTATATGAAAGGCGTAATACGATGAAAACATTTATGGAAAAAATCATTTCCCAAAATATATGCATGGAGACCTTCACATTCTTTTGCCATACACTAAAATCACCTTAAAACATACTCACTGAACTTATGATTTTTTTTTTCTGTCTGAATAAAACAAGTATTGACACAAGATGAAAAAGATCGACATACCTGCATCAAATCCCGAACCACCTCTGCAAAACCAACAGTGTTGAGCGCACAGGCCAGCGCGTTTGCAAAAGAGAACACCACTCCAATTGGTCCTCCGATTTCAGGACCCAGTGTGCGGGAGATCATGAAATATGCTCCGCCTGCAAAATGTTTCACACACACACACACACACACACACACACACACACACACACACACACACACACACACACACACACACAATGACTATTTTAATGAAAAGCTAACAAAAGAATACTCAAATAATAAAACACAGTTTACAGCTATGAGACATGTGGTGCCTCTCAAAATGATTCCTATCCCATCATCATCATCATCATCATTTTTTTGTTTGTTAGACTTTATTATGTTTTATTGTGATTTTGTGTGATTGCAACTCACAAAATAGTGTACAATTGTAAAGTGGAAAGAAAATTATAAATTTGATTTTTTTCTGGTGACAAAAATCTGAAGCTACAAGTCTTTCAGGGAAATGTAAAGTAAAACAATGTCATGTTTTATTAAAGTGTCTAGACATGGATTCTACTTTTTATCAACACTTGACGATGTCGTATTAACACATCATGTTTTACTCAAACCGTTCTATCATAGTTCTGGCTGTGTTTAATCCCACAAATGTAAACAAATCTTTTTTGGTATTTCACTAATGTTGAAAAAATAAAAATTTGCAATCATGATGTTTCCATTAAATAAGGAATACAGTTAAAATCACGTGAATAAGTTTGGTCACCCGATAAGTCATTAAGAATCTGCCAACCAACTTGTTGTCTTTTTCATCTTTTTCGCTAGGAGTAACATCCGGTTGGTGATTATGTTGATCGTGTGATGTGAAGTAAGTGTTTCCGTTGAAATACGTTACTTTTGATGCAGCCGAAAAACCACCTGAACACAGCGTAAACATTTGTTCATGACTATTAGATCTAAACATGTTTTTTTTTTCTCCAAAACTGCCATTTACGTTATTTAATTCTAATTTGCGCAAATTTGAGGTCAGTGAAAATGTAATTTATATAAACCTACAGAAGAAAATTAATCCGTTTGTCTTTGATGTCATTTTTTGTTTAAAATAACAGATTGTTGGAATAAAACTGAATAAGGATCAGAATAAGAATTTTTGTCTTTCTTTGCTTATTTTGATGTGCAAATTTAATTTTGAAAGAATGTCTTTATTTTCTCTATTTATATAGAGAAATTTAATGCATCATGCCATTATTCCTTTCAGATTTTTCTGCTGAGTACAAGAATTTGAAATTGTTGTGAAACATTGAAGAGTCCTCTAAAGTCTGGCAGTAAAGTGATGGATAATTTGTTTGTACTGATGGCTCTCTAAGCCCAACCCTGGTCCTCAAGGCACACTGCCCTCCATGTTTTAGATGTCTCCCTGCTTTAACACACCCCATTTAAATGATTGCAGTTCAGAAAAAGCTTGTTAATCAGCCATCAATTGAAACCATGTGTGTTGAAGCAGGGAAATACCTAAAACATACAGGGCAGTGTGCCTTGAAGACCAGGGTTGGGAAACACTGCTCTAAGCTACATATTTCCCATAGTGTGCATAATTTTTAATTTATAATGATCCACATTTTTTTACATGTCATTACTTTGCATATGGACTCACCTGATACCACTCTCCCATTGGTGGCAATAGCAGAGATGGACAGTGCAGTCACAGAGGTCACCACCACGGACATCAGGATAATTACACAAGTCAGCACTGTCATCAGAGGAATACATATTTATTAGTCATAATTATAACTCATTTCTGTGTTTTATTTCCTTCTTGAACTTGTTCAGAAAATAATAACTTAGCAAATCCGTTGCCGTTTTGTTATTTTTCTCTTTTCTTCCTTTTCTTTCCACGATGTGTACGTCAAATCAAGTATCCAAATTATTACAACCATAACACATTCATAGTTTAAAAAAAACATTTTACCACATTGTGTTTGGGTTTTCTGATCTACATTTGTTTTAACTCTTACATTTTTAAATAGAACAGTCAAAGATTTTGTAGAAACTTCCAGATTTATTTACCTTTGATAACATGGAGAGTTCCAGTAATATAAATGGTAAAATAAATAAGAAACAAGCAATAAAAATCAATATATTCTCAAGATAAGAAGGAAGAAATTCAGTGCGGTGTGTGCTAGAAAATCAAATATACTGAGTTCCAAAAACCCGGAAGCGATGACTCACCAATGCCTGCCTGAGACGTGATCCATGACAGACGCAGGAACAAGATAACCCCCCAGATATTCAGCATGCAGCGGACCTGTTCCCAAAGACCAATGAAAACAGCCGGGTGATATTTCCATAGTGACCAGGTGATTGTGCTGATAATTTAGCTGCCAATTCAGAAATGTGATTTTTTTTTTCTATCCTCCTGACTACCAGGAAAAAAAATATTGTCCAATCACCATTTTTTTTAAAATCCCACAGTCTTTGTAAGGTAATAAAAGGTTTTATGCACTTACTTTGTCTCTTCCCATAAAATGTGTTATTACTGATAAATGCCATTTTTATGAATTAGAAAAAGGAAGGTACAAAAGTCCACCCCTTCACATGTGGCATCATTGAAAAGCCCTAAATGTCCTCTCCAGATACCAAAAGGAATTAATTCAGTAGAATGCAGGGGGTGGGAGATATTCAAGTTTAGAAATGTCCTCTACAGAGGACAAAAATGAACTACTGGTAGTCAGGAGGCTATGACTGTTACATGTTTAAAATTTCTGCTACCCACATTAAATTCAGTATGAAAGAAACAAAATCTCACCATGACGCCGACTATCCAGCCAAATCTAACGGGAGCTTTTTCCTGAGGATCTTCGGACTCTTCGTTTCCCATATCTGGTGCCGGCAGGCTGCCTGAGTCAGAGGTGGACGTTCCGTCCATTCCGATCTCCACAACCTTTAATGCAACGGAAAGAACCAATGAAACTGAACCATCTGACAGGCTTAAACTGTTAAATAATTTGTTTAAAGGGGCGATATTAGGTGTTTTCCAGGTACATCCAGTTATTTTAGAGCACAAAATGTTACCTTCAGTTGTTATGAAAGTGTTATGTGTATCAAATGTGACTTAAAAAGAAATTAACACCTTAAAATTTGGCCTCTGTCTCTTTAAGAAAGTTCTTCTCTTCCCAACAATCTGCCTTCAGGAAGTCATCAGAACATGACTCCTCTATTAAACATTTAACAGCATTTTTACCAGCGTTGCACTGAGTAGTAGCTCCTATAATTAGCTTACCAGATGCTAGTTCCATCAAGTGTTTGCTAATTGCCTCTGGCTAGTCTGAAGGAGCTGAATGGGGGAGTCACATAGAGGGCTGCTTTGTGAGGTGGAAGCTTGGAAACTTCAGCTCCAAAGAGGAGCTGCACCTCGAAGGCGGAGCTAGGTCCACTCAGACATTTTGGACAGCTGAATGGTTGCCATGGGAGATTGAAGGATTTCTTAAACGTGTATGAAAAACTCAACACTCCAAGTGTGATTTTGATTATAACAAGATGTAAACATAAAAAAAGTACATTTTACATAATACTGCTGCAGTTTGAATATTAATACATTTTTAATACATATTTATTACATTTCATTTAAAGGGGCAACATTTCTTTAGTCCTTATGTTTGCCCATATGCTGCCATTGATGTAAAGAAAAATGCATTAATAAAATGGAAAAATTTGCCAAATAGCACAAATTGAAGGACAAACGTACCTCAAATGTCTTGCGCAGGGTTTCAAGAGACGGCCTGCTCTTTGTCATCTGGCGTGGCAAAGAATTGGCGTAATGCTCCAGCTGGGGCACCAGGTCCATGGTGCTGTAGACGGAGGACCTGCGCAGCTCTGCCCTGGAGCCGCGGCGCTCTGATGTGCTGCATGACAAGATGCAGAAGCATGTCTGAAAACTATGGCTTTTGTTTGATACCTTCCAGCTCCATTTTGCTGCTTGTTGTAAGCACAGGGTGAGTAAAGAGCAAATCTTCTAGGATGCGTGACTGATGGGAGCAGCGCAGGGCAAGGCTAAATATGCATTAGTGGTGTAAAGCTCTGCATTTGTTACAGTCTGTTAAACATCCACAACTTTCTCTTTTCAACATAGTAAACTACATGCTCCTCTAAACTATAAACAGTAGATTAACACAACCTTATATTGGGCATTCTCTTTTAGTTTTCTCTGTACATTTATTAAAAGCACACTATCAAAGCCCGGTTCTGACCCAAACTCACCATCAAACATTAAATTCAGCCCTAACCTAATTTTGGGCTGGTTTAGAGGTCAGGCTCAAGCTAATATCTACTTTAAAAGGTATTTTGCTTTTATTCTGGGATTGATAGTCTGTATTGCCCTCTGACTTTGAAGAGAATAATTATCATATCTTTAATATCATTGTCACAAATCACTCTGGTATTTAGCAAAACATTGATATTCCCACCAGACCTCAAACAATAAAAGTCCAGTTGGATTTTATGTCAGATGATGAGAAAAATGGTACTGTATTTTTTTTAAGTGTGTCAATATTGTTTTAAGGTAAACAGTTTTTGGTTGACACAGCTGATTAGCATTTCTTCTATCTGTTGAAAGGAGCTCTATTTATTTTCTTCATTATTTCCTGATGGCTTCTTTAGAAGTAAAACACAGCAGCACGGGAGGATGGGCAATTCATCATGCATTCCTAATCCGATACAAAAGCAAAACTGCTCTTCCTATTGATAGGGAAAAAAATGCCTGTCCAAAATGTGAAAACGGACTCTTAATGACGGCACCAACCTGGACTCCTCATCGGAGACGACGATGGTGGGAGGGATTCGAAGCCCATTGCCTCCATTCATGGTGCTGCCATCAAAGTGGTGTGAGGAGTACCTGGGAGGTCCCTCCTCATTGGTGGAAAAGTGCACTCCTCGGGCCAGTACGTTACGTTTGGACGCAAACTGCCCCATCAGTGCGTCTTTGTGATTTCTGTGGAGTGATACAGAGAAATACTAAAAGTCATTTGACTAGAATACACTAAATTAACAAATTCACTTCATTTATTTTTTTTAAATCAACATGCCACTTTTTGACCAAAATCATGATTAACAAGAGACATGAGAGTTAAAAAAAAAACCTTAAGCACTCCAAATTTTGCTATTTTTTTTAAGAATGTAAATATAACTTTGTAATGCCAAAAAATAAACGATATGTAACAGATAGATATTTTCTTTAGTTTTGAATCTTTTTGACATCATCTATGAAGAGTCCATATTGCACATAGTGTAGTTTTCATTTTCTGACTTACTGTACATTGTCTAAGCACACAAAATAAGTGAAATGTGTATATGCATTTGTATATGATTCATGATATATTATCTTGGTGTGAACTCCCCTAGCAACATGATGTTATACTCGCATCATACTTGGTGATAATATGACAAATTCTGGCAAATACAAATTTAAGACATTATGAAATCTGAAGTCTCTCCCAAATGAGAAGCAAAGAACAAATATTAATCCATGTTCCAATTTATGACTTTGAAAAAGAGTTATTCGGTCTAATGTCAAATAAAAAGTTGAAAGAAAGTAAGAGAAAAAATCTTATACTCACAAGTGGTTCTGTAGCTGATGAAAGAGCTGCCAGATCAAACATACACCTTTTATCAACGCACCGCAAAACTCTTGTAATTTATACCTTGGTGAGGCAGGTTACATCCCTCCCATTGACTTCATGTACTTTCCTCCCCCTCAGACACACACTCACACATACATAGTCACACTCATTCTATGAGGGTGTGTGGGTGTTCAAAAAACAGCCACACACCCAGACACATGCACACGGAAAGATATGCGCGCGCACAGTCACACTTATGCAAATGCAATTCTACAATGACTTTTCTTGAGCCACAAATGGTTTTCAATTTTCCACATCTAGTTTCTGGAAGATGGTTTTTGGAAATGTGAGTTTTAGACACAAAACAATGGAAGCGTGATCCACTGGTTTGATAGCAGCAAAGTTATTGGAGTAAACAGGGAGAACAAGCGGGTACCAACTTGCCATGGCGGCTTTGAAAGATTAATACGACTTGCTTATGTTGCTACCCAACGTGAAATCAATTTACTTTTTTTTTCCCAAAAATTTGTTTTATCTGCAATTTTACATTTACCTGAGCTGTGTTACAATATACAAATGCCACAAAAAACATAGCTACACAACAAATTCCCAAATTTACATCTATACTTTTTTCCATTTCAGATGGAGATGTTATTTTTAATTTTGAAAAGTAGTTTGAAATTCAAACTTGTTAAAAATTTTTTAAATTAGTCCATATAAGGAGTTGAACCGTAACTCAATTTTTTTTTCCAGAACTGTTGCCACTACATGGCCTTGCAGTGTTTTCTACATCAATACAAAACAGGAAGATCCTCCTCTGCGTTGTCACTGTCCATAGTAAAAATAATATCAGGGTCCCCTATGCTTCTCTATCCCATTTTAGTCCAAGCAAGAATTGTTTTCAGGAACGTCGGCCAAATGCCATCCCAATGATGCCAAAAATCCCACTGATCGATTTCTATTCAAAAACTAGTTAATATTTAAGATTTCAATAATGTGCATACGTAGGTGTTACAGGAAACTAAGAATTACGTATTGCAGATACAAATAGCTGCTCGAGTTTGCATTGTGGCTAATGTTCTACATTGTCCTTTAACAAAGAGGTTTTGGTAAAAAAATTCCCAACTAAAAAAAAAAACATTACATTAACTTTGAGTGCCCATTAACAGATGGATTATTTTTTTCCTTTTCCTGCAGTGTGTTCTCCATAGCCCTGCTATAATTAGACTTGCCGACAGGCGTTAAATACCCGACTTGCACACAAAGCCTTTGTGCTCCAGCTGAAGGCCCTCAATGCACCCACGCTGCTGGAAGAAGGAGAAAAAGAAGAAGAAGAAAAAGTCAGGTATATCTTCGGTGATCCAAAATTGAAATATCAACCTTTTATATTCTGCTTGGTGCAAAAGGAAAGAACAGAATATGTTTTCATTGTTTATAAGTTTTGAATCTCAGACTTTGCTGAAGCAGTTTGAAATACTAACATGGTGATGAGAATGTTTCCATAGGAGACTTTATATCTTTGAGAAGGAATTGAGGCTCAGCCTTTACCTTATTGCTTTATCTCATTAAGTTATGCAGACATTTGTCATATGCCTCATCACATGTCCTAGTCTTAACTGCAAGGCCTGCATGACTTCATTTTCGGTAGCCACCCACTGGAGTCTGCTAAGGGCCCTACAGACATTCAGATGATTAAGGCAGGAGACAGACAGACAAACTAAGCTCTGAAAGAATGAACAAACTGCAATGAAAAGTGAACTTATTATAATAAACAAAACAAATTGGGTGGAGCATCTGTGAACTATAATACACACACATAAACAGCATATTCATATGTGATCTGACTGTGATAAATTTGATGTCTTTCACATTTAGTTTCACTAGTCCATGAATTTCATCAGTAAGCTCCTGTAAAAAGAGAAATATTGAGCAGTCTTAGTTTGGCAGTAGAATAGAAGTTCTAAAAGTGCTACAATTGGTGCAGTTTTAAAATGCATAATCAAGGATTCAAGGATTTGTTATTGTCATACCACCTTGCTCATTTGTGGTACAAAATTCCAACTCAGATCCCAGATTAAGAAATTTACTACACAAAAATATTTGAAAAATAAACAAGTAAATTAACAATAAGTAATTTAACCAAGGTCTGTGGGATGATGGTGTTGAAGGCTGAGGGGAAGTCCAAACAGAGCAGACAGTAATCATAAATGAACTACTTTACTAGTAATGATCACCAAGTTAAATCACATAATAGAGGTTAAGATTACATTCTTTAGAACAGATTTTTTAATCAAAGGTGCAGTTATGTACAAATCATATCCAATTATATGAACAATAATAATAAGAGCACATTGCCAGGTTTCAGAGAATCAGCTACAAGCCTTCTTGCTCACCTGTGCTGCCAGGACTTGTCTACATCTTGCTTTCATCGTTAAATCACATTTTCACCATAACCTGGATCTTGCCGTGTCCATCCTCACCACCACAAAACTCCACTTCATGACAATGTTAAAAATATATATCTCACATAACAAGGCCTCTTTGTATTGTTAAAGACAAAAAAGTAACAATTAAACATGTTTCAGACAATTTAAACATGGGATTTTGTACTTATTATTCAACAGTCAAAGTAGCTTTTACTTTTTCAGATGAAAGTGAAGGTACACTCAAGCATGGACGTATCAGTTAGACTTTAAATTATTTGGAAACAGAACTATTTCAAAGAAACATGAAAACAACTACCCTGAAATGACAGTAAAAGTCCATCATGATTTTGATCAGGGTAGAAACATGTGCATCACCGTCTCCAGTGTTTTCAAAACAAAATCATGGGAGTAGTTTTAACATTGAATAAGCCACAAAGTCCTTATCTTGATTTTGGAAAGTGACAAGCGCTGCTGCAAGTCTTGTCACAAAGGCTAACTGGACCCCCTCAAAGATGACGGGGCCTTCAGCGCTGATCATCCATCCATCCACCAGTTTGGTCATTGCTCTATGATGGGCAGAGAGAGACGTTTTGTTGTATTTTTCCCCAAACATTTTATAGATTCTATACTTTGACACATCATACCTGAATTAATTTCAGGTCAACATAGAAAATTATTTCACTCTCATGTTAATGATAGTGCCTTCCAGTCTTCTTTCATGTGTAAATTATTATTTTTTTAAAGAACCATGTTATTATAGAAAAAAACCAACATGTTAAAAAGTAATAAGCAAAACAGGTAAATATTGATCATTCTTTCTTCTTCCACAATATCAGACAAGGCCTGCCACCTGACTGACAAACGTAGGCTGGTTTCAACATCTGCTGCTGTTGCATAGAATGGATAAGTGTGTATTAGAAAAACAGTATGAATATGCAAAAATGGATAAAACTTTTAATATTTACCTGCGATGATTTTGCACCAGTTAACATTAGACCTAGCTAACGCCAGCTTGAATTCACAGCTATGGAAAGATGAAAGAGAAAAAAATTGGCCCTGTATTGTTTTTGTATTAGATAGACCTTAGGCACAAAATACTTGTATTACAGCTCAATATTACAAATAAATTAACTTTCCTTACTACTTGACTGTGACCCAAGACGTGGTTATCCAAAGTAAAATCAAAGACAAATGACATAACAGCACAGTTTCTGGTCTAAATTCACTTTCTGTCATGCAAAAACAAACTTTTAATTATCCATAGTGATTTTTCTTACCCTTTTGGTGCTTAAAATTGGAGGATGAATGCAGATTGTGAAAGTTACAAATATTGAAGAAAAATGTCCATCCAAGACAAAATACTGTTTCACACCATTATTTTACAGTAGTTGCTGACTGTCATCATTCTTGATTATAACAACAAAAAAATACATAAAATAACAGCATTCTACTGTACTTTACAATAACAGTATGTTACTGCTAGAATTCTGCTGTAAATTTACAGAAATTTCTAACAGTGTAATTGAATGGCTGGTTTGCTACATAAAGCTAAAACAAATTTAGCAAATCTTCAGTTTTAAGTGTATGGTCATATACTTACCTTTGTCTCCTCTTTTCTTAGTGTGTTCAGGCTAAAAGGTTCAAACAGGGGCCTGTAATTATCTCTTCAGGTTCAGTCTATTTCCCTAGTGCAGACTCTGGAAGAGTTCATTTCATGATTGGGAGTGTTTTGTTGTTGACTTACAATTTAAAAAAAATAAAACACTTGTTGCATCTTTGATGGTTGTGCAGGAGTCTCCACTTCTGCTTCTGGGCCAAAGATGCGTCGTTGTATAGCCGCACATCTGCTTGCTGCAGACATCTTCACGCGTACAAAGCGCAAGTGTAGAGTTGAGTTGGGGGCGGCGGGAAACCTTTCCAGTTAATTCCAAAACATCTTACTTTACAGTGAGTTTATTTTAATCATCCTTTCACAGTTTCTCCCACTCTCTCTGACTCACGCTGCACTCCCTGTGCTCTCGACTTGTCTGTTGTTGATGTGTTTGTTCATGAAAGCTTGGCTCATTCTCCTGAACCAAACCTTTATGACAGCAAGGGTCATAAAGGTCAACAAAGCAAGTGGCTAGCGCTAGCTTGTTGTCTTGTCTTGTTTTGTAAAGGCAGTGCGCTCTGCTCTTCTTCTACTCCAGCCCTCAAGGTCCGGTATTCTGCATACTTTAGCTCTTTCCTGGGTTCCTCATAAACAGATCAAAATTTCTATTTCTTAGCGGGTCTCAGTAGAACTTTGACATGTATCACCGCATAAACAACAGTTCTACAAACAGATGTTTTAGTTTCCTTATTTCAATTTATTAACTCTGTTTTAACATGAATAGGCGGTGTGACTAGAGCTAGATGAAAAAACTTTAGCTCCTGTTTAAGAACTAAACAGGAGCTAAAAATTTAACTCCTTTAGCTGCTGAGGTGGATAAGAGCTCACCAGATCAGAATTGTGATGCATTCCTGAGCACCACTGACTACGTAACTTTAATCTGATTATTGGATTGTAAATAGTAATGCGTTAGATTACACATTACAAGGGGGCAGATTAGAGAAACACGTTGATGACACCGTTGTTTGACATTTCTGCTCAAGCTATTTACGGATCTGTCAGGTTTCTGATATGTGTCCCTTCCAATGATAAACTTGTTCCTACGCCCTGGCAGCATTTGAATAGTGAAATATTGACATCATATTTAATCCCTAATGGAAAGTTTTCAGATGTTTATGTCAATAACCTCTTTGCCCTGACTGAAGATACAGTGTTATGTTTTGGGAAATCAATCTTGATTAATAATTAAAGTGCATTTTAAAGAAGGTTGAAGACGACAGAACTTAAGTAGCCAAGAAATGTTGAACTCAAGCTTTAGATTTTCTCTTTTGCGTTTTAATATTATCTTGTTAAACTGACACTTTTTTAATTTAATTTCTTTGTTAATTTGTATCTTCAATGGGGTAAATATATGAGCAGTATAGAGTAATGTGCAAAAATGCATAGAACATTGCAGGGCTGGCCCATGGCATAAGCAAACTAAGCAGCCGCTTAGGGCCCCAGGACCACTAAGGGACCCCCTGAGTGGAGCTGATGTTTTTTTTTAAAGTAATAATTTCTATGTCATTATAATATCAAAAACACACAATTTCACTATGAAGTGATTTGTCTTTACAATATATGTTTGATAATGTATGTAGAAATTATAATTTTATTGATAAAAAGAAAAAAATAAATTGCTCTTGGGGGCCCCTGGTGACCACGGTAGGTACTGCACACTTCGCCAGTAACATGAGCTACCATGCAATGTGCAGAGCATCCAAATATCCAAAGCTCCAGTCAGAAGTTAAGCAAAAAAATGTCTAAAAAAAAAGACTTATCCTTCAGGGAGGAAGAAAAGAAAGAGGAAGAATAGAAAAAAGCCAAGATAAAGGTTTGTTTTAATGTGCCTTGGTAATGTAATATAAAAGATTAGTAAAGCTGGTAATAGAAAATTAGCTTGATAGTGACCTGGAATGGTCCAGTTCAACAGCCAAACATTTATGTTAGGGTATTTGTGTTTGTGTGAAACTGAGTTTTAACTTTAAATGAGTTGATTCTCCTGCTTGGCTCTGTATATTTCTGAGTGTTACGGCCCCCCCCTTTGTGAGGAGGAGGGGAGTAACACGACAACCATAAAAACTTGACAGAGTCCAAGTGAATGTTGTCAAAAGAAGGGATTTATTGATGACAAAAATCCCAGAAGGCTCACACAAACTGTGGGGGAGAAAGGGGCGGTTAGGTGGTGCCAAATCAAAGAAAATAATAAAACAAAACAGGGCCTATCTACCGACTGTGCTAAAGAAACAAAAGAAAACAAAAACCCTGCCTATCTAATCTAACAAAAGTTTCCACCAAAACTTTACATGGGTGGCACCCACCTGCTTACCTAGTGTATCTAACAGAAAAAACACCTACGTGATGAAATGTACAGGGTACCCCAAACTTACCTCACCCTCTAACTCCCACCACAAACCTTCACACAAAGAGGAACAAGTTATGCGTCAAGTAACAAAGACAGATTCCAGCTCTCCCCAGCTGGGCTGCTTAAATAAGGCCTCCCTGGATGCTGATTGGCCCATGGTTGATGAGAATCAATCAGGGGAGATTGACACCAGCTTTCCCTAGTACCTGTGAAGAGACAAAGGGGGAGGGGAAAGAAAAACAAACAGCCTGGCAGGCATGTAACACCCCCACCCTTATAAGTCCAAACATAAATGTTTGGAATACTCAAGGTAAAAGAAAACAAGCTCAAAAAGCACGTGACAAAGCATCTGCCAATACATTCTCAGACCCCTTTTTGTGGCAGATCTTCAGGTTGTACTCCTGAATGATCAAAGCCCACCGCATAAGTCTTTGATTTTGATTGTACATCCTGGAAAGAAAGACAAGTGGGTTATGGTCTGTGAAGACAGTGACTGGTTCCACACTCAAGCCAAGGTAAGCTTCAAAATGCTGTAATGCCAAGAGTAGTGCAAGCGCTTCCTTCTCAATGGTAGAATATCTACCTTGATGAAGATTAAACTTCCTTGAGAAGTAGCTTACAGGATGCTCTATGCCGTCTTCATCCTCCTGCAGAAGGACAGCTCCTACCCCAACAGCACTGGCATCTATGTCCAGCTTAAATGGCAGACTAAAATTTGGGGCGGAAAGAACAGGAGAACATGAGAGCAATCCTTTTAGATGTTCAAAAGCATGCTGACATTCATCAGACCAAGTAAAAGGTGTAGAAGGGCTGGTCAAAGTTGTTAAAGGAGCAGCTACCGTAGAAAAGTTTTTACAAAAGCGACGGTAGAATCCTGCCATCCCCAGGAATCGACGCAGCTCCCTCCTGCTTGAAGGAACAGGAAAGTCAGAAATTACTTTGACTTTTGCATCCACAGGACACACTTTTCCTCCACCAACCTGTTGGCCCAGATAGACAATGGTACCTTTACCAAACTCGCACTTTGACAGATTGAGTGTCAGTGAGGCAGCTGAAAGACGTTTGAAGACCTCAAGCAAAACAGAAAGATGAGTAGACCAGTTATTTGAATATACCACAATGTCATCTAGATATACCCGGCAGTTTGGCACATCTCCCAGTACTCCATTTACAAGCCTTTGAAATGTAGCCGGTGCATTACATAGCCCGAAAGGCATCACTGTGTACTGAAGAAAACAGTCTGGTGTAACAAAAGCTGAGATATCAGAGGCCTGTTTGGTTAGAGGTACTTGCCAATACCCTTTCAGCATGTCAAGTTTAGTGACAAATTTTGCTGGTCCGATTTCATCAATACAGTCTTCAATGAGGGGTAGCGGTTGTGCATCAAGGACTGTGACAGCATTCACCTTACGAAAGTCTGTGCAGAACCTTGGACTTCCATCAGCCTTCATGTCTAATAGACATGGAGAACTCCATGGGCTGCAACTCTGAATGGCGAGTCCATTTTTAACAAGGTACTCCACTTCCTTTTTCATGACCTCCCTCTTTGTGGGATTGACACGGTATGCTCTCTGCTTTATAGGTGCAGGATTGGAAAGAACAATGTCATGAGACACCACATTAGTCTTGGTAGGAACATCCCCAAACAGACATTGGAAGTCTGATATGAGTTTTGTGATGTCCTCCACTTGGTCACCTGATAAATGTGACAAATAGTCAGGCAGGTTAGCCAGTATTTCACTATTACTAAGCCTTGCAACTTGTGGAGGATCTTTGCGTGTTACCATATCCTCCTCAGCTGACTTTGACACACAGGTTACAGGGGAAATGGCTTCAACCCGATTCTGGGTTGGTTGGTCGGTCTCTCTTGAATGATACAGTTTTATCATATTGACATGACAAAGCCTGGTCTTGCGGCGGCGATCAGGAGTTTGAACAATGTAGTTTGTTTCACTAAGTTTCTTTTCTACCACATATGGTCCAGAGAACTTTGTTTCCAGAGAAGAGCCAGGGATGGGCAGCAAGATCAAAACCTTATCACCAGGGTTGAACTCACGAGTGACTGCTTTCCTGTCATAATGTTGCTTCATTTTGACCTGCTTTGAAGCCAAGGCTTTCTGCGCAAGAGCGCAAGCTGCCTGAAGGCGCTCTCTCATCTTTGAAACATACTCTGGAATGCTCTTTACAGAGCGAGAGAGTGAGATTAGTTGGTCTTTAAGGACATTTAAAGGTCCCCTAACCTCATGTCCAAACACAAGTCCAGCAGGACTACAACCTAAAGTGTCCTGCACTGTTCCACGCACAGCAAACAATAGAAATGGGATACCTTCATCCCAGTCCTTCTCTGTATCCATACAGTATTTTCTCAGCATCGCTTTTAATGTCTGGTGAAACCTTTCAAGTGCACCTTGGCTTTCAGGATGGTAAGAGCTCGAGGTGACATGCTCTACACCCAACTGTTTTAGTGCCTGGGCAAAGGTTCTAGACTTAAAGTTTGTGCCCTGGTCTGTTTGGACAACTTTGGGAAGACCAAACACTGAGAAGAACTTTACCAGAGCTTTGGTAATCATGGGAGCTGTGATCCTCCGCAGGGGCACGGCTTCAGGAAACCTGGTGGAAGCACACATTATAGTCAAGATGAACTGGTTTCCACTTCTAGACTTTGGCAAAGGCCCCACACAATCTACAATCACCCTTCCAAATGGTTCACCCACAACTGGAATTGGGGACAAAGGAGCAGGAGGTATAACCTGGTTAGGCTTGCCTGCAACTTGGCAGACATGGCAAGTACGACAATAAAGTGAAACATCAGATTTGAGACCTGGCCAAAAGAAGTGGTTGAGAACTTTGTTATAAGTTTTATTTATACCCAGATGCCCCGACAGTGGGTGATCGTGTGCTAATGCTAGCACCTGCATGCGGTACCTTGTTGGCACAACCACCTGATAAATGGTACTCCAGTCTTCCAAGTTTTCACCAGCCCAGCGTCGCAACAGGAGACCATCATCAACCATATATGCCACCTTCTTCCCCTGGGCTTCCTCCTGGGTAAGAACAGAAGAATGACATTTCAACAGAGTCGTGTCCTGTTTTTGAGCAGCAATGAATTCCTCCCTGGAAGCTGGTAATTTCATCATCTCTGGACCTGGAAGAGGAAATACATTTTTAGATTTGTTGAGTTCAGTCTCTGATCCAGCTGATTGAGTCTGCTCTGTAGCAAGAAAAGAATCAGACAAATCAAGACTGTATTTCTTTGACTGGGCCCGCGTAACCACACAAGCAGGGAAAACGTCAGGCATTGGTTCAAAGACCACACTTGTGTCAGGTGTGTCCAACACCTCAGGCACAGGTAATACTTTTCCACCTGCCAAGTCATTCCCTAGAATAAGATCAATCCCCTTTATGGGCAAGGTGGGAAGAACAGCAACCCTGCAAAAACCACTCACAAGAGATGAGTTAAGGTGGATATTATGCAGTGGTGCAGATACAAAAGTCATTCCAATACCTTGAACAACCACTTTGGAGTGACAAGATGACATGACGGGCAAAGATAAAATACCCTCCCGAATGATTGTCTGGGAACCACCTGTGTCCCTCAGGATTTTGACTTGTCGGCCATCCTTTGGATCCCCTGTTAAAGAAACAAGACCCTGGGTAACAAAAGGTATGAAACAGGGATCTAGTTCATTCTCATTTTTAGCAGTTTGGTTGCTGGAGTGCGACACATTTTTAAGCAACCCAACACCTTTTGTCTGTGTTGCCAAAGCCTTGCTCTTTAATGAAAGGCAGTCAGCAATGACATGGCCTTTTTTATGACAGTAAAAGCACTCCCTTACCTCACGTGGAGAAAGAGATTGCTGCTTAGCCTTAGCTTCTGACTGAGTGGGGTCAGGTTTTTGTTGACGAATGTTCAAAACTTTATCTGCACGAGGTACAGACACAAATACATTCTTGTGGGTCAACATAAACTCATCAGCGACAATGGCTGCTTTAGACAAAGAGGCCACCTTTTGCTCATTCAAGAAAACCACCAGTCTTTCAGGCAATGTGTTCTTGAAGTCTTCCAACAGAATTAGTTGGCGAAGGGATTCAAAGTCACCTTTAACCTCACTTGCAGCACACCATTTATCAAAAAGTAGTCCCTTCTCACGTGCAAACTCCACATAGGTCTGGCCACTAGACCTCTTATGGTTCCTGAATTTTTGCCTGTAAGCTTCAGGTACAAGTTCATAAGCACGCAAGATTGACTTTCAGTACCTCATACTTCATGCCCTCTTCTGTTGACAGTGATGAAACAACCTCCTGTGCTTTACCCATGAGCTTGCACTGCAATAGAACAGCCCACATCTCCTTTGGCCACTCCAGTGCCACAGCAATCCTCTCAAATGCATTGAAGTAAGAATCCACTTCCGACTCCCTAAACGCAGGCACCAAAGCAATATTCTTGCTGACATCAAACTTGTTTTTGTCTGACACCACCTGTGGAGAATCAGAGTACACAGCTGAACGAGGAGGCGAGTTGCCACGTGAAAGTCTCATAGCTTCTACCTCAAGCTGTTTCAGCTTAATCGCTTTTTCAGCTTCAATTTCCAACTTGCGCATTTCAAGTTTGAAATCAAACTCAGCTTTTCTTACCACCTCCCTCTCCTGTGCCTCCAGCTGTAGGCGAGCCAGCCGAACCTTGAGTCTGACATTACCACTGGAGCCACTGAGTTCTGGTGACACTGGATCAAACCGTGGTAAAGTCGCAGGGGGCACCTGTGGCTCTCCCAACCCCCTTGGTGGCGTTGCCATTACAGCAACTCCTTCATCTTTCGAAGGAGGGAGTCCTAAATCAACAGAAGGATCACAAACATCTATATCCATTTTACTTGGGTCCACCAGGACTTTAATCTCAACCAGCTTTTGAGCAACAATGTTCTTAATTTCAGCTTTTGAAAAGTGTTTTTTCACTGAAATGTCAAAATGCTCAGCCAGACATAACAAGTCGTCCTTACGACACAGTTCCAGCTGTTCATGGCTAGGAGCCTGTACAAAATCCTCTAAGCTGAAGCTCATTTCTAAACAGACACAAGGATCTCTCAAATTATTATGGATGTCTACAGCTCAGGGAAAATGGTGAGATCCCGGACGAGCCCCCACTTGTGTTACGGCCCCCCCCTTTGTGAGGAGGAGGGGAGTAACACGACAACCATAAAAACTTGACAGAGTCCAAGTGAATGTTGTCAAAAGAAGGGATTTATTGATGACAAAAATCCCAGAAGGCTCACACAAACTGTGGGGGAGAAAGGGGCGGTTAGGTGGTGCCAAATCAAAGAAAATAATAAAACAAAACAGGGCCTATCTACCGACTGTGCTAAAGAAACAAAAGAAAACAAAAACCCTGCCTATCTAATCTAACAAAAGTTTCCACCAAAACTTTACATGGGTGGCACCCACCTGCTTACCTAGTGTATCTAACAGAAAAAACACCTACGTGATGAAATGTACAGGGTACCCCAAACTTACCTCACCCTCTAACTCCCACCACAAACCTTCACACAAAGAGGAACAAGTTATGCGTCAAGTAACAAAGACAGATTCCAGCTCTCCCCAGCTGGGCTGCTTAAATAAGGCCTCCCTGGATGCTGATTGGCCCATGGTTGATGAGAATCAATCAGGGGAGATTGACACCAGCTTTCCCTAGTACCTGTGAAGAGACAAAGGGGGAGGGGAAAGAAAAACAAACAGCCTGGCAGGCATGTAACACTGAGGTATTTTTGGCTTCAAAGCGCCGTGTTTGATAACGTTTAATAACAATAATTAAAACTTTTCAATGTTTGACATTGTCTAGCAAAATGGTTTTATTTCAGGCTAAATAGATGGTACATCGATGAGCTGCTCTATGCTGTAGTTGGGGATATGTTGCTTGCTGCTGAGCATAATCATTTTGTGGCTAAAGCAAACATTATTTTTCTAAGTTATGTGAAACTTCTGTTAAAATCATTTGAATGCTCAGAATCAGGCCAGTACTGATACCGGTCCACATTCTCATGAGAGAAACACTCACCTGGTATATATTACATTTTTAGCTATTGGAGTTACGCTTAAGAGAAATTAATTTAATCAAAGAATGTCATGAATATGTGTGTAGGGCTGCACCGATTGCAGTTTTCTGGCCAATCGTCAATTACCAATCTTTAAAAAGTCTGGCCTGCCCATTTTGATTTTGGCTGATATGATTTTTTTTTCTGTCTGAAATGTCACTAAATATAGCAAGAAAGTCACTGAGTTGTAACAGTGGAGTGAATATTGTTAACTGTAAATGTTGAGACCTGATTTGGTGGGTCAGTCAAAGCTCTCACTGTAGAGCAGGAAAGGACAGAGGATGATTTATAAACCTTTGCTGATGAAGATAAGATTAGGGGATAAGATGGGCTTCACGTGTAAATATCAGCCAATCACAATCCCCCAAAATTAAGGAAATCGGCACCCAGAAATCAACTGGTTGATAAATCAGTTGGCCAATAAATGTATCCTATATTATACATGTATGTAGGGCTGAAACGATTCCTCGAATGATTCGAGTACCTCGATTACTAAAATTCCTCGAGGAAAATTTACCTGCCTCGAAGCTTCGTTAATTTATGTTTTATTAGTTAGCGCACCGTTCCGGCCGGGACTTCATTTGCGTTGCGCGGAGCTCTCACTTCCGCCTCTGAGTTGTTGACAAAAGCTAAGTCTCAGCGGCATAAAGTCCAATCTTCAAGATTGGCCCGTGGGGATTTTATTTATTGATGATAATGCCCGACTTTTTATCGTTTTTGGGGAACCAATAAGCATCCTTAAAATGACTGGGGGAATGCCTGGAGTACGGCAGCATTTCTCCTCCGGGGCTGCTGGTTGAAAGCGAACGGCGGGAAGAGCGCTGAGGTGAGCGGATAGCCTGAACAGGGCGGGCGGCTGAGTAGCTGATGCTTACCGTGTAAATGTAGCTTTACCGACGAACCGCACAATAAATTTCATATCCCGGTCTGAAGAAACGGGTGGCGGAGCGCATCGTACATGGCTGGTAGATGAGTTTCTGAGTGTGACCAGTGAAGGTGTCGTAAATATCCCGTATTGCTTCCCCCCGTGTTCGTCCCCCGGTCTAACGGTTCGTCAGTCCGCTGGTCTATTTCCTCCCCTCCACCCCATCTTACGTTCGTTCATTCGCCCTCTCCTCCCACTCCAGGCGGCATTTCCCGTATTTTCAAACCCAAAGCGTGACAGGTTAGGTGGCAAGGTGAGTTTAATTAATCTATTAAACTCACTGAAGATGAATACATAAACTAAAAGCTGGATTGTAGACATTTTTTATAAGCATATTTGTGAGCCTGCCTCTTTGTTATTAAATTCAATATAATTTCAGATTTTTCTATAACTTTTCTTCTGGTTAACTTAGAAAGTGAGATATTATTGTTACAGGTTAGTTTTCTAAACTACAAAAAAGCAACTGTTAGGGATGCTCAAATATGAAAAATTGGACTGATATTGATATCTGATAGTAACACCGGTATTATGCCAGATTTACCAATATTTCATTTTATAATTTTTTTTATCCGATTACTCGATTAATCGTAAGAATAATCGATAGATTACTCGATTACTAAAATATTCGTTTACAACAGCCCTACATGTATGTAATGTAAACAGCACTGCCAGAGATTAAATAAGTTTATAGCAGGTGTGTGAATGATTTAATAATCGGACTGCTGATTGCAGCCAGTCCACATTGTTAGCAGAACTAGAGGGCCCCAAAACCATACTTTGCTTAAGGCCCCATGGAGGCTTGGGCCGGCGCTGGAACATCGTATTGAGCACGATATTTTTCTGAATATTTACTGTTTACATTGCTCAATGGAAACATTCTTCAAGACACCATTATAATCTATATCGCTACTGAGAATTTTATTTCAACATACCCAAACTCTGCATTGATCCATTCATAAAAAAAAAATCCTAATATGAGCTCTTCAGATTATGGGATGCATTAGCTGCATGATCAGACTTTAATGTGTTTATTTCTAAATATACCTTTCTGGAAAAATGTTAAAAGCAAAGAAGGACCTAGTTTTAAGATTCACAATTTTAATGCAAAGAAACAAAAAGTCAAATCTTGCATTTTGTATATTTGCTGTTTAGAAAAATCAGGGGAGTTACTTTAGAGAAAGTTTGTGCAAGAAAAGCACAGACTCCAAGAAAAGCACCCTGAGAAAAGCTCCTTTTAAACATTCTTGTTGTTTTATGTTTTAAAGAAAAACAATCAGACTATGTTACTTATTTGGACAAATTTGATCTTACTACAAACCTTTGAGCAGTAGTATTTACACAAATACAAAAAGAAATCTTTGTTGATCCTAAGTTGAGTTTTAAATTGTATTTTTTTCTCTTTTAGGCATTTTTATTCAATGTTTTATTTTTAGAGTTTTGTAAGAACAACTTACCATCATAACAGATGAAGGGTTTTCTTTCATCACAGTTCTCATTCTTCCATCTGCCTCCATCATCAAACACAGTCATGGCACATTGACCACTGATGATTTTCTGATTATTAAACTTCAGATTCCAGTGTCTGAAGGAGGAACTGTTTCCATCTGACCACATCCAGGTGTCACTAAACAGACCAGTAAATATGTACCTTGAATTTGCAGTCAAATTTAACCCCTTGTTCACTTCTCCATCCTTTAGCTGCTTCTTTCCACTGATCAGGTCTGTGTGTTTCTGTCTACAGTAACTCTGAGCTTCCATCCAGTTCGTCGATTCATAAATCAAGTTGTATGTCTGTAATGAATCATTTTCTGTGAAATAAACAAGTCAGAGCTCAAAACACTTTCACGTGTCAGTTTTAATACAAACATGAATGAGAGGATTTAGACAAACACAGAGGACTATTGTCTCACCATGATAGCAGAGAAAATCCAACAGCTTGATGTTTGGTTGTAGACCGTCCTCAGTGAAATGCTCAGTGCCTGATGTTGATTTTTGTTTTAGCATATAGACTAAATTTGAGTATTCAAACCATAAACTAACCTGATATGCTGATGTTTACATCCTGTGATCCAATACTATTATTATTTACGCCATAGTCAGCCTAGATTCCATTAATAATTTTCCAAAATATTGATTTTGTTCTTAAAAGTATTGTTTTCATCATTGTCTGATTGGCCACTGCAAGATAATATCATTTTTCTAATATCATTTTTCAACATCATTCGATCCAAGTTATATTGTTCCAGTTTAATATCGCTGTAAACATTTAGTGGGGCAACAAAGAAATTCAAAAAGTTGTTTGACTTTAGCATAAAAAAGTTAATTACACTTTAATTGGAATTATATTGTATTTAATTTTAACTTGACTTTACTAAGTGCAAAATAGGCTGCTTGAAAATGGCACACTAAAAGTTCATTTTAATATTTCTAAAATATTGTCAGTACATTGAATTTTAGTATTTTTCATCTGGGATGATTCTGACGGCAAATGTAGTTCCAGTAGCAGGTTGGACATAAACACAAGAAAAGTAGACATGCTAATGTTTTTTATTCTCAGTTTGATATTTATAAAGTATATCAACAGTTGATGTTCTGGTTGAAAAAGTTGTTTTACAAATACAGATAAGTGTTAATAGTAAGTTCAATACTGACATTTTATTTTGGTATTTTCCAAATAAAATAGTAACCATTCACTATAGGAGCTGGAACTTATTTTTATTATGGAAAAAAATACACATCAGTCACGACAGGTTGTCTGAATCATGGAAGAACCCTGAAGCCATGGTAACTGAGCTGTAACCATGACGATCAGTCTGCAGGTCACGGACGCAACTACATACTTTATGAGGTGTATGCGAACATGTCATGGTTTTAAACATTTTTTTTAAAAAAACTTTAAAAAAATGTTACTGTTATGTCAGCACATATCATCAATGCTGGCTTTGCTTAACAATCCGATACAGGATTGATTTCAAAACCCTAAAATTAGTGTTAAGGCTCTTCGTGGTCATAAAACAAGTTAAAGAGTCTGAAAAAGACGCACCATTTCCTGATCGTAACAAATGAACGCCCCTTTCTAAAGCTTCTGGACGCTACTAAACCACAATGAGGAACCATTAGCCACAAACAGGAAATACCTGGAAGGAACTTTCTCGGGAGTGGCTGACAACCACTCCAAGAGTGCAAAGAAGACTCACGCAAGAGGTCGCAACATAATTCAGAAAAAAAACACACAAAAAAAAACATCTGAAGCCCTGCAGACCTCAGATAAGCTCAGTGATCATGATTCAGCAGTAGGATAGAAACTGGGTCAGAACTCAGATCTTCATCTGAGAGTTACAAAGGTTGAAACTCATCGTTCACCCAAACAGGACCTGAAGCCCATTAGTCCAAAAATCATCTTGTGAACTGATGGGACAAAAGTGGAACTTTTTAGAAGTTGTGTGTAATATTTTATCTGCTGTTAAAAAAAACACACATAGCTTTTCAGAAAAAAAGCACTGTACAGAAAGTCCAACATGTGGTGTGATGGTCTGTGGCTGCATTCTTTGCTACACTGTACTATCACTCACGGTGTTAAAAAAAAAACAAACAGGAAGGACAATGTCCCCCCATCAGTTTGTGACCTTTGGCTACATGGGTCTGCATGCAGGTCAACCAGCAAGTCTACGTTCAAATAATAATTAAAACAAAATGAAGGTCTGGGAGGTGATGGGATCTGATTGAGACGTTTCCTCCAGAGCTTTTTAACCTTAAAGTGTTTGCAGATATTTCTCTGTATACTCAACCTGCTTCATGCTCTACATTTACGGAAGCTTCCTCCACCCCTCCCTCCGTTTTTTTTTTTCTAACTTTGCTTACTGCAGCGAGCAGAAGAGGAAACAGACACTGCTCCGCTCCCCACAGAGATGGCTGGTGGTCGCTTTCGCTGCCTGAGCTGCCTTCTCGCGTACACGGCCGCGCTGCTTCTCGGGGTCTCCCGCCACGGTACGTGACCTGGTCTGCCCCTCATGTTTACTGCCATGGATGGTGATCAACCTCCCGCTTTTCTGTAGTTGTGACTTTGACAAAGAATTACGATTCGGTTCCTTAGAACGGGATATTTGCATACCTCCTTGGAAAGGGAGGTGTTGTTTCTTCAATGTTTTTTTTATTCATTCCTCATAGTGCTTTGTTTTTTGTAATTGATTTTTCAATACAATATCTTATCATTAAGAAGGTTTTGTTAAAATATTAACTCCTGTCTGCTTTTGAAGCTGAAGTTCCATAATAATTTGGGAATTGGAACATGGAAAATTTGTGTTCTGTGACGATCTGAATTTATTCTCCTTGTCCTTTGTGGCTGAATATTAAGACTCGGGAGTTGCATGTTTCTGTGTTGGCAGATTTCCTGCTACATATGTATGGAAACCTTTGCAACTTGGAGATAGATCATCTTTTCTTTTTTTGTCACTGCCTGCTTTGTCCCACTCCTAGTATGTCTCTGCAAAAAAAGATGGTGTGATAAGAAACTCTTTAATGTGCAATTTTTTCCTCTCTCTCTTACTTCATTATTATGGCTTTTTACCAGCCACAGTCATTTCTGTAATTTTGTTTTCTTTACGCAGGCAGCGATTCAAACGAACTCAATTTATGCCGATATCTCAGATTTTTCATCTGCAGTTGTAAGTACACACAAGCCTTACAATGAGCAAATGTTTACAGTGATTTATTGTTTCCTAACTGAGTTTTTTTTTCTCCTTAATACATACGAATGCAAACCTGCAGGGTCCCTCTGATAAGCCCTGCTCTCTGTACGACATTATTGACGCCAGAAACAGCCCGGATCACCAGATGGTAAGAGCTAAACCTCAGCGGTGACCCAGGAGGGCGCGAGTTAGGTGGTGCAATAGCTCCCCCTGGTGGATATCAGATTATTACTTTCCTTTTCATTCAAGTTAATATTATGTGGTTGTTGCAATATTTTCCTCGCAAAACACAGCTTATTAAAAAAAAACCCACCAATGATTGTTGTTGAGTAAAAGTAAATTCCATCTCGCGACAGGAAATGAACTTGTACGCCTATTTTCACTTCCGCTAAACAATTGAAAGCAGCACAATGCGAAAATGGATTGTTTTATATCTACATTTTAAAGGATGGGGGCTGAGACAGAGATGTCTGTCTGTTTACATTGAGATAATATTGTCGTAGGCTTTTACAACTAAGAAAATATATATATATATATACACTGCTCAAAAAAATACAGGGAACACTCAAATAACACATCGTAGATCTGAATGAATGAAATATTCTCATTGAATACTTTGTTCTGTACAAAGTTGAATGTGCTGACACAAAAATCACACAAAAATCATCAATGGAAATCAAATTTATTAACCAATGGAGGCCTGGATTTGGAGCCACACACAAAATTAAAGTGAAATGTTCCCTTTATTTTTTTTTTAGCAGTATATATATATATATATATATATATATATATATATATATATATATATATATATATATATATATATATATATAGTGTTACGGGAGTACAGCCGCAACAATAGGCTCTACTCCCGTAAAAAGATAAAAAGCAATACATAAAACAGGCACCTGGCGGAACACACATGGGGTGGGGCCTACCTTCAATGTTGCTTCAGAGTTCCTCAACGAGCTAACGTTCCGTTGAGAAGGGCCAGCCCGCAGAGTCCTTCGTCCGTCAGACCCTCAGTTTAGTAGCTTTTTTCCTTCGTATTATTATTTTTTCTTTAGATATATTTTTTTCTGTCTTTTCCTAAAAACACATCAAATGTGACTTTGTCGGTGGCTAGTAACAGCAGGCGTGTGAACTACCCGGTCCAACAATCCTTTAGCGTCCAGCCAGCTCTTTCCAAAAAAAAAAAAAAAAAAAAAAAAAATCAACAGCAACAACAGAAAAACTTCAACCCGACCAAAACTCCGACGCTCCACTTGTGGGTTGGTCCGTTCCAAGGTGAAGACTTACTTTTCAGCTCCATTCACGCTTCTGGTATGTCACGACCCTGACGGCACCTCTACCCCCTAGCTAGTAGCTATACGGGGCGCCCCCCACAGGTGAACCGTGAAATGATGCCAATCACTAAAATAATATTTTAAAAAAGCACACACACAGGGGAGACAGAAGCAAATATGAGCATTTAACATCTCTATATTTTCATTATTATTTAATAATAATAAATTTGCAAAGATGGAGTCAAAAGTTCAAGAGGAAATTGTGGATAAAGAACTGGAGATCATGTCACCAGTTTGGATGTATTTCAGATAAATAAAACAAAAAAGCTAATCAATAATTACCAATATTGATTGATATGAAATGCTTATATTCTGATGTGTTTGTCAGTTATCTTGTTCAGCTCTATATAGGTTTTAAAGTTTAAATAAACAGCAGAACAGAAATTTATAACAAAATATATTTTTAATATTACTACATCAGCCTGTGTATGCATTTGTTAACAAACCCTCTACTCCACACCATGCTTTCTACACAAAAACTGACCAAAACTCTTTAGATTCACTGATTTAATTCTGACCATATTTTTAAATATCAGAATGATAAATGGCTGTTTTTACTCAAACTTTTCGTAGAAATATGTTCTGAATTGTTCTCTGTGCTTCAGTGTATTGAGAACTGTAAGAACAAATGATCCTTCATAGCACTTTCAGTGAATTGTTTAACCATTGGAAGCTGCAGGAAAAATTATCTTAAGCCACCACTGAGAAACCCTAAAATGTATTTTTTATTTTCTCCCAATCATTTAGGCTCAGACGATCTACGACAAGATCCAGATTGAACGGATGAGGAAGGCTTCAGTGTCTCCGTACCAGGAGGTTTCCTAGACGGTTTGAACCTTTACCTTTTGGTGCACCTCAGAACAAAAGTCAGAAAACACCTAGTGGCGTTTAATGGTTCCTGTGTAATAGAGGAACCATTAGAGCCGAACTTAATTTTGCGACGTTTTCAGCAACTTTAAGATAGTGGACAATTTTGCTGCAAGGACATGCTGTCCAAGTTACACGTTATACCTGTTCATGTCAATGAGCGCTTTGGCATTTACAATATGCAACATGTAATGTCAGACCCTCTTCAGACCTGGAATTAACATGTCTCTTAGTTGATAAAGACAGTAATTGGAAATGTATCCATACCCCTTGATCTGTTTCACATTTTGTCACATTACGATTGAGATTTGTTAAAATCAAAGTAGTGTATAATTTGGAAGTGGGAGGAAAATTATTCATGTTCTGAAAAGGATGCCGTGAATTTGTATTCGGACTCTGCAACCTGTGAATCTCTGTAGCTCCTCCAGAGTGACCATATAGTATTCTTGGTTAGTTATCGAATTGATATGTAGTTCTCATGTGACAAAACACTTTGGGGAACTTTGTAGCTGTCAGCCATCTTGGTAGGGATCATAACTAACTGTAATGGTAGTTGCTATAACAATAAACAACCCACAAGCTTAGAACGAGCTCTTGCCTTGTTTCTATCTAATTTATAAACAAAAGTACATTACCACTACTACTCTATTCATGCATGCAAAGTCCCCCCCACCCCAACTTCTTCAAATCGAACAAAATTGGTGTCAAATGTTTGTGCTGAATTTTGCAGCAAAAATCATAGTTTGTCCCAAATTTACTTTAAAGGTATCTGTAAATGTTTCCAGAGGTCATGAGAGGTCAACCAGTCCCCCCCACCCAAATTTACGAAATCAAACAAAATTGGTGTCAGTCAATTTTGGTATGTTTGTCCTGATAACATTTTTTATTTGTCCTGCTGTTGTTTTAAATATAGTAATTAAGTTTAAAGGTCAAAAGGTCACCCAGACTCCCCCCCGTCATCTTCCAGTCAAAAAAAATTGGTACCAAACATTTGTGCTGCATTTGTGTGTATTTTTTTATATATATATTTTTTTTTTTCGTAAAAGTTTCCAAACGTTATGAAAGGTCAAAATCGGGGCATGGATACTTTCTATGAATCACCCAGATTTAAGAATTATTCAAGTATTTACACTAGCTTTTAAATAAAGGAGGACAATATATCACTTTACACAGTGACGTGTGATGAGGTGCAAAGCTGGTGAGGCACTGACTTAATCATAATCAGATGTACAAATGTTGACCACCTGCGTGTTATCGTTTACATAAGGAAATTCCGCGCATGCGGACAACGCTGGAGTGCAAAAAGACTATTGTTTTACATGCCATGCATAGCCGCGCTGCCGCCGTAGAATAATTCTGATAACTCAATGAAATTTGGAAATGCAGGTATTACTAATTTCATGCTGTGCTCCACAGCAAAGGGAAAACCCGTTGAAGTACAACTAAAAGCCACGTCTTTCTCGCTCTCTGCATTGGCCAAGTTACACACAGACTCGTTGTCATAGCAACTGACAACAATGCCCCTAAAAAAAACACTGAAATATTTCCCACACAAAGAGCAGAACATTCAGTCTGTTGCAGTGGTATGGTTTTAGGCTTAATGTTTATTTTGCGATTATTAATAAGTGATCACTGTGGTACGAGGAATATATTGCTGCACTTTACTGTATGGCTAGCTCGCTGCTACTGTCTCTTACTCTGCAGTTGTGGAGTCAATGTCTGGGATCATGAGCACCCACTATGGCAAGCCGTTTTAACACGAATTTGGTTTCGTCTGACTATCCGTAATTACATTCTAGATATCTAAAAATGCATTTTGACAGAACAAAACTACATTTTAAATATGCGGAATGGTAATTTAAGTCAAAATTACAATTCAAGATATCTTTAATTTATTTTTCACTAGTCAAAACTACATACCTCCTATCAAAAAATAAATTTAAGATATCTTGAATTATGTTGTCATTCGAGATGTCTTTAATTAGAATTATGACGAGTCAAAAATAAAATCGAGATATCTTTAATTTACTTCATGACTGGTCATAATTTAATTGTAGATATCTGAATTGTGCATTTCAGATAGCCGGTCATTTATTTTAGATGTCTTGAATTGAAGTCTCCATATAATTCAATGGTAAATCTGATGTCATTTTGACTAGTCAGAATGTAATTAGAGATATCTCAAATAGTTATTTTGTCTAGTCAAAATGTAATTACAGATATCTTAAATCGCTAAAACATCTAGTCATAAAACAATTTGAGATATCTAGAATGTAAGGGCAGTAAAACCGAATTTATATTAAAATGGCTTGCCATAAGCGTAACGTCTACTATTACTATTACTATTACTATTAAGGCATTGTCTTAATTGCTATGTTTAATAGTGCAGACAGTTGTGGTTTCTGACATAGGCGATATGGGCAACCGCCCAGGCGTTATCTTTTTAGGGATGGCAGGAGACCTCTGTGGATTGTAGCACAGAGATGGAAGCAAAGCAGAATGAAGAAGAGTTTGAATTGATAATGACACTGGTTAAATTTATTTCAGCTTTAAGTATTTAATATCTATGTGTTTTATGGGATTTATGGGATGGGTTTTACGTGGATCTTTCAGATCAATTTGAGAAGCAATTTTGATAGGTACACTTAATTTTATTGTGTCATGTAGCACGGGACGCTGGTCTTGGTCTTGACTTGGTCTCGGGTTTGGTGGCCACTGCTACGTGGCTCCTTGGTTGCATGTCCTCCTCCACCCGCCTTTTTTCCATCCCCTTTCTGTTGGATTTCTTTCAAAATAAATGTCACTAGTGGCAGAAAAGTGAAGTTCTTGCTATGTTAGGACAGGAAACAAGATGTTTCCATCCCTGAAATTATGATGCATAGAATCACATATCTAAGTCTAAACCATGTTACTGAGAGTAAACACAATAAAAACATGCTTTATCTATGGCATTGTTCAATAAAATGGCACATTTCTGATGTATTAAAATTAAATATGATAAGTACACTTATTGATATTGTATTAGTGATTAGGTAATGCTTTCAGCAAGTACTTTTACTTTTAATACTTAAGTATTTTTTAAAAGTCAGTACTTTTTTACTTAAGTAAAATGTTAATGTGGTACTTTTACTTTTACTAGAGTACATTTTTGTCTGTATATTTGTACTTTCACTTAAGTAAATTTTTTTAGTACTTTCTCCACCACTAGTTTTAATGTTGGGTCTGATGTCTGATAGGCAGATATGTTGGAGAGAATATCAGAATCAAACTAGAATGTGTGCATTTCCTAAGAAAATGCAAGTGTGAATGCTGAATGCTGAATGGTCAATCCTGAATGTTTTTGGTGAAGATGGCAAAAGTTTTTGAAGCCAACCTGACACAGGAACAAATAACAAAACTTAGATTTTATATTGTAATTCTCAAGTCTGCCAGCAGAGGGAGCGATTCTTGTTTTTCCATTCATGTCTATGGGGATGAAAAGAAACTGTGAAACGAAATTTAGATTTTACATTGTAATTCTCAAGTCTGCCAGCAGAGGGAGGTGTTCCTATTTTTCCATTCATCTCTATGGGGATGAAAAATTCATAAAAAGCTGAATATCATCAAAAGTATGAAGGTTATGAATACCAAAAGATATAGCCGGCATTAGCAGAGCATGGTGAATAGTATGCTCTGCTCATACTATCCTCATCTATGCTATTTTGAAACTGACATATCTCTCAAAGCATCTGGAGAACTCCACAGCATTTTTGTCGATTTTAGTTCAGCTTTTAATTCTATCCATGTTAACATTCTTCTCAGGAAATTGGTACAGTTGAAGGTTAATCCTTTTTAACTAATTGGTATTATTCTTTTTTATCAAAATAATCTCAGCAAGTAAAATACAATTCAGTTCTCTCTGATATGTTAAGTAGCACAGGGCCCCCCAAGGTTGCGTCAGTTCACCCTACCTTTTTATTTTGTAACCATAGGCGTAGGAACCGGGAGTGACGGGGGGGACATGTCCTCCCGCCCCCAATATTAGAGACAGTCACATTCGTCCTCCCCCCCACCCCCACACCCCATCTTGTGTTTAAATTCTCATTCTGTATGATAAAAACATACTTTTTTTATCTTTAGCTCACATTCTGACACTGTAAATTACTGTATTGTCTGTTGTAAATCCATGAATTCATGTAGGGACATCAGGCTGCAGAGAGTCAGAAGAAGGCAAAGACAGAAACACATAATAGTAGATATTTTAGTTAAATGTTTGTGGCTGAAAATGGCAGGAGAAAAAAAAACATTTAGGTTTTTTGCCTCAGTGTTTTTCATGGCTCTTTGGTAAGTTACTGAATGCAGGGCTGGAAAGTGGGACTGAGTTATCAGTGAGGGGCTAAGATGTCTGTTAGAAGTGAAAAATATCATTTTTATTTATTTTGCAGATCAAATTGTTGCACTGATGTAGAGAGTAGTTCAAGAAGAACAAAACTTGTTATTTTTAGATTTTATCTTTGTTGGTCAAACTGATGTATTGAGTTTAAAACTGCTGAGTCCTATTTTATGATTTGTTTTTTACTTTGGTTTTAGAAAGAGGCAGAACTTCTTCAATTGCCAGTCAATTTATATCAATGCATTTTGATCAATAAGATATATCAGAATCTGGTCGGCTCTGTGCTACCAGAGTATTATTTATCTCTCTAGTTGTGAGGCAAATGATAAAGTGAGTGTTCATCCTGGAATGACAGTCATTATGGTATGTGGATGCATAACTTTAATCTGATTATTGGACTGTAAATAGTAACATGTTAGAATACTTGTTACTGAAACAAGGGTCAGATTAGAGTAACGCGTTACTGACGTGTTGATGGCACAATAGTTTGACATTTCTGCTCAAGCCTTTTACTGATCTGTCAGGTTTCCGATATGTATCCCCCCCCCAATGACAGACTCGTTCCTACACCCTTGGTGTGAAGAATTAAAAGTTTGAGCCGACAGAGGATTAAACATTTAATCTAAGTTGGTTGTTCAGTTTGCTGCAGACTGTGTTAACTCTTACAGTTTGTTTTTAATAACATTACAGTATGGTCCTGAAAACTGTGTATGGAGTCAAGAATTGCCTCATAAGCATATAGACAGAGTTTTGGACTTCCGGCGTATTTATTATGTATAGAAAGCCAAACTGTCATTAATGTGATATTATTTCCGAGGTCTGGGCGAAGAAAGCTCCTTAGGTTTCACCTCTTGTTTTACAAAAAAATAAAAACCTCAAACACAAAAAAATGTTCCCCAGCCTTTGCTCAGACTTAAAAATATAATGACCCTTAATTTTTGCATCTTCTTTCTTTACTGTTAAATGACACTGAAAATCTTGGCTGATCATTTGACCCACTTGTATAACATTTATTAAGAAGACGTTGGCAGAAATAATATATTTCAAACAAAAGTTTCACTTTGGAGACAAAATGATGTCAGCTTCAAATCTGGAGAATTTTGCCCTTTGGTCTGTTGACTGATTAAATACTGTAATAATAATATATAAAACTAAAACCTGATGTGTTTGTGTCTTTTTTTGTAGGACGGATGGTGATTGCAGTGCAGTTTGCATTTTATTTCAAATAATGCGTAACTAAGTAGCATGTTAGTTGAAATAAAATGCAAACTGCACTGCAATCACCATTCGTTGTATCATCAGCTCATGACAAAAAGTATGTCAGATATCAATTAATATAAATAATTCAATGAAGTTGTTTTATTTATTTATCTATTTATTTATTTATAAGAATTGTTTTTGCCATCCCAAACAAAAACTTTTTCCTGTGGTTTTATGAGGTGAGTCCAGCTCACTTTGGTGGTGAGAAGATATTTGATTATTTTTGAAAAGCCCATCAGATAATTTATAATTTTGTACTGCAAAACTTAACTTGCACAAATAAAGCATTCATTGAATTATTTATATTAATTGATATCTGACATACTTTTTGTCGTGAGCTGATGATACAACAACGAATGGTGATTGAAGTGCAGTTTGCATTTTATTTCAACTGATGGACAGTGGAGTAACTAAGAAACCAGTAATTATGTCACGTTGAAGAGCTCCTGTGTGCTGAGTTTTAGCTTCATTGCTCACCTGCTGCCTGGACTCTCTGAAGATCCTCATTAAATCCTCAAAACTCAGTTGCTGCCTCACCTCTCTGCTTTTGGGTCCGAACCTCAACAACCGCAAATCATAACACAATGTAAAGGGGCCAATTAACCGAAACTAACCAGCTTTTTTGATGGTGGGAGAAGCCAAAGCTCTTGGAGAGAACCCACATCTGCACAGGGACATCATGGAAACTCGATGCAGAAACATCCAGTGGTGGAATAAATGTGCATGAATGCATGCACTCTTTTTCAAATGAAATGTAGTGAGCCTAATTAAAAGAAACTAACATGTTGCCTTTTTTGGTGGTGGGAGAAGCCAAAGCACTAGGAGAGAACCCACATCTGCATAGAAATATTGTGGAAAGTCCATGCAGAAACATCCAGTGGTGGAACAAATGTGCATGAATGCATGCACTCTTTTTCAAATGAAATGTAGTGAGTCTAATTAAAGGAAATGAAGATGTTGCCTTTTTTTGATGGTGGGAGAAGCCAAAGCTCTTGGAGAGAACCCACATCTGCACATTGGAAACTCCATCCAGAGTTCCCGTGATACTCTGTGTGTAGTATCACAGTTCCACTTTGGTGGAACAAAGTTTGTCATGTTTGCATCCATATACTGTTTGAAGGGAAATGTAGGGAATGTAAAAGAAGCTAATATGTTGCTTTTTTGATGGTGGGAGAAGCCAAAGCTCTTGGAGGAAACCCAAATCTGCATAGGAATATTGTGGAAAGTCCATGCAGAAACAAAGTGTTGGAATTTTGAACCCTTGGTGAAAAGCACCAGGGCTGTGTTGTGTTTTGCAACCCCATCTCGTCATTTTGTTTGAACTGCTCTAAGGGGCAAAAGGCATCGGTTCATGCCAGGTCGGATGCCCGGATGCCAGGTCGGATGCCAGGATGCCAGGCATCCGACCTGGATGCCAGGTCAGATTCTTCTCCGAGATATTGGGTCATCTCAGTGGAGATACAATCTTCCTCGTCAGTCTTTGCTGAGGAAAAAAGGAAGGTCATACTCCGAAGTTTGTCCTTGAGAGAAGCCTTGGAGTTTTTGCCATTTTGTTTGTGTGAAGATGTAGGTCTCTCACTTCTGTTGTCTGACAGAGTCCTTTCTGTGTGGTGTTGTTGTAAAACTTTTTGTTGGACTTTCTCAACGTGCTTCACCAAAAAGCTGTTTTGCTGGGTCAGAATTTTCTTCTTGCCTTCTAACATCCTGTAGGTTTCTTTCAATACAACCAAATCCTTCAATATCAAATTCAAGGCAACAACTTCTTCTAGAAGCTTTTCCTTGATTTCCTCCAGTTGCTGAAGTTCTTCCTGTCTTGTGTTGTATTTTTCCTCCAAGACTTCTTGAGACTCCAGTTTCATTTTCAGATCATGAACTTGCCGTTTTAACTTCTGGTTTATCGAACGATCAGTCTTTATCTGTTTCTCCAGGTACTTACAATCATCTTCAAGACCTCGTGTGTTTTCTACTCTCATGGCGATTTGTTTGACTTCCTTAGGCAAAGTTTCATTCTCTTCCCGGATAGTGCCGGCTGTATTGAAAAGCTTGCAAACTTTGTCAAAAAATGTGCCAACTTTTTTACAAACTCTCTGCTTAAGAGTTTTGCGTGGGACCACGGATCCTGAAATCTTTCCAAAGTCAAACATTTTCAGTTTAGTTTGATGAGCAACTACTTTAGGCTAAAAGGTTTGCAGCAATTTCTGTAAGCAGAGACGACGCAGACTCCTTCAAAGTGAGGCAAAGGTAATCTTATGATAAAGTCAAGAGTTCCACCTCTGTGACATCAAAGGAGTCTGTGACATCATTGTTGAAATCATTCTTTAGTCCCGTAGCCATGCCAACATGATGACCTGACAACATTCTGACACGCCGGGCCGCCTCAGAAACTGTTAGTGATGTGTGATAAACTGTTGATAAACTGTGATAAACAACTGATAACTGTTGTTTATAAATCACTAAATGACTTAGCACCAGAATATATTAAAGATCTGTTGTTGCCTTACCAACCATCTAGACCCCTCAGATCTTCTGGTTCTGGTCTGCTCTGCATCCCCAGAACCAGAACCAAACGAGGAGAAGCAGAATTCAGATTCTATGCACCACAAATTTGGAACAAGCTTCCAGAAAACTGTAAAACAGCTGAAACACTGAGTGCCTTTAAAACTTGACTTAAAACCCACCTGTTTAGAGTTGCTTATGGAATATAAACAACAATTGGGATTTGAATCCCAAACAGGGTTCAAGTGCTAGGGAGAAAAGGGCTTCAGGTTTAGAGTCCCCCCGTTGTTGAAAAGGGGTGTGGCTATTATTATTTCCTTAAAAAAAAAAAAAAAGATTTATTTAATTGGCGAATAAATAAAACAAGAACATAGAGCGTGCTCATTGCACTTTCTTTGATTGTTTTTGTCTCCTGTCATGGTGGCAGACATTGCAGCGGGAGGGAGGGTAAAAACAGTCACGGTGCTCCTTATGCTTGGTTACTTTTTGCTTATTGCGCCTTTGACAGTGTTTATAGTTGAGCGTTATTTACCGTTAATTACTATGTTTAATAGTGCAGACAGTTGTGGTTTCTGACATGGGCGATATGGGCAACTGCCCAGGGCATTATCTTTTTAGGGATGTCAGGAGACCTCTGCAGATTGTAGCAGAGATAGAAGCAAAACAGAATGAAGAGTTTCAATTGATACTGATTAAATTGATTTCAGCTCTAAGTATTTAATATCTATGTGTTTTATGGGAATGTGGATCTTTCAGATCAATTTGAGAAGCAATTTTGATAAGTACACTTCATTTTATTGTGTCATGTAGCGCAGGGCACTGGTCTTCGTCTTGACTTGGTCTCGGGTTTGGTGGTCTTGACTACAACTCTGCTATGTGGCTCCTTGATTCCATGTCCTCCCCCTGCCCACCCTTTCAGTTCGGAATAATTTTAACAAAACAGTTTGATACATTTACTCTTTAATGTATTTAGTCAGAAAAAAACACACATAGTGGTTATGTTACAAGTGAGACAAAGAAGCTGACATTTATACCTGAGGCAAGTTCACTACTTATACCAAGGAAAGGGGTGATCAGAAAAGACCAAACAAGAAACAAACACTACTTACACAAACTTAACACCAAAACAAAAAATGGTACCAACACATATTTACATATATGCAAATCATTAGAGCTAAACTGATCTAAGGTCAATCAAAGAATACATTTAGCTAAATATAACTCCTCAGAGCATTACCCCTCTTAATGGTAATGGTATGTTCCAGGAGCTTTTTAACAAAACCTGGAGCACATGTCTCCCCTGCTGAGGAGACACACCCGGTAAAGTTAAGTACTTAAACAATTAGCAAACTCAAATTAAACCAATAGAAATGAGAAACAAACTCAGATTTTACCCACAATCTCCCTGTACAGGAAGGAAGGCCAGTCCCTCTGCCTGGAAGAATGTTTAACTAAATGTCAGTGTAACTGAAATAAAGAAATGAAACAAAAAGCATTTGATCTGTAAATAAACTAAGCATAATATCAATAATCAATTAGGGATGGAACCCCTGGTCTCCATCACACTAATGTTCTTTGATACTTCTTTTCAAGCTTCTTCAGGATGTGTTTGGTTTTTACATTTTAAGTCTAGAATGTGAGGCTAACAGGATCCTGTAAAACACTCTTGTGTATTTTTGAGTCTGATTCTCATCTCTTCCTCTTTAAGAACCAAGAAACTCAACTATTGGTTGATCTGAAATCTAAATTAAGATCCACAAGAAGAAAAATAAATTCACTACATGAAGTTACTCCATATCTATACATTGTTGTTAACTCACTTGACTCCAGCAGAAGCTACACCTTTTTTATAGCATTAGCTACGTCTCTTTTTGTAATATTACAGACATATACATATTTCAACATTTCATCTCGCTATTATTCGTGGAGAATTATTTACAGAACAGTTCTTCATTCCTATTACAATCCCATCACTAAACATGAAGTTTCACTTAGAGATGCTCTGATCCAATATTAAATATTTTTATCAGTTCCGATATTGAAAAAAATATTCTAGATAGGGTAACAGTGATAATGTCTCCGGTTCATAGGGGCTGATCTATTCAGTCTAATTTTATACTTTGTGGCCTGAGCGCCGTCATTCTTCAAGGTTTGTTGCAGTTTACTTTTCACTTTTTCACTAATGTAGTCAGTTTATTGGGCAATGCTAAACCTCAGATATCGGTATCGATATCAGAAGTGAAAGAAGGTGGATCGGTCCATTGCTAGTTTTACTGGCAGTAGAACGTGAGGACGTTCTGTTGGTTTCCTCGTATCAACACGGCGGGGCAGTGAAGGCCACACGTCAGAGTGTCCAGCCAGGCCATATACAAAGCGCTGGGGCAATCGCTTTGAGGAACTGGAAGGCTCCTGCGAGGAAAATACACAAATAAATGTGTCGGTAAATATACGATTCCATCAGTTAGCTGTAAATGCTTTCTTCATCCGAACATTTTCAGGTGTTTACGATCTATACTCACACTAGAACAAGAGCAGTGTGTTGAGAATTCTTCCGAATGATTTCATTCAGCCTCACCTTTCGCTCAGACTGTAAAAGGTAAACAATATATTAGATATTTTTATTCTGCTAAGACGTAGTTTTGCCTCAAATGTTTGCTAAAAACGCCCACCTTCAGCTTAAAGGCCTCAAATTGTTTGTCAGATATCTTCCAGGGAGCGCTTTGTCTCAGCTCCTGCACTGAGACGCCTTCCTGCTGTTCATCATGTAGCCTGAAGGGGGCGACGCTGTCCACAAACCTGCTCAAGCTGAAATAAGGAAGCAAAGGTCAATTTTCCTGTGAAGAACAAACACACTGCCTGGAAGTGAACACATACAGATGGAAACCTGTGAAAGCGAGTGAGTCTTATTGGAACACCGTTATGTTGGTATATGAGACAAATGGATTTTCCCAATATTTTAAACCAACAGTTAATACCAATGCTGTAGATTATTTACTAAAAGTATATTCCACTTTTTTGTGCTTCATAAACATAAAAAAAATGATATCATTACATTTTTCTTACCTTTTTGGATGAGGGCGTTTCTCAATGTCTGTCATGACTATAACATCACTAATGTTCAAACGAAACCTGTTCAGCAGAGCCATCATCCTGAAATATATAAGATAACATCATGTTCCCTGCATTACACAGCTCTCCAATCCACTCTAATCAAAAAACTCTACATAAAAGTGCTCAAACAACTTGATTTCAACAAAGAAATGAATAGCAAAACATTTCTTTTCTCTTCTGAGTCCAAATCTTTCTTGGAAAACCTACTCGTCGCGAGTCTCCTCCATGTTTTGTTCGTCGCCCACGGTGAAAACCCGGACTTTGCATCGGCGCCAGCGTTTCCTCCTGGTGACCAGGTAGGGCACCAGTAGAGTCAGACCTTAAAACAGACAAAGTGATTATAAATGGTAATAGTTTAAGCCACTGATCTGAATAGAAGTGACGGGAACACATTTATCTTAAAACGGTATTTTAAGATAAACCAAGTTTTATCTTAAACCTGGATAAAACCTGGTTTAAGGTTTTAACAAGATGGTTTATCTTAAAACCTCAAACCAGGCTTATCTTAAAACCTGGTTTAAAGCACAGTAATGGATTATTACTAAAAAATGCGAGCATTTGGTCATAAAATCTACAATTTTTATAAGTAAATCCTTAATCCATGTCTTGCAGCTTCTCTTGCAGACAGAGATGTTCATACAGTCAATTTTCATTCAAAATTACCTTCTGTTCCTTTAACATCTACAAAGATTTATATATCACAAGAATCAGAAAACTCATTAGGTAATAGAAATAATTTAAAAAAAAATTATTTTTCATTTTTTATTACAGAAATAATTTTTTTTAAAATTTTTTAAACTACTGCATAGTTTTGGTCCAACTGTAAGAAGGTTTGAAAAGCACTCTCCCAGCATCACTATGCTTTTTAGTGGATATTTTTTCTTTTTCTGAAATGCTGTGTTGTGATGTGACACACGTTCCAAAAAGTTCAATTTTTGTCCCATCAGTGCACAGGATATTTTCCCAAAGATCTTCAATGTGCATTTTATGATTAATTTTTCTAGTTCTTTTTGATCAGGACATGTTTTTGCCATTGGAAACCCCCCATTATTACTATTGTTCTTATCCTGATCACTCTTGGAAAAGTTTGCAGCTGTTTCATGTTTTTTTTTTAATCTATAAATATCTAAAGCTAAATCCCTTCGTTCCCCTTTATTACTCACCTCCATCGTCTGCGATCCAGTAGACATCAATGGTTTTCTTTCCCTGGTCGTTTTGAAACACGGTCTTCATCTGATCGCTGCTGCCTTCGTCAGACATGTCATCAGCTGCAACACAAGGAGAAGCTTTAGAGGAAAGCAAAACAATCACTGATGCACAAATACATGTTTTTATAATGACTTATTGTGTGAGCAAGCTTATCCACGTACGATTTTAATTGCGTTTCTTAATTTATAGAAACACCTGAATTGCAAAACGACATTTCTTTTTTTAAACATTAGCAGAATATCAACAATGTTTTGTGCACATTTGTAATGGAAACCCAGCTGCTGAAAGTGGCAAAACCCCGCGCTGCATCAATATCACATGACCATACATCACCACATGACCGGCCTCTTCCACTTCCCCTCCAGAAACAAGCAGCGACAAAACAGAAATAAATATCCGTCCATTTTATTTGGCAGGGCGATACGATACATTAAAAAGGGATCGATATCAACCTATACCGACGTATGTACTGATAAGTCATGGAATCCCAAGAAACATCAGAAAACAAAAACTACCAACACAGAACCTAAATTCACTTAACTTACTGTTAAAGTCAGATAAAAATACTTGTAATACATGTTTATGTGAACAAATTTAACGGTTGTTGTGTTGTTTGTTTACTGCAAATGCCTGATAAACTTTTACCTTTGCCAATAACGCGAACACGCAACGTGAGTCACAACTTTGTGAAGAGAGGTTAAGAATTGTGAAGACATGTTGAGTTTTAACATGCAAGACATCTTGAAACAGAGTGTATGAGAGTCAATATTTACGGTACCTAGGTGCGGTATGTATTTACACAAAATGACGCCTAATAATTTGTGTTGCTGCATCAGTCAGTAACTTGCAAGTAGAGTAACTTTTAGTTTAAGTGATCGTGGAACAGAAAAACATGCTATGGCAACAGCTGCTACAATTTCTTTACTATAAACAAAGGAGAGGTGGAAAATGTTCTCTGAAAACAATGACTGTAAACATATGGCATTCTCAGTATCTTCACAGTTGTTTCTTGCGTGACTTTGAATTTCATTTCATTTTTCCACTGTGTTTATTGAAGTAGAAAAGTTCAGACAAACAGAGTTTTATATTTTCGCTGATGTGCCACCTCACCCGTTTCCTCCTCGTTGGTTTGCTGGTCCAGATTGTCCACATTTTCATCGGCCTCAAAGCCCTGGTTGACTGTGGGGTTCAAATGACATGGTCAGATCCATGTTAGTTTAATTATAGCTTTATGTGGTGAAGTCCAAAAATAAAATATTGTTGAGTAAAAAAAAAAAAAAAAACCTTCAAATTCTAAATCATCAGAGATATCCAGTCCAGATATCATCCTCAAGATGCACAAACCGTAGTTGGAGTCAAACGTATCACTGTAAAAAAAAAAACAACAACCATAATTAGAAAATCAGAAATTCTCTTTTAAATCATATAACATATTAATGTTTTAACATTCATATCGCAGCTGCTGTTAGTTCAGCAGCTGTTAGTTCAGCAGCTGTTAGGCTCAAAATGAAATATTTTGAGTCGGTTGAAAAGAAACTTTCAATCTTACTAAATGGTGCTGATGTAGTCCTCGATGCTTTCTGGAGCGCTGTCCCTCCAGTTCGACTTGAAGCCCAGAACCAGAGTGTTGGGTTTCAGTTTACCCAGACCAGACGCCTTGAAAAGATTAAAGGTGAACGATTGACATTTTGATTAAATATTGTCAAAGCACTTCATTTGACCATGGGCGTAGGTTTGGGTAGGGACGGTAGGGACATGTCCCGACCAATATTCACGGGATATGAAAAAGTCCCGACCAATTTTTGCCATATTGGCTCAAAGAACGTGGATCTACGATCTTTGATTAGCAGCAACAGGCGGTGCGCGGAACGGAAGCTTCTTAGTTTGACATTTATTATGAGCCTCCGAGACCGTGTCGGAACGGTGCTGTGGGGGGAGGGGGAGTCAGTTGAATCGTCGGACGTTCTTTGATTAGCTGCTAAAGGCGGCGGCTAGCTGGGCACACGCGTCTCCTTCTGAGTCTCCGAGACCATGTCGCCACCAAAAAAGAAAAGGACAGACATTAGAAATTATTTCGCTACGTCGGCTGTAAGTACAGTGAGTGGACCCATAAGTTAGATATCTATCACGCAACGCATTTGTTGTAAAGTCCGGTGTTTAGTAAGGTCAGCACTGAATGTGAGGTAGAATAGGTCTGTTAATTATGTAATATTTTTTCTTTTTTATTTTATTATTGATTTCTTCTTATCTGCAATTGTGTTTGCTGTATCCAGAGGATATTTCTTTTGATCTTACTTGTAACGTTTGCTGAATTTTGTAAAGGAAAAAGTAAAGTGTTCTTGAACTGATCTGCTGAGTATGACTGTATCTGGTTGTATACACAAGATGTATGATATGGTTATGGTTGGGGGGAGGGGTTATTAAGCCAATGTGGTTTCCCCCCCTTCTCAAAAATGTTCGGTGCTCTTGGGCATTTCACTGTGCTGCCGGGAGGGGGGGGGTGTCAAGGTCCCCACCAAAACTTAGACCAAACCTACGCCCTTGCATTTGACAGAACATTTATTACAATGTTTGTCGTTTTTAACCTTTGTAAACAGTTTATTTCTGGATATCTGCCACACTCACTGCAATACACACTCTATAGGGAGCATCTACCAAAATAAACTGAGATTTGTAGGTTTTCCACCCTTCCAGAGTCCAATTAAGTTTGAATTAGTAGTTACTGCGATGTTTATCTTTGGTATTCTTGGATTCCTTCAACAAATATATTGTGAAAAAATAGAATAAATCATTTTTCTTACCTGTAGCAGCTGCTTAGTTCCATCCCTTAAGTTGTCAGCGGACAGGGGAGTGTAGAACGACCGCACCTTCCTTTTGTTCATCCACTTCACCAAACTGTTTGTGGCGTCCTGAGGCCGCATCTTCCTGTCCTGCTCCTAGAAAAGGCAAAAAAATAACATCCATTTCATTGATAGGAACATTCAGTGAAGGAAAATGGGATTGAAGGCAACCAGAAATACAGCTAAACAGTTTTAGTGTTGATAAAATGTAGCTTTGTGCTCATTTTTTAAGGGGATTCTTTGTATATATGCCCAAAAGCTACAGTACCAGTATAATATCGCCACAGATCATGAGGCTGATGTGTTTCGTGAAGGAGCCGACAAAGTCCACTAGTGCAGGCCGCTGGTTTGGAGGACCAGTCAGGACGAGACACTGGGGCCTGGTCGAAGACAGGAGAAAGCAAAAAAAAAAAAAAAAAAAAAAAAAAATGGGAATTGGTAAATGTTTTGGACAGAATGCCGGGCAAAAGTTTCAAATCAGACTAATTTCTTTGTTTCAAGTCCAAAGAGCTGTGAGGGGATTTAATAAAGTGTGGACTTTATTAGTCCATTTGACCATCTTCTCATTGAACCTGTTTGTCTTCTTTATAGCCACTCCTTTAGTTTTTATGTTAAGATCATATTAAATGGGATTTCTACTAACAAGCAGACATGTTGCACCCATTTATTGAACTCTTTACATTAAGATTTCCCCCAGCCCCAAAAAAGAAAACACACACACAAAAAAAATTCTCACTGTTGTTGCTGAGAATAGTTTCAAACTGTTTTCCACATCAGGAAAAAAAGCAAAACAACCTGAAAAATGTTCCACGTTCCCTGAATTTCAAACATTTAAAACGGTTTTCTATTAAAACTAAATTATTTTGTTCCATTAATTGTTAATGATACAGTTAATCTGTTAATGATTAACAGATTCCCTGTTTAGCTTTTTTGCTACACGAATTGACAAAATTAGGATTAAATGAGTTTTGCCATGTGCAAGGCAATGCAAAAAGGTCTAATTTAAAGCTGGTTAACTCAGTGATTCCAAAAGATTCTCTGGCTCCCTTTATGAATTACCATAAACCTCCCACCCCCTAAAGAGAAAAAAAAAATTAACTGGGCACACACGTCGTTCAACCAGACATATACACATATTTTGTTTTCAAACTCCACTGAAGTTTATTTCACACTTCAGGTTGCAACAAAACACACTATGAACTACTTTTACAGTGAAAAAACTTTTGTATAACTGTTTTTATTTTAATTTTTTTCATTCATCCATACTGCTTCCCGTGCTGCTTCAACGGCACTGTGCCACCACACTTTGGGAACCACTTCCAGACAAAACATGTCGGCAACAATCCAGTCAAATTTACCGTAATTCTGCCCCACTTTGCGCTATCTCCCGTACAGCATCGAGTGAAATTATTCTGAGTGGCACTCTTTTAAACCTCTTACACCCTCAGTGGGTATAAATAAATTTAAACTTAACATTTTGGGCAAAACCTTTCTGCGGAATAGTTTTTGAAAGATCAAAGCCTCTTTTAGCGGATAATAAAAAATAAAAAAAATTTAAAGGCACGTGGAGCCTTTGTTTACAGAGCGAGCCGAGGTCCCGGCAGCTGGACCCACCGGTGGGTCCGTCGGGTTCTAGGGGTTAATAGACAGTAAATTGCAAAAATAACTTGCTAGATATTGAAAATTCCAGCTATTATGGATAAATGGGCAAATATATTTACTCACAGGACTTTTAAAGAACTGTGTACAATTAAAATAAGTAAAAATATCCAAGGATTGGTGTAAGAACATTTAATAAATGAGTAAACAAAGGAAGGATCATTATTGTGTTAATGAAAATATATTGAAAATCTACGATATTCTTTAGGACGACTCACCTGAAATTCTTCACATGATCCTCCACTCCGGTCAGAGAGACGGAGGAAGACAGAGCCATGTTGTATGTGCCTGCCTGCATTGACGAACCCCAGTTTAACTCTGTGGAAAGAGAAGCAGTGGCTTAGCAAGACCAAACGCAGCAGAAAGTTTTCTGCTTGTTTTCAGTTTAACGTCTCTCAGCTGAACTGAGCTCAGGCTCAACGAGCTGCACCCACTTGGTTTGTTGTAGTTGACGTATCCTAAGAGGAAGATGATGATAGTGAAGGTGACCAGAGCGGCCCACCAGGTGAACAGGAACATCAGCACCACAGATATGACCGCTCCAAACAGAGCCGTCCATTTGCTGTAGTAGCGGAAGGACGGCCTCCAGCCTGAAAGAGTCGACAAATAAGACGTGTTTTCCCACGTTATCTACCTTAAATGTACTTTTTGATATTCCTCTCTAAGAAGGGTTGTTGGTCATGTTTGTCCAATCTGCTACGTGAACGGAGATGCTAAACCAGCTGACTCATAAAGAGGCAGAACTTTAGGGAGTTACCTGCAGAGTTGGGTAGTATAACTAGTTACTTCTAGCTACTTGAGTAACTTTAAAAAAATTACTTTTAGGAGTATTTTTACTATGCTGACTTTTACTTTACTTATTTTATTATGAAGTATTTAAACTCTTACTTGAGTAAAATTTCTGGATTTTCTACCCACTGAATGGAAAACAGAGATTTTTTAACCACAAATTCACCAGACACAGACCTGCAGTTTTTGTTAAAGTTTCATAAGTTTACAAAGAAACTGATTTGGAACAAATTTCTTTTGCCTGACTTTATTTATTTTTTGTTACTTACCGTATTTTCCGGACTATAAGCTGCTACTTTTTTCCTAAGCTTTGAACCATGTGGCTTATAGCCCAGTTCGGCTTTTCTGTGGATTTTTCTTCAACCACCAGGGGGCTCTTTAGCAGGAAGTGAATCATTCGAAGTCAAAATTGTAAATCAAAGAAGAACATGCTAATTTTCATTTAACAAGCTCATGCTAGCAGCAGGCACAACAGAGAAATGTTTTCAAACTCATATGATGCAGCTTTTAAGTTGAAGGCTGTCAATCTGGCACTACAGGAGGGAAATAGAGCCGCTGCACGTAAGCTTAGCGTGAACAAAACCATGATTTGGCTTTGGAGACGGAGGGCTGCATTCTTAATATATCCAGCAGATTTATTAGGACACAGCCCTCTGCTGGGTCCTTATGGAAAACCGAGAGCAACAGAGATACCAGCGGTTTATATACAGTATGTACGTTTCCAGATTTTTATTTTTTTTAAAGGTGCAGCTTATAGTATGGTGCGCTCTATAGTCCGGGAAATATGGTATATGAATTCTTGTTATTTTTGTCTTTAAGATACCAACATTTCCACTTAACTTTATATTTTGGTCGATCTGATTATGTCATTTTTTAAGTTACTGAGTTCTTGGGTAGACTTTTTGCCAAATACTTTTTTACTCTTACGCAATTTCTTAGACAGCTACTTTTTACATTTATTTGAATTATGTTGGAGTAATGCTACTCTTACTTGAGTACATTTTATTGGGTACTCCACCCACCTCTGGGGTAATCTGTAGCAAAACTCATTAGGCATTAATGAGGCTAAGGTATTTTTACTTAGCAAAGATAGTATAATCTCTGGGGAAATAAAGTTTTTAGACTTACAGATTGGTTTTAATTCTGTTTTGCTTGTCTAAACATGATTTAAATTTGCAAACTTTTTGTTTCTGCTTTTGACTATTCAAAATTGCTCACATCTATTCAAATTTACAAATCTCTGTCAGAGCAAGTAAAATGTTCCAGACTCTTTGTACAGGAGTGGCCCAGGATTCAGTGTGAAACCTATTTTGCGTGTGCTTGTGGGGAAAATAAATAAACACAAAAAAAAGTAAATAAATACATAATAAACAAATCTCCCTTCGTCATGAGAAAATATTAATGTGTTCACTTAGGTTAGCTTTACTAGAACAAAGTTCTAGAAGGTGATTTGTTTTATCTCTGTTCCAAATTTAAAGTTATTTTCTCCTTTCCAGAAAGTAATTCCCACATCCAAAATCCATATTTCTAATTTCGCAAACTATTTTCAGTCAAAAACACCTCTAACAACCAAGTAAAATAGACTTTCTAAATCTAGACACTAACTTAAACATTCCTCCTTTCTGAAAGAAACACAATTGTAATCTGTATTATATGCATAAAGTCTTATTTCATGAGTATTTATTTTGTCCTAAATAACATTGATTGTATAAATTTGCTCTTAAAATAAACCCCATTATGGGTCTCTGTTATTTACACTATGTCATTAGCAACAGCAATTATTTAATGACAAATTTTAGACTATATTAACTGCAAATAGATTAATTAAAATAAAAAAGGTAAGTGACTTACCAGGGGAATTGGTGATGGATGCATGAAAACAACTGAAGTTAATCAGGGCATAGGAGCAAAGGAAGAAATTAGAGATGAGGGGAGCAATGGCGTTAAGGTCCGCTGTAGTGGGCAGCAAACAGACAAAATGTAAACTTACACTGTTAACCTGTGTAAAATATGAATAATCATTTGTAAAAAAAAAAAAAAATCACATTTTACACACCAATAAGGATGACAGCTGTTGCAATTAAGTAGCAGAGAATATAAGCTCGACGTGGCTCGTTGTTTTTCCCATAACCTTTTGCAAAGAAAATGATGTAAGGGTATATCTTGTCATTGCACAGACACTGAAAAAAAGACAGGAAAGTTGTTTTTTATTCAATGTTGACACACAATTTAGTGGTATAAAACAGAATACTTTAGGTGAACGTTGTTTCACCTGAAAGATTTTGGGTGCAGAGACAAGAAAACCCAGGGCAGAAGATAAAGTGGCAGCAAAGATTCCCACAATGATGATGTAGTAAACACCGGAGAGTTGTCCAAGAACCTGGTTAGAATATTTGAGTAAAGTCAACAGGAGATCATTTTATACAGCCATGCTTAAAGACTGTAAACGACACTTAAGTGAAACTGAACTATCTATCCACGACAATGAGTTTGATAGATACATTGAAGCTGTTGGCGAGTCCATATCGACAGGTCTGCGACTGGCTACAGTCTGTGAAGTTCCAACCCAAGTTACATGCCAGTCCCACGCAACCGTCTGTGTGGTTTCCCGTCAGGATGTGACTTTTATTCCCAGAGGCGTCCCGCACCACACATGACCCTGGAAAAAAAAAATATTCCAAGTCTGAGCTGAACTTTCTGATATTTCTTACCACATTTTTTGGAAAACTACAGTTTCTTTACTACATGGACACTAAACGGGAAGATTACCTCTTGCATTTTCATTTTGTTTAACAATTTTAATGTCAGTATTGGCAAACACTAACTTCAGGAAGCTCAAAGTTATATTGAGTCAATCAATAATTAGACAAGATGAAGGTAGTAATGTTATAAAAGTTACCTACCTGTAGTTACTGCTATCACCAGGTAGCTCAATGTTGTCCAAAAAATAGCCATTAATGTACCCTTTGGGATAGCTGTTGCAGGGTCCTGCGAACAGAAAGCTGATCATCACCTTGCTCCTTGTTGCTCCTTGTTTTCTTTCAGCCTTGTTGAGATTCAAACCTTTAGATCTCCACAGATGTTGACCCCGGACATAATTCCAGTAGCAGCAGGAAAGAAAATGGCGAACATCCGGAAAAAATCGTTTTGAGCGCCCCGCCAGTTTGGTGTGAGGTTCTGGACAAAAATATCGCCTGTAGAGAGCGTTGACATCGAGTCAGGAGTTGTGTTTCCAATTACGTCGTCGAATGAAGTGTTTGGTGGGAAAGAGAAGAGTTCTTTACCTCGGTATCCGAAGATGCCGATAGCCTGCTTCTCAATGGTTGGAGGGATTACAGTGCCAATAATGTAGTTTGCAAAGGACACCATAAGCGCTAGGAAGAACAAAATCTGGGTCTGAAAACACAAAGCAAGTTATTTAAAAATGATTAAGTCAAAGAACATTTCATGAACAAAGCAAAATGGTGTTGCTTTGTCGCACAAAATTTCCCACGAATAGGCTCACCTTGGACTCCCACGCCATTCCAGCCTGAGTAATCATAAGAAGAATCGTGACTGTGACTACGCCTATAATGCGAACGTCATTGATTGGATCCACCATGATGGCACCAAATTCCTAAAATGAGTGACATAATTCTCAAAAAAGCTATGCAACACATTGGGGTTTATATGAAAGGCGTAATACGATGAAAACATTTATGGAAATACTTACCTGTATCTGTGTTTTAATCATTTTCCAAAAAATATGCATGAAAACCTTCACATTCTTTTGCCATACACTAAAATCACCTTAAAACATACTCACTGAACTTATAAATATGATTTTTTTTTTTCTGTCTGAATAAAACAAGTATTGACACAAGATGAAACAGATCCACATACATGCGTCAAATCACGAACCACCAATGAAAAACCAACAGTGTGGAGCGCACAGGCCATCGCGTTTGCTAAGGCAAACACCAGTCCAATTGGTCCTCCGATTTCAGGACCCAGCGTGCGGGAGATCATGAAATATGCTCCGCCTGCAAAATGTTTCACACACGCACGCACACACACACACACACACACACGAAAGACAATTTTTATGAAAACTAACAAAAGAATACTCAAATAATAAAGTAGTTTATAGCTATAAGATTTGCGTTGCCTCTCAAAATTGTTCCTATCCTTTTGACTTAGTTTTTTTTGTTTATGTTTACACTTTGCCATGTCAGTCTATAATTTGTGTCTTATTTCGATTTTGTGTGATTGAAACACACAAAATACTGTAGATCTGTGAACTGGAAAGAAAGTTAAAGATTAGATTTTTTTTCTGGTAACAAAAATCTGTCTTTAGGAGAATTGTAAAGTAAAAGAACCCGTTGTGTTTTATCAGGATGTCTAGTTCGACAAATGGAACTGCTTGCAGATTTGTAAATGCACCTCCTGCATTATTTCTAAATCCCACAACAAATGTGAGCCAAACTTTGTTGATATTCCACTAATGTTGAATGTTTCTACTAAATAAGAAATACAGTTAAAATCACGTGAATAGGTTTGGTGACGCGATAAGTTGTTAAACGACACACACTTCAACCCAGGGCAAAAAATTTCTTCAATGTAAAAAGTGTTGTTTTTTTTTTGTTTGTTTGTTTGTTTGTTTTGTTTTTTAAATTAGTGTTTACATTGGGAAATTTATTTTTGGAATTTGCTCAAATTTCAAGTCAATGGAAAGGCAGCCATTGCCAATTTTTATAAACTTGTACAAGAAAGTGAGTACTTTTGTTAATTAGCAGTAAAAGCAGGTTGTCAGAATAAAACAGAGTAAGGATCTTTGCAAGGCAATTCTCAAGCATTTTTGTCTTCCATTGCTTACTTTGTTGTATAACAAATTTAATTAATAAAAGTGTTTTTGTTTACTCTATTTACACATATATTTTGTGCATCATTCCATTGTTCCCATCATGTTTCTATGCTGAGTACAAAAATTTCAAGCGTCCACTAAATTCAGGCAGCACAGTGATGTATAATTTGTTTGTACTGATGACCTAAGCTATGAATTTCCCATAGTGTGCATCATTTTTAATTTACAATAATGCAAATTAATGTTTACATTTCATCTCTTTACACATGGACTCACCTGATCTGACCCTCCCATTGGTGGCAATAGCAGAGATGGACAGTGCAGTCACAGAGGTCACCACCACGGACATCAGGATAATTACACAAGTCAGCACTGTCATCAGAGGAATATATATTTATTAGTCATAATTATAACTCATTTCTGTGTTTTATTTCTGTTTTAATGGACTTTCAACTGAACTTTTAGAGCAACTTTGCATTAAAAGTGTCATTATTTACCGAACGACACTTCATGACAACTGTCATAAACATTCATAAAGACTTATTTATACTCATGACAGATATTATGTCATGTTTATGACAGTGTCATGTCAGTCTTATGCACACCCCTTCAAATAAAGTGTTAACAAAAAATCTAGATATTCTCAAGATAAGAAGGAGATCAGTGCGGTGTGTGCTAGAAAATCAAATATACTGAGTTCCAAAAACCCGGAAGCAATGACTCACCAATGCCTGCCTGAGACGTGATCCATGACAGACGCAGGAACATGATAACGCCCCAAATATTCAGCATGCAGCGCATCTGTTACCAAAGACCAATGAAAACAGCCAGGTGATATTTGCATAGTGACCAGGTGATTGTGCTGATAATTTAGCTGGCAAGTCAGAAATGTGACTTTTTTTTTTCATGAATGTAGCATTTACGTTACCCGCATTAAATTTAGTATTAAGAAACAAAATCTCACCTTGACACCGATTATCCAGCCAAATCTAACTGGAGCGTCCCCTTTAGGATCTTCGGACTCTTCGTTTTCCATATCTGGTGCCGGCAGGCTGCCTGAGTCAGAGGTGGACGTTCCGTCCATTCCGATCTCCACAACCTTTAATGCAAAGGAAAGAACTAATGAAACTGAACCATCTGTCAGGCTTAAACTGTTAAATAATTTGTTTAGAGGAGCGATATTAGGTGTTTTCCAGGTACATCCAGTTATTTTAGAGCACAAAATGTTACCTTCAGTTGTTATGAAAGTGTTATGTGTATCAAATGTGACTTAAAAGAAATTTAACACCTTAAAATTTGGCCTCTGTCTCTTTAAGAAAGTAATTCTCTTCCCAACAATCTGCCTTCAGGAAGTCATCAGAACATGACTCCTCTATTAAACATTTAACAGCATTTTTACCAGCATTGCACTGAGTAGTAGCTCCTATAATGAGCTTACCAGATGCTAGTTCCATCAAGTGTTTGCTAATTACCTCAGGCTAGTCTGAAGGAGCTGAATGGGGGAATCACATAGAGGGCTGCTTTGTGAGGTGGAAGCTTGGAAACTTCATCTCCAAAGAGGAGCTGCACCTCGAAGGCAGAGCTAGGTTCAGATGACATTTTGGACAGCTGAATGGTTGCCATGGGAGATTGAAGGATTTCTTAAACGTGTATGAAAAACTCAACTCAACACTCCAAGTGTGATTTTGATTATAACATGATGTAAAGCTTAAAAAAGTAAATTTTACATAATACTACAGCAGTCTGAATAATACATTTTTAACACTTATTTATCACATTTCATTTAAAGGGGCTAAATTTCACCGGTTGCACTCCTCATGTTTTCCCATATGCTGCCACTGATGTAAAGAAATTGAGTATACATAGCAGAACAATGCATTAATAAAATGGAAAAATTTGTCAAATAGCACAAACTGAAGGACAAACGTACCTCAAATGTCTTGCGCAGGGTTTCAAGAGACGGCCTGCTCTTTGTCATCTGGCGTGGCAAAGTATTGGCGTAATGCTCCAGCTGGGGCACCAGGTCCATGGTGCTGTAGACGGAGGACCTGCGCAGCTCTGCTCTGGAGCCGCGACGCTCTGATGTGCTGCATGACGAGATGCAGAAGCATGTCTGAAAACTATGGCTTTTGTTTGATACCTTCCAGCTCCATTTTGCTGCTTGTTGTAAGCACAGGGTGAGTAAAGAGCAAATCTTCTAGGATGCGTGACTGATGGGAGCAGCGCAGGGCAAGGCTAAATATGCATTCATGGTGTAAAGCTCTGCATTTGATACAGTCTGTTAAACATCCACAACTTTCTCTTTTCAACATAGTAAACTACATCCTCCTCTAAAACAGAAGATCAACACAACCTTATATTGGGCATTCTCATTTAGCTTCCTCTGTAGTTATTAAAATTACACTATCAAATGACTCAAATGATTGCATGACCATCAAGTACTGCACAAGCCTGTTAATCACCCACAGATTCGATCCAGGTGTGTGGCACAAGGGAAATACCTAAAACATGCAGGGCAGGGGGGCGTGAGGACCGGAATTGAGAAACACTGCATTAAACCATTATTTTCTTCATGTCATGCCTTCCTGCGTATTTCCTCACCACCACAACCACAAATCATGACAGAAGGACCCGACCAGATCAAGGTGAGGAACGCAGGAAAAAAAAGACCCAGCCAAAAGACGGAGGCCGTGGCGGAGGTCTAAAGAGGAGTTTTTTGGAGGAGCTTCTCCCAGTCTGAGGCTGCTGAGGGGATCGCGGCTAGCGATCTGCCCGCCCAGAGTTGGACCCCGCCGTTACTGCTCCCCTGAGCCGCCGGAGATCCCGCCCCCTGAGCGTCTGCTGCTTCCCTGCCTCCCTGTGCTCCTCCGGAGTCTCCGCCCCCTGCCGGTGCTCCCGAGCCTGGGGTTGGGCCCAAAAGGTCTCATCGCTGCCCCCCCGTGGCTCCAGCTACGGCCACACCCACCGGACCCGCCTCTAAGGGTCCGCCTGTTGCGCCGTGGACGCCCTTGGATTATCCACGGCAGGCCCTGCTTTGGCCGTGCTGCTTTTCTTTTTTGTTTGGACTGAGTTTCTTCCGTGTTGTTCCCTGTGGTCTCTTGCTCTCTGTCCGTCGCCCCTCCACCCACCCTGATGAGTTGTTTTTTGTTGACTTTTTGTTGTTTGGGCATCTGGTAGCTGCCCTTGGGGATGCGGGGGGTAACTGTTGTGATCTGTGTATTTAGTTTGAGGTTTTTCTGTGCTTATTTAGTTCTGTTCCCCTGTCAGTCTCTGTGCTGTCCTGTCCTGATTGTTCCCAGGTGTTTATCGTTCCCTGATTGTGTATTTAAACCCACCTGTTGTCTTTGTCTCTTGTCGGGTCCTTGTCGTACTACGTCGTGTGTGTCTTCTGACACCGTCTGTTCCTTGTACTCCCGAATCAGCTACTTGGATTTATCATTAAACCATTATTTTCTTCATGTCTACCTAGGCCTTCCTGCGTCTTTCCTCACAGCCACAACCACAAATCATGACAATTGGAAGTAAAACACAGCAGGGTGGGAGGATGGGCAATTTGTCATCCATTCCTAACCCGATTCAAAAGCAAAAGTGCATTTCCTATTGACAAAAAAAGAGCCTGTCCAAAATGTGAAAACGGACTCTTAATGATGGCACCAACCTGGACTCATCGGAGACGACGATGGTGGGAGGGATTCGAAGCCCATTGCTTCCATTCATGGTGCTGCTGTCAAAGTGGTGTGAGGAGTACCTGGGAGGTCCCTCCTCATTGGTGGAAGAGTGCACCCCCCTGGCAGTTACGTTACTTTTGGAGGTAAACTGCCCCATCAGCCCGTCTTTGTGATTCCTGTACAACGACAATCATTAAACTAGAATACAGTAAATTAACAAATTCACTTTGTTTTTTTATCAGCATGCTAGAAAAAAAAAACCTTAAGCACTCCAAATTTTGCTATTTTTTTTAAGAATGTAAATATAACTTTGTAATGCCAAAAATAAACAATATATAACAGACATTGATATTTTCTTTAGTTTTGAATCTTTTTGACATCATCTATGAAGAGTCCATATGGCACATTGTGTAGTTTTCATTTTCTGACTTACTGTACATTGTCTAAGCACACAAAATAAGTGAAATGTGTATATGCATTTGTATATGCTTCATGATATATTATTTTGGTGTGAACTCCCCTAGCAACGTGATGTTTTACTCGCATCATACTTGGTAATAATATGACAAATTCTGGCAAATACAAATTTAAGACATTATGAAATCTGAAGTCTCTCCCAAATGAGAAGCAAAGAACAAATATTAATCCATGTTCCAATTTTTGACTCTGGAAAGGAGTTATTCGGTCTAATGTCAAATAAAAAGTTGAAAGAAAGAAAGAGAGAAAGAGAAAAAGAAAGAAAGAAGGACCTTATACTCACAAGTGGTTCTGTAGCTGATGAAAGAGCTGCCTGATCTGTCCCCAGATCAAACATACACCTTTTATCAACGCACCGCAAAACTCTTGCAATTTATACCTTGGTGAGGCAGGTTAAATCCCTCCCATTTACTCCATGCATTTCCTCCCCCTCAGACAGACACACACACACACACACACACACACACACACACACACACACACATACATAATCATACTCATCCTGTCTTCAATAAACATGCAGACGCATGCACACGGAAAGGTATGTGCGTACACAGTCACACATATGCAAATCCGATTCTACAATGGCTTTATAGATGTGACATCTAGTTTCTGGAAGATGGTTTTTGGAAATGTGAGTTTTAGACACAAAACAATGGAAGCGTGAGCCACTGATTTGGTAGCCGCAAAGTTATTAGAGTAAACAGGGAGAACAAGCGGGTACTAAGTTGCCATGGCAGCTTTGAAAGATTAATACGACTTGCTTATGTTGCTACCCAACGTGAAATCAATTGACTTTTTTTTCCCAAAATTTATTTTATCTGCAATTTTGCATTTACCTGAGCTGTGTTACAATATACAAATGCCACAAAAAACAGAGCTGCACAACATAATCCCAAATTTAGATCTATTTTTTTTTTCCATTTCAGATGGAAATGTTCTTTATTTTTAATTTTGAAAACCAGTTTGAAATTCAAACTTGTTGAAACTTTTTTTAAATGAGTCCATATAAGGCAGGGGTGTTCAAAGTCGGTCCTTGAGGGCCAGCATTGTGCATGTGTGAGGATTTGAGTTTCTCTGTGTGTTTATTTTAGGTTTCTGTGTCTATTGAGTCTCTGTATTGTCCTCGATTCTTCTTGATTCTTCCCAGGTGTGTCTCGTTACTTGATTACCTTCTGTGTATTTAATCCCAAATGTGTTTCTTGTTCCTCGTCGGTTCCTTGTCATATCTGTCTCAGGATTTCACCCAGTGTATTATAGGCCTGGTGACCCACCATGCTTTACTAGCCCCACTGCCAGGCTAAGCCTTTCTTGTTAATGGTTTAAGGGAAATAATAATAATAATAAAGTTTATTTTTAAATATGGATTGCAAGCAAGGGCGTAGGTTCGGTCTAAGTTTTGGTGGGGACCTTGACCCCCCGCAGCAGCACAGTGAAATGCCCAAGAGCACCGAACATTTTTGAGAAGGGGGGGAAACCACATTGGCTTAATAACCCCCTCCCCCCAACCATAACCATATCATACATCTTGTGTATACAACCAGATACAGTCATACTCAGCAGATTAACTTAATTTAAGACTAACACTTCAAATGCCATATTTACTGAGATAATTTCACAGTATATTTCATATCTGAGAACTAACACCTCACCTGGAGCCCTGAAGCTCCAGCCATCTCTCCATCGTTCTGCTCTGCCCCTTGCTCTGCTGTCTGAGCATCCTATGTGAAAAAATATTACATAATTAACAGACCTATTCTACCTCACATTCAGTGCTGACCTTACTAAACACCGGACTTTACAACAAATGCGTTGCGTGATAGATATCTAACTTATGGGTCCACTCACTGTACTTACAGCCGACGTAGCGAAATAATTTCTAATGTCTGTCCTTTTCTTTTTTGGTGGCGACATGGTCTCGGAGACTCAGAAGGAGACGCGTGTGCCCAGCTAGCCGCCGCCTTTTGCAGCTAATCAAAGAACGTCCGACGATTCAACTGACTCCCCCTCCCCGCACAGCACCGTTCCGACACGGTCTCGGAGGCTCATAATAAATGTCAAACTAAGAAGCTTCCGTTCCGCGCACCGCCTGTTGCTGCTAATCAAAGATCGTAGATCCACGTTCTTTGAGCCAATATGGCAAAAATTGGTCGGGACTTTTTCATATCCCGTGAATATTGGTCGGGACATGTCCCTACCGTCCCTACCCAAACCTACGCCCATGATTGCAAGTGTCTCTGTTGCTCTGAGCGGTTCACAGGCGGAGCAGATTTATTCCTAAAAGATATGCATATAGTTTATAGAAGATAGGTTTATAGTTGATGCATTTAAAGCCGGACCAATCACAGCACTGGCGCCTCTCCGCGTTGCCTCGCGCGCTGCAGTAGCTGTAGCATTAAGTTGACCTCAGCGCGGATCCCGCGCGCCTCCTTTCACTCAAACTGGACACGTGCTGACCTGTGTGGATATTTCTAACAACCCCGTCAGGCATTATGAGTTTTTGATCAAGATAGGAGTTCAAACCCCGCCGCGTTAGCTCTGGTTGCGCAGCTCTACGAGAACCGCAGGAATAACTTGTAGTCGCACTTCCAGAGGTGCATTGAGCGAGCGGTGAGAGTGATTTATATTTGTGGACAAATAATTTTGTGCGTCTTTTCCATCTCAACACGTTGCCCAGCGCCCGGCTCCGTCTGTGCTGATAAAGTGTATGTCTGTGGTTCCGGTTGGTTGGAGCGTTAGTGGTTAACCAACCAGCGCTAACCTGATCATGCACGTTCACCCCTGTGAGGAGCTTTCACGCTCTCCTCGTAGTCATGTTTCACGTTGGTTTTACATTATTTAGTTATTTTTAGTATAATTTTTTCCGGGTTACGCGATGCACCAAACCATATATGCTTTGTCCACGTAGCCAGAGTTAATGTGCGCGGAAATTTGAGAAACTCGGCCCACAAACTGAACCAACCAAAAAAACTAAAGATTTAACTTTAGCTGTCACTAGTGGACAGCTAAATAGCTAAAGGCCATTTTCTTGTGCTTCTTGTGGATTTTTATGTTATAAATGCACACAGACCACTGAAGTGAACACTATTGCGTCATAAAATACACTATCAACTACTAGCCATCAGTTGCAAACGCAAGAAATTATTTTTGTTAAATCCAATATGGCTGACAGACAAAAGACTAATACTACTGATGTATTTTTGAAATAACGTTGTATTTGGAGAAAATTACAATTGATCACCTAAAAAAATGTAATAAAAAAAAATTCCTACCTTTTTTATGCCTTAAGAAAATCAAAGCAAATTTGGAAAAAAAAATCCTGACACAAAGCATCATTATTCATGCATGAAAGGGTTAACTTAGCAGTATTAAGTTAAAAATCTCCCGTTTGTTGTACATTTCTGCATAGTGCAGCGGATTCAGCTCATGCAGGGCCAGTCCAAGGCTGCATGAGGCCTTGAGCAGAATTTGACTTGGGACCCCCTTTTGTTACTAAAAACACCACTAACTGCTTCTGTGTTAGATTTAATCTGAGAGAAGAGAATAGTTTAAATGGGCAACATAAAAAGCAATAAGCTATAATTGCAGTTTACTAGTTTTATTATAACAGAGCTCAAACTCAAAGATTAAACTCAGCATCAGATTGTTGCTATGGTAATAAAACAGTTTAACTCTGACTATTGTACTTTGAATTTTTATAAAGTAAACTTGCCAACTCCTTAAAATCTTACATATATATTTTAAATGTAAGATTGAAATCTTACATAAGATTGTGCTAAATTAAATCAAATTTAGCAGCAATGATAATCTCAATAAATAAATGTTACATTTATGTATCTGTGGTCTGTGTTAAAATATTAGCATTTATGGGCAGCTGAAGCCCTGGGAGCCTGATGGAGCTGCTGACTTAATTTGGATTAAACAGAAGTGCAAATACTTGATATTCGTTTTAATTGGATTTTTTGATTTGTTGTTTTTTAAGACTAGTTGTGGGTTTAAATAGCATTTGACTGGTGATGTTTTCCCATAACATATAATTACCAAGTAATATTTTTACATGTCCTGTCTATTTAACATCTTTTAAAAGATGTTAAATAGACAGCCTCAGCACCCCGACCACCGGGCTCAGCAAGTTTTATGGGGGAAACCCTGCTGTCTTGTCATCCTGTCTGGTATACGTCTGTTGCTGCCGTCTATTTAGCTTCCAGTTGCTACCAATTTTTTGAGCCTTAGCCTTCCGCTCATTCTGTGCTGCTTGGACTTTTTATTATTTGTGCTTTTCTTCATTAAAACATCATTCCTTCATTCCGACCTGGATCCTCAGCGTCTTTCTCACCACCTCTAGCCGCATTTCATGACAGAAGGATCCAACCATAAGTGGCTATGGTGAGGAACGCACTAGAAATAAACATCATGGACCTTACACGTTGGAATGAATTAAAATCAACAATCAAGAACTTTAGAGAGATTATGGCAGAGCCCTACTTTGTTTTCAGATGCCTCTGGGTCTCCATCAGGCTTCTTTTGGTGTTGGAGGGCTGGTCAGCCCATCTCCAATGGCTGGGTTTGGTGGAGTTGCAGCGGGAGGCAGAGTGGGAATGCCAGACAGCTTTAGCAGTCATGCCTGGCGACCCTGTGCCTCCTAAGCCAGACTTCCGCTCCACCACCCCAGCGCCAGCATCTCCACGACTAGCACCACCTCCAGGCGATGACCAGACCAGACCTCCGCCAGACCTCCAGTCGCCGCAGCAGACTCGGCGCCTGTCGCCACCGCCAGCCCACCTCCTAGTGCTCCTTCCAAGTCTCTGCCCTCTCCCAGTATTCCCTTTGGATTATTTGTGCTTTTTCTTCATTAAAACATAATTCTTTCATTCCAACCTGGATGCTCAGTGTCTTTCTCAGCACCTCTAAATGCATTTCATGACAGCATGTTTTAGTTCTCTCCCTGGTTTAACACACCTGGATCAAATGATGGCTCATTAGAAGGCCAAAAAGAACATTGACTTGCTGAAAAGTTTGTTACTACCACCATGCTGGATGCCGAAAACATCCAGCATGTTTTCATGCTGGATGCCGGCCCTCGAGGACCGACTTTGGACACCCCTGTTATAAGGAGTTAAACCATAACTCAACGGGTTTTTTTTTTTCCAGAACTGTTGACAATACATGGGCTTGCAGTGTTTTCTACATCAATAATAAACACAAAGATCCTCCTCTGCGTTGTCACTGACCATTAGTAAAAATAGTATCAGGGCCCCCTATGCTTCTCTATTCCTTTTTAGTCCAAGCAAAAACTGATTTCACTAATGTCAGCCAAATTCCATCAGAATGATGCCAAAAACCCACTGATCAATTTCTATTAAAAACTAGTTAATATTTAAGATTTCAATAATGTGCATATGTAGGTGTTACAGGAAACCAAGAATTACTGATTGCAGATACACTGAAGCAAAAACAAATAGCTGTTTGAGTTTGCATTGTGGCTAATGTTCTACATTGTCCTTTAGCAAAGAGGTTTTGCTAAAAAATGCCCAACTAACTAACTAAAAAAAAACATTACAATAACTCTGAGTGCCCATTAATAGGTGGAGATGTTTTTTTTTTAGTTTTCCTGCAGTGTGTTCTCCATAGCCCTGCTATAATTAGACTCTCTGTGAGGCGTTGAATACCGACTTGCACACAAAGCCTTTGTACTCCAGCTGAAGCCCCTCATTGCACCCACGCTGCAGGAAGAAGAAGAAAAAGTCAGGTACGTCTTCAGTGATCCAAAATTGAAATATTAACCTTTTACGCTGCTTGGTGTAAAAGGAAAGAACAGAATATGTTTTCATTTTTTGTAAGTTTTGAAACTTGAACTTTGCTGAAACAGTTTGAAATACTAACATGGTGATGAGAATGTTTTCATAAAAGTCTTTATATCTTTGAGAAGGAATTGAGGCTCAGCCTGTACCTTATTGCTTTATCTCATTAAGTTATGCAGACATTCTTCATTCCTTCCTTATCACATGTCCTAGTCTCAACTGCAAGACCTGGTGACTTTATTTTTGGTAGCCACCCACTGGAGTCTGCTAATATATATGTAACCCCTATAAACTATGCAGATCTGTCTGTATGTTTAATGTGTTGTCTTATTAGTTCTTAGAATGTCCTGTAGAGGGCACTAGACCCAAATGTCTCCTGTGTTGGTAAAGAAGAACACAGGGGTCTACAAGGGGTCTAAAACGCCAAGTTTTTTACAGTGGCAGACTATGTAGACTAAGCACGTTTCAGCAGAAGTAGAGAAGTCACTTCTCACAAGGCTGCTGTTATACGAAAGAAATCTGTTTATTTTGAACTGGATGATGTACATTCTGTTCCGGGATTTCTCCGGTGAGTCTGTTGTTTTATTTTCAGCTGCTTATTTATGCACAATGGCTCCTCCACACAACAATTCAGCAGATGAGTGACAACTTTTTTTCATCTGAGATGCAACATGTGTGTCTCAGTCAGTGCAGCTAGCTTTGCTAGCATCACGTCCACGGAGCTTACCTTTCTTTAAGCTTTCCTTTCAAGTGACGCTAAAAGTTGGACAAAGTCCCCACCGTCTGTGAAGGCGAAGCGCTGCTGAATTTACATGTCGCCATGTCTTATGATTTATGCAGCGCTATTATATTACTGACGATTAGACGGACATATTCTCACGCTCAGAGGAAACCACTGCGCATGTCTTGGAGCTTTGCGTGCGAGTAAAAGGGTAGGCGATGGGTGACAACAGACACGTAAGTCACGTTATTGCCAGGATTTTACGGCGCCATCTTAAGTCCTTGAACTTCACATTTTAACGGAAAAAAACGGAATGTAGTTTTTTTTTACAGATACTTACTGTAAAATGTAGTGGAGTGAAAGTAGAAAGTATCCATTATTAAATCTACATAAGTAAAGTACAGATACACGAAAATTGTACTTAAGTACAAGTTACTTCCCACCACTGAACTTTGGTCTAATCTAACAAGAAGATTCAAGTTCCTAACCAGGCCTGGATTTTAACGGCTGTTTACAAGAACCAGTAATCTTCTACCAAAGATGCTCTTAAGAGAAAGAGGTTTTAGTCCATGGAGACAATTTAACCACATAAATAACATTTCTACAAATAGATGTTTTAGTTTCCTTATTTACATTTATTAACACTGTTTTAACATGAATTGTTATAGAGCTTGATGAAAACACTTTAACTCCTGTTTTCCAGAGCTCACCAGATCAGGATTGGGATGCATTCCTGAGCACCACTGACTGAAGGACAAACATTGTCACAGAACTGAATGAGAAATAACTTGCTTATTGATTCAAAGGAAAATGCTCACCTGGGAGTGACGAATTGATGGGTGATTTCTAAATAAACTCCAGGAAAATAAAAGACTATCAACAACTTACACAAATCTGATATTATACTGTATTCTCTTTGAAGCTTTCCAAAGTTTTATATTTAACTGCCTAAATGACATCTACAGAAGCAACATTGTAGAGTTTCTCTCTCACTTTCATTTTCCCTGACTACTTTCAATGTCACTTAGAGGTGAGGTTACTGGTTACTAGACATTAAGGGAATCTTTGCTGAACTGGACTGTTTGTGAACTCTTGTGATCCCGGGGGCATTTTTTTTTACATTTCTCACACTAATACATTTTAGTGTGAGAAATATTTTTACTTGCATTGTTCTCCATCTGTGCCAATATTTACAAACTAAGGCTCTTCAGTGGTCACAATGTGTATTGGTGTGTCTGATGTCACGGAGTGCGGTGATTGTGTATGTAACATTTCCAAGAACTCTATTGCTGCTCCATCCCTGCTTTTTCCTTGTTTTGTCTCCCTAACTTTCTTGTAGTTTCCAAATAAATGCCTGCCTGTCTTCGCTGCTGGCCCAGAGTATGGTAGGCTCTGCAGCTACCAATGGAAAGAGACGGAACCTTTAGGGGATGTCCAAAGAAAAGTTGTACCCAAACGTTTCCCTCAAACCAAAACTCTAGGTGAAGAATCAAAGCATGCTCAAGACTCTACAGTCCATCGCCTTCTTCTCCATCATTCTTCAACTTAGCCTAAGCAAACAGATTTCTATATCCTCCCATCATACTTTAACATCCTCTTTAAAAGCCTTAGAGAGGAAGAGCTTCTCCTGGACTTCAGTCTTTGCATTCAAGGCAACACTTTCCGCTCCCATAGTGTAGTGCTCGCATCTGCCAGTCAATGCCCACATTTATTTTTTGGTGCAAAACCAATCTCTGGACTTGGAATGAAAGAAATTCCAGATTTCCTGACTCCACTTGGATTTGGGGCTGTTCTGGAGTTTGCATATTATGGACTCTTGGCTGTGGACCACCTTCAAGAAGAAGAGATGGTGGAGGTCCTGAATACCTGTGATTATCTACAAATGGATCGGCTGAGGAAGGGGCTCACACAAACTGTCACCACCTCTGTTTCGAAGGAGAAAGACAAGAGCTTGGTGATGATCAAGGACACGTGGGGCAAAGGATTAGGATGTGATATAATAATACAAGCAGATACTGGAGAGAGATATTCAGGTAAGATGATACATCTTCCAGTTATACGTTGTGTACTTCTTCCTGACATTTTTACCAGAATCCCTTTCCCAGAATGGGACATCACCTGTGACCCATCCTGGTTGTTAGAAAAAGGTAACGTCAGACATCAACACAAACCTCAGTTATTTCTGACATTTTCCACCCAAATGATGTGTCACAGCTTTACAAACTCATAACGCAGGAATGCTTTGCCTTTCGGAGAAAACGTTCTATGAATATCTCCCTGAACTGACCAAACAGCCTGTCAGCAATACAAATAATGAATCATCTGCTGTACTTTTAAAGAATAGACCTCGGGAGAAGAGAAACTGTTTATATATAGACATATGTGGAGGTATACTGAACACCTTTTTCTCTTTTTTTTCTGAACCTTATAGTTTTCTTTAAGACTGGTGTTGAAGCAATTTATTACTCTCAGAAAGCATAATTACCTTTAATGTAATTTTGTACATTCATAAAAACATAATTTAAGAAAGTGAATTTTTGATTGCAAAATGAACTGACAAACTAAAGTCATTGCAAATTATTCCTTTGCTATACTTGTAATAATAATAAAGTTATTATTATTATTATTATTAATCATCTATAATAAGAATTATTAAATATAATAAATATATTATTGTATTTAATAATAACAATTTAAATTATTTTAATTTTTAAATATTATTTAATAATTAGTTTAATTATTAAATAATAAATGTAATTAAATAATTGCATTACAATAATAAAATAATAACAGTAATATTTGTTGTTGCTACTATTATCATAAAGATAGTTATTATTAATTATTATTATTATGAATTCAATTGAAGAAAAACCATGAAAATATTCTCATTGACAGTCCTCTTTAGATCATCCAAGGTCACCTTGGAAAACAGAACGAAAAAAAGGTGAAACTACAACAGCAATAGTGAATGCATAATACGTCAATAGAAACTACCTTTGTACTTAAAAAAATCCAAACAGGAATCAGTGTTTGAATGGAGTAGGGAAGTTTGAATACACATTATTAAGCAACATTTGAAAACTTAAGAAAATCATAGTCTTGCAGGATCCCAGTGAAAGAATATTTAACAAACGCTGCAGTAGCGTCCTTTAATCCCATCCACCGGCTGCCTTCCTTCTTTCCACTGTTCTATGGAACTCCTTATAAATTAGGATGAAATGTTTGAAGTATTGTCTGTGTGATATCACAGTGGGTTTTTGTGGTGTTTTGTAGAGCGTAATTCTTTAACTCCTTGAGTGGAAGCAGACCATGAATCCTGGTATAAACATTAGTTTTGTACTTTTATGACTGATAAGTCTGTTCAGTCTTGATGTAAGCTTTATAGTTTTTTTCTTTCCTCTCCTCACTAAAATACATAAATATTTATTGAAACAGACTAAATGTGCTCATTTATCCTCATGCTAAATGGTGCAAGCTCATTGCTAGTTAAGCTATGGTAGCTATTTTTGATTTGCCTGTTTCCAAAATACTGTAGCTTTCTCTGTGTCCGTACTCATAGACAGTTAATGCTGTTTATTCAGACTTAATTGCTACATGTGGCCAAAAAAATATTTAAAACATTTTTTTAATATTTCTGTTAAAATGGTTTCTGTGTAAAATGATGTAATTTGCACTTCCAATAAGGAAAACTGACGGTAGTCCAGAATTACCTAAATTTAGAGGGTTGTTGTTAAATGTACTCATTGCCTTTCAATATTTTTAACAGATTTTTTGGGGGGGAAAAAAATTTAGTTAAAAATGAGACAAGATTCTTCTAATCCGACATGCTTTCGGAAGGAATCCATGAATGATGAACGAAGAATGAAACATAGTATAATTATCTGTTTGTTTGTTTTTTCACAGGCTAGACCTGACGCAGTGGAAATGGGAGGAACTACCTGACATGTTGTGCCCAAGGGACTACTTTGCAGCGGTTTGCCTTGACGCAAAGGTTTTTGTTTTGGGTGGTAACTACGACGACAGCCAATACACGGACGATGTGGAGTTTTACAGTCCTGAGGAAAACACCTGGAGGTGCATAAAGTACTAAGCAAATCTGCACAGGGATACATGTCAGAGGTGCTTTATTAGCACCTTGATAAATTTGTGGGAATGATTTGGGTGGTGCATGTTTTAAAGAGCAGCATCAATTGACCAAGTTGTTTTGTGGACCTGCTGGCTCACATAGTGCACACAGGTCTTGTAATTTATTTCCAGAAGGCATTGTCAAGAGGTAGAACATAAAACTCAAAATTGCACAAATTGGAGTTATGCAAATAAATGTGCTGAATGGAAACATTTTGAGAAAAACAATCACATTTTTTGATAAAAACGTTTTTGCACTAGGATGAGGTGGTTTCGGCTGAATTCTGGCTCTCACTCCAGTGACACTCAAAGTAAGTTGGTGCCAAGCTTTTGGTGCATCAGTTGCTATCCAAAATGGATCCAACAACCACTCCATGCACTCCACATGACAGTAAATCAAGCACAATGATCAACTGTTCATCATGCCAAGCAGGAAAGATTTCCTTATAGTTAGAACTGCTGGATAAAAAAAGGAAAAAAGTTGGAGTTTATCAAGGTTCATATACAGAACATAAAACTTTACCTCCATCCTCTTATGTAGCTCATGAGCCACTAGGGGGAACTGCTAAGCAGTCAAAGGAGGAGAATGGTCCATAGATAAAACTGACTACCTTATGTCATGCAACACATTTTGTCAATGAAAGAATAGTGACTCTTTCACAGTTGTAAGACGCCGATTCTTTTTCAGTTTATATTGTCGTCTTCCCCCGCAGGTTGGCTCGCCCTCTGGAAGCGGTGGTCTGTGGTCTAACGCCAATCTAACGCCTTGAAATTGAGTCTGTCTTTTTACGAAGCCATTACTCTTTCTGAAACTCCGCCTTCAGACAGTCATCACAACATTGCTCCTCTGTGAACCCTTTAGCAAATGTTTTTGCCAGAGAAGTAGTTTGTATGATATATGAGCAGATGTGCAGTTCTGCCAGATGTTTGCTAATTGCTGCTGGCTAGTCTGAAGGAAGTGACTGAGGAGTTGTGGAGGAGGGCTGCTCTGTGAGGCGGAAGCTTGGAAACTGCTGCTCTGTGGAGGAGCTTCTTCTAGAAAAGAGGAGGGGATTCGTCCTTGAAGGCGGGGCTAGGTCCGCTTGGGGATTTTGCACAAGCGGACCTATGGTTGCAGAAGAAGATTAAAGTTCTCAAATATGCATGAAAGAATCAAAACAACACTCCAGGTGTGTTTTTAAAGGGAGAATAACACGAGAACATGATGTAAAGCTCAAAAAAGTCAATTTGACATGACGCTGCCCCTTTAAAAGTTAAATATTAGACTAAATACTCCATGTAGCAGGTCTGGGCTGGATCTAACATCAGGATGGCACTACTGACGGTCTGCTGCCACGGCAACCAGTATTTCAACCAGAACTGGGCAAGTTCTGGCACTGATGGCACCGATTATAAGAAGGCATACCACAAGGGGCCCGATAATGGTTGAGTTTACGTGAATTGAATGTGTGTGTGCCATATGTGCGCCAATAGTGGGCTGGGCAACTTAAGCTGCCCACAACCTGCATGTGCTTATTATGAACCTTAGAGAATTCATTTCTACTTTTCTTTTTTCGTACCTTCAGTGGTAGCTCACCCAATAAGAAAGAGAAAACCAAACATTGTGGGTTTTTGAGTGGGTGTCTTCGGTGTTTGTATTTTTCATCAAATCTTCATCTGTGCCCTGCCTTAGTTATTTTGTTTTCTGTTTCTGCCACCCTTGCTTTATTTTAGATCCGTCTTCCCAAACGTTTATTTACTCATGTCTACATTTTCTTTTATTAGTCCTTTCACTGTTAGATTATCTGACTGGTTTATGTTTACTCCCAGGCTTATCATGACACGCTAACTGACAAAGCAGCTTTGTGAATGAACGTCGCTCCTTTTAAAATTTGTAGGAAACACTTCAAACCTAATTCCTCCAGTCCTGAGGGTTGTTTCATTGCATGTTAACCAATACTGTTAGAGGATGTTGCGCAACATAAATAGAAGTAGTGATGGGACTTATGACTCTTTGAAGAGAACTGAATCTTCAGGATGCTCTCACTACAAGGAACCATCCAAATGATCTACTTTTGAAAATGTACATGTATTTTTTGAGAACAAGCCATGTTATCCATAACACAGTTTTATTTTAATGGTTATTGTGGGTGAAGTTCACAAAAAAAAGTTAAATCATCCGTATTAAGTAAATAACCGCAGTAGGACAGAAACAATCAGGTTCCGCACAGATCCGCCATGACGCGTGACGAAAACACACAGGTAGCCGCTCGAGCGTGCTCTGTGTGCTCATAGATCAAGCCCTTTTTTCTATTTTCTTTTGTCTATTTCATTAATTCACTGATTGAATAAATACATTTTTAACTTAAATTGAATAAGAAAAGCTGCTGCAGTGTGTGTAGAGCTAACCCAGTCCTATCGTTTAGCGTAAGCAGCTGCTCAAAAGAATTGGATTGCTCGTGAACGTCATTTCACTAAATGGCACCATCTTCATTTTCGCTGTTATATCTGACTATTCGGTTACAAATAAACATTTGTACAACTATATAAGCGTTAAAGAACTGTTAAAAATGTATTAAATGGCTTCATTTAGGTGCACACCTGGCTGACATCTGGTTCCTGTGCTCAGACTGCTCTGGGCCGGCACAGGGCCACCAGTGGCAAAGCAGATCTAGGCCACCAAATCTAGGCCTTCGCGGTATGTCTGCCGAGTGCAAGTGTACTTTGTGGGCCAGAACTGGGCCAGACCATTTTTCCTATAGTGGTTTTCCAACATGACTGGTGCCCCTATGTTTTTACAGCAAGTTGAGCTAAAATAGCTGATCTGTTAAACTACAGGCCAGTCTTTAACCCCCACATGCATCTCTGAGGCTTAAACATCCATCACTGCTATTTTCATAGACCGCCTAAACGCAACAAGAGAGCTTAAGGCTGCATTCACACCAGCCCTGTTGACTCCACTTTAATTGAACTCTGGCTTGTTTGTCTAGAAAGTCCAGTTTGTCTGAGGAATTGTGAATGCAAAAAAACAAAAAACCTCTTGTCTGCCTGAAAACCTCGGTCTCAGTTCGATGGAAGTGAACTCTGGCAGGATTCGAATGCATTTGTGACTGTCAAGCTAACCAGAGACCGCTCCTAAAGATGGCATTCTGGGTAAATAAAACCAAAACAAACGCAAGGGTCTACGGCTGGCGGGAGAAATGTCTCATGGTCTTTTATCAACCACAAAAGAGAAATCCTACACCAACTAAGATTGGCCACTACGCCATTTTTGTTGCATCTTGACCCTAAGCTTTGGAGATGTGACGTCAATCAGCATCAAAATTTGACTGTTCTTTAAACCCTTTTCTTGTTATAGTACATCAGCTTTGAAGACAGAAATGTTCAATTGGTGACCAATTTACTGTATAATTCTAAAACGAACAGATTAAAAGTATTATTCATTTCACTTCTCAATGAAGTGGTCATAATATTATGCCTTGTTGGCATAATTTGGTTTATCTAAGGTTTGATCTTTGTCACAAATTTGTGAGACGCCCTAATTGAGATGCCGTTGGTGCTGTCCCTTTAGAAAAACAAGTGGGTTGTATTATGACAACCACAACCATGAATGGAAAACATTTTTCAGGCCACTTGAGCAAAATAACAGTCAATAGTGATGACAGTAAGGGAAAAAAGTTGCTTTAAATGTCTGCTGGAGCCTTAGATGATCTTATACTGCATTCCCAATATCTAACTACCTAAACTATGTTCTCACTGATTGTAGGCCAGAATTGTGTAAACTAAGAGAATCATATCTTTGGAATATTAATTAAATTCAGAAATTTAATGACTAAAATTATTGAATTGAATTTCTGAAATGAAAAAAAACATTTTCTCATTCATTGAGCCACACCTGCATATGCATGCAGACGCTTATTTTCAGAACCAAGTGTTTTTTTTTTTTTTTTTATGAAATTATTACATTTTACTCAAATAGAAATTTCTGAAACAGTATCAAAACTAATGCAAAGTTTCAAGAATTTCAAGTGTTTTCTATTTTAGAAATTGTTAAAAGTTTAAGCTATGAACAGTCCTGGAATATTAGGATTAGGCTGGATTTTGCATGCAATATGATGGCGGCGAAAAAAAAAGTTTTATTTGAAATAAGAGCTTATAAAATTTAAAAAAATACCTGAGTGTCAAACTAAGAAAATTCTAAGGACATCATCACTTTAGTAAACTTTCTAACAGTCCAACCACTTCCTGTGAATGTTGCTAAATGAGATCAGATAAACCACTATGATTTTCTTTTTTGTTTGTACTGTTTTGCATGTGTGCTATGACCCACTTATTCAACTGTGCACAGTCTTAAGCAGCATCCTGTTGTGAGTAATGGACATCGACTGGCTTGAAAACAATAAGCTGACTAAAAAAAAAAGCATTTTCATTCTTCACATAATGTAAATGCCGGCCACTCACTTCTTATTCCTTTTTTTTTTTTCTTTTTATTTATTTTCAAAACGTATGTCAGACAGAAACTGATCAGCATTTTGGTCAGAATTTTTCATTTATTTATTTATTTTGACATTTAAGGGTCAAAAAGTAATTTCCTCAATTGTTAAATTGAAAAGTGACACGTGCGAATATAAAAAGTATGTCACTCAAAAACCACCTTTCTAAATTCTCACCAGCAAAATCTGTGGATTTCCTATATTTTCATGCGTTTCGTCTTTTGTAACAACACGTTTGAATCTGAGCCCTGAGGCTTTGTGGATGCGCTCAGATTTGAATAAGTTTGGTAAATACATAACTATTGACCAAAGTGTACTTACTCACATGGCTGTACTTGGAGCCATACTATTTTAACTTAGAAATTATTCTTGATCAGGTATTGTTTACAGAAGTCCAAATACTACAAGCAAACTTGTAAGCATTTTTATACTGGTCACAAAAAAAAAAAAAAAAAAAACTTTTTAAAATTGACTAACGGGGAAAACATTAAGAAACATCCAGTGTATATGAAATTTGAAGTGAGGTGATTTCAGTTCAGTTTATTTGGTAATAACTCAAAAGAGAACAAGGAACTACATGATCTTGCAACAGTGTTAACTGCTGACTTTCATGACTTTCCCTTATATCTATTGTGAAGTATAAGGGAAATGGATACATTTCTTTAAACGGTTTACAAACGAAAATCTGAAATGAGTGGAAAGCCTTTGTATTTGGTATTGGATGTAAATTCAGAAACTAGGTCATGCTGTCTTTGTTTTGTTTTGTTTTTTGGCTCAACCTTTACCACACCAACCGTCCAAAACAACAAAAAAAGTTCAGTCTTCCTAACTGTTCCACCATTAACTTTCAACACTTTTTATTTGAAACTGACACATTTATATATATATATATGGAGAGAGAGAGAGAGAGAGAGAGATATGTTTTTGTTTGCTTAAAACTTTGACGGACCATTGCTGGCTGCAACTGTCCCTCTTACATCTTATAGAAGCAATAGTTTTGTTTCTTTTTTTTATGCATAAATGGCATAAAACATGTCATTATTTATTATATAAACTATAGCATGACATGAAAGATTCCTGTTGTTCACTATGAGCTTCTAATGGCTCCACCGAGGATTCATGAGATTACCTCTGACTCAACAGATCAGAAGATAATCACTAAAACATGAAGTGGCTGCTATGAGTTTGTCTGTGATTAATTATTTTATAATACAATGCACATTATGAAGTATTAATATACTGGCTCTTTCTGAATAAATGAATTAATTTGGTATTAGATGAATCGGTGTGCAAGTTTATGCAATAAAAACTGAGAGGAAACTAGTGAGCCAAATTTCTGACTTAGCTTAAAGCTATTAAAAGCTCACGGTTGCGCAATAATAAAATTATAATTCTCTACTAATAAACTAGTATTTAGAGACATATTTACATAGAAGAAGTGCATCATATGTATGACTTTTATTATTACTTATGATAAGAACATGTTTAAATAGAGGAACAGATACACCCAAAACTAATCCAACTAATAAGAAAGAAAGAGATTCACTCATCAGGCCATGGAAGATATTAAATTAATTGACAAATTCATCTTCTTTTTTGGTGAGTCATACAGCTGCAGGAAATATCTGGTCTTGCAGACTTCGTAGACAGAGAATCAAAAACAGAATGTCATGATTTTCTACTGATAACAGCACATGATGCAATATAGGGCAAGGAATGGAGGAGTATTTAGCTGCCAGTATCACAATCATCTCATCTGTTGTGTCTGTAGCTTGTGTGACATTTTACCCTTCAGCTAAAACCAGATGATGCCATCAAACCATGCCAGGTCATTAACTCTTCAAGCTAGTGTGTCCATGACAACCTTTCAAAACTCTGTCCCCACTTAGCGCTCTTTACACACTCCCTGGTTTTGGCGGATTTAGTTTATTTTCGAATTAGAGGTAGCTAACAGCTGCTTCATATTATCTCCTGCTCGCATCTCTTCAACCACAGCACAACCTTTTGATGTGTTGCCGTACGAATACCACAGATGGTAAAAATAGCAGATGGCGTCTACTTGTACGGTGACTCCCAAGCGCTTTAGTGCAGTCATTGCTGATGGTGGGAAACTGAAGCCACACCTGCCCTGAGGGAGACTTAACAGAAGCAAGGCTGCCATACAATCAGAAAAATGGCTGAAGTGTCTCGCCCAAGGACATGGCGACTGTTCGTGGGCAACCGGTTCAACCGGTGGGCTGCAGGTTCCGACCTGCAGCCCACCGGTTGAACTCCTATGAACTCCTAAGACCTGAGTCACCAGAGCCCAACAGCAAACGACAAACTTTAATGTATTTTATTAGGATTCTATATAACAGAGCCTACACAAAATACTCTGTCATGATATATGTTGTGATGGAGGATCAAAATGCAGAAAATGCAGGCAGCCTCAAGACGAATAATGTTTAATGATCAAAAATGATGAAAAAAACCTATTTAAAAAAACCTGGAGGGAGCACAGGGAGCCAGAGCAGAACAAAAACAGGAATCCAGGAGCAAAACAGGAAATCAGCAGGTAGATGACAAGGTTTAATGTGATATAACAGTACTAGACAGGAGGATCCAGCAAGGAGGAACTGAGAATGAGTAACTGAACAATGAACAGACGGCTGATTAGAAATGAGTTGCAGGTTTGAGGGGAGAGAGACAGATTCAAGGGACTAAGAAATCAATCTAAAACTAAAGAACAACTAGACCTAAGAAGAAAAACAAAGTATAGCTAAACATAAAAATGAGCATAGTAAACTAATCACTAAGGAAGAATTGGACTAAAATAAAACAGAAAAAAGATTTGTCTAATAAAAAGGAAACTAAGGAATACAGAATAAACAAACATCAAAACAACTCGGGATCTTAACATCCTAACAGATAAAGAATACATGATTTTAAAATCTTCAAAGCACAATCAGAAATAAATTGAAAATAGAGATATTTTTTGACAAATTAAACTAAAGGCAGCCTTCTAATAAAAAAAGCTGATAAGTCATGAATGTAGGTTTCTTTGGAAAGGTTTCCAATCGTCAGCTGATGAGGTGCACGTCTGGACTGGTAACCCCCGGAAGCAAAAATATTCCTACTTTCTTTGTCATCAACAAGCATGACTGATGAGATGATACCATAAATCATTTTTTCTTCATTTTTGTGTGTCAGATGTATTTCTAACCTTTAACACCTAATCAACACTTGAAATGAGTCGTGTTTTTGAGTCCGCTTCATGAATGTGACTCATGTTTTCTGTGAAGTTGCTCCAGTTTTACATCTATATCAACGAGTCCACCACAGTCTGACAGCAGCTCTGAACCTCAACAGAGTTTAACCACAAGGTGTAAGCAAAAAGAACATTTCACTTGTGTTGAGAAACGGAGGGAAGAGCGATGCATCAAAACGATTACAGGAAGGATGATTGGCGAAACGTTTCTTGTGCAATGTTCTGTTTGTGTTGCAGAACATCCGTCAGTATGAACATCGTGTATCAGTCGGACTCTTACAAATATAGATACGTAAATACATTGTAAGATGTAAAAAATCCAGAAAGTCATCCAAAAAAAAAACTTGACAGATTTATTAGTATTATTACTATTTAAATGCATTTAAAATCAATAAAGCATGTAGCTTTCCATTTTTTTTCCCCTTTAAAAAATATGCAAGATCAACTCAAGTATTGGAAGAATATACAACAGAAAAGTTATGATGTTCAAATTACAATAATAAATACATACAATAAGGTGTTGGGATGATAGTTTAATATCAAAACTGTTTTTCTTCTTAAATAATAAAAGTAAATTCAGTCTTATGTACACAGTTCTGATAAAAATATATACATACAAAGTTTGAATCTACTGCTCTATTAAATCTATTTCACATGAAATCCTGTTGCTAATGCATAAAAAACTTCACTACAGCATTAATGTTTATAACAAGATTTAAATAGATTATAACTTACGCTGGTTCAGGCACAGTAATATTTCCCAGTTTTAACGACAAACAATGAAACTCAAAAACAGAAGGCTTACCTTTTTTTTTTCTCTTTTAAAGCTACTTTCCTCTTTGCAGTACATATAAAACGGCTCGAGTGCTACTCTATCTGTTCAACCGTGGCGAGAGTTTTGAGCTCTGGCTCGTTAGCTTCCTTGCCCGCCACGCTGCTGCTTCGCTCCTTGCCCTTTCCTTTGAAAGGCTTCCCGATTTTGGTCGACAGCGTGTACAGGACGGAGCTCTCGTCCGGCGAAGAGCCGCTGCGGCCGCTGCGGGCGATGGTGGACGTGGTCCTGCTCTCCGAGTTGGTGGCCTCGAAGAGCCGGCCCATGAAGCTGAGCCCGGCCTGGCGGATGTGGGAGCTCCCGGCAAACACGTAGAGGATGGGGTTCACCGCGCTGCTGAAGTAGGCGAAGGCTGTGACGGTGGGCCGAGCGCCGGGACTGCAGCCTTTCCCCGACTTATAGTTCTTCAGTAAACAAGCCACCTGAGGAAGTGAGAAGAGAGATATTTCTCAAATAATCCATGACAACAGGAGGATGTGGATTTTTTTAAAAGTGGGTTTCTATGAAGAAGTTTGGGTCTTCATCCTCAGCTACAGTACTTCGGAAAGTGTTTCTTGCATATTTAGGAAATCGTTCATAAAGAATTCCAGTTAACGGTTCTGTAATGGCAATCAGCAGATGTCAGTGAAATGAAAATTACCTACATAACAATTCCAAGCATAGTTAAGGCTCCCACACACTTAAAACGAAGTACCGAAATCGTCTGTCATTGACATAGACACAAGACGGAAATTGCGTCATTGTGTTTGATGAGAGCCATCCTCCACTCAATAGAGCTCTGCGCCAAGTGCTGTGTGATTGGTCAGAAGTTTGTTGCCCTGTTTTATATGATGTGATCAGACAGCAATGCTGATATTTCTCTTTAACGTAGTCCTCTTCCACTCTCCGGATTTTGTATCCACAAAAGACATGAATACCTCTGAGGAACGTTTATCTGACAGGGTGAGAAATTACGTAAATTTGTACAGTTCTTCACTAAACTCCTACTATGTTAATAAAACTACAGGATGGAAATCCTGTATTGTGGTGAGGAATCCCCGATGACTAGGGCGTGATGTACACTGAAGCTGGAGGACTGTTCCCCGGATGGTCTGCGCCGTTGTGTGGAAGGTGTGTGTGAAAACAAATGGCCCTTAACAGTCTGTTCAGTTCCAGCTGGAGCATGTTGGAACTTTTTTGAGCTTTATGTTACATTATAATGTCAATACCTTATCTTTGACTCTAGGAGTTTCACTTCCCAGTTGAGCTCTCCTCCCACAGACCACCCCTCCCTTAATCATGCCCCACCCAGCTCCTCCAGACTAGCGGCCCCAAATTGCTGGAGGCGAATATGCAAACACCTGGTGGAGCTGCACACCTGCTATAATCACACAAACTGCAACGCTCCTAAGAACGGTCGTAAATGGCATCAACGGATGGCATGGAGGAGCATCGTTGTGATGACAACCTGAGGGGGGAGTGGTGGAAAGGGCTGGGGGGTTCAGAGACAGGTCAGTTCCAATGTGTCCGAGAGGGCTATGACGCAGCATCAAATTTCTTTTGTTTTGGATGTATACAGCATTCAAAGCCAAAATTAAACAGAAATAAACCTTATACAAAGTTTTCAGATACTAATACTAATAATAGCATTAGCAGAATCACCTCAGTGATGTTGACGATGTGATAGGGAAGCCAGAAAATGGCAAAGGTGACGATGATCAGCAGGATGAGACGACTGCCTTGTCCTCTGCGCTGGAACTTGGCGCTTTGCAGTCTGCATATGACGGACGAGTAGCAGGTGCTGATGAGTGAGAAGGGAACCAAGCAGCCCATGATGGTCTCAAACAGGTACTGGAAGACCGGGTGGCCCACGCTCCCCCAGTGGTACGGCATGCAAATGGGTATGGTGATGTTGTTTTTAGGTAACTTTATAATACTGTAGGAAAGACACAAGAAGAGAGAATGAGGCAGAGATGAATTCACTGTCCACATGATAAAAGTCAGGCTTTGTGGAAATTAATACTTTAATATTAATTGTTAAATACTTTCAGTATTATTAGACAACAAAAACAAAATGCATCCATGCACCATCAAGCAAAGCCATTAATGGTAGTTTTAAAGTCACTGTCAGTTTGCGTGCAATAAAACAAGCAACAGATGAAAATGGGTAAATTCAGCAAGTTGAGCCAACGTCAGAAAAAACCCTTAGAAACTTTTCAAAAAAGCCAGACTTTAGAAAAAAATCAAGACACATTTACTTGAGTAAATAAAAGGATTGCCATTTCTTTCTGTTTGTTGTGTTGCGTGTAATCCTCCGCTTTCCATTAGAGGTATTGAAATACAGTAGGAGTGTAGAAGAAGAGTCTGGATACCGAATATATAGGCTATGTATGAAGTATAACAACAATTAAACACTGGATGCAACATTCAGTTGCTGATTATATTCTTGTGCCACTGTTGATAAAAACTATAATCGGTGATTGTTTCACAAAGGGCAGACTCCAGTTTGTTTTTTTTTCCAAAGTCAAAACTCTATGCAAAGTCGTGCCTCGAAATATAAACACTTTGGGAATCTAGAGTCATATTCAATTAACTAGAATATGGTTTGAAAGTTCATTTATTTCAGTAATTCAATTCATTAAGTGAAATACATATAGATTAGGCACTCAGACTGAAGTTGTATTAATTGTGATAATTTGCTGATTACATCTAATGAAAACACAACATCTAACATTACAATACATCAGGCTAATAAAACAAATGTAATACAGAAATGTAGACTTAGAGACTTATGTTCATTACTTGCTTGAAAAAGTTATTTTTAAGAGGTACCGACGTTCTAATTTATTGAGGATGACTTTACTATTACCAGGAACTTTTTATCCTGGCAAAAGTTCCTGATGTGGGAACTTGCCTCAAGTTGAGCAAGAACTTTCCACTTAAGTCAACAGAAACTAAGAAAAATAAGCAGGTTGTGGAAACCATTTTTGGAGAGTTCTTGACTTATTCCATAAATGAAAGTGAACAAAGGTATTCAGAGGTAATTAGTGATGCAACTTGTTGAGAAAATTAAAAATGTTACATTTTAGCCAATAAAATATAACTAATTGAGAAGTTCATCCAAGCTTGTGAAAGTGCGATGAAATCTACAGATTCGTTTGAGTCATAAAATAACTGTATGAAACTAAATAGTTTTCATTCATAGAAAACATTTAATTCATACCAGATCTTAACTCTACAACAGAAGACCGATGATGGATTGATTGAAAGACAAATGTAGGGCAAATTATGCAATAGTTTTTGTTTTGTTTTGGTTGGAATATTGCATAATTTTGAGTCATGTCAGATCAATAGTTACTGTTTTGAATACCATTGTCATTGTCACTGTTCCCTTTTCTGTTATTTGAAGTTGTAATTTTTTTTTGATTCAATCTGTATAAAATTTATCGTACTATATTTTGACCATTAATCTTTGATGATAAACTCCAAGTCTTTAAGGTTGACATCATCCTAACGTTTAGCTCCCTCAACATTTTCTTCAGATTGACATCACGATTCTGGCTTTGTCTCTACAAAAATATTATCAACATTGGTCAGAAGAAAACAGTAAACTGAAAATACTAAGCATAAATCTCCCAGGGCTGTGATCATTTTAGTTTTAATGGTACATCAAATCTTAGTGAATTGTATTGAGTTACAGCAAAGAACTATGTCCCATTAAGCTCCATGTATACACTGGATTGTCTTAATTAAAATTCACATATGATGGTGTATATGAACCTGCCCAATGAAAGGAAATAAAAGCCTAAATATTAAGGAAATTCTAAAGAAACTTTCCTATATCCCTTCAAAGAAACCATGCATGATAAAAAATAAATCAATGGACTTGATTGTTTTTTGTCAAAATGCAACCATTGGTTTTTATCAACCCTTGGAAACCCCAACTCCAAAAGAGTTTCTAAAACAGAGTTTTAGAAACTGTGTTTCTAAAACAGGGTTTAGTCTCTAGGGTAATTTAGTCTCCAGAGTTGTCCTAGATTAGTCTTTAGAGCCTAGTTTAGAGATTAAACCCTAGAGACCATAGCTTCAGATACCCTAGAGTAGTTTAGTCTCCAAGGGTTTTTCCATTGTGTCACAATCAGAAATACCTCATTGTACTGAAACCTTTGTCTGTGTTGGTCTTACCTGCGGTAGAACGGCATTGGCAGTGACAGGAGGAAAGCCAACACCCAGACCCCAAACAGGAGGACCAGCAGGGAGCGCTTGGTCCTCATCCTCTGAGACACGAAGGGCCTCGTGACGGCCAGCCAGCGGTCCATGCTCATGAGACTGATCAGGTAGATGGACACGTACATGTTCACGCTCGACAGGTAATGCACCAGCTTGCACGCCGGCGAGCCAAACTCCCAGCCCCGTCCTGCCGTCAGGAACCGAATGAACAGCGGGGCGCTGAGCAGCACGAAGCCGTCGGCCAAGGCCAGGTTCAGCACCAACAAGCACGTCACCGAGCGCTTTTTCACCCGGCAGAGCACGGACCAAACGACGAACATGTTACCAGGGAAACCCAGCAGGAAAGCCAGGGTCAGGATGGCGGTGCCAATTTGAGCCGAGATGTTTTTGGGAGGAGACGAGATGGGGACGGCGGTAGTGGTGTTCATACTGGATCCCAAAGAAAAATTCATCTGAAGAATGTGAATTTGGCTTCAGCTAGCATGAAACTGCCAAACCTGTCAGAAAGGGAGGAAGGGGAGGAAACATGGTATGCTGTTTATCCTCACTGCAAAAACACAGAATCTTTTTTTTTTTGTCTAGTTTCTAGTGCAAATATCTTGAAATAAAACTTACAAGTAATTTTTTAGCAAGAAATAGGAGCTTATTAAAAGGTGAATAATGTAATATTGAGTAGAAAAACAAGCCACTTCCACTGGCAGATAATTTCACTTATAATATGGGGAATGTGTTTTGTTTAAAGTGAAAATAATCTGCCAGTGGAGTCAAACATATTGATCATTTTTTATCAATATTTAGCTCCTATGTCTTGCTTAAAAATTACTCGCAAGTTAGTTTTGTCTTATTTAAGGTCCAGAAAATAAACTAAAACTATTTGGTAAGAGTTTGTGTTTTGTAGTGCGGTAAATGTTGAAATGGTGGAGCAATTCGCTTTTTTAATCTATTCAGGTACAATCAGTTTGCTTTAAAGGCATTGAAATTAATGAAATTAAGAAAAATAAAAAAAGAAACAATGGAATTATTCCAGCCCACCACCAAAACATCACAGGTTGTTCAAATAGTTAAATACAAATAAAATAAAATAACACATGGTAAAGCTTTCATTTAAAAAACTCTATACGTTGAATGAATAACAATAGCAAACTTGTACAGCCCAACATTTTTAATCCCTTTCTCAAATCTTCAAGACTGAAGATACATATTGATGAAACAAGGCAATATTAACCAAATAATTGTCTGAATTTCAATCAAAAGGTCAAAGTATCAATAGTATGAAACTCACCTGAAAATGATCTCTTCAATTCAATTCGCCACCATAACTCCACTGTATTTCTTCTATTCTCCAACTTGTATGAACTTTGTTGCTCTCTCTGACTGCCGTTTCTGTGATGAGCAAACCAAGCCCATTGCGAAATGCTGGTCACGTGACGTGAGGGGAAACCCATTGACCACAGGAAGCCAAGAGAAAACCTAACTGGATTTCAAGGTAGTTCTTGCTCCTCCTCCAGAGTGTTGGCATGCGAAAGAAGGTCTCTGTGAAGCAGTGTCTGTATGACGCAAAGAGGCAAAAAGTCCAATCATAATAAATAAAAAATAAATAAATAAATAAATTCCAGTCTGGTTGAAGCTACCTTCCCCCATAATTTCATTCTATAAAAGTAAAAGGATGCTTCAACATGCCTAAAAACCATTAGCGTTCTTTGTTTATGGTAGAATGCGAATGAACTGCTTGAGATTTCATCATTTGAGGAAGAAAATAAATGAGGGAGGTGAATATTCCAGTAAACTGACTGACTCTTGTTCGTACACGAGTTCGGATCACGGAGCATTGTGTTTTTTTTTGTTTTTTTTTTTGCTGTTGCAACACACCTTTTTTTTCTTCTTTTACGGCACTTTCTTCTTTCCACATCTGTGTCAAGCAGATGGACAGGATGTATTCAGTTTCATAAGCATCGGCATCAATTGTGTCATGGTTTGCATCATATGATCTACTTTTCTGCCAGAAACTTCTCAGTTGGTTTAAAAAATAAAAATAAAAAAAAAACTTTGAAAGTCAAATGCATATGTTTAACTCAGCTTTCCTTCCTAGAAAATAATTCTTCCTACTACATAATTAAGAGTATTTAACTCAGTAAAGATCGTCTCGGTTCAACTTAAATGGTATTAGTCTTTTAAATTTGCGCAAACAGAAGTGTTGAATAAAAATATTGTGTGTATTGTAAAACTGTTTTGGTCTTAACTGCTTTTTTTTTAAGGCAATAGACAATATCTCACCTGCTAGAACCAACTTCTTGTCAAATTGGGCCGAGAGTGAAGAGGATTTCTGTCACGTTAAAGTCCAAGAATGCTTGTCGCAGTTCATACAAACAATGTTTTACACCCCTTTACTTTGTCATAAATTTTGGTTTAGCTTTCTTTCTCCTTTTTGTCTTTTACAGAAATGAAATAGTTATTAACGCTAAACCGCCAAACTACAGTCGCTTTGGCCCCAAAGTACCCTAGCTCTAGCTGCATTAGCTTTGACGAAAGTGCCGCCTCCAAAATGGGCGGGGATTGTCGTTATCAGACACGTGCAAACCTGTGTGTGACCTCATTTACTTTACAACACGTCATTGGAAAACATCGAGCTCATGTTATTGTTCACCAGTAATTAAATTGTAGTAGTAATTGGTCTATAGAATATCTAACGAGTTGTAGGTTACATACTGCTAGGTAAAATTCAGCAGAAAAGCCTTCAGGTCAGCTCAAACAGAATCATGGCTCTTGGGAGGGTTACAGAAAGTGAGGTGAAACTGGGCCAAGAGGTTTAGCGAACGGAAAACCTGGTTTGAACCAAGGCTGGCCAGGGCCTTGACAGTCAACTTCCTGCCACAGACCATTTGCTATGTATGTGTGTGTTCCTCTTGATTTCTTTCCTCCGTGTCTTTTTAGCTACCCCCAAATCAGAAAATAAATAAAAGAAGCATAATGCGACACAGAATGTTTAAATATTTGAAGCCAGCACTGATTCACAATAGGAAAAAAATAAATAAATAAAAATCAACCAAATAAAATGACTAATATTTGTTTTGTTAACAGAGAGCTACTGTGAACATGCTGTGTTCTGTTTTGCGGTAAGTGGTTAAAATCGTAGGGTTGTCATTCACTCTACCCTCACATATAACCAGATAATCATTTAATTCAAAACTGACAGCAATCTAAACGTTTTTAAAATATCACCAGAAAAAAATTACCATTGTTAAACCATCATCATTACTCATTATTAACACATCTATGCGAAGAAGTTTCGTGTTTTGACTGACCTAGTGAGAAATGTGTGACATCCTCACATTCCAAAGCTGCAGGCCGCCATATATGGAGACGGGTCCCAGCGTGGCAGTGAAGAGGACCGCTTCAAGGTTTTTGTGTACACAAGTGAGGGTTTAAACATAAACAACGCCAAACATGTTAAACTGTTTGTGTTCTGTTTCCACTTCTCACAGAGCCTAATGTACTTATCTATCTTGATATCTAGCTAGCAATCTTGTTAGATCTCAAGATAGCTTGATATCAGCTATCTGGACAGCCAGCTATCTTGATATCTAGCTAGATAGCTCACAAGGAAATAAGGAAATAAAAAAGATTGCCAAAGGAGGTTTCTGGCTGTGGCTCAACTACATTGCAGAAATACTTTGGAACATGAAGGATATAGGTGTATTGCTACACAAATAATAATAATATAAAAAAACATGTTCTCGAGATCAGTTTCAGAGAAATATTTCTCAAGACGGAAATCCATGACTCGGTACAGTTTTTCAGTCACTTTGATGCATTTCTCACATCTCTATAAGGATTTCCACTGTTCATTTCTTTACCGTAGCTGATGACCTGAAAACACCACGACACTTGCTGATCATTCCTAAAAGGCAAGTACATTCATGTCAATGAAAAAGTGAGCATTGACAAAATGAGAAGTCATGACGCCAATGTCTGTAAGCATGAATGACTTTGTCACGGTTTCACAATGACACGTAACTGTTGGTGTATTCAGTGCAGTAGAATCAGATCTTGTGTGGTACTGCCTGTAAATATTCAAGACAGAACCATAAACCACTAGCACAGCCGTTTGAGATACGATTACTGTAAGCTGCAGATTGTTTGTTTCCATTTAAATGAATACAGGGGACTGCTTCACATTTTTATTGCATGTATTTTTTTTTTCTATTTTAATTTGTTCACAAAATTGTGCAAAAGCAAAGTACAATCTTATGTACAACAAACACACTTTGGCTAAAGCTGTAGTTCATAGCTAAAAAACAGTGAAAGCTGTGACAATTTGAAAGACATTTTCTAGAAAAAAAATTATAAAGAAATCAATTAAATTCACAGATATTCATTAATGCCACGTTTGTTTGCAATGCCTAGAAAAATAAAAGGACTGCTCGTTTTATAGAGAACGACTCTTCATTCAGACATGTAGTTTATATTGTCTGACATTCTATACGCAAGTGACGATGTTATAAAACAACAGATTATTGAATGGAAGCAATTGATGGACGTCCAAAAGATTTTGCAGTTTGTTAGCAGGAACGAGGAACCGGTACAATGAGTTATGAAGTTACGGCAAAATAGACTGAGCATCCATGGTAGAAATCACAGTTTCTCCAGACGGCCAATACGTGGATTCACAGGAAGTGCTGCTAACGCCACATTAGCCATGACAGATCACTTCTGTGGTCTTATTTTTCAATGTCTAGTGTTAAGCATTTTTGGAGAACAGAAGCCATATGACCGACACAAAAGGTTAAAGTCTGAATGGTTATTTAATCTTTTATCTATTTGGGGTCAATATATCTGCTCCCAAAATATCTCTAAATTTCTCAAGGTTCACTAGAAATAAAAGTAGCTTTTGCTTTACTTAGATATTTACAGTAAAAATTTGCCAGAGATGTTGAAAATAGATTTCTGACGTTCAAATTTGGAGGATTTTGAGATATACATTGCTCATTATTACAGACAACTCATACATTCTGTGTTTGGTGTTTTATGTGTGTCGTTTAGTTTTGATGATGACGGGGGAAAAAAACTGTACAAAATTCAACATATCTATTTGTGAGTAGTATATTCTGTAAAATAGTGCAGAAGTCATTGAAAAAAAAATGATGAGGATGCATAATAGTAAGAATGTTGCTTTGTCCACTTACGAGATGTATACCTCTGTGCCATACAGACATAAATTCAAAATCACGTCTTCTGACAAGCTTTTGAAAGTAAAAAACACATTTAACTTCTATAAAACTCTACTTTGGATGTGGTATATGAAGAAAAAAAATAACTTACCATTCTTGAACGTAGTAGGCGAAAAGACAATTTAGTCTTGTGTTTTAGTTTTTGCCATGCAAGACTGATTGCTCTTTTGTGCTCTCTCAAATTGCCAGAAAACAATTATTTGTAAAAAAAAAAAAAAAAAAAAGAAAGAAAGAAATAAAGGTTCAGCAGGTGGAAAACTGTGACATCTAGTGGCATGTATTGTGAAACTAGACATTTTAGTCCTGGAGAGAGAAATGCAAAATCATGACTGGAACAGCAATATAGTGCAAACGCGAGAAGGACTCTAAAGTGAAACCAGTACTCTCTTTCAATGTTTCGATATGATAAAGCACACAATAGTTTTTGTTTTATACAAAAGTGGAATTATTTGTTGTGCTGTAAAAATTCACATGTAGTTCAATGACGCCTTAAAAATGCTATTATGCAAAGATAATAAAAGACAGTGTCCCAGGGAAAAGACATCAGCAAGCAAATTAATAGCAGGTAATCCATTTAAAAGCATGTGGAAACTTAACTACTATTCAGAATGTACAAAGTTAGAGGACTTGAACTAGACCTCTGAGAAGTCTAAGCATCCCTGGCTGTGATCCTCATTTTGTCTGATATTCCATATGGGTGTTAAGCCTGTTTTCAATTATTTCTATATACATGTAGCATCACCATTTTAACAGGCTTTTGTCTGCAAATGTATCCAAGAGTACCTCTTCGGCGATCTGCTGAGTCTTACTTGGTGGTGTCGAGTCTCAAGTCTTTGTAAAACCTTTTTTTTTTTTTACGATTGGACGGAAGAAAGATTTACACAACAGAGAGGATGTTCACTTCTATTTTCCCGTTTTTGCTGATTTGATGATAGAGTTTGAGTTTGTGGACGAGTCTTTGTCTTGCAGCACGACTTCCGCGTCTTTGTCCTTGTCCCGGCTGTTCTGGCTGTTCATTTGGCTCTTCCTGGTGGAGTCCAAGCCCGTGCCCTCAAACAAGCGAGCCATGAACGCCAGACCCTCCCGTCTGATGTAAGACTTTCCTGCAAAGAAGTAGAGCACCGGGTTGGCACAGCTGCTGATGAAGGCGATGGTGGAGGTAACGGCGCGGAATTTCTTCCATATTTTCTCCAACCTTGTAAGACAAGACATAAACAGACGAGTGAGAGTTGGGAAAGAAGAACAAATTTTTATAAAGCTGACAGCCAGGCTTCTATACGGCACTTGTTACTCTCCGTATTTTTGTCAAACAATCTGAATATTTTTAATGGCTCAATACCCTGAACCATAGGACTGGAGTTTCAGTTAGTGAGAGCTGCTCTTTAAGCCAATCAGTTTCTGTTTCTGTCGTCAGTCCATTCATTGGTACCAAAAAGAGTTAATTTAACCTTGGAGGAAGATAGCTCAGTGCTTGAGTTGTTTTTTTCCTTTTTATTCTAAGATGAGTGTGTTTGCGGACGGGGGATCACTTACAACAATCTTTTTGGTGAACATTCTGGAAGCAAAGCCGATGCAACCTGAGGGGAATACAAAAACGACATGATGACTAACAACTCAAAAATGAACTCCCATATCATGCTCAGAAGAAACGTGGCGTACTTGCACCATGTTGATGATGTGGTAGGGTAACCAAAACAGGCAGAAGGTCACCACGATGGCCAGAATGAGCTTTTCGCTGCGGATCCGGCGGCGGAATCTGGTCTGCCGAATCCTGCGCAGGATGCAAATGTAACTGACTAAAATGACTCCGTAAGGTACCACGAAGCCCAACACAATCTCCAGCATGTACTGCAGAACCACCTGAGATACAGGGGGCAAAAGAAGGGAAAAATTAGAGAAAGTTCATATGTATTCAGAGAACTAACAAGAGAGAAGGGATTGTCCAAACTTACATCTGGGTCTTTGTCGTGGAATGAATCACAAACCGTTCTATTCCTCTCTTTATTAAGCCTCGCATCTCGATAGATCAGCGCAGGAATCGAGGCGACCATGACGAGCAACCACATGACCCCCAGCACTCGCATGATCGTCCTCTTGCCGGTGATCACGCTGATGCGCTGGGGCCACACCACCGACACCAACCTGTAAATGCTCATCAGCATGATCAGCTGGATGGAGGCGTACATGTTGGCCAAGCAGAGGTAGAACAGAACCTTGCACATCACAGTCCCCATTTTCCAGTCCATCATAGCCAGGTAGGCGATGAAGAACGGGGTCAGAGCCATCAGGGAGCCGTCCGCAATGGCTAGGTTGAGGATGAGAAGGGTCGTGACGGATTGCTTTCGGGCCCGCGCCAGGATGCTCCAGATGACGAAGAGGTTTCCGGGGAATCCCAACAGAAACACGGCGGAGAGGATGAGCGTGCCCGTCACTGTGGCAGCTGGAGTACTTACAATGCTGTCATTGATCATACAGCTGCTGTTATTGGGGGGCATCTGTGTTCCCTGGTAAAGAGGAAGCATTGGAGAGCAATTTGTATTCAGGGTTGTTGCGTTTATTCCTTTCCCATAAAAAAAGAACCACAAATTAGCCACCGCAAGAGTGGGAAGGTTCTTTTATTCTATAGTGTCGTTCTAAAACAAACACCTTTTCAAGATTGCCTGATAGAAGAACAGGACCTCAATGTTTTTCCTGGTGTGGGCGTGAGATTCACAGGTATTAACTGCTTGCGCTGACGCGTATTAGAGGGGCACAAGTGTGACGGGTTTTAACCGGGACTCTTAATTCCTGAACGACGAGACCAGACATGAGCAGAGTACACCGCTTAGCAACAGCTGCTTTCGGGACTGGAGTGATGATTTACAACTAGGTTTTTTATTTGCATACCTGATGGGGCAAAACTTTCTGCGTCATTAAAAATCCGAAGCGCTGCTTCAACTGAGCAATGTTGAAGAGAAAAAAAAAAAGCAACACCGCACAACATGACAATATCTCATCCTGCAAAAATGGAAAAGAGCACCTCTGCATAATTTTGAGGTCTTCTAATGATGCATGTTCTGTGGAACTGTTCAGGCTGATTTTCCTACTTTCATGCGATTAAGGTGTAGAAGGCACTACACTGCTGCATGCATTCTGATAAGAATAAAGTAGCTAAATGATTAGCTTATTTACAAAGTGCAACAATAAAATTAGTTACAGTAGCTTGCAAAAGTATTCATACCTTTTGAACTTTCCATATTTTCTCACATTAAAACCGCAAACATGAATATGTTTCACTGGAATTGTATGTGAGAGGCCCTGATACAACTGTGAAGTGGAAAGAAAGTTATACATGATTCTAAAGATGTTTTACAAATAAGGAACTGAAAACAGTGGTGTGTAAAAGTGTTCAGCCTGCGTGAGTCAGTACTCTGTTGAACCACCTTTTGCTTCAATTCCAGCTTTAACTCTTTTAGTTTTTGTCTAGTTTGCATGTCTAGTGACTGAAATTTTTGTTCATTCTTCTTTGCTAAGCAGCTCAGGCTCAGTCAGATTAGATGAAAAGTGTTTGTAAACAGCAGTTTCCAGATCTTGCCACAGGTTCTCAATTAGGTTAAGGTGTGGACTTTGACTGGGCCATTCTTACACATGATTATGTTGTGTTTTAAACAGACTCAAATTGGTTTTCTTCCATGATTGCCCTTTATTTGGCTCCATTCATCTTCCCATCAGCACCGACCATCTTGGTTTTCTTCTAGCCACTCTTCCATAAAAACCACATTTGTGCTGTGAATGACTAATAGTTTTCCCGTGAACAAATTCCTCCACCTGAGCTGTGGATCTCTGCATCTGGTCCAGAGTCACCATGAGCCTCTTGACTGCATCTCTGATCAGGGATCTCCTTGTTCAGCCTGGAAGTTTAGCTGGACGGCCTCGTCTTGGTCGGTTTACAGTTGTGCTGCACTCTTTCCGTTTCTGGACGATGGTCTGAACAGAGCTCTGTTCAAACCTCAGGAAATCTTTTTATAGCCTAAGCCTGCTTTAAACTTCTCCACATGTTTCTCCAAATGGCATCATGGAGTCCAAGGAACAAACCAGACAGGTCAGTCTGGTTTGTTCCTTGGACTCCATGATGCCATTTGCTTCCCAATATTCTCTCAAACTCTGAGGCGTCACAGAGCAGCTGGATTTGTAGCAGTCGTCAAGCAACTTCTGAAGGCAACTAGAGAGAAGGGGCTTGAACACTTTTGCACACCACACTTTTCAGTGTTCTTTTTTGTGTAAATAACATTTTGAATCTTGCATATTTTTCTCTCCACTTCACACCTGTCTACCACTTTGTGTCGGTCTTTCACTTAAAATTCCAATGAAATATATTTATGTTTGTGGCTGTATTGTGTAAAGGGTGTGAATACTTTTGGAAGCTGTATACCTCAGCAAATATCCATTTTCCTCATGTGACTGAAATCTGATGTTCAAGCATAAAAAGCAAATAGAAACTCCTATAGTAGAAAGCTGCCATATGAGCAGGTAAAACCTGTGGCTTAAAACAGACAGTTATTTAATGAGACCGCTTTAGATAAGTTAGACACTGCTTCATATAAAACAGGAATAACCTGTTAGAGCAGCCTAAGAGCCTAAGAGCTTCTTTCCATCGTAATTAGTTCCATAATCTCCATATTTATTGTTTTCGAGTAACCAGACTCACTGGCTGCCTTTTAGTTTCCACTTCTGTTATTCAGATTTTACATTTCATGTCAATTAACAAGTTTTCCAGCCGACTTGTTGACTCAGGAGCTGCTGTTTCTCAATCCGACATGCATGTGCAAAGCACAAATGGTTACACTTAGATCAACATTCACATTTGGCCATAAGTCAACTCAGTCTGAAAAAACTCAACCTGCAGTGATTTACTAGGAATTTGCTGAAGAAAAGTCTTCAGGGCAGAGACATGCAGCAAACTACGACGGAGTATTATGGCCACGCTAAGAAAATTTAAAAACAATAAAATTACAAGAATTAAGTCATGAGTTGATCAAATGATCAAAGTCATAATATTATTCTCGCAATAGAACAACTTCATTCTTATTCTTAATTATTTAGGGATGTCATGCAAATGTATGAAGTCTTTTTGACAAAGTGCTGGAAAAAAAACAATATGTAGAACAGAATAGAATAATCCTTCATCGTCCGTCAGCGGGAAAGTTCAGCAAAGTGCTGGAATCGTGCAGATTTGCACAAAATGTAAATTAAAAACAAAAAATATAATAATAAAAAAAACCCAACGAACTTGCAGCATAAGAAATATATGGTAGAAAACTAAAAAAAAAAAAAAAAGAAAAAAAACGTGCAGCTGATTAGAAAAATAAAACGCTTTATATTTGTAAAATTCAACTGTAGAACAAGCAAATATGTTAAAAAGGCGGGGGGAAAAAAAACTTTGATTCATTCTCAGCACTCGGTCTGGTACATGTCACATCTTGACTTGACAATATTTGCCAAAGTTCTTCAAATCAATCAGAACTTAACGCGCTCTTTAGGTGTGCATGCAGATTTTTTTATTTTTAATAATTTTTTAATTAAACATAGTTGTGGCCACTAATTAGAGATTTCCAGAACTTTCTTTTTTTTCTTTTTTTTTTTAACAACTCATCCAGTGATTCTTATAGTGATTTGGATGTGCAGCTACTTGGTCTCACTTCTTTTTTTCTAAGCTAAATCTTCTAAAACTCAAACTTAAGGTTTTAGGCCAACACTGATTGGAATTTGCAATTATTGACAAGTCAAAACTATCTGAAGAAAAGTAACTCAAACGCATATATATACATACATATATATATATAAAACGCAATCTCTCACAGGGGTTTTTTGGGGTATTTTAGCCAGCATTGAAGACTTTCTTTAGGATTGGAGTCTTTCTTTAGGATAAAGTAATTCTGTCTACCTGCAAAAGTTCCTGCATCAAGTTTTTACTTTCTCTATCATTTCAATCACTCAAGCTCTACCAGCAGTTTTTTTTTCTGCCAGTTGTAACCAAGATCTCGTTCAACCGGCTTAGTTGATTTTCTGATTAATCACCATTATCACAGATGATCCATGGGAGCAAATCACTGTGTTGTTTGTTTTAAAGACAGACAAGTGCATGCACCTGAGAGAGATTTATTGCAATAAATTTTCAACTTTTAACATAAGTCCCTGCAGCATGCACACGTTCAAATAGGATTCCTCGGAGTTAAAGTAAAGTTTCACGTGACGAGTGACAACAGAAAGTCTGTTGAGTGAGTCCTGGCTCTGTGTTATCCGTCCCGCTTCTATTCCTGTCAACCCTATAGCACACTTGCTGCTCCTTGTCTTTTCCCCTCCATCAGTTGTACAAACAAATCCGACCAAAGATTGCGACCCGAATGACTCAGAAGGTGTGTTTGTGTACAATGTGACACAAAGACATGCCTTCAGAATGACAGCTGCTGCACCAATGGAGGAAAAAAAACTACACGTACCCGAAACTACATCTCACGTGCAGAACATAGATTTAGCTGGACGGGATTTGTTTGGATTTCTTTTTTCTTTTTTTAATGTTCTTCAGAAAGCATAAAATACCAAATTGTTGCTCAATTAAAAAAATTACTTTGACATTTCTTTTAAAAAAATATTACAGCACTCATAGTTCGTAGTATAACAGAGTTCATGTGCGCTCGAGCAACCTGAGCACATCTGAGATTCTTATCGCACGTGAAAACTCAGAAAAACAGACGTAAACTCACCGAGAGAGAGGGCGCCATGAGTACAGGTGAAGCACGACTGGTTCCCTTTCAGGTGGGACACTTTTCCTCCTCTCCTTTATACCTTTCCCTTTGCCCACGCTTTCCAACCCACCTACGTCCTCTCCCTTCTTTTCTCCCCGTGTCTCACGCCATAGGTTTGCTCTTCTTGCTTCGACACGTTTTAACAGAGGATGGGTGTGTCCGTAGTAACCTGGGCTGCTTCTGTCTGCCTTGACAGTCTGATAATGTTTATACAAGTATGTGAACATATTTCTCCAGTTACCTGTTCGAAGCCGTGATTTAACAGTAACCTGGAATTCCTCCTGTCAATTGTGCAGCTTTCGGTTCCTTTTTTTTTTTTTTTTTTTTTTTTTTTGTCAAGTTCATTTGTAACATTTTAGCAACAAGGTAGTTCAAACTGCGTTACATCATACATCATAAAAAGACAAGAACAATTATCTTACTATTCATTTCCCCCCTCCCAGCATTAGCATAGCCCCGTTTTAGCTTTTTTTCCTTATACTTTTTCTTATTCATGCATTCCCTTGAAATAATTTGCACTAGAATAAGAAAACAATAAACTAAGTCATAAATAATAATCAAAACAACTGAAACAAAACAGTACTCTCAGGAACAAACCAAAGTTATCCATTCTACACCAAATAATAACCAGGTTAGCCCAGCACTTTAACTAAAAAATTAATAATAATAATAAAATGAGATTGCTCAGCTTTCCAGCTGCATAAGTAAAACTGGTCCCTCGTGCATGACCCCCTCTAAAGAAACCTTTAAAAATCAAAAGAAAGGATTAAGATGATTTAAAAAAAAAAAAAAAAAAAAAAAAAAGCTCCCAAGGAGACAATTTAAAAAGGACATCTAGCTACCTCTGCCAGGATCAATGTTAAGTCAGCATGAAACCTGATACTCTCACGGTTCCACCGGTTCTTACATCTAAGGTTTAGATGTGACAGCATCAGGGTGACCATATTTTGATTTCCAAAAAAAGAGGACTCTTGCCCCAGTACCAAAACACTTCTATCATGCTCTGTGTACTTAAACTAGGGTAACTGTAACTTTAATAATTATTAAAAAATTAATAAAATGCTTATTTCACATATTTGTTCAGTATGAGACAGATAATCTGTGAAAAGATCAAGCTCCTTCACCTCCTCAATGTTACTATTGCCTTCTGCAGAATTGCTCCAATCAAAACCAATCAGAGCCAGGAGGCGGGTCTCAGTGCTGGCAGAGAAACAACTTACCGTTTCAGGAAAACTTCTTATCTGCCGTCATGAGTAGCTACGCTAACTAGCCATAGCATTCATTTCAGACTGTTGATGGAGAGAAGCTGCATGTAAAAGAAAGCAAGTGAGAGGGTGTGAGCAGCACCTATACAAGCATGATTGAGAGGGCTAAGATCCTCCTCCTGGCTCTTATTGGTTGTTTCTGACTGAGCTATGTATTTCTCTAGCTATCACTGGGAGAAGGCAGAGGAGCTCAGATTTTTTCACATATTATCTTTCTCATACCATCCTGCTACCATGACACAGTGACAATTTTAATAAATATGCAAATACATCTCTTTTTATGAATCCTACATACCCCAACTTTAATTTTTATCAAGCTTTCAATCATCAGTAAGCAGACAAGTTACTTTAAAGTCTCTGGAAATTATAATAGTCACTGGACAGATGTAATGATAATAGCAATAATTTCTAGGATTGCACAATATGCAAGTATTAATATCAGTATCGGCTTATTTTAGTCATTTTTAATATTGTATCAATATGTAAAACTGGGTTGATGTGAACAACCAATGTTTGCTTCTATCTTGTCTTACTCTGTCACTTTCACCTCATACAGAAAATGTTGTTTATTAGGTGAAAAGTTTCTGATCGCAACCAACACTAAAATGCATTTTTACAAATTATGATTACATAACAACTTACAAATTTGTTAAAAAGATGTTTATTTCCCCAAGATCAAATTGTACATATCAAACAGCCTGAGAAACTTGACTTTGTCCATTTCTGTTCAAAACTACAAAAGTAGAAAATCCAACGCCCAGAAAATCTGCTCTGTGCATTTCTCTGATGGTGTGTGAGTTGGTTCCACCTTTGACCGATGCAAAACAAAAAAGGTTTCACAAGTACACAGGGAGTTGCTGATTCTTCTCTTGTGAGAAACTGATGAAGATGGATTTTGCGAGAAAAAAAAACAACAAATTGAGGACATGTTGGCGAATTCAAAACACATCAAACCAAGTGAAAATACTTCCTCATATTTTCCCTCCACCACAGAGTTTAATTACTCTTTCCCTTTCACCTTAATCTTTGGAAACTTTCCAAGTTCTTGACAGAAATTCTGTTACACTGAATTAGTTTTGCCACACCTGCAAACCGCTACTCACAAACATTGTCATAATTATTACTGCGGTGGTTCTATTTCTGTACCATTTCATGTCCTTGTACTATTTCAATATGGCCAGCTGTGCAAATACTCCAGTATCGTACCACTCATAGTTCAAACCAATACCAGGATGAAGAGGCTCAGTGAACATGGTCTGGACTTCAAAGATTTGCAGCATCTGGTCAGAAACCTGATAAAAACTCAGAATTCCTGCTTGGTAATCCAGGAACACGCCAATCTTTTTGGAGCAAGAGCCTGGTACTTTCATATCAACATCATTGTGTCGAAACTTCAGGGTGTCTCCTGAGCATTCTAGAGTCCAGGACTTGTCGTTTCTCCCAAACTCTGACTCGTCCGATGTTCGGTTGGCGTCTGCGTAAGCTACAGCCACAGAGAGGGTGCGAGCATGCCACTCCACCTCCCAGTAACTCCGCTCTGTTAAAGCCTCTTTGCAGAGAACCTGTGGGAACTTTGTGAATCTGTTCGGATGAGGAGGATAGGGGATGGGTGAAGGCCTCATTTTACAGCTGTCCACCAGGTTCAGGTTAGGGTAGTTTGACGTGTCATCCAATGTAAGGGGACGCCAATCTGCCAAGCAAAGCAGAAACAGAGTCACCACTGTAATAATTCTGACAATATTTGTGACCATTAAAGAAAGATATCTGTAGTTTGATTTCTTACAACGTAAAAACTCCTCTCTGCTGTTGGGTGCAGGCGGTAAGGAGAAGTCAACGTAAGAGACTGTGAGAAGACACAGCAGTCATTTTTAAGAGCCACTGAAAGAAAGCAAATCTTATACACACAGAAACTCTACTTACCCGTAGCTGAGATCTTGGGCCATGTCTCGTTCAGCAAAATGTCTGCTTTAGCTTTCAGCTCAGTCACACAGGCAGTCACATCTGTGAAAGAACGTGGAGGACCGGCACCCGGCGCAAAGTCTTGAAATGCAACGGAAATGGAGTTACGCTGAAAAATATATAGAGAAAGTAGTTAATACTATCCAGGTAAAAACCAGCCTCTTGTTCTACGCTTTGCCTCATACAGAGAGTCTGGATCCTCAGTGACTGAGAAACGAATCCTAGCTGGAGGCATGGATTCTGTTGTCCATGCCTGTTTCTGTCTTAAATTTTACCCAATTGCTAACGTGATGTATGTAATGCACCAGTTCGACGCTATGAAGCTTACCGAAAACAGCCATCCTCCGCTGTGAATTGAGACATACCGAGTCGAATAAGATGGCTGTTAATGTTAATTCAATATTTAGAAGAGTGGCTAACATGGACTTAAGGGCTTCCTTCACTTCATCTCTCGCCATTGTCAAACTACAGGCAGACTACAATTCTAAAACAGCGCAGAAAACCGATAATGTCGTTGATAACTTCTCCTTCTGTTCTCTAGAAATTCTGCCAGAGAAATCCAGTGCAATGGGAGAAAGCCCAGACAGAGCAGTGAGAGGAAATTAGAATCAAACAGAATTGTGTAGGGCATAAATGGCCAGGCTATAAGTTAAAACAGTTGCTCTTTTATATTCTTAGGAAGGAAATAATATTATTTTGAGTAGCAAGGAAATAATATTCCTTCTTAGGAATACTATCTGCCTTTTGAGATCTGGGCACTGTAATGTAAATAACGAATTATTTACATTACAGGAAATAATATAATTTCCTTCCTAAGAAGGAAATTTGAAAAAGTCAACACTCATTGTGAGTGTTCATTGTAATCACAGCGGTATCATTTTTATTTACTGGCACTTTAAAAAAAAGAAAAAAAAGAAATAGCATCTAAAAGATGACATGTATCATTTTTGATTAGCAATGAAAAAAAAATCTTTGTTGTCATTTTTGTAACCAGACCAGTTTGTTTATTTTTTCACTTATATTTTTTATGTGCATCTTTGTTTGATACAAGTCTGTAAAGTTGGAAGGCATCCTTGCCATCACCCTAATCTTTCAGCACATATTCTCAACCAGATTTAATTCAAGGTTCTGGTTCTGCCGCTCCAAAACAAGTAGTTACTTGTCTTCCAGGTATCTTTGTTGTGGAGAAAATCCTTCTTTTCTGATTTGTCACCCTTTAATTTGCAAAACATGGTTTGGTGGTATTAGAAAATATTAAAATGCTAAAGTGGCATTGGAAAGTAACAAAAAACAAAAAAAACAAAAAAAAACAGGGAATCATAAAGGAAGCCTAAATTCTTTAAAATGTTTTGACATGCTAAACAGGTCAACGGAGCACAGCGCGATGCTGGGAGTTTGATGGTAACTCAGCTTTATTCAAGTCAGAAGGAAAAAAGAACCTCAGCAAGTGCACACAAGTCCGAACGCTGTCTATACCTGCGCCAGGTAGACAACGTCATCGCTGCTTGAAAGCCGCAGCAGTTGAGCGTCCCTCCCTCTCAGCTCACCGAGCTCCTTCTCCAGGCGCTGCTTCAGCTCCCCAGCCTGAGCCAGGGCGCTCTTCTCCTGGGCTTCGATCAGCTGCTCCAGCTTACTGCGTCTGTTCTGCACGGACGAGATCAGCTCGGAGAACGCCTTGGCACAGTCTGCCTTTGAGGTTTGGGCACTGCTCTGTGGGAACAAACGCAGCTCTTATTAAAGCGTGGTTACACTTATAGGAGCTAAACTGGATTCCCTTCAGGGGGATTCAGTCAAACCTGTGGTTCTTTTTTGTTCAAATTAAAATGACACTTAAAAGATAAAAAACAGGCATGGATGGTTTTTCTCTTTTGCCAGAAAATATTTCATGCCCCCAATGTTATGGTTTAGGTTTGCTTTAATAAATGAGTTAAAGTTGCAATTCTTTAAAACTCAAATTGGCTAGCAGGTTGGATGGACTCTTAGTGATTACATCAGAGTCTATAAATTGTTACACTTCAGAAGAATTTTGAGAGTTTTTCAGCTCCCAAAATGTAACTCCAACCATGCATGATTTCTCTCTGCTGCCATCAAGTGGTGGAAGGAAGACATTGTTACCCGTCAGACTCAGATGGAGGTCTGGCACCATATCAGACAAACTAATTACTTAGTTATGTTCCAGCTGAAAGTTTTCAGCAATACACCAGTGAGTCACGTCCGGGAGATACGTGCTGTTCCTGCTTAGGTCTTTGATCCTTACATTTCACAATAAAGATCAGTCTTTTGTTCCAGTTCTTTAACAGTACATTCAGTTTTACTGATTACACCTCTGGAAACAAAAACAGAAAGTCTATTTTAATTTTTTTACTTTTTTTATTAGGTTATACCTTAACATTCTTCTCTGCCTGTATGATCGTCTCCAGCTCTTCTTCTCTTTGCTGGACTTTCTCTTGCACTTGCTTTCGAACTTTCTCCAGCCGTTCCTGGAAGAAACCAGAAGGCTCCCATTGAGTACCTTTTTAATTGGACTGTGACTCTTTAATCACATCATTTGTTTTTACCTTTGTTGTCTCTTTTAACTCCAAAATAGACACAAACGTGTGACCTTTATGTTTGTCCACCGTGCACTCGGTGCAGATGAGCTGTTCGTCCTTCTGGCAGCAGAGATCCATCAACTTCCGATGCTCGGTGCACACCTTGTCCCCTACTGGCATCGTAGCTGAGATCAGTTCATGCTTCTGCAACACGGGGACAGTGTAGTGAGGCTCTACATGTTCGTCGCAGTAAGACGCCAAGCACGTCAAGCAAGACTTGGTGGCTTTGTTTCGTCCGAGACTGCAAAAGTCGCAGGCGACGTCAGGCGGGGCGGGCAGGGTCAGAGACGGAGGCGGTGGTTGGGGATATCTCATCATCTTCAGGTTCTTCACCACCTGGAGAAGCAGGTTGTGAAGTCAGTTTGGACTAGTGAGAAAATTTGATTCTTAAGGTACCCCAAAGAGACCTTTGTAAGATCTAGTCAGAGCAGTGGAGTCCAAACTGGTTGTTAAAGTTAAAAGTATGTCGTAGATCCCAAACTAGAAAAACTGTGTTTTCCAAATCTTCCTGATTAAAAGAGAGAAATCCAGTTTGGATCAGATTGAGAACATGGAAAAATTATATTTTCAGCAACAAAAACACAATTTGGGTAACTGAAAAAACTTACTGTATTTACACCAATTTTAAAAAATTAGTTAAAAGCCTATTTTAGCACACCAAAGTCTATCTTTGAATAAGAGTCACTGGAAAGATGTGCTTCTATTTGCTACTAAAGTGAAGATAATTCAAAAAGCTTGGTTGCTAGAAGATGAATACTTTGTGTTGTACTTAAAATTTTCCTTAGACAATTGGAAAATTTCTGTTATAAATGTTACAGTTCACCTGTGGTGTCATGCCAAATTAGTATTTTTCATGAATTGTAGTCAGGAATCAAAATCAACCCAGAGGCTTCAAATGGCCCTAGGAGAGGACTTTGGATAGGCCCCCCTCACCTCAGCCAGCATGTTGTTTCTCTTCAGGACAGGCCTGGGATGGAAGGTCTCCCTGCACTGGGGGCAGCCGTATTCCTCCCTCTCACCCTGCCTGTCCCAGCAGCTCTCGATGCAGCTTCGGCAGTAACTGTGTCCGCAGGGGATGGTGACGGGCTCCTTCAGCAGATCCAGACAAACCGAGCAGCAGAACTGCTCACGGTCCAGATTGACTCTGCACTGATTGTCCTGCAGATCTTCCTCCTTACCAGCCATCTAGCTAAAAAGATAGCAACACAAGAGGAACGGATCAGAGAGGTTTTTGAATTGAACACGTGGCGAGGAGAGGTTTCAGTGTTCGAACTGCAATAACCATCTGCTGTTGGGCTGGTGGAGGCATTGCAAGAGTAATCAGTCTGAGATCATGTTGATCATAAACAACTTCTGGGGAGATACGTAGAACAAATAGCATAGTAGTGGGCCTTCATAAAGTTGAGACAGGAAAGTGTCCTGATTTTCTGATTCTGCATGACCAGACAGATTCTGAAATACTTTTTTTTATTTTTATTTTTTTATCTATGAACAACTTGTTGATTCACAGTTCTGAAATTTAAATGCTGACAAATTGCTTGAAGGCATCCCAAACTTGAACACCTGTTTTGGTTTATATGTGCTCAAGGGAAATGTGATTTTTTATTATTTTTTTTTCAGCATAAGTTTTTCAACAAAGTTCAAACGGCATAGAAGAAAATGTCTAAGACATCGCTAGAAAATGTGGAGTCCTTAAATTATGGGAATGAAGCAAAGTTCCTAATTCCTGCCATTCTTTTTTAGTTTAGTTTTTTAGTTTATTTCCCAGGAAATTTGTGTCTCATTTGGGCATCTTTATGCAAAACAACAAAATCATCTATGGTCGATTTTACAGCCTGCTAACTTTACCCAGAGCTCCACCTACAAAGAAAATAGGAAAGTGAATTCCCATTATTACAGTACATTCCTGTTTTCTTATAGTAAAACAACAGAACCAGAAGTTTAATGTGTATTGTGATTGAACAGGGCATTATGAGCTATATAATGTTTTAAACTGCAAAAAATAAAAACTTGGACAATATCTAGGCAGTCACTGCTTATTACAAAGCAGTGACTGTTATATGTGTTAAGTGGACTGAACATTTCTAAAAGTGTACTTCTGAGTAATACACCAATATCACTCAAACAGATAATAAAGTATATTTTAACATTTGTCCCAGCTTAATAACTGATCACACACCGCTCTTTATCTAGTCTTAGTACTACAACTTTGATGTTTACACCAACTTCAGCATCATTCTCTAGTTCTACAGTCAATCTTCAATTTGTGTTATACAGAAACTTTTGTTCCAGCAGCACAATAAGGAACCACAGTGTGCATTTTTGGATGAATTGCTCGTCGCGTCGTTTACCATCCTGTGGGCTTGTCAGATGCTCTTTATGGTATTTGGCTACTAGCAAGGGCGTAGGAACGAGTCTGTCATTGGGGGGGACGCATATTGGAAACCTGACAGATCAGTAAGTAGCTTGAGCATAATTGTCAAACAATTATGCCGTCCAGGGCCGTGCAGGGACCACTAAAGGGGCAGGTGCTCAAAAAAAAAGGGCACATCTCACCGCATTCTTGGACAGAATATTAACAAAGCCTCACAGCTTTCAGAGTTTAATAAACAATGATAATTTACAAAATTGTGAGATACACAATCAAAGCTAAGGAAAAGACCATACAACTATGCATATGTAAGATATTTTATTAGTAATTTCTTTCTGCAGGTCTATTTTGTTATAGGAAAGTATTGCCATATTCAAACCCACAATTTAGCAGGATATGTAAATCAGAGCTAAACCACCAGACATATTTTGTCTCTACAGAACTAAACTATTAAAAATGTAAACAACAAATAATTTTAGTACGTTATTATGTGTCAGAAGAGGGCTTAGAAAATAAGACCAAAAAAAAAAAAAAGTTTGACCAAAAGGGCACTTGGGGGCAAGGAGCAAAAGGGGCAGGTGCTCAAGCCCCCCCAGCCCCTCCCTCTGCATGTGCCTGATGCCATCAACTCATCAGTAATGCATTACTCTAATCTGACCCTTGTTTCAATAACAAGTATTCTAACATGTTACTATTTACAATCCAATAATCAGATTAAAGTTATGCATAGTACAATGACCGTCATTCCAGGATGAACACTCACTTTAGCATTTGCCTCTCACAACTAGCAAGCTAAATACTTTGGTAGCACACACAGGCTACCAGATTCTGATATATTTTATTGGTCAAAAGACATTTGATTATTGGTCAAAACGCATTGATATAAATTGACTGGTAATTGAACAGGTTCTACTTCTTTCTAAAACCAAAGTAAAAAAACAGCTCATAAAATATGACTCCGCAGTTTTAAACTCAATACAGCAATTTGACCAACAAAAATAAAATCTAAACAAGTTTTGTTCTTCTTTAACAACTCTCTACATCAGTGCAACAGTTTGATCTACAAAATAAATAAAAATTATACTTTTCATGTCTAACAGACACCTTAGCTCCTCACTGTTAACTCAGTCTCACTTTCCAGCTCTGCATTCAGTAACTTACCAAACATGATCCATAAAAAACACTGAAGCAAAAAGACTAAATGTTTTTTTCTCCTGTCATTTTCAGCCGCAAACATTTAACTAAAATATCTACAGATATGTGTTTCTGTCTCTGCCTTCCTCTGACTCTCTGGAGCCTGATGTTCCTGCATGGATTCATGGATTTACAACAGACACTACAGTAATGTACAGTGTCAGAATGTGAACTAAATATAAAAAGTGTTTTTATCATACAGAATGAGAATTTAAACAACTTAATTTTCAGATGTATGCATTATTATACATCTCAACTCTATTTACTGTGTAGCAAACATTTTCACTAATTTATCTTTACACCTCTCCTCAAGCACTTTTTTTATTGTCTCCTGTAATTAATATATTTTTTAATATAATTAATTAATATAATTTTTAATGTAATTAATTAATATAATTTTTATATCTTTACCCTGAAACTCCACCTGGCTCTCTTATGTCTTCCCTGACCTGCTCCTCTCATAATAAAATAGTTTAGCTTATTTAAAAATTAAAAACAGTTAATACATATTTCAGTAAACTAAATGAAGACCTCACCAGAGCTTCTTCACCTTTCTTCAGCATCATTCTAGCACTGCTGTTCTCCTAAATATCTAAATAATATAATATAATATAATATAATATAATATATAAATACATGTTAAGTGGTCGAGTATGATCAGATGTTGCTCACTTTAAATAATAAAAAGGCTAATTTCGTTGCTGTTTCAGTCTCATTCTAAATCATTGTGACTAGACTAGCTAACTTTTAAACAAAGTTAGCAGTAAAATTTTGGACATGTGACTATCCCAGAATTAAAACGGCTTAACCTAAAAGATTTAGTTCTATATATGAAAGTAAACTGACAACAAGATGTTATAAACGAGCGATATTCAACATTCCTGGCAGATCGTTTACCTCCTTCAAACGGAGTTTCTGACTCCATCTGCTGCTGCCTTTTACTCTGAGCCGTTCAGAGGGGGGAGGGGGAGGAAGCGCTCCGTTGAATGCGCTGTTGTGCGCCTTCAAAATAAAAGCACGCGAGTGGAAGATTTTAAAATTCTTCGCAACAGCGGTGAAATTATTGGGGGGGACGAATGTGACTCTCTCCAATATTGGGGGGGACATGTCCCCCCCGTCCCCCCCGCTTCCTACGCCTATACTCGAGTTAAGTTTCACTTTCCAGAGAAATTTCCCGTTTCCATTTGTCAACTTACACACACAGACCGCACGCCAATAATAATAACAGCAGTATGCACAAAAATGGTTTCTTCTGGTACTTTTCTTTTTTATATAGTCGTGCATGTTTTAAAACAAAACTGTAAGTTCACTTACGTCACTCAAGCTTCTTACACAAGGTGTCTGTCGCAACACAAATAAGAAAAAGCAAAATAAAGCCGCATCTTACTGTACCTTTCTGATGTTTGAATGCTGTGCTGGAAAGGTCAGCAGCCACTTTTGTCCCTGAATGAACCACAGCAGGACCGAAGAAAAATCAGTGTTGCCAACATGGGCGGGTTTCCGCCCAATGGGTGGACATAGCATAGCAGTACATTAAAATTGTGTTTGAACACGTTTGAATGGAGAAAAAAAAAAAAAAAAAAAACAGCTTTGGGCGGGTTGTTAAAATCTGGGCTGCTTTTCTCATCATTTGACAGGTTTTGGAAAGTGTTCAGAGACGATCTTGAAATAGTTATTTTGTTACAGAAGAGTACAAAACTTTTAATAAGCTTTGTTATTGCACTTATCATTTTTGAAATGTCCAGAATAGGTCGAAGGTGACACCGTGAATAATTGTATTATCAACCTTTGATCCAAAGCTCCCGGGAGGATTAAGAAAGATTAATGTGTCATTTCCATCATTTTTAAAATATTTGGAGAATGTTTTCGAAATGGTCTAATCAGTAAAGAAACCTATAAAAAATGTTTCTCGGACTTGAACTTGAAACTAACAATGGAAAGCTACAGTTAGCCGTTATACACCTGATTAGGGTAGTATGAGTTATACGTACGTTTTGTTGTTTGTTTGTTCCCCCACCCTTAAAGCCCCTTTTGGCAAAAAATGACTTGGGTCATTATTTTTAGGAAGGCGACAATATGCATCTGTCGTGATAATTATTTCCACCGATTACATTGAAGTATTAGAAAGCCTGCTCACGTTCAGTTTAAGTAAAATGAATATTAAACACCCCTTTTCAGAAAAATACCACCACACTTCTTAAACAAGCTTAAAAAACATCATCAGTCACAAAGAACCTTCAAGATCGATTGTAGTTAAACAGTAAAGCAGACGCATGGTGTGCTTTTATTTTTTAGAAACTTTATTCAAATATATTAAAAGGTATGTACTGTATGTCATTTTGTCAAAGTCAACAAACATGGAATAAATGTGCAAAACAACAAAGACTTTTATATTATGTAAAATTAAGATCATTTTACACAACAAAATATAATACGCAAAACAGAGAGTGATTATTACATGTATTGTTCTTATATCATGTAATGCTTTTATTACTACTGGTGATAAAAGCATTACATCAACAGAGCTTTTTGTGTCTCTTAAAATACATAAATTTAGTGCTTACTCAAGTTGTTTGTTCACATTTTTCAAATAAAGTTGTACCATAAAGTTTAGATTGAGATACAAATGTGCTTTCAATGTCATAATCTCATTGCAAATAAAAAGCAATAGCAGCTTGAACTGCTTAATAAATTAGGCAAGAGGACTCACACCAAGTGTCATTTTTAACAAAGAAATTACATAACATGCCTATGAATCTTCAAACAAGGTAACAGTGACAATAAACCCTGTCCGTCTTTAAAATAATGTCCCGTTAAAACGAGTAATACTATCACCGAAAGTGCATCAACAATTAGAATGTAGAGTATTTAGAAAAAGCGGCTGTAGGATTTGTAAAGTACCTCAACAAAAGCAGGAATTAAAAAAAAAAGTAGAAAAAAAAAGTAAAAAAAAAAAAACTGAGGATACCCCTAGTGGCCAAAGCTTACCAATACAGGTTAAGAGTAACAATTCCTATGCGCAGCAGCACAAACAAATCAAGTCTTTGTGTAGAGTTTGTTCTAAAAATATAGTGTTATCTCGAATCAGCACTGGTTCCACGAGATGCTATGCAGCTCATATGAAACATTCCTTTGCTGTTCTGTGTCTAACATGATCATTTCTGCAGATCTGCCAGCTACACATTGATGTTGTAATTTCCATGGTTAGAATCCACTCAAAATGCCTCACCAGGGCAAGTGATGGCACAAAAAAACTGAATATTTAAGACATGTGCAAAGAATAAAAACATTCCTCAAAACTTAAAGCTTTACGATTGCCAATGCCAAATGTTGGGTTGTTTTCACACCTGATAGTCCGATAGACTCGGTTCGATTGCACCATGTTACATTTTCAGCTGGTACAGTTTGCTTTCACATTGCTCTGTGTCAAATGATCCAAACGCTTTGAAGAACCTGTTTCCCCCCACCCCTTCCTGTGGTGGTGATACACCAAGAGTCACTGAAGGAAACGGCACAAAAACCTTGGAAGAAAACCAGTGCACCTACATTCTTCACAAAAAGTGAACCAAAATGGAGCGGCATCAGATTTTAGTGGTTGTAGGATTTCTCTCTCGTCTCTGACAGAAGACCATGAGCCATTTCTCCTTGTAATTGCCCATTTGTTTTTGGTCTATTGACCCAGAATGCCCTGCGCTATAATTTGCTTCCTGCTTTTGGAGTGATCTCACGTCAAATTCAAACCGCGCCAGAGTTCACTTTAACCAAACCAAGACCTAGGTTTTTAGGTGGACCAGAGGTTTTATTTTTTGGTCCTCAGAGTTCAATTGTGGATTTACACCTCCCCAAACTTACCAGACTTTCTAGACAAATAAACTACAGTCGGATTAAAGTGGACTAAACAAGAGCTGCTGTGAATGCACCCTTAATTTGGTGGAAGCATCCTAAATCTACTTCTTTCCTTCATAATAGCGTCAAAACTCTTCTCAATTGCCTCCATCGGACTTTTCGCTTCCTTAGATGCTTCCTGACCCATAACACCACCTCGTACTCCTCCTGCAGCAGCTGCGGTTACTGTGGCGACGCCTGCCACCACTCCGGCAGCCACGACTGCCACCTCACTTCCCGCTACAGTCGCTGCAGGTGCCATCGCTGTTAAGGCTTTCACGCGCTTCATCACTTCGGTGGGATTTTTCACAACTTTCATTACAACTTCCAATAGCGCTGCCACTCCAAAAAATGCCCCCAACAAAGCACCGGTGGCAGTACCCGCTAACTGGGTCAGAAATTCATTAGACACGGATGTTTTAGCCCGCTCCCTGATCTCCTGTGGGGGTAAATCCACTTCCACCTCTCTAATCTGCTTTTCTTCCTTCTGGATCCTTTCTTCTACGTGCTGCAGAACCGCATTGGTGTAGTAGGATCCGTTTTTTTCCACCATCATCTTGTCTACTGTCTGAAGGAACGCCTCCAACTGGACCTGGTTATTCCTGTAATCATCTTGCCCTTCTCCGTTCCAGTGTTTATTATCAAAGACATGGCACCGACCTCCGCACTTCTTCACCAGATTACTCAGATTCTTATTCTTACTGACAAACTCTTCGATTTTCATCCCTTCTTGGAGCTGCTCGCCGTGAGTGAACACGATTATAGCGTATTTCAGAGCATCCTCTGAGAAATGATCGCATATTTTTGTGATAACCTGTTGCTCATGCTTTGTGAATCTGTCAACTCTAAGTAAAATGAGGAAGACGTGCGGTCCAGGTGAGCACTCCGTGAGGCAATGCATTATCTCCGGCTTCAGCTCCTCTTCCGACCTGTCGGTGTCGAAGAAACCAGGTGTGTCGATCAAAGTGAGGCACCTCCCATTAACTGTTCTGGTCTCTGATTGACATTTATTAGTTCCAGAGTTAGGAGAATGGTATGAAGCAAAAACTTCCTCCCCCAGGATGGTGTTAGCTAGGTGGCTTTTCCCAGCTCCAGTTTTGCCCAGCAGAACGATCCTTGTTGGACTGGAGTCTGTAAAGATTCAGATTGAAGAAATTAATGCAGAATTAAGTTTTGGACATTTTAGTGCTGTTAAGTTTTCCGTTGGTTTCTAATAAATTATCTTAGCATATTTTCACAGAAGGAAGAACACAATAGCATAATTTCATTTCAATCTTACAGGTTCCCTATGGTCAATACTGACCCTGATCTCGACCGCTCTCCAGATCGTTTTCAGTACATCTGTTGAACTTTATATCTTCTTGGACAGATTTGAAAACCTGTAGAGGTAATATATTCAAGTTTAATACAAGTCCAAGGATTCACCACTTCAATACAGATATATAAAACATTGTCGAAACTAATGAGGTCAGTTGCATTTACACACACCCAAATGACATCCTATTTTTATTACAAAGGTTGCAAAAACTGTTGCCCCACCTTTTTTAGAAAAAGACAAACACTTTTGTTCTTTCAAGGCTGTGTACATTGTGCATTTATGGGATTTTTTTTATTATTATTTATACACCAATGTATTTGTTAGATCAGACACTGATGTTGGACAGGAAGGTGAGCATTATTTCAGATATGCTGTGCAAATGAACCAAAAAATTATACAAACAGGCATAATTTCCACGAATAATTTGGAGTTATGTTCCACAAAAAAAAAGTCTGTGAACAGGTGAATCCACAAATACTGAACTGCGGATAGATGGGTTTCCACTGTGGTTAGGACTCAAAGAATGTGGCTGTCAAGAAACATAAAATTGCTAAAAATATTACTCTATATAGCTTGTTATGTCCACTTTTAACAGTTAAAAAAACCCTTTCGTTGTAAATCACTCAAGGAAAAAAACATGTTTATTGTACTTTACCTCCCAACCCTCTTGATCTGGTAGAACAAGGAGAACTCGAAATGGTGCGCTGGTGGTTCTCTCCTGCTCAAATTTAGAGATCTCCTCCAGTAAAACCCTGGCTACTACAGTGATTGGGAAACACAGGGCAATGCCAGCCCCAAGTGCAGGTATTGCTACAGATCCAAACCCTTTGCTCTCACAGGAAGTCAGAATTTGGTTGATGCCCAGTCGGAGAACCTGCAAAAATTAGTATTAGAAATAAGCTGAACATTATTTTTAACTCATCCGGACAGACTAATTGTAGTATATATGCTCAGATATCTCACCTGAACTGCGGTTCCATTGTCTTCTGCATCCCACCGAACAAGGCTGAGGAAGAACACGGCACCAAAAGGAACTCCAGTCAGATTTTCCTCTAGTATGAAGTCACCAGGCCCCATTTCCCCTTCTGACTTCCCTATAATCGTTTTAGTCACACGACGACCAATTGCTTTACTGAGAATGTTTCCAACACGAGTTGACAGAGGATCGTTGAAGACCATTGGAGACACCACTGCATCTGTCTAAAAACAGTTCCAAAGCAAAGGTTATGAACTTGCTTATGTTGACAGGTAAAATAGCGGCATATTAACAGTGTTATAACACTGCAATAATCAATCCATAATAATAAAAAGATAAACTTAAAATTAAGGAATTCTCACCTGCTGGCTTTCAATGGTCCCCTGAACAATCTCAACCTGGACGAGACCTTTGGGAGCTCCAGCTGTGGCTCCTCTGGCTACATTTTGTCCAACAGAATCAAACTCCCTTCCAAGTGGATCTTTGTGTTCTGCAGGGTAGGCAGCACTTTGCCCCAGAAGATGCCTGTCACATGCTTCTTGCATGGCCCTGACCACCTCTCCTCTGTCATCTATCAGTGAAATTGTCTGAAGACTCTTTCCACCCTGACTACCGAATTCCTTGACAGCACACACAATGGCGTCAGAACAAACTATGACAGGAATGCCAAACACTCCTGAGCCAATACACGGCATGGCGATGGACTTAAATTTCATCAATTCTGCCAAACTCAGAGCCCGCCGAACAGTTCTTTCCAGTAACACCCTCTCCTTACCAGCTGCTTTTCCAGCCACAGGCCCAACAGCATGCAGCAGTCTTTTGCAAGGTAAATTACCCCCAATGGTCACTACAACTTCACCAGTAGGGATTTGTCCTTTACGTTTCCTTAAAGAGTCGATCTCAAACTGCACATCAGGACCCCCAGCCTGACTCAGGGCAGCAGCGATGCCTTCGCAATGATTCAGATCCTCATTGGAAGAGTTCACCAGGGCATCAGCCCCAAACATGGTGATGTCTCCCTGATACACCATCAGCTGAACATCATCAGTAAGGTTGTAAGTGGCTACTGCTCTCAAACTCTCACCTAAACATGGCTTATCCTCTACATCTAACATCTCTGTTTTCACCAGACTACCTGCCACAACTGCTGTCCTCGCTCTGCTGACTTCGTCTTTGTAGTGCTGTGCTGCAACATCGTGCTGATCTTTATGAGAGGGGTCTGGAGAACCACGACACTGTTGGTCTTCCTCTCCTTCACCCACAGTGTCAGTTTGAGATAATCTTCTCACTAACGTCTCTTCCTCCTTTTGGTAATGCTCAGCCGAGTAAAAACCAGAGGTGAGCAGTTCCTCAGTATCAGGGGAATCAGACAGCGCAGGAAGTTTGTGTTCTTCTGGTTGTTCTTCAACTTCTTTACCACTCAGTGGGGCAGTTAGCTCAGGACTGGACTGCTGGTTCTGGTAAAAGCACAACAGTAACAGATTTTACAAACATATATAAAGGTAACATGTTAAAATCTTAGCTGGTATTAAATTTGCTTTCAATGAGAGAGAGAAAATATTTAAAACTAAAACAGAGGTATAATATTCTATGTATCCGAGAAGTATTTTCTTTGTTAACAGCTTCCTTTTACCTTCTGCTTTACTGATCACTTTTCTAGTGACATTCTGCAGATGACAGTAAAAATACAGCAAACCACTAATACAGGCTTTTACAGCATTACTCAACAGGTTGGTAATTATTAACAATCAATCAATCAATCAATCAAGTGTATTTGTATAGTGCATTTCAGCAAAAAGGCATTTCAAAGTGCTTTACATCATGACAACACAAAAACATCATTTTGTCAAATCATCGATACACATCAAATATGTTGGTCAATTTTCCATCTATTATGGTTAACAAGCAACTCTAAGCATGTAGGGTTTAGTCTTGATTTAAAGGAACTCAGTGTTTCAGCTTTTTTGCATTTTTCTGGAAGTTTGTTCCTGATTTGTGGTGCATAGAAGCTGAATGCTGCTTCTCCATGTTTGGTTCTGGTTCTGGGGATGGAGAGCAGAACCAGAACCAAACAACCTAACAAAGGTTGATAGGACAACAGCAGCTCTTTAGTGTATTGTGGTGCTAAGCCGTTCAGTGATTTACAAATCAACAGTGTTTAAAAGTCTATTTTCTGATCTAATGATTTCAGAACTGGGGTGATGTACCCCGTCTTTCCTGGTTTTAGTGAGAATGTGAGCAGCAGCATTTTGGATCAGCAGCAGGTGTTTGATTTGTGTTTTTAGGCAGACCTGTGTAGACAGCAATCAGTGAGACCAGAAATAAACAGATGTTTATTAGTTTAGGATTCTTCTACAGTAAATGTCAAAGATCACTTTTTTAGATCACCTTTTTCAGGTTGTCATGATCACATATTAGCTTGGCATTTGTTTTGAATTTAAATCAGATTTTGCCTACTTTTTATTCTTTTTGCAGAAGGAACTTCTTCATGATCGGCACTAAAGAAATAAGCCTGTCTTGCCTTCAGCTTAGGTTTCACTTTACTAAAGCAAAATACTATGCTATATGAGCAAAGAAAAGTGCTCATATAGCATATAGACAGTCTGTATCTTTCGCAATCGCTGTTATTTTTCAACACTTTCTGAAAGAAAAACAAGAAGAATTGAGATGTGGATCAGACATTTAGCAGATTATAAAACATCCCTGCAGGCCCCCTTTCATGTTTGTTTTGTCGAATTAGAAACCCAGAAGGAAATGTTGTGCTGACCTCTGCTGGCGCTGCAGCAGTGGTGTCATGTGAGGAGCTGGGAGGTGACAGGTTGTCCCTGACACTGAACACCAGAAGGCCGTCAGTGAGCTCAACGACATGCTTAGATTTCTTCAACACTTCCTGTTGATCTACAGCACAAAGCATAACAGAGGTTAACATATGAATATATATGCATCTACACATAATACAATATATATATAAATATATGAATTTGGCTTTTATTGTCAATCTTGGACCTGCTCAAACATGTGTTCAAATAATCAAGAGTTTTATGGAAATAACCATCCAATGAGAACAGGGCACCAGTGCTGAGTTTCATGTGAAAATCTGGAGACTTAAGATTGTAACCAGACTCCACCTCTAGCAACAACTCATCTTTATTTATGCAAACAAGGAGCTGTTAACATCTGTGTGGCAGATTTTACAGCCTGCTACCTTTACCCAGAGCTCCACCTATAAAAATTCCTGAACTATCCCTTTGAGGCTGATGTTTGGAAAGCGAAACAGAGATAACTTCTGTGTTTGAATTATATGACAGTGATTCCCCAGCTTAAGTACAGTACACCACTTGACAACACACTAATTGATATGACTTTATCTTCTCGTAGTTATTAAAAAGCTTAGACGTTGGACTGACTGAACTAGGAATAAATGTTGTACAATATTTCAAACTGCAAAGCATCTTAGGACATTGGAATCCATATACATTTATTTTTAAACCATCGCTGTGTTATGCAAAGCCCGCTTTAGTGGTGACCTAAGCCAAATTATGCTGACTATTGTTTAATTTCTACTTTTATTTAGTAGCTGCACTGAACATTTTCAAAAGTGAACTGAATAGCATGCATTTGCATACGATTCAGATGGTATATTTTAATATTTATCCCAGCTTGAGATTAACTCCTGGCTTTATTTCGGCTCCAATCTCTACCCAGATAGCACAGAATGATTGAAACAACATTGAATCAATGTCAGCCAGAAACATTGAATCAACGTTGAACGCTGACATTGAAACAACATTGAAAGTGGTCGGTGACTTGTATGTTGAATCAACGTTAGGGTTTCAACCATAACTGACATTATATCAATGTTGATTCAACCATCATCTGTATGTCAACTTGTATGCATATTTGTGTTGATAGTACATTGAATCAGTTATGAATCAATGTTGATTCTACATTATATCAATGTTGAGTCAACCATCATCTGAACGTGGATCTGCATCCGGATTTCGGTTGATTCTACATTGAATAAGTTAGGAATCAATGGTGATTCAACCATCATCTGAACGTGGATCTGCATGCAGATTTGTGTTGATTCTACCTTGAATCAATGTTGATTCAACACTCATTTGACTGTGGATCTGCATGCAGATTTGTGTTGATTCTACATTGAATAAGTTAGGAATCAATGGTGATTCAACCATCATCTGAACGTGGATCTGCATGCAGATTTGTGTTGATTCTACCTTGAATCAATGTTGATTCAACACTCATTTGACTGTGGATCTGCATGCATATTTGTGTTGATTCTACATTGAATCAATGTTGATTCAACACTCATTTGACTGTGGATCTGCATGCAGATTTGTGTTGATTCTACATTGAATAAGTTAGGAATCAATGGTGATTCAACCATCATCTGAACGTGGATCTGCATGCATATTTGTGTTGATTCTACATTGAATCAATGTTGATTCAACACTCATTTGACTATGGATCTGCATGCATATCTGTGTTGATTCTACATTGAATCAGTTAGGAATCAACGTTCATTCAACCATCAGCTGAACGTGGATCTGCATGCAGATTTGTGTTAATTCTACATTGAATCAATGTTGATTCAACCATCATTTGACTGTGGATGTACATGCAGATTTGGGTTGTTTTTATATTGAATGAAAGCTAAGGATTTATGTACATTTTACGTCTGATAGGTCTACATCATAACATGCCACTAAAAGTTTCTTCACTGGTGTTAAACACTATTATTGGCAGATGATGCGTAAACTGTGTACAAAAGTTTATAAATGACAACATGGGTTTGATTTAACATTTTATTTAAGAAAAGAGGGACAGATCTTTAAACATATTTGATTCCTTTTTGACTGTCAAAACAACAGTATGTTGTCCACAGAAGAACAGAGTCCATGAAGTTAAGATTTGTACTGTATGAAGTAGGGAAACAGTACAAGTTGTGGTAACCCCAGTTTGACTCTGGTTGGCGTCACTTTGATTCCTTGTGATGTCTTCCTCTCATTCTGGCGCATAATGAAGCCACTTCTTGACAATTTTGCTGCAGTCCTCAAGAGTCAGCTTTCGGTCAAACTGCAGAGCAACAGCTGAAAAAAATAAAAGTGAGGAAGGTCCAGTTGGAAATATGATAAACATTTGAAAAGTTCTGAAACACAATGAAAGATTAAACACTGTACTGGTTACAGGTCTGAGAACAAATACAAACCATATAGTTCCCCATGTACACTCACTGTTAAATTAATATCTTAATCTTTCATTAATATTTATCTTAATGTTTACATATACAACTGCATTTACCCATCAAGCTGCAGTATAGTGTAGGATTTATGATATTGATATTAAATCAATATTTAAAATAAAGGGCTGTTTATCAGAAAACCTAACAATAAAACTCAGGGAGGATCAGGTTTATTTAACACACCAGAGACAAATAAATCGAACAAAAGGTGATTTATAGTGTAGTTGGAAAAATTATAATTTATACAGAATAAACTTCCATCAAATAGCTGGTTCAATCTTCCAACTACAAATATTTCCAAATAAGTTGATTAAATTCCTTAAAAAGTGTCTATATGCTAATAAAGATCCCACACAAGTAACAATAGTCCAGTTCAATTTAACCAGTTACCAATCCAAGGATCAACAGACTGAATCAGTCATTAGCAGGTTTAGTTCAGTGTTTCACCTGCCTTACATGTTAAGTGTTTCCCTTCTGCCTCACCTGGATTGAATCTGTGGATGATTAACAACCTTCTGCACTTCTTGATGGCTGCAGACGGTCATGTAATCATCCAACTCAGCTGTTCTGGTACAGAGGCTCATTTAAGCACGACCCTAAGCACATCATAATAAAAAGTTAAAAACAAGTGATTACTATCACAACAATTTAAAGCCCACCTGGACTAGCCAGCCTTACACTTCCTTGTCCACCACATGCTCTCCCAGACCAAACAATAGGCCCCGCCCTATTTTAAAAACTCAAATCCCACAAAATCTCGCAGGATTTCATACTTAGGCCTGGAGTGGTGGGTAGGATGAAAATAATACAAAAGGAGACATGACCTCAATTATTAAAAATATCCGTTTTGCCCCAAAATAACCAGGATTACTATGGGCACAAAACAATGCCCTTATTTTTCAATAAACACATTTAAGATCAAAGTAATATTGAAAAACTTACCATAAAAGTGCTCAGCGGAGAATTCAATTCAGAAGCCGGTAGCAAACAAGCCAGCAGCAAAGTGGCTGTTTGGTTGGGACAAACCACAAGTGTAAAATTGGGGAGGTGGACTGTACAACTCCTAGTACAGACTTGTAGATGTTTTTGTGTCAACACATTATGCACAGTCAGTAATAATATTTACAGACAAGTAAGAAAATGTACAGAAAGGAATCACAACCCACTGTTCTCAACATGTAGTGCTTAATTTGAAACATGATTAACCCCCACCTAGTAATAAAATGTTCTGACCCAGAGCTCAAGGAGGGGGAGGGAAGAAGGGATGAGAGGGGGGTAAAGAGGAGAAGGTTGGGAGGAGCAGCTGGGTGGGGGGAGGCTTGGGAGGGAGTAGGGGGAGATGAGGAGGTGATGAGGGCTGCAACAAACTGCCCAGATTGCACACAACGGTAAATAAACGTTGAATTATAGTCAGAATGGTTGATTTTTGGTTGAGGTCAACAACTGACGGTTGATCAACCATCAAACAACCATCCACCTCCAGCCAAGTAACCAATGTTGAAACTGTCATTGAGTCAATGTTGTTTTGTGGTTGAAATCTAATGAATGAAATGCTAATGTCTGATCAACGACTGACCAATGTTGAATCAATGTTGAATCAATGTCAGCTCTTTTGCCACACCCCTTCCCCTCCTCTCCTCCTCATCAGAGCTCTGGGTCAGAGCATTTTATTAGTGAGTGGGGGGTATTACTTTCTAAATTAACCTCTGTAAAGGATAGTGGGTGAAGATTCATTTCTGTACATTTTCTTTCTTTTTCATAAAAAAGTCCTACTGACCATTTGTGTGTGATATATTGACACAAAAACATCTACAACTTACTACAAGGAGTGGAGCGGTCCACCCCCGCCATTTACATGAGTGGGGGTGGCGGGTGGAGGGAAGGGGGTTGGGCGTTTGAATGGCAGGCGGTGGTGAGGGGTGCAAAAAACACCTGAACACTTTGATTACTAGTTTTTCCCCAAACCTTATCCTCAAGGCAAACTGACCTGCATGCTTTCAGTTCAGCAAAACCTTGTTAATCAAATGTTAATTAAAATCATGTGTGCTGAATTAGGGAAATGGCTAAAACTTGCAGGGCAGTGTGCCTGGTGCCAGTGCTGAAAAACACTGGATTCGATGTGGCATTTCAATCAATGAATGTTAATTGGCTAGAATTGAATGGTTGTTTGATGGTTGATCCAGCTTCTGTCGTTGACCTGAACCATACATGCAGCCTTTGTGATCATAATTCAACATTAAATTAACATCGTGTGCTATCTGGGTAGTTCTTCCCCAAACCTTGACGTCAATCAAACTGACCTGCGTTTTTTCAGTTCAGCAAAACCCCGTTAATCAGACTTCAATTAATATCATGTGTGTTGAATTAGGGAAATGCCTAAAACTTGTAGGGCCTGGAGGACCGGTGGTGAAACACACAGGATTCGACGTTGGCATTTCATTTATTTGATGTCAACCACAAAACAACATTGATTCAATGACACAGTTTCAACATTAGTTAATTGGCTAGAATTGAATGGTTGTTTTATAGTTGATCCACCATCAGTTGTTGACCTCAACCAAACATGCAACCTTTGTGATGATAATTCAACATTGAATTAACATATTTTCCAACAAGCCAACAGCAAAGCAGCTGTGTGTTTGGGACATCCCACTCATGTAAACGGTGGGGGTGGACCCCTCCACTCCTTGTAGTAAGTTGTAGATGTTTTTGTGTCAATATATCACACACACACAGTCAGTGAGAATTGTTATGAACAAGTAAGAAAATGTACAGAAAGGAATCACCACCGACTATCCTCTACAGTGCTTAATTTAAATGTGATAACCCCCGCTCAGTAATAAAATGCTCTGACCCAGAGCGCTGATGAGGAGGAGATGAGGGGAAGGGGTGCGGCAATACATCTGACATTGATTCAATATTGATCAGATGTTGATCCGACATCAGCATTTCAGTCATTAGATTTCAACCACAAAACAACATTGATTCAATGACACAGTTTCAACATTGGTTACTTGGCTAGAGGTGGATGGTTGTTTGATGGTTGATCCACCGTCATTTGTCATCTTCAACCAAAAATCAACCATTAATCAGACTTCGGCATTTCAGTGATCAGATTTCAACCACAAAACAACATTGATTCAATGTCACAGTTTCAACGGTTTGATTGGATGGTTGTTTGATGGTTGATCCATCGTCATTTGTTGACTTCAACCAAAAATCAACGATTCTAACTATTTTTCAACGTTGATTTAACATCATGTGCTATCTGGGTAGTTTTAAGTCAGGTCAGGTTATGCAGTGGCTTTAAAGACCAACAACTGATTTTACTAAGCTTCATAACAGCATAACTGCGTTTTTGATTATCTTTTACAGTCCATTGCTCTTTGCCACTCTGTCAGTTTTTCAGCTGGCGTTTGGCAGCCTGAGTTAAGTTTCACTTTCCAGAGAAGTTTCCCGTTTCCATTTGTCAATATTGATGTGCATACAGGCTATCGGCTATAACATCGTCATGATTAATAACAGCATTAATAATAAAAAATAACATTAATAATATTAACAATAATAGCAATAGTTTCAATACTTTTATGGTCGTGCGTGTTTTGAAGGACATTTTAAATATGTAGGTCACTCAGGCTTCTTAAAGCAAAGTGTCTAAGTCACGACACAAACAAACAGCAAAAGAAAGTCTTATGTTACTGTACCTTTCTGATATCTGAACGCTATGCTGTAGACATTATCAGCCTCTCTCGTTAATGGACCGCAGTCTCCTCCGCCGGACCGTCTGTGAACACGGAAGTGGCTCTCAGTTTTCTTTATGTTCTTTCCCTCAAGAAGCTTCTGGCACTGGAAATAAACGGGGTATTTGTACTTGTCCCCCATAGTTCTCTCTTCACGCCAGAACGTCAGACATAACAGTACGCATTTCCTTGAGACACGACGAGGCGTTTTCAATATACTTCGGAGCTGCGCCCCCTAGTGTCAACAATGAAGACAACTGAGGCAGGGAGGCGTCACAGCTGTCACGTCAATCCACTTTTTTTTTTCTTCTAAGCCTTAATCCAAAAGTCAAATAATATTAGGTTATTTCCACCGTAGCACTTTCATAATACATTGTATTGTTATCTTAATGGTTCAGTAAAAGCGCTGGATGCAAGTGGAAGCTAAAGAGTTGTTCCTAAAAGTTGGGGTTAAGACCCCATGTGAGGTTATGGATGCAGAAGTCTGAATTCTTCAGGTCCTCTTCTAAAATGAACCCACATACTAAAAAAATGACAATGAAATGTGTATTTTAGAAATATGTTGTAATAGATGCAAAACAGTTCTTGAAAACAAAAGCAACACATTGGCTGTCGATGCAAATTATGGTGTGATTGTACCACTTTTAAACAGATTTCTGTAAAAATGCTTGTTTGCTCAGAGTTGGGTGTCCTGATGAACGTCTTACATTATTTGTGGGTGAAAAAGTGAAATATTCCAAGCCTCTTTGTATTGTAATTTAAACAATAATTGTAGTGAAAACCCATAATTCAGTTTCTCAGACAATGTAAGTGCTACATAAAATCAATAAAAAAGGATGTTTCATTTCTATGCACTCTATTCTTGGTTCAGACTCCTTTCAAATGAATTATTGCAGTTGTGTGGCATGTCATGGCAGCTGTGAACTGAAAACAAGCCAGGTTGTTTTCATAGCAACCTTTTGGTTGCTATAAACCTAAAGGTTGAGGAAGGCGAGTCTAAAAGTGAGTCTAGTGACTCACCTTCCTCTCGACAATCAGGTCAGGCCAGTTTGCTGCCCTTTAGAGCGCAGTAACAAATTGGTCATTGAGCCAGCATTTCACATCTTTTAGCAGTGTCCTGTTGGAAAATGAAACCAGTATCTCCATAAAGCCTTTCCTGCATTAACTGGACTTCAGAAAACACAGGCGACCAATACTAAGAGATGACCTGGTACCCAAAGTCATTGCCAAGTGAACAGTTCACTTTGGGTTTCAAGCAATGTGGATTCCATACCTCTCTGCTCTTCCTCCAGACTCTGAAATTGAATTCCAAATGAAATAACCGTGGTTTCCTTTGAGTTAAGGTCTTTGGACCACCGAACGATTCAGTTCTTTTCCTCAGTCCAGCTAATACGCTTGTTTCCCATGTGTAGGATTCGTCAGTATATTGTAGTTTTTTGATGTACTAGATGGGTTTTGTATACATGTATGCAAAACTTTGTCAATATTCCACTGATGTCAAAATTTTGCAATTGCAGGGTTTCCAGTAAGTAAACAAAATCATGTGCATAAGTTGAGTCTTGCAACAAGTTATTAAAGAACATGCAAAGCTACTACCCTCCAACTACTCCCTGTCATCTTCATGGTTTGCGCCAGTAACATCCAATAATTGATCATGATTTCCATTGCAGTTTTGTGAGGTTGAACCAACTTTGATACAGGCAAAGAAAACTCACCTCGTCCATGCGACAAAATGCTTCAAACTAAAATTTTTTTCCAAAGTTGCCGCTTTTCCATTAATCTCATTTTTGAAATCTCAAATTGCACAGCTGTATGGTCAATGGAAACACTATCAACTCCAGCCTCAGGCCACATTTTTCTATCCAATCCTTTAGTTATCCCATTTCCTTATTTCCCTGTCACACTTTGTACTTGCACTCAACTTTCTATAAATCTGCTTGGATGCAGTACTCAGAAAAACATGCATCTTCAGCAATCACCTTTTATGGCCTACCCACCATGTGACTCTTCCACACAATTGTGTAGCCTGCTGGCCCAGATTGACCATTTAGTGTCACAGGAAACCTTTGCAGGAAATCACTAAAGATCAGGGTGTGACATGAGTTAAGAGGGACAATTTCATTTGAGAGTTTCCAGTGTGCAGCAAAATTATTAAGTTTTATTGTATAGGAAAAACAAAACTATATTTTAACATAGCTGAAGAATTTAGCATCCAAGTTGAATCTGAAGCCATCCTGAAAGACCCAGCCACAACCTGACGTCATGGGAAGGTGTTCATATTAGGGCTGTTGTAAACGAATATTTTAGTAATCGAGTAATCTATCGATTATTCTTACGATTAATTGAGTAATCGGATAAAAAAAATTATAAAATGAAATATTGGTAAATCTGGCATAATACCGGTGTTACTATCAGATATCAATATCAGTCCAATTTTTCATATTTGAGCATCCCTAACAGTTGCTTTTTTGTAGTTTAGAAAACTAACCTGTAACAATAATAGCTCACTTTCTAAGTTAACCAGAAGAAAAGTTATAGAAAAATCTGAAATTATATGGAATTTAATAACAAAGAGGCAGGCTCACAAATATGCTTATAAAAAATGTCTACAATCCAGCTTTTAGTTTATGTATTCATCTTCAGTGAGTTTAATAGATTAATTAAACTCACCTTGCCACCTAACCTGTCACGCTTTGGTTTTGAAAATACGGGAAATGCCGCCTGGAGTGGGAGGAGAGGGCGAATGAACGAACATGGGGTGGAGGGGAGGAAATAGACCAGCGGACTGACGAACCGTTAGACCGGGAGACGAACACGGGGGAAGCAATACGGGATATTTACGACACCTTCACTGGTCACACTCAGAAACTCATCTACCAGCCATGTACGATGCGCTCCGCCACCCGTTTCTTCAGACCGGGATATGAAATTTATTGTGCGGTTCGTCGGTAAAGCTACATTTACACGGTAAGCATCAGCTACTCAGCCGCCCGCCCTGTTCAGGCTATCCGCTCACCTCAGCGCTCTTCCCGCCGTTCGCTTTCAACCAGCAGCCCCGGAGGAGAAATGCTGCCGTACTCCAGGCATTCCCCCAGTCATTTTAAGGATGCTTATTGGTTCCCCAAAAACGATAAAAAGTCGGGCATTATCATCAATCAATAAAATCCCCACGGGCCAATCTTGAAGATTGGACTTTATGCCGCTGAGACTTAGCTTTTGTCAACAACTCAGAGGCGGAAGTGAGAGCTCCGCGCAACGCAAATGAAGTCCCGGCCGGAACACGGTGCGCTAACTAATAAAACATAAATTAACGAAGCTTCGAGGCAGGTAAATTTTCCTCGAGGAATTTTAGTAATCGAGGTACTCGAACCATTCGAGGAATCGTTTCAGCCCTAGTTCATATTGATAATTGCTTGAGAAAAGAAACACCTAATGTTATTGAAACAAAGTAAAGCTGGTAAAATTTCGTGCTTCATGATTTATTCGGATTTTCTAGCAAATTTCAAGTAAAAAAAACAGGGAGGTAGTTTGTTTAATTACTTGAACTTTATTCAAACATTGCATTTTAGTTGTTTGGCATGTTAAAAAAAAAAAAGAAAAAAAACTGCTCAGCTATGCATCAGCATGAAAACTTCCTCACCATAACTTCACCAGTTTTGCTTGAACATCGTCCTTCAGCCCAAGTCCAGGATAAAGGGGTTTACAGAACATGGTCTGTTCTCTGTGGAGCAGCATCATCTCTTTAGAGATGCTGTAAAAAGCCAGAGTACCTGACCTGTAATCCAGGTACACACCGATCCAGGAGGTCAGAGGGCCTGACAAAACTTTCTTCTGAGAACGGTGTCGGAAAACATAGGAATCCTTGGAGCACTCCAAGCTCCACGATTTGTCATTGCATCCAAACTCGGAATCAGACGATGATCTTGCAATGTCTTTGTACGCCACGGCTACTGCGCAAAAGGAACCTTCCCAGGTGACCTCCCAGTAGCAGCGCTCTGACAGAGCCTCGCAGCACAGAACCTGCTTCACACTCTCAAACATGTCTGAGCGACTAACGTAGTAGGGGGCGTAGCGGGACACACTAACGTCTCGCTGTTGCTCTTTGGAGATGGACAAACACTTGTGGGCTGTTTGGATGTCAAGGGTGAGGACACAGCCATCTGCAAAAATCCAAACATGAACATCAATATTCCTGATTTCTAGTAAGACTTTAAATGAAATGCCTGCCATCTGATGAGGGCTAAACACTTTACTTACAGAGTAAAAACTGCTCTCTGGTTTTTGGCACAGGTGGCAGCACAACATTGACAGCAGACACTGCCAACAGAAAGAAAATCCTCAATCCCACACAGTGCTAAGGAAAACGGTCTAGATATAAATCAAGATTCTTATGAAACGGTGATGTACCCGTGGCAGAAAAGTTGGACCAGGAGTCCTCCAGAATACCATCCACTTTATCTTTCAGGTCATCTAAAAAACGAGATGCAGCTGCCATTGACTCACGAGGGCGAACAACAGCACCGGGTGGCAGGTCTGGAGATTCACAGGAAGTGGAGAGAGCTGGGAAAGTCTGGAGGAAGGACATCAGATGATCAATTCAAAATATACTCAACCAGGACATCAGATGTTACCCAGGTGCAATTTTACAATTTCTGAATTTACTAAAGCCTCTGCAGTTAACAGTGAACTGTGGCCGTCATGGAAATGCAAAACTGAACTTTACTGATAATTACTGAGAAATAAATATAAAATCTGATTATAAATGTCTTCCATGCAGATTGCTATAAGATGAAAAGTTCAAACTTGTATGCCACTTTGCATTGGGCAGCCGCATTAAACTCAAACTTGAGGTACCTGAATGAAATGAATGTGGTCACTGGAGAGAGAGAGCTTCTGAAGGTCACCGTTTCGTTTCCGCAGCTTGGTGATCTCCTCCTGTAGCTGGAGTTGCAGCTTTTCAGCCTCAGCAATCGCCAGTTTCTCTCTCATGTCCATCATCTGCTTTGCCAAAATGCGTCTCATTTGGATGGAGGAAATCAACATGTTTATGATCTTGTCGACGTTGTCCACTGCAGTCCGGCTACAAACCTGTTGAAACTAAAGTTGTTGATGCTGCTCTTTGTATTAAGGTTGGAAAGGGACAGCCTAAAAATATGCCCTCGTATGCATTCTGCTCCTTCACAACAAGATAAATTAGTGAAAACAAAAAGATCAAATGCATACAGTTGAGTGCAAAATTATTTATACTGCTGGCAAATTTAGAAATAAAGTTTTACCACACTTTTGACAATTTTATAATTCTGAGGAAGACACTTCAGAGTAGGACATTAAACTTCTGATCTCAGATTTTGAGCTCCTCACCCAATATTAAGAAAAAAAAAACCTGTCAAAAAAGTAGAAACAAGTGTTAGCACTACTGCAGTAAAACCCTTATGAACTACTAATATATTTCTTCCATTATGAAAACAGATTTAACATTTCTGATATGGGCGACATGGCAACCACCAAGAGCGGCATATTTAGTTGATTTTTGTAGTCGTTTTGACTTAGTTTTAATCAAGTGTTTTCTTCTTTTTTTAAAGCAGTGGCAATGACACTGTCAAAACTCCCAAACATAGCAGCACAAAAAGGGGACCCCAATAAAATCTCACATAAGAGCCCCAAAAAGTTAGAAACAAACCTGCATTGTCTTATTAAACATTAAATGAGAATGCCACTGCTGGAGATCATATGGGAACAGAAAGAATCTCTAAACATATTTTTTTCCCATAGAGATCACAAGTTATTGCACCATTTGTCACGTTTCAAGTGGAAGCAGTTCTCAAAAAATAAAAATCACTGCAAGTCACTACATAAAACTTAAATTGTCTTGATTTTCCTCCCCCACCTTGAAATCTTCCAGAGCTTTGCCCAACTCCTTCAGCTCATTCTCTCTATTCTGCAGACTCCTCTGGACACCGATTTGATACATATTCAGCAGAATCTTAAAAAAAAAAAAAAAAAAAAAATCAACTTTGAGTCAAGAACCTTTGACCTACGTTAAGATTTTTAACTTCTTTGCACCTCCCTGCAGAGTTTCTGTTCCTACCTGCTCTGTGGCTCGTTCTGCTGAGGCTGGAACAGTGAAGTGTCCCCGGTGTTCATCTATTATGCACAGGTAGCAGATACAGCGCTTGTCAGACTGACAGTACACCTCCAGCAGCTTCTTGTGCTTCTTGCACATCTTCTCCTTCAGCGGGACTGTGACGGACACCAGCTGGTGCGTCTCCAGCGCAGGAACTGTGTAGTGAGACGCCAGGTGAAAACTGCAGTACGACGCCAGGCACGTCAGACAGGACATGGAGGCCTTGTGTCTTCTGGACTCGCAGCAGAAATCGCAGGCAACGTCATCTGGGCCAGCACAGGTAAACTCAACAAAGAGAGGGGTTTCCATGGTGCCCATCACCTTCAGCTTCCCCACAACCTGAGTCAGATTGTTGGTTAAGAGAAGGGACAAAAAAAAAAAAAAAATGCAAATGACTTAAGTAATCAAATGGCAAATGCTTTTACAGTCACTTATATTTTCCAACAGACATAACTAGCATTTTAACTAGCAGCATATACATTTTTTATGCATTTTGCAATTGCAAAGAATTGACACTTCCCCATAGAGTTGTGATATTTCAGGGTTTCTCCCAGTGCATTACAAGCCTGGTAGGCTGCCAGACTTTACTTGCCCCAGTAAACAGCTTCATTTTGTTGGTTAGACTTATTCCAAGTAGATTGACTTATATACAACTAGTTTCAGAATTTTACTTTAAAAGTAAAAAGTTAATACATCTGAGGTAAATTTATAAAGTCAGCAGGAGATGAAATAATGATGTCCCTCCTTACACGCAGCTTGGTCAATTACACCGCATTTCAGGTTTTTGCTCACGTGGACACAGAATTACGTCCTCGAGTTCTGGATAAATTTATCCAAATTGAGTCGCTAAACTTAACTTTAGAGACTCAATTTCAAACGGCTTCGTCTCAGAGAAAACAACCGCTTAAGTGCAAGTGTGTCACCTCAGCTAGAGTGATGTTTTTCCTCAATACAGGTCGAGGCTGGAAGACCTCTCTGCACTGCGGGCAGCTGTATCGGCCCTCCGCCTCGTCGTCGCGCTGCCAGCAGGTTTCAATGCAGCGCCTGCAGTAGCTGTGTCCGCAGGGGACGGTGACAGGCTCCCTGAACAGGTCCAAACACACCGAACAACAGAACTGGCTCTGGTCCAAATCAACTCCATGCTCCGGTGGGTTCTCTGCCATCTTGAAAGAATATTAGGTGTGCAGCTGACTAAGGAGCGCGCGGGCTTTTCTTAAGTATCCGGAAACGGGAAGCCGCGAGAGCTGTCCTATTGGTGCTTCTCACCTGCTCGGAAATAATGCTTAAGTTTGTGGCAGGGATAACCAATAAGAAAGCATCTTATATAATTGTCTTTCTTTTTTCTGAACTCAACATAATTGTATAATTGGACAAGCGCGGTTATGGAAAACCCCGCCCCTACCGCATATTGTTTTAATGAACTCACGCATTGGTCTATAGAATTTAATCAACATTTTGATGTGTAATTGTGTGTTCTGTAACTTTGTATTTTTTATGTGTGTGTGCGAGTGTCTTTTTATGATGTAAATCGCTTTGAACCGTCTTGTTGCTGAATTATGCTTTACAAATAAATTAATTGATTGAAACTTGATTGAAAAATCTGAATTGCAGACGCGGGCTGTGGGAGGTGAGGTAGTATTTTAAACATAACCCACTGAAGTACTCCACTATATCTAGTGTTCGCACATTAGCTGGCTGGGAAATATGTTTTTTTTTATATATATACATTAAAGTAGATCAATTTCTGTATGTTTTAAAACTCCTAGTCATAGTGTAATAAATAATTAAATAAATTCACATAATTTCATAATTACAAATTAGGGAAATGGTCTTCCAACAGTCTTGAAGGAGATCCCAGAGATGATTAGCACTTGTTGGCCCTTTTTCTCGATTGGGTTCAGGTCTGGTGACTGTGGAGGCGAGGTCATCTGGCGCGGCACCCCATCACTCTCCTTCTTGGTCAAATAGCCCTTACACAGCCTGGAGGTGTGTTTGGGGTCATTGTCTTGATGAAAAATAAATGATGGTCCAACTAAACGCAAACCGGATGGAATAGCATGCTGCTGCAAGATGCTGTGGTAGCCATGCTGGTCCAGTATCCCTTCAATTTTGAATAAATCCCCAACAGTGTCACCAGCAAAGCCCCCCCACACCATCACACCTCCTCCTCCATGCTTCACGGTGGGAACCAGGCATGTAGAGTCCATCCGTTCACCTTTTCTGTGTCGCACAAAGACACGGTGGTTGGAACCAAAGATCTCAAATTTGGACTCATCAGATCAAAGCACAGATTTCCACTGGTCTAATCTCCATTCCTTGTGTTCTTTAGCCCAAACAAGTCTCTTCTGCTTGTTACCTGTCCTTAGCAGTGGTTTCCTAGCAGCTATTCTACTATGAAGGCCTGATTCACACAGTTTCCTCTTAACAGTTGTTGCAGAGATGTGTCTGCTGCTAGAACTCTGCGTGGCATTGACCTGGTCTCTAATCTGAGTTGCTGTTAACCTGCGATTTCTGAGGCTGGTGACTCGGATGAACTTATCCTCCGCAGCAGAGGTGACTCTTGGTCTTCCTTTCCTGGGGCGGTCCTCATGTGAGCCAGTTTCTTTGTAGCACTTGATGGTTTTTGCGACTGCACTTGGGGACACTTTGAAGTTTTCCCAATTTTTCGGACTGACTGACCTTCATTTCTTAAAGTAATGATGGCCTCTCGTTTTTCTTTACTTAGCTGCTTTTGTTTTGCCATAATACACATTCTGACACTCTATTCAGTAGGACTATCAGCTGTGTGTCCACATGACTTCTGCACAACACAACTGGTGGTCCCAGCCCCATTTATAAGGCAATAAATCCCACTTATTAACCTGACAGGGCACAGCTGTGAAGTGAAAACCATTTCAGGTGACGACCTCTTGAAACTCATCAAGAGAATGCAGAGTGTGTGCAAAGCAGTAATCACAGCGACAGGTTGTGACTTTGAAGAAACTAGAATATAAGGCGTATTTTCGGTTGTTTCACACATTTTTGTTAAGTATATAATTCCACATGTGTTAATTCATAGTTTTGATGCCTTCAGTGTGAATCTACAATGTCAATAGTCATGAAAATAAAGGAAACTCATTAAATGAGAAGGTGTGTCCAAACTTTTGGTCTGTACTGTATATGGCCACAAAAAGCTAAAAAGAAAAAAGTTTTTTTTATTATTATACATTTTCAAATACAAAATAGACATTTCTTGTGAGTTCCCTAATGTTTCCGTCTGGGATGTTGACATTCCGATGTTATTTCTGTCTTATGATTAAAAATTTGGTTTTCAGTTCTTATGGTGTAAAAAGGCTGTACTAAGACAGATTCAAAATTAAACCTCAGTTTAAGGTTCATATTTTATTGTGGAAGATAAAAACAGTAAAAAACAACATGAAGAAAACATTATTATCTCATTTCAAATATAAAGGGAAATAATTTTGTAAAAATTGTTAAGGACAATTTTAGGGTTTGTGTCAAACAAATAAACAAACACTTTCGTAAATCAGTGCAAAACGGAGAAATTCTACAGATGAGAAATAATATCACAGCATTTCAATAATAATTTCAAAAGAGAAGCTGCAAAATGTTTCATATCTGTACATATCAAACAGACAAAATTAATCTGTTTCTGCCTTTCTTTTACTCTCAGAGTCTTTCTCCTCTTTCTCACTTTTTACACTTGAGTCCGGCGTGGGACCCTGAAATATTTGCATATTTCTCCTGTTTTGTGAATTGCTTGACAAATGCGTAATTTTTGAAGTCAATCTCATTGGAAAAATAAAAACAAAAGCTTGAAGCACTCACTAAAAAAGTGGAGGTAGAGAATCGACACAAAGTTTCATTTTTACAAAGAAATAAAATAAAAAGCCTTTAAGTCTTCAAGAAAAGTAAAACCTTTCAAATGTGTAAAATATCCTCCCTCACCGTCGTTTATTCTCCATCCTACCGTCCGACAAAACGTACAGCAATTTCAAACGCAGAACCGCGTTCCTTAACAGCTTAATCGCCCATGCCGCAAGACTGTCAAACTCCTACTGGTCCTTTTATTATTGTGGTATATACTTACACTGTCTTCTCTTTTAAACTTTTTT